>NC_143568.1:0-1338750 GCF_054136105.1 Typopeltis vanoorti | reverse complement strand
TATTTCTACTTCATATTGATATGTACTCCCAACTGCATTCCTCTTGAACATTTTCTACTACTATAAGTTAAGGGGATAAAAATCCCTTCTTGTTTTTCAGCCAGTAAGCGAAACTAAGATCGAACACTACGATCTGTAACGTTTCATGCCGACAAACTGTCAGCGTATCCAAGCGTAAGTGACCACTTGGTAGTGCCACACCACGGCAACTCGTTGCAAAGGTGAAGCGAGCTTCCTCACTGTTCTTGATATTTTCTCATAATGTAATACACAGCTCTTAAGAGATGTAGTACTGTTTTACATTATGAGGAGAGGTCACTACCCAGACCGGTTTCAACCTTTTTTGAGGTCTCATCAGTGAGTAGCTAGACCTAGTTAATATCAGAGTTTAAGTGAAGAACACTTACATACTTTTGCTATACGATTGACTGAAAGGTGTGTCACTATATTACATTATAACATAGTATATAACTAAGATGAAAAGCCAAAAGGCTATTTTTTTCTGGCGAGGTTGATATAAGTTAAGGGGATAAAATTATTTTCATCTTAGTTATATACTATGTTATAATGTAATATAGTGACACACCTTTCGGTCAATCGTATAGCAAAAGTATGTAAGTGTTCTTCACTTAAACTCTGATATTAACTAGGTCTAGCTACTCACTGATGAGACCTCAAAAAAGGTTGAAACCGGTCTGGGTAGTGACCTCTCCTCATAATGTAAAACAGTACTACATCTCTTAAGAGCTGTGTATTACATTATGAGAAAATATCAAGAACAGTGAGGAAGCTCGCTTCACCTTTGCAACGAGTTGCCGTGGTGTGGCACTACCAAGTGGTCACTTACGCTTGGATACGCTGACAGTTCGTCGGCATGAAACGTTACAGATCGTAGTGTTCGATCTTAGTTTCGCTTACTGGCTGAAAAACAAGAAGGGATTTTTATCCCCTTAACTTATATCAACCTCGCCAGAAAAAAATAGCCTTTTGGCTTTTCATCTTAGTTATATACTATGTTATAATGTAATATAGTGACACACCTTTCGGTCAATCGTATAGCAAAAGTATGTAAGTGTTCTTCACTTAAACTCTGATATTAACTAGGTCTAGCTACTCACTGATGAGACCTCAAAAAAGGTTGAAACCGGTCTGGGTAGTGACCTCTCCTCATAATGTAAAACAGTACTACATCTCTTAAGAGCTGTGTATTACATTATGAGAAAATATCAAGAACAGTGAGGAAGCTTGCTTCACCTTTGCAACGAGTTGCTGTGGTGTGGCACTACCAAGTGGTCACTTACGCTTGGATACGCTGACAGTTCGTCGGCATGAAACGTTACAGATCGTAGTGTTCGATCTTAGTTTCGCTTACTGGCTGAAAAACAAGAAGGGATTTTTATCCCCTTAACTTATATCAACCTCGCCAGAAAAAAATAGCCTTTTGGCTTTTCATCTTAGTTATTTTCTACTACTGTTTTGTTACCTCTTGTTTCATTTAATTAGTAATGACTCAGAAGTAAAATTAGATCAAAGTACAGTATGTTGCTAAAAGATGTGCACATTTGAAAGGTTTGATACATAATAATATACAGTATGTATATGTACAATATCTATACTTATAAAGGATGCTAAATATTTGACAAGCTTTATTGATTGTACAAGTGCTAACAAGATGAAAAATATGTCATGGCATTTATTTGAAAGGGAAATAGGTGATTAAGGCAATATTAAAACTGAATATAAGGATATTCTTGATATGTGGAGTAATTACTTTTGAAAAATTTTTGATTGATGCAGCCAGGGTTAAAACTCTGATGGAAAATATTCAAGAAGAATGAAGGAACAATGAACTCATGGCCACATGCATGTGTACTGCAAATACAGTGGTTGACAGATTTGTTTGATTGTCAGTGTGCATGTGTATACACCAGACATGCATAATGTATTATTTTTTTTTTTATATAATTAATACTAGCATAATGCATTGATATGATGAACTTACTGTATAGTAAATTACACAAAGAAAAAAATATTTAATATAAAACACTTCTATATTTCATGTTGAATATCTCATCACATCATCAGAGTGAATGCACATAAAGAATGGACAGTATATGAAGTGAGAATGGTATGATAACAGGTTAAGAGTGCTTTCTTTCTACTGGTCCTTGGCCATTCAAAATGATATTATTAGGAACTTGTAATAAACTGTAAACATAGTCATTAACACAGCAATAAACAAACCTAGCAAATGGATAATAGGATGCACAGATTGTTTCGAGAAGATAAAAGTACAAAGACGGTTTAAATGAACAATTGAGTAAATAAAATAATTTAAAAAATCACCTAACACCTTTTATTCCTTTATAGGAAGTAGGCAAGGCCTTTTGATCCTATCTAGCTTTTGGAGACGGATTGGGCAGTTCAATCTCCACCAGTAGCCAATCATAGATAGCTGACCCATGACTATGATTAATTATGAGTGGCAGCCAATAAAAAGATGGGACAAGTACTGCCATCTATTGGTATCTTTTCCTAATAGGACATGTTACTATCTGAAATGATGTGAGTTCTACTGTTGATTTTCTTGAGTTTACAGGATGAAAAACCCGAGTTTCTGGGAGGAAACCCCCCACCCCACCCCGCTTACCAATGCCAGAGATCGACTAACTTGGGAACTGGTTGAAGAAAGGCTTAGAAAAAGTTCCTCCAGTTGACAACTAGACTTGAACTTAAGTCACTCCAAATCCTCCAATCTGGCGATGCTGGGAGTATTGTTTTTTGCAGGCTACACTCTCATGCTCTGACTACAATTTGAAGTCTCTAACAGATTCAGATCGAGACTTCCAGATGACAAATCAGATGATGATATTGTGGTCAGGCACATCTGTCTCCAACCACTATTGTGTGGTCCTCGCCTTGTGTGCAAGAGCTGCGTCCTGTTGGAAGGCCTGTTGCCTGCCCTGAAAGAAGGTGATATTCATGGGTCATACCACAGATTCAGCAGTGTCTTGATACACTTTGGCAGAGATTTTGACCTCTTTCTCACATAAATGTAACTTGGATACCCCCCCCCCCGATACATCACTTCCCACCAAACCATCACGGACATGGAGTGATGATGACCTCTCTGAATCCTAGGTACTATGGCACATGCTTTGCAATCATCGAGGGCATATACTTGATCATTTTGGTGAAACAACTCTAGTGGTGAAAATCTTCTCATCTTTGAAGAGGATAACTCTGTGTCTGTTGTTTGAGTACTGCTAGAGAAGTGCCTTTGATTTTTATGACCCTGGACGTATAACGTTGTTGTGTTAGGAAGTGTCCAGTAGAATGACGATAGGCTCTCATCCCCCCCCCCCAAGTCATCAGTTAGTACTCATGATATTGTTCTCTGTGAAATGTTTGTCTCTCACGACATCACTTTCTGTGTTCTCGCAGGATTACAACAGAGGTACAGAGGTGAGCCTTCACAGTCCTCACAGTCTGTTGCATCCTAGTGCAGCATGGTCCACCTATTCTTTGGTGGTTAAATACGTCTTCTGTATCGTTATAGCAGTAAAATAACCAAGTGTTTTTAGTCTGTTGAAAATAACTGGCGGCTGAATTCCAACCTTGTGAAGTGCTACGAAAGCTACACAGTTCTCTTAATCTTCTACTGCATGTTAACCCGTAAATCTAGACAACTTTCTCTCTCTCTCTCTCTCTCTCTCTCTCTCTCTCTCCCCCCCCCCTTCCCACTGATAAGCACATGAATGTTTGCTCCACACAGCGCCACTAACAGAACTAGGCTAACACAATTCTATGGGAATAGTGGTGGGTGGTGATGAAAGTTGTAACAGTATTTATGGCAAGACTATGTGTGGACTTAATGCTCATAATATTTCTGCAGATAATATAATCCAGCAGTGATAATACAAAATTTTTCGCAGGGAAATATAAACAAGAATTTTTTTTAAGGTGCCCAAAGTCATAAAACTCAATCACCCCTCCATAAGAGTTTTAGCTTGCTGTCTGTTTTGAGAAATCCTTTCTCAATAATGGGCAAAAGTGAACTCATTGCATAACTGTTATCAATGGTAGAGTTTACATCCTTATATTTGTCTTTATTTGACACATAAGTTTATAGTTGCAATTTTTTTGCAATCTATGTTTTCTTATCTGAAGCTGTTATTGTTAATACATTCATATCATGTATGTTTATCATATAAAATTTAAAAAAAGTTCTTTCCATTCATTTGTATTTTTATTTTGTATATATATAGTATAAAATTTGATATTTTATTCTTTTAGAAGTACTTTGGTGACAAAAGAACCTAATTCTATGCTTGCCTGCATGTTTGCTGCTTCTGATGGCTCAACCTTGTGGCCTAGTATAACAGATAGACAGGGGGCTTTTCTTATTGATCGCAGTCCTGTGTATTTTGAGCCTATTTTGAATTATTTGCGTCATGGACAACTGGTACTAGACAAAAATATCAATCCTCAAGGTAAGAAATATATATATATATTTAATAGTGCTTCATTTATGCTAAGAGAATTTTCCAGAAAATTTTAGGTTAAAATAATTATCATTAAATTTTTTATTTTTTATTTTTTATAATAACACCACATATAAGTGGCTGCAAAACCTCAAGTAAAATAATGCTAGGTGTATTTGGTTAAGAAAAAAGGAGTCTATCGATGTTTTTAATTGAACAGCTGGAAATTTTTCCTTTCTGACTACAATGAGAGAAAGATTGTTCCACAGACACAGTTGGAGGAAATGAAAGAGGACAAGAGGTTGGTTTAGTATGTCTAATGAGGGCAAGGTTTGCTTTAAGGGTCAAAGCTAGATGATTGGAAGGAGACATCCACGTTACCTTTAAGGAATGTGGAGAACCAACTAGGGCATCTAAACTAATATCCAATCTTCACCTTGATAGTATCCGCTGGATACTGATTTGAATGTGGGATGGGCTAGCAAGTTTTGCCAGCCCATCCCACATTCAAGATTGCCTAGTTAAACAAGGCCCAAGCTACTTTTGTCAGAGAACTGGGATGAATGGGACAAACTCAGCATCAGCATAAATGAAGAACCATCATCATGCAAAGTATCATTGGAAAAGAAGTCAGACTGGCAGAACAACTGGAGAAGTACAAGTGTATAATCGATGTGTATTAACAGAAACCAAAACAAACAAGTGAGTTCTGCTAAATAATAAAAATTAACATGTAGATGTTAATTTTTATGGCTATTTTTGCGTATTTTTCTTTTTAGGATGCCATTGGCTTTTTACTCAACTTTTAGGGCATTACCGATGTTTTAAGGACATAGATAGATGAAGAATATAAGGAAGGAATAATTTTGGATATACCTTCGTAGGACGTTCCTGGTTGTCTTCTTATTGAGCGGCATCTTGCATGTGGCGATAAACATTTCTACCTATATACGTTTCTATAGACAGGTCACTGCCCTTCCATTATGGAATACTAAGGCAAGTGGAAGTCATAAGCTTCTATATATGAGTTGCCCCAGTCCTGAAAATAGTCCAGGTGCAAACGTGTTTGCTTACACTTGGATAAAGGATTAAACCAAGAATATAATTTCTTGGCATCTTTAATTTATAGTATAACCAAGTGAAAAAATTTCAACAACTATATCATTCCATAATGTTTCATAGTATACTATGGGAATAGCATGACAAATGCTGTTGTAAGTTCTTTCACTTGGTTATACTATAAATTAAAGATGCCAAATTTAATCCTTTATCCAAGTGTAAGCAAACCAAGTTTGTGCATGAAGTAATTTCACGACTGGGCTACTTGTATATAGAGGATAATGACTGCATCGGTTTCCTTAGCATCCCATAATGCAATACACATTTCATGACATATCAATTGTGAAATTACTTCACATGCAAACTTGGTTCGCTTACCTTTGAATAAAGGATGAAACCAAGAATATAATTGTTTGCCATCTTTAATTTTTAGTATAACCAAGTGGAAAAAAACTTTCCACATCTATCTCTAACCCAGAGTATTTCAGTAATAAGTTGTGACACCTTTTGACCACTTGTATATGGAAATATGACTTCTGCATTATTTCAACTCGGCTCTCAGCAGTGGATCTGGCTTCTACTGATGAAACCTCAATAAAGGTCGAAACTGGTCTGGATAGTGACCCTTCCCATAATGCATAGCATTATACATGTCTGTAAGGCTATCTGCTTCGAATTATGGGATGCCAAGGCAAGTGATATGATGTCATTGGCCTCTATATATGAGTTGCCCATTCATGAAGTTAGTTCACGTGCAAACTTTGTTTGCTTACACTTGGAAAAGGGATTAAACCAAGAATATAGTTTCTTGGTATCTTTAATTTATTGACATGATATAGTATACATTAAAGTGCGAGAGCTGTATTAATAAAGAAAAGGTGTATTTGCAAATCTCATTAGGTGATTTACAAATTTATCACATGTAAGTTGAGAGTATTTAATTTAATATAAAATTCTGTACACAATAATTCATAAATTGCACAGACTTGATTTTTTTCTCTCTTTGTAGTGATTCTCCATGCTAATTTTAAATATCATCATCATCATCATCAAATTCCTGCCATGTACCCTCAAGGGGTGTACAGGATATGACAGTACTACATGAAAAAATTACATCATTACTAACTTCCTATCTACAATTTTCCTCCAAATCAGTCTGTTACTTGTCAAGACTCCAACATTATCAGATCTTATATTTCTATCGTCTAAGGCACTTTGTACCGAATCAATCCACCTATATCTTGGTCTTCCTATGGGTCGTTTTCCTGCCAACCTGGCAGAGAACACTTGTTTTGCTAATCTTTCCTCTCCCATTCTATTTAAGTGACCATACCATCTGAGATTAGCTCTGCTAACGCATTCCTGGATGCTGACAATGTCAAGTTCTTTCCTAATTTCCTCATTTTTAATACGATATTGCCATTGATGCCATCTGTTCACGCCTCTAATCTTTCTCAGGACTCTCATATCTGTGGTCTCTAGTCTTTGGTCAAGTGTTTTACTTCTGACCCAGCTCTCAGATCCATAAGTTAAAATTGGTTTGAACACAGTCTTGTATACAGCTAATTTAGTGTTCCGACTAATTTCTTTCTTATTCCATATGAATTTATTCAATTGACTTCCCACGATACCAGCTTTGCTGATTCTGTTGTCTATTTCTATATTTAGTTTACCATCTTCAGTAAAAATTGTGCCTAAGTAGCTGAAATGTTTTACTTGTTCCACAGGTTCTCCATTCACAACACAGTTGACATTTTCAATGATTCTGCCTATTTTCATTGTCTTTGTCTTTTTATTGCTGACCTTCATACCATATCTATTACAACAGCTATTCAATTTAGTCAGAGAATCTTGCAGACTTGTAGCGGATTTATTTAGAAGTATAACATCATCCGCATAAAGCAAAGAGCTGACATTAACATCTCCAATTTTGATATCAGGTTTAATACCACATTCCTTCATAATGTGATCCATATAGATAATGAATAACAGAGGGGATCATGTACATCCTTGTCTCACACCAGATTTAACATTAAACCATCTTCCTGTACTTCCTTCAATTCTAACTGCTGACTCACAACTCAAATAAAGACTAAGTATTGCTTGATATAATGCCCCATTGACACCATATAACTGCAGCGTATTGAATAGCTTCTCTCTTGGCACCTTGTCATATTCCTTTTCCAAATCGACAAAACTTAAATACAGATCTTTGTTATATTCCCATGCTTTCTCGACTATTTGTCGTAAAGTGAAGATCTGATCCTGACAGCCTCTATTTGGCCTGAATCCAGCTTGTTCTTCACCAAGCTTTTCTTCCACAATTCTTCTTAACCGTTTCTCAAGTATACTTGCATAGATCTTGGCAGGAACACTCAGTAGGGAAATACCTCTGTAATTCTCACATTCAGTTTTATTTCCCTTTTTATATATGGGTACTATGAGAGCTCTACTCCAATCATCGGGAATTCGTCCCTCTGTCCAGGCTTTCTGAACTATGCAGTGCAGCCACTGTAAGACTCTTATACCACCATACTTCAGCATTTCTGGTCGAATATCATCTACTCCTGCTGCCTTTCCACATTTCAAGCCTTTGATGGCTTTTTCTACTTCAAGTATGGATATGTATTCCTGACTGCATGCCTTGTCAGTGTTTTTTATCACTGTGCTGTCATTACTGCTTGTTTCATTTAGCAATTTTTCAAAGTAATTACTCCATACTTCAAGGATATCTTTTTCTCCTTTTTTCATTTCACCTTTATCATCTCTAATTCCTTTTACAGCACTCTTTCCTCCATTCCTAAGCTTCTTCAACAACTTCCAGAATATTTTGCCACCTTCTTGATATTTATTTTCTATATTCTTGCCAAAGTCCTCCCATGACTTTTGTTTAGCTAGTTTTACACACTGTTTAGCGTTCTTACATTTGTCTCTGTATTCTGTAAGAGTAAAAGCTGACTTATTTGCCAGGAACTTTTGAAATGCTTTCTGCTTTTCCTTCACTGCCTCTTTAACCTCCTGTGTCCACCAGGGAGTTCTGATTTTTTTATCCTTGCACACAACCTCACCACATGCCTCTCTGGGAGAATCAATCAATGTTTCCTTCAGAGTTTGCCACTGAATCTCCAAGGTTTGATTCCTGTTCTCAAACTCTTTCATTTTCTTTTCAATAATATTTCTGTATTTTAGTCTACAGTTCACGTCTGAGAGCTGCTCAACTTTTATTCGCTTTAAAACTTTCTTACATTTTAAATATATATATATATATATATATAATATATAAGAGCCTGTGTAGCTCAGTGGATGTGACGTTTGCCAACCACGGCGCTTGGCCGCACGAAGGAAGACTTGGTTTCGAGTCTAGTCGGCGACTAGAGGAAATTTTTCTAAGCCTTTTTTCGACCGGTTCCCGAGTTAGTCGATCTCTGGCACGGGCAAGCAGGTTTTTCCTCCCGGAAACTTGGGTTTTTCGTCCTGTAAACTCAAGAAAATCGACCGTAGAACCCACGTTATTTCAGACATTAAATATATTGTGTTAGGGTTAGGGACCACGAGATGGCGGCACATTTGAGCCGTCTCTCTTCACTGAGTACCGCTTAATTAGTGATAGCCTTGGGCCATCTATCTCTGATTGGTACCAATGGAGATTGAACTGCCCACTCAGTCTCCAAAAGTTAGATAGGGCTAAATGACCTCGCCTACTCCACGTATACGGGAATAAAAAGGCATTAGCTGATAGCTTAGCTGAGCTGATAGCTGATATATATATATATATATATATATATCAGCTAAGCTATCAGCTAATGCCTTTTTATATATATTATATATTATATATATATATATATATCAGCTAATGCCTTTTTATATATATTATATATTATATATATATATATATATATTCTTATACCAGCAGTGGCACACCCTTGTCAAACTTTATAAGAGATTTGAAATGTATTTGAAACATCAAACAAGTGAAACATCAGATTTCATAATGATGTTGTTCATTTGCTTATCACAGATGTTTTTCACAAAAGCAAAACAGCTTATTTAGAAGTTTGCAAGAAAGGGATGAGTTTCCTATTATGTGTGTAGATTAGAGAGCTTGACTGATTATTATGTTATGTGAATGTGTGCTGTGAGATATTGCTTAGTCTTTTTTTTTTAATCATATAATTTTTCAGGTATTTTGGAAGAAGCAAAGTTTTTTGGAATAGAATCTCTGATACCAGTATTAGAAGTCGCTATACAGGTAAGATTTTAATTTATATAACTGTCCTGTATTATGTGAGAATAGTCCATTTGAATTAAGTTGATAGTATGTTTTGGTTTGGTGGGGCTTCATTATATGAATTCTTAAAATAGTTATTAGAGCCTCTGTTAATAAATACTTCTGCTGTACTTCTTTCATTGAATTTTTGTTTTTCTTTTTAATTTTAGCTTCTGTGTATTTGTTTTACTTTTCTTCTAATTTTGTACATATACAGTTCTGTATGCAATATGTAATTCTCAATTGTAGTGACTGCACTCACTTTCTCATTCTTTTATATTTTTTCGTTTTCTTGCCATGTTTTCATCATCATCATCAAATTCCTGCCACATAGCCTTAAGGAGTGTACAGGATATGATAGTACTACATGAGAAATTTACATCATTACTAACTTCCTATCTACAATTTTCCTTCAAATCAGCATGTTACCTGTCAAGACTCCAACATTATCAGATCTTATGTTTCTATCTTCTAAGGCACCTTTTACTGTATCAATCCACCTATATCTTGGTCTTCCTCTGGGTCTTTTTCCTGCCAACCAAAACAGAACACTTGTTTTGCTAATCTTTCCTCGCCCATTCTGTTTAAGTGACTATACCACCTGAGATTAGCTCTGCTAACACATTCCTGGATGCTGACAATGTAAAGTTCTTTCCTAAATCCTCATTTTTAATATGATATTGTCATTGGTGCCATCTGTTCATGCCTCTAATCTTTCTCAGGACCCTCATATCTGCGGTCTCTAGTCTTTCATCAGTTGTTTTACTTCTGACCCAGCTCTCAGATCCATAAGTTAAAATTGGTTTGAACACTGTCTTGTATACAGCTAATTTGGGTTTTGACTAATTTTTTTCTTATCCCATATAAATTTATTCAGTTGACTTCCTACCATACCAGCTATGTTGATTCTGTTGTCTATTTCCATATTTAATTTATCATCTTCACTAAAAATCATGCCTAAGTAGCTGAAATGTTTTACTTGTTGCACAGGTTCTCCATTCACAATGCAGTTGACATTTTCAATGATTCTGCCTATTTTCATTGTCTTTGTCTTTTTATTGCTGACCTTCATACCATATCTATTACAACATTTATTCAATTTAGTCAGGGAATCTTGCAGATTTATTTAGAAGTATAACATCATCTGCATAAAGCAAAGAGCTGACATTAACATCTCAAAGTTTGATATCAGGTTTAATATCACTTCCCTTCATAATGTGATCCATATAGATAATGAATAACAGAGGGGATAGTGTACATTCTTGTCTGATGCCAGATTTAACATTAAACCATCTTCCTGTTCTTCCTTCAGTTCTAGCTGCTGACTTACAATTCAAATAAAGACAAAGTATCGCTTGATATAATGCACCATTAACACCATATAACTGTAGCGTACTGAATAGCTTCTTTCTTGGTACCTTGTCATATGCCTTTTCCAGATCTACAAAACTTAAATATAGATCTTTGCTACATTCCCATGATTTCTCAACAATTTGACATGAAGTGAAGATCTGATCCTGACAGCCTCTATTTGGCCTGAATCCAGCTTGTTCTTCCCCAAGCTTTTCTTATAGAATCCTTCGCAACCATTTCTGAAGTATACTTGCATAAATCTTACCAGGAACCCTAAGTAGAGAAATACCTCTGTTATTCTCACATTCAGTTTTATTTCTCTTTTATATATGAGTACTATGAGAACTCTACTCGAATCATCTGGAATTCATCCCTCTGTCCATGCTTTCTTAACTATGCACTGCTGCCACTGAAAGACTTTTATACCTCCATTTGAGCATTTCTGGTCGAATCTCATCTACTCTTTGCTGTCTTTCCACATTTCATGTCTTTGATGGCTTTTTCTACTTCAAGTATGGATATGTATTCCTGATTGCATTACTGTTGAGTGTTTTTTACCACTGTGCTATCACTGCTCGTTTCATTTAGCAATTTTTCGAAGTAATTAGTCCATACTTCAATAATATCTTTTTTTCCAGTTTTCTTGTCACCTTTATCATCTCTAATTCCTTTTACAGTTGTCTTTCCTCAATTTCTGAGCTTCTTCAACAACCTCCAGAATAACTTGCCTCCTTCTTGATATTTAATTCTATGTTCTTACCAAAGTCCTCCCATGACTTTTGTTTAACTAGTTTTACATAGTGTTTAGCATTATTACATTTGTCTCTGTATTCTCCAAGAACAAAAGCTGACATATTTGCCAGGAACTTTTGATATGCTTTCTTCTTTTCCTTCACTGCCTCTTTAACTTCCTGTGTCTACCATTGAGTTCTTATTTTTCTATCCTTGCAGACAACCTCACCACTTGCTTCTCTGGCTGAATCTATTAATGTTTTCTTCAGGATTTGCCAAGGTTCATGAGTTAAAGGAACAAGAACCAAACAAGGTTTGATTCTTGTTTCCAAACTCTTTAATTTTTTCTTGAATAATGTTTGTGTATTTTAGTCTACAGTTCATATCTGAGAGCTGCTCAACTTTTGTGTGCTTTAAAACTTTCTTACATGTTATTCTTTTGGATATGAAATTCAATTTTATCCTGCTCAAGACTAAATAGTGATCACTTCCAATTTCAAATCCTCCGTATACTCTGGTGTCCTGCACCAGGGAGAAAGCATCACTGTCAACAATAACATAGTCAATGAGACTTTTCTTATTCCTTGTCTCTTCTCTCCATGTGAATTTGTGCACATTTTTATGTTGGAACATTGTGTTAGTAATAATCAGTGTATGTTCTGAGCAGAAATCCAAACAGGTATTTGCAATTATTATTAGTTTTTCCCAAATTTTCCCAAAATATTTTTGTATGTCTGACAATCATTTCATATACTGCTATTTAGATACTCAACAAGGACCAACTTTTCCTTTTTCATTCCAGTGGCCTTCTCTAAAGCCTCAAAAAAATTCCTCCACTTCTACCTTAGTGGAACTTTCTGTGGGATCATAGGCACTAGTAAGTCTTGTTGTCCAGTTCCCCATTCTCATATTTGCTCACATCACTTTACTTGAGTCTGTCTGCCATTCAAGAAGATTAGCTTTGTATTTAGTTTTGAATACTATGACTACTCCTTCTTTTCGTTGATTATCGTTGCCTGAATATAACATTTGGTATTTATTGCTCAGAAAGATCTCGCCAGTTTTTGTGTTTTTGTTTCAGTCACTCCTATTATGTTGATCTGGTACTTATCTAATTCCTCACCTAGCTCCATTTCTTTGCCATTCAGGCTTCTTATGTTGATAGTATCAATCTTTACATGATTTTGTGATTAATATTGTGGAATGTATGTTTAAATACTAGTTCTGTGTAAACCTCCCTAAATATGGTTTAGAAACAAATTGTAAATATCAAGTTAAAGTTGTAAACATGTTTTATTTTTATATAAGGTATTTATAGCATTGCCAGCTGAGGTTTTCTCCTTCTGGAAACTTGTGTTTTTCATCTCACAACCAATCAACCTGGCCAGGAGAACATACAAAAATTATTTTTTTGGCATACTTCTAAAATTATGGCTACAAGAACTAATCTGTATAGGTTATGGATCTTGAGGATGGTTTGTAAGTGCCATGGATTATCCTATCCACTTGGGTTCTTAGAAACTTGCTTATAGGGCAGTTAATCGTATCTGCATTGTTTGCTGTGTCTGTAAATTGTGTGTGTGTTTTCTTTTAGTTGGTTTGGCTGTTTTCAGGAGGAAAAATCTTATCGCTTCTGTATGAAGCTGGCTTACCCACATTAAATTGAAAAGCTCTGATAAAAGGTTCTTCATGTCTTAGATGGGATTCAGATTTGGGTCTTTCCATCCAAAGTTTGTAATACTGACTGAACTCCTGAGGCTCTGCTGCAGATTATTTTGTAATGTTATATAAAATCAAGTGTAATGACAAGGATGCACTCTGTCTGCTTTTATTTATTATCATATGAATCGCTTTATAAAGGAAAAGTGGCTTTGAACTTATCAGAACCTGAGATAGTGAAATCAGTAACAAAATGACAGTAACTATGAAAATAGATAATGTGAAAAACATTAACTGCACCTAAATGGAGAACCCATTATAACAAGTACAGTATTTTAGCTATTTAGGCAAAATTGTTAGAGAAGGGGACACATTAAATATAGAAATAGATAATAAATATGTAAAGCATTTGAGGAACCAATTTATATTGAATAAGAAAGAAATTAGCTAAGAAATTTTAACCAGTTAGGTTAGAAGTGAAATAATTAATCATGCGCTAGAGACCAGAGATTTCAGAATCCTGAAAAAAATTAGAGTGAATAAATGGAACTGATGATAAAATCTTGTAAAAAGTAAAGATGTTAGAAAGAAGTGTGTGAACAGTGCAAGTCAAAGGTGTTAATGTCACTTATGTGACCTGAAAGGTTTGCAGAAGAGGACCAAGATCCAGGTGATTGATTCAGTAAGTAGTACCTTAGAGGTCAGAATGCGTGGCTGACAGTATAGAGCCTTTTTAAATAATAAATTAATTTGGAAGAACATTGTTTTTTGGGAGCTAATAATAATAATAATGTAAACTTAATCATGTAATACTGTCATATTATCATATTATACAGGAATGTATCCTGTACATTCCTACATTACTAGGAATTTGTGAATTCCTTCTATAGTATCACTTTATCACTTTTTTTTTATCTCTTCTGCAGCCATTACATTCACTTTTGAAGTCATCTTCTTCTGATCACAGTCATTCACCTTTATTATGTTCCAGTTCTCACACCTCCACTCAAACATATTTCTAGTTTGGCTGACTCTGCATAATGAAGATATCTAGAGAGAGAGAGAGAGAGGGAGTTAGTGAAATGCTAGAACTATAGTCAGTTTGGCATTAGTTTAGCTTTAAACTGGTTCCTTTTGCATTTTTTTTTCTTACATACAAACATCACAGAAAGATTCCACAATGCTTTATCTATGGTATCACTATAAAAATTAAAAATTGATTCCCCCCCCCCCCTTTAGGGATATATTTTATTTGTACTAAAACACTGGTGTTTTGTTTTTAAAAATGTGAAGTTTCATTAAGAATCAAACATCTTTCTGTTGCATTCAAATATAAGCCATAGTGTGAAAACCACTAATCTAGTGACTAAGAATCATTAATATAATGAACTGCGTACATTATATTAATGTATGCAGTTTCGACTATATCGACAGAGCTACTGCTCTGTCGATATAGTCGAAGCCCTTTGGTTGGAAAGACCTGGGTTCAATTCTGTCCATGATGTGAGGAACCTCTATCTGGTATCTTTTGACTAAACATGAGTTAGCTGGTCTCATACGGAGGTAGAGTTTTTTTTTTTTTTGTCCCTCATAACAGACAAACCAGCCCATGAACACACATGGATCTACGGTCATAAAATACATACTGAATCCCTTACTAGGAGGGCTCAACCAGTTCTAAGGGACAGTGGAGGAACAGGGGGAACTTCATACAAATAAATTAATATATTCCTCTTAAATCAACTGTCATTTGCTTTAAATAAATACTTTTGCTAGATGATGCAATAGTAAAACTATTATCAATAATTGTTCTGATTTCTTTATTTTAGCATGTTGAATAGATTGAAAGATTATACTAGATATATTACTATTCAAAATTTCATTTTATTTGCACTGAATTTAATGAACGAATGTTTGATACCATTAGGAAGAACAGGGTTCATCAGATCACACTCCTCTAACTCGGAGAGAAGTTGTTAACGTCCTAATCTCAACATCACATAGTGCTGAATTAAGATTTCAGGTTGGTGTACTTTATTTTTAATATCAAGGTTACTTTTCTGAGATTAATTACATTAAGAAAAGCACTGGTTCAATGTTTTAATTATTAATAGTTGCCAGCTATCTTTTGTGCCAGGCAGTGGATGAAAAAGGATAGATAGAAGTATATTTTTGTGACTGAAAATATTTGCATATGTGGTTTAAATAAAACTGGTAAATTTTATTTTTCTGATGATTTTGGAATAATGCTTTTGCTGTTGTGTGTCTTGAGTTTACATTCCAAAAGTGTCACCCCAGTTTAGCAATAGCCTGTTTTTTAGGTGTTATCACGGAAGTATGATTTGGATGAAATACAAATCTGGATAGATATGATCATAGGCGATCATAAAAAATGGAAATTTTACATCAGTAACATTTTACATTTTTGTCTATAATTCAATTTATTATCATACTATTTGAAACTGGAGCATAAGCTAATGATATAGATGGTGTTATTTGTAGCATATAATTTTGTATCATTTCAAATTTTTTGTCTAATTTTGCTACAAAAATAGTCTGATTTAGGGATTTAAATTAAACTTGGGGTGGCCCAACAAATCTTAAGAAGAATTGATAAATATCAAATTTCTTTAAATTCTATCTAACCATAGCAAAGAAATTTTTTTGTATAATTTCCAAACATTTTGCCTAATTTTTACCTTCTGATTTGAAAATCAATATTGCAGTCACACAGCATGTTTTAGAGTTAAAAATCAGAATAAAATGTCAATATTGCTTTTTTCTTTTTAATCAGACCATTTGCAGTGGAAACAAATGATTGGATTTAAACAGAAATTGGTATAAAAAATTTAATATTTATATTGCAAATACCAAATATGAAAATCTTTCCAGCTAAAGTAGTCATAATATGTGCACAGATGGACAAAAGAAATCTGTCTTGAAATGTTATTGTATTATTAATTAAAGACTTATTTTGTAAGCTAGCCAAGTAAATAATAGTTTAATATCCAACGTTTCACTGACTAATATCTGTCAACATTTTCAAAGGAATACACTGGTAGGCGATAGAAAGTAACAAAAACTAGGAAACTAACCGACAATTCTAAAAATTATATAAAGTTATCACTGAACGTGAAACAGTGATATGATACGCACGTCACAAGTACAACGTTTTATTTGTTGAGATATTTAATGTAATTTTCATGAAAGTTCATTTCTTTTTGGTTAAATGATCTGATTAGAGTTTTCCATATATCTGGTAAGATTAGGCCTTGATTCTTATTTAGGTTACCTGTTGAACAGGCGACTGTAGCAGCTTCTTTGCAAGTCCTGGAATGGTAGTTCTCTTCTATGTAGGGCATATGACTCATATACCATTCAATATTATGGTTGGTAGAGGCAAAGTGGGAAGAAAGGCCTGATATATCATGTCTATTATTCCTAACATAGCCTATGTGTTCCTTCTTTCTTGTTTCAAAACTTCTTGATGTCTGTCTGATGTAATTGATACCACATGAACAGGGTATGCTATAAACTCCAGAGTATTTGTAGAAAGGATGGTTATCTTTCGGTGATCTTATAAACTTTTGTATGGTCTCAATAGGTTTGAAGGTTACTCTGATATTATAAGGTTTTAGAAGAAGAGCTAATTTTTTGGATATGGTACTAACAAATGGAATTGTTATAGAGCTGATGTATTGGGTTGCATCTCGTAGTCTTTGCTGTTTGTCACTAAAGAGAATCTTGTTGATGATTCTTGTAGGGCAGCCATTTAGGGATAGATCTCTGGAATTTTCATTAATTCTTGTAAGTTGCCAGGGTCTGTGGTACACTGAATAGCTCTTTTTTTAAGCATATGGATGATGCTGAGTTTCTGGGATATGTGGTTACATGAGTCGAAATGGAGGTAGTTCCGGTGTTAGTAGGTTTTCTATATACTGACAGCTTGATGCTATTGTCAGTTTGTTTCTTAATAAGGACATCCAAGAATGGAAGCTTATTATCTTTTTCAAGTTCCAATGTGAACTTGATTGTGTTGTGGAAGCAATTAATTTTGTTTAGATAATCTATTAGATCTTCCTTTTTTTTTCCAAATGATGAAGATGTCGTCAACATACCTAAACCATGTGGTTGGTTTAGGGTTAATTTGAGATAAGATTTGGGTTTCCAAATTTTCTAAGAATAGGTCAGCACAAGAAGGAGAGAGAGGGCTACCCATGGCTAAACCAGTCAGTTGTTTGTATTAGGTTTTTTGCCATGTAAAGTAATTCGAAGTTAAGCAATGCTTGAACAACTTGGTGATGTTTGGTGGGAACAAGTTTTCTAAGATGTCGATGACTTCTGAAACTGGGATATTTGTGAACAGAGCTGTGACATCCAGGCTAGCCAGAATATTATCATCAGAGATACGGACGTTTTTTAATTTTTCCAACAAATGTTGGGAGTTCTTGATGTAAGAATCCGTGTTGTGAATGTGTTCTTGTAACAATTTGGCTAGATATTTAGATAGTCTATAAGTAGGGGAATGGATGCCATCTACTATTGGACGTAATGGTGTACCTTCTTTATGGATTTTGGGAACGCCATATAGTCTTGGGGGTTAATGGATTCATGGATTTAAGTTTTTTGAGTAAGTCCACAAGCCAGTTGGTCATATCACGTAATAGTTCATTGGTATCAAGATGGTTTTTGTGAGTAGGATCTGTGTTGAGAACATCATAGACAGATCTGTCAGTAATTTTGGTATAACGTTATAAAGTTTGGTATATCACAAAAACCATCATGAAAATTACATTAAATATCTCAACAAATAAAACGTTGTACTTGTGACACGCGTATCATATCACTGTTTCACGTTCAGTGATAACTTTATATAATTTTTAGAATTGTCGGTTAGTTTCCTAGTTTTTGTTACTTTCTATCGCCTACCAGTGTATTCCTTTGAAAATGCTGACAGATATTAGTCAGTGAAACGTTGGATATAAAATTATTATTTACTTGGCTAGCTTACAAAATAAGTCTTTAATTATTAATACTAGTGGTCAAGAAAAAGGTTATCGTTATTGTATTATTTTACTGGATAAAAAACATGGATTTATTAAAGCTATTATTTATTTAGTGTTACATAGTCATCATCCTTGTTTTTTCAGGAAGATCAGTTTGGTTTCAGGTAGGGTAGGGAAACAAGAGATGTGATTGGACTGTTAAGAATAGTAAGTGAAAGAAGTCTAGAAGTGAATAAAGAAGTTAACATCTGTTATTTTTTTGAAAAAGCTTTTGACTTTGTAAAATGAGATAAAATGGTGGAAGTAATGGAAAAGTCGGTATCGATTGGAAAGACAGAAGGCTAATTATCTCGCTATATATGGGACAAACTGCCATGGTGAGAGACATATGGTACACAGAACCAGGTATCATTGCACGAGGAGTAAGACAAGACTGTTCTGTGTCACCAATTTTGTTGAATATGTATTCCGAAGCAATGTTAAAAGAAGCACTGGAGAATTCGGAAGAAGGAATAAAGATTGGAGGTAGACAGATATTTGCAATAAGATGCAGATGACAAGGCATTACTATCAAACACTGAAACAGGACTACAACATCTGTTGAACAGATTACTGGAATCCTGTATCAATTATGGAATGAAAAACAAACTTCAGTATAACAGAGAGGGCAAGATCCTCAATAAACTCGCACGTAAAATGCTAAAACAAGCAAGAGCATACCAAACTAATGACATCTTCTCCGAAGAATTTACACTAAGTGAACTAAATTCATCAATCGAGAAAACTGCACCTAATAAATCTCCTGGTAATGATCTTATCTTTGGTCATATGGTCAAACACCTTGGCAAAAACGCCAAAGAACAACTTCTGGACATTCTTAATACCTCTTGGCGAGCAGGCAAACTTCCAAAGGAATGGAAAAAACCAGTTATTGTACCCATCCTGAAACCTGACAAAAATGCTGCAGAATGTCAAAGCTATAGACCTATCGCATTAACTAGCATACTCTGTAAAATTACTAAAAGAATCATACGCTCCAGGCTCATGCACTGGTTGACAAAAAATAAGAAAATTAACTACTACGAAACTGCTTATAGAGCCTGTCATTCGACAACAGATCAATTATTCCACTTCTGCCAAACAATAATAGACTCATTTCATGAAAAACCACAAAAAAGACAACTGCCATATTCCTTGATATGACTGCTGCTTTCGATCATGTTTGGATAAAAAAATTAATACAAACAGTGCATGATATTAGAATTAGAGGAAATGCTTTAATCTGGATTGCTGATTTCATTAGAGGAAGAAAGATCAAGGTTAGAATCAATGCAGCAATATCAAGAGAGCAGAGAACCTGGGTTGGCGTTCCCCAGGGCTTAGTACTCAGTCCCTTACTATTCCTTTTATATGTCACTAACATTCATCCCTGCCTTACAGAAGACACAAAAGTAGCTTGCTAAACAGATGATATAGCCATCTGACACACTAGTGCTAAAATCAAAGAATCAGAGGAGATTCTAAACAAATCCTTGAGAGGATTAGAAAAATGGTCAGATGAACTTAAACTCAAAATCAACCCAGACAAAACAAAACTAAGCACCTTTAGTACAGACAGGAAAAATAGACATTCCTACAATCCCAAAGTCATGATCAACAACAAGCTAATTGAAAAAGTCACAAATCCAAAATACCTTGGTATTACGCTTGATTAGGAATTGCGTTTTGCACAACACATCTCTAACACTTCCAACAGAGCTCTAAAAAAATTAAATATACTGAAAAGGCTTTGTGGAACAAATTGGGGTGCAAAGTCAAAAATCCTCAAAACTACTTACACTATAAGGCCAATAATGGAATATGCAGCACTTGTCTGGTCACCTTCGGCCTCATCGGTAAAGGAAAAATTAGACAAAATACAAGCAAAAGCATCCAAGATTATCATTGGTGCGATCTCATCCACTAATAACATCAGAGCCCAACAGGAATGTGGGCTCAACCTGCTAGAGGACAGACGAAAATTTGCCACCATAAAATTCATAAATAATATCAGAAGCTACCAAAGTGATCATATCTCCCTAAAAACTTATGAACATTGGAATCAAAAATGCAGACTTCATAGATCATCAACTTTACAATATGATGATGCTATCAAGAAGGAAATAGGTCTTGATCAGCTAAAAGCCCACATAAACAAAGAACCTCTATTTTCCATTCCTATACCTCCAAATAATAAACTCTGTACAAAAAAAAGAATCAAAAGAAATGCTCAAAGAAAAAGGCCTAAATACTATCAACCTTCTTTCATCCTCCAAACAGGTTATTTGTTATACCTATGGATCGTCAGACACCAATATGATTAATGGAGGCGCTGGTGTTCTCCTTTTATTCCCAAAAGGTGAAAAACTCTCAATAAAAGTTGGAACTGGGAGAATTGCTTCCAATTTTACCAGTGAACTTGACACAATAAATAAACACTTGAAGCCTACTTAAAATTATCATCATCTCAACAATCTGAGGGAATTATAATTGACAGTGACTCAAGATCAGCTATGGAGGCAATCAAAAATGGCAATACCAAGCTCACACAAGACACCCATAAACTCTTAAATCAACTAAGTGTTCAGGAAAAAGTTTCATTTTACAATGGATTCCTGCTCATGTAGGCATTGATTACAATGAAGCAGCTGATAAATTAGCAAAAGAGGCCAGAGAACTCAATCAAGAAACTCGCATGATAACTCTTGCTGATGCTAATGCACTACCAAAAGCTAAACTAATGCCACTGAAATCAGTGATACAACATCAAATTCCTGAAATCACTGACAGAAAGACCTCCACCACAATGCGACTACGAACAGGAAATTATAGAGGAATGAAGGCCAATACAGATCATACGAGAACATATAGAAACTGCAATAACTGCCCCAATACTGAACTGACAACCACTCACATCTTTACCTGTCCAGCAATTACAGCAGCCTTGCAAGAAATAGATCTTAATCCTGACCAACAGCTCTACACAAACAAAATCATTGACATAGCCAAAGCAGTTCAAGAAACACATGGAAACATCTAAGACTCTTCAAAGGACAAGACAACATCTGTGCTTTCTAGAGTATAGTGCCTATGAGGCTTCTTCCACGATATTTCAGTAGTTTATTATAGTGAGTGAGTGATTTTGTTATGATGGTGTGTCTTATAGTGAGAGCCACCTGTATTATGCTGCGAGCAGTACAGAATCCACATACCTAAAACTGTTTGGAGAGATTGAAGTGAACACCATTTACATCCATACCACTTGCAAAAAGTGTGACACCTTGATATGTGCATGAATTTCATCATCATCATGCGTATTAAGGATTTAGGCCTAGCATAGCCTGTTCCTGCCTTAGAAGTCATCGTTTAAGAGGACGTCCTGGTTTTCTTTTTCCTAATGGCTTGTACTTTAAGACTTGTTTTGGTAATCTTTCTGTTTTCATTCTTTGAACGTGTTCCATCCATTTATGTTTATATTTTTAAATTTTTTTCTATTACTGGTTCTTGGTTTAATTCTTTCATGATTTCTTCGTTTCTTTTGTGATCAAATAGGGTATACTTTGCAGTTTTTCTCATTAACTTCATTTCTGCTGTTATTAATCTTTGTTTGTCTTTTTGTTTTATTGTCCAGATTTCGCTTCCATGCATTAAGACTGGTAAGGTTAATGTATTGTATACTTTTAGCCTGGTTTGTTTTTGAACTAGGTTTGGTTTAAATATAGAGTTAATTACACCTGTTATTTTTAAATATTTTGCAATTTTTACGTTTATATCTTTTTCATTTGTGATCATACATTAGGGATCCCCTATGTCCCAGTTTGCCCAGGACATCCCGGTTTTATTACTTCTGTCCTGGTGTCCCGATATGTTTAGTTCGGGATGCTAAATGTCCCGGATTTTTTAGAATATAAAAATATTAACATTTCTAATAAGAATAAGTACAACTCGTAATATTTTTGGCTGCTTTTAAAAATGTATGTTTACAAAACAAAAAGCAGAGACATATTTATTTTGTAGTTCGGTGAATTACCAGAATGTTAGAATGTTGGGTAAACAATTTAGTTCCATACATTTCATTCAGCCGGAGAAAAGAATGTTAGAATGAGGGAGACAGTCGCTCAACTGTATGTGTAACTAATTGCAACCAGTGCATCTAATTCGTTCGTCTGGTCGGCCGTAAATTTTTAGCAATCTTTTGTCTCAAGCTTAGTTCGCATAGCATACGATATCCTATGGTCCAAAATGTTTCTCACTGGTCGACATGTTTTTGAATATTAATGCACCACGATAGTTCATTTTCTTTCAACCAATGAGAAACATTTCAGACCATCGGATATTGTACGCTATGCGAACTAAGCTTCACATGTCAGGCACTAAATTGTTTTTATATCGCTACAGGGTATGTGATATAACCTAGTTTTGAACTTTACATTTCATATTCTTGCATTCTCGTATTAATTGTGAATATTGTCAGCATTCTTGTATTAATTGTGGATATTGTATTTTTTAAATTAATAAAGTTATACCGTTTGTTACAAAATTCCCAAAACAAAGTGTAATTTTAATGAAAAATTGAAGGATCTTTTTCCTTTTATTTTCATAACAAAAAGCAGTGATTGTGATGATAGCTCAAGAGTGAAATGTAGCGTGTGCCATGCAGAATTTAACATTGGCCACGGAGGTAAGGCAGATATAACCTGTTCTAAGATCTTGTTATCTATTACTATTTTAGTTCTTGCTGGATCTTGTCCTTTAAAGGCCATAGTTTTTGATTTTTCTGTTGATATTATCATACCATAATCTTTGGCTATCTCATTTAGATCTAAAATAGCTTTCTATAAATTATCTTCAGAATTTGTAATTATTATTTGGTCGTTAGCAAAGAGGAGAATGTTTAAGTTTACTGTAGGAGAAAGTTTAATTCCTTGATGTAAATTTTTATTCCATTTTATTATTATTTCATTTCAGTAGATATTAAAAAGAGTTGCTGAGAGGGGACATCCCTGTCGGACCCTTGGTTTATCTCTCTCGTATATGATAGCTCGTGATTTACATCTTATTTGATTATTTTCATATATACTTGTGATAGATTTCAGGATGTTATTTGGTATTTGTCTTTCTTTTAATATGTTAAATAATATGTTTCTTTTAACTTTGTCAAATGCTTTTTCAAAGTCAATAAATGCATTATGTGTTTCTAAATTGTATTCTCTTCTTTTCTCTATTATTATTTTTTGGCAAAGGGCCAGGTCTATACATGATCGTCCTTTTCTAAATCCATTCTATACTTCTAAAATAAAGTTTTCGGAATATTTCATTAGTTTGCTATTTAGGATTCTGCTATATATTTTGTAACAGGAATTTAGTATACTGATACCTCTATAGTTTTTAGGGTCATTTCTATTACCTTTTTTAAAGATAGGAATCACAATTGCTTTTCTCCATTCTATTGGGGGGGGGGGATACCAGTTGAGTAAATTTTATTTAAAAATAATAAGAGTCTTTCTTTGAATCTTGTTCCTGCGTATTTATATAGTTCTGAACCTAGCTTATCTTCTCCAGGTGATTTTCCGTTTCTTGTTTCTTTCAGGCTGATTTCTAATTTCTCTTTAGTTATTTCCTTTTCATTTTTGTTAATTGTTTGCCAGTTGTCTTTT
Organism: Typopeltis vanoorti; assembly: GCF_054136105.1. Classification (NCBI taxonomy): domain Eukaryota; kingdom Metazoa; phylum Arthropoda; class Arachnida; order Uropygi; family Thelyphonidae; genus Typopeltis; species Typopeltis vanoorti. The sequence goes on along the minus strand of NC_143568.1, from coordinate 1,314,494 downwards.
TTAAAATATTTGTCTGTCCACAATTCTGTGTAGTAAATTAGAAATTCTTCTAATTTCAATTCGGTGTTTAATTTTATGTTTTCTTTGGTATCTGCATTAAAGTGTTTCAAAATCTTATATACATTGGGTCTTATTTTATAAATCATGTTCTAAATTAGAAACAAATTTGTTCCGTGATTCTCGTGTCTTTTTCTGACTTCTCTTTTAGCTATGGCTAAAATAGAATTATTTTATTCTTTTATATTCTATTTCATCTTCTAATCTTTTACTGCTTAACCATTTGTGATAGGTTTCTTTTTCTTTTTGATTATTTCTGTGTGCATGAACTTCTCTTGTTTATTATTCATAAATCCTGTTTTCTGCAGGTATACAATATTCACTATTCACCAATAAAATTATATTTACTCAAGATGGATTGAATAACATTCATAATGATCATTTATGGACTGGTGAAAATTTTCATGCAGCAATTGAAACAGATTTCTAATGCCAGTTGTCACAGTGTGGTGTGAACTTGTTAAAATCAGTTAACAGATTATGTCTGGCAATCATTGGAGAATAATATACCTGCATTTTTTATTGCAAAATGAACTTATCTTCTTTTGTAGGATGTCCTTTTTTTGATACAAAGGTGTATGTATTTCCATAATGATGGAGCTTCACTGCATTTGTCCTGTCAGATTTCCAAGTCCTAACTGTTCATCTGGTCAAGCAGTTCATGTATGTGCAAAAGGTTAATGTTAGGGATGCATTTCATGGAGAATTTTCATTGCTGCAGACAATTGATATTGCCAACTGCTAACCATATATAATCTTACTGGATAAGCACATAAGTGTTATTGAATAGTAATGTTTGGTGTGCATGCAAACAAAATTCTCCAAGTAGTTGTCAAAAAACATCACTTAGACAGTAAAATAAGGTTCCCTTTTTAGAAATTCAAATTTCAGTTAAGTAAAGATTATCATCTGAGAACTAGTTAAATAAATTTATATAGATGAGGAAAGTCAGTCAAAATGCCAGATTTTACATTATACAAGTGTAAAGACTGAAATGTTATTAATCTTTCTATATTTCTAGCTAGTCTTCTGCTTTTGTTTTGTTTTTTTCCCTTATAACAGAAAAAAGTTTAGTCTTTTAAAATTATTTAGTTATACTTATTATTAATTATCAGGTTTGTATCTAGATTATTTCTTTAGTTAATTATAATTAAATTGAATCAAATTAACAAACCTTCTCAGTAGTGGGGAGGTGCTTAATGGTCAAAGCTGTATAACTGAGAGGAGACCTCCACATTGCCTTTTAAGGAATGCGGAGAACCCACCAGAGCTTCTGACTTAATGTCCAATTCTCACCTTCTCATGGTGCACCCTGTTAGGTATCTACTTGGATACTCAACGAATGAGGATGGACTGACAATTTGGGAATTTAGCCAACCAAATGTATTCTTATTGGCTTAAACCACAATATAAAACGATGGTACAACATGACAGAATTTCATTCCGGCTGGGGCGTCGCCCAGTTAAACAAGACCGCCGTTGTGTTCGCCAGGGAACCAGAGCGAACAGTGAAAAGTCAGCTACTGGAACAAATCTGAAAATACACCCCACGTCAACATCACCAGAGTTAAAGATCGGTACTATCAACATAAGAAGCCTGAATGGCAAAGAAATGGAGCTAGCTGAGGAATTAGATGAGTACCATATCGACATAATAGGGGTGACTGAAATAAAAAAGACAAGAACTGGTGAGATCTTTCTGAGCAATAAATACAAAATGTTATACTCAGGCAATGGCCATCAAGGAAATGGAGTAGCAGCCATAGTATTCAACACTAAATATGAGACTAATATTCTTGATTGGCTGGCAGTCTCAAGCAGAGTGATGTGAGCCTATGATCCCACGCTACTTCTTCCTTCATAGAAGGTTCTATGAAGGAAGAAGTAGTGGAATTTTTTTGAGGATTTAGAGAAAGCAACTGACAATGAAAAATTGGTCGTTGTTGAGGATCTAAATAGCAGAGTAGGAAATGATTATCAGACATACAACAATATTTTGGGAAAATTTGGAGAAAAGAGCAAAGCTAATAATAATGGCGAATACCTGTTGGATTTCTGCTCATGACATGAACTAATGATGTTTTCTCACTGGTGCAGAACACTAGAGTGCACAGAGGATTTGAAATTGGAAGTGATCAACATTTAGTTGTGACCAGGATAAAATTGAATTTCATATTGAAAAGAAGAACATGTAAGAAAGTTTCAAAGCAAATAAAAGTTGAGCAGCTCTCAGACGTGAACTGTAGACTAAAAGACCCAAACATTATTCCAAAAAAATGAAAGAGTTTTGGAACAGGAACCAAACCTTGGAAATTCATTGGCAACCCCTAAAGAAAACCCTGATTGATTCAGCCAGAGAGGCATGTGGTGAGGTTGTCTGCAAGGATAGAAAAATCAGAACTCCATGGTGGACACAGGAAGTTAAAGAGGCAGTGAAGGAAAAGAAGAAAGCTTATCAAAGGTTTCTGGAAAATAAGTCTGCTTGTGCTCTTAGAGAATACAGAGACAAATGTAAGTAAGTTGAACACTGTGTAAAACGACCTAAACAAAAGTCATGGGAAGACTTTAGTAAGAACATAGAAAATAAATATCAAGAAGGTGGCAAGATATTCTGGAGGTTGTTGAAGAAGCTTTGAAATTGAGGAAAGAGTGCTGTAAAAGGAATTATCCTTGAAGTATGGAATAATTACTTTGAAAAAATGCTAAATGATACAATCAGTGACAGCACAGTGGTAAAAAACACTTACCAGGTATGCAATCAGGAATACATATCCAACTTGAATTAGAAAAATGCCATCAAAAGACTGAAATGTTCACGCATGGAGGTATAAAAGTCTTACAATGGCAGCACTGCATAATTCAGAAGGTATGGACATAGGGACGAATTCCAGACGAATGGAGTAGAGCTTTCACAGTACCCATATAAAAAAAAGGAAATAAAACTGAATGTGAGAATTACAGAGGTATTTCTCTACTGAGTGTTCCTGGTAAGATTTACACAAGTATACTTGAGAAACGTTGAGAAGGATTGTGGAAGAGAAGCTTGGTGAAGAACAAGCTGGATTCAGGCCAAATAGAGGCTGTCAGGATCAGATTTTCACTTTACGACAAATAGTTAAGAAGTCATGGGAATATAACAAAGATCTGTATTTAAGTTTTGTAGAGCTGGAAAAAGCATATGACAAGGTGCCAAGAGAGAAGCTATTCAAAATAGTGCAGTTTTATGGTGTGAGTGTGGCATTATATCAAGCAATACTTTGTCTTTATTGAGTTGTAAGTAAGCAGTTAGAATTGAAGGAAGTACAGGAAGTTGGTTTAGTGTTAAATCTTGCAATACAAGGATGTACATTATCCCCTCTGTTATTCATTATCTATATAGATCACATTATGAAGGAAAGTGGTATTAAACCTGATATCAAAATTGGAGATGTTAATGTCTGCTCTTCGCTTTATGCAGATAATGTTATACTTCTAAATAAATCTGCAAGATTCCCTGACTAAATTGAATAAATGTTGTAATAGATATGGTATGAAGGTCAGCAATAAAAAGACAAAGACAATGAAAATATGCAGAAGCATTGAAAATATCAGTTGCATTTTGAGTGGAGAACCTGTAGAACAAGTAAAACATTTGAGCTACTTGGCATGATTTTTAGTGAAGATGGTAAATTAAATATGGAAATAGACAACAGAATCAACAAAGTTGGTAGGAAGTAATTGACTTTCAGTAAACAATTATTCAAATAACAACACAATGTAAATATATTGTAAATACCAAAATTTTCGACTTTTAATATATAACATCATAAACAATCCAGCGTTTCTTTTGTTTTTATAATTTGTTTTGTAGTTTCATTTTATGGTGTTTTTCTATATAATTTATTAATTGTTTACGTGCTCTATTTTCAAGAAATTCAAAGCAATATAATTTTAATTTCAGTTTTGTGTATTTTATTATTGTAAGCTAAAAAAAAGCCATAAAATGTGTAGCAGATTTTTGATTACTAGCATGAATTGTTAAAAAAAATATATTTTTTTAAAATTTATTCACAGAGATCTATTTAAAATGCATAAATTTAGGATTACTAATGTGAATATTATTTTGGCATTCTGCATAAGACATATAGAAATAAAATAGTTGATTGAAAACTGGAGATCACAGTTCTGAGAGTTCTGAAGACAGTTAGGTAGTGGACAGATTATGTCAATAGCAGAACCTTGTTAGAAGTGAAGTTATTAGAGGACTAAATATTATAAGTATTCAAGAACATGAGAGCATATCAAATTTTGTGTAATCACTTAGCAAAAACAAGTGTTAGAGGCAAAATGATGAAGGTTATTTAAAAGCTAACAAATTGGAGACCTGACAAATTATAGACCATTAAAGGGATAAAAATCCTATGTTGTTATATCCACCTTTGCTTCGAATTGCCTTCGCCGATAGTTTTTCGGCATTGAAACTCATAGATCGTAGTTCTCGATCTTGAGTTTAACTTACTGGCTATATAACAACATAGGATTTTTATCCCTTTAATATCTATTAAGTTGCCAGAAAACTAGCCGTTTGGCTTTTCATTTTAATTACAAAATATAAGCACACCTTTATGGCATTCGTATAGTGAAGGTATGCAAGTTCTTTTCACTAAGCTTTGATATCTTCCAGGTCTACCTACTCACTGATGAGACCTCAAAAAAGGTTGAAACCGGTCTGGGTAGTGACCTCTCCTCATAATGTAATGACAGTATTACATCTCCTAGGAGCTGTGTTTTACATTATGAGAGAATATCAAGAACAGTGAGGGAGCTTGCTTCACCTTTGCTTTGAATTGCCTTCGCCGATAGTTTTTCAGCATTGAAACTCATAGATCGTAGTTCTCGATCTTGAGTTTAACTAACTGGCTATATAACAACATAGGATTTTTATCCCTTTAATATCTATTAAGTTGCCAGAAAACTAGCCGTTTGGCTTTTCATTTTAATTACAAAATTATAGACCAGTTAAAAAGAAGAAAGAAAATTGTTTGACATTAAACTAGTCATGAAGTCTAATTGTGTTGGACTGTCATAATATCTGCTACACTACCTCAAGGATATGTACCAAAAATTTATGACAGGGATGATGAAATAACATGCAATGTCACTCTAACATCTACCCCAGTAAATCGTACTTGGACCTGTAGAGGTTGGTCAGAATTATGGCTGAAGCAGCTAAGGCTATGAGGCCATGTATTATGTTTATTAATTGCAAGTGTTCTTCTGGAAGAACACTTGTAATTATCAGATTGTTTTGCAGGATGAAAAACTCAATTTTCTGGGAAGAAAAATTCTATCCCCCCCCCCCCTATATGAGACTTGCTAGTGTCTAATCAATTGAAAAGGTCTTATCATCTGATGGTGAGAAACACTGGGATTTTGCAAAACTAGTTGAGTGTATTTATAAATAACTTTATTACTTTAGTACCAATTGTTCCATGTGATAAAAATACCAGTAACACAATTGCATTAGTGTGTTTACTATGTATTGCAGCATTCTTTTTTTTTTCATGTATCATGTAGAATTGAGATCATCATCATCATCAAATTCCTGCCATGTACCCTCAAGGGGTGTACAGGATATGACAGTACTACATGAAAAAATTACATCATTACTAACTTCCTATCTACAATTTTCCTCCAAATGTAGAATTGAGATACATGAAGAAAAGAATACTGTCTTTATTAAGCAACAAATTATGATTCATTAATTTTACAGCCTGTTTTACTGGCCTCTTCAGTGTGTTGTTATAAAAAGTCTTAAGAGAGTTGTGCTCAGCAGCAACTGCTGTTTTTCATTTATGATAAAAAAAAAAAAAAAAAAAACTGCAGGTAGTTTATGTGATCAAAATTGTTCATGATAAAATTTTTGCTCAAGTGTCAGGGTCATATGAATGAATTGGAATACAAGCTGACATAACAGAAAATTAAACAGTGCCAACATAAAAGTGAAACGAGTCTTCATAATGTAACATGATTTGCTTGTGCTAAAGTTCTTGCGATTTGGGGGAAAAGGATAACATTAATTAAGACAGGCAGTTTTGGGAGCACTTCTTCCAATAAATAGGATAAATGTAACCCATCAGACCTGTTGAGATTGGGGCAGTATAGCAAAGCTTTACAGTTCATATAATCATCCTGGGTGAAAATGAATTTTATATAATTTTGATGCTTTTTTCACGTAACAGTTGCAGATCTGCAGAATTGGCCAAAGCAGATAAATCACATATGCTAGATCTAGGGAAGGCCAGTGGGGAAGCTGTTCCAGAACTTAGAACAAAAGGAAGCTTGCAGACAGTTATCCATTGTTATTCCATTGTAAATGTTATTTTTCATTTTTGACTATTCATTTACTTTAATGCTGTATTATTATTATTTTCATGACCCCCCATTGGAGTCTCATAAGACTTATTGCAGAAGGTCAATGCTAAACAGTGCAGTCTGTTGTTTGTACCATTCATTAAACTTATTCATTGTTTGCACTTTTAACCCCTCTGAGGCAGTGAAGTACGTGCTCATATCACTCTAATTGGGAAAAAAAAACTACTTACCATCTTATTCACTATTTCTTTCTGCAACTTCTGGGGATTGCCTCTTGTTCTACCATATAATAAATCACATCACTGTCCGTCTGATAATAACCTTACAACAGTTTAAATATCTATTTTCAATAGAGATGCTTAAGCTGTTGAAATCATATTCCCCTTCAACTTCTATCTACCAAACTCTGTACTTTGCTTGCTCTCCTCATAACCAACAATCCTGATAGCATTTTTTGTTATCTCTCTCTGAACCCTAAATCTTGGTGACCATATCCGAGTGCTGAAATTGATGGAATTGCTACCCTTTTATCTCTCATTGTCAGTGTTCTCCTCAGTACTGTAACAGTTCTCTGAGTTGTATTCATAATCTTGGCAATATGTTCTCTGAACTTCGAATTTATATCTACAATTACCTCAAGATCCATTGCTCTTCCTCCACTTCTTCCAGTATAATCCACCAAGTGAGTATGAAGTATCCTAAATTTCAAAACCTTATATTTAGTTGCTTTAAACAGATCTCTCCATTTACTATTATTATAATTATATTATTATTATTATATTACTGTTATATTATTATTATTATTATTAATAATAATAATCTTCCCAAGATTCACATTTTCTGCAAGCAACTGAACATCTCCCTGATCCAGTGACAATGTCAGCAACATAAAAATTGAAGAATAATGGTCCTAGTACTGAATCTATGGAACTCCAATTGTAATCTTCTTACTCCCTGATACTGCTTTAATACATGAATGGATGAGAACATGGTATCTTTCAGTGAATTGAAGAAACCTCATGGCACAAGTATCTCTTAAATCATCAGGAAGGTTATGTGTTTCTAAAGTGCCTTGTTACTGATGATGATGAAAAATGAATCAACCACTATGAGCTAGAAAGCAAATGACAGAATATAAGGTAAGAAGATGTGGCTTGAACTTTCTGGGATTTACAAGAATTAGTCCCTGTGAATTTCTTAACGAAAACAGCATTCAGTTCATCATTTAAATTCATCTCTGTTCTTAAGTCAACAGCCCTGAGCTTGTCAGCATAACTAGCAAGCTGAGTTGTTGACTTAATAACTCTCAATAGCAAAAAATATTCATAAATAGATTTAATAACCTTTTGGTGTATGCTTTTGCAGGTATTCTAAATTTCTTCCTCTCTTGGGAGAAATAGGTTGTAATGGTTGAAGCCTTTTAAAGGCATTAGCATCACAAATTATATATTTTGGAAAGTACAAACACTTCACTTGTAAATACAAAAACAAGATATGTCGTTATTATTTTTTTTTATTACTGCATATTATGGAATCTGTGATGTATAGATATTCTACATCAGTTCATTATACCAATGATAACCAATACCAATGTGATATACCAACTTGGTAAGTAATTTCATGTGGTAATTAATTTTTTTTTAAAATGGAAATGTTAAGTTATCATTATGAACATGATTCAGACCTCCCTTCCTTCCCTTTCTTTGTATATGCTGATGTATATCAAGAGATTTTTTTCTCCATTTGTCAAAATAATTTTATATATATGTACATATTGTATTATCTTATTTAGGGTGTGAATTTGGCTGGAGCAGACTTATCTCGCTTAGACTTAAGGCACATTAATTTCAAATATGCCAATCTTCGTCAAGCAAAGCTGACTGGTGCTAACCTTAGTTATTGTTGTTTGGAGCGTGCTGATCTTTCACATGCTAATCTTGAGGTATTTTATTTATATTTCTTCATTTTTCAGATATATCTGAAATAGATATAATATAAATTTCAGATATAGTAATTGATAGCTTAATTCTGTAATAAGCTCATTAATATGATGAGATGAATTCAATTTTTAATTTTATTTGAGTAGTGAGAGAGAAAAATATAGCTTTTGCAAGTAATATGAATTTATTTTAATATGATCACCACAAGAAATCCAGAACATTTTAAGCAGAATCATTTTTCATTGTTTTCAGATTTTTAATGCATTTTCATTGTGTTCTTTGATTTTTTTTTTTTTTTCAAAAAAAAAAAAAAGAAAAATCTTTCTCACTCTTGATACTAGGATGTCCTAGCATTAAGGTTGAGTCAGTCTATACCTCCATCACTGTCAGTCTTTAAGCTAAGCTGTTTATAATCCTCTTCAATTGAAATCTGCTTCTACCTTATCAAACAGCCTTGGAATTTTATGAGACTTACTACTCTCATCCTGGAACTCTTCCCTTCCTCTATTAGATTTAACTCTTCCTGCTAATGACAGTATTCAACACAGATTTTGTCCTCTGTCTTCCTAAATATAATATACCTGTCATTTTATACTTCCTTCATCAGCTCAGTTTTACTAATCATTTTTGACTTGTGTGTGTATGTGTATGTACACAATAGTCGAATTCTACATGAATTCTACCTGATCCTTCTGATGACGTGTAATCAAGTATGGTAGCTAACTACTGCTAGGTTCATATGTACTCATGCAACCTCACGCACACACAACTGTCCTTACACACAAAATGCATTTAATCTCCATTCTCAGTCACTCCCTCCCTTTCTCAAATGATGTTTGTTCTTGTGCTCACACAGTCACTTGCCTTCGGGCATTTACTCAAGCTCCTGCATCTCACCCTAACATGCGAGTTTTCTTGACTTTTTGCATGCGTTGTCTTATACAGCAGCTTCTCTGAAACATCATCAAATTATTGATGTGGATCCTTAAAGGATGTATAGGATATTGTGGATAGCTCTATATGATTGATTATATTATTACTAGCTGCTTATCAAGAATTTCCTTTTAGATGAATCAGTTATTTCAGGAAATTGGTCTTCTAAGGCACCACTGATTACAATCTTGATTTTTCTTACATCTTTTCCTGCCATCACACTCCTGTTTTACTAACATTTCTTCTCCCATTCTTTTTATGTGATCACACTACGTTAGATTAACTTAGCTTACACATTCTTGAATGCTAGTGATGTCAAGTTCCTTTCTGATATCTTCATTTTTAATATGATTCCCTTATTGATACCATCTATTCACTCTTCAATTTTTTCCCTATAACTCTCATATCAGTGGTATCTGTTGATTTTGAATACTGCCTTTTAAGCTGTGTTTTGGCTAATTTTTCTCTTATTCCACATAAATTTATTTAGTTGGCTTCCATCATCCCAGCATAACTTATTCAGTTAGATCTTTCCAAATTTAATTTAGTTTTCATTAAAAACTGTTCCTAAATTGACTGTAGTATTTACCTGTGCTTGAGGTTCTTCATCTGCTTTGATAATTCAGATTTTCTATATTTCTACTTCTTTCCATAATTTGTCTTTATATTGTTGATCATCATACTTTTTTATTGAATTTAGCTTAAGTCAGGGAAAAACTCCAAGCTGCTGGATTTATTTAGGAATATCACATTATCTGCATAAAGTAAAGAGTTGAGGTGAATATTTATGAGTTTGTTATCTGGTTTAATGCCACTTACCTTCAGAACGTGATCAGTATAGATGATTAATAATGGTGTGGTAACATACGCTCTTACTTACACTTCATATTACATCACACCATCTTCCTATACATTTTAATACTAACAGCAGACTTGGAATTTAGGATAGGCTATATATTATTCTGTATAATCCCATTTGTTTATGTTATATCATTGTAGTGTTTTGAACAGATTTATTCTTGTCAGCTTATTGTATCCTTTTCAGATTTGCAGAACTTAAATGCATATCCTGGTTATATTTCGATGGCTTCTTGACTATTTCTTGTAAATTAATGTAAAAATCTAGTCTGACAACTCTTATTTGCACCTGGAACAGTTTGTTCTTTCCCAAATTTTCTTCCACAATTTTTTTTTAATCTCTTCTCAAGTATACTCGCATAAACATTAATTAAAACACCCACTAGGGAAAGCTTTGTAATTCTCTCATTTTATTTTCCCTTTTTTACAGATGAGTACTATAATAGCTGTACTCCATTCATCTGGAATTTGACCTTCTGACCAGGGTCATACATTCCGGCCGTGCTAGGTGTGCAGTGCACGCCAAAGGAATAGCAATATCACAGATGTTATATTTTTGCATTTATTCCTGTTGAAGATTCCCTTAATTGTTTCCTGGCTTCATGAAGAGGACGCTTTTTGACATGTAGACATTGAATCACATTTGCATTAATAGCCTGGGTGTGTGGTCACAAATACAAACACCTTTAAGCCTTTTGAACAGATGTAGAAATGGTGCAGCAGTTCAAATTCTTAGCATTCCAGTGGTTTTTTAAACTACCTAGAAAGTGAGGCAAAGTGTACACTGAGACAATGGCACCCAGAAATCAGTGGCTGTAATTGGTTATTGTGTTAATCAATTCGATTGAACGTTGTCATTTGTCATGAGTTGCTGCTTTTGTTTTCTGAGTTTCATCTGTTTTGCATGCATGAAGTGTGAATTGACTTGTTAGGGCACTGATATAGACAAGTAATTTTCTATAAATAATTTAATGACTTTTTTGCCCATATTTACAATGGGAAACAGTGCTGACGATCTACTGAACTTTCTGTTTTCTGCCAGAGCTTTTGTGGATTGTGTGATTATACTCAAAGGAGTTGGAACTTGTGTATAAATAAGTGAAATGAGCAAAATTATTTCACCTTTTTTGTTCGATCCAGAAAAATAATAATTACTTTTTCCAATTTCTGTGCATGTTATATGGCTGTATTTAAAAATTGTATCAAAATTCAAATTATTCGTGTCTTAGTCTAGTATATTTGCCAAAAATAATCTAATCTCGCCATTTATGTGCTTTATAGCTGTTGTTCATTTGACCTTTATGCTTTCCATATGTAAAATTATATTAATTGATAAATGAAAGTATTCAAAGTTATCCTACAATTAATTGCATTGAACCAATTACAATGAGTGCTGATGCACTATTCACTCTTAAAACTTTCATACATCAATAGAAATGCAATCATATGGTCAAATTGACATGAATTTTGTAGCTTGGGTTGCATAAGCCACATGACCTCACACCCAATTACAGGGTGTTCGGGATAAATTTGACATATTTATAATTAATTATATTTTTCCGTAAGTTACATGTATTAACACACACTTCTCTTCATTTAAAAGTTTGGACCCTTCTTCATTCACATACAAGATGTCAGAAAGGATGGATAGCTGGAACCTACCTGAATCATGGAAGAGAATAACTTGTATCATGATGATTCGTGCCCGCCATCAAAATAAGGATATTACGACTGCTGCCCAATGCTCCCTGAATACAGTAAAAACAATCAGGCATGAACTAGAGACTTGCAATGGTGACTACGAGGATGTAGCAAGAAGAAAGATCCCTAGCAGACGATCTGATTGCGTTCGTACAGCAGAATTCCTCGCAAATCTGCAGGAACAGGTGTTGAAGAACCCTGGCATTGGAATTCGGGCTTTGTTCGTGGAGTTGCTAACTGTAGTCAAGCCCTGGATAACAAGGGTAGCCAATGGTAGGCCATATGTATGGCAGCAGGATTCGGCCCCTTGCCACACCTCTGGGAAAAGTCAAAAATGGTTGTCTGAAAATTTCTACGACTTCACCAGTCCAAATGTTTGGCCTCCAAACTCCCCAGACCTTAACCCCATGGATTATTTTGTATGGGGCGCAGTTGAAAAAGACACCAATCGCACTTCCAGTAATACAAAAGCCCAGTTAATGGATAAAATTAAAACAGTTTTTGCGGCCCTTCCCAGGGAGACTGTAGCATCAGCTTGTTCGAGGTTCCGAAGCAGAATTGAAGCTGTGATCGATGCTAATGGTGGTTATTTTGAGTAAATCTTGTTGATAGTATTGTAATTAACTCTGCCTGTAATGTTTTTTTGTCAATTCATTAAATTTAATAGATACAAAGAAGATTTTCTTTTTCCTTACGAAACTGTCAAATTTATCCCGAACACCCTGTAAATAGGCATGTGACGCCACTGCTTCTGACCTAAGATTTCTGAATTATGCATTTTGGTCATTTTAAAACTTTTATACCATACCTTGATAAATATTTGAGCATTTCTGGTCAAATATCTATTCCAACTACTTTTCTACATTTCAGTTTTCTAATGTTTTTTCTATATCAAGTAAGGAATATGTAATTTTGATCGAATATTTTTACTCCTTTTCTATTACTGCTTTTACTGCTCAGATTTAACAATCTTTCAAAAATAATTACTTCAGGCATCCAAGAATATCTTTTATCTTCATTTTTTTTTCTTCACTTTTATCATATCTGATTTCTTTTTCATTACTTTTTTCTCCATTTCTAAGCTTTTGAATAGCATCCAGCATTTTGCCATCTTTATTCTTACCAAAATTTTTCCCATGATTTGTGTTTAGCTATTTGTATGTTAGCCTTTCTAAGCAGAAGAACTTATGGTAACTCAAGAGGGAAAAGGGGAAGTCCTAGAAAAGAAGAAACACATCAAAAGTTTGCAACAAGTGCATTAACATGTGCTCTTCAAGAACACAGAGAATAACATAAGAAAAGCACATGTTAATGCACTTGTTGCAAACTTTTGATGTGTTTCTTCTTTTCTAGGACTTCCCCTTTACCCTCTTGAGTTACATAAGTTCTTCTGCTTCGATTTGAAATAACAAACAATTTATAATAAAACTAGCACTCTGCCAAACTGCTGAGCAGAAACATCAAATCTGAGAAACATCTCACCTCATCTTCCCTTTAAAACATTAGGCACTCACTGGCTGTGAGAAGCCATTTGGCCTCAACCACATTAAATCATATGGCATCCTATCTACATAGTTTACCATATCTGTCAAAGTAAGTATTTTCTGGCTGATCTATTTTGTGGGATGAACAACTCATGTTTCCAGCTATCTTCCACTTCCATATGAGACTGTTTCATCTGGCTCATCAAATTGTTACAACGTTTATCTTTACTTTAATTCTCTTTCGTGTTTCTTATGTAACGATCTAGATAAGACCTTCTCTGATAACATGTGACGGCCCTGGGCTACAAGAGAATTGGCTCTGGGAGGAGTCAATCCTGATGTCTCAGGGTCCTGAGATCAGCTTCTCAAGAAATCCTAAGATATTTATTTTTTAAGCTGCGCCCCCTAGGAGTAATAAATTTTGTAAGTTACATTAAGAGAGAAATGATCTCAGGAAAGAACACCTGTGTTATCCTAAGTTTGCAGACGTGGCCAAGGTCTTATTCCCTAACTTCCCGCTGAGAATCTTATTAATCTTTTTATAAGCAGTGCATCAAATTCCAACACACAGACAACTTGATTAGGTTAAAGCAACAAAGATTTAATAAACAATATATATAATACATACAAGTTAGGATATTAAACTCTAATTGGGCCCAATCATTCCATACTAAACATTATCAATGACATTAAACAAACAATTCCTTCTGCACAGCTAGATACATATGGTAATGCTCAGTTCTGCACTGAAAGCTAACAGACTATCTTGTGCATCAGCATTATCAATAACATTAGTCAGTAATTTCCTGCTACACAGCTAAATATATATGGTAATGCTCAGTTCTATGCTGAATGCTAACAGACTATCTTGTGCATCAGCACTATCATCAGATTATTACAAATTCTCAGTAGCAATATCATATAAACCTCTAAACTAATTTTCGAAACCATATCTTAATTATCTCAACATTGTCCTAATCATTTAAACAACTCAGCACTGCAAAATAAAAAACAACATTTTATCATTCAGGGTCCTTATCTTCTAATCGCTACAGTCCTGTCTTAAGATATCATTAATTCTTTCTCTTTAACTTAATCACATTCCTTTCATTCACAGCTAGCAATGAAAATTTTCTACTTATCTATCTCCGTTGTCGTCTTGTTGGGAAGTGGCCCTCTTCAATGGGATGCCCCTTTTTCTTTCCTCAGCTGAGAACAGTAGCAAGTGGCTCTCCTGGCTGTCGACAGTCCTGAATCTTTGTACGACGGGGTGCATGGCTCCTCCTTTTATGGATGACTGGCTCATCTGCAGGACCTCAGGTCTACTATCTCTGCTTATGCATCATCCAACCAGCTCTGGAGTGGGGGCTCTGCCACCTTCGTTCAACCTACGACCTTGGGAAACTCGATCCAGGAACAAGAGAGCGAGCGGGGTGCTCCTGACCTTTTTATTTCCTGCCGGTCACGGGGATTTCCGTACTCTACGATATTCGCATAACATTTAGATCCTTCTCACGTGGGTCAAACATCATAACGGCCACCTTCTCTTCTAACCCCTCTCCTGCACCATTGGTGTGCGATCGCCGGGGCAAAACTGTCCTTCTCATATTACTACTCCTGGACTTTGGGTGACACTCCCTTTCGAATTCCACGCAAGTTATGCTGTAACAGTCCGAAAGCTTGACCAATCCCACCCAAGCAGAAGGGTGCGACAAAATTGCCATATGCAACTCATTGTGAACAAAGACGACAGGACCCTGAACTTGATTGATGCTGGTATTTGGCTGACAGAGGCATTTCACATAGATAACTTAATTATAACAAAATACAATGTAAGTCATAATTTTCGGACATTTACTCAGTCATAGATAGCTTGCTGATATAATATAATGTGAATTAAACAATGTCTGATACTCATTCAGTTATATGTTAACATAATTAGCAAGGAAAACTGTACAGTAGGGAACTTGGACATATTTACAAGGTTGCACTACAGTATACTCAGAGACAAAGACATATATCTACTCAATTTCTCTAGTTCTAATTTGTTAAATTATGAATAGATTGGAACTTATATATTTTCAATCAATCACAATTTAACAAAATCTCATTTTGGATGTGAAGAAAGTAGTTTCTAAATGTTCCAGAAGATTCTAATCCACATCTTCTATATCATAAATTTAAAAGAAAATAATGAAATTATTTATTAATATATAAAATGGTGTTCAGAGAAGCCAAGTTACTTGGCTGTGATGCATTGAGAATATGGATATCCACCAGAGAACATAGATATCCATGCCAAGTTGCTTCAACTATAATTCAAAACAACAGTAGTCATTTAAACTATTAGGATTATTGCATCATTATTTAATTTTTATTTTTTATTCTTTTAAGACGATGGAAAAGAAGCTGCTTTTTCTAATCTAAGCAGTGTGTATTTTGGTGATCTTGGTGAAATTTAGTACTTTAGATACTTACTGATTATTTGATATTCCAAATGATCTTTTCCAGCCTCTCTTTATTATACCATTTGTTCTTTTTTTATTTTCTCTAATTCCTAGTTTTTCGGGAGGGGAAAAGGTGATTCCTGGTGATTAGATTAATCAATCTGCAGCTTATTCAGATATTTTCTGAAAACCTTTAGGTCCTTCAGAGTCCAGACTACTTCCTTCAATAGATATTTAAAATAATTATAATGATCTCTGTATAATGTATGTTGTGATGATCTGTGTATGTTTTTTTTTTTTAATAAGTGGAAAGTAACTCTTAAATAATAGTGGTCGATTGGTTTTAGATTTACAGCTGAAAAAGTATGATGACACTGTATCATGCTGTAAATTGCATGTTTTTTGGCTGGTTTTCCAGTTATTTAGGATGAAAAACTCCAGGCATCTAGTAATATCTTTTTATCTTCATTTTTTTCACTTTTATCATCATCATCATCAAATTCCTGACATGTACCCTCAAGGGGTGTACAGGATATGATAGTACTAAATGAAAAATTTATATCATTACTAACTTCCTATCTACAATTTTCCTCCAAATCAGTCTGTTACTTGTCAAGACTCCAACATTATCAGATCTTATATTTCTATCGTCTAAGGCACTTTGTACCGAATCAATCCACCTATATCTTGGTCTTCCTATGGGTCGTTTTCCTGCCAACCTGGCAGAGAACACTTGTTTTGCTAATCTTTCCTCGCCCATTCTGTTTAAGTGACCATACCACCTGAGATTAGCTCTGCTAACGCATTTATGGATGCTGACAATGTCAAGTTCTTTCCTAATATCCTCGTTTTTATCATGATATTGCCATTGATGCCATCTGTTTATGCCTCTAATCTTTCTCAGGACTCTCATATCTGCAGTCTCTAGTCTTTGGTCAAGTGTTTTACTTCTGACTCAACTCTCAGATCCATAAGTTAAAACTGGTTTGAACACTGTCTTGTATACAGCTAATTTAGTGTTCCGACTAATTTCTCTCTTATTCCATATGAATTTATTCAGTTGACTGCCTACCATACCAGCTTTGTTGATTCTGCTATCCATTTCCATATTTAATTTACCATCTTCAGTAAAAATCATGCCTAAGTAGCAGAAATGTTTTACTTGTTCCACAGGTTCCCCATTCACAACACAGTTGGCATTTTCAACAATTCTATCTATTTTCATTGTCTTTGTCTTTTTATTGCTGACCTTCATTCCATATCTATTTCAACAATTATTCAATTTAGTCAGGGAATCTTGCAAACTTGTAGCGGATTTATTGTATAACATCATCCGCATAAAGCAAAGAGCTGACATTAACATCTCCAACTCTGATATCATGTTTAATACCACTTTCCTTCATAATGTGATCCATATAGATAATGAATAACAGAGGGGGATAATGTACATCCGTGTCTCACACCAGATTTAACATTAAACCATCTTCCTGTACTTCCTTCAATGCTAACTGCTTACAACTCAAAGACTAAGTATTGCTTGATATAATGCCCCATTGACACCATATAACTGTAGCATGTTGAATAGCTTCTCTCTTGGCACCTTGTCATATGACTTTTCCAGATCGACAAAACTTAAATACAGATCTTTGTTATATTCCCATGTTTTCTCAACTGTTTGTCGTAAAGTGAAGATCTGATCCTGACAGCCTCTGTTTGGCCTGAATTCAGCTTGTTCTTCACCAAGCTTTTCTTCCACAATCCTTCTCAATCGTTTCTCAAGAATACTTGCATATATCTTGCCAGGAACACTCAGTAGGGAAATACCTCTGTAATTCTCACATTCAGTTTTATTTCCCTTTTCATATATATGGGTACTATTAGAGCTCTACTCCAATCATCGGGAATTCGTCCCTCTGTCCAGGCTTCCTGAACTATGCAGTGCAGCCACTGTAAGACTTTTATACCACCATACTTCCATACTTCAGCATTTCTGGTCGAATATCATCTACTCCAACTGCCTTTCCACATTTCAAGCCATTGATGCCTTTGTCTACTTCAAGTATGGATATGTATTCCTGACTGTATGCCTGTTGAGTGCTTTTTACCACAGTGCTATCACTGCTTGTTTCATTTAGCAATTTTTCGAAGTAATTACTCCATACTTCAAGGATATCTTTTTCTTCTGTTTTCATGTAACTTTTATCATCTCTAACTCCTTTTACAGCACTCTTTTCTCCATTTCTAAGCTTTTTCAACAACCTCCAGAATATCTTACTACCTTCTTGATATTTATTCTCTATGTTCTTGCCAAAGTCCTCCCATGATTTTTGTTTAGCTAGTTTTACATAGTGTTTTGCTTTCTTACATTTGTTTCTGTATTCTCTAAGAGCAAACACTGACTTATTTGTAAGGAACTTTTGATATGTTTTCTTCTTTTCCTTCACTGCCTCCTTAACTTCCTGTATCCACCATGGAGTTCTGATTTTTCTATCCTTGCAGACAATTCACCACATGCCTCTCTGGCTGAATCAATCAGGGTTTTCTTCAAGGTTTGGTTCCTGTTCTCAAACTTTCATTTTTTCTTCAATAATCTTTGTGTATTTTAGTCTATAGTTCACATCTGAGAGCTGCTCAACTTTTATTTGCTTTAAAATTTTCTTACATGTTATTCTTTTAATATGAAATTCAATTTTATCCTGCACAATACTAAATAGTGATCACTTCCAATTTCAAATCATCTGTACACTCTGGTGTCCTGCACCAGGGAGAAAACATCACTATCAACAATAACATAGTCGATGAGACTTTTCTTATTCCTTGCCTCTTCTCTCCACATGAATTTGTGCACATTTTTATGTTGGAACATGGTGTTAATAATAACCTGTCCATGTCCTGAGCAGAAATCCAACAGATATTTGCCATTATTATTAGCTTTGCTCTTTTCTCCAAATTTTCCCAAAATATTTTTGTATGTCTCACAATCATTTCCTACTCTGCTATTTAGATCCCCAACAAGGACCAACTTTTCCTTTTTCATTATGTCAGTTGCTTTTTCTAAAGCCTCAAAAAAGTCCTCCACTTCTACCTTAGTAGAACCTTCTGTGGGACCATAGCCACAAATAAGTCTCATTGTCCAGTTCCCCATTCTCATATCTGCCCACATCACTCTACTTGAGACTGCCTGCCATTCAAGAAGATTAGCCTCGTATTTTGTGTTGAATACTATGGCTACTCCTTCTTTTCCTTGATTGTCATTTCCTGAATATAACGTTTTGTATTTCTTGCTCAGAAAGATCTCGCCAGTTTTTGTCTTTTTTGTTTCAGTTACCCCTATTATGTCGATGTGGTACTTATCTAATTCTTCTGCTAGCTCCATTTCTTTGCCATTCAGGCTTCTTATGTTGATAGTACCGATCTTTAACTGTGGGGATGTTGAGTTGGGGTGTGTTTTAGGATTTTATCATATCTAATTCCTTTTTCAGTACTTTTTTCTCCATTTCTAAGCATTTGTATAGGTGGTCTCATATGGCATATGCATATGAAATCAGCTAACTTACATTCAGCTGAAGGATGCTGATAAAGGTTCTTCATATCAAAGACAGGATTTGATCCGATCAATGTCCTTCCCTTAAAAGATTGTATTTTGACAGTCAAATTTTTTGGTTTTGTAGCAGTCAATCTAGGCAACATGTTCTTATTTTTTATTCATAGAATTTAAAAAGTTAATTGATTCCAGATGCCTTCATAGTACTTGTTACTTGTGAGCAATCACATAAAAACTGAATACAATTCCAGTGTTGTTTAAAATGTAAAGGTGAATATATGATAAATGAAATTTTATTAGATTTAATTCTACAGCTTAGGAGTGTTTTTTATTCGAAAAATTGATTTGTCATCTGACAGATGTGTTTTTAGTAATGTTTATTTTGAAAATAAGAATGTATTATTAAAAGTAGCACATCTTTGAAAATGAATCACTTTTAAAATAATTGAAACCTTTTCATTGTACTTATTATAGAATTTTTTTTGTGTTGAATTAAAGGGTGCAGTCCTGCAAGGTGTGAAAATGCTATGTGCCAATCTTGAGGGAGCAAACCTTCGTTCATGTAATATGGAAGATCCAGCTGGAAATAGGGCTAACATGGAAGGTTGGAAAACACAATGTTTATTATCTTTTACTCTATAGGGTGTCATCATGCAGTCCTGATTTCAGAACTTTATTTTTTAATAGTGAAAAAATAAATAATTGATTCTCATTCCTCCTGCTTAAGAGCTACACAAGATCTTCAGGTGTCTGCTGTTGTCTTCCATGAATAATTGGATTCATTTCTTATTCCAGTGTTATAGTGCAGCCTAGTTGCTATATACTCACATATATGGAATAATTTCTGCAGTTAATATGTTGAATTCAGGTTAAGATGATCAAGTCAGAATCATACCTGTTGAATGTGTGGTAATTGTTTTTTTTTTTTTTTTTTTTTTTTTTTTTTTTTTTTTTTTTTTTTTGAAATACATGAATTATGTATTAATCACTAATTCTAGAGTAAACTTCAGAACTACAAAATCTTTATCATCATCAAATTTATGCAATATACCCTCAACGGGTGTACAGGATAGTACTACATGAAAAAAATTACATTATTCTAACTTCCTATCTACAATTTTCCTCCAAATCAGTCTGTTACTTGTCAAGACTCCAAAATTATCAGATCTTATATTTCTATCATCTAAGGCACTTTGTATCGTATCAATTCACCTATATCTTGGTCTTCCTCTAGGTTGTTTTGCTGACAACCTATCAGAGAACACTTGTTTTGCTAATCATTCTTCGCCCATTCTGTTTAAGTGACCATACCGCCTGAGATTACTCTGCTAGTGCATTCCTGGATGCTGACAATGTCAAGTTCTTTCCTAATATCCTCGTTTTTAATATGATATTGCCATTGATGCCATCTGTTCAGGCCTATAATCTTTCTCAGGACTCTATCTGCGGTCTCTAGTCTTTGGTCAAGTGTTTTACTTCTGACCCCGCTCTCAGATCCTCAAGTTAAAACTGGTTTGAACACTGTCTTGTATACAGCTAATTTAGTGTTCCAACTAATTTCTCTCTTATTCCATATGAATTTATTCAGTCGACTTCCCACCATGCCAGCTTTGCTAATTCTGTTGTCTATTTCTATATTTAATTTACCATCTTCAGTAAAAATCGTGCCTAAGTAGCTGAAATGTTTTACTTTTTCCACAGGTTCTCCATTCACAACACAGTTGACATTTTCAATGATTCTGCCTATTTTCATTGTCTTTTTAATGCTGAACTTCATACCATATCTATTACAACAGTTATTCAATTTAGTCAGAGAATCTTGCAGACTTGTAGAGGATTAATTTAGAAGTATAACATCATCCGCATAAAGCAAAGAGCTGACATTAACATCTCCAATTTTGATATCATGTTTAATACCACTTTCCTTCATAATGTGATCCATATAGATAATGAATAACAGAGGGGATAATGTACATCCCTGTCTCACACCAGATTTAACATTAAACCATCTTCCTGCACTTCCTTCAATTCTAACTGCTGACTTACAACTCAAATAAAGACTAAGTATTGCTTGATATAATGCCCCATTGACACCATATAACTGTAGTGTATTGAATAGCTTCTCTCTTGGTACCTTGACACAAAAATATTTCTGTATGTCTCACAATCATTTCCAACTCTGCTATTTAGATCCCCAACAAGGACCAACTTTTCCTTTTTCATTGTGTCAGTTGCTTTTTCTAAAGCCTCAAAAAATTCCTCCACTTCTACCTTAGTAGAACCTTCTGTGCCATAGGCACAAATAAGTCTCATTGTCCAGTTCCTCATTCTCATATTTGCCCACATTACTCTACTTGAGGCTGACTGCCATTCAAGAAGATTAGCCTCGTATTTTGTGTTGAATACTATGGCTACTCCTTCTTTTCCTTGATGGTCATTGCCTGAATAAAAGATTTTGTATTTATTGCTCAGAAAGATTTCACCAATTTTTGTCGTTTTTGTTTCAGTCACCCCTATTATGTCGATCTGGTACTTATCTAATTCCTCAGCTAGCTCCATTTCTTTGCCATTCAGGCTTCTTATGTTGATAGTACCGATCTCTAACTCTGATGATGTTGAGTTGGGGGTGTGTTTTCAGATTTGTTCCAGTAGCTGACTTTTCGCTGTTCGCCCTGGCAAAAACAACAGGCCTTGTTTAACCGGGAGATGCTCCAGCTGGCATGAAATTTTGTCATGTTGTACCATCATTTTTTTATTTTGGCTTAACCGATAAGAATAAAATTTGGTTGGCTAAATCTCAAATTGCCAGCTCATCTTCGTTCGTTTAGTATCCAAGTAGATACCCAACAGGGTGCACCACGAGAAGGTGAAGATTGGACATTAGGTCAGAAGCCCTGGTCGGTTCTCCGCATTCCTTTAAAGGCTATGTGGAGGTCTCCTCTCAGTTATTGACCCTTAAGCAAAATCTTTATGTAATACAAAAATAACATAAATGCTGCAAAAAAAGTGAACATCATTTATTAATCACATGGCAAATTATTACACATATTGCTAATTAGTACAGTAAACTTCTACTATAATACAAAAATGAAAGGGTGCAAACCTTCATAGAAGAGTTTTTTAATGTGTATTCCACCTGCAGAAGATTTCAAACCAATAGTACATTACTATTAGTAGCATGGGATCAGATAATGTGGAAAACCTGCTCTAAAGACCAACAAAATTTCTCTATGCTAAAATCCTCCAGTAAACAAGGTATGGTCTCTCATCAGGGGACAAAATCCATTGATTTTGTCCCCTGATGAGAAAGAGATTGATCCATAATTGATTTGCTCTCCATTTCATTAAACAATCCATGCAAAAAAAAAAAAAGATAGAAAATCATATTAGAGTGCCAAGGCATTAATAAACAGATAATGTTACAGCAATAAAGTGTGGTAAAATTCCCTCAAATTAAATTGAATATGATATGCATCTGCAAGAAGCTGATCACAAACCACATTTTAAGTGTGTTATTATGAGTTGCATACATTTATATAGCTATGCCCATATTTTGAGTTATACACTTAACAAGCAGTTAGTTCTGCTTGGATGGATTACTTTGAAATTTGATATTAATCACTTTTATGGAAATTTCGAGTGGAATCCTCTCCAGCCATTATACATTTAATGAGAGACTAAAAAAATAAATAAATAAATATATATATATATATATATATATATATATATATATATATATATATAACATAATAATAGAACATATATTATTATTATTGTATGTTGCTCATCTTTTTGTTAACAGAAACAGAGGAATGATAGTTCCCAGTTTGGCAGAGAAGCACCTATTATATTTTCCATTTATTTTTACTCCATTTTATTTTTAGTTAGGGTTAAGGAAATGGAACAATAGTTTGATCATTAACTTTTATCTTCTTTTTTTGGATTAACTTGAATATAGACTTGCTTCTGTATTGTCAGACATGAGATAAGTATGACAGCTTGTAAAGATGATATGGGATGAATGCAAATTTCGAGCAGAAGTGAATCGACAGCATCTGGACCAAAAGATCATTGTTATGCAAAATAATAATTTTCTAATCACTTTCTGGTAGAAGTCAAACAAGGCATTCAGTCTGTTCTTTGTATTGTGGGAGGCGATTTCCCTTGGTTGTTGACTTCCAGGGTGGGAAGGAAATGATATTTATACGTACATACACTTGCCGAGGGCTAATTACTTGAATCAGAATTTGATGGAGGGGACTTGGGGTTTGAGAGTGTTGGATGATCTTGTTATGGGATCAGAAGACCTGTCTATAAATAAGGTGGCATTGCCTCCTATTAGGGAAAGTGATGAATGTGGTTTGACTTGGGAGGTAGCAAAATGTGTGGAAATTCCATTTAAAAACGAGTATATGTGGAACTACAAGGCAGGTAATTTTGTTACACTTAGGAGTCAGCTTGAAACAGTACCATGGCATAAAGATCTGCAAGGGAAGAATGTTCACAGTGCATGGTGGATAATCAAGAGGTATCTGGAGAATGCAATATCACACTGTTTACCCAAGGTTAGAAAGGTAAATTGGGTAGGAGTTAGATGGATGACTAATATCATTGAGCAAGAGCTGCAAAAAAAAAGATGTTGTGGAGGGTATATAAGGAGAAAGATGAACAGTACACGGAACAGGCAAGAAAGATGACTAGCATGGTAAAGATGCAAAATCAGATTATAAGATGTCCGAGCAGGTGAAAGGAAATCCCAAACAGTTTTTATTATGTGGCAAGTAGGATGACTTCTTCTGCAGCTTGTCCCACTTAAGTAGGGTCGCTGTTTGTAGTGAGTCTCCTCGACAACCTCCTGTATTAGGCTGTAGCCACATCCAAGTTCTTCATCCTCCTCCACAATCTCTTCTTTGGCTGCCTGCGCTTCCTCCTCCCTTGCACATCCATCTGCATGACCTTTCTTCCCACATACTCTTCCTCCCTCCTCATCACATGACCAAACCATCTCAACCTTGCCTCCTGTATCTTTGCTCCTAAGTTCATAACTTTCATTTTAACAGTGATGACTATGGAATGATAACGATGGTAGAGAGCTGGCAGAGTTAGACAGAATTGTTGAGCTACTGATTGACTGTGTTGCAAGGGTACATCATCCAAATGAAGGTATTATTATGAACAGAGACTGGTTTGAAAACAGAGGTTGATGAATTGGAGATATTTGAGATATTGCAGAATCCGAATGCAAATTCAGTTGTGGGATTGGTTGGGATATCAGCTCTCATTTTAAGAGAATGTGTAGAGGAACTGGCAATGCCTTTTACTGTGGTGTGTAATTTAAGTCTTAGATCTGGCAGAGTTCCGAGAGAGTGGAAGGAAGGGGGGGTGCAAAATAATAACTCTGCATAAAGGAGGATCTAAGTCTGTGGTAGTAAATTATAGGTCAATTAGTATCTCAGGAGTGGTGGTAAAATTATTGCAAAGTTGGTCAGAAAGAGAATTCAGGAATGAATGTATAAGAATATGATACTCTATGAAGGGTCAGTCTTGCATTAGTAATCTACTAACTTTTTATAATAGAGTGACAGCTGAGTTGGATAAAGGGAATGGCTATACAATAATACTACTGGATTTTGCAAAGGTGTTTGACAGGATACCACATGGAACACTGTTCATGCGTTGAGGCAGACGCAGACATCTTCAGGGATTACAAATAACTCTTGTAACGCACACTCAAATACAACACAGTACTAAGTGAAACATGTGGGTGACTCTAAAGTCCTGTATGGGTGGTGTGCCCTCTACGGGCATTTGTAGGTGGCCTTGGTAAAATTGGGACCTCTGATAATTAATGTTTCCCAAATTTTAAGAAGTTTTATGCAGCCATATTTATTTAAATTCATTTGATTTCTGAGGGGGTGCTTAAGGGTCAAAGCTGTATAACTGAGAGGAGACCTCCACATATCCTTTAAAGGAATGCGGAGAACCGACCAGGGCTTCTAACCTAATGTCCAATCCTCACCTTCTCGTGGTGCACCCTGTTGGGTATCTACTTGGATACTGAACGAACGAGGATGGGCTGGCAATTTGGGATTTAGCCAACCAAATTGTATTCTTATTGGTTAAACCAAAATAAAAAATGATGGTACAACATGACAGAATTTCATGCCGGCTGGGACGTCGGATGGTTAAACAAGGCCCCCGTTGTTTTCGCCAGGGAACCAGGGCGAACAGCGAAAAGTCAGCTACTGGAACAAATCTGAAAACACACCCCAACTCAACATCACCAGAGTTAAAGATCGGTACTATCAATGTAAGAAGCCTGAATGGCAAAGAAATGGAGCTAGCTGAGGAATTAGATAAGTACCAGATCGACATAATAGGGGTGACTGAAACAAAAAAGACCAAAACCGGTGAGATCTTTCTGAGCAATAAATACAAAATGTTATATTCAGGCAATGACAATCAAGGAAAAGAAGGAGTAGCCATAGTATTCAACACAAAATACGAGGCTAATCTTCTTGAATGGCAGTCAGTCTCAAGTAGAGTAATGTGGGCAAATATGAGAATGGGGAACTGGACAATGAGACTTATTTGTGCTTATGGTCCCACAGAAGGTTCTACTAAGGTAGAAATGGAGGAGTTTTTTGAGGCTTTAGAAAAAGCAACTGACACAATGAAAAATGAAAAGTTGGTACTTGTTGGGGATCTAAATAGCAGAGTAGGAAATGATTGTGAGACATACAAAAATATTTTGGGAAAATTTGGAGAAAAGAGCAAAGCTAATAATAATGGCAAATATCTGTTGGATTTCTGCTCAGGACATGGACTGGTTATTACTAACACCATGTTCCAACATAAAAATGTGCACAAAAGTCTCATTGACTATGTTATTGTTGATAGTGATGTTTTCTCCCTGGTGCAGGACACCAGAGTGTACAGAGGATTTGAAATTGGAAGTGATCACTATTTAGTCTTGAGCAGGATAAAATTGAATTTAATATTGGAAAGAATGACATGTAAGAAAGTTTTAAAGCGAATAAAAGTTGAGCAGCTCTCAGATGTGAACTGTAGACTAACATACACAAAGATTATTGAAGAAAAAAATGAAAGAGTTTGAGAACAGGAATCAAACCTTGGAGATTCAGTGGCGAACTCTGAAGAAAACATTGATTGATTCTGCCAGTGAGGCATGTGGTGAGGTTGTCTGTAAGGATAAAAAAATCAGAACTCCCTGGTGGACACAGGAAGTTAAAGAGGCAGTGAAGGAAAAGAAGAAAGCATACCAAAAGTTCCTGTCAAATAAGTCAGCTTGTGCTTTTAGAGATTATAGAGACAAATGCAAGAATGCTAAACAGTGTGTAAAACTAGCTAAACAAAAGTCATGGGAGGACTTTGGCAAGAATATAGAAAATAAATATCAAGAAGGTGGCAAAATATTCTGGAGGTTGTTGAAGAAGCTTAAGAATGGAGGAAAGAGTGCTGTAAAAGGAATTAGAGATTATAAAGGTGACATGAAAATGGGAGAAAAAGATATCCTTGAAGTATGGAGTAATTACTTTGAAAAACTGCTAAATGAAACAAGCAGTGATGACAGCACAGTGGTAAAAAACACTGACCAGGCATGCAGTCAGGAATACATATCCATACTTGAAGTAGAAAAAGCAATCAAAGGCTTGAAATGTGGAAAAGCAGCAGGAGTAGATGATATTCGACCAGAAATACTGAAGTATGGTGGTATAAGAGTCTTACAGTGGCTGCACTGCATAGTTCAGAAAGCCTGGACAGAGGGAAGAATTTCCGATGATTGGAGTAGAGCTCTCATAGTACCCATATATAAAAAGGGAAATAAAAATGCATGTGAGAATTACAGAGGTATTTCCCTACTGAGTGTTCCTGGCAAGATCTATGTAAGTATACTTGAGAAACGGTTGAGAAGAATTGTGGAAGAAAAGCTTGGCGAAGAACAAGCTGGAGTCAGGCCAAATAGAGGCTGTCAGGATCAGATCTTCACTCTGCGACAAATAGTCAAGAAAGCATGGGAATATAACAAAGATCTGTATTTAAGTTTTGTCGATTTGGAAAAGGCATATGACAAGGTGCCAAGAGAGAAGCTATGCAATACGCTGCAGTTATATGGTGTCAATGGGGCATTATATCAAGCAATACTTAGTCTTTATTTGAGTTGTAAGTCAGCAGTTAGAATTGAAGGAAGTACAGGAAGATGGTTTAATGTTAAATCTGGTGTTAGACAGGAATGTACATTATCCCCTCTGTTATTCATTATCTATATGGATCACATTATGAAGGAAAGTTGTATTAAACGTGATATCAAAATTGGATATGTTAATGTCAGCTCTTTGCTTTATGCAGACGATGTTATACTTCTAAATAAATCTGCTACAAGTCTGCAAGCTTCTCTGACTAAATTGAATAGCTGTTATAATAGATATGGTATGAAGGTCAGCAATAAAAAGACAAAGACAATGAAAATAGGCAGAATCATTGAAAATGTCAACTGTGTTGTGAATGGAGAACCTGTGGAACAAGTAAAACATTTCAGCTATTTAGGCACTATTTTTACTGAAGATGGTAAATTAAATATAGAAATGGACAACAGAATCAGCAAAGTTGGTATGGTGGGAAGTCAATTGAATAAATTCATATGGAATAAGTGAGAAATTAGTCGGAACACTAAATTAGCTATACAAGACAGTGTTCAAACCAATTTTAACTTATGGATCTGAGAGCTGGGTCAGAAGTAAAACACTTGACCAAAGACTAGAGACCACAGATATGAGAGTCCTGAGAAAGATTATAGGCGTGAACAGATGGCATCAATGGCAATATCATATTAAAAATGAGGATATTAGGAAAGAACTTGACATTGTCAGCATCCATGTGTTAGCAGAGCTAATCTCAGGTGGTATGGTCACTTAAACAGAATGGGCAAGGAAAGATTAGCAAAACAAGTGTTCTCTGCCATTTTGGCAGCAAAACGACCCAGAGGAAGACCAAGAATTAGGTGGATTGATATGGTACAAAGTGCTTTAGACGATAGTAATATAAGATCTGATAATGTTGAAGTCTTGACAAGTAACAGACTGATTTGGAGGAAAATTGTAGATAGGAAATTAATAATGATGTAATTTTTTTCATGTAGTACTATCATATCCTGTACACTCCTTGAGGGTACATGGCAGGAATTTGATGATGATGATTTCTGAGTGCTGCCACAGATTCTAAAAACAGTCTTTCTTTTTTGAATTTACTATGGTGGAGCTTGGTGGGGTTTTTTTTTCAGGAGATCCTAAAACATGGTCTGTAGTCACGAAGAAGATAAAAAATCAAGACGATAAAGTTCTCTTATCTGAATTGACTTCCATAAAAATGGCAAATTTCTTAGGAACAAATCATTAGCATACTTCAAAATGATTATGCAGTTAGAATAACCAAACTGATACACAACATGAGCTTTATAACTGAGTTCAATGGTAATGAAAATTTTTGTCATAAGAAGATGTTATGCACATCAGAAATTCAGATGAGAATTTGAGCAGTTATTGTCTTCACGAAGAAATATACCAAAAAAATAAATAAAATAAAACTAAAAAGTACAAGGAGGACACAGTTCTTTTATCAAATTAATGACATGCATTAATATTATACACCAACATTATTCAAGAAAAACTAAAAGATAATAAGCCGAACAGCTATTTTACTGGCGAATTTGTTAATTGAAAGGGGGATGGTAAATCCTGTTGTATCTTATAGCCGGGTCCGAAACTCGGATCGAAATCTATAGAGTTTCATGCAGAAAAAACTATCAGCAGGCCCAAGTGTAAATGATCACTTGGGTAGTACAACACCAGGGCAACTCCATGCAAAGGTGGAGCAAGCTCCATCAAATTTAATATTCTCTCATAATGTAAAACCCAGCTCCTAAGATATGTATATATATTGTTTTACATTATGAGAAGAGGTCACTACCCCGACCAGTTTCAACCTTTTTTGAGGTCTCATCAGTGAGTGGGTAGACCTGGAATATCAAGGTTTTTAAGTGAACATGAACTTGCATACCTCTACTATCGAATTGCCAAAGTGGTGTTCTACTAACAATACCGGCGAATTTCTTAATTGAAAGGGGGATGGTAAATCCCGTTCTATCTTATAGCCGGGTCCAAAACTCAGATCGAAATTCCATCGAGTTTCATGCTGAAAAAACTATCGGCAGGCCCAAGTGTAAATGATCACTTGAGTAGTACAACACCAGGGCAACTCCATGCAAAGGTGGAGCAAGCTCCACCTTTGCTGTAAAACAATATATATACATCTCTTAGGAGCTGGATTTTACATTATGAGAGAATATTAAAGTTAGTGACTGAGCTTGCTCCACCTTTGCATGGAGTTGCCCTGGTGTTGTACTACCCAAGTGATCATTTACACTTGGGCCTGCCGATAGTTTTTTCGGCATGAAACCTCTATGGATTTCGATCTGAGTTTCGGACCCGGCTATAAGATAGAACGGAATTTACCATCCCCCTTTCAATTAAAAACTAAAAGAGTTTAAAAACAAGAACCAAACCTTGGAGATTCAGTGCAAATCCTAAAAAAAATATTTGATTCAGCCAGAGAGGCATGTGGTGAGGTAATCTGCAAGGAAAGAAAAATCAGAACTCCATTAGTGGACTCAGGAAGTTAGTCTTTAACTTCCTGAGTTAAAGGAAGTTAA
The DNA here is from genome assembly GCF_054136105.1 of Typopeltis vanoorti. NCBI lineage: Eukaryota > Metazoa > Arthropoda > Arachnida > Uropygi > Thelyphonidae > Typopeltis > Typopeltis vanoorti. The sequence goes on along the minus strand of NC_143568.1, from coordinate 1,284,447 downwards.
ACCTTTAACTTCTTTTTAGTTCCTGGCAAGCATTGTGTAAAATTAATTAAACAAAATTCATCTGAAGACCTTGGTAAGAACATCGAAAATAAATATCAGGAAGGTTGTAAAATATTTTGGAGGCTATTGAAAAAGCTCAGAAATGGAGGAAAGAGTACTGGAGGAATTAGAGATAATAAAGGGGACATGAAAATTGAGGATACAGATATTCTTGATGTATGGAGTAATTACTTTGAAAGATTGCTAAATGAAATTAGCAGTGACAGCATGGTGGTAGAACCCAACAGGAATGCCATCTGCTATACTTCATAATTCAGAAAACCTGGTCAGAGGGTCAAATTCCTGATGATTGGAGTAGAGCACTCATACCACCCATCTATAAAAAAAGGGAATTAAGCTGAATGCGAGAATTAAGAGGAATTTCTCTACTGAGTGTTCCTGGTAAGATTTATGCAAGTATTCTTGAGAAACGGCTTAGAAATATTCTGGAGGAGGAGAGGCTTGGAGAAGAACAAGATAGGTTTCAGATAGCAACTAAGGTTGTCAGGATTAGATTTTCACTTTGATTTATCAACTAGCACAAATAGTTGATAAATCATTGGAATATAACAAGGATCTCTATTTATGTTTTGTAGATCTGAAAAAGGCATATGACAATGTGCCAAGAGGAAAGCTGTTCATAACGCTCCAGTTATATGGTGTAAATAAGACATTCTCTATTTGAGTTGTAAATCATCAGTTGCTGGTACAGGAAGAGATGATTTGATGTTAAATCAGGTGTGTAACAAGGGTGTGCATTATCTCCACTGTTATTCACCATTTATATGGATCACATTATGAAGGAAATTAGTATTGAACCTGATTTCAAAATTAGTTATGTTAATCTTAGCTCTCTACTTTATGCAAATGATGTTATATATCTAAATAAATCCATTGCATGTCTGCAAGATTCCCTGACTAAACTCAATAACTGTTGTAATAAATTTGATATGAAAATCAGTAATAAAAAGACAAAGACAATGAAAATAGGCAAAAATATTAAAAACATTGACAGTGTCCTGAATGGAGAACCTATAGAACAAGTGAAACATTTCAGCTATTTAGGCACAATTTTTATTGAAGATGGCAAATTAAATTTGGAAATGACAGCAAAATTAGCAAAGCTGGAATGTTAGGAAGTCAACTGAATAAAGTTGGTTGGAATAAGAGAAAGAGGGAAAGAGAGATTAGTTAAAACCCTAAACTAGTTGTATACAAGGCAGTGTTCAAACCAATTGTAACTTATAGATCTGAGAACTGGGTTAGAAATAAAACTCTTGATCAAAGACTGGACACCACAGATATGAGAGTCCTGAAAAAGATTAGGGGACTGAACAGATAGCATCACTGGCAGTATCATATTGAGGCTATTAGAAAGGAACTTGGCATTGTTAGCATTCAGGAATGTGTTTAGCAGAGCTGATCTCAGGTGGTATTGCCACTTAAACAGAATGGGGAGAAAAAAATTAGCTAAACACGTGTTCTTTGCAAGGATGGCAGAAGAAAGACCCAGAGGAAGATCAAGATGTAAGCGGCTGATATAGTAAAAAGTGCCTTAGAATACAGAATTATAAGATCTGGTAATATTGACAGGTAGTAGGCTAATCTGGAGGAAAATTGTTAATAAGAAGTTAAGTAATGATGTAACTTTTCATGTACTACTGTCATAAGATCATGTATACCCCCTGAGGGTATATATCAGGAATTTGATGATGATTAATGTTATCCATGTGCACCATTTAATTTAAATATGCCTCTGAATAAGCAGACTTGTTCTATTTTGAACAAATTATTACAATAAGAGTGTAGTGGCTCAGATTCAGTCTGCAGTTTTACAGATATGTTAAATACAAGTTGCACGTGTTCTTTATTGGCTGCTAGTATAAATAATCTCAAAACTTAACTGCTGTTCTTCAGTTCATCTGGACTCATAAATTCTTCTCCTTTCTCCCTCTGTAATCCACAAAACACCCAGATGGCTCTATTTTAGAACAGCTGATATCCATGTTTTTCTTGTATAACCACAATGTGTAATATTTCCTGTTTCCATTCATTTATATATGTAGTGGTGAGTTGCCATTACAGTAATTTAAATGCTTTGCTTGAAATCTGTATCACTTAATTTTAGCAAATAGGTGAGATTTTCATCTTATTAGTTAGAAATTCATACAATTTTGAAAGAGAATGTTTCAAACTACATCTGCACAACTCAAATTTAGAATATTTACTTGTAATAAACAGTTTTACTAAGTTTGTCTCTGCATTCAACCCATTCACAATCTTGTTGTACTTAGCCTGATGTATACAGTGCAGAAACTTTATAAAGAAGTTATCAAGTTGCGTTTTTCTTATCCTATAATCACATTATCAAAAATGTGATGATTATAAAGAATAAAAATTAAGATTACTTTATACAGAATTAGTTCTCCTGCATTATAGGAGAACTGAAACACATGCAGATGATCTAATCTACGCCATGAAAATATTAGCTTTAATAAAGTTATGTTTATTGAATTTCTGTTTAAATTCCATGAAGTTGTTTATGATAGGTTCAATAAAGTTTCATCTCTTGGTAATTTACTCCATTTTTTTATACAAATATTTAGTTTTTACTGCTTACTTTTATTAATGTCATTATATTTTGGCACATTTAAGTTTCAGTAAGGAAATACCATGAGTAGACATATACTTACTAATGTAATAACGGAATTAACTCACATAAATTATTCTTTATTCGTAAAATTTTCGCCTGAGTATCACAGGCATCATCAGTACAGGTACAAAGGCTAATTAAACAATAATTGTTATATTCACAAAGCACCACCTAAGTAGCTAAGATTACATTTCCTAAATTTTTTTTATATATACAGGGTGTTCGGGATAAATTTGACATATTTATAATTAATTATATTTTTCCGTAAGTTACATGTATTAACACACACTTCTCTTCATTTAAAAGTTTGGACCCTTCTTCATTCATATACAAGATGTCAGAAAGGATGGATAGCTGGAACCCACCTGAATCATGGAAGAGAATAACTTGTATCATGATGATTCGTGCCCGCCATCAAAATAAGGATATTACGACTGCTGCCCAATGCTCCCTGAATACAGTAAAAACAATCAGGAATGAACTAGAGACTTGCAATGGTGACTACGAGGATGTAGCAAGAAGAAAGATCCCTAGCAGACGATCTGATTGCGTTAGTACAGCAGAATTCCTCGCAAATCTGCAGGAACAGGTGTTGAAGAACCCTGGCATTGGAATTCGGGCTTTGTTCGTGGAGTTGCTAACTGTAGTCAAGCCCTGGATAACAAGGGTAGCCAATGGTAGGCCATATGTATGGCAGCAGGATTCGGCCCCTTGCCACACCTCTGGGAAAAGTCAAAAATGGTTGTCTGAAAATTTCTACGACTTCACCAGTCCAAATGTTTGGCCTCCAAACTCCCCAGACCTTAACCCCATGGATTATTTTGTATGGGGCGCAGTTGAAAAAGACACCAATCGCACTTCCAGTAATACAAAAGCCCAGTTAATGGATAAAATTAAAACAGTTTTTGCGGCCCTTCCCAGGGAGACTGTAGCATCAGCTTGTTCGAGGTTCCGAAGCAGAATTGAAGCTGTGATCGATGCTAATGGTGGTTATTTTGAGTAAATCTTGTTGATAGTATTGTAATTAACTCTGCCTGTAATGTTTTTTTGTCAATTCATTAAATTTAATAGATACAAAGAAGATTTTCTTTTTCCTTACGAAACTGTCAAATTTATCCCGAACACCCTGTATATGCGTGTGTATATGTATACAATTACAAGTTAGGAAAGATTTGCTGATTTATAGAGTACTATCTCCCACAAGGGGGGAAAGACATAGACCATCGGATCTGTTTAGCTTAATGGAGTGAAGTAACATTTCACACGTTTCTTTGTAAAGCCATTCCATTAGGAACCGACTTTTGTGAATGACTTTTGTCTTGTTCCACTGAACTCTATGTCTGGTGTTGATGGCATGTTCTGCAAGTCCAGACTGTTCAGGTTCAAGGTACTGGATATACGACTTGTGTTCTTCTAACCGGATCAGAGCAGATCCTCCTGTTTGTCTGAAATATGATAACCCACAAGAGAGGGAATCTGGTAGACACCTGGATAGCTGAGATGTAGGAGCTTGTCCTTTGGAGACGTGAGGTTCTTGTTATTTTTTAGCGATCTATGCTGGACAAAAAGCTCTAAAAATGCTAAAAAATAACAAGAATCTAATTATTACAAAAGCTGACAAAGGGAAGGCTGTTGTCATCCAAGACAGAAGAGAATACGAGAGAAAAATATCACTGTTACTCTGCGACTATTCGACTTGTAGGCCCCTTACTTCAGATTCTACCGGTAGTCAAATAAGAAAGCTTAATGCCCTTATAATAAAAATATCGATATGGGATGAAGATAAGATAAGATAAAAAGAAAACACTAAAGACCTCCTCCCACCAAGATTATATGGTCTTCCAAAAGTACATAAGCCAGGAATTCCATTAAGACTGGTTGTAGACTGTATAGGTTGTCCCACTTACAAAATATCAAAATTTCTGTCAAATTTACTCACTTCTTCAACTAGAAGAACTGCTATGTACATAAAAAATTCTGTGGACTTCAGAAATAAAATTTCCGATCTGCATCTAGATGATTCGGAGATTATGATTAGTCTAGATGTTATTTCGCTATTTACGAATGTTTCGTTGGCAGGCAGCATAGAATTACTACACCAAGAATTTCCTCCAGACGTTGTCAAATTATTTGAATTTGTAATAAAGTCCGGTTATTTTTCCTTCAAAAACCAGTTATACCAACAAATTGAAGGGACAGCAATGTGTAATCCAATATCTCCTGCTATTGCCAACTACTTCATGGAGCATTTTGAACAGCGTATCTTTGACAACATTACACCCAAACCTAACATTTGGTTCAGATATGTGGACAACATTTTTGCCATATAGAAGGGCACCTCAGAAGAACTACAACAGTTTCTCTCAAAAATTAATTCACTTCATCCAAGGATCCAGTTCACCCTAGAAGTAGAAGTAAATAAGCAGTTAGCCTTTCTAGACCTGTTGATTCTTCGCCAACCAGATGGTTATCTACAATTCACAGTCTATAGGAAAGAGACTCATACAGACCAGTACATCCACGCTGAATCACATCACTATTCCAGCCAAAAGGCAGGTACTATAAAAACACTAGTTCATAAAGCCAAATCCTTTTGTTCTTCAGAAGAACTTTTACAAAAAGAATTACAGTATATTAATTCCTCCTTCATATCCAAAGGCTATAAGAAGTCCTTCATAAAAAGAGCTTTAAGTAGTCGTGCTCCAGCATTCTCTTCAAGTACAGAAGAACCTACACGTATACCTATCCCCTATGTACATGGAGTTAGTGAACGCATAGCTAAGGTTCTAAAACCACTAAATATCTGTGTGGCTTTTTGACCCATCAGAAAAATCTCCACATTCCTAATGTCTCCAAAGGACAAGCTCCTACATCTCAGCTATCCAGGTGTCTACCAGATTCCCTGCTCGTGTGGATTATCATATTTCGGACAAACAGGAAGATCTGCTCAGGTCCAGTTAGAAGAACACCAGTCTTACATCCAGTACCTTGAACCCGAACAGTCTGGAATTGCAGAACATGCCATCAACACCAGACATAGAGTTAAGTGGAACAAGACAAAAGTCATTCACAAAAGTCGGTTCCTAATGGAACGGCTATACAAAGAAATATGTGAAACATTACTTCACTCCCCTAACCTAAACAGATCTGATGACGTCTTTCCCCCTTGTGGGAGATAGTACTTTATAAAGCAGCAAATCTTTCCTAACATATAATTGTATACACATATATTTATTAAAAATATATATATATTTAATTATTATAATCGAATAATTATTATTTAATAATTAAATAACTAAATAAATAAATTTAGGAAATTTAACCTTAGCTACTTAGGTGGCGCTTTGTGAATATAGCAGTTATTGTTTAATTAGCCTTGCACCTGTACTCATGATGCCTGTGATACTCAGGTGAAAATTCTACGAATAAAGAATAATTTACGCGAGTTAATTCCATTATTATAATAGTTAGTAATATGTCTACTCACGGTATTTCCTTACTGAAACTTATATCCTCTCTCTAAATCCATCTGAGCTACAGCTAGCCAGCAATTACATTATGCGTTTACAACAAACACGCATGCGTGATAATGTATAAGAACAATAAGTCCTCTCAGTTTCTGTCATGCGAACGTGTAACCTTAGCTACTAGATTGTTTACAACGTTTTTTATGTTCCTTTCAATTTGCATTTACTAGTCTTTTTATGCTTTTCCATCAATGCCTTGAAAAAGCTAGACAGTTTGCTAGCGAAACTGGTAGGCAAAGAATGCAAGATGTTTGTACATCTTCATAAAAGAATGCCATCTATCTATCTAAGCAGTGCCATTGGTTTGTTTGATATGTGATTAACAGTAGAGTCTTATGAATTGTTATATAAATGATTTATATACAGGCAGTCCCCGGGTTATGAATGAGATACGTTCCTGAGAACAACTTTAAGTCGGATTTGTATGTAACTCAGATCCCTGAATGAACAGCGCATATGCAGTAATAATAATAACAACAACAACAACAATAATATTATAATGGCTCATATGTGGCAATAATACGGTGTAATACTGTAATAATAATATGGTGTCCTATGACACTTAGGACGAAATATTTACTTATTAAAAAATCTTATTACTGTGGTTGCGTGTGTATGTTTAGTCATGAATGCTCCACAGGTTTCATTATACAACAGATGTAATAATAATAATAATACCCCTGTACTGTAATAATAAGTTACAGAAACTATTGTGCTCTTTCTTTTAATTCAAACAAACAGAACATAAAAACAAACTCGTACAAAAAATTTTGATAGGAGATAGGAGAAATTTCAAAATAGAATATTAAAGGTTGCATCAATGTTTTGCTTGCTGGAAGTAGGCATTTCTGAGGCAGGAAGGTAGGCGAATATTAATTGGAAGATGATGCTAGAGAACATGGACCTGGTGCTGGAAAATCAGGATTTGATTCTGTTTCTGGAGGAGAAGAGTTTACCATTGAAGTCAGTTTCTTGAAAAAGGTATTTAGGATTGTTTGCACAACCTTTTTTCTTTCTTTCTTTCATCATAAATGGCCTTGCAGCAGCTGATGTTCTCACTAACTGCATGGTAAACATTTGTAAACCGCTGAATGTTGGGATCTTGCTCCTCAAGCTTAGCAATGAGATGAAGGGCTTCAGCTAATTCTTTTGTCATAAACTTTCTTGGCTCTCGATCTTCTGATTCTTCATGTTCTTGTGTTTCTATCAGCTGCTTCTCTATCTCCATAAGGTCATCATTGGTTAATTCTTGTGGATGGGACTGTAGCAAGTCAGTGATATCATTTTCACTGATGTCCATTTGCAGTGCATTGCCACTATCCACCATAGCTTTTCTAGCTTCAGCGATGTCTTCTGTGAAACCACGAAAATCATCACAGAATTCAGTGCATAGTTTGGTCCACACTCCTTTAATTGTTGATTGTTTAATTTCCTTCCAATGTTTTTCATGTTTCAGCAATGTTTTTGATGGCATCGTGGATGTTATAATTCTTTCAGAACACTCTCAAGGCCATCACATAATCTTCCATATCCCTGACTAATAAGTAATAAGCCTTAAATGCAGAAATGACTCCTTGGTCCATTGGCTGGAGTAATGATGTAGTGTTGGATGATAACAATACAACCATTAGGCTGAAGGTCATCTATAATGTTGGATGTCCAGGAGCATTGTCCAGCACAAGCAGAATTTTAAAGGGATTTTCTTTAACGAAAAATAACATTCCAAAGCAGGAATAAAACAGTTCAAGAACCAATCTTTGAACATGGCAAATATGACCAAGCCCTTAAATTTGACTTCCAAATAGCAGGAAGAGCTGCTTTAATAATGCAATGAAGTGCAGGTTTGCTTACATGCGTGAAAGAAATTAGTTCCCAAATTATTTATTTAATTATTAATTAACCTTATGGGAAGCCTGTCTGTAAGTCGGATCGTCCTTAACCCAGGGACCTTCTGTACTTATATATAATAACGAAATAATGTTTGTTTCAGGGGGGGAAAAAAATTGTATCCAGTATTCCAACTAATCATTCTGAATTATATAATAATATAGCCTCACTGGAGTTTTTACAGTTATATTTGAAAATGCGAGGCCTGATATTATTTAGTAATAGGTGAACCACTGTAAGCAAGCAAAAGTTATTCAGCATTAACAGAGTTTTGGATTGTCTTATCCATGACATATTCTTTGTATGTCTTATCCATGACATACAAAGAATACCAGTGACTTTTTTTTTGAAAAAAAATACCCTTTTCAAATCAGTATTTTTTAGGGATCTACACCTATGGTGAGTTCTGGAATTTTTATTCTGTTGAATAAAATTGTGGGTTATCAGCACTTTGTGATTGAAGGCGTTCCTCTGTATGCATTTCCCTAGGGAATGTAAAAATATCCTTAACGGTTATTCATATTAGAAATTATGGACTTGACAACCGTGTTATTAATAACTTTTAATTTCTGACTTTTCAATCTTCATATTAAGATCATCTGGAGCGTATACAAATATACAGGACAAGCTGACTTACATTACATACAGTAAGTTAGAAAAACAATGATTTGATCATAGTTTATTCTACTGGCATGACCTCTAGTGGAAAAAAAAATTAAATTATTTAGAAACTACATCAAGCTAAATTCTATTTATGATAACACGAATAAACATTCTTTCTTATAGACAGTTTATTTTCAGTAACAATGATGTCCTATTTTTAGCATTACAATTGTTATTTTTGATTTAGGATCCTGGATTAACTACAGTCCTGTTTATAGTTACTCTTAGAGAGGAAGGTTCCGTGGGTCGAATATGTGCCTTCCATATGTTTGGGATTTTTAGACCATCATTATTGTTCAGATTGGGATGGTTGATAATAATCTCACAGGCTTCCATAAATTTGCGTTCGTACCATGTTTTGGTGTGATGAAGACAACTAGTGCTTTTCCAGTCAGTTCTTTGTAAGGTGTTCAGGACATGATCAGAAAGGCCAGCTTCACCATAATTATTATATTTAATGTGTTGTTTATGTTCTTTTTGTCTGATAGGAATTGTGCGTCCTGTTTCCCCTATATATGGTATGTTACATGTGCAATAAATACGGTATACTCCACGGTGGGCCAGCAGAGGGAGTGGATCTTTGGATGAGTTAGTAAGCTTTTTAATTTTGCAGGAGGTTTAAAGGTGGCTTTGAGGTTGTATTTTTGTTGTATTGTGTTTATTTTATCTGATGTCCCTTTAATGTAAGGAATGGTTATAGTTTTATTGTAGTCTGGTTTGTCTTTGTTTTTTATTGAGGTCTTGTCTAGAATTTCGTTAATTCTTGTCGAGAATTTTGTTAATAGTGTTTTGGCTGTACCTATTTTTTTTTGAAAAGTATTGCTGATAACTTTAAATTCGTCTTTCAGTGCATGTTCACTGGAGCAAATCTTCAGAGCCCTGTTTTTTAGAGTATTAATGACTTGGTTTTTGTGTTGGGTGGTGGTAGGAGTTTATGTATATATATTAGCCAGTATGTGTTGGTTTCCGGTAAACAGTGAAGGAAAGATTGCCAAAGGGAAGACGTGTGACAGGTGTATCTAGAAATGGAAGTGTGTTCTGTTTTTCAATCTCAATTGTGAACTGTTTGTGTTGTTTGTTTAGATGGCTAATGTCTAGTGGCCATGGGACCAGATCACGAAAACATCGTCAATGTATCTAAGCCAGACTTTGGGTTTTAAAGGAGAGGAATCTAAAGCATGTTGCTCAAAATGTTCCATATAAAAGTTAGCAATAGGCAGGGATAATGGTGAGCCCATGGCTCTGCTTTCTTTTTGTAGGTAGAAAACGTTTTGCCATACAAAATAACCACAACATAATACATGGCAAAACGCTTTCTACCTACAAAAAGAAGGCACAGCCATGGGCTTGCCCCCCCCCCCCCCCATATTGCTGACTTTTATATGGAACATTTTGAGCAACATGATTTAGATTCCTCTCCTTTAAAACCCAAAGTCTGGCTTAGATATATTGACGATGTTTTTGCGATCTGGTCTCCCATGGCCACCAGACATGTTCCTTAGCCACCTAAACAAACAACACAGATGCATACAGTTCACAATTGAGATTGAAAAACAGAACACACTTCGTTTTTAGATACACTTGTCACACGTCTTCCTTCTGGCAATCTTTCCTTCACTGTTTACCGGAAACCAACACATACTGGCCAATATATACACATAAACTCCTACCACCACCCAACACAAAAAATAGGTGTCATTAATACTCTAAAAAACAGGGCTCTGAAAATCTGCTCCAGTGAACATGCACTGAAAGATGAATTTAAAGTTATCAGCAATACTTTTCAAAAAAATGGGTACAGCCAAAATACTATTAACAAAATTCTCTGCAAGACCTCAATAAAAAAACAAAGACAAACCAGACTACAATAAAATTATAATCATTCCTTACATTAAAGCGACATCAGATAAAATAAACACAATACTACAAAAATACAACCTCAAAGCCACCTTTAAACCTCGTGAAAAATTAAAATGCTTACTCAACTCATCCAAAAACCCACTCCCTCCGCTGGCCCACCCTAGAGTATACCGTATTTATTGCACATGTAACATTCCATATATAGGGGAAACAGGACGCACAATTCTTATCAGACAAAAAGAACATAAACGACACGCTAAATATATATAGGGGAAACAGGACGCACAATTCTTATCAGACAAAAAGAACATAAATGACACACTAAATATAATAATTATGGTAAAGCTGGCCTTTCTGATCATGCCCTGTGAACACCTGACATAGAATTGACTGGAAAAGCACTAGTTGTCTACATCACACCAAAACATGGTACGAATGCAAATTTATGGAAGCCTGTGAGATTATTATCAACCATCCCAATCTGAACAATAATTATGGTCTAAAAATCCCAAACATATGGAAGGCACACATTAGACCCACGGAACCTTCCTCTCTAAGATAACTATAAACAGTACTATAGTTAATCCAGGATTCTAAATCAAAAATAACAATTGTAATGCTAAAAATAGGACATCATTGTTACTGAAAGAAAACTATCTATAAGAAAGAATGTTTATTCATGTTTATCATAAATAGAATTTAGCTTGATGTAGTTTCTAAATAATTTAATTTTTTTTTTTCACTAGAGGTCATGCAAGTTGAATAACCTATGATCAAATCATTGTTTCTCTAACTTACTGTATGTAATGTAACTCGGCTTGTCTTGTATATTTGTATGCTCCAGGTGATGATCTTAATATGAAGATCAAAACATCGGGAAATTAAGAGTTATTTATAACACGGTTGTAAAGTCCATAATTGCTAATATGAATGCTGATCACCATGGAACACTAAAAGAAAAAATCCTTAACAGTCAAGTCTTTTCTTTTTTGTTATGTTCTTTCTAAAATTGATAAATCCTAAAACAATATTTTTCTCATCAGTAGCTGCCCTACTAGCCATGGTGTGAAATCTCAAAATGTGGACATGAAGTGTATATTAAGGTAGAAATACCATTGGAATAACATGGATGTGATTCCATAAAAGGTTGATATATTCATAATGGCCAGTCTGGCTATTAATATGGTTTTTAATATCGGTATCTGTTCCACACATGAGGTTGCAGAACCTATAGCACATTAATGCCATGTCAGTCAGTGTTTTCTTCCTGCTTTCTCACTCATTCTTCAAATGTTTCTAGTGTTCTTGTTCTCAATGCTAATATTTATTTATATGTACGTTATTGTGTCCATGTGTTGAGGTGTTATTTAAGGGAATATTGGTAACCAGTGAGGTGATGTCAAAGCTTACCAGTCTATATTATTTAAAGTTAGACTTTCAATCAGAGTTTTAAAATGGATGGAGATTTTATATGGGATGTGGTAAGTCCAGTGAGGAGGATCAGAAAGTTAGACAGCTGCTTTGACAGTTTGTAGCAAGGTGCATCATCACTGGCATTTACTGCAATCACAACTATGATCAATCGGCCTTGCAGACCATGTTTTGGATACAACCCACAGGATCTCCTGGAAAAAAACACCATGCTCCACCATAATAAATTCAAAAAAGAAAGACTATTTTTAGAATCTGCGGCTGCGCTGACAAATCAACAGAATTTAAATAAATGCGGTTGCATAAAATTTCCCAAAATATGGAAAACATTAATCATCAGAGATCCCACCTTACATCCTAGACACCTACAAATGCCCAGAGAGGGCACTCCACCTACATGGGACTTTAGAGTCAGCCATGTGTTTCACTTAGTATTGTGTTGTATTTGAGTGTGTGTGTTACAGTAGTTTTTTTGTAATCCCTGGATATGTCTCAGTGACTGAAATGAAATATTGGAAGCATTAAAATCAGTTTTAATCCTTTCTGAATGCTGTATATATTCCATTAAGTCCAACATGATGTGCATTGTGTGTGTACTCTGGTTATTGAGAAGGGAGTTAATTGATAATATTCTTCTTTTCTGACAATGGAAAAGAAGAGTAAAAGTTCTGAAAGTATTTTTCACTTGTTGCCATTGTTAGCGCCATAGGGTATAAGGTTGTGAGTGGCTGGGGGAAGAGTAGGATAAGAAACTTATGTAGAATTATTATATGAATTACTAAGAAGAGAGAAGGAGGTGCCCTCTACAGTTTATTTGAGGAGGAGAACTGATTAAGAGAAGAGCAAGATTGTTTAGGAGATTGGATAGGTTATCTAGTATTCTGGTTGACAGTGGATAATTGCATTAGATCATTGCTTTATAGCAAATACTTCTGCATTTCTTCCATCTTGGTAGGATTCGAATTGAGTTGTGAACATCAAAGCACCTGTGGAGGTGATTTCAATGTTTTGGTAGCTGAAATGCAGAAAATCAAGCTTTTGGGATAAGAAATTGAGGATAGTGATTTTCAGGATTTGGGTGAACACAGTAGATGAGCGTTATTGAATATGGCTGGTTTCCTTGTTACATTCAGAAGTACAGCCAGAAAGAAAGGATTCCAGATTTGGAATTTCTTTCCAAATCTTGTGTCAGAATAATCAAAATGTACAACAGAAGGCCATATTAGGATGTGTATAAGTGGTAGCATTTCTCATTTAATGTATGTTTATACTACATATATTGGTAAAGTGGATATGTAAAATTTTTATATGATTTTTTGGGTATTACATAATTTTTGTTATTGTTATCGAAAGAAGTTTTTTTGCTGTAATGACACTAATTGTTTGTTTTTCTTTTCATGGTTGATTTTAGTAATAGTTGATTAGAGAGAAGATGCATACAGTGAAGGGTAGATTCTTGGACATTTCACCCATAGATATGATACATGGTCTTCTTGCCATAAAGTGGGAAGGAAACTAGGTAACAGCCCTCCACACACAACCAACCAACCAACCAACCAACCACTTGGACTTGTCTATGCATCATCTGGCAGATTATGTAGTATAAGGATTATGCACTAGCTAGTCTGAAAGTCTCTTGATGCATTATTATCAAGTTCAGTTCTGTGTATTATCTGGTGGGCATCAAAACCACTTTACCTACATATCTTTGAATTGACAAAATTCTGAGTCTCTGTATGTTTGATTTGGTTTTGAAGGTATCACTCGCACTTCATTAAAAAAAGAAAAAAATCTGTCATACCTCACTTCGAATGTATGGACTGACAAAGCACTTACAACAGCTCTGGAAACTCCTTCAACCCTCTCCAAGAAAAAAAATCTAGTCCTCACACCCTTGATAATCATACTCTTATCATTTTCTAGAAATGACTTCTTGTTCTTTTCTCTCTAGCTAAGTGCTGAGATATTTCCTCTGCATCTGTCCTATAAAACCATTTTACTTGCTTGTGAGGAGTAGGTTTTTAGTGTGGAGAGTGGTGGGTGATTAGAATGCATTGCCTGAAAGTGTGGAGACAGTGAATGTATTTAAGTCATGCTATGATGAGCTGTGTATGTGAGATTGGGACCTCCTGCAATGAGTCTCTTGACTTCATGGAGGGCTGATGATAATTTAAACACGGTATGTAATAAATGCAATTTAGTATCAAGCATAGTTATAATGCATAAAATATGAACACTGTTGTCCTTTATTAGTACATTCTTTATTCATTTACCTAGATGTAATGTAAACTGAAAATTTCAAAAGTTACTAAGATATATTATATTACCTTTTGGAATTTTCAGTTTACATTATGTAAATATGATTTGAGTACATGTATTGGCAACAGAGTGCAGGGACGGTGAAACATCTTACCTAGTTATACATTCATTTGCTGAAGTCTTTATTTGTACATATCCAAGTTTTCATTAACCACAATACATGAAATTAAACTTAGTGTGTTAATTATGAATTAAATTTATTCAATTTAAAATTAATGTTTGCAGCATGAGATTCTTGTGCTGCAAGAATTTCTTGAGTTTCTTTCCATTAGAAAAAGACTTCAAAATACACATGCAGTCATTATAAACATGAGTGCATAATCTGAAAATTTTTAAATAGTAAATATGCAATGTTTTCTTTCCTCTCCCTTCCTCACTTTATTAGATTTTAATTTATTGGAATAATTGAATATATGCTACCTTGAAATAATTGTTAAGCATGCTCTAATGTAAGCCCTGATACACTTTGCATACTTCTAAGCATATTTTCCACTGCTTTGTAATAATATGAATCAGGTATCTGGTTTTACCTGATGTTCAAGTTCATCAGGAAGGTGTTCTTTAGTAAGGTATGAGAAGGTTCAACTCTTAGGGAGGGGAGTTTTTTTTCATTCAGTCCTTTCAGCATCTGATTTTTTTCAGCTCTTGCAAGTACAAAGCTTGAGTTTGTTTTGGTCTAGAGTAGTTTGTGACATGTTGTATTTTTTTCTTGGACTATCTTGGTGGCCATGTTAAAGAACCAAAGCTTAGATAATAATTAGAGGCACTGCATATTGACTGTGGTTAGTATGCAGTGTGTAGACCTACAATTCTTTTATTGTCAGGAAAGAGATGTGATTTTAATCCTGGACATGTTTAGCTGCTGTACATCTTACTTTGGGCCAAAATATAAATTTTTGTATATCAGACCCACATACAAAAGGTCACAGAACCTATATTATATCTGTGCTTTATGTAGACTGACTAAGAGAAAATAAGGAATCAGTTGATGTGGTTCTTGAACAGCTGAAAGAGGGTTGTAATATTTGAAAAGACAGAGTATGGAAAGCTATTCTGAAGAGTAGAGGTAAACAGAATGAAAGAAGAGAAAGAGAAATTAATTCTCTTAGTATGAAGATGGACAATAAGTGGTTGTTTACCAGGAGACTAAGAACTCATGTTCTTACAATTTTGGAAGAAAGCATTAGTGATGATGGCCAGTTCAGCAAAACATTATCTGTCGAACTACCTGTACCATAAAGCAGAAATAGACTGTGTACATGACAGTGATTAAAGTCAATCTTAAGAGAGTGGATCATCAATTAATCAGAAGCTGGTCTGTGTTGTTGACATTGATGTTCCCAGGGAATATGACTCAGTTATTTGGGTTATAGCAAAAGTTGCAAATACAACTCCGAGGATAATTGCTATGTTGAAGCGAACCTTGACATGTAGGGATAAGGAAGTAATTTTGCCTCTTTATAAGGCTTTGATAAGATCACACTTGGATTACTGTGCGCAGATTTGGTCTCCTGGGTTCCAAGGGGATAAAGAAGCTGTGGAAAGGGTGCAAAGAAGAGTTACAAAGATTATATCTGGATTATGGGATTTAGATTATGAGGACAGATTGCGAGTATGTGGATTACAGACTCTGGTTAACAGGAGAAAGAGGGGTGATATGATAGAGGTCTATAAACTTTTGAATTGGTGTTATAGCATTTCAACTGATGAAATTTTTCGTTATATGGAAGGTTTGGAGAGAACACAGGGGCATCTATGGAAATTAAGGTTGTTCTCAGTCCAGAAAGAGTTGAGAGCTAGGTTTTTCTCCCAGAGAGCAGTGAGTGAGTGGAATAATTTACCCTTATGGGTAGTGAGTGCATCTAGTGTAAATGAATTTAAGGGAAGGTATGATAACTGGGTTGGGTAATTTACAGCCTCTCTCGATGAGTCCTTGACTCCCTGGAGATCTTAGATAATAATAATAATTTTTAGTGCAGAAAATCAGGCTTTAGAGATAGTTATTGAAGACATCAGAGTATTATCAGAATTTGGAGAGTAATAGAGACTGCAAATGAATGCAATGAAGTTTGGTAAAGAAATTTTGATACAGCTGATCAAATGGTGATTCATGGTTTTACATTCTCTATCAGGGGATGTCATTTCTGGTGAATACACACATGCTGCACCTGTGATGAATTGTGCAAGGTGTAATTTTGTTATTTGAGATAGATGGTAGGTGTTGAGATCAACAGCTGTGGTTCCATTAGAAATAACAAGTCCGATTTTGATTACTGTATGTTGGTGCATATAATATAAATTGCTCTTAAGACCATGATTATGGATAAATACGAAACAATTTGAGAATAAGAACCGGACTAATAAAAATTTAATTCTTTCTGCTCAGAATTATTCATTGTTAACAGAAACAACTGTATTTTTGAGGATTATTTGACAAGTGAACTTTGAGGTATACAGAATTTTTAATATGAGAGATAATCTGGCCAGTAATGAGATAGAAAGTATTCTGTCATTATTGGCAATTTTATAAGTGAGGAATCAAATTTGTTAAAGTTCTATTGTTGCCTACTTTTTGACTTTTTTATTTTAAAAAGAAATATTGGTTAATTTCTTAATTGTTTTATTTGTAGGAGTGAATCTAAAAGGAGCTAATTTAGAAGGGAGCCAGATGGCAGGTGTAAATCTGCGTGTTGCTACATTGAAAAATGCGAATTTGCAGAACTGTGATTTGCGTGCAGCAGTTTTAGCAGGAGCAGACTTAGAGGTAGATTAAATGTTTGTAATCCCAATTAAACCTTTATCACAGCTATTAATATCTTGATGGTGATGCATGTCACAAGTAATTAAATTAAAACACTGTCACTATAGTTAATTTTGGGATTCAGAGAAACATTTCATTATAGCAGATTCACTGGTTAATTTAGGGAAAAGTATCTCTATCCCCCCTCTTGTACACAAACTTTGGACCTGATGGAGAGCTTGATAGGCCTGTAAGCTCTTGGCTCTTGTAGCTTGTTGGTTAATGATACACTGTTTATACTTACATTAAGTTTTAGTTATATAAGGATAAATTAAAATCTTTTGTAATCTTTATAAAAGATATTAAGAATTTCACTAAAAATAAGAAACTTTTGAACAGGAACTTTTAATAACAAAAGTTTGTTTAAGCTATTAAATTTGTGTGTGTGCTAAAGCCAGCTAGCATTTCTTATAATTGCTTTGAAACTCCTATGTTAGAAGTGTAAAGATAATTTAAATTTAAAATTCTGAATCTACTTGAAATCTGCTACTACTTTTTCCTGTATTGAATCTATATTTCAGTTATGCAGTTATCAATAGCAATTATTCAAAAATTATTCTCTAATTCACTTTTCTTGTTATAATTGAAAACTGTTCTTTCCATTAGAAAAATACTTCAAAATTCATTTTATTTTGAATAAATGGAATTTCAACATTCTTCTTTTTGCACAAAAACAATGTTTATATCAAGGTTCAAAAAGTATTATGCACCCCACCTTCCTCACAGTAAGCTTGATTACTACATCCACATTATATCTACCACTTCATCTTGTGAAAACAAAACAGGCTATAATGAAATTACAACAGATAGGGACTCATATGTATTTTAAGAACTGAATATTATGGAATAGGTTGACCACAACATAAATCAGAGGAAAAGACCCTATAAAATATCTCATTTTCTCATTGATAATGCTCATTAAACACATAATATACTTCTTGCCATTTTTTCCACTTGTTGATTTGCATATAAATAATGTGCAGTTATATCTGCTGCTAATGGCAAACATATTTGAAACAGACTATAGGAATGATATTAAGTACTCGTGCTTGGAGATAGTTCATGTGACAAGTGTCATGATGCCTGCTGGCTGAGAAAGAGTACAAGCTTCTAATACAGCATTACTTATGATCAAGAATAAATATAAGCATACAGAACTATGCAAAATGTACTTATTTCTCTATATATCGCACAGAGCTTTTTAATATCCTTATGGCCAAATACAAGGGTTTCAGAATTTATATTAAAGTAGGGTGGAGAAGAAAACAGAAACTATAAAAAAAAAATTAAAGAAATTAAAGCATCTATAGAAAAAGAATTTCATTTTAGATTCTTCTTTTTACATATGCATAAGCTTACTTCAAGGTTCAGAAGTATTATGCACCCCACTTTCCTTACAATAAATTCATCATAAAAATTATGAAACAACTACTATTTCAGTTTAATATAAACCAAAATAATCTTAAATTAATAATGATGAATTCTGATTACCAGGTAACCATGAAGGAAAGTGGGATTTAATATCCCCTTAATTTGAATAATGTTTATATCGCCGAAATGAAGCCTATTGGCTCTTTATATTTAAATAACTTAATGGTTGCACCTGGTTGACAACTTGTATAGCAAAGTATATAAGTTCTTTTCGCTATACCCTTTGGTATCTTTTGGTCTAGCTACTCACTGATGAAGCCTCAAAAAAGGCTGAAACCGGTCTGGGTAGTGACCTCCCACCATAATGTAATAACAGCATACGTTTCCTAGGAAATGTGTTTTTACATTATGGAAAATACCTAAGAATAGCGATCTGAACTTCCCCCACCTTTGCAACAAGTTGCCCGAGATTGTGCTGCGTACTATGACTACTTGCATTAGCTCACGCTAGTAATTCGCCGATACTTTATAGTTTACTATATTCGGCATGAAACTCTCTGATTTCAATCTTTGAGTTTCTTATTCGGTTTTAGAACAATGTGGGATTTAATATCCCCTTAATTTGAATAATGAAGGAAAGGATTCCTTACAATAAACTTGATCACTACATCCACAATATCTCTACTACTTCATCTTATAAAAAAAAACAGGTCGTAATGAATTTTAATGAATGCTTCATGCTTATGCCTTTTAGCTAGGACCTTAAAAAAACAGTAGTAAAGAGCATTAAATGCAAAATCTCTGATTTTCAATAACTATGTTTAAGTTTGGATAAAGATTAAGGCAATCAAGTATTGTAATGCTTTGTCTGTTAACATTAAAAAACAGTTGGTGGTAGTCATCATTGCATGCCACCTGGAAGTGGGGAGAAAGTATTACACATATGGAAAGAATATATAACAAATATTACAAAAGAAAAAGGGAATGTAACATGAAAAAAATAAGAATACAGAAATAATTAATAAATATAAACTTTAATCTAAAAAGCAAATAAAATTTAAGGAGAAGAAGTAGATCGTATCTATGGAAAACTAAGTCTACCTGTCATGAAATGATGATTGAAAGTTCAGAAGTATTGTGCATTGCCACCTTCCTTAGAGTAAGCTGATTCCTGTACCCAGAATATATGTCACTTCATTTTGTGAAAACAAAACAGATTAGAATGAAATTAGAACACGTAGGAGTCATATATTTTTATGTACATAAATATATGTTTTAAGAACTGAGTGTTATTATGGAATTGGTTCACCAATTCCATAATAATACAAAGCACACACCATGAATCGGGTGTGTGCTTTGTATTATTAGATGCTAAAACTATTTGATGTGAAGTCATTAGCTTCTATGTACAAGTAGCCCAGTTGTGAAATACTTCACATGCAAACTTTGTTTCTTATGCTTGGATAAAGGATTAAACCAAGAATATAATTTCTTGGCATATTTAATTTATAGTATAACGAAGTGAGAAACTTTCAACATCTATCTCTGATCCAGAGTAATTTAATAATAAGATGATGCACCTTTTCACTACTTGTATATGGGAAACCTATGACTTCTGAAGTAATTCGACCTTGGTATCTCTTCTAGGTCTGGCTTCTACAGATGAGATAATCCCACAGATGAGATAAGTACATAATAAATATTACAGACATTACAGAAGCTGAAGAAAAGCAATTATAGAGTAAGCCTGTGCAATTTTTTGGGTCCAGCTGATACCAAGAAGTTAAGAAGGAATCTCTTCAACTATCAAAGAAGCATAGTGGTGTTGGGCTTCCAGTCTGTTTTCTAAGCAATACAGCTTCAGAAATCCATAAAATGTTGCAGACCTTCCTCCAGTGGTTTTCATCTTCTGCTGTTTGGAATAAATCATGTTGGAGGCTTAATGGATATTTTTACAACACTTAAAAAGAATTAAAATAGACTTTAATGCTTCCTATATTTTGTCCTAGTCACTAGGACATCTACGGGGATTACAAAAAAAATTAATGTAACATATGCACAAATAACAAACAATACTAAGCCCAACCACGTGGGTGACACTAAAGTCCTATCTAGGTAGAGCGCCCTCTAAGGGCAGTAGTAGGTGGCCTGGAATGTAAGGTGGGAACTCTGGTGATGAGTGTTTCCCAAATCTTCGGAAGCTTAATGCATCCATATTTATTGAGATTTGGTTGGTTTCTGAGAGCTGCTTCTGCTTCTAAGAAAAGTGGAACCGCCCTCACTAATGAGCTTAACCACATACACAGCACTTTCCTCTCCAATGGCTACAACGATCACAGTATCAAAAAAATAATCAACTCCTCCCCCATTCCCCTTCCTTCTCGTCAACAAGATTTTAAAAATGCCATCACCATACCCTACATCCGTGGCACATCTGAAAAAATAGCCAAGATACTAAAACAATACAATCTACACACAGCATACAAGCCCCACCGCAAACTGGCTACCCTTATCCGTTCTACGAAAGATCAGCTCCCTCCTCTCTCTCTGCCTGGAGTTTACAAAGTACCCTGTTCCTGTAAGCTGGCGTACTTTGGACAGACAGGCAGATCAGCATCCATCCGTCTAGAGGAACACAAGTCTTACATCTTCAAACACAACTATGGCCATTCAGGCTTGGCTGACCATGTTTTGGACACCACCCACAGAGTATCATGGAAGAAAACCACCATGCTCCACCACAGCAAATTCAAGAAAGAGAGACTTTTCTTAGAAGCAGCAGCAGCTCTCAAAAACCAACCAAATCTCAATAAATATGGGTGCATTAAGCTTCCGAAGATTTGGGAAACACTCATCACCAGAGTTCCCACCTTACATTCCAGGCCACCTACTACTGCCCTTAGAGGGCGCTCTACCTAGATAGGACTTTAGTGTCACCCACGTGGTTGGGCTTAGTATTGTTTGTTATTTGTGCATATGTTACATTAATTTTTTTGTAATCCCCGTAGATGTCCTAGTGACTAGGACGAAATATAGGAAGCATTAAAGTCTATTTTAATTCTTTTTAAGTGTTGTAAAAATATCCATTAAGCCTCCAACATGATGTCCTCACAGCACTTAAGCCTCTACACACGTTTGGAATAAATGATTATAAAGATCCAAAACCTGAGATTGTTCCTAAATACTACAACATTCTGTGCTTAACTCTAAGATGCTACAACATTCTGGCATTGACATTCTTTCCATTAAAATAAGTAAAATTTGGTATAAAGAAATCTTTAACCTCTTTCACCATAAACTTCCACAGTTCGGTACTGACAACAACGTTTTGTTTCATAACTTACTGGAGTTCCAAGGATACCCTAACAGGTTCAGTGTGGTCTTGCTTAGAGAATTGCATATGGTCTCCTTCTAGGAAATACCATCAAATGGAGGTACTTTCACATCAGAGATCTAATCTGTGATATCTCTTACCGATTGGAAAGAGTAGAACATGCATTCTACAGCTGCCCTCTTGTCCTGCATATTTGGAACAGATTATGTAATGTATTGGGCATTCCATTACTTACAACAGAACAGATTCTTGTTTTGCAGTACCCACCACCTGTCAGTAATGGGAAGAGAATTTTAATTTTTATAATTAATGAATTAAAATACAATTTATGGAAGATTAGAAAGAAATATGATTTTGAAAACCAGCAATATGACATACAAATGTTTTATAATATTATATTGTGGAAATTTTATTGTTCAGCCAATTTTGTATTTAAAAACAAGCATTCTAGGAGATATCAAATTTTTGGCTAGGTGGTGCAGACGACCACTCACATTATGCAATATTTACCAGGGGATATAAAATTTGTCTATTTTTACTGTGAGAGGTTTTTTTTAAATGGTTCCATCCTCTTAGTTCAATGTGGTCCCAGGCAAAGAAGGCTCAAGGCAGTTAATTCAGATCTAACCATCTGGATATCAGTTATCTGCTCGCTTTAGTTTCAGTGGTCTTTTGGTTGTCATCTGTTTGGGACTGGTGAAAAAGGAAAACTGGTAACCTTTGGCTATATGGTGATATAAGAGAATTGAGGCTTTTTTCTCTATCTCTCATAATATCTATCTATCTGTTCTTTCTACTAATACAATACTATCAGGCTCTCTTGTAATCCTCTACTAACTACAACAAACTTTTTCAGCTCAATAAAGGTCAAAACCAGTCTGGGTAGTGGCCCTTCCCATAATGCATAGCATTGTACACTTTCAAAAAGGGAGTGTGCTTTGCATTATGGAATAGCAAGGCAATTCATGTGAAGTCATTAGCCTCTATATACAAGTAGCCCAGTCATGAAGATGATCCTTCATGACTGGGATCATCTTCATGACTGAAGATGAAGAGATCTAACACTAATAAATTTTCAACTTTTATACAAGTCATTTTGTAGATTGGATGCTAGATTATTTACTGGCTGACTTGTAAGCTTCCTAAAGCATTGACATTAATATGTGTATGCAGATTTTACTACAATATTTTTATTTAATTAAGTAAATTAAACTTAAATATTCTGTTTCAAATCACCAGTTTCTGTTGGTAGTGCATTGATATTGTGAGAAATGCACAATTAATTGTTTGTTTATATATATAGCTAAAATGACCAAGCATATAAAATTGCTTGGTTATCCTAATATATATATATATATATATATAAACAAACAATTAATTGTGCATTTCTCACAATATCAATGCACTACCAACAGAAACTGGTGATTTGAAACAGAATATTTGGAAAAAAACAGAACAATGGATATATATATATATATATATATATATCCATTGTTTACATTTTATGTTTACATGTAGCATTAATTTTTTAATGAAGTGAATTCACTTGATTAAACGTTAGTCTATCTAGAAGTAAGAATTATAACTTAATGTCTAGATGTATTCAAAATACATACGTTAAAAGACTTATTTATTTCAATGAAAGTGTGAGATTTTACTGCATTCAAGTAAAGCACCATGAGGATAACACATAATAACAGCGGCTTCTCTCACTTCACGACTGAAGTGGAAACTGGTGGAAATTGTTAGCAGAGCTAATCCCAGATTGTATGGTCACTTAAACAGATTGGGATAGGAAAGATTAGCAAAACATCGTGCTCTTTGTGAGGTTGGCTGGAAAAAAGACTCAGAGGAAGACCAAGATGTGGATGGATTGATACAGTAAAAAAGTAGAAATGCACCAAAGCACCAAATATTTGGTTTGAAATTTGGCCAAAGGATGTTTTTTTTTATACATCAATTAAAACTTTAAAATGTTTAATGAATTAAAACGAATTTTAGCAAATTAAAATTTAATTAATTATGCTTCAGCTGAATATTCAGCACTTTGGCCAAATTGCAAAATGAAAAAAGGATTAAAACATTTGTGTAATAATACTTCACCTAATCATGTATCCACATGAAAATAAATAAGTGAATGAATAAATATGCATACACTGTTTGGAAAAAGTCAATCCACCCTCCCCAGTGGGCAAGGTGCATTGTCTTGTATAACAAGTCACATATTTGTAGCTAGTATAAATTGGAGGAATATGATGTTCCCAAATCAGTGTAAGTGAAGAAGGGGTTTGAAAGAGGTGTTGTGATAGGATGCCATATTGCAGGCATCCTATCACAACACCTCTTTCTGCTTGGCAAACAATCAGTTCAATGATCCCAGGTCAACAGTTAGTGATACCATACTGAGATGAAAGCACACAGAGTCAACTGCAAGTGTTATCTACAGTGGATGACCCACCACATTCACCAAACATTACTGTAGGTTGATACAAAGGATAATATGTAAAAATTGCCATTTGTTGGCTGAGATGTTGAATGTGAAGTTCTGGGCATTGACTGGAATACAAATCTGCACAAAAACATTCAAAACCAATATTGGTTTTTCATGGTAGGACTGCAATATGCAAGCCACATATTAACCAAATCAACATTCATGTTAATTTTCAGTGGTCCAAAGATCATGTACAGTGGTACATGGAAAGTTGGAAAGCTGTATTATTGAACGATGAATCATGCTACACCCTCTACCAAGCAGATGGACTGGTGTGTGTGGCAGGTGCCCAGCAAATGTTTCTTACCAGAGTGCATAACCCTAGTTATGAAATTCGGAGGTGGAGGTGTCATGAAAATTGAACTCCAAGAGATATCTGAACATTCTGGATGATGCAATGCTTTCTACTTTGTGGCATTTCTATGGAACTGATTGTTGTCTTTTTCAGCAAGACAATGCACTGTGTCATAAGGCTGCTGCTGTAATGGCATAGTTTGTGGACATAAACGTCACCACACTTGAATGGGCTCCACAGAGCCATGATCTCAACCCCCCCCCCCCCCATTTGAACATCCATGGGATGAACTTGAGCATTGGGTGAGATCAAGGGACGTCCTCACAACCCACAACAGTCCAGGACCTCATTACATGCTTACAGGAAGAATGGTCCAAAATTCCCATTGATCACTATCTTATGCTTGTGGAAAGTATGCCCTGTAGGATTGCTACAGTCACTCGCAGTGAAAGGAGGTCCTACATTTTATTAAGGTAGGTGATATAGCTGTTTGTTTCTTACACTATTATGTTTATTGACTTCTTTCCAAGCAGTGTACATGGAAACTTTGAAAGTTTTGAAAACTGAGTTTATGAGAATACAATCTTTGGTATCAGAATTGACTTAGCTTGCATTATTAAAAAATGTGCACTATCGATGTATTCGTATATTGGCCTTTTATTAGTTCTTTCGATAAAGGTTTCACTGGACTGACAGCTGTTTCGAACTGCTAGTTTTCATCAGAGATCAGTCAGAAACCTTAAAATAACAAAAATCCTAATTCAATACCTAAGCAATTATTTTTCAGAGAATTGTATTTTTTATAAGTGAACAGCAGTGAGTTCTTAAGAGTAATTATCAATGATCTTGAGTGTATTTATTTTGGCATTGTAAAATAAACAGATCATTATATTGGATAACTCCATTTCTGTTTATTTTACATTTGCCAAAATGAAGACTTTAGGATAAGTATAAAAAGAAAAGGTAAATATAAGAGATGAATTGATTGTTTTGCATTATGGATAATGCCCCGCATTCAATTCACCACAGGAGTTGCAAAGTGCATTGAGGTTGGCTGTGGAATTTTTGAACATTTATTATGTACTGTAAATTACAGTATTTGTTAATTATTTGTATTTTGTATCATTTAAACAGTCGCATGCAAACAATAAATCATTTATCATTCTTTAATACCTCTCATAATAGCTTTTTATATTCCAGTTTTAAACAGCTATATCTCTGCATCCATTGTCAGTTGGTCCAAGAGAGAGAGAGAGAGAGAGAGAGAGAGACAGAGAGTGTGTTTTAGGAGGAATAGTAAATATTTTGGTAGGTGTTAGTATTGATTATTATTATGATTAAAAAAGACCACATAAACATGTGGACTGCAGTTATTATTATTATCTAAGACCTCCAGGAAGTCGAGGACTCATCGAGGGAGGCTGTAAATTACCCAACCCAGCTATCATACCTACCCTTGAATTCATTCACACTAGATGCACTCACTACACATAAGGGTAAATTATTCCACTCACTCACTGCTCTCTGGGAGAAAAACCTAGCTCTCAACCCTTTCTGGACTGAGAACAACCTTAATTTCCATAGATGCCCCTGTGTTCTCTCCAAACCTTCCATATAACGAAAAATTTCATCAGTTGAAATGCTATAACACCAATTCAAAAGTTTATAGACCTCTATCATATCACCCCTCTTTCTCCTGTTAACCAGAATCTGTAATCCACATACTCGCAATCTGTCCTCATAATCTAAATCCCATAATCCGGATATAATCTTTGTAACTCTTCTTTGCACCCTTTCCACAGCTTCTTTATCCCCTTGGAACCCGGGAGACCAAATCTATGCACAGTAATCCAAGTGTGGTCTTATCAAAGCCTTATAAAAAAGGCAAAATTACTTCTTTATCCTTACATGTCAAGGTTCGCTTCAATGTAGCAATTATCCTCTGAGTTGTATTTGCAACTTTTGCTATGTGACCTTTATACTTTAAATTCTTATCCATCAATACACCAAGATCCCTTGCCTCTTCAGTTTCTTGTAGCATAACCCCGCTAATATAATATGCCGCTGGAACTCTAATCACGCCAAAGTGCATAACTTTACACTTACTAACATTAAACTGATAGCCATTTTCGTTAGCCCAGATTTCCAGAGTATTCAAATCATTTTGTAATTTCTGAATATCAGTAGCATCCCTGATTGCCTGCCTATCTTTGCATCATCAGCAAACAATTGCAAATCTGATGATAGACCCTGCTTGATGTCATTAATGTATAGATTGAACAATAATGGCCCAAGGACTGAACCCTGAGGTACACCACAGGTTACCTTAAATCAGGCAGATTCACACCCACTGTATACCACTTTTTGATATGTCTGTCTGTCAACCATCCCCTGTTCCAAGTCAATAATTATGTTCCAGTCCCATATTCTCCAGTTTACACAACAGCCTATCGTGTGGTATCCTATCAAATGCCTTAAAAAAATCCAACATTATCATAGTGTATCCATTCCCTTTATCCAACTCGGCCCTAGCATTGTTATAAAATATGAGCAAATTGCTAAAACATGACCTTCCTTTAGTAAGCCCATGCTGCTTCCTGCATAGTATAGAATGCTTGTCTACCCATTTCTGTATGCGAGTTCTTACCAGCTTCTCTAAAATCTTCACTACCACACCAGAGATACTAATAGGTCGGTAGTTAGACACATCAGTTTTTGCACCGCCCTTGTGCAATGGAACTATCATACATTCCTTCCATTCCTGTATCATTCCTGAGCTGAGACTCAAGTTATACAAATATGTGAAAGTCCTAGCCAGTTCAGCTGAACATTCTATATTATATCAGAATTTTGAAGAATATTTTTAAAACTCCAGAAATCTAAAACTTTCTAATATAAATTTGATTAAATTTTTATATCTAAGAAATGTTAATTTTTACATTAAAATTAGCATATATAGAAAACTATAAAATGAAATTTATTCAGTTTTTATTTTTCTTTATCAGAATTGTGACCTCTCAGGAAGTGATTTGCATGAAGCAAATCTTCGCGGTGCCAACCTTAAGGACACGGCATTTGAGTTAATGCTCACACCCCTTCATATGTCTCAAGCTATTCGCTGACTTAGTGACTTGTACATATTTTAAATTGCAGCACCTTCCGCACTACTTGTTTTATTTCATTAATTTATTTATGTAATATAAAGTTACAGAGCCGTTGTTATTCGTGTGTTTTGTTATTTAAATAATTTGCAGTGTACTTAAGTGTAAACGAGTGAGAAAAAATGTTTTTTGTTAGTGTATTAATTTATTATATTTGCATATTTATTATGTGATTTGTGTATTGATTATGTATGTGTTCATGTATAATCAAGGTTATATTTTCCCATTAAAATGTATGGTAGATACTTAGCAGTATCAGCTACTCTTCCACATTACTCTTGTCAAATGCGTATGATCTTACAAGGATGCAACTGCAACCACAGCTTTGCTTTCAAAGTTCCTCATACGGTTTTAAAACATCTCCTGTCACTGTTATTCAAAATTTATGATTAAGAGCACAAACAGTCTTACAATTCTTTCAGTGACATGTCCTTATCTAGTGATTTTAGTCTCATTAGTGAAGCAAAACCACGCTAGTTGACAAGGTATACATACTGATTAGTTATTAATTGTAGTAATATATACATTACATTTGTGCAGAGCATCATATATTGGTCTATATCAATTTTAATTTCAAGATAGGCCACCTTCAAACTTTTGGAGTACATATGGTGGATTGGTCTTCTTCAATGAGATCTCAGGCTCCATAGAGGTGCTAGAGCTGCTACATAATAATCAACCATCTATAAATCTCTTGAAAGTGATCCAAATCCTTTTCTTGCCATGTAAAATTAACACTTGACAGTAAATAGTCTTCTTCACATATTACACTGGGCTTACTTCTGTGAATATTTTAAACCACATATATCAGTAAATCTGGGTCTTGCCAGCAGATCTTAGCATCCATCTATTCTTAGCTTGGCAGGATCATTTTGTCCCATCTAGAGTACCATCTAATAAATCACTCGTGTGAAAATTTTAGGGCCACTATATGGACCTTTCTCCTTGGATTCCCCACCCTGGTTCAGTTACCAGTCTGAGAAATTTGCCCTATAACTAAACCCATACTTGGAATTATATTTGAAAAGAAAATATGTGTTCTTGTTTTTATCATTATTTTATCTAGTATATGAATGATAAAAACAAGAACATGTATTTTCTCTTCAAATATAATTCAAAGTATGGGCTTGATTATAGTTCAAATTTTTCAAAATATTCAAACATTATGAATATTTTATCCATGAAATAATCAGTCCTGCTGTTTGACAGCTGACAGTATGGGTCAACTGACATAGACAAGCTATCAAAAACCTACAATGTGTAAAGATGCCACGGTATAAAATTTTTTGCAGTGGTTACACTGAGTAATTCAAAAAATCTAATTCCTTTAAATTAGAGTAGCTCTCTCATATCATTTTGGATAAATTTTATTTTTCACTGGTGGATGTGTGATTATACTCTTAAGATATATATTGTACTAAGTGAGAGGCGAATTTCATTGCCCAGCATGAGACCACTGTCCAGCTTATTGCAGACCTGAAGTAGATTGAAAAAGTTTCGTGTTAAGTCTCTAGAGCAAGGTTTACAAATATATATATATAAATTAATTTTAAAAAAACTAGAAAAAATTCTTAGACCCCCTCCCCCTCAGTACAAATGTACTATCGGTTTACAGCAGATTTCTTAACCTACTTCCCACCCTACAACCTTTACGTTTTTCTTCTTTTGCTACTGACTCATCATTTTTCTCTGTTCGTTCAGTATACATGCCACGGTGGAAAGTTTCCTTTCTTCATATTTTCTCACCAGTGCCAGACTACCCCAGGGATTTCTATTTTTATTTATACTCTTTTCCTGTTACTTTCTCTTACTGCCATCAAATCTTATTCCATAACTTTGCTTTCATGGTAATTCTCTTTACCATTCTTCAGCAGGGTGAGGAAAACCTAAATGCATTATCTTATTTCTTATAAGAAAGATCTCATTTCACTTTCATTTATCTTTCAAATTATTTAAATCTTTAGTCATTATCCAGTTTTGGTTTTCATGCTGACTTGCATCTCCAGCCATTTCTGCACAAGCACATCCATAGTTTCCTCATCCTCTGTTTTAAAAAAAAAAAAAAACCTTGGTGTCTTCTTCTTCCATGACCTGTTTTTATATGTAATCTTGCTTGCAATTTCCCTTAGATATTTCTTACCATTGTTTGCATTTTTGAAAATTATGGAGACAACTACCGTGTTTGAATAAAAACTTTAGTTTAATATAACTAAAATCTACATTTGACGTTTCGACCTTTATGTCAAGGTCATCTTCTGGAGCATACAACTATACACAGAAAAACAAGCTACACTACAATCAAACTGGTTTGTTAAAGATACTGACCAACCACTACAACATTGTTGGCTTGACCTCTAGATTACAGTAAAACCATAGCCATCCCATACATTAAAGGGTTATCAGAAAAAATCAACAGAATCCTACAACGTTATAACCTCAATGCCACCTTTAAACCACCCACTAATCTTAAAACCATATTCAATTCCTCTAAGGATCCTCTCCTCCCATTAGCACATCCTGGAGTCTATTGCATCCGCTGCACCTGTAACTTACCGTACATTGGTGAAACAAGACGGACAATCCCTATACGCAAGAAAGAACACATTAGACACATTAAATATAACCATTATGGTGAAGCAGGCCTCTCAGACCACGCGCTCAACACCTTACACCAAATCAACTGAAAAGCACCCACTCTTTACACCACACAAAAACCTGGTATGAAAGGAAATTTAAGGAAGCCTGCGAAATCCTGATAAACCACCCAAATATCAATAACAAAGATGGCATGAAAATTCCAAGAATCTGGATGGCACACATTCAGCCTACCTAATATATAAGATTCAGGACTCTAGCCAATCTTCAGCTAGTATTAGAAACCATTCCATACCAACTGGCTGGAATGTACAGGTATAATCATGATGTTAATATATGTATATAGATAGACACATAAACTTGTTGTTGCACCTAATGTATTTCTACAACCAACAGATAACACTAATAATAGGACTCTAGCGTTGATGTATAATTTTTTTTTTTTTTTAACCAGAGGTCAGGCCAACAATGTTGTAGCGGTTGGTCAGTATCTTTAACAAACCAGTTTGATTGCAGTGTAGCTTGTTTTCTGTGTATAGTTGTATGCTCCAGAAGATGACCCTGACATAAAGGTCAAAACGTCGATTGTAGATTTTAGTTATATTAAACTAAAGTTTTCATTTAAACACGGTAGTTGTCTCCATAATTTTCAAAAATGCATTCGGATCACTGTGTAAGCTTAAAATAAAAGCTTACCATTACATAACTTTGGAAACTAATTATTAATATCTTTATATTCTGGATGTCAGAAACCCTTCATATTTTTGAAGGAAACATCATGATGATGGATTCTGAAAGAATAAAGTACTGGAATTATTCACATGATTAAAAATATCATAAATAGTATTTAAAGAAAAACAGTTTTGGCTTTCCATTATCCAGTAGTATGATCAGGATGAAGTGCTAGAAACACTGTAAAATTAACTCTGGAGACTCAAAAAAACAGCTGATTTTTTTTTTTTTTTTTTTAAGGAAAAAAAAAATCCCAAGTTAAGAGCAAGGCATGTGCCTAGCACACTTGCTAGGCACATACTTTGCTCTTAACTTGGGATTTTAACTCTTCTAAAGTACTTGCACTACATAGATCTCTTCTATGACAATAGTCATTACAAGCAGAGATGCTATGCAAAATGAGATCTTGGTTCTTGTTTAGCACAAAGGAATATATCGGAGTTTTAATTTCCCCCCCCCCCCTCTAACTGTGCACTAAAAACTGCTACGCGGTCCAACATGGACTAGAAGAGGCCTAAGCTCCCAACAATCTGTGCTATTGAACTCCAGACCTTTGGATTTGAGAACTCCTCCATGTTGCCAGCATGTCTTGCAAGGCACACAAAAAAGTATCTTGAAATCAGTCCAAAGCTTAGTAAGTCCATATAACTTTTCTGACACCATACATATTTAAAGGATATAGTTATAGGGATAAATTTTGGTATGGTGTATTGTTCTTCCTTAAGTAGCTGCATCGAGTCTTGGTTTTCAGCATTGCAAACAGCTTTCTTGTGATGGACAATAGTGAGTGGTCACCCAGCACCCACAATTTGTACACTGATAACAACTAACTCATCTCTTCTCTTTACTACAGGGTCAGGCTTCCTCAATTCAATGTTATTCCTATAGTGGATTCTACTGCTGTTATCCAACTTTTGTTCTTCAATCTATTCGCTGTAACCTTCACTGTTGCATTGTGCCTTCTGGCATTTACACTCCATGTGTACATAACATTGAGCAACATGAGCTAAAGTTTCTATACTTTGACAACCTGCTTTGCAGTTCTTGGCATCACCTCTTCATCCCCCCCCCCCCAAGTTGTACAAGCTTTAGTTGGCAAGGCACTGATTCTTGCTCTAATTAAATCTATATATTCAAATCTAGACACGAAGCAAGTTTTATCCTTAATCCATTGATGTTGAGAGGGAACATGTTTTGATTCTTTTAATGTAGCTCCATCCATTGAATGGTGCAAACTTAAGCCCATCTCCTTTGTTCAGCTTGGCAGTCATAAACTTGAGTATCTCCATTCTTCCAGAACTGAGATGGAATGCAAGGACATGCTGTGCAGAGGAAACTCAGTTCTCAACCTTCAAGTTCTTGTCTCTACTTGAGGGGACAAGAAAAAGCATACTCGACTTTGTAACATTGATGTTTAGGCCTCAAACTTGAAAGAAGTTGACTGCTTGGTTGAGGAGTTCCTGCAAGTCTTCTCTAGTAGAGGCTATGAATATAAGATCATTGATGAATGCCATAGCATTAACAGTGATTGTGTCAACTGAGTAGCCAATATAGCTTGGAGGGAGATAGTAAAGAAATTCATCAGTGATACAATTGAAGAAAATAAGAGATAGTCTCTTGGCATATTCAGTGTCGGGATGGACATCAATTTGGAGCCCAAAATGTTAAGGAATTTGCAGAGTAAATCTCTGATATGTAAGTGAAGTAAGATTCTGACATCCTGCAGTGGACAGTACACAAAATATAGCTTGAAGGGAGACACTGTCAAAAGCTTTCTAGAGGTCCAGAGACACCACAAAGACAGGCTAAAGTTGGTATCAGTATTTACAGAGTAGAGAGAGAAAGAATGATATTCTTTGCACAGCCATACACGGGGATGAAAGCTCTCTGTCTAAAATCATGTTGAATTTATGACTAATGATGTTTAGCTAACACTTTCTGAAAAGAGAACAGGGAGAACTAAATGATAATCATAGAGTGCAGATGTAGCTTCCTTCTTTGGAAGAAATGCTGTTCTTGATCGACAGATATAATGATGATATACATTTGATAACAAAAGCAGCTTAATGCTATTGCAAGGTATGCAGAGGAACCTGTCAAAGCACCACAGCAGTAAAGCGTGCAGTGGATAAAGTTGCTCGAAATGAAGACTCTTTCACCCCCAAAAGCAGACAAAATCTTCATGTATCTTATTTGGAAGAGGAAGAAATGTTCCATTCAGTATTGTTCCAGCACAAACACTTCTGTTCTTCTTATATAATGCCTGCGTTTGAGCATAGAGAGATGCTTGGATCAAACAGATGATGCAGGATTGTACTAACTGGGAAGGAGGATATTGCCTGGAATGGAATATTCTGTCTTCAAATAATGATTCAACTTTGTCACCCAATGAGGCATCTATTACAACTTTCTAATTATTTTCATTAAATACCTGTGACTATATTGAGAGAGAGAGGAGGTTGATCCCGAGATAATGCAAGATGTTCTTGAAGAAGGGATGGAATTGTACTGGCCCTACTCCTCTCTTGAGATGTTAGCCATGGAACAGAATTTATGGAGGTATTATCTGCTCTTTTGGCAGAAACATAAATGTCTGCCTTCACTTCACATCAATCAGACCACATCACAAATTACAATTCTCTGTAGGATTGTAATTTGTGATGTGGTCTGATTGCACCTATTGTCTGCCATGTTTGGTCTCTGGAGCAGTTTTCTGGATTATGTAAAGAAAGGTTATTTAAAAAATTTTAAAAATATTAAGGCATAACAAGAGGTTTTCTTTGAGATAAGGTATCAAAGCTGATGACCAGCCCGTTTCATGGTGTTTGCCAAAGATAAGCAGTAAGGCCTGAGTTATCCTTATGTTTATTAGGCAACATCGCTATGATTAACTTCCACCCTGAATTTCATTTCTTTAAATTTCGTCCTCTCTAAGCCTTACCAGAGGAACAGGAGATCATATGGACACTAGAATATTTTTGGAGTGGAAAGGAACACTATTTTGGAGATTGCAAAAAAGGCTTTGAAGAGTCTGCACCGGTTTGAAAGACTCCCCTTCTCCATCCCCAGGTGCCTAAATCTTGTAGTACAGAAGGTGTACATTGGGAAGTCCTACCGATGGATGTTAAAGCCATAATCCAATATTACAACTTTGGCATTTTTACTGCTTTGATTTTGTTCAAAACTATTTACATTATATTAAAAGAGAATAAATATTTGAATATCAAATGCACTAATTAAAGGTGAATATACGGACTCCTGGGCAGCGCTTGTGTCTTTTAAGTAGTGCAAGCTAAGGCAACTCTGATGCCGTGGATTTTATTCTCATAAGCTCTCTGGTCAAAATTTCAAAATGTTC
Organism: Typopeltis vanoorti; assembly: GCF_054136105.1. NCBI lineage: Eukaryota > Metazoa > Arthropoda > Arachnida > Uropygi > Thelyphonidae > Typopeltis > Typopeltis vanoorti. Next base: position 1,249,931 of record NC_143568.1, on the reverse strand, counting down.
AAGGTTTCTGCATATATATTTGGCTTTGAATAATATTGGGTCTTTAATATTCACTATTTCTATATAATAAATATTTATTTATTATAGCTTGACTTAGTAGTTCTTTCAATAAAAGTTACTGCTTGCACTGAAAAGGATGCTACTTGAAAGCTGGCATGTGGGTGTACACACCCATATAGGCCATGCAGACAACAATGTTTTCACTTTGTTTGGCATATAATTGCATATATGCAAATCTTATACATTTATAAGAGTATTACATATGTGTATGTGTGCATATGACTAAGAGTTTATAAGGCAGAACACCGAAATCAGATAACATTTATTTTAATTGACAACACGACATTTCATCCTAATCACACAGCATTTCTTTAGGTGTAAACATTCAGACTAGTAGACAAAACAGTAAGGACTAACAAAGGTAACAGCTATCATGCAGTTATAGAAGAGACTGATGTTATTTCATCATCATCAAATTCCTGCATTGTACCCTGAAGGGGTGTACAGGATATGAGAATACTACATGAAAAAATTACATCATTACTAACTTCCTATCTACAATTTTTCTCCAAATCAGTCTGTTACTTGTCAAGACTCCAACATTATCAGATCTTATATTTCTATCGTCTAAGGCACTTTGTACCGTATCAATCCACCTATATCTTGGTCTTCCTCTGGGTCGTTTTCCTGCCAACCTAGCAGAGAACACTTGTTTTGCTAATCTTTCCTCTCCCATTCTATTTAAGTGACCATACCACCTGAGATTAGCTCTGCTAAGGCATTCCTGGATGCTGACAATGTCAAGTTCTTTCCTAATATCCTCATTTTTAATATGATATTGCCATTGATGCCATCTGTTCACACCTCGAATCTTTCTCAGAACTCTCATATCTGCGGTCTCTAGTCTTTGGTCAAGTGTTTTACTTCTGACCCAGCTCTCAGATCCATAAGTTAAAACTGGTTTGAACAAATCGACAAAACTTAAATACAGATCTTTGTTATATTCCCATGCTTTCTCGACTATTTGTCGTAAAGTGAAGATCTGATCTTGACAGCCTCTATTTGGCCCGAATCCAGCTTGTTTTTCACCAAGCTTTTCTTCTACAATTCTTCTCAACCGTTTCTCAAGTATACTTGCATAGATCTTGCCAGGAACACTCAGTAGGGAAATACCTCTGTAATTCTCACATTCATTTTTATTTCCCTTTTTATATATGGGTACTATGAGAGCTCTACTCCAATCATCGGGAATTCGTCCCTCTGTCCAGGCTTTCTGAACTATGCAGTGCAGCCACTGTAAGACTTTTATACCACCATACTTCCATACTTCAGCATTTCTGGTCGAATATCATCTACTGCTGCTGCTGCCTTTCCACATTTCAAGCCTTTGATGGCTTTTTCTACTTCAAATATGGATATGTATTCCTGACTGCATGCCTGGTCAGTGTTTTTTATCACTGTGCTGTCATCACTGCTTGTTTCATTTAGCAGTTTTTCAAAGTAATTACTCCATACTTCAAGGATATCTTTTTCTACCATTTTCATGTCACCTTTATCATCTCTAACTCCTCTTACAGCATTCTTTCCTCCATTCCTAAGCTTCTTCAACAACCTCCAGAATATTTTGCCACCTTCTTGATATTTATTTTCTATATTCTTGCCAAAGTCCTCACATGACTTTTGTTTAGCTAGTTTTACACACTGTTTAGCTTTCTTACATTTGTCTCTGTATTCTGTAAGAGTAAAAGCTGACTTATTTGCCAGGAACTTTTGATATGCTTTCTTCTTTTCCTTCACTGCCTGTTTAACTTCCTGTGTCCAGCAGGGAGTTCTGATTTTTTATCCTTGCACACAACCTCACCACCTGCCTCTCAATCAATGTTTTCTTCAGAGTTTGCCACTGAATCTCCAAGGTTTGATTCCTGTTCTCAAACTCTTTCATTTTCTTTTCAATAATCTTTCTGTATTTTAGTCTTCAGTTCACATCTGAGAGTTGCTCAACTTTCATTCGCTTTAAAACTTTCTTACATGTTATTCTTTTCAATATGAAATTCAGTTTTATCCTGCTCAAGACTAAATAGTGATCACTTCCAATTTCAAATCCCCTGTACACTCTGGTGTCCTGCACCAGGGTGAAAACATCACGATCAACAATAACATAGTCAATGAGACTTTTCTTATTCCTGGCCTCTTCTCTCCATGTGAATTTGTGCACATTTTTATGTTGGAACATGGTGTTAGTAATAACCAGTCCATGTCCTGAGCAGAAATCCAACAGATATTTGCCATTATTATTAGCTTTGCTCTTTTCTCCAAATTTTCCCAAAATATTTTTGTATGTCTCACAATCATTTCCTACTCTGCTATTTAGATTCCCAACAAGGACCAACTTTTCCTTTTTCATTGTGTCAGTTGCTTTCTCTAGAGCCTCAAAAAATTCCTCCATTTCTACCCTAGTAGAACCTTCTGTGGGACCATAGGCACAAATAAGTCTCATTGTCCAGTTCCCCATTCTCATATTTTCCCACATTACTCTACTTGAGACTGACTGCCATTCAAGAAGATTAGCCTCGTATTTTGTGTTGAATACTATGGCTACTCCTTTTCCTTGATTGTCATTGCCTGAATATAACATTTTGTATTTATTGCTCAGAAAGATCTCACCAGTTTTGGCCTTTTTTTGTTTCAGTCACCCCTATTATGTCGATCTGGTACTTATCTAATTCCTCAGCTAGCTCCATTTCTTTGCCATTCAGGCTTCTTACGTTGATAGTACCGATCTTTAACTCTGGTGATGTTGAGTTGGGGTTTGTTTTCAGATTTGTTCCAGTAGCTGACTTTTCGCTGTTCGGCCTGGTTCCCTGGCGAAAACAACGGGGGCCTTTGTTTAACTGGGCGACGCTCCAGCTGGCATGAAATTTTGTCATGTTGTACCATCATTTTTTATTTTGGTTTAACCAATAAGAATACAATTTGGTCAGCTTAATCCCAAATTGCCAGCCCATCCTCGTTTGTTCAATATCAAAGTAGATACTCAACAGGGTGCACCACGAGAAGGTGAGGATTGGACATTGATTGATGTTATTTCAAAATAGTTCTAATTGTATGTTGCATTGTTTAGAATGTGCGTGTTTATGCATTCATGTGCATGTGTTTGGCTAATGAAGGCTAGGATGTATTGCAGGCAAGTTGATATTAGGGTTAATATTTAGATGTTTAGGATTTAATGCCATTTCCAAAGAGTCCCAGATTTTTTTCTGTTGCATCTTAGCAATGGTGTAATAGTTTCGATTTATTCTATAACACTTGATGTCTGATTTGTGAAGCATCTTGTGGGTCAGCTGAAGAGAGTACATGTAATGACTTATGGTATTCAATATTGCGAACATCTTCTTCAATACATTGTTCGATTGATTTTTCTGTCTGTCCATAGTAAGATTACTGGCACTCGCACCATGGCCAATACACTTCCAAAAATTGAAGTGGGCTATTTCGAGGTTTTTGGATTAGTGATCCAAAAACCTCGGTTGAATAGTCCACATCATCTCCAGACTACTCAACTGAGTAGTCTGGAGATGATGTGGTTATTATTAAGGAAAGCATAAGTGTTGAAGCTCTTTGGCTAGTACATCCTTATCTGTGATGAGTTAGCAGGCTCTTTGGATTGCATCTAAGTATGTATATTATATATATATGTGTGTGTGTGTGTGTGTGTGCATGTGCGCTCTTATATGTAAATATGTGTGTGTATGTGGAGATTGACTCAGTTTATGAACATGTTCAATAATTTTAATGACTTAAACCACCGAGATAATTAAGAATAAAAGTTTAATACAGACACAACTAGTTTCGTTGGTAAGCCAACTTCGTCAGGTGTCAAAGTACAAAGATATATAGAAAAAAGACCGACAGAAACATTACACTAACAACAGAGCTATCAAAAAAATGAAGTTGGCTTCCAAACGAAACTAGTTGTGTCAGTATTAAACTTTTATTCTTAATTATCTCGGTGGTTTAAGTCATTAAATTTATTGAACATAATATATATATATATATATATATTTATACTTCATACATGAAGCATAAATATATATCTGATTCATGATTGATTTAGTTTTCATTCTCTTTATATAATACATACATTTTTAATATTCACGTTATACAAATAATCTGCTAATTGTATATGTACTCTAATTCAATTTTTATGCAAACATTTTAATTCATTTTTTTTTATTTCTAATTTAGTAAATTTTTCTGTTTAAACTTTTCACTTTTTTTATACACTTTTAGCCTTGTTTTCCATTGATCATTGGCTAAATGTTTATAGCTATGTTAATGACTGTTTACAGTTTTCTTTGGTTCCTAATAGTATCATGTTACTGGTCAGAAAGCAGTAGAAAGGAAGCACTGACATTTGTTGTTATTCCATTCTTGCTTCATCCACATGTTTTCTGTGCATTCACTCTGATGTGATGCAATACCAATCAGAAAATGTGTTTATTAAATACTTAATTTTCTTTGTTATTTATGTATATAGTAAGTTCATCATGTTTATGAATTATGTTGGTATTAATAATTAACAGACTAGTTTAAATACAGCAGAATTTACTAGAAACAATGTAATACCTTTTAAGTTTTGATTCATTTAAGTTTAGTAAAAAATGCTAAGCCTGTTATTTTGAATATTTCAGTTGAACTGTGTATTTAAAATCTAAAGATTAGCTAGTCTTATAATAATTGTCATAGAACAACTTTAAATGAAAAAAAAAAAAAAATAATGGAAAGGACTAAACGGAAATTAGTTGAAACAAGAAAAAATGAAAAGTGTAATTAAATATTGCAGTGTGTATTTGCAAATAACTTAAAAATATAAATAATAATAGCTCCAAAACCTGTTACAGATTTTATATGTGAGGTAGATTTCTTATCTGTCTCATTTTATTCTTTAGCATCTGACAATGATAATTTATAAAACAGACTGATCCACGTGGGATTCCTAAACTGAGTCCTTTCATTTAAAGTTGATCTGTGACAACTAGTACATGACTCTAGTTGCTTTTCAAATTTTAAATATACAGTTCAACTTATCTATTCCAAATAATAGTCTTGTATGGCAGTTTCTAAATTTCAATATGACTACATAATGAAATCACAATGTAAGAGATATTTAAATGATCACTAGCTAAGATTTTCTGTATTTCAGTAAATGGATAGCTCCTGAAATTTCAAGCATGTTGTTCATGTACATAGGCTTCTTGTAAACAGAAAAGCTTAGAGCCATGAACTTTCCCTCATCAAAAGTGGATCCAGAAAAGGAAAGGACTTTAAAAATAAAAAAATGTAAATTTTAATTTAGCCTAAAGGTCATTGGTTTTCAGTAAAAATCTGTCTAATTCTTCATTTGAGTATGGCCAAATGGAGACCACATCATCAACATAATAAAACCTAGTAGAAGGATGGTAGAGAATAGTTGTTGTTCAAGTGTTCTATGAAATAATTGAATGACCATTGTTACAAGGTTGTATCCATAGTGCAACCTTCCACCTATTTGTAGATATTACTTTGCATGAAAAGTATCCAGAGTATGCAGCAAAGCAAATAATACAAGAATGTCTGCTAGAAAATCCATAAAGAACAGTTTAATAGATATATTTAGCAGAATGTTGTGAATAGAAAAAGTCAAAGCTCATGATGATGTCAGAGCTATCACTTTAGACATGAAATCTGTGGCATGCTTATGTGTAGAAGCTGATTTTCCGGTTGGGTAAATAAAAACTGAGTTTATAATTAGGACAAGCAATACAATTAACCATTGCCTGCAAAAGAATCCCATTTTATGTATTTTTGGCATTTTGATGATATAGCTGTTCTGATTGGTGCACACTCTGGATACTTGGATGGCAAGGTAAACTTTACAAACAGATGGAAGGATGTGCTATGGATTCCTTATGACTTTTGTTATCCAATTATTTCATGGAGCAATGAAGAGGGACTCTTCATTGCCATCACTCTTTGTTTCTCAATGTGGTTTTGCTATGTTGGTATAGGTTTGCTGCTTGGCCTTACTCAAATGAAAAATTAAACAGATGCATACTTAAAATCAACAGCTTTTTTTTCCTCTAGAATAAAATTTATGAAATTAAAAAATTATGAATTTATTTTATTTGTTTATTTATAGAGTCTTTCCTTCCTGTATTCATTTGTAAATAGGGAAGTTGATGGGTTTGTCAGTTTTTCTCTTTCTAAGAAGTCTATGTTCATCAGAAGATGCACTTTCCGCTACTCACTGCATCACCTTCACTGGGGAATTATCATTTGACCTCCACGGAGTCCGAGACTCATCATGGGAGATGGTAAGCCCTCTGTTTCTACGACAGAGGGCTTACCATCAGATAACAAGAAAGTTTCTACTCCTTATCTAAAAGACATTTCTGAATGCATCACAAATGTTTTGACTTTGCTTTCCAGTCCACTTTTAACAAGTTTTTGTGTGTCCTGCCTGCCACGAAAGACAAACTTCCACCTGAAAGTGGACTAAATTGCTTGTTCATGCAGTCTGTCCTATTTTGGTCAGACAGGTTTGCAGTGTAGATATCCATTGATCAGAACATGTGGATTGAATACCATGGAGTTTCTATTATCCACAGGATCCTATGGAACAATGCAAAATTTCTTCATAGATGTTCTTTCAAATTTGAAAGACTTTTCGAAGAATAGGATGAAATTCTACACAATCAACCATAATGTAAGTTGCATTGCTAGTCTAAAAATTTCAAAATTCAGGGAAATAGCAACTTTGAATGCTTACTAATAATCTTGCTTTATCTGTAATATGTACATGCAATTCTTATGCAAAGTTTTTGATATATTTGTGTAAGAATTTCATATACATATTACAACTAATGTTAGATTATTAGTGAATATTCAAAGTTGTCATTTTCCTGAATTTTGATTTTAAGGCTTTTGATCCTCCTGTATATAGATATTTATATAAAAATTAAAGTATCCCTGTTTTAAGGTCTTGTGCAGCACCACCCAGTGATCCAAATCCTGTGAAACTTTGCAGGAAAATATTGTGCATGATAGATGCGATATTTGGGGTTTCCAAAAAATTCACTGCTTGAGGGGGGGTTGATATGTTGAATGTAGTGGGAGTAGTCTGTGCGTGTGAGAAGGAGAAGTAACACAAGCATAAATAACATTTTTATTCACTCCCATTATGCATTTACGAGTTGTACTGTTCGATGTGCTGCCCTTCTCAGTATGCCACAAACTGCATCCTTTATACAGTGTGCGTTCAACAGCAGAATGCAGCTGGTCGGGACATGTTGCACACATGCTCCATTATGCTGCCTTTCAGTGCTGTTTGAGAAGTCACGGGGGTTAGATCAGATGAACAAGATGGCCGTGCAGAGGGAAATGTACAGATGATCACTCTGGCTTCTCTGAAATGTTCTCGATGAACCTACAGATCAACCAATGACTGAATCCATGGACAGATGCTGCTGTAGCACGATGGAATTGCTTATTTTCATACCTCTGCAATAACTAAGCAGATCACAGGACCCAACTTGCAAATGTCCTTAAAGAAGAATGGTTAAATGATAAACCCATACCTGACAGTAACTTTGGGTGAATGCAAAGGAATTTGTCGGATTGTGGGTATCATTTGTAACTACTGATGACAAAAAACAACTGAATATATTAACATATTAAGGAGAAATTAATAAGGCTAAGTGTTTTGAGGTAGGTGAGAATCTCTATGAAACCAGGTTAGAATATGTCAACAAATGGAAGTTCAATTCAGGAAACACTCAGAAGTTCAAATGGGTGCTACTAACAGGACTGGCTCTACTGACGGGCAAGATGTGCATTTGCACAGGGAGGCCAGTTTTTTGGCAGCGGCAAAATTGGCATCAACTACGAAAAATAAAGGGGGGGGGGCAAAATATGCTACTGCACAGGATGATAAAATTCCTAGAGGTGGCCCTGGCTATTAAGGAAGACATAAATGGAAAGAAACATAGGACAGCCTAAACATGGAACTCATACGCACAGAAACAGAAGGAACTCGTGTATTCGATTAGTGGACCCTCATCAAATCTATAATTGTGAGGCAGTTGGATATATATATATATAGAATAAAGAAAACATTCCTGTACCTGATAGATGGGTACAGATTTTTTCTGAAATGAACCAAAAGTGCCTAGACTTTCAAGACTTGTAATATTGTAGAGTTTATGCTTTGTCTTCCAGGAAGTATGTGGTCAAAGGAGAAATCTAGATTAAGTGTTGAGACAATGACAGCTATGTTAGTTGTAAGACAAAATTGTGTCATGGAGTGTGAGACATTTATTAGACAGAAATATTCATGGTACAATAGTAGTGAAATACAGTCTCCCTCTATGTCTACCTAAATTTTTGTATTGGTTCTGTCACTGAAGAATAATAGTAAGCTCAATATGTTTATATAAAACTTTTTTATTGTCTTACTTTTTCATGAATACAGAATATTACATAACCCCTGTCCCATTTTTGTCACAAGGAAATATGGTCAGCCTAAGGAGGAACGCATTTCTCAGACATACCAGAGATGAATAGCCTTCAGCGAGTTGGAATTATACAAAGAATCACTGTAAAAATTTTCCTACTTTAGTCAACATACACCAATAATTTCTGTAGCTGATGTATAATGAATAAATAAAAATAAATTATTACATTATTTTGGGCTTTCTCTCATTATTACGATTAAATTATATTTACATTTTTTAAATCCTATTCGTATGGTAAACATGTTTCAGTTTTCATTACACAAAAATCTGTATAATGAATACTCCTAAATTCGCAGTCAGACATATGTAACTATTATAGAATTATACACTTGGAAGAAGTCAAACGGACACCATAGTGTGAGGAACAGACAGCCATGGTGCTCAGCTTAATAAGATGTAGGCCCGCATTTTGCTGCGATGACTGCAGCAATCATAAGGGCATATTTTGAACCTTTCTTCCTGCTGTAAGCATGTAATGAGGTCCTGGACTTGTGGGACTGACGTCCTTTGATCTCAACTGATGCTTCAGTTCATTCCACAGATGTTCGATAGAGTTGAGATATGGAGGCCTAGTCAAGTGTGGCAAAATTCATTCCTTATGACATGGTGCACTGTCTTGCTGAAAGACTGGCTAGTTCCATAGAATTGCCAAAAAGCAGGAAAAATTGCATTCTCCAGAATGTTCAGATACTTCTCGGAGTTCAATGTTCAACATAGTTCCCAGGAAAAACAACCATTTCATCATACCGTGAGCTTCGAATTATGTGGGACTTGCATATTGCTGTCCTATAATGAAAACTCGTGTCACTGTTAGTGACAACATGAGTATTTTTATGCAGATTTGTGTTCCAGTCGATGCCCAGAGTTCTGCATTCAGCGTGTCGGCTGACGAAAGCAATTTTTACATGTAGTACCCTACAGTCGCATTCGGTACCTGCTGTTCTATATCATGATTTCATTGATTGTTGACCTGGAATGGCCCAACATGGCATCCCATCACAATGCCTCTTTCAAACTCTGTCATTTCTCTTCTCGCGGCCATCTCACCTGGGCATAGTTGTGCTGACATGGGAGCATTATATTCCTTTCATTATATTCCATTATATTCATTATATTCCATGTAAATATTCATTATTTACATGGCACGATGCACCTTGTCCATGGGGGGGGGTATACATTGATTTCTCCCCAAGCAGTGTATAATATATATATATATATATATACATCAGTGGCGTCGCGTGATCATTTCTGTTGGGTGTACTGTCATGTTTTCCAGGAGGGAGTGGGAGCTTGGAGACATATACATCAGTGGCGTCGCGTGATCATTTCTGTTGGGTGTGCTGTCATGTTTTCCAGGAGGGAGTGGGAGCTTGGAGACAAACAGTTACATCAGTAAATTTTTATAATTATTGATTTAATTAAATACATCAATAATCATCTTTTAGTTTTTTTGTTATGTAATTATTTGTCGATGTAAACTATAAATACATTATTTTCATTGATTTTAATGATCTTTAATTCTTGGGAAAAAAAGGTATTCAGAATTAATAGTTTTTAGCACAATTTCACATATTAAAAATCGACCAGCACATTTTATTAAAAATCAACTAATTAATCCTAAATTAAGTTATTTCAGTTTAAAAGCAAAAAAATAAAACTAACAAGTAAAATAATATTAAATTACACTTACCTTTTAAAAATGTATTTTTTTGTTTAAATTTATTTCACTATAAATTTACAATTCACACTTCAGTCTGTAACTTACAGACAGGGCAAACTAACTGGTCACTGTTCACAAATCAGAAAAAGATGAACCAAAAACGACGTTTTATTACTGCAATAAAACACATGTTCTATAGCTACCCTGCAACAGGCCAACCCATAATAAAATTTTAAGACAAAGTGTTCCCAGGGTCAAGGGATTACATATCAATTTTACGATTATAATTTGTGGAATTTTTTAATCGATCCAGGGGGAAAGCTCCCCCCCCCTGTGGACGCCCATGACTGTGGGATTGCATTTTATTAATGTATGAAAGTTTTGAGAGGGTATCGCACATCAGCACTCATCTTAATTGGTTCAGTGTAATTAACTGTAGGATAACTTTGAATATTTCTGAGTAGAGAGTGGTAACAATATGTTTCATGATTGATTAGAAAACAATGAAAGACAGTGCTATAATTGGTTGGTATATTTGAAATAAAGGTGAAAATATGTGAACCATCATTTATAAGACGTGAGAATAGGAAGGAATAAGTGTGAGTAGAAACACTTTCGTTAATGGTAAACGAATTAATAAGTATCATTTGCGATATGTGTGTCCTATAAGTTGCTGGGTAGAGCGAATAGTACGATTCTATAAATTCTAAATATGAATAAGTGAATTTACGATGGCATAATTAAAAAAAAAACTTATGAACAGAGAAAGTATTGCAGGAATAAATATGGTTTGAAAAAAAAATCGAAAAAAGTATAAGAGCCTATGTAGCTCAGTGGATGTGGAGATGAGACAAAACTCTTCACATAGCTCTAAAAGGATAGAAACCGATTATTATTTTAGAAGATACGTACATTGTGATGTATTTATCCAGGACCACTTGGGAAAAGTTATGCAGGAAGTCGTCTGATATCCTTGGCTACTTGCAAAGAAGAGTTGACTACGAAATGGACCTCGGTGAATGTTATATTCTGAAATGCCAAGATGGGGAACTAATATTTGATGATACAGGAGCTAACGGAAGTAAAGTGTTTCTATTAGTTGTGAAGAAACTGAGAGACTTTCACCAAAAATGTATGACATTGATAATCATTTACTATTTTTGGAAACTGAATTGTCATCTATTCGTATCATGGGGAAAATTATCGCTAATCATTTAAATTCATCAATGGTAAAATTAGACTTTCAAGATTTTATCCAATTCGATCTTTATTTTGGGACATTTATGAACATTTTACAAAAACTGTTTGTGTATATTTGCTGACAAAAGAATACACAGAATGTTTAGGGAGGCATGGTGTCATTTCCAGACTGACACAATATCAAATGTATGGAAGTGTGGTTACCATGGTATCTGATTTAAAAACTCTTTTGCATGACCAGCTATTTTGATGTAATGTAACCAAGAAGCAGTGAGTAACAAAAATTTTATTCATTGAACTCTTTGGAAAATGTTAAGAGTCTAAACTAAATATTGTGAAATATTTTTAGGTAATTACATGTTTCGTATTTTTCTCAGTGAATATACTTCTAAATATTATTATTATTATTTTAACGGTGTCTCCATGGAGTCAAAAGACTTATCGCGGGAGACCCGACATTGACACACTAACCATTATTTACACAATACCTGTCATACCTCTCCTTAAATTCATTCACAGTCGAAGCATTCACAACCACCTCTGGCAAAGCATTCCACCCATTCACAACCCTCCAAGTAAAAAATCTAGTCCTAACACCCTTGTTAACCACACTCTTACACAATCTCCAGGGATGGCCCCTCGTTCTCTCACATCCTGCATTGGTCTTAAGAATGTCATCAGTATCAATCCTGTAAAATCCCTTTAACAATTTAAATACCTCTATCATATCTCCTCTCCTACGTCTATCAGCTAGTTTTTGGAGCCCACAGATCATCAATCTATCCTCATAGGGAACATCCCACAGACCTGCAACAATCTTTGTAACCCGCCTCTGAATCTTCTCTACCACTTCCGCATCACCAAGAAATTCTGGCGACCAGATCTGTACACAATAGTCCATATGCGGCCTTATTAATGCCTTATAGAGTGTAACAATAACTTCCCTATCCCTGCTTGTTAGTGTGTTCCTCAACAACCATGTAATTTGATGTGATGTTTTGGCAATCTTAGCAATATGCCCTTTAAACTTAAGTTCTCTGTCCACAATAACTCCCAAGTCTCTTGTCTCATCAACTTCCTGCAGTTCAGTTCTGTTAATATAGTAAACAGCATGCAATGTCATCCTCCCGAAGTGCATCACCTTACACTTAGCCACGTTGAACTAACAGCCATTTACCTCAGTCCATAGCGTCAGCTTATTTAAGTCATCCTGTAAAATATCCACATCATTTGAATTGATTATCGCTCTTCCCAATTTTGCATCATCAGCAAACAAGTGGATATTTCCATTCAAGGTATTTCCAATATCATTGATGTACAAATTAAACAATAGAGGACCAAGAACTGAGCCCTGAGGTACACCACTAGTCACTTGCCTTTTCCTGGACTCAGCTCCTCCATAAACCACTCTTTGATATCTGTCTGCCAGCCATCCTTTAATCCAAATCACCATCTTCGGATCCAAACCCATTTGCTCTAATTTATGTAACAGAGTTCCATGTGGAATCCTGTCAAAAGCCTTTGCAAAGTCAAGCAGTATCACTGAGTAAGGATTTCCTTTATCCAACTCCACTGTTACTTTATTATAGAACATAAGCAAATTACTTAGGCAAGACCTACCCTTCACAAAACCATGTTGCCCCTTATAAAGTATCATATTGCTGTCCACCCAGTCCTGAATTCTAATTTTAACTAATTTCTTCAAAATCTTAACCACCACTCCAGATATATTGATTGGTCTATAATTTGCAACATCAGTATTAGAGCCTCCCTTGTGCAATGAAACTATTTTCCCCTCTTTCCATTCTATTGGCACTTTATCAGAACTGAGGCTTAAATTAAACATCCTGGTTAGAGGAGTTGCTAATTCTCTTGCACATTCTCGTAACACATGGGCCGATATACCATCTAACCCAATGGCAGTGTTAGCATTAAGGTTCTTTAATATATTAAGCACCTCAATTTCATCTATCTCTATACTCTCATCAGTCAATGGCACATCTGACACTGCACTATCACTACGAAGATGGTACACTTTTGCGAAATGATCACTAAGCAACTCAACTATTTGATTAGCTTCAGTAATTTCCTTACCATCAACACTTTTTTAAAGTAATCTTTCCATAGATATTCTTCCTTTTACTAGCCACATAGCGAAAGAACTCTTTAGGGTTTCTTTTGGATTCATCAGCTAGCTTCCTCTCATAAATAGCTTTGGCTATCCTTACCATACAGGTTACTCTCTTTGCCTGTACCTTATATTGCTCATTGGAACGCTCATCACCTTTTTCTTTATATGTCTTCCACAACCTTTTCTTTATCTGCAACTCTTGTTTAATAGTATTAGTCATCCATTTTACTCCTACTTGATTTCTCCTTCTGACTCTGGGAATACAGTCTGATACAGCTTTCTTCAAATACTCCTTGAGAATCTCCCACGCACCATCAACATCTCTCCCCTTGAATTTCTCATGCCATAATACAGCTGAAAACTGACTTCTCAGCTTGCCATAATCACCAGCCTTGTAATTCCACATATACCCATTCTTAATAGAATATTCAGTACGTCTTTCAATCTCCCAGGTCAAGACCACATGATCGCTTTCCCCAAGTTGAGACATTGTAACTAAATTACTTATTGATATGTTCTCCGATGTTATGACCAGATCTAACACTCTAGAATCTCTTGTCCCTTCCATCACATGCTATCTCAGGTAATTATCTCTTAACAATTGTATAAACTCCATTTCCTTTGTTCCTTGTGACCATTCCTTCCCCCAATCTATGTCCCCAAAGTTAAAATTCCCCATAATAATTACTTGACCTTTACTCATCGTGCTAATTTGCCAATACATGCTATCTAGATTCTCCCTTATTCCCTTATTATTATAAATAGTATTTCAGCAAAATAAAATATGCATTTGTTAACTTAAATGAACAAAGATATGTACGTTTATTGTTGTGTTTTTCTACAGTGAATTTTTTACTCAGTTATTCTGATTAGAACTTGATATTTAAATCAACAACTTTATATCTTAATGCAATTCTGTTTAATTATTGTTTAAAAAAATCACAACTGGGAAATTAATGCCAGGAACGAGAAAAAAGTGTTGAAAACTGATATCCATGTATTGATTATTTTAAAAACTGTCTAATGCTACCTATTGACATTGTTTGAGTTATCTAAAAACAATTCTTTCACATAATCGAAAATCGGAACTGTTAGAATTTGGTTGTTTTACAGAGAGATAGCAGATAATTAACCCAAAACGTGACTTAAAAGTTTGGTATAGAAAAAATGTTTGTACTCTCCAGATAACACATATACAAATTTTACCTTTCCCCACACAAAGTAAGATAAAAACACACCAACAGTATATCCAGCACCATGTGAAAACATATCATTGAGTCATCTGCGCAAAAGGTTCATTTTTGAAGGAACGGTCAGGGTAGGGCATGGTAAGTGTAAACAGTACTATTAGAAAATACCATAGAGTCAAGTGACTTTGGATTTAAGGTAATCGTTCATCCACTGCAGTTGCTGTTTTGTGTTGTGGTGTTTTGTGTTTGGTAATGTAAAAATAATGGGTGAGCCACAAAATTCTTTGCAAGTTTCTTTGTGAAAAGTTCTAATTGTTTAGAATTTTGTAACAGAAAGTTAACATAAAATATAAGATCAGAGCTAATAATCAGTGAAATAATAATAATAATAATAATAATAATAATAATAATAATAATAAATAACTATTTATTTGTGGTGCCATATGGAGTAATCTAAGAAGAAGAAGAAGAATGAAGGAAAACGTTTATGAAAAATCGACAGTGGGTGAAAAATACGAATATTCAGTTATCATTGGGATAATTGATTGCCAATTTCTTTTGAATACGACTTCAAATTTATTTCCTAAAGAAATTTGTATTTCTGATGGAATTATTTTAAGATATGCATTGATAAAATCACCTTGTATTTGGAATAGAATTATCTGAAAGAGTTATAAAACAGATTTCTTGGTTAATAAAATATAACCATCAGCTACAGTGGGAAATTAGCTCACTATCTCTGGACAAACTAAGAAATTGGATGATAGAATCAACATGCAAATATCAAATATTACTCACCAAAGGAAGAGAAAAATCAAAAACATTAACGAGGTTAATAGGGAGACCTGTTCTTGATTTAAATGAAATTGAATGCCCAAAACGTGAAAACATAACATGTACTTTTAAATGCTTTTGGAAACATAACGAAAGATTCTGTGCTTTTCATAATTCTCAGAAATATATGTATTGGTTAAAAAAAATAAATATGCACCCCTTAATTTTACTACAGTAATAAATTCTCAACGATCACCAAATGAAAAATTAACTTTCAGAGTCACATTGTCAAAAACCACATGATGGCAATTCCACAAGTATGGGAAGAACCTTTGATGTATTTTACAATTTATTTATTTTTGGTATGTTAGATTCAGTAAATATAATTTGTAAATAATATTTCATTCAAATAAAATGTGTAAATTTAAATGAACAAATTGGGTGTCGTTGATGTGTTATACAAATTTAAGTAAGACCATAACATTTATTTTCCTTGTGAAATTTCATGCCACAAAGTAACCATAGACTTTTTTTTTTTGACTCAGTGAATAAAAGTCTTATTCGTTCATGCAAGTGCTCAAATATTTCATGAAAATGTCAACTCTTGGAACCAAAAGGAATAACCGATTATCAAATTAATAGCCAGAATTTTAGTCGAGAAGATTTCACCTGAAAAGTCACAATACTGTTAGAATTTGCTTATTTTACAGAGCAATTAGATATTTTAAACCAACAACACGTTACTGAAACTCTTAAAAAGATTGCTGTAGAAAAACCTGCGGAGAGTTCAAACCTTGTTGTCTCATATCTGTTACTTAAAATTACTAAGGCTAAAGAAAAATTAATAAAATAAATAAATTCCAGTTACAGAAATAGGTTAAGAGCACAAGGAAACAAAGGTAAAATTAATAGTCATATTGGTTTTTTTTAAAAAAAATATAAATGTAAGCATTAATTTACTACAGAAATAATTTCCCACGGGAACCAAGAGTTTCAACCTAAACACATGATTTCTCACCTACGTACAACAATTTGGCGACCAGATAAGACAGATATCTTTAAGATAAGACTTAATGAGAAACCTACAGTGTTGGAAAATAAATCCACATACATTTTATTTATTCATTAATTTTGCTCAGTAATTCTGTTAGAATATGTAGTGAAACTGAATTTTAAAAGTAAAATACAGAAAATAACCATTCAATTTGAAAAAAAAAATCATTTCACTTGTCAGAATTTCATACTCTAACAGCACTCGGAATTCGAAACAGGAAATTACACTTACCCTAAACAAAAAGGCTCATAGACTTTCCCACCAAGCTTAGGAAAACATAGCATGAGCAACTGTGGGAAGGAATTAAACAGAGAACCAATCGGATAGTAATCTAAATTAAATAGTCAACTATAGAAAAACAGTCGTACTTCCCCCGAACTGATAATATCGCGCAAAACATCAAAGGAAGAATATGAGTCATGAAAAAGATGACGTTTGGAATGTATTATCAAACCCTCAAGTAAGACCAGGAGAATTCCAATCCCTCCCAGTCAAAAAGGTTCACAAGTAGACACAACAATTACCAATCGCTGCCGAATATATTAGTTAGCAAAAGACAGAATGACCCGATGCGAATGAATTAAACGGTCAAACAGTTTTTCAGGTTATTACAGAAATTTCGTTCTTTCAACCTCGTGTTTTGTGTGTGTGTGTCTGTGTGGATAAAAATTCAACTATTTTGGAATATCTATTTATATTAAGAAGAATCATTCTGGAAAGCCTGTAAGTAAATTATCATTAGAATTTCTAGACTACATACAAAAAAGTTATTGTAAGCGTTTAAGTATCCATTTATTTTTAATTTATTTTTTAAAATACCGTTTGCAATTTTTGAAGAGAAATTTTCAATTTCTCTTCATGTGAACTAAAAAACACCATCACCCAAACATTAGTAAACAAGATAACGTTAAGTCCAAAAGAGGTTGTCATTTGCCAGTAATCTTTTAGTGATAACATCGGAGCAAAAAAAAACAAAGTACATGTTTGAGGGACACCAGCATATAATTGAATTATTCAGAAAAGTCTAATCACAACCATTAGACTCTACTATACTCTAAAATTTCCTCGAAATGTATTTTTTTAAAAAAAGTGTGTTTTTGAGGAACACCAGCATATAATTAAATTGGTCCGAAAAGCACGAAACACTGTCGCCACTAGACTCTACTCTACTCTAAGAATTCCCACCCTTTAACAGGAAAGAAATACCCCAAAATGTATTGGAAAATTAGTACAGCCATCTATAGAAAAAAGAAATGTATGTTTGAGTGACATTAGCATATAATTAAATTATTCAAAAAATCTCGAATCAGTGCCGCCATCACGACTCTACTCTACTCTAAGAATTCCTACCCTTTAACGAGAAAGAAATACCCCAAAATGTATTGGAAAATTAGTACAGTCATCTATAAACAACCAAACACAAAACATGACGAATGTGTGTGTCACCCTGGGAAAATTCCAAGATATCTTATCTCAAAAACATCGTCCACAATTCCATAGCCAAACTAAAACACCATGTGATATCACAGAGAGAGGCATATGTTCTCCAGAAATTTCCAAACACATAACGTCACGATTCTTATTTCTAAATATCACCCATAAGGCAATAAAAGTACCAATCATACCACGTGATGTCCCTGACAGAGAGGGCTCAGCGAAATTCTAAACATTCCAAACTCTATAATAACAAACATTCACGTCACGATTCCTTATCTCTAATATATCTCCCTATTCCATTCAAAACAATAATGTCACTTATTTACAACTACCAAATGATGTCACTTATCTTCATCTGATAACAACAAACATTCACGTCATAATCTGGTATCTTATCTTGATCTTGATCTGGTTCAAAGTGTCCCACCAATCACAACACGAATCTTTATCTTTACCATTGCCCTGAGGGAAATTACTAACATTCCAATCTCATGACGTCACGCCCATAATGACGTCATCTTCTTATCAACCAATGACGTCACGATTCCTTATCTTATCTTGATCTTGATCTTGTTCAAAGTGACTACACTACTACTCTGTTCATTTTCTGTTGGTAATTTTTTTTTATGTTGGTATATTATCTTTTTTTGAGTTGTGTGATATTGCTTGTGAATGCATGGCTGAATGAATGTGCTAGTTCCTCTTGGTTTGTGTCCTGACCAAAACTTTTTGCAATAAAATCTTCTGCTGAAATTTTCTTTTTTCGAGTCAGTAATTCGTTCAGTATAGCCCATGTTTGCTTCATATTGTGATTATATTCTATAAATTTTTGGAAGTAGTAGTATCTTTTGCTCTGCGAATTTTTGTTGTTAGTTAATTTCTAGTGTTTTTATATAATCTTTATAGTTGAGTGTTACTGGGTGGCTTTTTTAGTCTTTTCCATAGATTTTCCTTTACAGTAATACCATTTAGAATATCACCATTTATCCATGGATTATTGTTTGTTTGTTGCCTCGTTTGTGTAGGTTTTGTTGTTTTTTTGTATATTTCTGTGGACGTTAGTTGGAAGATATCACAAAGTTACAGGATCATTTATTTTAAGTAGGCAATTCCAATTTGTATTTTTTACAAGGAACCTTTGGCACTTATGATGCTGTCCTGCTGATGCATTCTTCCTGAGCTGCTCAGTTGATATTTTGAATCCGCAAACAATTGTCAGTTCATAGATTTGCTTTTGTTTATTGTTGATTTCTACCAGCATCAAAGGCATTGGTCTTTTATCTGACCTGAGGATTCTGTTTACTTTAACTGGGGACAGGCCCTGTCTGGAGAGGTCAATGATCACATCTTCAATGTGATCACTGTAATACCTTCCGCAACCCCACGAAGAACCACCTTCAGACTCTTTTTGCTGGGTAAAGCAGAGGTGTGATATGGGAGATTGCATTTTTCATAAATCTAGTCATTTTTCTATAGTCCGTGACTGTGGCAGGTTGAATTTTAACTCCTTCATCGGAATTTTGGGCCCATGAGAATGTAACATCACATTACCATGTTCCCTGTTGGGTGATGAGACAGGAATCCATTTTTTTTCTTCCGATAAGATGACTGGTGTACCTTTTCTTTAGGTACAGTGACTAATTCCATATTTATTGTTACGAGTTCTTCTGTGGTGGTAGTGATTTTTGTCTTCTTTTTGACTGCTTGGAGTTCTGTATGTGTTTCCAAAGTCTGGCAGATGCTGTTTTGGGATGTTGATTTCATCTTCTAGATTTGGGGAGTGTACAAAGTCTGATTGCGTCTGTGTAATGAATTCGCCACTTATGTCATCCATTTTGTCTTCTATGACTGCTAAGAGGGGGGGGATGTATCAAAAAAGCTTAACTTTTCCTGGCTAGATGTCACTCAGCAGCTTTCCCAGTCTGAGGAATTCCTTATATACCTCCTCAAATATGGTCCCATTCAGAGGTTCTGCCATGATATCTATAAGTGAAAAATGTATAAAAACAAAGACAGAGAAAGAATAAAGATCACTCACAATTTTGACGTTGATTACTGATGATGTACAGAGTGTCCCAAAATTCACGCAAGATTTAAATTTAGCGCCATTTGTGCGGTAAAGTGTTGCCAACGAGAAAAAAAAAGACAGCGTGACAGCTAACGGTTCAGGGTTATTAGAAATGGAGCGCTACACGAAAGAACAACGATTATGGAACAATAACAATCGGATGCTTATTTTACGAACAAAATCATTTTCAGCGATGAGGCTCATTTTCATCTTGATGGCTTCGTTAATCGACAAAATTGTCGCATTTGGGGTTCAGAAAATCCACGAGTGATTGTTGAGAAACAAATGCATCCACAACGTGTCACTGTTTGGTGCGGATTTTGGGCTGGAGGCATCATCGGTCCATTCTTCTTCGAAAATGCGGCTGGTAAGGCAATAATAGTTAATGGTGCTCGCTATCGCGACATGATAATCCAGTTTTTTGTGACTAAATTGCAAGATATAGATGTGGATGACATGTGGTTTCAACAAGACGGTGCCACATGCCATACAGCCCGAGAAACAATTCAATTACTGCATGAGTCATTTCTTGGTCGTGTAATTTCCCGTTTTGGTGATCAGAATTGGCCGCCCACATCATGTGACTTAACGCCGTTGGACTTTTTTCTTTGGGGTTTTTGAAGTTTAAGGTTTATGCCAACAACTGCACGACCACCCACGCCTTGAAGGAGGAAATTGAGCGCTGTATCAACGAAATTCAGCCACATTTATGCAAAACGGTCATGGAAAATTTCGACAAAAGAGTGCGTATTTGCCAGCAAAAGACGTGGAGGCCATTTACCCGATATGCTATTCCATGCATAACCCTATACTGTATACTCTATGAATCAATAATAAATTACAATTTTTAATCAAAAACCTGTTTTCTATCAAAATTTCTTCTTGAATGAATTTTGGGACACCCCGTATATGTATGGATGGGAGCAGTGGCACATTCAGGATTTAATCTTGGAGGGTGCCGCGTTGATTAGACGATTTGAGAATTCACACTGCTCATCGAATATAACCTATAACTGAGCATCTGCAGTGATCACCAATTCATAAGTAGTATAGAAATAGAAGACACGACATAACATAAATAAAAAAACTAAATTTTAATTAGGAAAAGATATTTGGAAAAGTTTCTAGTGCCTTTATCCTCTTTCTTTGGGGGGTGACAGGGTCCCTTGCCCCCTTCCCCTCGGAGTGCGGTACTGGATGGGAGCCCGTATGGTGATAGGTCAATGCATGATTGTATTAGTGAATGGTTGAGTATTTCTTCTCTCGTTGGGAAGTTTATGGTAGGGTTTATGTTATACTGACTTAGTATATCAAGGTATGTGTTAATGGTTGAAGAAGCGTGGTCAAGAGTATTTATGTTAATGTCTCCTATTAGGATGAGCCTTTGTGTTATAAGGGGTTCAGTGCTGCTTAGCCATGATTCTAATTCATGTAGAAAGCTGAATGAATTATTATTTGGTGGTCTGTATATTATGTTTATTGTGTATTTGATGCTGTTTGTCGATATTTGGGATTTTCAAAATTAGTATTTCCGCATTTTCGAAATGAGTTTATTTTTCGATCACACTGTATTTGTCTTTGGTAAATGCCAGGTCACCACCTCCTGTTTTGTTTGGTCTACATAAGTTGTAGGTTTGTTAATTATTAATGTTGTATGCATAAATTTCTGTGTCGTTTATTGCAGCTTCTGTCAGTATTAGTGCATCTATGTTTGTCAAGGTGTAGTTTTGCCGTGCTAGTTGGCCGAGTGTTGGCATATTCGCTCTCCAGCCAAAAGGCTGTGGGTTCGAATCCCTCCATGGGCATGGATGTTTGTGATTGTCTGTGAAAATAATAGTGATGTTGGTGGACAGTAGATGATGAGGTTGAGTGATGGAGACGAAGAGTTATAGAGTAGATGCCCTCCCTCGATGAGTCTTTGGACTCCTCGGAGGTATCAAATAATAGTAATAGTAATAATAATAGTTGAGCAGTGTTATCAATGTAAGCCAGTGTTTCTTTATACTTCTTATGTTTGTGTGTATGATAGAGAAGTCGTTATTGGTGGAAATGTTGTCTGTCCATTTCTTTAAAGAATCAAAGATCTTGAAGCTTATATTGTCTCACTGGATATGTTTGCCTGGATTTGAGATCTCCATTATATAGTTTTTAAGGTGATTTTAAATCTCGTTTTTAAGGATGTAATAATAATAATTTTTTTTATCAAAAAAAATCAGCTAATGCCATTTATTTCCTAATAGGGAGTAGGCGAGGCCTTCATACCCTATTTGGCTTTTCTAGACTGATTGAGCTGTTCAATCTCCATCGGTAGCCAATCAGAGATAGCTGGCCAATGTCTATCACTAATTATAGCAGCCACCGATGAAGAGGCAGGCAAACAAGTGCTGCCATCTTTTGGGTAGAACTAACATGCTGAGTTGTTGCTATGTGAAATAATGTGGGTACTACGGTCGATTTTCTTGAGTTTACGGGAGGAAGAACCCTCTTGCCCGTGCCAAAGCTCGACTAACTCGGGAACTGGTGGAAGATAGGCTTAGAAAAAGTTCCTCCAGTCAGCGACTAGACTAGAACCTAGGTCTAACACAGGGCGGCCAAATCTTGGTTGAAATGTTATATTTACTTTAATTATGATTAAAGAACACAAGGAAAAATGATTTTGAAAAATACTTTTATAATCTTATGAATAACTCATGATTCAGATAAAACAATAAAAGAGTTTGAAAGAAGAGTTTCGATAGGATGCCATTTGCAGACCTATCTGTTCGGCAAATTATTAACAAATTGGGCCATCCCAGGTCCAATCAATCATGCCATACTGAGATGAAAGTGCAGGGAGTCTACGTGCACTTTTTTCTTCAACTGTAATTGCTACCTGCAATCGAAGGCCCATGGCACTCACCGAACTTGACGTATGGTGATATGAAGGATAATATGTAAAAAACCGCCATTCGTTGATCGACACGTAGAAATAGGAGTTCCGGACATCGACTGGAACAGGAACCTGCACAAGAACATACAAACAGAGACTCACAACTAGGTTTCCATGGTAGAACTGCAATATGCAAGCCCCACATTATTTGAACTAACATGCTGTGTTGTCTTCAGTAGTACAAAAAGCGTGGAAGTTTGGAAAGCTGTGTTTTGGAGCTTCTAATTGAGGCTCCATAACGCTTATCTTCTCACTACATCGGTAGAGGATACAGCTAGCAGATAGGCATGCGCTGTGGATGCAGGGAGAGCATTTATTATCAGAACCCTTAAGCCCAACTATGAATCTCAGAAGGCGCTGTGTGATGGTATGGTCCTGTTTTTCCTGGTTCGGACTCCAACATCTGTTTGTGGTGCTATGCATATTAAACTCCGAGAGGTATCTGAACATTCTAGTCAGTACATTGCTTTCTACTTTGTGGCGTTTCTATGCAACTGACCATTGTCTCTTCAGCAAGGCAATGCTGAAATGATATGTGTCATAAGGATGATCCTGTAACTGCGTGGTTGGTGATGACCACTTGAAAATTCAATAGGGTTGAGACCAGAGCAGTGACGCACCCAGCGGGAGCAAGGGGCCCTGTCCTCTTCAAAAGAAAAAGGAAAAAAAAAGACTAGAAAAATTTCCAAAAATCTTTCCTAATTAAAATTAATTTTTTTATTTATGTTGTGTCGCGTCTTCTATTTCTATACTACTTATGAATTAGCGATCATTGCAGATGCTCAGTCATAGGTCGTATGTGATGCGTACCGTGTATGTTAAAATCGCCCCCTTCCCTCAAGATTAAATCCTGAGTGTGCTACTGGATCAGAGCCCTGATCTTAACCCTATTGAATATCTTTGGGATAAACTGGAACGTCAGGTGAGGTTCCCTATCAGCTAACGCCTTTTTATTCCCGTATATACGGGAGTAGGCGAGGCCATTTAGCCCTATCTAACTTTTTTTGGAGACTGAGTGGGCAGTTCAATCTCCACTGGTACCCAATCAGAGACAGATGGCCCAAGGCTATCACTAATTAAGCGGTACGCAGTGAAGAGAGACGGCTCAAATGTGCCGCCATCTCGTGGTTTCTAACCCTAACACAATATATTTAATGTCTGAAAAAATAATGTGGGTTCTACGGTCGATTTTCTTGAGTTTACAGGACGAAAAACCCGAGTTTCCTGGAGGAAAAACCTGCTTGCCCGTGCCAGAGATCGACTAACTCGGGAACCGGTCGAAAAAAGGCTTAGAAAAATTTCCTCTAGTCGCCGACTAGACTCGAAACCAAGACTTCCTTCGTGCGGCCTAGCGCAGTGGTGTGCAAACGCCACATCCACTGAGCTACACAGGCTTATGAGGAGGTTCCCTATATGGGAATAAAAGGTATTAGCTGATTTTTTTTTTTTTTTTTTTTTTTTTTTTTTTTTTTTTTTTTTTTTTTTTACTGAAGTGACGACTGAGAAGTACTGCAGTCTGGAAGGGTGGGCGATTGGTAGAGCCTGAGCCTCTGCTACTAATGGCTTACGAAAAAAGTTCAGCAAATTTGAGCGCGGTTAGTAGTTGGAAGGGATACAATCGTTCGATGCTATTGGCACACTCTCCCTCGAAGAGTCTCTTGACTCCCTGGAGGTGTAACATAATAATAATTTTTTTTTGAACTGTAATAACATTTTATTTATCATCATACACTGTATTTACATATATACAATAAAGCATACTATTACAATTTCTGTTCAGTACAAAATGTAGAGTACAGTATAGTGATTTTCTTAAATATAAATGTTACACACAATTAATAATAATAATAATCCTAACACTTTCTTTATTGTCTGAAATAGTGTGGGATCTGTGGTCTATTTACTTGAGTAAGGGACGAAAAACTAGAGTTTCCGGGGAAACAAATATGCTTGACGTGCCAAAGTTTTACTAACGCAGGAAGAAAGGCTTAGAGGAGGTTCTTCTAGTCAGCGATTAGAATTGAATTTAGGTTTATCTTCAAGTGGCTTAGAGCAGTGCGTGCAAGCTTCACTGAGCTAAACAGACAAAAAATCGATTTTTGTTTATGATTTTCTTTCTTTTCTTTTTCTTTTTTTTTTTTTTTTCAGTTGACGTGTGCGAGTAACAGCAGATGACGCTGTAAGCCATGGCGGAATTGTTTGAGGATGAGAATTATCTTTTACCTAGGTTGCTCCGTCAACAATTGGAAATGGAGGAAGATGTTTGTGAAAGTGGTGGGTTAGTTAATAATAGGATAGCAATACGCAATTACATCGAAAACATACGTCTTAAAGACAAGCTATATCTACCAGCGTTTAGTCAAGGTAGGAAAAGGATGTTTGTGTTTTGCTAATTAGTTAGTTTTCGTATGATGATACAACGGCCGTGAGTCCCTTTTACGGGAAGGTACGCCCCCCCCCCCCCAATTTTATCCGGGATCGGGACCGACACAGCTGACTCACCAGGCCTATGGCTGGGTCTATATTCCTGACTGTAATCCGTGTGTGTTTACGGGAGAAAAACCCTACAGTCCACGCCCAAGATCGGCTAACTTGGTTATGTCTGAGAAAGATCCTTAAGCTCCTCACGTCGGCGACGGTAATCGAACCCAGGACACTCCTTTCCTAGGCATATGGAAATGCATTGCCACTCGGCTAATTAACTGAGACTTATAGTGACTGTTAAACTATACAAAAAGACGAGTAAAACAAAGTGATTCTCAGTATTGACAAACTAAGGTATTTGTAAGTCATACAGCAGTGTTTTTACTATGATGAGTTTATGTTTTCTGAATAGCTGATGTGCACTTTTATTATGGATAAACCAGTGAAAATATCTCAAATCGTATTGGCTTTATCAAGAGGCTTTCCCCTGGTCATCAAATTAATTGCTTACATAATCTTGCGTAGGACAAAAACATTCTTAATTAAAGCACAAATTACTACAAAAACCCCCAGTTCTCAAAGTTTAACAAGAAATATAATATTATATTTTCTAAATATTACATTATTATTATTATCATCTGAGACCTCCAGGAAGTCAAGGACTAATTGAGGGAGGCTATAAATCACCCAAACCAGCTGTCATACCTTCCCTTAAATTCATTCACACAAGGTGCACTCACTGCCCCTAATGGCAAATTATTCCACTCAACTGCTCTGTGAGAGAAAAACCTACTCTTTCCTCTTTCTTGTCTGTGAACAAACTTAACTTCCATGGATTCCCCCATGTTCTCTCCCCCACCACCATATAATGAAAATTTTCACCAGATGATATCCTATAACACCCATTCAAAAGTTTATAGACCTCTATCACATCGCCCTTCTTTCTTTTGTGAACCAGAGTTTGCAATCCACATTCTCACAATCTGTCCTCATAATCTAAAGCTGTAAAACTGCGCTAGTTAATTACAGGCCAATCATCATCTTTGGAGTGGTGGTAAAAGTATTGGAAAAGTTGGTTAGAGACAAAATTCAAGAATGGGTGGATCAGGATATGATACTCAATAGGGGCCAACATGGTTTTGTTAAAGGTTGATCCTGGTGTAACAATTTATGAACTTTTTGTAATAGAATGACATCTGAGTTGGACAAAGGAAATGGCTACACAGTGGTTCTTCTGGATTTTGCTAAGGCTTTTGACAGGATACCCCCATGGAATACTGTTGCGCAAATTGGAGCAGATGGATACTGAACTGGTGATATGGATAGGAGAATGGCTCAGGAAGAGATACCAGAAGGTGGTGTATGGAGGAGCAGAGTCCAGGATGAGGCAGGTGACCAGTGGTGTGCCTCAGGGGTCTGTGCTTGGGCCATTGTTTTTTAATTTGTACATAAATGATATAGGAAATGGCTTAAAGGGAGATATTCAGTTGTTTGCTGATGATGCAAAGTTGAGTAGTGCAATAAAACATCAAGCTGATGTTGAGAGTTTGCAGGATGATTTAAATGAGCTGGTAAAATGGGCCAAAGGAAATGGATGTCAGTTCAATGTGGAAAAGTGTAAAGTTATGCATTTTGGGATTAAAAGATTGCCAGCTGTGTACTACATTGATAGAACGGTATACTCCAAGAGATTGATGAGACTAGGGACTTAGGGGTGTTGGTAGATAGGGAGATGAAGTTCAGGGGGACACATCATTAAGGTGTCCAAGATTTCACATAGGATTACTTGGTTATTGAGGAACACACTAACATCCAGAGATAAAGAGGTTATTATTCCCCTTTATAAAGCGTTGATACTTCCACATTTGGATTACTGTGCTTAGGTCTGGTCACTTGGATTCCTTGGAGATGAGGAGGGTGTGGAGAGGGTTCAGAGAAGAGTGACTAAGTTGGTGAGTGATGTAAAAAATGCTCCCTACACTGATAGATTGAGAGCTTGTGGATTGCAGAGGGTTGGTTGATAGGCAGAGAAGAGGGGATATGATAGAAACATTTCAATTACTAAAAGGTTTTTATAAGATTGATGCAGGGGAAATGTTTCAGCTGTGTGATAGTGATGGAAGAACAAGAGGTCATCCCTGGAAATTAAGGAAAAGTGTGGTTAACAAGGATGTGAGAACGAGGCTTTTTTGCCTGGAGGGTGGTAAATGAATTCAAGAAGTGATATGGTAGATATTGTTTTGATAGTTTGGGTCTCCCACGATGAGTCTACTGACTCCATGGAGATGCCCGTAATAATAATAATACTCTGGATATAATCTTTGTAACTCTTCTTTATCCCCTTGGAACCCAGGAAACCAAATCTGCACACAATAATCCAGGTGTGGTCTTATCGAAGCCTTATAAAGAGGCAAAATAACTTCCTTATCCTTTCATGTCAAGGTTCGCTTCAACATTACAGTTATCCTCTGAGTTGTATTTGTGACTTTTGCTATGTGACCTCTGAACTTTAAATTCCTATCCACAAATATACCAAGATCCCTTGCCTCTTCAGTTCCTTGTAGCATAACCCCACTAATATAATATGCTGCTGGGACTCTAATCACAGCAAAGTGATTAGAGTCCCAGAGCAATTACAAAATGACTCAAATCATTTTGTAATTGCTGAATATTAGTAGCGATCCCTGGCTGCCCTACCTATCTTTGCATCATTGGCAAACAATTGCACATCTGATGTTACATCTTGCCTGATGTCATTAATGTATAGATTGAACAATAATGGCCCAAGGACTGAACCCTGAGGTACACTACTGGTCACTTTAAATCTGGCAGATTCACACCCACTGTATACCATTTTTGATATATGTCTGTCAGCTATCCCCTGATCCAAGTCAAGATTTTATATTCCAATCCCATATTCTCCAGTTTATGCAACAACCTTTTTTGTGGTATCCTATCAAATGCCTTAGAAAAATTCAATATTATCATAGTGTATCCATTCCCATTATCCAACTCAGCTCTAACATTGTTACAAAATATGAGCGAATTGCTAAAACATAACCTTCCTTTATTAAACCCATGCTATTACATATAATATGAATTATATTTAGTTTAGTACAGTGTATTTAAGCACATTTATTAATAGATTCCTGAAAAATATAATCATTGTCTGTGTTGCGCTCAGGTTACCATTTAGCGATCATGTAACCTAGACCTATGTTTTATTGGTCAGTCAGTCTGATTAAATTTCTGGTGAGAGCAAGTCAGATTGTGTGTGTGTGTAGACTTGCTAGATCTAATCTGAGGCATTAGGTCCACTTCGGCTACTGATATTAATGTCTTTGGGAATATATTGTTGTGAGCTATGTAACATTTTTAATTGTATGCTATATTCTCTGATTGGCTAAAAACAATCCATTTATCTTCGACCATGGAGATCATCAAGAACAATAAAGGAGATTATAAACTTTTGCAACAGTACACAAACACATTGGGAATGTTCCCAGAGGAACACACTTTCTTGCAAAGGTTGTGTTTATACATATTTGGAGGTGAAGCTAGTACTTTGTGACTAAACACAGATATGACCCAGATCATTACCAAGTTGAAGCAACCAAGTAAAGAACACCATAAAGACATCTGCTTTACTAAAAGTGTCACATCTGTACATATTGTTGCAGACACAATACATCAACAACAACTACTAAGTCCGTTGTGCCACTGTCCGAATGTAATGTTTGCCATCTACAGAAAGAATCAAGCATCTGTATAACAATTGGAGCTTATCAGTGGTGAATGGAAAACTATGTATGTCTGGAACACCAGTCCTCATCTATGACAATTGACCTGAGTCAACAGAGAACATTATAGTGTTTTCAATGAACCAGGCACGTGAATATTTGGCTTTCAACAACCCATCATTTATGGATGGGACTTTTGCAACATCCACAAGATTATTCCAGCAATTATACATCATCTAAGTTCCCCTTGGACTATCTTCTACAACATGTGAGTGCATTTCTTCCTGACAATCTTTGGTAATTGTGAGCATCTAGCATTCAATCCTGATCCTGCCACTGTGATGATTGATTTTGAACATGCTATGATCAGTGCTATTTCTACACTCCTTGGACTGCATATGTCATCTTGTTGCTGTTTCTACCATCTGACCCAGAAGACATGGAAAAACGTACAAAGTTTAGCGCTGACTGCTGCGTATAGGAATGATGAGTGGGTGAAATGTTTTTGTAGAATGTTGGATGGACTGGGTTTTCTACTGATAGATGAAATGACCAATGGGATGGATTATCTGATGGACTGGAAGACCTTGTGGATTATATCAATAGCACCAGTGCATTTGGCATTTGATGTTGTATCTGGTCACCAGCTCTTCTTGATGAAAGACATCCTTTGATACACTTGAGAAGGATTCCTCCCCTGCTTCTGTTACAGTTATGGAATACCCACAAGGCAACCATTGATGAGGAGAATAGCACCACAAGCTGTGCAAGAGTTGGATTTTTTTCCCCACAGGCTAGTGGGGCATAACCACCCAACAGTCTGAAAGGTCATTGAAAGTATTAGAAAAGATTAGCTGTTGCATCAACAGCTCTAATCATGGATTCTTGTGGTGCGTTTCTGAAAAAAAGAGTCAAACATGCCTCAAAGGATCATCAACAGTGATTGAAGAAATGACTGGACTATGTGAACAAGAGGAAGACCTTGGAGAAATTTCTGAATGATGTAGATCACAGCATCAGGTGGAAGTAAAATGAAC
This sequence comes from Typopeltis vanoorti, assembly GCF_054136105.1. Taxonomy (NCBI): domain Eukaryota; kingdom Metazoa; phylum Arthropoda; class Arachnida; order Uropygi; family Thelyphonidae; genus Typopeltis; species Typopeltis vanoorti. Next base: position 1,219,735 of record NC_143568.1, on the reverse strand, counting down.
TTTCATGCTTAATAAAATTTTCAGTATTGTGCTATACGGTATGATGCTCCTTTTTATTATGTTAATTTTTATGAATGTGTAAATAATTTTGTTCTTCTATAGAACAGTATGCTATAAATTTATAATGCAAGTGTTAATGTATGTTACAGTATAATGCTTATAATGCCAACCTCTTTGTAGCCTTGTAATATAATGAATATAATATTTTACATGTCATAGAAATGTTCATAAACTACAAATAAGAATAACAATAAAAATTATGGTTTAAAAATATTGATTATAAAAGGGGGTTTTGTCCTATTCTGTACTTTGAGCATATAAAAACATGCTCAAAGTACAGAATAGGACAAAATTTGCAGGCTTGCAAATTTTGTCCTATTAAGTAAAGATTTATAAAGGGAATTTGTAGGCTTGCAAATTCCCTTTATAAATCTGGCACAGTGTGCACTACACAATAAAGGAGGGGATGAAGAACTATGAGGTTACTGACAAAAACATTATCAGGTGGCATGGAATCCTTTACTGGCACATGAAGAATTGCATTGGAAAATGTCTTCCAAGAAATATGCAGAATCCTGTATGAAAATTGAGATATTAGTTTTCATAATCATTGTTGATTGGTTGGTATTTTGTCATTCATTTCTCCAGCACTTGCACATTAGACCAGTGGTTTCTGTCTTCTTTGCGTTTCATGAATGGGAAGATGTTCATGTGAGATGGCACTCTCAATTATCACAATGTCACAAATATTTTATGGGGGAAACAAAATCCACATGCAGTTTAGTCAAGACAGCAGCAGCAATTCTCTATCAACATATGGGCATGTATTTTTGCAGCTAGATTAATATAGCTAGATAAGGCTGTATGTTTTATCAAACAGGCTTTACATGACTTTTGTATCATGATTTCTTGCGAACCTTGGAAGTGAATAACTTCATGATGTACTAGTGATCTCTTGGCTTGGAGGAGAAATGTAATATGCACGGAGCTCTGCCACACTTCAGTTATGAGGCTCAAGGTATTATTATTATTACGGGCAACTCCAAGGAGTCCTTAGACTCATCGAAGAGAGGCCCTAACATCATATCAAGAACAACTATTCAACATTCACACAGTATCTATCATACTTTGCCTTGAACTCATTCACAGTCATGGCACCCACAACAGACTCTGGCAGCTTATTCCGCTCATTCACCACTCTCTCCAAGTAAAAAACCTAGCTCTAACACTTTTGCTAACCACACTCTTGCCCAGTTTCCATGGATGGCCTCTAGTCCTCCCACCACCAGTCCTGTTCTCAAAAATATCTTCTGAATTAATGCTATAGAAACCCTTCAGTAATTTGAATGTCACAATCATATCATCCCTCTTCTGCCTATCAACCAATTTCTGCAACCCACAAATCTTCAACCTGTTATCATAAAGTTCATTCCATAGACCTGCTATCATCTTGGTCACTCGTCTCTGGATCCTCTCCATCAAGAAGAAACCCTGGCACCCAAATCTGGGCGCACAAATAGTCTAGAGGGGGGAGGGGTCTTATCTAGGCTTGATACAGAGGAACGATAACCTGCTTGTCTCTGCTCGTCAAAGTATTCTTCAGTAACCAAGTGATTTGATGAGCTGGTTTAGCCACTTTTGCAATGTGCCCCCTAAACTTCAACTCCCTATCCACCAACACTCTCCGAAATCTCTGGCCTCGTCAATCTCCTGGAGTACAGTTCCACCAATGTGGTATACTGCTGCTAATCTTTTCACCCCAAAATGCATACCCTTACATTTTGCCACATTAAATTGACATCCATTCTCAGCCCAGTCCTCCGATCTATCCAATTCATCCTGAACATTTTGACATCCTGTGCATTCACTATTGTTCTACCCATCAGCAAACAAATGAACAGTTCCTCTCAGATCCTTTCCTATATTGTTAATCAACAAATTAAACAGTATTGTTTAAAGACCAGAACCCTGTGGCACACCACTAGTCACAGGCTGCCTTTTGGACTCTACTCCTGAATAAACTACTCTCTGATATCTGTCCATCAACCATCCTACTATCCATCTCACCAACCCTATATCCATCCCCATATGCTGCAGTTTACTGATTAGAATTCGTGTGGTATCCTGTCAAAGGTCTTAGCAAGGTCCAGCAGAATCGCTGTAAACCCATTACCCTTATCCAGTTCAGCCGAGACTGTGTTATAAAACTTGAGCAAGTTACTGAGGCATGATCTACCCTTCACAAAACTGTGCTGTCCCCCATGCAGTATCCCATTTTCATCTATCCATTCCTGTATTTTCCTCTTGACTACTTTCTCCAAGGCCTTGACAACGCCTCCTGATATGCTGATCGGTCGGTAATTTTCAACAGCAGTCTTGGAACCTCCTTTATGCAGTGGAACTATTTTCCCCTCTTTCCACCCCCTCGGGACTAACCCAGACCCGAGACTCGAACAAAATAGTTAAGGGCATTGACAATTCTTTAGCTGCTTCACATACAAAATGAGCTGGTATACCATCCAATCCCACAGATGTATTCACATTGAGGTTTTGTAATAGACTATTCACCTCCACTTCATTCACCACAATTCCCGTATAAGGTGTTGGTTCCTTCATTCCTGCAATATCACCACCTGGATGATATACTCTTGCAAAGTGCTCACTGAGTAATTCCACTATATCAACTGATTCGGTTACTTCCCTACCATCGGCATTCTTTAAAATCATTCTGCCGTATACATTTTTTCTTTTACTTGCAACATATTGAAAAAACTGTTTGGGATTCTCTTTAGACTGTAATCTGTATCTTGATCAATTTTCTTGAAAGATAGGTTGGTCAAAGTGAACCTGTTGCATTATATCAGCTTTCTTGTTTGCCTGACCTAAATCCTATGGATTTTTATTTGTGGGGTTCATTTGGAATCATTTGTGCACTCATTCCAGTGGGAGAATGTCAATGAACTGCAAGACATTTGTTGAAATGCATACACTGCCTTCATACACCAGCCAGCCCGAAAATTTCAAGCATTTGAGTCTGTCAGTGGTGAGACACTGAGCTGTCTCACCACTGACAGATGTTCAGCCTACAGTATTTCTGTTTCCAGTTTGCCGAGGGATTTATACTTATTTCTTCACATTTGCCTTCTGTCTACGTTGGAGGTTGTTGGTGTTGTCAGTGCTGCAACTGTAGTTGCAGCACTGACAACAGGGTTATATCTTGAAAATACTAAGGTTCTTTTTGTATAGTTCTGAGTTGTAGAATACTAAAGTTATGACATTGGGTGTGGACTCATCAAGTATATATTTAATATTGTGGATTGGGCAGAGGCATAGCTCGGGGGGGGGGGGGTCTGCCCCAGGTGGCACTTTGAACCTTTTTGAACTTTTGCAGTTAATTCTAAAGTACAGTCTTGAGAACTCATTTCCAAATATTGTAATATTACTGCAAATTTTCCTCACAATTGCTGTGAGTGTTGCTAGTTGTGAGAGGAGTTTTTCTAAATAAAATTGATTAAGAATTGCCTTCATTACTATGAAATAGACTTCGCCGATATCATCGAAAGATTTTGCTAACAGAAAAGCAAGAAAAATAATATTTTAGAATGTCTAAATTAAAGTTTTACTTCAAAAATAATCATTGTGTTTTAATTTATTTCCCTATACGTTGTTTGACTTTTGTGGTATTTTTGGTGTGTTAAGAGGGGCAGCAAACTCAGGGACTGCTCTGGGTGCCAAAAGCTCTAGCTACACCATTGAAATTGGGTAGCAAATCTGATTTCCCCCTGCTCTTTTGGCTAAATATGGTAGTTTTTTTTTCAAGCTACTTCAGGCCTTCAGTGAGCTAGGTGGTCTCATGCAAGGTGACATTTACATAAACATTATTGTAAAGCTTATATATTTGAGCCAACCCCTTTTTTATTAGACCATTTCTTCAGGAGATCATGTTTCAGATGGAATTATTTAATAGCATAGTTCTCTTACCTTTCATGTGGTTTGCTGTGCCTTTCCATCCTCTGCCCTGTGTGGTTCATAGTGCTGAGTATAACATTGAACCTATTTGTGTCACATGGATTTATTTGAGGAAATGGTTCTGCTATTAGTATTGTAGTCTGATTTTAAGAATTGTTGATACAGCATTATATAGTTAGATCTACACCAATTTCGATTATGCAGTTCTCAAAATTTGAGGTGGAAGAGTGAAATGTGATTTTCTTAAGACTTGAGTTTAATAAAGAAGAGTGAGAGGATGTTCATGTATATAGGTCTTGTTATAAAATGAATGTTAGAAAACAACTGAGAAAATCATTTTCCTCATATGCCTAAGGCAGGTTGAGTTCAATCTATCAGCAATCAAGTTATTTAAATTTCTGTAAGAATTAAGACCAGTTATATTCTTGATGTTTTCTGTCCATTTCCTTCTAGGTTTTCTGGCAGTATTTTTTTCTTCTGCTCTTCCATTTTGTAGAATTTGAGGAAACCTATTAGTAGGTATTCTGTACACTTGTCTGTTATTTATATATGTATTTTTATATATACTTCCCTCTTTATGTATATTATTATTCTCTCTATATACTTATGAGATGAAATATTATATAAATTTCTTTTACTAACAATTATTTTTATTTTTGACTCCGAGTGTCCCTATATGTTATTATATTTGCACAAAGAGTTCACTCCAATTGGTGCAATGACTTTAACTCACTCTTTCAGAATCCAACTAATCATTGACTCAATACCAAGTACAAAATAAACACATTTAATAAAACTAAAACAATATATATACATTTCTAGCAATAATACATAACTATAACTACAGATTATATGGATCCAAGGCCTTATTTAAAAATATAAACTTACTCTTAAGACTAAACACTTTTTCTTTCACAATCACAAAAATTGTTCATAGTCTTTTTCTCTTTCTGTTAAGGCTCTTTTCCAGAAGTTATACAGCTCTGTACTTCATTTTCAGGATCCTTTTCATCAATCAATATAACACACATAAAGTCTTCTTGACTATATCCTGTTTTCCTTTTAGTAGTAATACTCATCAGATCAGGCACCTTTAATACCTAAAAATCTTCTTAATTCAATATATTTTCTAAACTTTCACTTTCAGGCATTCTTAATACTTATAAAACTTCCTTATCAATATTTTCTCTAAGAAAAACATTCACTTTAGAATGTAAGCAAGAAGTTCTCCTTTCATTCACAATAATAAATGACAGTCTTAACCTTTTCCACTTTAAAAACTTACAGTTTCAAGATTTCCTTTTATTCATTACTTATTCCTCTTTGAAACCTATTATTTCCACTATTCCCTTTTCGGAATACATTATAAAATTTCTTCTGACTGCCACACACACACAAAAATCAAGTTCCTTCCAACTTGAATATTTACCGGCCAATTTATAAAAACTTATAGTTTCAAGACTTCCTTTTTATTCTTTACTTATTCCTGCTTGAAACCTATTCATTTTCACTATTCCCTTTTCGGAATACATTATAAAACTTCCTTTGACTGCCGCACACAAAAAATCAAGATCCTTCCGACTTGAATATTCCTCGGCCAGTTTATAAAAACTTGCAGTTTTAAGATTTCCTTTTTATTCTTTACTTATTCCTACTTGAAACCTATTATTTTCACTATTCCCTTTTCGGAATACATTATGAAATTTCCCTTTGAAATTTCCGCACAAAAAAAATCAAGTTCCTTCCAACTTGAATATTCCTTGGCCAGTGTTCTAAAAAACTTTCCGAACGCTCTCTTGTTTACAACTGTAACTTGGATACGCAACGCTTTCCTTGTCAGCTGTCAATCACACATCAAGTTCTCTCCGGGAGCATGCGCACTTCACAAAAGTCAGAAACTACGCACTGCAATAAAATGGCTGACTCGCTGTATCCATCAGCTCTAAAAGAAAGTCTTTCACAAACACAAAATTCAACATTTTAAAATACAACAAACTTTCTTATAAGTAACACAAATAATCAGTTTAGTAAGTACTTCAATATTTTTACTTCTTTACATGTTACTCCTAATATAATAATTTCATAACGAGCACATCACAAGTGCAAACACTGCGTGTATGAAAACAAAAACTAACAAGCATAATTAATACGTAAAAATATTCAGAATTTTTAATATGATTATTTTTACAATCTATCAGCAATCAAGTTATTTAAATTTCTGTAAGAATTAAGACCAGTTATATTCTTGATGTTTTCTGTCCATTACCTTCTAGGTTTTTCTGGCAGTATTTTTTTCTTCTGCTCTTCCATTTTGTAGAATTTGAGGAAACCTATTAGTAGGTATTCTGTACACTTGTCCATACTACTGTTATTATGTCTTGGACTGAAACTGAGAAAATAAGGAATCAAGTATGTAAAGAAAGGCTTAGGTGGTGTTCATTATTCATAATAATGCTCAACAGTATAAACAACACCAAAAAGGAAAAAATACATTTATTAAGATGAGACAAGAGATGAAATGGATGCAGAATGAAATTAAGAGAATTCAAGATATGTATGGAAGAGTGAAAATGATAAAAACCAATAATGTTGGTATAAAAGAGGTAATGAAAGACCCGCGAGTGGTATTGTATGGTGATTCAAAGAACACATCAGATTGGATATCAGGAGGTTCTTGGGATGGATAAAAGAGAATACTGTGATACAGGAATATATACAGGAAAAACTTTGGGAAATACTAATATAGGGTGAATCTGAATAATTCAGATATGTCAGGGGGGATATGTGGCTTAATAAGATAAAAGGTTTCTGTCAAAGGTGCATTAGTGAAAAGTGAGGTGATAACAAAACTGACCATGTGTCACCATTAGATTTTATATTAATGTTTTCAAGTGCAAAGAGTTTGTAATAGATGAGGGAGAATTGCATCTAAGGGAAGAAACTGATTTGTATAAATGTTTAGCCAGTTTGTAGGTGGTCTATGCTATCTACTATGTGATAAGGTTTAAGTTTTTTGGTAATTTCATTAGGCCAGGATGTAACTTTATTTTAATAATTTGTAAACTTTTTTTCTTTTAGGATTTTGTAGAATTCCAATCTATGATCTGATAAGTTGAGGGGTCTTTAAGAAGTTCATTCATTTTTCTGTTATCCTCTGCTTCATTCATAATGACAGTAGCAGTTATTGGCTTTAGTTATTACAATGTGCTGATATTTCTTTTGGTGGAATGTTATTCTTGAGAGGTTTTGATTTACTTAGAATATTAGCTACATTCAACCGAATGTTTGTTAGCCAATGTGGGTGCAAGTTCATAGATACTGTGTCCTATGCTGGTCATAATTTTCAAAACCAGCACATTTTTGAGTGTGATGGCAAAATTATGTCCATGATCAAGTGCACTCACTGACTGTATCTTCTGAGTGTGTTTGCAATTATTGATTTCCTACTATGTGTTCTTGTCATGGCAGTCGGGAACAGTGCTCCCATTGAAATGCTACAAATTTTGAAAACCAAGCACTCAACACAACCCTCACTAAAACCAGCAGTTTGTCTGTGTGCTATGTTGATGATGTGTTTGTTGTTTGGCCTCCTGATACAGACACGTTAGATACCTTTTTGGCACATCTTATTGGCCAACATCAAAAATAAACTTCACCATAGAAAAAGAAAGTAATAATAGTCTCCTCTTTTTAGATACACTAGTGACATGATTTCCTAATCGCTCATTATCCTTCTCCATCAACAGAAAAACCCATTCTTACTGGAAAGCATTGACATAAACAGTCACACCACCATTCTTCTCAATAGTATGCATCCTCTAAACCAGAGTTTTCCCAAACTGTGTTCCGCAGAATCAGGTGAATAAGTCTTCTGCGAGAAGTTTCTGGAATTTGTCATTTTAGTTTTCTAAGCATTTTTCATGAATAAATATTTTATAGTGGAAATATTCTGAGGAGAATAATATCCATGAATATGTCGAAAAGCTAACATCCAGAACGCCTATTAACATCTGTGTATTGTTAATTTTCACACATCGAAATCTTTCAACAATCAGGAAAGAGAATACCTCTGTTTATGACCGACCATAAAAATTGCCTGCAAGCCGATTACAACAATGGGCGGCGTATCCTCTGTTCTCAAAACTGAAAGAAATAACATCTGTGTTGCAAATGTTAGTGACCAATCAGCAAGGAAGTATAAAGAAAATTTTTCTACTAAAATTGAAGATCAAGGTAGTCTGTATCTGGTTCTCAAATCTAGTAATACTGAATACTTTCTTCACAAGTTCGTATTGTAGGGTGAAAGTTTCGAAACCGTAGTGCCATGAATTTGTAAAAGTAATAGGCCTGCAGATTTAAATTTTAATTTGAATAAGAGACAAGGGGCTGTGTTTAATTTTGGTATTAAGAAATCTCTTATTGAAGGTGTTTGTGATGCAACAGATAGTGAGTCATCCACTACCAGCCTACAAAGCGATCTCCAGGATGTTCAAAAAGGAGAGGAAACCTACCAGCACACAGAAGAAGTCTGCATTCACTCGTGAGTACTTATAATAATATTATAAATTTTTGGTGATCAGAATGGGATATGTCAATGAAAATCAGCACAAATTAATTTAATGATGTTTATGTTTAATTGATGTTTAATTAATTATTAATTAATGCTCAATTGTTAATTAATAATAAAAAGTCAGCTAAATTAACAATTAATTATTAATTAATACATTACAAAATATCCAAGGTGTTCCGTGAAAATTTCAGGATTTGTGAAGTGTTCTGTCGTAGGAAAAGTTTGGGAAACACTGCTCTAAACACTTACTTACCTATCGAGCTGTTCAAATGAAGCAATTAACATTGTTTGTTTCCAGATTTAATTTGCCATATTCACTGAAACTGTGCCTGAAAGTTGAAATTTTTACTTGTTCTATTTTCTAAGTTCCTGTCTCTTTTCATAGTTTGATCTTTTTATTTCTGATTTTCATTCCAAATTTATTACAGCTGCTATGCAATTCAGTTAGAGAATCCTAGAGATGTGTAATGGATGTGTTTAGAAGTATAGCTCTTTGCTTCTGGCAGATGATAAGTTTGATATCCCTGATTCTAATATCAGGTTTTGCAACGATGTGCATCCTTATCTTACCACTGATTTTTACGTCAAACCATCTTCCTGTGTTTCCTTTAACTGCTGATTTAGAACTCAAATATAGACTACATATTGCTCTGTATAATGTTCCATTTACTCCATCTAATTTTAGTGTTTCGAAAAGTTTTTCTCTAGACACCTTATCATATGCTTTTCTTCAGATCTACAAAACTTATGTACAGATTCTTGTTAGGGGATTACAATTGTGTGGCACTATGGAGTATGTTGGTTAGATTTTGTGCTCTCTAATTTAACCGCTATTTAAAGTGAATTACCCAGTTTTATGTCCGAAGGATCAGTGCAGCAATCGATGTAAAGGAACTGAAGATCTCAAGACAATTGTAAGTACTGTGAACTTGCCAACAAAAAGATTTTTTCTACTTTAAGCAAGTGCTTGTGCACATATTGATATGCTTGCAGCACAAAGCAAAAATGGCAGTGACAGAGAGCTATGAATCTTGCTAACTCTGACATACCAGCTGAAGTTCAGCAATGCCATAGCTGCAAGCCGGATATTACAGACAAAAAAAAAAAAAAAGAGCCTTCAGTGTGATTTTTACTGCCAGTCGATGCATGCTAATTGCACATCGACTGACAAATCGATGGTAAAACTACTGATTAACCTCAGCCAGCCATTCTTTTGTTCCTTGTGCTTCCCTTCCCTGAAACAGTTTCTAAATCTCGGAAAGTGCATGGAATAATAAATCTGTTATAAAAGGTGTGCTTGATGAGAGAGAGTAATGAAGTCGTCCTTTCCCAGGTGCAAAAATTAATGATATTAGCAAGACTATTAGAATGCAGAAAGGTAAAGTGAGACTTGATTGTTTTGACTGGAATAAAACTTGTGGCTTGAAATATTATTAGTCTAAATACAGCAGTATGCAGAAAGTACCACGGGGCTACAAATGGACATTATGTTGGAGGTTTAATGGAATATTTACAGCACTAGGAAAGGATTAAAAATTAATTTTGAAATATTGGAAGCATTAAAATTAATTTTGAAATATTGGAAGCATTAAAATTAATTTTTAATCCTTTCCTAGTGCTGTAAATATTCCATTAAACCTCCAACATAATGTCCATTTGTAGCCTCGTAGTACTTTCTGCATACTGCTGTATTTAGACTGCCTCCAGATACAATTTGAAAACAGGATTGTTAACATTTGCTAGTTTAACTAGCAAATGCATTACCATCTGTTTGTCACTTGTACTATCTATTCTTTCTTTAGAGCTGCTATATTGCTGTTATCTTGATTTGAGGGAATGCTGACTCCCTAGTTAGTTTTTATATAAATGAGGCGTTTCACCTGAACTGAACATATAAAATGTTACAAAAGTGAGCATCAGAAGTGCAGGTCAAGATTAAAGCAGTAAACATAACAGGGAATATGCACGAAATTGTATGTGAAGTTGTCCAGAAGATGAGGGGGGGGGAGAGAGAGAAAGTTAAATTCAAAAGAATAGTAGTATGATCTTGGTATCTTTAACGTATATATTATACTCAAGGTAAAAAATTTTCTATAAAGAGTTGGCTATAATGAGGAAGGTGTGGTTATGCAGAGTGCTTCACAAAACAAAGTGTAAGCTAGAGCGAATGCAGAAATATCTGGCCGCGAACAGAAAGAAAGGAAGGATGAGGTGCAAGAAAGGAATGCTTGACTAAGAGAGAAAGAAAAAGTAAGGAGAATCTTGCATGCAATTCGCCAGCAAAGGTTGGTCGATTGGTAGAGCCTCTGCTACTGATGGCCCACACAAAAAGTTAAGCAAGTTTGAGTGCAGTTAGTAGTTGGAAGGGATCAATCATTCGATGCTGTTGGCACACTCTCCCTCAATGAGTCTTTGGACTCCTTGGAGGTGTCATATAATAATATTAATAATAATAATAATAAATCTGTTATAAAAGGTGTGCTTGATGAGAGAGTAATAAAGTCGTCCTTTCCCAGGTGCAAAAAATTAATGATATTAGCAAGACTATTAGAATGCAGAAAGGTAAAGTGAGACTTGATTGTTTTGGCTGGAATAAAACTTGTGAGGACACAAGTATAGCATGAGGTAGGACACAAAAGAGTTGCCGAAAGTAGGAAAAGAATAGAGTGAGAGATTGTGAGTCAGTTGCCACGGTATGACAGAGTTGAGTTGAGAAGGAGGGCTATGATAGTGGATCAGTGAATGTGAAGGTTATGCAATAGGAATAATGTGGCATTTGTGGATATGTTGAATGAGTTTGATGGATGAAAGGACTTATACAAGAAGCATGGTTTGAATCTGAATGAATTTGGTTCTCAGAGTCCGGAAAAAGTATTACTGAATTAAAGTGAGATTGGAGGTGCAAAATCGGGAAATAGAGCTCTTTTTGGGATGGGGGACTATTGAGCAAGTACACAGATACCAGTGAGACAGTTTTTGAGTGTATGAACATGAAAGTATTCTTAGTACTGCTGGTAACAAACCAGAATGAGATAGTATAAAGTGAGGACAGTGGAGCCTAGGGGACTTTGCACTTTATCTTCAATAATGCCAGGAGCATTCGACACAAGGGGAAAAGTTTTTGGCATTGGTTATTTAATCTTGGCCAAACGTTATTGATATTGGTGAGACATGGCTGGCAGATACATCTCCCAGTTCAAGACCATATGATCACTCTCACCATTTGATAGTAATGTGGTCATCTTGGTCACAAATTCTGTGATGAAAATTCTGTCATGAAAAATTCCATGCATTTAACATGCATAGAATTTTCAGTTAAGGAGGGTGGGGCGGGGTATGTTTAGAATTACATGACTGGTAAGTTTGACGTTTCTTGGAGCAATACCTTGGCATGAGAAACTGCAAAGGCTGAATGTTTATAGTGCATGAGAGGTGGTAAAGGAGTTTCTGAGGGAAGTAATAGGAGAGCCTGCATCCTTATTCAGGAGGATAAATCATATGAGAGTTAAATGAATGAATAGCATCATTAAGCAGGAGTTACAAAAAAAGAAAGAGAAAAAAAATTGTCGAAGGAATTCAGAGAAAAAAGTGACCAGTAGACTCATGAGCAGTACAAAGCACAGGTCAGAAGGGTGATCTGTATGGTAAGAAAGGCAAAATTAGAGTATGAGAGGAAATTAGAAGTACAGGCCGAAGGTAATCCCATAGAATTCTTAATGTATGTTGCAAGTAAAATGAGAAATTTTAATGAATGTCAATGCAGATGATATAGTTGAATTACTAAGTGAGCATTTTACAAGTGTGTGTATTATCAGGGTGGAGATATTGCAGTAACTTCTCTGTCACTGCTTGTTGGTGTATTCTTCAACAACCATTAATCTGATGTGCTGTTTTGGCTACCTTTGCAATATGCCCTCTAAACTTCAGCTCCCTGTCCACAAACCCCTTCTCCCCCTTCTCCAAGTCCCTGTCCTCATCAGTTTCCTGCCATTCAGTTCCATCAGTATCATTATTATTTTATAACACTTCCAAGGAGTCCTAAAACTCATCAAGGGATGAAACCTTCTCTACAACTGTGTCCACCAACTACACTAAACTGCCATTACCATCATCATCTACACCAACTCCAACTACTGTCTACCACCACTAGTATTTTTTGTCTGTAAATCGCATGTGTTCTGAAGGCTGATTTGTCTGTATGCAGGATGAAAAACGGGATGATTGGCTAACTCATCTTCAATTGCAAAAACCCATATTAAGATTCCTCCCATCACGACGAGAATCAAACTTAAGCCTTTTCCAATTGAAGAGTGCAGTGTACCATCATTCTTCTAATTGCGCTACAGAGGCATATAGGACACAGCTTGTGATTGCTTCTTCCCAAAATCACTTGGCCACATTAAACTGTCACCCATTTACCTTTGCCCATACTGTATTTAGGTGTATTTAAGTCATCTTGCAGGATCTCTACATCACTTTTATTTCTATTTCTTTCTATTTATTTCTATTTATTTCTATTTTATTTCTACATCACTTTTAGTAAAGTATCATATTCCTATCCACTTGCTCTTCCCATTTTTGCATCATTAGCAAACAGGTGAATATTTCCCATCAAATTATATATCATTGCTGTACACATTAAACAACAGTGGATAAAGTACTAAGCTCTGTGGTACACCACTGGTCACCTGTCTTCTCTTGAATTCAACAACTCCGTAAACTACTCATTGATATCTGTTTGTCAGCCACTCTCTAATCTAATCACCAGATTCATATCCATCCCCACTTGCTCCAATTTCTGCAACACAGTTCTTCTTGGAATTCTCTCAAATGCCTTTGAAAAGTCTAGCAATATCACTAAGTAACCTATTCCCTTATCCAACTCCATTGTCACTTGATTATGAAAAGTAAACAGATTACTAAGGCAAGACCTATCCTTCACAAAAACCATGTTGTCCCTTATAAAGTATCATATTCCTATCCACCCAGTCCTAAATTCTGTCTTTCAGCAATTTCTCCAAAACCTTAATCACCACTGCTGAGATGTTGATTGGTCTATAATTTGCTACTTCTGTCTTGCAACTTCCCTTATGCAGTGGGACTATTTTGTCCTCTTTCCTCTGACCAAGTGATTCAATTTAAGAGCAGCAGTTAATTCTCTTGCACATTTTCATAATACAGAGGCCAATATGCCATGTAATCCCATGACTGTGTTTGCATTGAAGTTCTGCAATATTCTGAGTACCTCCATTTCTTCAGTCTATTTTCCCATCAATCTATATTACATCTGAAATGCCACCATCACCACTTAAATGGTATACTTTTGCAAAATGCTTACTCAGTAATTCAACTATTTGGTTTGCTTTTGTTACCTTCTCATCATCAGCACTTTTTCAAAATCCTTCAATAGTCATTCTTCCTTTTACTTGCCATATAGCAAAAGAACTCTTCAGGATTTTTTTTTGGCCTCATCAGCTAGCTTTCTCATAATTAGCTGTGGTCTTCCTTGCCATACCTTCTTGCCTGCAACTGGTTCTGCTCATGGGCATGCAGATCACTTTTTTCCTTTGTATTCCCTCCAGAACTTTTTGTTTGTCTGCACCTCCTGCTTAATGGTACTATTTGTCCATCTCACTCTTACCTGATTTAACCTGCTGATTCTAGGTGTACATTCTGATACTGCTTTCTTCAAACATCACTTAACCATCTTCCATGCACCACCATAACCTGTCTCCTCCAAATTTTTATGCCATTGCACACCGTTAAAAGTTGACTTCTCAGCATTTCCTATTAATCTGCTTCCCTACTTAATAGAAAATTCTGCATATCTGGTAGTAGTCTCCCTGGTCAAGATTTCATGATCACTTTCCCCAAGCAGAGGTGTGGCTAGATTGGTTACCATGAAGTTCTCTAATGCTATGACCAGATCCAGCACTCTCAAACTTTTTCCCCTGCATTATATGCTGCCTCAGATAATTTTCTCTCAGCAGTTGGATCAATTCTATATCCTTCCCTCCCTGCGACCATTCCTCTTCATAATCTATGAAATCTCCCATAATAATTACTCGATCTGCACTCATGTTAATTTGCCAATGCATGTCATTTTCATTCTCCTTTTTACCTCTTGAATTATAACAGCAACTAGTTACATATTTTGCCCTGTTGGCCTCTCTTTCACACCAGGTAGCCACAGATAAACTGCCCTCTACATCCCTATCCTTCTGATGTATTTCTGATCATTTTGACTTCAGTTCGTCTCTATCATTAGCAAAATCCTTCCCTCCCTGCGACCATTCCTCTTCATAATCTATGAAATCTCCCATAATAATTACTCGATCTGCACTCATGTTAATTTGCCAATGCATGTCATTTTCATTCTCCTTTTTTACCTCTTGAATTATAACAGCAACTAGTTACATATTTTGCCCTGTTGGCCTCTCTTTCACACCAGGTAGCCACAGATAAACTGCCCTCTACATCCCTATCCTTCTGATGTATTTCTGATCATTTTGACTTCAGTTCGTCTCTATCATTAGCAAAATCCCACCCCCACATCCTGTTTCTTCTGTCCTCTCTAAAGATACTGTATCCTTTGCATTCTTTTCCTATATTATCATCTTCGATCAGTCAAATCTCACCAATGTCTATACTAGCTTTTGGCCAAGTTGAGCTAACCAGTGCCAAAAATTCCTCATTTTTATTCTGAATACTTCTGGCATTAGTATACATAAATTGCAATAACCCCATTCATCCCACAGCCTTATTTTCACCTTGTGTTGCTTAGCCCACTGAAGTTAAAAACCTGGTGTGTTATTTTTAGCATCATGTTTGGGAGAGTGAATTTAGATCAAGAGTGACTGACCTGCAGAGGAAGATAGATGAGTTGAAAGAGGAGGTGGAATGTCTTGTGAATGAGAGCAGAAGTATGAAAGATAGGATTAGGAGAATGGAAGAGATAAATGCAAGGCGAATCAGAGTAGGGGAGAGAGAGAATTTAAGGAGTATGAGTGAGTGGTATGGGGGTGCTAGAAGAGGAGCGAATGGAAACAGTAGGAGAAACGGAATGAGAGAGAGATATGGAAGTGCTAGAAGAGGAGAGATGGAATGAGAGAGAGGTATGGGAATGCTAGAAGACGAGAGGATGGAAACAGTAGGAGAGACAGAATGAGAGAGGGATATGGAAGTGTTAGAAGTGGAGAAAATGGAAACAGTAGGAGAGAGGGAATGAGAGAGATGTATGGGAGTGCTAGAAGAGAGAATAGCAGTAGTTGAGAGGGAATGAGAGAGACCTATGGGAATGAAAGAAGATGAGAGAATGGAAAATAGGAGCGAGGGAATGGTAAGAGGTATAATGTATGGCGACTCAGTGATCCGTGGTGTTCAAGATAGGATGCGTGAGGAGTGTTTGCCAGGAGGAACAATAGAAAGGGTGGCTATAGCAATTAAGAGAGGTGAAAGGGTGGATGAGATGATTGTGATAGTAGGAACGAATGACTTAAGTGGTAATGTAAGTCGGGCAGCGAGAGATATGAGATTTTTGCTTGAGACTGTACGGAAGAAGACAGAGAGAGGAAAAATAGTGTGCGTGTTGCCTAGGTATGATAATGATGAGCTGAGCAGAAGAGCGGTGATATTGAATGGCATAATAGCAAGAATGTGTGACAAGAGAGGACTGGTATATGTGGATGCTTGGAGTGCATTTGAGGAAAGAGAGGAATTGTATGCGAGAGACCGTTTACATTTGAACGAAGAAGGACGTAGGCATCTGGCGAGATTGCTGTTCTGAACGAGTCAGTGTGTCCCAGGGAGGATGATAGCAGGGGGGTGGCCTCTTGTGGGAATGGATACTTGGAAGAAGGGAGACGATGTCAGGTAACACTGACCCCAGTGGAGTCTAGAAGGGATAATGCTGGGTATAGAAACAATGGCATTTATATGCTTTATACTAATGCCAGGAGTATCCGGAATAAGGGAGAGGAATTGGTGGCGCAGATAGCATCAGCCTGGCCAAAAATTATTGGGATCATTGAGACGTGGTTGACAGAAGGGGATATAACAACAGGAATAGAAGTCGCTGGGTATAGCATTTTTCGTCAGGATAGGAGGGGAAAGTGTGGTGGTGGGGTACTGCTTATGATAAGTGATGACCTATGTCCTCTAAGAGTGGAGGCTGTGGAAGGAAGTGAGACAAATGATTTTGAGAGCGTATGGGTATGAGGTAGAGGTAGGCAAGACAGGATATTTAGTAGTGTGTTGCTACAGACCCAGGAGCACAGAGGATGGGGACCAGGAGATGTTTAGACAACTAAGTTTGGCAAGTGCAAGAAGAATGATTGTTATGGGAGATTTTAACTACAGTAGTATAAATTGGAGAGAGGAAGATGCATATAGCAATAGGGGAATGGAATTTCTAGAATTCTTGAGGGACAAATGTCTCAGGCAACATGTAACAGAGGGAACAAGAGGTTCAAGAGTTTTGGATTTGGTTATAGCATCAGAAGAGTTGATAATAACTGAGTTGACATCTCTCCCACCAGTTGGAGAGAGTGACCATTATGGTTTTGACTTGGAAAATGAATAGACATGCAGGAATATCAAAGAGACGGGAACTTATGTGGAATTATAATGCAGGTGATTATAATAGTCTTAGACGTCAACTTGGGAAAGTTTCATGGAGGAAGGAATTGGAAGGCCAGGATATCATTAGTGCGTGGGAAATTGTGAAAGAATATTTGTTAGCAGCAATGGTAAGTTGTATACCACGAGTGAAGAAGAGGACACAATTTGGAGTAAAGTGGATGACAAACAATATTAAACAGGAATTGCATGCGAAAAAGAGGCTGTGGAAGAGATATAAGGAGACAGGTGAAGCGAAGATGCATGAAGAATATAAGACACAAGCCAGAAGAGTGACTAGTGTGGTAAGGAAAGCGAAACTGGAATATGAGAGGAGATTACCCCTAAGATCCAAAGAAAATCCTAGGGAATTTTTTAGCTATGTGGCCAGTAGGAGGAGAAATGACTGTGGAAGAATGATATTGTGGGATAAAAATGGGAATAGAGTGACTGATGCAGAGGACATAGTAGAATTTCATCAATGAACACTTTATTGGAGGATTTCATCCTAGAGGAGTCAGTTTTAATGCTAGAGGGATAGGGCTGGTTCGAGGTTTAGAGGTACAGGAGGAGAGTGTGTTTCAGATACTAGTACTTTGGATGTCAGTAAAGCTGTGGGACTGGATGGTATTTCACCACGAGTTTTGAGAGAATGTGCTAGGGAACTGACAGTGCCTTTAACCTGGCTTTTCAATGAAAGTCTGGCTTTGGCAAAGGTGCCCAGGGAATGGAAGGATGGTAAGATAGTGCCATTACATAAGGGTGGTAACCGACTGGAAGTGTCTAATTATAGGCCGGTCTGTGTGTCAGCAGTAGTTGTTAAGATCTTGGAGAAAGTAGTGAGGGACCGTATACAGCATTGGGCAGATGAGGGAAATGTTATCTGTGAGAGTCAACATGGATTTGTGAAAGGGCACGCTTGTTTTAGCAATATGCTAGCCTTTTATAATAAAGTTACAAGAGCGTTAGATGAGGGAAAGGCATATACTGCAATTTTCTTAGACTTAGCAAAGGCATTTGACAGGGTGCCACATGATAAGCTGATATTTAAGTTGCAACACATGGGTCTGGATGTCAGATTGGTCAACTGGATTCAGGATTGGCTGTCCGATAGCTATCAGAGAGTTGTGTATGGTGGAGCAGTTTCAAGGAGGCAGAGGGTTACAAGTGGGGTCCCACAGGGCTCAGTACTAGGACCTATATTGTTTAACCTTTATATCAATGACATTGCCAGTGGATTGCAGGAGGATATTCAGTTGTTTGCGGATGATGCGAAGCTGGGAAGGATTATTAGTAATAGTGCAGATGTGGTAGCCCTGCAAGAGGATTTAAATAAGCTAGATAGATGGGCAAATGAATGGGGTGTCAGTTTAATGCAGCAAAATGTAAGGTCTTGATGTTTGGGAAATCGATGGGATGCTGCATACTCTATGGGAGGAGTTATACTGGAGGAAGTAGGGGAGACAAGAGATCTGGAGTTGATGATTGATAGAAACCTGAAGTTTAGGGAACATATTGCAAAGGTGGTGAAGGTAACACAGAGGATTGCTGCAATTATGAGAAGGACACTGACCTGCAGAGATAAGAGGGTTATCATTACTTTGTATAAGTCTCTGATCAGACCACACTTGGACTATTGTTCTCAGATTTGGTCCCCAGGATTTGAAGGGGATAAATTAACTGTGGAAAGGATACAAAGACGGATGACAAAGATGGTTTCAGGACTGTACAAGCTTAGTTATGAGGATCGGCTGAGGGAATGTGGACTGCAGAGTTTGGTGGAAGAAGGAGAGGTGATATGATTGAGACTTTTAAACTGTTGACAGGTGGTTACAGGGTTGACACTGGGGAGTTCTTTCACTTGGTTGAACAGCAGGAAGGAGTGATGACAAGAGGCCATCCCTGGAAGTTACGAAAGGAAACTGTGAGCAAGAGGGCGAGGAGTGGTTTCTTTGCATGGAGGGTGGTTGAACCATGGAATGCATTGCCTGATGGAGTGGTGGGAGCGAGAACGGTCAATGAGTTTAAAAGTGTGGTATGATAGACTTTGTGTTTCTTGGGGGGGGACCTCCTCTTGAGGAGTCTTGACAGACTTTATGTTCTTAGGAAGGACCTCCCACGATGAGTCTTTTGACTCCATGGAGGCCTGAATAATAATAATAATAATGTGATAACTCTTCTACTGACCATGTTGCCTGGACTCCCACTCACCTGTATCCCTTCCTTCTGTCAAACATTCCAGTTTCCCCGACTCAACTTCCAAACTTTCACTAAACAGCACTTTCTCAAAACTCCTGATCCCAAATCAAGTGAAATGCTAGCCATCCACTTTATATAAATCCTTTCTTCCATCAAACTTACTGCACACATCCACAACTCCACGCTATTCCTCTTGAACAATCTGTGCATCGACTCATTTGTGATCGTAGCTCATACCATGGGAACAGAATCACATCTTTTACTTTCTTACTTCTTTTTTGCATGTACTAGCAACTCTTATATCTTCTTTCATACCACACTTCTCACCTACTAATCCATTTTTACCACCCAAAATAAATATCTGTTTCATCTTTGCTTTCTGCATCTTTAGAGCATTACTAACATCCTTAATGCTGGCACAAGGAAATCACTATTTCGTCATACTCTTATCCAGCACTCTTCTTATCAATGAATCGCCATACAAAATTCAATCTTTATTCTCATGCTTTCACTTTTTCATACTCTGTTTTCTATTTGCATCTCTCATTTCTCCTTTCTTTCACTTCTGTGTTATACCATTCCACTAGGTGTTTCTCCAGCTACTGAAACCCACATTTTCTTCTGTGGAGAACTCCACGTAAGTGCGATATCTTTTCCATTACCATCTGGCCATTCTCTTTTCCACCATTCATTCTTACAGTCATTCATGCCACTTGTAATATCAAACTTGCTAATTGCATTTTCATGCATTTCATCTTTCAACTTACTGCTATCATTTATGCCCATCTTAATGATGGAACATAGTGTTAATAATGACTAATTCATATCCTGAACAGAACTAAAGCATGTACTTATTATTAGCTTTTCTCGCTTGTTCCCAAAATGCATCTATATGTTTAAGATTCATTTCCTGATCTTCTGTTTAGATGTATAAGAGCTGTCTTTTTATGTCCTCTAATGATTTGCCCATATCACTCTGTTTGAAATTGTCTACAATTTAAGAAATTTATCTTTGTGTTTAGTGTTGACTACTATAGCTAATCTTTCTTGTTCTTTATCATTATTACCTAAATAACATCTTATAGTAATAAAGGGTATTTCACCTGCTTAACTTCCTCATATTGATTTTGCTAGTTATATTGGTATCATATTCTACTTCTAGCTCCACCTCTTCTCCTTTCATAATTGTACTTATCTTTAGTTAAAGTTGTTCCAGTAACTGACTACTGTTCACCATGATTTCCTATAAAAACAGTTGTGGCTTTGTTTAAATACACAATGTGCCATTGAAATGACATTTAATCATTTGTACCATTATATCTCTGCATTCACTTTAGTGCAATACAAAATTAGTTGGCCAAGTCTCAAATTGCTAGTCCATCCCTGTACATTCAGTATCTGGATATATGGTAACATGATGCACCACAAGTAGGGAGAGGATTGGGTGTTGAGTCAGAAGCCATAGTTGTATCCACATTGCTTACAGGCAATGAAAAGTCACCTCCTGGTTATATCTTTGACTCTTAAGTGATGCCAGCTAATACTCCAGAAGGTAATTTAATCCTCAGCTGTTTAGGTTTACAGTTTTATTTCTGATTTTAATCATTCATACTTCTCGAGTATATACTCTTCCTCAGTACAGATCATCACCAGGAGTTAGTGAGTCTTCTCCTCCTTCAGATTTCTTTGAAGATACAAAAATATTTTCTCTAAGGTCATTGTCTAGATTTCTGATCTATATATCTTCTGTGTTATAAGAAAGAGTTTTATTCCGATTTCATTGTTGTACTGCTAATAGTTAGACTATGAACTTGCAAAGGTGTGATCTCAAGTGGCAGTGGCAGCTATGATTGATATGTATATCAGTTTCATTGTATATGAGGATCATTTCAAAAGTTCTTTGCACATACATTGTCAGTGGGATAATGTAATAGTTTCCATCTTCAGGTCAGTTCTAATCTTGAATCTGAGTAAAAATATTGTCTTTGCTTTCAGTTTTTGATGTTCTTATTCCATGAAATAAGCTTTCAGAAGGGAGGAAAAAACTGACTCAGATCAGATATCACATAATGACTAGTGTTTATACATCAAAATTAAAACCTTATGTATAAAATTGTAAAACAGTATGAGATTTACCAATGCTTTATATCAGAGGATCTTAACTTATGGTCCATGGGTAAGATAGCTAAAATCTATCCATGGATCCCTTGAGGAGTCCATGGATAGATTTCAGAAGGTCCATGAACTTAAATGGGGGAGGGGAATTACATGTTTATTTTCACTGGCCTCTAACTAAAATTTATATTTTTCTTAAATTATGAATATAGGCAACAAACCACGGTATTATTATTTTGTGACACCTCCAAGAAGGCCAAAGACTCATTGAGGGAAGGCACCTACTCAACTGTTCGTCTCCACCACTTAATCTACCAACTATATCGAACCACCACTACCATCATCATCTACACCAACAGTATCTACTGGCCATCACTGCCACTAGTATTTTTTGTCTGTAAATTGCGTGTGTTCTGACGGCCAATTTGTCTGTATGAGGCATAAAAAATCCGAATTTCCAGGAGAAAAAACCCTGCTACCTCTGTATGAGATTGATTAGTTCACCTTCAATTGAAAAACTCCCATGTAAAGATTCCTCTCATCATGATGAGAATTGAACTTAGGTCTTTTCCAATCAAAGGACACGACGTCCTGTGGTTCTTCCAATTGCACTATGGAGGTGCTTTATTTACCTATGACATTATCACTGACAGAAATCACAGATATATTCAGATTACACTACGATTGTAGTGGGTATCTTGAAATATCATTTCCACTCCTTGCTACAAAATAACAGGCAGTAATTAGGCCTGCATGCTAGATTACATATCATTGCAGTATCTTCCTGTCCATAGATGCTCATGTGACATAGCTGGCTAACTATTCGGTAACCCTGCACCTAGTAGTTGTTCAGCAGGTTTATCAAACTTTTTACTTAAAAACCATACAAAAATGTTAAGTCAATTGTCAAATGTTCTTATAAAGCTAAGCAACAGCACCGATGACTCTTCATCGGTGCTGTTGAACAACAGCATCTCCAACAACAAATCAACAAATCCTGAACAACAAATCCTGAACAACAGCTCTATACAAACAAAATCACAGACATAGCCAAAGCAGTACAAAGAGCACACGGAAACATCTAAGACTCTTCAAAGGACAACAACAACAACAACAGCACCGATGTCTTTAAAAAATAAAATTTAACTTGCCTATATTTTCCAGTTCAATCATTTGAGTTGTAGAAATTTTTTACTTCGTAAAGTAACCAGTCTTATGCAACACCTTCAACCTAGAGGACCAGGGATTTTTAAGAACAATTAAAGGATTCACAAACTTGGACCATATAAGAAATGAAGACATCAGAAAAGAACTAGATATTTATAACATAAATTAAAAGATCAAGAAATATAGAGAGAAATGGAAAGAACATTATTTAGGATGGAAAGATATCAGCTGCCAAAAGAGATGGATAGGTATAGACCAGAGAGAGAGAGGGAGGGAGGGAGGAAGGAAGGAAGAAAGACCAGCAACAAGATGGGAAGACCAGTGAAACCAGAACAGGTAAATGCCTAATCCTTGAAGAGAAGAAAAACTTGCCTATATTTTAAATGTATTGTCTTGTATTTATTTCATTTATAAAATACCTCGTATATTACTATATCACAATTTTTTGTCTAATATTTTGACAACTGTATTTCAATATATTTGATTTCCTTTGTAATCCTATGTATTTTATTTTATGTGTTTTATTTTATATGATTTTATTAAAAATCACTATTCTGAGAAGAAGTCCACAGGCTTCTTCAGACTGCCAAAGGGGTCCATGGCTCAAAAAAAAAAAAAAGGTTAAGAGACCTACTCTATGTGGTTTGTGGAAATGGTATAGTGGATTGAAATTTCATATGAAAGTAGAGTGTCATGTGGGCATCTTGCTTTTATAAAGGTTGGACAAGCATTAAAGACTCCAAGAAGTGGCAGACCATCAATGGCTTGATGGAAGAATATTGGTGCAAGATGGAAATTACAAATGAATAAATATCTCAGCTACATCTGTTTTCTGAATTCTAAAATGTTGAAGACAAAAGTTACACCTTAGTGAATTCCTCACTCACCCATTGACAGAAGAAATTAAGCAGCTCATAAGATGAGTGCAGTAGAAGTGATGAATCATTATGAGACAGAAGGCAAATAGTTTTTTAAAAGTATTACTGCAGCAAAACATGGATGTGAGATTGAACCTGAACTGAAAATTTGCTCCTCACAATGGAAGAATCCAACCCCTCATATAAAATTAAATAAAAAAAATAAAAAAAAAGTCAGCATCAACAATTGATGGTTAAATTGTTGATAATGGCTTATGACAAGAATGAAGTACTGGTGACAAATGGAATACCTGCAGGGTCAGTTGTATGCATACCACAAAAAATTTTTGTGACACATTTTATGTCTTAAGTAGTAAAAGACCTGACATTTCATGGCCAAGCCCTCAATTTACATGCCAATGTTTCACAACATATCTGAACATATCACTAAAATCCTGGCAAATTATGCCAGTTTGTTAAGATTACTAAGTTGATCCTGTTTTACTGCCAATTAATGTAATTATCTTTTTCATTAATTTGCTTAAGGGTCAAAGCTGTATAACTGAGAGGAGACCTCCGCATAACCTTTAAAGGAATGCAGAGAACTGACCAGGGCTTCTGATCTAATGTCCAATCTCTTCTTGTGGTGCACCCTGTTAGGCATCTACCTGGATACTGAATGAATGAGGATGGGCTGGCAATTTGAGATTTAGCTGACCAAATTGTATTCTTATTGGCAGTGGTGTAGCCAGAGCTTTTGCTGTCCCTCTCAATACACACCAAAAATGCTACAAAAAGTCAAAATGACATATAGGGAAATAAATTAAAACACTCTGTTTATTTTTGAAGTCAAACTTTAACTTCAACATTCTAAAATATTATTTTTCTTGCTTTTCTGTTAGCGAAATCATCGATGACATTGGCGAAGTCTATTTCATAATAATGTAGGTAATTCTTAATCTATTTTATATAGAAAAACTCCTCTCACAACTAGTAACACTTACAGCAATTGTGAGGAAAATTCGCAGTAATATTACAATATTTGGAAATGAGTTCTCGAGACTGTATTTTAGAATTAACTGCAAAAGTTCAAAAAAGTGGACCCACCCCCTCCCTAGCTATTGCCTTTGCTTATTGGCTTAAACCACAATATAAAATGATGATGGTATGAATTTACATTGTGTGCTTATTTTTTATTGCACACATTTAACATGTTAGACATACATTTATATTCTTTGAGTCTATCTTACTAAAAAAAGTAAAAAATTGTTTTGATAAGAATACCATGTCCATCTATTCATTCGATTGCCAACTATCATGCACTTTCCTGCTTAATGTATTAAAAAATGAAATAAATTGCTGTGCACCAAAAATGGAATTGTGATACACTTGTATACTAACTCCTGTGAGTTAACTGGAAACAGATAAATTAGGTAAAGGGGATGGAAGAAATCCAATCCATTAATTAAGGAATCACGGGTGCTTAAGTGTGATCATGCGTGGGGCCAGATCCTCCTCTGCTATAATGAAAAACGTGCAAGTTTAGTTAGGATAAGGACCACAGTGCAGAGATTTGAGTTGAAGGATTGAAATTTCATATGTTAGTTCTTTCTTGTAGAGTTTAAAGTTTAGTTACTTGGTGTTGTATTTGAAAGGTACTTCCTGTTATAATTTTTAAATTAAAAAATATATATATATTTGAAGTGTGTAGGTCCACTCATATGCAGATTTTTTTTAATAAATATATTGGAAAATGTTTTGAAAATTTGCGACAATTTGAAAAATCTCACAGACGAACCACGTAACCTAGAAATATTGAAAAATGAAGTATGTCACGAATGCATAAAATATATTATTATACAAAACCTCCATGGAGTCAGACTCATTGTAGGAGGTCCACTGCAATACACACAGTTTCTCATACCGTGCCTTAAATATGTTCAATGTCTCTGCACTCACCACTCTCCATGCACCTGCTCCTCATCCCCCTTATCACACTCTCCTTATACAGCTTCCAGGGATGACCTCTTGTTCTCTTCCTATCTTCACCTATTCTGTGCAAAACCTCCCCGACATTAATCTGGTAATAACCTCTGATACTGTTATTTAAAAAAAGGAGACAAAGAAGAAGTAAAGAACAGAACTATAGACCAATTAGTATTCTCTCTAATCTGTACAAAATTTTCACAAAAGTAATAACAAACAGGTTAACCCTTCTTCCAGACTCATTTCAACCAGTGGAACAAGCAGGATTCTGTAACATAATTGATCATATTCATGCAATAAAACAAATAATAGAAAAAGCAGAAGAAAACCAATTGCCTCTCTGTTTAGCCTTTATTGATTATGAAAAAGCATTTGATTCCATCAAAACTAATGCACTAATCAAAGCACTCCAGAATCATGGAGTTCCTAGAGAATATGGACCTCTTCAAGGAAATATATCACACTGCAACAGCAACAATCAACTTCACATGAGCAGCAATAAAATATCAATTGAAAAAGGTGTCCAACGTGGAGACTCTGTATCACCCAAACTCTTCACAGCAGTCCTTCAAGAAATATTTAATGACATAAACTGGACAAACCTTGGTTAAAAATTAATTACAGAAACTTAACACACCTAAGATATGCAGATGATATAATTTTTGCAAACACTCCAGAAGACCTTAATATAATGATCCTATCCTATCCTTCTCATCCATCTAGGACTTGTTGAGTCCCCTCCTAATGAGAGGTTACTGGCGTATTAATGCAGCCAGTTTTCTACTCCTCTGCTGCATCTCCTAAGGGTGATATTCACGACTGTATCCGTGTGTGTTCACGGTCTGGTTTGCTTGCTTGCGGGATGAAAACCCCATATAAACTTGGAGAAAAAACCCCTGCTGTCCACGCCCAAGACCGGCTAACTTGGCTATAGCTGAGGAAGATCCTTAAGCTCTTCACGCCGTCGACGGGAATCGAACCTAGGACACTCCTGGGGAAGGAGTGTCCTATATAAAGATAATGATAGAAGACCTATATCATGAAAGCAGAAAAGTCAGTCTAAAAATAAACAGAGAAAAAACTAAAATCATGTTTAATCATTTTGTGACACCAAAAAACATAATAATAGAAAACAATTTCTTGGAAAGAGTCTCTTCATATACATACTTAGGGCATCTCATTGATCTAAACTGCAGACTCCAAAAGGAAATAAATAGGAGAGTTTAATTTGCCTGGGGTGCATTCAGAAAACTGAAAAGCATTTTTGAAAACAACGATGTCCCACTGTTTAAAAAGGAAGACATTTAACCAGTGTATACTTCCGGTCATCACATATGGTTGTGAAATTTGGTCGCTAACAAAAGCACTGGCAAATAAACTAGCAACAACTCAATGAAAAATGGGGAGGTTGATGCTAGGCATCACATTAAAAGATGAGAATCGAAACACCTGGATAAGAAGCCAGACTCATATCACTGGCATCATTCTTCACCATAAGCGACTAAAATGGAAATGGGCTGGACATCTATCCAGAAGAGATGATGAGTGATAGATCACCATACTAAAACTGGATTCCAAAGGAAGGGAAACAAGGCTGAGGATGTCCTAAAAGAAGGTGGAGTGATGAATTGTCAAATTTTGTTTGGGAAAATTAGTCACCCATTGCCAAGAACAAAGAAAGATGGAAAGAACTGGAAGAGGCCTTCGTCCAGCAGTGGACAGAAAATGGCTGAAAAGAAGAACTTCTTAACAGCTTATATGTCTCGATCATATCCCCTCTCCTCCTTCTATCTACTAATTTCTGCAAATTGCATTTTGTCAATTTTTCTTCATATTCAACATTCCAGAGACCAGAAACCACCTTAGTCAATCGTCTCTGAATCTTTTTCCAATACATCTTCATCTTTTTGAAAACCAGGTCACCAAATCTTACACAGTAATCCATATGTGGCCTGATCAAAGCCTAGGGAACCATAATATCCTTACTTCTATAATTCAGTGCTCTCTGCATCATTCCCATTATCCATTGTGTTGTCCTCACAATTTTAGCAACATGTCCCCAAAATTTTAGGTCCTTGTCTACACTCACTTCCAGATCTCTCATCTCCTCTAGATCTTCCAAGATATTTCCACCAATTATGTACTCTGCACTCTTTGTCCAAAAAGAAACTGAACTTTTCGAAAATAGAAGGAATTAGTGCTGCTACCTGTTGTATCTTTTTGTTGTCAAAAGCAGCAACCTTCATTAGTGTTGTGTCAACTGTTTATGACATTTGTTTCATTAGAAGCCGAGTTATAGTGCCAAGAGTGACAGTGTGTTTTGACGAACGGTCGGAAAATGAGTTTCAAACAGAGCTGCGATTGACTTTTGTGTTAAACTTGGTAAACGTTTTACTGAAATGCATCAAATGCTTCAAAAAAGCATACGGTGATGAATGCTTATCCTGTACTCAAGTTTACGAGTGGTTTAAGCCAGAGGTCGGCAACACAGTGCCCACGGGCACCATGGCACCTGCAGTGAATTTTTAGTGCGCCCTCAGAGAAATTATTGTAAACTGCTTTGGAGCTCGCAGCAGTAATTTTGCAGCGTAGATTTCAGTATATCTGAGAGATACATTCATTACTAGTATGTGCTAAAATGCAAGAAAACAAAGAAAAAATACTGCAAATATAATACATGATGGTACAAATTAAGTGAATATTGAATCCAAAATTATTTCATAGCCGAATATAGAAACTACAAGATTTTTGTGCCGAATATATAGTAACTAAAAGTTTTGGCTGATGTAAGCATAAGTAGTGCCTTATGGGCCACTCGTAGTAAAGGTGGAGCAAGCTCCTGACCTCTCTCCTTAGTATTTTTCATAAACACCTTGCACATCTTGCAGAGGTCAGCAACCTTTTTAATATGAAGAGCGCAATGTAAAATTTGAAAATTATGGAGGACTCATGACATAGGCATTTTTTCTTTAAGAAATTCTACGATTAGTTGTTTTGAAGAAAAATGAGATTTCAAATTTTAACATTATTTTATTTACCTTGCTTTTACAACTTATTTTTGTCACATATGAATGAATAAAAATAACATAAAAAAAAATGAATACGAAAAGAATATTCATGTTAACAGTTAGCATGTATCTGTCAGATCAGATGCGAGCGCCTTGTTTTATCAATCAGAATGGCAAGTGTATTTGTGTATTATGCAATGATAGTGTGGCTGTTTCTAAAAAAAGTAATATAGAAAGACATTTCAAAACCATTCATGCCAATTGTAATTTAAATTTAATTATTTAAATCAGGAGGAGTTGGCAACGCGGCGCCCTCGAGCGTCATGGCGTCTGCGGTATTGCGCCCTTCATACTGCAGACGCAATACTGCAGATGCCATGCAGTATTCAGTATTGCACCCTTCATACTAAAAAGGTTGCCGACCACTGGTTTAAGCGATTCCGAAGTGGTTCGTGAGATACTTGAGGACGAAGAGAAGCCGTATCACAAAAACTGGACTGAGTGAAGTTAACATTTAAAAAGTGTGATTTCATCAAAGATAACCCGAAATCATCCGTGAGATCGATTGAAGAAGAATTGGGGATTCCAAAATCAACTGTGCACAACATTTTGACCAAGGGTTTGGGTCTTCGTAAATTGAATTTGTGATTTGTTCCCCACAAGTTGACTGACGACCAAAAAATGTATAGAATTGAACACTGCAAGGACTTCATTAAAACCGCTTGTAAGGACTCAAATTTCTTTGAAATTGTTACTGGTGATGAAACGTGGTGTTTTGAGTATGAGCCCTAAACAAAGTGCTGAGTGGAGACGGGCAAAAAAAGTCGCTTGGAGAAGTCAAAAGCAAAGACAATGCTGATTTGTTTCTATGATTCCAAAGGTATTATCCACAAAGAATTTGTTCAGCCTGCCCAAACGGTTAATGGTGAGTTTTATCTCGAAGTTTTGAAGCAGTTGATAGCGAGAATTTGTTGCGTATGGCATGAATATCGTGATGTAGGCAGCTGGTCACTTTTGCACGATAATGCACCATCTCATCGTTCGAACATTGTGAGACAGTTTTTGAGCAAAAACCAAGTTTGTGTGCTGGATCAACTGGATCAATCAGTTGTGTTCACCTGATTTAGCACCCTGTGACTTCTTTCTCTTCCCCTGACTTTATTTGCTGGTGAAAGGAAAGCGATACGACACCATTGAAAATGTTCAAGCGGCAGTAACCATGACCCTCAATAATATCCCAAAAACTGATATAAAAAAACTCATTTAACGAATTAATTGACCATACCAAACACTGTATCGAAGCTGAGGGAGAGCATATTGATTGAAATAAATGATTTGAAGAATTATAATTGACCTGTGTTTATTTTCTATCAGAATTTGGTTTATTTTTGGACAGAGGTGTACATTCCATCTCTGCTTCCCAAATTTCAAAACACTTTGCAACATTACACTTTGCAACATTGAATTGATATCCCCACTCATTTACCCATTCAGCCAGTGTATCCCTATCCTCTTGCAAAGACACAGCATCTGTTCTACTCCTGATATCTCTTCCCAACTTTGCAAACAACTGCATATTGCTGTTCAGACCTCTCCAATATCATTTACATACAAATTAAACAGTAATGAACCCAAAATAGACCCTTGGGGGTACACCACTAGTAGCTTTCCTCATCTGGGAGGTCTCTCCTTCATAGACAACTCACTGATACCTATCAGACAGCCAATCTCCAATCCAGTGAACTAATCCACTGTTCAGCCCCAGCCATTCTAATTTAATTACCAGCTTTCATGTGGCAGTTTATCAAATGCCTTTGCAAAATCCAAATATACCACTATATATGCAACATCCTTATCCAATGCATTTGTCACTTGATTATTAAAAGTAAGCAGATTACTAAAGTACGATCTCCCTTTAGTAAATCCATGCTGGCTGCCAAAGAACATTTTTCTGTTGTCAACCCAATTCTGAATCTTGGTTCTAACTTCTCTAACACCTTATCCACAATTCCAGACACAGACTGGTCTCTAATTCAAAGCCCTACTCTTATCACCACCCTTATGAATTGGAACAATTTTACCCTCTTTCCACTCCTTTGGAACTGATCCCCTTGAAAGACTCATGTTGAAAAGATATGTAAAAGCTGTTGTTAACTCTCTGGAACATTCCCTCAAAACAATGTGGTGAAATAGCATCAAGTCCCACAACCTTATTTACATCAAGTGTATTCAATTCCTGATAAAGCTCCTGTTCACTTACTAACAGTTCCTCCTCCTTTTTTCCCACTGCTTTCAAATTCTGCGTGATGTCACATTCATAAGAATGAAATACAGATAACCCTCGTATAATACGGATGTTAGGTTCCACAGAAATGGCTCGTTATATGAGACTTAGATCACATAGAAAAAGTAGGGTTAGGTTCTGAAATTTTTTTTTTTTTTTTTAATTTATATAAACAACAATGATATATCCAACAAAAACAATATTTTTCTTTAATTCAGGTAATTCATGTAAGCTAAGAAAACATAAACGAGACAAATACGTAGTATAAAATTATAAAAATTACAAATTGTACATAAATTTCATTGCACATAATGCATAAATGTTTTAGACACAATAAAATAAAGCATATATTTTAATCGGCATCACTGTCTTCAGAAATAACATTTCGTAGATGTTCTTTAAGTGGCCAGAGGTTGTCACCACTTGAAATCTCTTGGATATCATTTGTATAATTCTCATATTCTCATATGTATGTAACTCACCAGAAAATAAACTGCTCAGCTTGAGATTAACACACTTATGATTTTAAATGCGCTTTCCTGGCAGAAAACGAAGACAATTTTCAACAATAAACACTTTATACAGTAAATCCTAGATGGCGAACCTATGGCACCCGTGCCAGAGGTGGCACATCTGAGAATTTTGCTGGCATGTCAACGATTTACATGTGATATCCTTTTATACTCTTATAAATTATTCAAGTTTTTTTTTTTAATTGTTACAATACATACAAACTGAATTTTGTTTTACACAAGACAGCAGCTATAAAGGCGTGCATATGATTGGTGCAGTATTAACAAAAGATCGCGCGACCCAAAGACAAAAGCAACCAACAAGTGTTGAGTTGAAATGCTAATTCTCTTTATTTGAATTCCGTAACATCTGAAACTGTCATAACAACATTCACTATTAGTTTTAACACATTCACAACAGGGTGTCATTTATCGTTCCGATGGAACTTCTCATTACTGACTGGCTCAACTCACACAAACGTTTCAACCCTTGGTTGAATTTTATTGGCTTCTTGTTTGCGTTTGAGGTGGCAGGCGAACTCACACATTCATTATATGGCATGTTTCAATTCTTGGTAGTCTTTTATTTTAAGTAAGCCTTGGTAATCTGTCATAATGACATCGAGAATTTCAAATGCAATAAAACAGACACTTATTTCATAATTGAAAAATTGGACAATAGTTTCTAGTTAGATACTGTGTTTCAGTGCAACATGTGGTTTTGCTTAAGTCTATACAGCATAGTTTCTGTGAGAGGGAGACGTGATTTATGACTTAGCCCCATTTTTATTCCATCTGTCTCTAATTGCACTATTTGTTGAGAATGACACAGACTGCAAAAGCCTCTGTACAGTACCTTATTCAGTGATGCAATAAAACTGAATTTGATACTTATAACTACTTGCACGATACAGGCAGACACAAATTTAACGAAGATAAAATTTGATTTTTAATCCCGCGGTGAAAAATATGGAAAAACAAATAAATAAAGGGTTACTAGAAATTGTAGACCGCATTATATCGAAACCACGTTGAACAAGGAATGCTACAATTTGTAGACTGCTTTATATCGAAACGTGGTACTTATACAGATATCAATGACTGTATAAGTACCACGTTATACGAGGGTTACCTGTACTTTATAAATTGCTCATTAAATATCTCAACTATATCCTCTACAGCAGTTATCATTCCTCCATTTTCACCAATCAATCCAATCCTACCATAATCATTCTTTCTTCTACTGGTAACATATTGAAAAAACTCCTTAGGATTTTTTTGCAACTTTAGCTAACTGCTTCTCATATTGCACTTTTGCTATCCTTATCAAGCGAGTCACCTTCCTCACCCCTCTTTGTACTTCTCATGCAACTGGTTGTTATAACTACTCATTTTGTGCTTCTTCCATAATACCGTCTTCCAGATTGCATACCTTATCTCTTGATGCACCCATTTCACACATGCTCTATTTACCCTCTTAACCTTTGGAATACATTCTGATATTGCCTCCACCAAATAGTTCTTGAGTAGGGCCCAAGCAGCATTGATATCCTTTCCATCCAGTTCCTCTTTCCAATTTATTACCACAAGCTGTTTCCTGAGCTTTTCATAATTACCAGTCTTATAATTCCACATTTATCCCTTTCTAACAGATATCCTAGAATGACTCATTCTAGGACATCTGTTTCTAGAACCCTGCAAGTGATCACCTCGTGGTCACTCTCACCAACTGGTGGAAGATTTGACATTCCATTTATTCAAAAATTCATTTTCTTTACCCCCAGATTCAGTCTCTTGATTCCATTCTATATTACCATAATTAAGTTGCCCATAATGATCACTCATTTCTTGCAAGCTAGGCCAATTGGCCTATACATTTCCTTCTCAAATCTATTATAAAAAAAGTTAAAATTTATCAAACCTTACGCACACAAACACTTACAGACCATACTTGGGTACATGAGGCAGTTCGCAGTTGAGAGAAATGTAAACAAACATAAAGATGCAGTATTAAATCATAACTGCATAAAATTAACTGCTTATTTAATTTAATTAGTTTAGTTTAATTAATTCACATAAAATAGTTGTATTAATTTAATTAAATTAGTATAAAATAAAAATTTTATAACGATTCACTGCTATATAGGCTAGGCTACTCTGATGCAATCGTATCAATTACACTAGCCTACCATAAGGCAATCATATTGCTGCTTTTTCATTATTAATGCATGAATCGTTATACCTGTAAATCAGTAGTTTCCAAACTTTTTTGATCGCGTACCCCCAAGACAGAAAAAATAAACAGCGCGCACCCCCAATTGATTGAGCAAAAATCTATTGTAATAAGTATTATAAAGAGGAAATATGTCTTGTATCATCATATAATAATTAAAAAAGCTACATATTTTTACACATTATTTTTATTATTTACAGCTTACAAACATATTTGTTGCAATATTTAATGTGAACAATGGCCTTGCATTTCTTTCATAATTTCTTGAAATTCTGGTTTGATTTCTTCTGGTACTGTGATACAAAGGTCTGGTTCCAAGTTTAATTTATTTCGATATTTGGTTTTAATACCTGTCATTGCAGAAAATGATACCTCACATAAATAAGTAGAATCAAACGGTAGGAGTGCGTCATTTGCTGTGTTTACTAAATTGCTATACTCGGACTTCAGTCCCATCCACCGATTGTGAAATGATTTCTGTTGAAATTCGTTTTTCAAAGTTGTGTTGTATCTAATGTCAATTAATTTATCATCATCATCAAATTCCTGCCACGTACCCTCAAGGGGTGTACAGGATATGACAGTACTACATGAAAAAATTACATCATTACTAACTTCCTATCTACAATTTTCCTCCAAATCAGTCTGTTACTTGTCAAGACTCCAACATTATCAGATCTTATATTTCTATCGTCTAAGGCACTTTGTACTGTATCAATCCACCTATATCTTGGTCTTCCTCTGAGTCGTTTTCCTGCCAACCTGGCAGAGAACACTTGTTTTGCTAATCTTTCCTCTCCCATTCTATTTAAGTGACCATACCACCTGAGATTAGCTCTGCTAATGCATTCCTGGATGCTGAAAATGTCAAGTTCTTTCCTAATATCCTTATTTTTAATATGATATTGCCATGCCATTGATGCCATCTGTTCACGCCTCTAATCTTTTTTATTATAATATTAATATTAATTCACTATTTCTAGTGTAAACGTAAAAGTAAGCACAAAATGGCGTTGGAATTGCACAGAAACAATATATACTAAAAAATCGTTAAACTTACTACTAATAGTCAAATAATTAATACAACTGTAGTGTCATCTGTAGATAACAGATAACTAAGCAATTTTTCTTCTCTAGTTTCCCTTGTCAACACTAGGATGCTCTACAAACAATGGCAATGATAAGAAGTAAGAGATTTACTCCCTAGTTTTAAAAAACATGACAGATTTGCCATGGACGATTATGTGTGCAAAGTCGCCCAATGTGCGCTACTCGCAAATTTAAGTTTACAGGATCTTTATAATGTCTTTGTCTATATTAGATATATGTTTAATTGATGAAAGAAAGTAATATTCTTTATCTTTAATTAATTACTTAATTTTTTTCCTATCAATTTAAAACTTTTTTTTGACATAACCCCATGTATCGACTCGCATACCCCACTTTGGAGACCACTGCTGTAAATAAATATGAATTTCTTTTTCACATTATCTCTTCATTTTTGATGTCTTGTTTAGTAATACCTAAAACATCTACAGTGTTTTGTATCATATACGACAATATTGATATAGATACTGAGAGACAGACGATTCACCTTGTAAACAGACGAAGTAAATTTATGGTATCAATAAATACAGTGCTGCAAATGATTTTCTTAATAACATTTTGTTTTCTCTAGCTTACTTTATTGTAAGAATATAGTACATAATACTTATAACATAAAAATATGTGTTAATCAACTGTTTATATTATTGATAAGGCTTCTGGTCAACAGTAGGCTATTGGTAGTTTTTGACGTTTTTCGAGAGTCATAAATTATGCATGGATTTTCAAACAACCAGGGGTTCGATGCCCCTAACCCCCACATTGATCAAGCATCTGCTGTGTGTGTGTAAATGTATATATAGTATATATATATTTTTTATTTTTTTAATTGCATTTTTATCTATGAAATGTTGGATACCTGTAGCATATTATTTTTGTGTTTGGGCCAAGAGTTAGAGAGACAAACCTTAGATCCCTACTCTAGAAACCAGACAGTCTTAATTTTTTATGCCGCTTTAGGCCTCCAAGATAGTGGTTTCACATTGGTGACAAAATCATTGGCCACATAATGAATTTCATAAAAATTCATGCTACAAAGGGATCTGAATAACCAACTTATTGGTAATAAGTTGGTTATTCAGAATAAAAAGAGCAAAATTTGAAATTATTAAGAATAATTTTTTCTGTCATTAAAGAGAAAGTTACTGCTTTCCTGACACTCTGATTCACAGAGAATGAATTCCTAGAGAATGAATAAGCATCTTTCTCCTGGGATACTGTAAGAGAGAATTCTAAAACTCTGTTAGACATTTTCAGCATTCCTCCCTCCTTACAGGACCTTTTAGGTATACTGGAGTTTAAATTTCATTCATTCTAAATATTCAAACTACCAAAATCAGTTTAATTAGAAAAAATTTGAAAAATTTAAATTTAATTATGCAGCTGATATATTGAATAACATAACTGTTCTTCTGTCTGATTTTATTACTAGATTTAGAATGGCTAAATTCAAGACCATTGTCATTGCAGCAAGATTTGAAAGGAAAACTGTTAGTTCTAGACTTTTTTACATATTGCTGTATAAACTGCATGCATGTCCTTCCAGATCTCTTTTTACTTGAACAGAAATTTTCATCAGAATTAGTTGTAATAGGGATTCATTCTGCAAAATTTGAAAATGAAAAGACATTAAGAAATATTGCAGATGCAATATTAAGATATGGAATTAATCATCCTGTAGTAAATGATTCTGAAGCCCAACTTTGGAAAGAATTGCATGTACAGTGTTGGCCTACGCTTGTCATTGTTGGTGAGTATTAAACAATTTAAAATCTGGAAATTAATATATATTTGCAAATTTATATTGTAAAATGTTTACATAGACATAGTATAGTACATTCAACACCATTTCTAATTTTAATTAGCAAATGATATTTAAAATTAATTTTGTTATTCTTCTAGACAAATAAAGAATTTTTTTTTAAAAAGTAAAATTGATGTTATTAATACAATGGAATTAATACTCGGTGTAAGTTATAAATATATGTATCATATTTTATGATACATATATTGGGGGGAAGTAATGGTGGAGAGGATTCAGACACTAGTGACCAAGAGGGTGAGTAGTCTGTGGAATGTTCCCTATGAGGATAGATTGAGAGTGTGTGGATTGCAGAAATTGGTTGACAGGTGAAAAAGAGACGATATGATAGAAACATTTAAGTTACTTAAAGGGTGGTATAGTAGGGAAATGTTTCAGCACTTGTGTAGAGGATGCAGAACAAGAGATCATCCCTAGAAGTTGAGTAAAGGCATGGTTAGTAGGGATGTGATGACTATATTTTTTGCTTGGAGTGTTGTGAATGAATGGAATGGGTTGCCAGTGTCAGTTTGAGTACTTTGCCTGTTAATAGGTCAAGGAGAGGTATGAGGAAAATACTTTATGTTACAACTTAAGAACAAATAGAAGTTTATGTTGTTGCAAAAAAAAAAAAAGAAAAAAGTTCCATGTAGTAATTCATATTTGTTGTTTCAAGGATACTTGTCACATAAGACTGAATAATATAATCACGTAATCACAAGAAAGATATTTATTTAACCAAATATTTTGGTTTGGAATATAAATTCCAGACTAAAATATTTGGTTAAATAAATATCTTTCTTGTGATTATGTGATTATATCATTCAGTAATTCATATAATATTCAAAACTGTAGGATATCATTTTTACAAATATATGGTAATCCAGTTTTTCTACAAGTCTGGACCCATGAAGATTATGGGATTTTTCCTTTATTTCACCTGCATCATGTGGGATTCCTCTTTCAACTAATCCATCTATTAAATATTTTTTCTGTTGATGATAACTTGTTTATATCTGTAGAAATGTAGAGAATTTAGAGACTCGTGTACTCTGTATATTATGAAAAAGTTTATGATAAAATATGTAGAGAAAAATTATGGAGAATAATGAAAAAAGAACATCCATTACATTTAGTACAAGCTATTTTTGAGGAGTTTATATAAAAATTCAAAAAGTTAGAATTAGGTAATAAATTAACAGAAGAGAATTATTGTATGATTATTTGAAATTATTCAAGATTACTCTCTCTTTAACCAACTTTCTGAACCATATAATATTGTTGTTATTGCCATGAGTTTATGAAATTTTGATTGTATTTTCCTTTTGTTATTCGTCTTATTATACTACTACCACAAATTGCTTGAAAACAGCATAATTTATCATCCATATGAAATGTTAGATTGCATCCTAAATATTGAAATTTTCTTATTTATTTTATAGTTTGATTTTTAGTTATTGATTTAGTTTGTGTAGGATATTCACCCTAGAATGTCAGTTTAAAAAAAAAAAATTAATGAAATTAATATGTATTCACTACTCAATTGATGTAAATGGTAAACAGATCATACAAAAACAGATCATACGAGTTTATTGTTATATGTAGATTGATATTTATTCCTGAATTTACTATAGATTTCCACTTTTCAAAGTCGCGCGTGTGTGTAGAGAACTGATTATTTTCTGTTTCTTCTGTGATGTATTCATTATTATTTATGTATTGCAGTTTTATTGTTATATATGCTCTTAATTGCAATTAACAGCCATTTTGGATAGATTTGTTTTTATTTTATGTTGCATAATTTTTGTCTGTTAACTGTTTTGTCAGTCAAAGGCTTTTTTATGATCTAGAAATGCCAAGTGAGTCTGTAAATTAAATTCCTTTTTGTTTTGTATGATTGTTGTTTTAGTATTTACACTATTTATTACACGGATGATGTATTTATACATCATCCGTGTGATAATTTCAGCCTTTCTTAAATCCAGACTGTTCCTCTAATAAAAAAAACTGCCAGTCTAGTTGGCCAAGTGGTTAGCGTATCTTCTCTCCAGCCAAAAGGCTGCGGGTTTGAATCCCGCCGTGGGTATGGATGTTTATGATTGTCTGTGGAAATGCTAGTGGTTGTGGTGATGGGTGGTAGAGTGCATTGGTGTAGTTGTGGTTCGCTGTAGTTGGTGAATTGAGTGGTGGAGAGGTAGAGTAGGTGTCATGTAATAATAATAATATTGGCAAGTCTCTCAGGGGACCCTGTAACCCCTAGAGAGTGCGTCCTCTGGGTGGCAGATAGGGGAGCCCACCATGTGTGTGTGTGTGTGTGTGTGTGTACATGTGCGTGCGTGTGTGTGTGTATATATATATATATATATATATATATATATATATATATGGTGGGGTGGTCTGAATATACTGAATAAGAACTCGTGGACCAACAGGGCCATAAGGGGCAATCATCTTGATTGTAAGGGAAGCGGCACTCCCATGGACCCCTAGCTGGATCTATCCTCTCCTTCTTCTACTTTGAGGAAGATCCACTTACTTTAATCTTTCTTATAAGGCCTTATCAGCCAACTCTTCGTACTTTATGACCTTTATGCTATTAGAGTACCCGAGGGCCATGGGGGTCTTTTCATTTCTGGCCTTACAACTATGCCCTCTCTATAAACCTTACTATATTTCTTCTATAATCTACCCTATCCCCTTCAATATACCCTATTCCTCCTATGGGTTTAAATTCGGAAGAAGGCTAGTTCAGAAGCCTTAAGGTAGCATCCCTACCACTGAAATATTCCATCGTCAGGCTAGTCCCCTGACATGGAGAACATAATCCTACATGTAAGCTGATAGAAAAAGATAATCGGATTGAATCTATGGGAAACGACCCTGGAATGGAAAAGGGAAAACGAAAATGGAAACGACAAAATATAATACACATAGCAAACTGGAATGTAAGAGGAGTAGCATATAAAGAAATAGAATTAGACCAGTTATTAAATGAAAGAAATTTTAAAATAGCAGTAATCACTGAAACAAAAAAGAAATCAAAAGGAACTATGAGAACTGAAAATATTAATGTGATATACAGTGGAGTCGACAGAGACCAAAGAGCACAAGCAGGAGTCATGATTTGGATTCATAACTCCCTTTCAAAACAGTTAAAATATTATAAATTATGGAATGAAAGAATAATAGAAGCTAAAATAAAAATAGATAGAGGCTATTTAACAATAATTGGTTTATATGCCCCCAGAAGAAGGAAGAGAACAGGATAATATTATTTTTATAATCAGCTACAAAACATATATAATAAAAGAAATAAAAATGATTACATAATTTTAGCAGGAGACTTAAATGCAAGAATTGGAAACACGAAAATTAATAATAATATAGGAATACGTGGAGAACACACTCTAAACAGAAATGGTAAAAAATTGATCGACTTTGTAGTTTATAATAATCTAAAAATAATGAATTCCTTCTTAAAGATATACATAAATATACTTGGGCAGCAAGAGGATGGAAATCAATATTAGATTACTTCATATTAAATGAAAAGACATCAAAATTTTCACTAGATGTTAGAGTTCACAGAGGATATGAAATAAGCAATGACCACTTCCTTGTTAAAATAAAATTAAGATTACCACCTAAATGGCTACAAGTAACAAGAACAGAAAGAAAAATTGAAACATTTGTTTATAAAACTAGACTATTGAATGACACAAATGTACAATGGCTATATGAACAAAGAATTAACCAATATCTAGATAAAATAAAACAAAATGAAGAAATAGAAATAGAATGGCTTAATATAAAAACGATACTAAATGCAGCAGCAAATGAAAGCTTAGGAAAGACCAAAAAATTCAATAAAAGAAAAAAACTAAAGATCTGGAATGATACAATCAAAGAAATAATCAAAAAGAAAAAAGAAGCCTATCACAAATGGTTAAGTAGTAAAAGATTAGAAGATGAAATAGAATATAAAAGAATAAGAGCCATAGCTAAAAGAGAAGTCAGAAAAAGACATAGAGAATCATGGAATAAATTTGTTTCTAATTTAGAATATGATTTATATAAAATAAGACCCAATGTATATAAGATTTTGAAACACCTAAATGCAGATACCAAAGAAAACATAAAATTAAACACTGAATTGAAATTAGAAGAATTTCTAAATTACTACACAGAACTGTGGACAGACAAATATTTAAAAAAAAACAACTGGCAAACAACTAATGAAAAGGAAATAACTGAAGAAGAATTAGAAATCAGCCTGAAAGAAACAAGAAACGGAAAATCACCTGGAGAAGATAAGCTAGGTTCAGAACTATATAAATACGCAGAAACAAGATTCAAAGAAAGACTCTTATTATTTTTAAATAAAATTTACTCAACTGGTATCCCTCCCCAATAGAATAGAGAAAAGCAATTGTGATTCCTATTCCTATCTTTAAGAAAGGTAATAGAGATGACCCTAAAAACTATAGCGGTATCAGTATACTAAATTCCTGTTACAAAATATATAGCAGAATCTTAAATAACGAACTAATGAAATATTCCAAAAACTTTATTCTAGAGGTACAGAATGGATTTAGAAAAGGACGATCATGTATAGACCCAGCCTTTTCCTAAAATTAATAATAGAGAAAAGAAGAGAATATAATTTAGAAACACATATTGCATTTATTGACTTTGAAAAAGCATTTTACAACATTAAAAGAAACGTATTATTTAACATATTAAAAGAAAGAAAAATGCCAAATAATATCCTAAAAGCTATCGCAAGTATATATGAAAATAATCAAATACAAATAAGATTAAATCATGAGCTATCATATACATCATCATCATCATCATCATATTCCTGCCATGTACCCTCAAGGGGTGTACAGGATATGATAGTACTACATGAAAAAAATTACATCGTTATTAATTTCCTATCTACAACTTTCCTCCAAATCAGTCTGTTACTTGTCAAGACTCCAACATTATCAGATCTTATATTTCTATCGTCTAAGGCACTTTGTACTGTATCAATCCACCTATATCTTGGTCTTCCTCTGGGTCGTTTTGCTGCCAACCTGGCAGAGAACACTTTTGCTTTTGTTAATCTTTCCTCGCCCATTCTGTTTAAGTGACCATACCATCTGAGATTAGCTCTGCTAATGCATTCCTGGATGCTGACAATGTCAAGTTCTTTCCTAATACCCTCGTTTTTAATATGATATTGCCATTGATGCCATCTGTTCACGCCTATAATCTTTCTCAGGACTCTCATATCTGTGGTCTCTAGTCTTTGGTCAAGTGTTTTACTTCTGACCCAGCTCTCAGATCCATAAGTTAAAACTGGTTTGAACACTGTCTTGTATACAGCTAATTTAGTGTTCCGACTAATTCCGGCTATCATATACAAGAGAGATAAACCAAGGGGTCCGACAGGGATGTCCCCTCTCAGCAACTCTTTTTAATATATACTTAAATGAAATAATAATAAAATGGAGTAAAAATTTACATCAAGAAATTAAACTTTCACCTACAGTTACTTAAACACTCTCCTCTTTGCAAGACGACCAAATAATAATTACAAATTCTGAAGAT
Source organism: Typopeltis vanoorti (assembly GCF_054136105.1). NCBI lineage: Eukaryota > Metazoa > Arthropoda > Arachnida > Uropygi > Thelyphonidae > Typopeltis > Typopeltis vanoorti. The sequence continues at coordinate 1,177,716 of NC_143568.1, read as the reverse complement.
AACTTACAGAAAGCTATTTTAGATCTAAATGAGATATCCAAAGATTATGGTATGATAATATCAACGGAAAAATCAAAAACTATGGCCTTTAGAGGACAAGATCCAGCAAGAACTGAAATAATAATAGATAACAAGATCTTATAACAGGTGAATTCATTTAACTACCTAGGATGTATCATCACGTATGAAAAAGATATAAACGTAAAAATTGCAAAATATTTAAAAATAACAGGTGTAATTAACTCTATATTTAAACCGAACCTAGTTCAAAAACAAACCAGGCTAAAAGTATACAATACATTAGCCTTACCGGTCTTAATGTATGGAAGCGAAATCTGGACAATAAAACAAAAAGACAAATAAAGATTAACAACAGCAGAAATGAAGTTTATGAGAAAAACTGCAAAATTTACCCTATTTGATCACAAAAGAAACGAAGATATTATGAAAGAATTAAACCAAGAACCAGTAATAGAAAAAATTAAAAAATATAAACATAAATGGATGGAACACGTTCAAAGAATAAAAACAGAAAGATTACCAAAACAAGCCTTAAAGTACAAGCCATTAGGAAAAAGAAAACCAGGACGTCCTCTTAAACGATTCAATGATGACTTCTAAGGCCGGAACAGGCCATGCTAGGCCTAAATCCTCGATACGTATGATGATGATGATGAATATTGGCAAGTCTTTTATTTAAAATCTTAATATATTATTTGTATGCCATATTTAATAAGCTAGTTTCCCTGAAGTTTTCACATAAACTTTTAATTCTCTTAAAAAATTGATATTACTTAGCCTTTTTTCATTCTTCAGGTATATTGTTGGTAATCTAACACATTTATTATGATTGCGTACTAATATATCTAATAGACAAAAATATAGATGGGAAAAAAAATAATTTCAGAACATCTGCAAACCAAAGACACTGAATAAAAAAAAAATTAAACCTAATTTAAATTTTATAAAGCAATAGTCACTCTGTTATTTGGTTCAGAAATATGTACTATTAGAAATAAGTATCAAAGTATAATATAGAGCTGAAACAAGATTTTTAAGAACAATGAAGGACACGCAAAATTAGATCATATGAAAAATGTAGACATTAGAAGGGAGTTAGGTATTTGTAGTTTAAATCAAAACATCAAGGAATTAGAGTAATGGAGGGAGCATTTATATAGGATGGATAGATAGATAATGAATACCAAAAGAAGACCACCTGCGTTACAACATCTGCGATTTCATCATGGACAGTAAGTTAGAACAAAGAGCAAACGTGAAATTCTGCATGAAACTGGACAAATATGCCACAGAGACTTTTGACATGATTCGCCAAGTTTACGGCGATGCTGCAACGAGTTGTTCGAGATGTTTTGAGTGGCACACATGCTTCAAGAGCGGAAAAACATCACTGGAAAACGATGAGAGATCAGGAAGCCCTTCAGTGAGCTCAACCCCCAAAAATGTCGAAACCATTCGGCAACTTGTGCATGAGGATCATCGGAGAACACTCCACAACATTGCTGCCATTGTCGGTGAGTCATACAGAACAGTCCAGGCAATCCTCACGTGTGATTTGAACATGCGCCATGTTGCTGACCCAGGAGCAGAAGGAACACTGCGTTGAAGTCTGCCAAGAACTCCGTCAGTGTACCGTGGATGACCCATCCTTCATGTCGAGGATCATTACCGCCGACGAAACTTGGGTGTATGGGTACAACCCTGAGACGAAGCAACAGTCTTCACAGTGGAAGAGCCCATCATCTCCACGACCGAAAAAGGTGAGGCAGGTTCACAGCTCAACCAAGTGCATGCTCATCGTCTTTTACGACATTTGCGGCATTGTACATCGAGAATTCGTCCTCAGGGGACCAGACCGTCAATAGCAAGTTCTACTGCCAGGTTTTAAGGTGTCTGAGGGAGGACATTCGGCGAAAGCGACCAGATCTGTGGCGTGCGAAAAGCTGGATGCTCCATGACGACAATGCACCCTGTCACCGAGCTCTCCTCACATGTGAGTTTATCGCCAGAAACAACATGATCTCACTTCTGCACCCACCCTACTCACCAGATTTGACTCCTGCAGACTTTGCCCTCTTCCCGAAGATGAAGATCCAGCTCAAAGGTCACTGTTTTGACACCATTGTGGAGATCCAGCACGAATTGCAGAAGGTGCTTGACATGCTTCGAAAAGAAGACTTCCAGGTCACATTCCAGAAGTGGCAAGAATGCTGGGAGTGCTGTATTGATATGCAGGGGGACTATTTTGAAGGTGATACTGTGTAAATGTAGATAAATAAAGTAATTTCTCGTAAACAGAGTTAGTCTCAACTTTTTGATACCACCTCGTAGATAAACATAAATCAAAGGAAAAAGAGAAAGGAAGGCAAGTTGCAAGATGGAAAGACTAGTGAAGCTGGAACAGGCAAATGCCTAATCCAGAGATAGCTTGCATGACTGGAATGGTCAGAAGCTATAAGCTGAACTAAAACCAAGTTGAGATCAAAAGTGGAGCACACTCTAAGATCAAAGACGCAACTTTGCTTGTACTGGCATTTGATTTTCTGCAGTTCTGCACTCAAGTTGCTTTCCTTAAAAACTAGCATTCACTACTGAACTGACCTTCCTTTTCCCATTCCGGTAACCAGGCTTTAAGAAATGCTTAGGTATTTGTTGTTAGCATTAAATTATCTATCTACCCACCAGAATACTAGATAATCCTCACCAGTCAAGACCACAGAACAGCAATTAGACTGGTTGCTCTCATCTAATAACATGACATCTAATAACAATGCTCTCATCTAATAACATCTAATAAACCTAAAATGAAAAATCAGACAGACAAACAATGATGACACTGCAAACAATAAATCTCCCTCAATAACCAATTCATTGAAACAATTCAAATGAAACACAATATTCCAAACTTACAGGATCCCTACGAAGAAAAAATTCATTTCCACATCCACTTCAAAAATATCCATGGCATAAATTCTAACATAAGCAACATTCATCACAGCTTACAGACATCTAAGCCAGACCTCCTCCTCTTAACAGAAACTTAAATTACAGCTACATCAACTACTGTTCACCTTCAATGCCCAGATTATACTCTTCATGATTCATTTTGAAACTATGGTGGCACCTGTGCCTTTGTATGTTCTGATATTGTCTGCCAGAGAATGCCAAATTTAGAATCCCCTGCTTTTGACCTGCTCTGGTCGAAGGTTTCCTTGACCCACTTTGTAGCATTTATATGCTGCATTTACTGGTCTCCAAACTCTGAAAACCACAAAGACCTCTTCACCTTACTCTCCATGAACTCTGTCATCTATAATCCAGCTACCCAAACGGCAAAAGTCATCGTCATAGGTGACCTGAATGTCCACTACTCCAGCTGGCTCCTCTTCTCCAACAATACAGATCAAGCCAGATGTGATTCCAGTCTTAGAGAATGCCCTCCTTTGACAACACGTAGCCTTGTGTCCTCAGACACTGCAACGATACAAAGTAGGATGATTTCTGCAACTACTACTCTTCTTTCCCATTGTATAATTATTGCTTCTGCTCTTCTGACCCAGACACCGGCAATGGGGAAGTCACAGAAATCATATTCAGTGGCAAGACGTACGAAAGCATTCAAACAAAAGAACTCAGCTTGATGCTATCAACCTGAGTTTTGATGGTTCTTGATGCTGTCCAGAGGAGAACAATTTAGCTCATAGGTGACCCTTCCCCTCACAGGTTCACTTCAACCCCTATCTCGCAGATGCAATGCTTCAGCTCTATCTCTCTTCTACAGGTACTTCCATGTTAATTGACAAACATTCCTCCGCTTGCTGTTAGGCTTGTTAATACAAGAGCAGCCACAGTACAACTGCAAACTCATCAAACCATCTCTTCTTCCTCATTTATTCCATTGACCTCTGTCCTCTGGAACAGCCTTCCTCATGATGTGTTTCCCAACACTTTCAACCTACAGCTCTTTAAGAAGAATGTCAATAGGCTTCTTCTTTCTCAACCCTAATCTGCACCTCACACACATGGTGTGAGGTGCAGATTAGGGTTGATAACACTGATGTGCTATAGATTCTTGTACCTCTCCTGTTTGGAATAAAAAAAAAAAAAAAAAAAAAAAAAAAAAAAAAAAAAAAAAACTCTCCCGATACCCTCAATCTGAAAATCAGGAGTGTCAGGAATTTCATGCCAATGTTAGTTTCATTGGTGTCAAATGGGATGACCTCTCTTATTTCTGTGCTTTCTTCTCATGGTCAGAATGTTTTTGTTCTCCTGATCCTGACACCTATCTTGTCTGAATAACTGTAATTGTTTTTTTGGAATAAAGCCCTTCATCTCCCATTCCACTTAGACTCCTTGCTCACTTTCCAAACCATGGTTCTTCATAAAATGTGTTACAGACATTCAGGCACAAAAAAGAAGGGAGGGGGGATATTACAATGGCTCAAGACAAAAACATTAGCCTCCTACTCAGCTTACACTTACAGTAGCTTTGGGAGAATGGGGCAGATATCCAAATTAATTTGAAGACTAAAGACTGACTTAATCTATGGCTGGGCTTAATTTAAAGGGTGGAGATCCTCCTTAAATCCACTCGTGTTTTATGTCCCCCTTGTCAAGGCCATTAGGTATAGTTTCTCTGCCTCTGTGCAGATGAAAGGTAATTTTAAGCATTCATGTTTAAAACTGCTTCTGTGAATCTGATTTTATTCCAAAGGGTCCTGTGGTTAGTTTCATCTGTTCCCAGAAACTGAGATCTCCATCTCACAAAAGAGTCAAACCAGCCAAAGAACAAACACATAGTTAACAGTCATAATGTATACTTGCTTGGCCCTAGGCTTTCATAATTATGAATAAGGTTTGATATGGCAAATGTAGCCTCGGTGCTCATTGGTCCTTTGTTCAGCCTGTCTGACCAAAATGAAATATAGTGGATTTTGGTTAATTGGGACTCATCAGGTCTAGAACACTATGTGAAATTCTATGGAAAAAACTAAAATATCACAAAAGTTAAAAATGTTTAAAAATAGACAAACTTTTGGTATATCTTTGTTGACCATGTTTTTATTTAAAAAAGCTAGATGTACACATGTCAGTATCCCTAAAGAAGTTAATTATATGTAGGTATCTATCAAAGAAGCATATTTTTCCTAACAATTATTTGGAGATATTTATTGAGTGTACCCTGATGTGTTCCCTTTTTTACACCTCAACTGAACAAAATGAGCATAGGTATCTATAATTCAGAAAAAGGATTGTCCTCTTACAAAAGCAACATCATAATTCTGCAATAAATTTCCTGGTTAGTCACGTGCTCGTGTTCAGGTGTGCCATCCTCATTACTTTCCTGATCTTCTGGGGTTCTTTAGTTGTTTTGTTGCAATTTGTTCAACAATTGCATCCTCACAGTTTTCATTTTCCTTGCAACATTGAAGACTATTGTCAGTGCATAAAAACACTTCATAGTTTCTGACATCTTGCAGTTCCAAAATGATTTCATTTTAATTATCAGTCATATCTGGCATTTTCTGATCATAAAACTGCAATGAGCAAAGCAGTTATTAATTGTTTTGTTGTTTATTTCTCGCCAACTGTCTGCAACAAATTGTACCTCCTGTAAAATTGTAACCTTTGTGCTGATTTCTTTGACTGTTGAAGATGATATTAGTAGATTTTTTTCAGTTGTTTCACGTAGTGTACCAACCATCTGTGATACGTCTTCGAATTTTTAATGGTTATCATGTCCAGTGGCTGTACGAGGGAAGTGGTGTTAACAGGAAGAAATTCAAGTTGAACTTTCAAACAATCTAATTGAGGATGTGCCACACAGTTGTCCAGAAGCAGAAGAATTTTTCTTGAATTTCATTGCAATTCTTCATTCCATCTCATTAGCCATTCCTAAAAAATAACTAAAGTCATCTGTGCATTCTTGTTGGCATAATACAGAACTGGCAAACTGTCCATTGAGGCTTGGCACTTTTTCCAATAATCAACAGCTTCTATTTGCCACTTCCCGACATGTTACAGCAGCACAACATGGTAATGTGACCCATTCCTTTGTTTTTAAAAAAAAAAACTGATAGCACTGCAAGTTTATAGCTCAGGGAATCGTTGTGGTGTGGCATGGTAAAACAGACTTATTTTGTCAGCATCATAGATTTCATCAGAACGAAACTTCTGCAGCAGTTTGGGTAGTTTAGTTGATTTCCACTGTTCAGTGCTCGAAGAATCAGCACTGTACTTCTCACTGTGTGACTTAAATTTTATTTCATGTGTGGTTTTCCATCGTGATAACCATTTGTAGCTTTAAAGCTCACATGGCCTAGCATTCTAGTTAAATGCTTCTGATTTGGTTTTTAACATTTGACCATTAACATGCAAGTCTCGTCCAGTTACGATAGAGAACTATCTATATTGAGAGACTCCTCATTTGTATCCTTGCCCTCTCGCTTCCATTTTTGAGATTTTTCCTGTTGTTCATCACCCAATGCCCATTCTTCTCGCAATTTGTCGTGCTGGCCTAACAAACATGTCATTGTAGATTTTAGAACACTGGTTATCTCTGCCAGCTGACAATGATTTGTGTTAGATGGTTGGCTTTTTATTTTGTTAAGTTAGCATTCTGTTAACATTAGATTTTTCCTTGGCATCTTGACAGGGGCCTTATTTAAAAAAAAAAAAATTGAATCATTACACTTTTTACTAAAAAATTAACACACACCTATTTTGATCAAAAGTACACTACCTAGCAGTCACTGTAAGTAGAATCGTTACACTGTCAAATAAGCACATCCTCTCTACTCTGTATCCCACTGCTGACTGACAGCAACACCCTATGTAACTCACCACACGTTCACCATCTACAGCCACTGTCCTGATAAAGTGGCAAGGTGGTTCAAATCAGCAAAGCAACTTTGGGTTATATTCTAGATTTGTTTCCATTCTTCTGTATTTGTCCCATATAAACGGCTATCTGGTACATGATATACAGATGCAGAAGCCAGATCTGATTCTTTTTGTTTTTGTATTAAATACAGTAAAATCAATGACATATTATTCCATTTATTTTACAAAGTTTAACTTTTGTCTTTTCATCCTTGTGAACATCCTAGATGAAGATATTCACTTGTAATATACGATTATCTATTAGTATTTAACCTTTTACAGATTTTTCTCTTTAAATGCCATTAGTTTTGTTTTCTCCTTGGATATTTTCAAGAGATTAGAGAGAAATGAAAGGAACATATTGTTTTGGGATTTAATATGATTTTTTTAGTCTTCGTAAATTATCTTCTAGTGTAGTATAGTCAGGTCTCACTATAACCAATTTGTGACGAAGCATAAATAGTTTGTTAGAGTGGAGTTATTTGCTGTAGTGAATTTTCTTTTGAATAGCATTGTGAGGATTTGTTTGGGAGACCTTTCCTTAGTTTGTTATAATAGTGTTTTCTATAGTAAGAGTTTTATTGTACAACTTGGTCTTCTGCAAATGATGTATGCCTTTGTTTCTTGGTTTACTTGTATTACGAATAATTTTTTTTTCATATTATTTTATTTAAATATATTATTATACAAGACCCCATGGAATCAACGACTCATCTAGGAGGCCCTTTTATCATACACACAGCTCATCATACCATGTTTAAACACACTCAAATTCTCTGCAGACACCACATTTTCAGGTAAGGCATTCCAATCATTTACAACTCTGCATGAAAAAAAAAAACCTGCTTCTCACTCCCCTACTCACACCCTCTTTTACAGTTTCCAGAGATGACCTTGATCTCCCACTATTTTCTGTAGAACCTCTCCAGCATTGATCCTCTAACAATCCCTTACTAACTTGTAAGGGGTTGTTAGAGGATCTCCTCCCCTCTTCCTCCTGTCCACCAGACTCTGCAAGTTGCATCTTCTCAATCTTTCCTCATGCTCGACATTCCAGAGGTTAGTCAGTCACCTCTGAACCCTTTCCAACATCTCTTCGTCTTTCTGAAAACCAGATGACCAAATCTGGGCACAGTCCATGTGTGGCCTAATCAAAGCCTTATACAATGAAACAAGAATCTCCCTACTTCTCCAAGTCAGCATCCTCAACATCTTTCCCAGAAGCCTTTGTGTTGTCTTCACAATTTTGGCTATGTATCCCCTAAATTTCAGATCCTTGTCCACTATCACCCCCAGATCTCTTATTTCCTCCACCTCCAACAATATATCCTCACCAACCATAAATTCTGCATCCCATTTTTGTTTTCCAAATTTTAAAACCTTACATTTTGCAACATTGAACTCGAATCTCCATTTACGTGCCCAATCACTCAATTTATTAAAGTATTCTTGTAAGGCCACATCTTCTCTATTCTTCATGGTTCGTCCCAACTGTGCATCATCTGCAAAAAAATTGAATATCTCTATTCAAATCTTCACCAATATCATACAAGTTAAACAGCAATGGCCCTAAAACAGACCCCTGAGGCACACCACTAGTAACTTTCCTTTTCCTGGATATCGCTCCCCCATATGCAACTTGTTGATACCTATCAGATAGCCAGTCTCCAATCCAATGCACCAATCTAATATCCAACCCCATCCGCTCTAGTTTGACTATCAACTTATTGTGCGGTAATCTATTAAAAGCCTTTGCAAAATGTAAGTATATTACTGTGTATCCTTCTTCTCTGTCCATGGAAGCAGTCACCTTATTGTAATAAGTAAGCAGATTACTACTGGTATGTTGATTACCATAATGTTAAAGATGCTCTTTGTAAAATAGATTCCTTTGAAAGCATGTTTATATTGTATGACAACCACAGTGCATCACATTTTTACCTCTATCATGCAGTCATTTAGGAGCTATTATGTAATCTCTGTCTCCCACCAGTGAGGGATGCAGCACTGTTGTTTAGTTATTATTATTGTTGCAAGGGGACCTCCATGAAATCTGAAGATTCATCATGAGAGACCCACACAGTATCTACCATACCTCTCCTTGAATACACTGTGTGAAAGCTCATTCTACTCATTCACCACTCTCTGCTCTCTGTATAAAAAATCTAGTCTTCACACTCTTGCTAACAACACTCACTCAGTTTCCAGGAATGACTTCCCCCCCCCCCCCCATCACCACCAAGTGCTGAAAATTTTTTCTTGGCAGCAATCCTATGAAATCCTTTTAATAACTTAAATGCTTCTATTTTTATCTGTCTTTCTACCTATCCACCAAAATTTCCAACCTGTAAACCTTCAGTCATCTATCATTATAGGAGGCATTGAACAGACCACTTTCATACACCCACATGTTGTTCAGTTGCTTCTAAGTTTGTTGTGAAACTCTTCACCACATCCTTATTCCCAAGAAACCAAGGCAACCAGACCTATGCACAATAATCCAGATGTGGCTATATCCAGGCCTTATAAAGAGTGTCTCTGCTTGTTAGTGTGTTCTTCATTAACCACACAATCCTATGAGCTATCATGATTGACCACCTTTGCAGTATGCGCTCTGAAAACTAAAACTCCCTATCGAGCAACATCTCTAAATCTCTAACTTCATCACTTTTCTGGAATACATTTCCATCAGTGTGGTACTTAGCTTGTAATCTATTCATCCCAAAATGCATAACATTTTGGTGGTCTAAGCATAGAACTTTCAGTACATTGCTAATCACCTGCTTTTTTCTGGATACTGCTCGTCTGTATACTTCTTCTTCTTCTGCAGCTTTTCCCACTTAAGTAGGGTCGTTGTTTGTAGTGAGTCTCCTCCACATCCTCCTGTCTTGGGCTGTAGCCACATCCAAGTTCTTCATCCTCAAGTCCTCTTCCACCATCTCCTTCCATCTCTTCTTTGGCCTCCCATGCTTCCTCATCCCCTGCACATCCATCTGCATGACCTTTCCTCCCACACACTCTTCCTCCCTCCTCATCACGTGATCTAACCATCTCAACCTTGCCTCCTGTATCTTTGCTCTTAAGTTCGTAACTCTCACCGTTCCCCTTACATAGTCATTTCTCAGACGATCCTTTCTGGTCACACTGCACATCCACCTAAGCATTCTCATCTCCACTACCTCCATCTACCTCCATCCTTCTGATGGTATTTTTCCTCAGGGCCACAATTTCCATAGCATACGTCATAACTGGTCTCACTACTGTCCTGTAGATTTGGCCTTTTAGATTGATCGGCACCCTCTTATCGCATAACACCCCAACCATCTCTCTCTCTCCAGTTCCTCCATCCTGTTTGTATCATGCATCCCACTTCCTTCTCAGCCTCACCATCCTCTTTCATTGTTGAACCTAAGTATCTAAAGTTACTGACCTTCCTGATGACATTTCCTTCCAGCTCCAGATCTGTCTCCTGGCTGCCATCCACTTTACAACACATATACTCTGTCTTACTTCTGCTCAGTCTCATACCTCTCTCTTCCAGTACTTTCCTCCAACTGTCCAGTTTAGCTGCCACTTCTTCTCTTGATTCTGCATACAGCACGATGTCATCTGCATACAACATAGTCCGAGACGCGTCTTCTCTCACCTTCTCCATCACCACCTCCATCACAATATTAAACAGGAACGGACTTAATGCTGATCCTTGATGCAAGCCAACTGTCAATGGAAAACTTTCTGTCTCTCCCAGGCAGGTCCGAACTCTTGTCTTCACATTTCTGTACATCTCTTGCACCAGCCTGACATATTTCTCTGGTACCGTCTTCTTCCTCAGACACTTCCTGACTTCTTGTCTTGGCACTCTATCGTATTCTTTCCCCAGATCAATAAATACCAGATGTAGCACCTGTTGCTTCTCTCAAAACTTTTCCATCATCTGTCATAACCCAAAGATAGCATCTTTCGTCGATTGACCAGACATGAAACCAAATTGCTCCTTTTCAATCTCCACGTCCTTCCTCAGTCTTCTATCAAGAACCCTCTCTAGGATTTTCATTGTGTGGGACATCAGCTTTATTCCTCTGTAATTCTTACAGTCTTGTGCATCCCCTTTACTCTTGTAGATGGGGACAAGAGTACTTTCCCTCCATTCCTCGGGTATATTTTTCTGTTGACAAACTTTTATTAAGAAGTCTGCAGCAGGTCAATTTCCTCTTCCCTCGGTGCCTTCCATGCCTCCACTGGGATCCTGTCAGGGCTGGCCAATTTTCCATTCTTCATCCTCTTTATGGCCTCCTTCACTTCCACTCTACTAATGCTCTGCACCATTCCCTCATAAGGCTCTCCATCTTCTCTGTGAGTCCTTGCATTTTCTTCATTCAAAGTCCTTCAAAGTTTATTCTCCATCTGTTCCTTATATCCACGTCCCTCCTTAATACTCTTCCTCCAGAGTCTCTGATCTGCCTCACATGTATGATGTCCTTTGATGCCTTATTTCTACATTTTGCCAATCATTAAATCTTTCTCTGTCCTTCCTTTGTTTCTAATTGATCATAAAGGTCTTGATATGCCATGGCATTCGCCTGTGCAACAACTCTCTTGGCTTCTCGCTTTTTTTCTCTCTTGGTTTCTTGCTTTTTCTCTCTCTGTCCTCTTCCACTCTTGACTCGTCCCACTTCTGCTTTGCCTTCCTCTTAGCCGTCACTGCTTCTTGTACATTATTATTCCACCACCAACCCTCCTTCTGTTCTTCAATCTTTTAGAATGTTTCACCATGCACTTCAATTGCACAGCTTACACTTGCTTTTGAATTATGTTTCCACCAATCTTGTACACTTTATACTCCATCTGAAATCCTCTCTAACACCTCCCTAAAATGGTTCCTCACACTCTCCTAAAATGGTTCCTCACACTCTCTTCTTTTAAGCAAAATCACTTAATTGTCTTCCTCCCATGGCTTCCAAAGATTCTTATCTTTGACTTTATTTTAAAGTCTGCGCACAGCAACCAGTGTTGCTGTGCCACTTGATGTGTTGGGATTACCTTACAGTTTGTTACTGCCTTAAGATGTTTTCTTCTAGTCAAAATGTAGTCAATCTGTGAACTGTTGTTGCCACTTCTAAATGTTATCAAATGCTCTTCCCTCTTACAGAAAAAGGAGTTCACAATTGCCAGATCAAATGCTACTGCAAAGTCCAAAATCCTCTCTCCTTCTGGGTTCATCATTCCCACTCCATGGCCACTATCCACCCTTTCACAGTCCCTATTCTCTCTCTCTCTCCCTATGTGTCTGTTCAAGTCTCCGGAGTGATCACTTTCCTGTTCTTTGTACAATGTCTTCACAGGAACCATGTTCACCCACACGGATACCTATATGGAAAATGGACCAAGCTGACTGGAACTCTTTCTCTCATCTTGCAAAATTTTATGCTGATGCCATCAGTCAAACATCTATCAATGAAGCTGTAAAATATATAACAGAATGCATTGTCCAGGCAGCAACAACCTCCATCCCAGAAACATCATCTCGATTTCCAGTCTATCCAAAGCATTGGTGGAACCCAGAATGTCAGGCAGCCAAAAAAGATCAACACACAGCATGGAGCATATTTTGTAGATACCCACCACATCAAATTTAATAACTTTCAAGTGTACTTGAGCCAAAGCACGTTTGTAAGATGTCAGAGTCAAAAACAATCATGGATCCAATTTACTACATCAATTAATCAAATGACCAGTCCAAAAATTGTATGGGATAAAATCTGGAAAATGAAAGGCAGATGAAGTACACATTGTTTGTCCACCTTAGACTATAATGAAAGTGTTCTTGTATTATAGTCTGAGAAACTTTTGCTAAAATCTCAGCAATAGCCTCATGTTCTCTGGAATTTTTAATACTGAAAGAGCAGCAGGAGAAAAGGCTTATTTTTTCTACCAACATTCTTCAGCCATATAATCAACCATTTGTCAAGGAGGAACTACAAAGAGCTTTCATACAATCTAACCCTAGTGCAGTAGGACCTGATGACATCCATTATGAAATGATAAAACATCTACCATCATCTTCTATGGATCTTCTCTTATTATACAATAGAATACTTGCAGAGGAAGAGTTTCCAAATTCTTGGCATAAGTCAATTGTCATTACTATCCCCAAACCAGGAAAAGATTCAACACAAGCAAAGCAATTTGGGATTTAGCCGACCAAATTGTATTCTTATTGGCTTAAACCAATATAGAAAAATGATGGTACAACATGACAAAATTTCATGCCGGCTGGGGCATCGCCCGGTTAAACAAAGCCCTTTGTTTTCGCCAGGGAACAAGGGTGAACAGCGAAAAGTCAGCTACTGGAACAAATCTGAAAGCACACCCCAACTCAACATCACCAGAGTTAAAGATCGGTACTATCAACATAAGAAGCCTGAATGGCAAAGAAATGGAACTAGCTGAGGAATTAGATCGACCAGATCGACATAATAGAGGTGACCGAAACAAAAAAGACAAAAACTGGTGAGATCTTCCTGAACAATAAATACAAAATGTTATATTCAGGAAATGACAATCAACGAAAAGAAGGAGTAGCCATAATATTCAACACAAAATACAAGGCTAATCTTCTATGAATGCCAGGCAGTCTCAAGTAGATTGATGTGGGCAAATATCAGAATGGGGAATTGGACAATGAGACTTATTTGTGCCTATGGTCCCACGAAAGGTTCTACTAAGGTAGAAGTGGAGATATTTTTTGATGCCTTAGAAAAAGCAACTGACACAATGAAAAAGGAAAAGTTGGTCCTTGTTGAGGATCTAAATAGCAGAGTAGGAAATGATTGTCTGACATACAAAAATATTTTAGAAAAATTTGGAGAAAAGAGCAAAACTAATAATAATGGCAAATACATGTCGAATTTCTGCTCATGACATGGACTGGTTATTACTAACATCATGTTCCAACATAAAAATGTGCACAAATTCACATGGAGAGAAGAGGCAAGGAATAAGAAATGTCTAATTGACCATGTTATTGTTGATAGTGATGTTTTCTCCCTGTTGCAGGACACCAGAGTGTACAGATGTTTTGAAATTGGAAGCGATCACTATTTAGTCTTGAGCACGATAAAATTGAATTTCATATTGAAAAGAATAACATGTATGAAAGTTGACCAGCTCTCAGATGTGAACTGTAGACTAAAATACACAAAGATTATTGAAGAAAAAATGAAGGAAATTGAGAACAGGAACCAAACCTTGGAGATTCAGTGGCAAGTCTTGAATCAAACCCTGATTGATTCAGCCAGAGAGGCATGTGGTGAGGTTGTCTACAAGGATAGAAAAATCAGAACTTCATAGTGGACACAGGAAGTTAAAGAGGCAGTGAAGGAAAAGAAGAAAGCATATCAAAAGTTCCTGGCAAATAAGTCAGTTTTTGCTCTTAGAGAATACAGAGACAAATGTAAGAAAGCTAAACAGTGTGTAAAACTAGCTAAACAAAAGTCATGGGAGGACTTTGGCAAGAATGTAGAAAATAAATATCAAGAAGGTGGTAAGATATTCTGGAGGTTGTTGAAGAAGCTTAGAAATGTAGGAAAGAGTGCTGTAAAAGGAGTTAGAGATGATAAAGGTTACATGAAAACAGGAGAAAAAGATACCCTTGAAGTATGCAATAATTACTTTGAAAAATTGCTGAATGAAACAAGCAGTGATAGCACAGTGGTAAAAACACTCAACATTTATACAGTCAGGAATACATATCCATACTTGAAGTAGAAAAAGCCATCAAAGGCTTGAAATGTGGAAAGGCAGCTGGAGTAGATGATATTCGACCAGAAATGCTGAAGTATGGTGGTATAAAAGTCTTACAGTGGCTGCACTGCATAGTTCAGAAAGCCTGGACAGAGGGACGAATTACAGATGATTGGAGTAGAGCTCTCATAGTACCTATATATAAAAAGGGAAATAAAACTGAATGTGAGAATTACAGAGGTATATCCCTATTGAGTGTTCCTGGCAAGATCTATGCAAATATACTTGAGAAACGGTTGAGAAGAATTTTGGAAGAAAAGCTTGGTGAAGAACAAGCTGGATTCAGGTCAAATAGAGGCTGTCAGGATCAGATCTTCATTTTACGACAAATAGTGGAGAAATTACGGGAATATAACAGAGATCTGTATTTAAGTTTTGTCGATTTGGAAAAGGCATATGACAAGGTGCCAAGAGAAAAGCTATTCAATAAGCTACAGTTATATGGTGTCAATGGGGCATTATATCAAGCAATACTTAGTCTTTATCTGAGTTGTAAGTCAACAGTTAGAAGTGAAGAAAGTGCAGGAAGATTGTTTAATGTTAAATCTGGTGTGAGACAAGAATGTACATTAACTATATGGATCACATTATGAAGGAAAGTGGTATTAAACATGATATCAGAATTGGAGATGTTAATGTCAGCTCTTTGCTTTATGCAGACAATGTTATACTTCTAAATAAATCCGCTACAAGTTTAAAAGATTCCCTGACCAAATTGAATAACTGTTGTAATAGATATGGTATGAAGGGCAGCATTAAAAAGACAAAGACAATGAAAATAGGTAGAATTGTTGAAAATGTCTACTGTGTTGTGAACTGGGAACCTGTGGAACAAGTAAAACATTTCAGCTACTTAGACACAATTTTTACTGAAGATGGTAAATTAAATATGGAAATAGACAACAGAATCAACAAAGCTGGTATAGTAGGCAGTCAATTGAATAAATTCATATGGAATAAGACAGAAATTAATTGGAACACTAAATTAGCTGTATACAAGACAGTGTTTAAACCAGTTTTAACTTATGGATCTGAGAGCTGGGTCAGAAGTAAAACACTTGACAAAAGACTAGAGACCGCAGATATGAGAGTCCTGAGAAAGATTAGAGGTGTGAACAGATGTCATCAATGGCAATATCTTATTAAAAATGAGGATATTAGGAAAGAACTTGACACTATCGGTATCCATGAATGTGTTAGCAGAGCTAATCTCAGATGGTATGGTCACTTAAACAGAATGGGCGAAGAAAGATTAACAAAACAAGCCTTCTCTGCCATGTTTGCAGGAAAACGACCCAGAAGAAGACCAAGATATAGATGGATGGATATGGTACAAAGTGCCTTAGACAATAGAAATATAAGATCTGATAATGTTGGAGTCTTGACAAATAACAGACTGATTTGGAGGAAAATTGTAGATAGGAAGTTAGTAATGATGTAAATTTTTCATGTATATCATATCCTGTACATCTCTTTAGGGTACAAGTCAGGAATTTGATGATGATGGTCTGACCAGCTGTCTTTATAAGATAGTAGAGAAAATGGTTAATGCCAGACTTCTTTGGTATTTAGAAAGCAACAGTCTTCTTTCTAATACACAATGTGATTTCCATAGACATCGATCAACTTTAGACCATTTAGTTCCGTTAGAAACTTTTATAAGAGATGCATTTCTGAAGCGAGAACATCTTGTCTCGGTTTTTTTACATGGAAAAAGCTTATGATAAAACCTGGAGATATGGCATATTAAAATATCTCTGTGACCTAGGTCCCAAAGGACACCTCCCTATATTTATTAAAAACTTTCTGTCCAGGCAAACTTTCCAATTCAGAGTGGGAAGTACACTATCTCAACCATATCTTCAAGAACATGGTGTTCCCAAAGGCTCTGTCTTAAGTGTAACCCTTTTTGCTATTAAAATCAACTCAATCATTGAACAGCTTCCTCCCACTGTAGACAATGCTCTATATGTTGATGTCTTCACAATTTACTGTCACTCACGTAACTCACGCAAGCATTTGACCATGTTTCTCTGTGGGCTCTTAATAATAGGTTTAGGTTTTCAACAGAAAAAAGTGTCTGTTTACACTTCTGTCGAAAACACACTCATCACCCAGATTCTGAACTAAGAATGGGACCAACTGTTATTCCATTAACTACAGAAACCAAGTTCTTGGGACTCATCTTTGACAGAAAAACTCTCATTTCTAGCACACATTCGTCAACTAAGAGAAAAGTGCAAAAGAACTTTGAACCTCTTTTGCACTCCATCCTCTACTGGGTGGGGTGCTGATCGAACTTTATTGCTCCATCTTTATCGTGCACTTATACGTTCAAAGCTGGATTATGGGTCCCAAGTCTATGGTTTGGCAAGACAGAGTAACCTACAATGGTTGGATTCCATCCATCAGGGTATACCGATAGATACTGGTGCCTTTCGCACCTCACCCACTCCAAGTCTCTATGTAGAAGCAAATGAAACCGGCTGTATCACTTCACTGGAAACAGTTGTCTCTTAATTATGCCCTAAAAATAAAATCTCTCCCAGATCACCCTACATGGAATAGTATCTTCTCTCTGCATTGGGAAGCTCAATATCACACACATCAAACTGCTATGCATCCTTTTGGTATGCGTATTAAAGAAACTGTGCAAGCTGTTAGTATAAATGTTGACAACATTAGCTACACTAAACATAACAGCATTCCTCCATGGCAGGTTTGCACACCATCCTGCAACCTCTCACTTTGTCAGCTACAGAAATCTTATACCACATCATCCATTTACCTGCAATTGTTTAATGCACACAGAGCAGCACACGCTGATTTCTTACCCATCTATACTAATGGTTCAAGAACTGACACCTCTGTTGGCTGGCTGTGGTGCTGTGTTTCCTGACATTATTATCTCAAATCAGATCCCACTAGACTGCAGTAATTATACAGCAGAGTTACATGCCATTCAGCTTGCACTTGTGCATATAAAAGAAAACTGCTACCAAAAGTGTATAATTTATACAGACTCATTGAGCTCTTTACAGGCTGTCTCCTCTCCTATGTATAATCCTCATCCAGTACTTTATGAAGTGCTACACCTGCTTCACAAAATGAAAATCTTTAATTTCGATGTTCAGTTCTGCTGGATTTCCAGCCACATCGGAATCAAAGGAAATGAGGCTGCAGATGCAGCTGCTAAATCAGCCCATACCTTCTCCGCATACTATTTGACAGTTCCATATACAGACTACAGACAACCTTATAAGATCAAAGCTAATTGCTCAGTGGGAGTTAACATGGCAAGAAACACAAACAAATTATGTAACATTAAACCTGAAATTAAACACTCGCATTCTAGTCAACGTACAAAGAGAAGGGAGGGGGGTTGTCCTTGCTAGGCTCCACATAGGTCATAGTCAACTTACGCATTCTCATTTACTGAGAACTGATGACCCTCCCATATGTGAAAAATGCAACACACATCTCATTATTCATCATATTCTGGTAGATTGTCAAAAATTTACACGAGAGAGGAATGAAATTTTCACCTATCTAACCAAGCCATATACACTCAGGGAAATGCTAGCAGACTCAGGCAAATTGCATGATGTTTTTAATTTTTTTAGAAAGAATTAATTTGTACAAACACATTTGACCATAAATTTGTTTATATGCAACTATTTTTTTTTTTTGCTTAACTTAACTTTTATACATATATATATTATTCATTAGGTTAAATCTGACCAATTATGTATTGCCATGGGCCTTGATCTTGTATATTTGCATCACCCTGCTGTAATTTTGTTAATATGTAAATACCATAATGCTAAACTTAAATTTTATGCATCAGTGCTGTGTAATAATTCTTTTCTGACTCTTTAAGTATTAGTATAACAGTGTTTGTTGTAATGTTACTAGATGTAGACACTGCTTTCCTTGACTTCTTTTGTATATACAATGTTAACCTGTAGTTATCTATTTATGTACTGCTGAAATCTCTGCAGTAATTTTGTTTATATGTAGATACTGCATCACTTAACATACATTTTGTGTATGCATCTTATTTACTACTTTATTTTTCAAATAATCATGTTGTGCTGTAGGACATCTTACCTATTTGTGTACTTTCTAGTAATTCTGTTTATATGTATTCTAAATTCTGTTTCTACTGCATTGTTAAATTTAATTTTCATCCATGCATATTGTATAATAATCCCTTTTTGCCTATTTTTGTACTGCTATAAAGGCATCTATTATAATTTTACATATATGTAGATACTGCATTCCTTGGCTTAGTGTTTCATATATTATGTATTAATTTATATTGTTAACTATTTTTGCACTACTGTAATACCCTCTGACCTTATGTGTTGCTGTGCCCTCTGCAGCAGTTCTGTTTACCTAGAGATGCTGCTTTGTGAAACTAGATTCTTGTATAGACATATTGTTTACAATTTTCTGTAAATGCTAATGATATAACCTTTAGTATGGCACAGTATGACCTTTGTAGTTTTTGTGCCAAATAAACTATAAACCAACCAAGCAATCTCCTCCGACAATCACCATCTTTTTTTCTTCCATTTCCCTCATTTCTTCATCTAGCATGTTCCAGAATTCATCTTTCTCTTCTGCTGTGCAGCCAACTTGTGGGGCATATACACATAAGACAACCAGTTGCTCTTCTCCAAGACCCAGTTTCATTCGCATGATTCTGTCGCTCCTCCTACCCACTTCCAGTACTTTGTCCTTCATTCTGCCACACACACACACCACAATTCTGACACCATTTCTTCCCTCTTTATTCACTCCAGAGTAGAACAATTTATACCCGTCTCCTAGTTCTTTCACCTTTTCCCTCTTCCACCTTGTCTCCTGCATGCATAAAATGTCCAACTTCCTCTTCCTCATCATGTCTGTATATATACTATATACTACCTCCTCTATATACTACTCTTTGGTATTATCTGTCCATCAGCTATGTTCATATCCTCATCACCAGCTTGATATCCATTTCCATGTGAATTTGTGTAATAGAGTTTCACATGCCATCTTGTCTGGCAGTATCATTGTGCAGTCATCTCTTTATCCAACTCATTCATTGCTCTGTTATAAATATGACTAAATTAATAGGCATGACCTCTCTTTCACAAAGTGCAGTCTCCCAGAGAATATCATATTTTTATGCATTCACTCCTGAATTCTGTTTTTGATTTTCCAATACTTTTACCACCACTCCCAAGATATTGATTGGTCTATAATTTGCTACTACAGCTTGGAGCCTCTTTTATGCACAGGTACTATTTTGTCCTCCTTCCATTCCCTTTTTATTGTATTAGAGCCAAAACTTAAACTCTTTTGCACATTCTTGTAATATGTGAGCTGATATCACATTTAATTCTATAGCTGTATTTTCATTGAGATTCTGCAACATCTTAAGTACTTCCAGTTCATAAACCTCTATTCTCACATCAGTTTCTTTTGCTTCTGCCACAGCAGTATCCTCACTTAGATGATAAACCCTTGCTACCATCAGGACTCAATGAAGTTATTCTTCCATCTGTGGAAGGAATTGGGTGTGGTGGTGGTAGATGAGCGGTCCAGTAATGCTGATTACTTCTGGTTTACATATATAAGAAGGAATCCAGCATTATTTGTGCTCAACTTTGACTGTTTCATTATGATAATTTCTCTGAAAGTGTTAAATATGCACAGTAGGGTTGCCTTATTGCCAGGCATATTGGCATAATTTATCAGACATCCACTCCCATACATGTGATATCTTCAGTTTTTTTTGAAGATATCACATTCAGGGAGGGTCTTTGCTTGTTAGTGTGTTCTTCAATAATCAAGCAATCCTATGAGCTCATGATTGACCACCTTTTGCAGTATGCTCTCTGACAGAACTCACTGTCATCATTTTCTTTATCCCCAAGAAGAATATCATCATCAGCAGTTAGTTCTGGGGTCAGCACATGGTAACCAGGATCACCATCACTTTC
This sequence comes from Typopeltis vanoorti, assembly GCF_054136105.1. NCBI lineage: Eukaryota > Metazoa > Arthropoda > Arachnida > Uropygi > Thelyphonidae > Typopeltis > Typopeltis vanoorti. The sequence continues at coordinate 1,157,014 of NC_143568.1, read as the reverse complement.
ATCTAGTTACGTCTCCTCTGTGAATGTCATTCCCCACAGTCATCAGTTCTAGTGGAAATTATTGGCTTGAATTCTTGCAAAATCAAACTCAATTTCAATATCTTAAAGTAATTTCTTCCAACTGTTTACCAGTCTATACTCTTTTTCAGGTTATCTTGAAAGTAAAGAAATATACTACAGGCCGTACCACTTCTGAAGGTACAGGATATTAATTTGCTGTTGCTATGGCAACAGTGAAGAGCGTCATGTTTGTAACTAAGCACATGCGTAGAAAATTCCCTAAAAGCCGTCATTTCCCAAATCACACCATTCTACATATAACATTACATTATGATTGCTAATATGAAATTGCACGGCCAAGATGACTATACGACTGTACCTTTGGATTTTCTGGAATTAACTGATAGGCTGTGACAAAGTAGATGTCATATAGTTTATTATAAACTGGCTTAAGATAAGCAGTGATTGTTTACGTTATGAAGTGAACTTCACTCGTCACAACATACATTTCCGAACATGACATATTTTATTACAATAATATATACATAAAAATTCTTATCCCTTCATTAATTTAACGAGGAAGCTCCTCAACACCACTCAGGCAGTGGTAGTATCATCAGATTGTGCATCTTCACTAAATAAAGATTCAGATCTGTCATCTACCATGAAACACACATTTTCCATCACGTTGTCTATCATTCCACCAAGGGCCTAGAATTTTTCTTCAGTGACATGGGTTATGCAACTTTTCCATGTGCACTCAGTAATTTTTTGAAATCCTTCCATGACCAGCCTTTCACCATCTGAAAGTTTGAAAGTTGTATTTTTAGCTGCAACATGTCCCTTAACTTAATCTGTGCCCAGATGAGTTCTATGGGATTCAGTTCACAATAGTATGGTGGAAGACAAATAACTGTGTATCCTTTCTGTTCGCCAATACTGTCAATGCGATATTTTTGAAATTGATTCTTGACATTTGCCACCAAATTTAATAGTTCTGTTTTCACCATATCAAAAGTAAAACCGATTCCTTTTTTCCTTCATCCACTTCTGAATGTCCTTTTTGCATGTAGCCTGAGATGGTACATTTTCCAGTCGGACAGAATGGTAAGGCGCATTGTCCATTACAATAATGCTGTTAGGGTCAATGTTTGGCAAAAACATGTTTGTGAACCAATGTTCATAGCTTTCCATCCATTTCCTTATGATAATTGCCTTGCGATTTCTGCACGCCGAAAATTTCAAGGATCCCTGGTACAAATCTGTCTTCGCTGCTAGCATGCATTATGATTATATGAGATCCCTTTCCACCCAGTGCTTTCAGGCCTGTTGTTAAACCCAACAGAAATGCTTGATGAGCACTTTTTACTATCGTGTCCTGGAGATTAGTGCAGGTGTGATTGGCATTCATCCAGGTTTGGTCTGTATAATAAATTTTTCGTCTCTCGCGATGATATTTCCTGATAGAACACAAAATACTGGCAATGCCATAAAATTATATTTTCCCTTTCAAGTAATGCTGATGATTGCTTTCTTGTGGCATAAACAAAACCAAGGTCCTTTAACAACTGGTAAGTTATTGTTAATGAAATATGAGGGAGATTTTCATCATTGTTTACAGCAGTCATTACCTTATGTATCGTAGGAATTTTGTTCTTCCGGAAGAAATTGTGCACTTTCTGACGAATTGCTGACAGCACAAAGTCAGCGTATTTCACCGAGCATGTGCGTAGACTTATGATGCTAGGCCTCTTCTTCCCCAGCATACGCAATTATCCCATCGTGGTCAGTTCCTTCTTCATGCGGTATACTGCCATCTTCCTTACACCTGTCAGTTCTGCTGTTTGCTTCACGATACTGCCCACTGTTTCATCAGGATATCTCTTCCATAAACCAGCATAAATATTTAGTATGATGTGCTTTTCACAGCTTCTCAGAGGTTTGCCTTTTGGATGCTTTAATAATTTGGGACTACCGCAAGTGGAAATACAAAAGCCAACACCACCAGTCATTTCCACCATGTTTAGGGTTAAGTCAGCGGCCATCAGAGACCACGTGATAGATAATTGCATTTTCCAAAAATAAGTCCCCTGTAACAGTTTAATGATATGAAACATATAATTCTAGCATCAGCAAGTAAGGAAGTAATAAAATAATTATATACAAATTACCACACAATGCGATAACGTAAAAAATTTAAGGAACTATTTTATGCAGTGTAAGCCTATAGTACAAATGGTAAGAAAAGCCAGAAATGTGGCATATTCTGCTACTTCCAAGATAACCTGAAAAAGAGTATGGTTATCTTGATATCTTTTTACAATGTAGCAAAGTTGTAAATTGTTGACATGCATTATAATTCTTGATATTTTACAACATATGTGTTGGCCTTGGACACTGTTTTCCAAATTTTATATGATGACTATGAAAGATTTATTCATATTATCTCTTTTTATATTGTATATTGAAGGTCACAACTATATCTTGATTCATAGCATATTAGGAAGCGATAATAGGCAGCAAGAACATGACCCTAATTTTTTCGTCATTAAATGATTAATTGCTCACTACTAGGAAGTGCAGGTGCATTGTCCAGTAACAGTTTTAACTTCCTCAGTTTAAGGACCTCCTCCTCCTGCTGTTTATGCACTTTGGAAGCAAAGTGTTTAAAAAACAACTCTTTTGAACCAAGCTTTCTTAGTATGACATTCACTGTTATCTCCCACATGGAGTCCCTCCAAACACACTCATGCTGACTGTCCAACCACCACTAACTTTAACTGATGCATACCATCCATATTAGCACAACACAGCATTAAAAGTATAGTGCTGTAAAGTACAGTGTTCTTTATTTATCTTATGGCTAGGTGTCTGGGCTTTTTACTTAAAAAGCTTCAGTAACATTGGAAATGAAATGTAGAAACAGTCTGCTAAAACAGTTCTGTCTCATTAGCATTGTATATTTGAAATAAGTGCAGGTTCTCTTTTATGATAAGGTCATTTAACTTGAAACAAAATGGCTCCAAATCTTCTCTTGCTGCACTTCCACCTTCACTGTGTGCATTCCTACTGCCCAGTCCAGAGATTGCAGAATCTCCACAGCAAACCATTACTTGCTTGGAAATTTTTTTTTCAAAAGCTTAGCCAATATATTAGCAGCTGTATGGAGTTCTGACTCATGAACATTTTCTTCTTCTTGAGTTTTCTATAATTGAACAGGTAATTGAGCATCTTCTCTTAGTACTAAAAACTTTTCTTCCACTCTCTTCTGTTCTGAGCCTTCACTTTCAAGGTTGTGTACCTGTCTCCAATCAGCATGTCATCTCTGATGATTATATTCCCTCTCAAAATATGTCCGATCCAGTTTCCCTTTCTTTTTATCATCCTTAACAGACTTCTTTCTTCTTCTTCTATTCTTTTTAAGACCTCTTCATTAGTTATTTTATCTGTCCATTTGATTTTTTCTATCCTTCTCCAAATCCACATCTCAAAGCTTTCCAAAATCTTAATTTCCTCTTTCTTCAATGTCCAAGTTTCAGCTGCATAGAGGGCAACTCCACATGTAACATTTTGTTAGTCTTTTCTGTAGGTTTCTATTCATTTTACTTCTGATTAAATTCCATTTTCTATTAAAGGCATCTCTTCTCATCGCTGTTCTTGATTTTATGTCACGTTTTCATCTTCTATCACTGCTAATCACACTTCCTAGATATTTAAATGTCTTTACTTGATTCAATTTTCCCCATTTATTCTGATATCCATATTTGCCTCTTTCCTTGCTATTTTCATTACCTTTGTTTTTTCTTATGTTAATTTTCATTCCATAATTGATACATGATTCCAGTAACCTGATCAACAGATGTTGTAGTCCTCTTTCACTATTTCATAATAATGCCTTGTCATCTGCATATCTTATTGCAAATATTTGTCTACCCCCAATCTTCATTCCTTCTATCGAATTCTCCAGTGCTTCTTTTAACATTGCTTTGGAATACATGTTAAACAAAATTGGTGACAGAGAACAGCCTTGTCTTACTCCTCGTCCAATGATACCTGGTTCTGTTGTACCATATATGTCTCTCACCATGGCAGTTTGTCCCATATATAGTAAAATAATTAGCCTTCTGTCTTTCCCATCTATACCAATCTTTTCCATTACTTCCACCATCTTATCCCATACAAAGTCAAAAGCTTTTTCAAAAATCTACAAAACAGATATCAACTTCTTTATTCACTTCCAGACTTCTTTCACTTACTATTCTTAACAGTCCAATTGCATCTCTTGTTCCCCTACCCTTCCTGAAACCAAACTAATCTTCTCCAAGAAATTCTTCCACCTTAGATGTAATACTTCGTGTTAAGATTCTCATAAGTCTTTTTGATGTATGGGAAATGAGGCTTATTGTTTTAAAATCCTTGCAGTTCACTGCATTACTCTTCTTTGGTATAGGTATAAATATTAAGGTGATAAAATCTTTTGGTAATTCTCCTTTGTTATAAATTAAATTTATTATTTTGGTTATTTCTTCAGTTCCTTTCTTCTGAAGTTGTTTCAGGAATTCTGCAGGTATTTCATCTATTCCTTCCGCCTTTCCACATTTTAGTTCTTTAATGGCCATTTCTACTTCTGTCTTCAAAATCTCTGAGCCTAGATCATCATCATTTACCTTCTTTGTATCTTCTAATGGCAACTCATTTGGTCCATTTTCCTTGTCATATAGATCTTCAATGTATTCCGTCCATCTCATTAGGATTTTATCTTCTTCAGTTATGATTTCTCCATTCTTATTTTCTACGCCTCTAGCTCAAATGCCATTTCTCTTGTAATTTATGCTTCTTCCTTTTTCATACAAAAGATCATACCTTCCCACTTTCTCATAATTTTTCATTTCTTCACATTGTTTTTTTAAGCCAATCTTCTCTACTTCTTTCTGCTTCCCTTCTCAATTTGTCATTCACGGTTTTATATTGTATTTTCCCTTATGGGATGTCTTTATTTTTCCATTTTCTTCTTTCTTCCATTAGAGAAATCATTCACATTAGTTATCCAAGGTTTTTTATTCTTTTAACTCTTACATATCCAATTTCTTCTTCTGCAATTTTCTTTATTTTCTCTTTAACTTGTTCCCATTTCTTTTCTGTATCTTCAGTTTTGACAAAACTTGTTTCCTCTAATTCTTTCTCCAATCTATTTTCAAATTCCTTGGTATTTTTTAATTTTCCTTTTCATAGCTTCTTTTATTTTCTTTAGTTTCACATTTATTTCTATGAATAGGAGGTTGTGGTCAGAGTAAATATCAGCTCCAGGATACGTGCATGCATTTTTTACGCTATTCTTGTATCTTTGCTTTACTATAATGTAATCAATTTGATACCTTTCCATATCTCGTGGTTTTTTCCATGTGTATAGTCTTCTCTTAGATTTTTTAAACCAACTATTCGTAATATTAGCTTATTTTCTTTACATAATTCCACTAACCTTTCACCTCTCTCATTTCTATTACATAGTCTGTATCTTCCTACTACACTCCCTTCCTCTTCTTCTCTCACAACTCCATTCCAGTCTCCCATTATAATCATATAGTCTTTTCTTTTTTCTTCCTTAATTAGTTCTTGTAATCGTTCATACATTTCCTCTATTTCCTCATCTGAATGGTCACTTGTTGGCATATATACCTGCATTATTGTGATGTCCACAGGTTCAGCCTTCAATTTTATTACCATAATCCTGTCATTCAGGCATTTTATGCTAATGATGCTCTTTGCTGTTCTTTTATTAAAAACAAGTGCAACTCCTTTTTACTTTTTATCTCCACCTGAGTAAATTACTCTTACTTCGTCATTATAAAAATCACCTATTCCTTCCCATCTTACTTCACAGAGCCCTATGATATCAATTTTTCTTTTGTCCATTTCTTGTTTGAGATTTTCTAATTTTCCACATCTGTTCATTGTTCTCACATTCCATGTTGCAATTTTGATTCTCTGACAATCTTTCATTTTCAGTTTGTTTATAGCTTGTTTTAAGTCACTTTTAGAGCTTTTATCGGGAGGAACATCGGCCCTTGAAGCGTCCTTATTTCTCGATATTGTATCCATTCCAATGTGCACCTTCTTTTCCTCTCTGTGCCAAGAGGTGCCACCTTGGTTTGCCGGGCTGGTAGCTGCCCCCTTATAAGTTCTATTCATTGCTACTAAAATTTTTTAAGGATATTAGCGGAGTGGTTTCCCATTGCCTTCTCCACTGCAGTGCTCCAGCAAGTACTAGTAGAGCTGCTGCCCTCTACCAGCTAGAGTAGAAGTTGGAAAAAGGAGAGATGCCCTCAGGCCTCCAGTACTCTAATACCCTCTGGGTTGAAGTAAGCAAGAGTCAGCCAAGTGAGGCCATATAGGAAAGGATATAGAAAGGACCTGACACAAGTAAGTGGAAGCAATGTCAGGCTCAGCTCGGGACCCCGTGGCCACTAACCACATACTCCCAAGATGTGAGCCCCTGGGGAATCATGAACATTAACACCTGCTAAATGTTCCTACATATACCATTTGTAAACTACTTCCTCATGGTTTTTATTCCTAGCCACTTCCATGTGCTTTCTGGTGCCTATTGAGGAGCTAGACTGCAAAGAATCTACACTGTTCTTTAGGACTTAAGCCCTAAGTTTATCTTTAGCCTTATGTGTATTCAACACAGTTTGTTTCTTAATATATTCATAACATATTATGTGTGATCAATACACCTGACTCCAACTTCTTTATAAGCTCTACTTTCTTAGAAATGTTTAAAACCACATGCTTCCTGTCAGCACTATCACTTTATCTAGAAGCCATCATTAATTGGAAATTAATAAATTTCAGATAAATATAAGAAATCTGATCTAGGTTATGAAGAGAACAGTATACTAGTGCACATATGTGATTGTCAGCAAAGACTGAACATGTGTCCGCCACATACTAGCCACTTTGCTAATTAACAGTCCGGGCCACTAATTTCACAGTCATGAATTTATTATATTTATTTGAAATTTATTAAATTCTAATTAATATGGCTCCAAAACAAAGCGATTGCTGATCAAAATTTCAGAACCAGCAGATTTGGTTCTGAAATCCACACTTAAAAGATCCATTCATCTTGTTAATTAGAAATTGCAAAATGTTTTAATTTTGTCTTAGAACTTACCTTTAAGTTGGAAAATAATTATTTTTCAACTAATGGGTAAGTCTTAAGAAAGTATCTTTTCAGTATGCTGACATCCAACAGCTTTTGTAATGGCAGTGCACAAACTGCTGTTTATATCAACAACAATTCCTAATTACGTTGTACCTAATTGATAAGTTTTTACTGATATACAGTGATGTCTGCAGGAAAATTGATCACACAGTGTGGCATTTGAATGCATTGTTCTGGAACAAGTGCACTGCATGTCTTGAAGCTTCTAAAACAACGCTTTTAAGGATACTAAGTAAATAGTGTTTGCATCCACAATATTTACAAGAAGCATGTCATGAAAAGGCATATTATAAGCTGCAGGAACTTTTGCTATTGGATATTTAGAAATTCTGATATGTGTAAGCAGGTACACTTCCCCTGTAAAGTTTTGCTTCAGATTATTATTATTATTACCTGCCACCTCCAGGGAGTCCAAAGACTTATCGAGGGAGGGCACCAATCTCCATCTCCACCACTCAATCCACCAACTACCACGAATCGCAACTACCTTCATCATTTACACCAACACCATCTACTGCCGACCACCACCATTGGTATTTTCACAGACAATCAGAAACATCCATGCCCACAGCAGGATTCGAACCTGCAGCCTTTTGGCTGGAGAGCAGATATGCTAACCACTCAGCCAACAAGGCTGCAAAAAAAAAAAAGTGAACTCCAATATGTCTGCAATTTCACTTGCATGTTTTCTGGCCTGAGAAACTGGAACAAGGAGAGTGCCTTCTAATGATTCTTTGTTGCAGTATGTCAACACATTATGCAATATTCTTTTGAAAGTGCTATTGAAAGGTTTAACACCAGACTTGACATTACTGGATCCATCATACAAATAAATATGAAAAAAATCAGTGCAAAAAAAAAAAGACAACCAAGCTAGTACAGCAACAGACAAGAAAGCACTGAATTTGCATGTTTTTGACAAATTGTACATCCATTAATCACTTTTCCCCTTCAGCATGAATTGACTTCTTGGCACTCTGCCAACTAAGGTTCTCTCTACTGTAAGTAGACTGTACACATGAGAGAGAGAGAGAAAGAATAAAAATCCTGATTATTCCTATTTATTTGATTCTTCACATCTACCATCTCATTACTCCTATATACTTAAAAATTGCCCCACTTTTTCTATTTCAAGGCTCCCAACACTTATTAACCATTTCTGCATTTATCAGATCAAGTGTTGATCTGCCTTTCCTGGAAACTGCTTGGTATACAATGATCTTCTCCATACATGGATTTAATCTGTTTTTCAAAATATAAATAAATACTTTGTATGCTGTACATAACAGGGAAATATCTCTGTGATTTCCACAACTGTTTTGTCATTCTTTTTTTATATACTCTGCATATCGGACACTTTCTTTCATTCTTTTGGTCTTTGCTTTTTTTCCATCCATTTGGTTAAAATATTTCTACAGAATTGTTTCTGATGGAATAAGTAAATTTCAACATGTTCCCCATCCACAAAGTCATGCAAAATGGAAAGCACTTATCCTCTAGACTGAATAATGTTCTGATATTTCAACTGGATACTACACCCATTCCACATTTTGAAAATGCATAACAAACTTTGGACATCCACTTCTGAAGTGGTTGAGAAAGAAAGATCGATTTCTCGGCCACTTTGCGGTCCCATCCTTACATCCCCCCCCTTATATATAGAATTAAATAATGGGCAATGCATACACATCAAAAGTGATGTCAACACAATTTTTCTACATTTCTTCCTGCAGAAATGTAGAAACACACATGAAGCTCATATACTGAATTGCTCACTCCAAAATGTGAAAATAATTCTTACTACTTCATTTTTGAAGTTATGGATTCTACAACCATGTTAAAATAACTCTTTTTATTATCTCGATGTTTCGATCTTCATATCAAGATCATCATCTGGAGCATACATAAATATACAAGACAAGCTGCGTTACATTTCAAACTGAAGGCTAGAGAAACAATGATTTGATCACATGCTGCTCACTGGCATGACCTCTAATGGGGGGGGGGAAAATTACATCAAACTAGATTTAATTTATGATTACATGAATAAACATTCTTGCTTACAGATAGTGTTCCTTCCAGTAACAGTGATGTCTTATTTCTATTATTACAATTGTTATTTTTGATTTAAAAAATTATTTATAAATTACAACATGAATAAACATTCTTTCTTACAGATTTTTTTTTCTTTAACAGTGACGTCCTATTTTTTAGTATTAAAGTTGTTATTTTAGATTTAGGATCCTGGATTTTCTACAGTCCTATTTATAGTTGTTCTTAGAGAGGAAGGATCCTTCCTTCTAAGAACAACTATAAATAGGATGGATCTTAGAGAGGAAGGATCCTTCCTCTTTAAGAACAACTATAAATAGGACTGTAGAAAATACAGGATCCTAAATCTAAATGCTAAAAAATAGGACATCACTGTTAAAGAAAAAATCTGTAAGAAAGAATGTTTATTCATGTTGTAATTTATGAATAATTTTTTAAATCAAAAATAACAATTGTAATAATAGAAATAGGATATCACTGTTCTTAGAAGGAAAACTATCTGTAGGCATGAATGTTTATTCATATAATCATAAATTAAATCTAGCTTGATGTAATTTTTTTTTTTTTCACTACAGGTAATGCCAGTGAGTAGCATGTGATCAAATCACTGTTTCTCTAGCTTTCAGTTTGAAATGTAACGCAGCTTGTCTTATATATTTATGTATGCTCCAGATGATGATCTTGATATGAAGATCTAAACGTCGGGATAATAAAAGGAGTTATTTTAACATGGTTGTAGAATCCATAATTTCAAAAATGAATGCTGATCACCGTGTAACACTAAAAGAAATAATTATTACTACTATATGTTGCATTGTCCATGATATATTTGAATTTTGAAATATTACCATTTTTTGTATCTATGTGGAATTATCAATGTCCCATCCTCTCCTTCTCACTATACTCTGTTTTTAAACATCCAATAGATGACAGAATGGATCAGCATAAGCTGGGAATAAGGGATTTTGCTAAACCAAACTACACATATTATGATGGTACAATATAATATAATGGATAAGAATCCAGTATATCAGATTCTTCTTCTTTTCAGCCATTTTCTGTCCACTGCTGGACGAAGGCCACCTCCAGTTCTTTCCACTTTTCTCTGTTCTTTGCAATGAATGACCAATTTTTCCCAGCAAATTTTGACAGCTCATCACTCCACTTTCTTTTAGGACGTCCTTGGCCTCGTTTTTCTTCTTTTGGAATCCAGTTCGTTGCTATAGTGGTCCATCACACACATCTTCTCTCCTGGATAAATGTCTGGCCAATTTCCATTTTAGTTGCTTATGGTGAAGAATGATGCCAGGAGTCTGGCTTCTTATCCAGGTGTTTCGCTTCTTATCTTTTAATGTGATGCCTAGCATCAACCTCCCCATTTTTCATTGAGTTGTTGCTAGTTTATTTGCCAGTGTTTTTGTTAGCGACCAAATTTCACAACCATATGTGATGACCAGAAGTATACACTGGTTAAATGTCTTCCTTTTTAAACAGAGTGGGACATCATTGTTTTGAAAAATGCTTTTCAGTTTTCTGAATGCACCCCAGGCAAGTTGAACTCTCTTATTTATTTCCTTTTGGAGTCCACAGTTTAGATCAGCGAGATGACCTAAGTATGTATATGAAGAGACTCTTTCCGAGAAATTATTTTCTATTATGTTTTTTGGTGTTACAAAATGATTAAACATGATTTTAGCTTTTTCTGTTTATTTTTAGACTGACTTTTCTGCTTTCATGATATAGGTCTTCTATCATTCCATTAAGGTTTTCTGGAGTGTTTGCATAAATTATGATATCATCTGCATATCTTAGATATGTTAAGTTTCTGTTATTAATTTTTATACCAAGGTTTGTCCAATTTATATTATTAAATATTTCTTGAAGGACTGCTGTAAAGATTTTGTGTGATAGAGAGTCTCCTTGTCGGACACCTTTTTCAATTGATATTTTATTGCTACTTGTGTGAAGTTGGATTGTTGCAGTGTGGTATATTTCCTGGAGGAGGTCCATATATTCACCAGGAACTCCCTGATTCTGGAGTGTTTTGATTATTGCATTAGTTTTGATGGAATCAAATGCTTTTTCATAATCAATAAAGGCTAAACAGAGAGGCAATTAGTTTTCTTCTGCTTTTTCTATTATTTGTTTTACTGCATGAATGTGATCAATTGTGTTAAAGCCTTTACAGAATCCTGCTTGTTCTGCTGGTTGATTTGAGTCTAGAAGAGGGGTTAACCTGTTTGTTATTACTTTTGTGAGAATTTTGTACAGATTAGAGAGAATACTAATTGGTCTATAGTTCTTCTTCTTATTATTATTATTAAAACAAGACCTCATGGAGTCAAAGACTCATCTAGGAGGTCCTTTTATCTCACACACATCTCATCATACCGGGTCTTAAACACATTCAAACTCCTTGCAGACACCACACTCTCAGGCAAGGCATTCCAATCATTCACAACTCTGCACGAAAAAAACCTGCCTCTCACTCCCCTACTCACACCCTCTTTATACAGTTTCCAGGTATGACCTCTGGTTCTCCCCTGATCTCCCACTATTCTCTGTAGAACTTCTCCACCATTGATCCTATAACAACCCCTTACCAACTTGTAGGTCTCTATCATATCTCCCCTCCTCCTTCTCTCCACCAGACTCTGCAAATTACATCCTACTTTACTTCTTCTTTGTCTTCTTTTTTAAATAACAGTATCAGGGTAGCATTTTTCCAGTTTTCTGGTATCTTCCCCCTCTTCTAGGTATAGATTTAGCAAATTTGTGACATGGTGAATAATATTATTTCCTCCCATTTAATTAATTCTGTGTGAATTTGGTCTTCACCAGGACATTTTTAATTTGTTTTAATGCTTGTTTTGTTTCATCTGAAGTGAATGGGGGGATGAATTCTGTATGCGATGAAGAAGAGTTATTCATATTTGATTTATCTATTGAAGGATCATAATTCTTGTAGCAAGGCTTATGTTGGTCATACATAACTGGTAATTGACTTAAGGAATTTACAACGATAAAACGGATATTAATTAAAGGAAACTTTAATGAATGCTTTCAATATTTCGGCAACGTCACATTGCCATCTTCAGGAACATACAAATATGGTATGTGCACGCAGATACTAACAAAAGCAAATGAGGAAGAAGGCAAGAAACTAATATTGTTCCTAAAGTCTTAATGGTGTCCCTAGCAGGCTAATTGGGGTTGTCTTGGCCATTAGGCTGAAGTTTTCATGATGGGCTGAAGTCTCCCAAATTTGGGGCAGTCTCATGCACCCAAATTTGCTGAGGTTTGGGACGTTTTTTAGAGCTGCTGATGACTCCATGAATAATCTTTCGTACTTGAACTTGCTTCAAGTACGAAATACGAGTGGATAAGGGATGCCAACTTTTTATATGGAGAGGAATATAACTATATAAAAAGTTGGCATCCCTTATCCACTCTATCAAAGACCAACCACTTCCCCTACACCTACCTGGTGTATACCAGGTCCCTTGCAGCTGTAAATCATCCTACTTTGGCAGGACAGCGAATATCAGGATTTCAGAACACAAAGACTACATCTAGTTTCACCAGTACAGCACTCTGGACTTGCAGACCATGCCATAGATACCCACCATAGAATTCGTTGGAAGAAAACTAAAATAATACACCGCAGCAAGTTCAAGCATGAAAGATTATTCATGGAATCATCAGCAGCTCTAAAAAAAAAACATTCCAAACCTCAGCAAATTTGGGTGCATGAGACTGCCCCAAATTTGGAAGACTTACATCATGAGAACTTCAGCCCAACGGCCAAGACAACCCAATTAGCTCTTAACCAAGACAAGCTTATCCCATGCCACCTCTTTTTTCTGTCAAGACACTAGAAGAATTCTCAGTATCTTGCATGGCATTCTCTTGATTATCTCAAGTAGAAAATAAATAAATAAAGCAGGTTGTTGTCTGAAACTCAGAGGTTTTTCAGTGCAGGATAAAGAATTAGATTTAACTAGTAAAAACCTGGCAAAGTGCATAAAGCAGTAAGATACTGGAACCTGCTCTCAATTGGAATATATATTATTATTATTTTTTTATTTAAATAAGAACAGTGCCATGTTTCACCATCAATATTGGGATGAATAACCAGAAAACACATGAAAAAAATTCCAAAGACTCAAACACCAGATACATAAAAGAGTTGGGTGTGACTCATCTGCTACATGCCGTAGATTAATAACTTCCAAGTGGTGTACACAATGAAATTCTCGTTCCTGTTCAGATTTTAAGATAATTATTATTTTCCAGCATTAAACTATTATTTTCCAGCATTAAAGCCAATGACCAATCAATTTCATGTTGCTCCATGAAGATATGAATTGCAATGCTACTCATGTCTTCACTGTAAGGAAACATTGTAAAGGTCTCCACTTTCCTGAATTGTGTAACCTCTTCCCATTCTGATCTACATGAGACTTGCTGCTGGAATAGTAGATCAAGATATTTCTGGACAGAAATGCCATCTTTTGGAGATTGTAAAAGGCTTTCAAATGCCTGAATTGATTAAAGGAAACTGATGACAGGTTATAGTACAGAAACTCACAAATGATTTTCACCCTACTTTGCAGAACCTCATCAAAAGGAATTATCACCTGATGGAATGAATAATATTCATAATAAGCATTTGTGTTTGATGGTTGATGAAAATCGTTATGCACACTTGAAACAAATAGATTTGCAATGCTTGTTTTTGGCAAATACATTGTAAACTTGTTCGGTTTTTATTTCCTTGAAACCTGGTCAAGTCTACAGAAAAATCCACATGTATTGAACAAAACCATAGAACAGTATGGCATGAAAATCCCAATAAATAAAATTAAATCAATATCATTTCAAGGTAAAGAAATTAAAAGATGCAAACTAGTCATCCACAACAAAGTAATAGAACAAGTGAACAAATTTAAATATCTAGGAAATTACATGAACCCCAATGGAAAAATCGACACTGCATATAAAAAGCAAAAATTCCTAGCAGTCATTGGAACTTTGAATAGACCCTTCAATAAGCAGATGTCTAGAACAATCAAAATAAAACTATATAAAATAATAGCCAAACCAATTCTGAAATATGGCAGTGAAACATGAACTTGGGGAGAATGAGATACAAGACAAGTAGAAGCTGCAGAAATGAAGTTCCTAAGACTGCTCGCAAGCTATAAAAGAATAGACAAGATAAGAAATGAAGAAATAAGAAAACAATTATCCATAATTAATATAACAGAAGACATCACAAACTATAGAAAGAACTGGAAAAACTATGTAGAAAGAGTGAATGAGGACAGATGACCAAATATTGCCTAGAAAAATGAACCAAAGGGACACCAATCAAGAGGAAGACCCAGGAGGAGATGGGCAGAAGACTTTTTAAACCCTTGGAAACGTTATAGGCAAACAATTGCCTAATACGGGAAGACAAGAAGAAGAGAAGAAGAAGATATTGTAAACCTGTTAGGAATCAATTGGACCTTGCATGTTTATCAGTTGTTTCAGTAAGAAAATATAATTTAGTGTTTGTAAAATTAGCTACTGGGAGAGGATATGCTTTGATTGAACTGATGATATATATATTTCCATCATAATGGAGCCCAGTATTGGATTGGTTAAGTAGGTCCTTGTCTTTTGCAGCCAAATCTCCTGATTTAACCTTTAAGACTACTGCGTCTGTGAATCACATAAACACATTGGTATATGTGCAAAAGGTTAATGATAGTTATGTGTTAAAGCTGGGTGGAACTCATGTTGGATGTATAACTGTTAAAAACCCTGTTTAATTCTTTCAGTATTTCTTCTATCATAGAAACATCTTCCAGAACAATATAAACTTGTAATTGTTGTTGTTATGATCCATCGAGTCGTTTCTGACTCCTGGCGACTCCACGAACATACACTCTTCATTCCGATCTATCCCTGACCATGTCTTTCAGAACCTCCAAGTGCACTCCAGTTGCCTCTTTAACTCCATTCACCCATCTAATTCTTGGTCTTCCTCTTCTCCTACTTCCATCAACTTTAGCAAGCGTCATCATCTTCTCCAGACTGTCATTTGCTCGCATAATATGTCCAAAGTATGACAATTTTTGCTTGATGATCATAGCTTCAAAGGAGCAATCTGGCTTTATTCTGTCTATCACTGATTTATTGGTTTGCTTTGCAGTCCATGGTATTCTTAGTAAGCATCTCCAAACCCATAATTCAAATGCATCTATCTTCCTTCTTTCACTCTTTCTCAGGGTCCAACTTTCGCATCCATACAGCACCATAGGGAATACCATTGCTTTCACGATTCTGATTTTTGTTGTGAGGCTAATATCTTTATCTTTAAAGATCTTGCTTAAATTTGTCATTGCTTTTTTCCCGAGTAGTAATAATCTTCTAACTTCTTCGGTACAATAACCATCTTTATCAATTCGGGATCCTAAGAACACAAAATTGTTAACTGCTTCCATTTTCTCCCATTCTACTTCAAAATCATTAAGTTCACATGTTGCCATAACTTTTGTCTTTTTGAGGTTAAGTTTAAGACCATATTTAGCACTTTCTTCTTTAACTTTCATAATAAGTTCCTTCAAATCTTCTTTGCATTCTGCTAGCAAGGTGGTATCATCTGCATACCTCAAATTATTAATATTTTTTCCACCTATTTTAATTCCAACTGCAGACTCCTCCAGCCCAGCCATTCTTAAAATGTATTTGCTGTCCAAGTTAAACAGATACGGAGATAAAATACATCCTTGTCGCACCCCTTTACCTATTGTGAAATACTCAGTTTCTCCAAGATCTGTTCAGACAGTATCTTCTTGTTCATAATAAAGATGCCTCAGAAGGATAATGAAATGCTCTGGGACTCCCATTGTTCTTAACACATTCCACAGTTTCACACGATCTGCAGAGTCAAAAGCCTTGCTATAGTCAAGGAAACAAAGGTAGACATTCTTGTGATATTCCTGTGCTCTTTCTATTATGCATCTCACATTGGCAATTTGATCTCTTGTTCCTCTGCCATTTTGAAATCCTGCCTTTTCATCTGGCATTTCTCTCTTCATGAATGGTTCGTCTTTTCTGAATGATCTTAAGTAAGATTTTACTTGCATGAGAAATCAGTGCTATAGTTCTGTAATTTTCGCACTCTCTTGCATCGCCTTTCTTCAATAAAGGTATATAAACTGATTTTTTCCATTCCGTAGGCCATGTAGTTGTGATCCAAATTTGCTGACATATTTGCTGATAAATTTTAACTGCCTCTTCTCCCAGGGCTTTGAGCAGCTCAATGGGTATTCCATCTCCTCCTGGTGCTTTCTTACTGGATAGCTGTTGCAGTGCCCACCTCACTTCACTCTCCAGTGGTACTGGCTCCTGTGTATAATCCTGCTCTTCAAATTTTTCAGTAATTTTGGAGTCCTTTCTGTAAATGGCTTCTCTATACTCTTTCCATCTTTCTTTGATGTCTGCAGCTTCTGTAAGATATCCTTTGTGTTTACTTTTCAATATTGTCACCTTGGCACTAAACTTCCCTGTTAGTTCTCTGATCTTTTTGAAAAGATCTCTTGTTTTTCCTTTTTTGTTTTGGTCTTCTGTTTATTGGCATTCCTGGTTAAAGTATTTTTCCTTGTCTCTTCTGGCTTGTCATTGAAACTCTGCATTCAAATGCCGTACTTCCTGCAAATTTCCTGTGGCCTTCATTTTCCTCCTTTCCTGAGCAGTTTTGATGGCATCTTCTGACAGCCATTTGGACTTCTTCTTCTTACATACTGTTGGAATATTCTTCTTTGCTTCTGTTTTAATTATATCTTTAATCTCTTCCCATAGTTCATCTGGTTCTCTTTCGCACAAATTGAGTGTGTTGAATCTGTTCTGTATGCTAATATTGTATTCAACTGGTATGTTTCCAAGATCATATCTGATAGACATTTGTGTTGTTTTCAGTTTCCGTAGTTTCACATGTATCGTAGCCACTAATAACTGATGGTCTGTTCCACAGTCTGCACCTGGAAAAGTCTTGACAGACTGAATTGCACTTCTCCATCTTCTTTGTCCAAGTATATAGTCAATTTGATTTCTGGGTTGTGATATCCATGTGTACAATCTTCTTTTGTGCTGTTTAAAGCAGGTGTTAGCAACAAACAAAGAATTCTCTGCACAAAACCCAACTAGTCGCTTCTCTGCATTATTACGAATACCTAAACCAAAACAACCTGTTATGCCTTGTTCCTCAGTCTCTCCCACTTTTGCATTCCAATCTCCAATAAGTAGCCATAAATCTCGCTTTGGTGCTGCATCCATCACTTCTTGTAACTTGCCATAAAATTCTTCAATGTCTTCTTCTGATGCCTCTGTAGTAGGTGCATAAACCTGAATGATGGTCATATTCATTGGATGTCCACTCACCCTGAGAGAAATGATTCTGTCACTCACTGGATTATAACCCAATACATACCTGGCCATCTTTTTCCTGGGTAAGAAAGATACTCCATTTTTTCGACTTGTCTCATGTCCTGAGTAATACACCATATAGTCCCCTGACTGAAAATGGCCCATTCCTGTCCATCTAAGTTCACTTATTCCCAATATATCCAGCTTTTTGCACTCCATTTCCATCTTTATTATTTCCAGCTTACCTTGGTTCATACTTCTGACATTTCACGTTCCAATCCTGTAGTTTTTTTGTGAAACTTGTAATACACATGCATAAAGGTAATACAAAAGTAAGTGAAACTCATAGACAAAAGACCAGTCCTAACTGGTTGGGGCATCTTCTGTGGGTGAATACTCAAGATCTTGGTTGTTATCTGGAACTTTAGTGATTAATGTTTTCCATATTTTGAGAAGTTTTACAAATTCATATTTATTCATATTAGGCTGGTTTTTGAGGGCTGCTGTAATTCTATACAGTCTTAAACTTGTTGTGAGGGAGTATGTGGATAGTTGCAGGTTATATATATATATATATATATATATATATATATATATATATATATATATATATATATATATATATATTAAAAAAAAACTTTTTTTTAAGAATCTGCAGCTGCCCCTAAAACCCAGCATAAATCTTGATGATGGATTAATGTTTCATAAAATATGGGAAACATTAATCCATCAACATCCCAGATTATGACTGTGGCTTTCAGCAGGCACCCCAAAGGATATCATGTCTAGTCGGGACTCGAGTCCTTTGTTTTACTGTTTTGTGTTGCTTTTATGTGTTCCAAGTTTCTGTTGTTTGTTCTGAAGATGTTTCTGCAATTGAGACTGGAATACTTTAAGAATTAAACAGTCTTTAATTCTTTCTAAGTGCTGTGTTACTCCATTAAGCCTACAACATGGGTTAATGATGAAGATGCGCTGCCTTCAAAAATTTTGGACACTACAGACAACTTTCAAAATTGCCATCCAGCACTAGAGAGAGACAAAACGTCTCTCTCTCTCCTAAGTAGAAGACAAAAAATTTAGACAACTTTATGAAAGCTTTATTGATGTAAATTTATTAAAATAATTGATTTCAACTTAAGAGTAAGTTTTAAGATATTAAAATATTTTAATTTTTTGTTATGTGGTTTCCACCCACAAGAGTTTTATTAAATCTAGAGTATAGTCATACTACCATGGATGCGCTAAGGATTTTTTTTCCCCTATTTATAAAATCAATAAAATCATGAGATCAAACATGGTACTTTTTTAAAAGTCACTTCAGGCCTCCAATAAACAAGACAGTGGTCCCACACCAACTAATCATCCATCTCCCATCTAACGTCTAATTTTAAAATAACCATTTAGCATGATATTTGAGTGTTTTCTTGCAACTGCTATGTCGTCATGTCAGCATATCTGTTAGAAATCAGACTCATGTTGATATTAGCTTTTTTTTTGTTCACTTGAAATCACTCAAAGAATTAAGTCTTGGCATATTCTTTTTGTTGCAATCTGTATACACAGTCTTGCTATAAATACTGTTACAACTTCCACACAGTCCACAGAATGCAGCCACCTGTTATTTTAGATGCCAAAGACGTTTGGAATCAGTAGTATGTATATCAGACTATTAACCGTTATAACGATACAGAAGACATATCTGACCACCAAAGAACAGGTTGACCACGCTGTGTTAGGATGCAACAGCTTGTGAGGGTTTGTGAAGGCATACCTCCACCATAATCCTTTGAGAATGAAGAAAGTGATGTTCCTAGAGATGAACATTTTGCAGAGAACAATGTCACTTGTACTAATTGATGACCTACAGGTGAGAGCCTATCATCGTTCTACTGGACACTTCCTTACACCACAACTTATGTGGTAGAGGGTGATAAAATCAAAGGCACTTCTATGGCAGTACACGAACAACAGACAGATATTCTCTTCACAAATGAGAAGATTTTCATCTGTGAGAAAATTAAGTCCTTAAGTTTGGCATATTCTTTTTGTTGCACTCTGTATCCACAGTCGTGCTATAAATACTGTTACAACACTTTGTTCACAGTAGATGATGGACCTTCCAACAGGATTCAGTCTCTGCACACAAGGTGAAGACCACACAACAGTAGTTGGAGGCATATGTGCCGATCTGAATCCGTTGGACTTAAAATTGTGGTTGGAGCTTGAAAGAGTTGCTTGCAAGAAACAGCATCCCCAGCATCACAGACTGAAGGTGGATTTGGAGTGAGCAGTGGCAGCATTTTCATTGGATGTTGTACATGCTGCCATTGATACGTAGCCTCACAAACTTGGAGTGTGTGTGTGTGTGTGTGTGTGTGTGTGTGTGTGTGTGTGTGAGTGAGTGAGTGAAGGCATAAGGGAAATTTGAAAATGGAATACTATATGCACATGGTTTGTGCTAAAAGTGTGCTGTATGTACTTATGCATCCCTGTAAATGATTTGATTGATCTCGTCCATCCCTTTTTGGGACAGATAGAGCCCCTAATAACGGGTTTATGGTGAATTTAATGCAGCTGGTTCGTTACTCCTTGCTGCATCCCCCTAAGGGCGATATTCATCCGTGTGTGTTTACAGGACGGTTCCCCTATTCTGGGGGGGAGGATTAAAAACCCAAGTTTCCAGGTGAATAAACCCCTACCTCCTTATGAGAATGGCTAATTCACCTTTCATTGAAAGAGACTAAATAAAGGCTCCTCACCACACTTATGGGTATCAAATCCAGGTCTTTCTGAAGGGCTTCATCTGTACTGACTGAGCTACGGAGGCTCTTATAAATGATTTACTGATAGATTAAAGGTTTATGTGCTGTTTAAGTTGTAACAGCATTTATTGCTGGACTAGGCAACTATATAAATATATATAAGCATTTAGTAATTTTTTAAATGCAGTTATCTAAATTTATAACTTTAGTAGACTTTAGTTGAATAAATAAAGATTTAGAATCAAGTTAAATAACTGAATTAACTAATTTGTTGTAGTGTGAATATGCATGAGAGTTGGAGTAATAAAACAAGATATATCAATCTGAAAACAGGGAGGCATGGAAATGTGAATTTGAAAGTTAATTGCTTAATGAGCAAGTGAGAATTGTTAAAGCTTTTGTTATACCATTAAGTGCTTATTAGAAGTACTTAATGGTATAACAAAACATGCTATGAAAAAATGGCACGTTAATTAAAGGACATTCAAGTGAATCAATCTAGTCATTCCAGAAGATAACTGGTATATAGCATATCTGATTATAAGACGGTATAATTTCATGGCTTTCCATATGTATGAAATCAACACTAGCCACATAGTTCTGTATAACTAGATTTTTCTTAGCAGCTGCTGGAAATATGAATTTATTCAATGAATTTAGACCATGCATAATCAGCTGAAACTCAACCAGGATGATTGCAGAGATGTGGAGAGCAGTTATCGTGAACTCTTATGTAAAAACTCATGAAATTTTACCTTGGAATAACCGCAATAAAACACTACAACAATTAGTAAGTTATATAAAGAAACAATGTGGGATAAATGGATTTATTTATAAGAATTCAACATACTATTTTGATGTTTTACCATCCATTGGCTGATAGCATTATCAGGAAAAACATTATATAACATACACAAAATCTGAAACCTAATAGTTTTCCTGATGCTGTCATTTAATGGACAGCAAAACATGTCACAATATTAGGGTCAATTCTTCTTATAAAGCTTGTTAAAGCTTTATATAACCTTTTAGAATCTTTGCTTGCTTATTCCCAGAATTGATCAGTAAGTCCTCCTATGTTCTTTATTTAATGTGATAGTTGTTTCAGCATCTTTTTTTTCTCTGAACTTGAGTAATACTTGATTAACTCATGAAACAGTGCAGTACATTAATCTGCAAACTTGTTCTTTTGTGACTTGTTGTTTTAAAAGGAACTCGTATACCTTTTCATTGTATTCTATTAGGCAAACAATGATCATGATTATGATGTGCAAGATGTTAATCCAGCTTTCAGACCCTATTTTTAAATCTTTTTGTATGCATTTATTTTCACTTTAAAATTGTTTTTTTTTTACCTTTTTTTTTTCTAAAAATTCACCATCTGTTGTTTTGTATAATTAACATGCTTTTGCCATTATGAATGATTTTTTCCCCCCTTATATTTTAGGACCTGGAAGTGAATTGCTCTTTTGCTTGGTTGGTGAAAATCATAGAGATGAGTTATTTCTATATTGTGAAATTGCACTAGAATATTTCAGAGAAAGAAATCAGATATTTAATTCCCATTTGTCTATTCAGTTACTAAGAGAAACCTTACCTGAAAGTCCATTGTTATTTCCTGGTAAAGTTTGTACAGATAAACATGGGCATGTTATTATTTCCGATTCTGGACATAATCAAATTCTTCTTCTTAATAGAGATGGTATTGTGGAGGTAGGTTACATATTTATATATATATTAGCAGAAAAAAAAATTTTTTAAGTAAGTTGCATTTACTTACATGATGTTTCAAATTAAAGTGTCTCTGTTCAGAGCAATCTGTAGAGAGAACCTGTAGATGAAATACCCTCAAACTTGATGGGTACTTCTTGGTGGGTAAATCTCTTTCCCATGATCTGGTGATTGCTTCCACCTTAGTATCACCACCTCTGGGTCAGGCTCCCACTGATGGGACCTCATTAAAGGTCGAAATGGTCTGGGTAGTGGCCCTTCCCTTAATGCATAGCATTATACATATCCACAAGGAAATGTGCTTTGCATAATGGGAGTTACTAAGACAAGGAGTGATGAGAGCTTGGTCCACCTTTACCACGAGTTGCCTCAGTCTTGAAGATACTTCAGGCACAAACCTTGTTTGCTTACACTTGAATAAAGGATTAAATTAAATTTATTATTCACTTCTGTGTCTTTGCAAAAGAACTTGTAATGTTGTACCCATAATCTTGCAGATTTTTCTGTTTCTTTTTCATGTATTAGCTTTGTCTTGTAGAGCTTTATGTTGTTATTTAACCATGTTAAATAGCATAAATAGCATCATCTGTAACAATCTAACTGAAAGATCTTTAGTGTTTTAAATACCTTATGAGAAAGTATACTATTTTCCACATGTGAAAATATTTTTTGGCATTTTAAATTTATATTTAAAAAAAAAAGTACTTAACATTTTTTTCTCATAAAAGCTGAAGAATATTTGTATGTGTGTGTGTGTGTGGGGGGGGATCTTTTGAACATGTGTGTGTGTGGGGGGGGATACTTTGAATTTATTGAATATTCTGTAGCGCTCAGATGAATAGTTGCTACAGCAACTCTCAACGTTTATAAAAATACAAAGAAACCCTGTAACTCAGAAAACAATGCAAAATCATTTAATGTAAAATGCATATATGGTTCTGTTCCTTAAAATACATTTTGCTGTACATTTTAAATTTGGTTAATTCAAAATTCAGAACTCAAAAATATCAGCTGATATGAAGAATATTATTCTCCAAAAATAATCTACGATCTGCATCTATATATGAAAGTTCTTAGTTCTGCATAAGACAAATTCTACATAGTTCTTAATGTGGCTAAATGCTCTGTACAGTGTTCTTTTAATAAACAAAATCTACAACTAAATCGTAAATTCGATGTCCTTGTTGCTTGGCAAATCAAGTCTCTCTCTCTATTCCAGACAGTTGGGTTATCAAGATTTTCAAATATTCTTTCAAAAGGACACAAATTCTCCATAATTCCAAAAAAGATGCCCTATTTAGATTTCCTTTTTAGCATTGAACGAAACTTATTTAACCTTTCCAGTGAAGAGGCTAATAATCTTCACTTAGAAGTTGCATCATCCTACTTAAATCTAGGCGTCCACCATCTTACATATCTCTTTCTGAAAAGAAAGCTTTACATTCCCTAAGATGCAACAGTCACTTGTTATCATAAAAGCAGATAAAGAAAAGCTACAGTAGTTATAGACTCTGCGAATTATAAAAGAAAAATTTCTCTTTTAATACGAGATCATTCAACTTTCCAGGAACCGGATCATAATCCCACTAGCAGGCAACTTACAAAATTAAACTCCCTTCTAGGTGAAGTTATAAGTTTAGATGCAGACACCATAGAAAAGTACAAAACGTATTTTGCAGGACCACCGAGGTTCTGTGGTCTACCGAAGAGCCATATAAAAGACATTTTTCTCCATCCAATTGTAAACTACATTGATTTACCTATGTATCGCATAGCCAAATATTTAACAACCCTACTGAAATCATATACAGGCAATTCTCGCTCTTTTTTCAAAAAAAATTCTTCAGATTTCTTAGACAAAAAATGTCTCCATACAACCTACTGATCTTATGGTGAGCTTTGATGTAGAATCCCTATTTACAAGCATACCTCTCAAAGAGACTTTACAACTACTTTCTGAAATATTCCTACAAGATATAGCAAAACAGTTCGAATTTGTGTTGCATTCTGGATACTTTGTTTGTCAAAACAAATTCTACAAAGTAGAAAGAACTGCCATAGGAAGTCCACTCCCCTGCTTTAGCCAACTTTTATTTATAGCATTTAGTAGACATCCTTTTTTCATCTATACACCCTCAACCTTCATTTTGGAATAGGTATATAGAAGACATTTTTGCAGTGTTGCCTCACAATATAAATACTTTACATCCTCGCATCAAATTGAAAGAGACAACAAATTATCATTTTTAGACATTCTTCTCATCCACTCACCATCAAGTAATTTAACAACATCAGTTTATAGAAAACCCACTTTCAGTGGACGTTACACCCAATAGAGAAATTCCTTTATACTTCTCAGTTTTATTTCCCTTTTTTTTTTTGTGTGTGTGTACTTATGAGAGCTCTAACCAAACCATCTAGAATCTTGATCTCTTACTAGGTATTCTGAATTATTTGTGCAAGCAGGTTTAGTGAGTTGATTTTGAATAGTTAAAAGTTGTTAGGCTGCTGTGTGTGTGTGTGTGTGTGTCCGGGCAACTCCAAGGAGTCGACAGACTCATCGAGGGAGGCCCTAAAATCATGTCAAGAACAACTATTCGACATTCACACAGTATCTATCATACCTTGCCTTGAACTCATTCATGGTCATAGCACCGACAACAGATTCTGGCAGCTTATTCCACTCATTCACCACTCTCCAAGTAAAAAACTTAGCTCTAACACCCTTGTTAACCACATTCTTGCCCAGCTTCCATGCATAGCCCCTAGTCCTCCCACCACCAGTCCTATTTTCAAAAATATCTTCTGAATTAATCTTATAGAAACCCTTCAGTAATTTGAATGTCTCAATCATATCACCCCTTTTCTGCCTATCGACCAATTTTTGCAACCCACAAATCTTCAACCTATTCTCATAAGGTTCATTCCACAGACCTGCTATCATCTTGGTCACTCGTCTCTGGATCCTCTCCATTTCCTCCCCATCACAAAGAAACCCTGATGTCCATAACTGGGCACAGTAGTCCAGATGGGGTCTTATCAAGGCTTGATACAGTGGAACAATAACTTGTTTGTCTCTACATGTTAAAGTATTTTTCAGAAGCCAAGTGATTTGATGAGCTGATTTAGCCACTTTTGCAATGTGCTCCCTAAACTTCAATTCCCTATCCACCAACACTCCCAAATCCCTGGCCTCATCAATCTCCTGGAGTGCAGTTCCACCAATGTGATATATTGCTGCTATTCTTTTCACCTCAAAATGCATAACCTTACACTTTGCCACATTAAATTGACATTCATTTTTCCTAGCCCAGACCTCCAAACTATCCAAAATCATCCTGTAAAATTTTGACATCCTGTACACTCACAATTGCTCTACCCAACTTTGCATCATCAGCAAACAAGTGAATACTTTCTCTCAGTTCCTTTCCTATATCGTTGATGAACGAATTGAAAAGTAGTGGTCCAAGAACAGAGCCCTGCAGCACACCACTAGTCACAAGCCGTATTTTAGACCCACTCCTGAATAAACCACTCTCTGGTATCTCTCCATCAACCACCCTCCTATCCATCTCATTAACCCTATATCCATCCCCATCTGCTCCAGTTTAGTGATTAGGGTTCCATGTGGCATCCTGTCAAAGGCTTTGGCAAGGTCCAGTAGAATCGCTGTAAACCCATTACCCTTATCCAGTTCAGCCGTCACTGTGTTATAAAACATGAACAAGTTACCGAGGCATGATCCACCCTTCACAAAACCATGTTGTCCCCCATACAGTATCAAATTTTCATCTATCCAATCCTGTATTCTTTTCTCGACTAATTTCTCTAAGACCTTGACAACGATTCCTGATATGCTAATCGGTCGGTAATTTACAACAGCAGTCTTGGAACCACCTTTATGCAGTGGAACTATTTTCCCCTCCGTCCACCCGCTCGGGACTAACCCAGACCCGAGACTCAAATTAAACAAATTGGTCAAGGGTACTGACAATTCTTTAGCTGTTTCTCGTACTACACGAGCTGGTATACCATCCAATCCCACAGATGTATTGACATTGAGGTTATGCAATAGACTACTCACCTCCACTTCATTCACCACAATTCCCGTATAATCTACTGGTTCATTCATTTCTGCAATGTCACCACCTGGATGATATATTCTTGCAAAGTGCTTGCTCAGTAACTCAACTATATCAACTGATTCAGTTAACTCCCTACCATCGGCATTCTTTAAAATCATTCTGCCATATACATTTTTCCTTTTACTTGCAACATATCAAAAAAACTGTTTAGGATTCTTTTTAGCCTGCATGGCCAATGTCCTTTCGTAATCCTTTTTTGCTTTTCTTACCACACTCATTACCCTTCTGGCCTGCCCTTTACACTGTTCATGTGCCTGCTGGTCACCTTTCTCCTTAAATTCCCTCCATAGTTGTTACTTTTTTTGCAGCTCAAGCTTAATGGTGTTATTCATCCATTTAACCCCTACTTAATTTATTATTCGGACTCTAGGTATACAGTCAGCCATTGTTTCATGCAAACACTTCTTAACTGCCTCCCATGCACTGTCAACTTCTGGTCCTTGCAGTTGTACATGCCATGGCACTGAACCAATCAAACTCCTAAGTGTCATACTTTCCAGCCAGGTAATTCCACATGTACCCTGTCTTCATTGTAAATTCCACACCTTTAGCCACCTCCCAAGTCAAGACCCTATGATCACTCTCACCAATTGGTGACAATGTGGTCATATTTGTTACAGCCAAATCCTCAGATGTAATTACTAGGTCAAGCACTCTCTGACCCCTAGTATTTTCCATTACATGCTGTCGCAGATAGTTATCCCCCTAATAACTGCATAAAATTCAATTCCTTCCTCCTGTGTGTCCTTGCTTCACTCCAATCAATGCGACCATAGTTGAAATCTCCCATAATAATTACCCTCCTTCCACTCATTTCTTCTATTTGCTTGTGCATACTGTCTCCACCATCTTTTCCATCACCTGGTGTATAGTAGCACCCAATTGTATATTTTGTTCTGCTAGCCACAATCTCACACCAAATGGCCTCAAATGTGCTCTTTTTCTCTATCTGGCAATTCAACTTCTATTCTCCTTGGCTGCAGCTCATCAGCTATCATCAACAATACTCCTCCCCCCATTTTATTCTCCCTGTCATTCCTGAACACACTATACCCATCACATTCAATCCCACTAGCTATATCATCTACAGTCAGCCATGATTCACTGATGCCAATAACCTGTGGTCTGGAAGTGCCAACCATGGCCAAAAACTCTTCCTTCTTATTCCTAATACCCCTAGCATTAGTTTATATAAATTTAAGACCCCCCCATTAGCCCCATCCCTACCTTGATGCCTTATATTAACTATCGCATTCTGATTTGTTGTCCTTATTCGCTCGGGCATATTATACTCATTCATACATTCAACTGCCTCCCTAAGGTCTGTATATCTACCCCCCCCACCCCCCTTAATAAATCTAGTTTCCCTGATCTTGCACATCCACTACATTCAGCAACATTTTTTCAAGTCTCCTTACACTGTATCCACTCAAATGCAAGCCATCCATCTTATATAGATCCTTTCGCCCATTGAACTCACTCCACACGTCCACAAATTCCACACCACGTCATACATAACCCACGCATAAAGTCATTTGCAATTATGGTCCTCCTTTTAAACACTTCACTGTCATACCGCGGCAAAAGACTAATCATCCTAACTCTCTCACTCTTTTCTTTTGTTACCACAAACAATTCATTCAGGTCCTCTATCATTTCCATTTTATCTCCTTTCAAATCATTCATACCTACCACAACAATCATTTCTTTCACCCTTTCCTTTTGCTCTCTAATAGACTCAGTTACATCCTTTATGGTCGCACCAGGTTGGTACGATTTTGTCAAATCCTCTACTAACACACATCGTACTAACGAGCCTCCATACAGCACTCTCTCCTTCATTTTGTTTATGTTCACACTCATACGCTTATTTTTCCTATCATACTTTTTATTATTGGCTGGTACACTCAGTCGACTTTTGTTCATACGTTCTAGCTGTCGCTTAGCCCTTTGTATCGCTTTACTCAACAACGTGATCTCACTCATTGCATCTATCTCATCTTTTTTATTCTCTGTAATACCATTAATTTTCTCTGAATGAATACCATCATTCACACTTTCTACATTCGTGCCCTCACAGTTCTCTGGTACAACCTCGCCATTTCTTGTCATATCATTAATTTTCTTCATTCTGTAGTTTGACAAAAATATCACACTCATGACTTGAAATACACTTTAATTCTTCATTCTTCTTACATTTTCTACACACATTCACTCCTTTATTATCATCTAACCTTACTCCAACTGCACTCCGCAAAGTGTACATTTCGCAGAATCATCTCCTTTATATTACCGTTATTATTTTTATTGAATAAAGATGGCGAACCATCATTACTGGCCACCATTTTCCTTCGTACGGGAGCCATACTCACTTTTAACGTATTTTATCAAATTATAAAATGAAACACCAAAAACACACAAACAGCCACACACTAAGATACGCAAGGCAAACAAAACTACGTAAAATTCAAGTAAATTTATCAATGAAAACTTAACACTTATCTTATCAGGAGCTCTCGACGAACGCAAATGACTACGAATCCCTCTAGCGGCCAACCCTCAATAATATATGGAAGTACGTACAGAAAAGATAAGGCAGAGGTAAGCAATGAATGAGGTTTCAGTTGAAGTAAGCAGTGTATCATCAATAAACTGAACTATCCTCTTTTGCATGACATCAAGGATATTTAGGAGGATTTTTGATGCTTAGAGCTG
Source organism: Typopeltis vanoorti (assembly GCF_054136105.1). Classification (NCBI taxonomy): domain Eukaryota; kingdom Metazoa; phylum Arthropoda; class Arachnida; order Uropygi; family Thelyphonidae; genus Typopeltis; species Typopeltis vanoorti. The sequence goes on along the minus strand of NC_143568.1, from coordinate 1,127,960 downwards.
GATATCCTTGCTATATGGTCAAAGCAACAAAAATTGAGGCTAATTGTTATGTCTCTGTGCCTCTATTGAGGCACGCAAGGATCAAGAGTTCTAGATCTCATCATTTCATCAGAGGATGTAATTGTTAGAGGGGTTTCACATTTTCCTCCAGTTGGTGAAAGTGATCATGAAGTAATCATGATCACTTTCATTGTGTAGTCATATGCAGGCTTTTGTGAGAAAAGAATATATGTGGAATTATAAGGCTGATGATTATGACAAGCTTGGGAGACAACTTCGAGCTATAACGTGGAACGAGGAGTTGAGCAGTAAGGAAATAAATGCTGCATGGGAACTTACAAAGAAATACATAACAGCATCAATGTTCGAATGTATCCCAAAGGCCAAAAGACTCAATAAGGTTGGTGTAAAATGGATGAAAGTGGAGCTTAAGCATAAAATCTGGAAAAAGAAAGTTCTTTGGAGGAAGTACAAGATGAATAATGGTAATCAGTCACATGAATATAAAGAACAAGCCAGGAGAGTCACTCAGCTAGTAAGGAAAACAAAAGTAGAGTATGAGCAGAATTGGCAAATCAGGCTAAGAAAAACCCTAGAGAGTTTTTTAGATATGTGGCAAGTAGAAGGAAGAATAATCATGGAAAGATGAAGTTAAAGGATGAAAGTGGTAGAATGGTAACTGCTGCAGAAGACATTATTGAGATATTCAGTGATCAATTTATAAGTGTGTTTCATCCTGATCAGGGTGGAATCATGAGGAACTTAAGTGTAGAGGACATAGGAGAGGATAGCTTAATTGTGAGTGAGCAGGAGGTATTTGAGAAAATAAATAACCTTGATGTTAATAAGGCAATAGGATTTGATGAAATATCACCATGCATCTTAAGGGAATGTTCCAGGGAACTGGCAGTAGCATTGGCATGCCTGTTTAATAAGAGTTTTACAACAGCATAGGTTCCAAGGGAGTGGAAGGAGGGTAAAATTGTTCCACTGCATAAAGGCAGTGATAAGGCTGTAGCTTCAAATTATAGGCAGGTCTGTATATCTGGAGTTGTGGTGAAGGTCCTGGAGAGATTGGTGAGAAGTAGGATACAGAAATGGGTTGATAACAGCAGTATTCTTTGTGGTTATCAGCATGGGTTTGTTAAGGGGAGATCATGTTTCACTAACTTATGTACTATAATAAGGTGACAAATACCTTGGACAGAGGAGATGCATATACAGTGGCATACTTGGATTTTGCAAATGCTTTTGATAGACTGCCACATGACAAACTCTTAATTCAATTGAAAGAGATGGGATTGGATAACAGGCTTCTATGTTGGATCAGTGACTAGCTGTCAGATAGGTATCAGAAAGTTGTATATGGGGGCACAGTATCTCGAAAGAGAAAGGTCACCAGTGGTGTGCAACAGGGCGGTTAGTTTTGAGGCCATTGTTGTTCAATTTGTATGTTAATGATATTGGGTTGGGTTTAACTAGATAAATTACCTTCCCATGAATGGGCAGGTAATTTGAACTGTCAGTTCAATGTTGCCAAGTGTAAGGTTTGAGATTTGGTAAGCAACAATGAGATGCCAAGTATACACTTGGTGGGGAAACTTTAACAGAAGTAGAGGAGATGAGAGGTCTAGGTGTGATGGTGGACAAGGACCTGAAATTCAGGGGCCACATTGCACAAGTTGTGAAGACATTGCATCAAATAATGGCAACGATGTGGAGAACCCTGACATGCAGAAATAGAGAGGTTATGATTCCATTGTATAAGGCCTTGATCGGGCCTCATATGGATTATTGTGCACAAATTTTGGTCGCTGGGTTTTCATGGTGATGAGGATATGTTGGAAAGGGTGCAGAGAAGATTCACAGAGGTAGTCAGTTGTCTTTGCAATGTGGAGTACAAGGACAGATTGAGGGAATGTAAGTTGCAGAGCCTCATGAATAGGAGGAAGAGGGGGGGATATGATTGAGACATATAAACTGGTCAGGGGTTGTTATCAGGTAGACATGGAAGAGATTTTTCATAGAATTGGAGGGGGAAGTAGAACAAGAGGCCATTGCTGGAAACTGTATAAGGAGGGTATGAGCAAAGGAGTGAAAAGCAGGTTCTTTTCATGGATGGTGGTTGGTGAGTGGAATGCATTGCCTGAGTGTGTTGTGGATGTGGACACATTGAATCAGTTTAAGACGTGGTTGGATGAGCATTGTATGCAATAGTGAGTATCTTCCACGATGAGTCTCTGACTCCATGGAGGTCTGGTGTTGATAATAATAAGATCCTTCACAAAAATGACACTAAAAAGAAAAGATTACAAGAATCCAATAGCCATACCCTACATTAGGGGCATTTTGGCAAAAATAGAACACTGCTTAAATACAACATTAAGACTACTTGTAAACCACTGACAAATTAAGAAATTTACTAGCTCTTCCAAAGATCCTTTTCCATACCTGGCCCACCCAGGAGTTTACAAGATTCAATGTACCTGTAACCTACCTTACATAGTGGAAACAGAATGTACCATCCCAATCAGAAAAAATGAACACAAATGACATTAAATACCTCCACTGTGGTTAAACAGGCCTATCAGACCATGCACTCCAAACATGCCACAGAAGCGACTGGAAAGGCATCAAGTCCTTACACCACACCACAACCGGGTTTGAAAGAAATTCAAAGAATCTTGTGAAATGATGAAACATTATCCAAACCTGGACAGAAATGATGAATTAATCCTTCCAAGAACGTGGAGAACCCATCTGCAACCCATATAGCAACAAGAACAAGCCCAAACAGAAGAAAATCTCAATATGAGAGGACTTTAGAAAAGTTTAATGTAGTTCCATTATATTTTATTTAATTTTTTTTTATTTAATTTAATTTTTTTAATTTTGTTATTTTATTTATTTATTTTTATTTTTTTATTTTTCCACAAGAGGTCAGGCTAGGTTAAATCATTAACAAGCATTTAGATTCATCTTACTTTTATACAGCGCAGTGTCACGTAGCTTGTATCTTATACATATGTATTTTTCTTGATGATGACCTCAGCACAGAGGTTGAAACATTGAAGATTACATTTCCTAATGTTAAGTAATGCAATTATTCTACCACGTGTGTTGTACAAAATTAACAAATGGACATTTGAAGTAATGTCTTGAGCAGGGATACTGAGTTTTAGGCTTTTGAAAACTTGGTGGTCTTGAAAGCTATGAGTTTGAGAAACTAGTAATAAAATCTGGAAAAAAAAAGTTAATATATTCTTAATAAAATGTATCATCATCTAGTATATGCTAGATATTATGAATGTAATAATCATGAATAAGAAACAAAGCATTTTGTGACTAGTTTCTCATTCATAACCATTTCTGATTATTATTTTGCTAATCTTTCATCATCGTTTCTGTTTAAACGACTATACCATCTTGGAGTAGTTTGCTCACTTCTTACACTTCCTTGAATATTAAATTAAGTTTTTTTTTTAATATGATTCTGCCATTGATGCCATCTATTTACTCACTTATTTTTCCTCAAGACTGATCTGTGGTTAACAGTCTTTGATAAGCTGGTTTTAAGAACCCAGTTTTCTGATCTGTGTGTTAAAATTGGTTGGTTTGAACACTGACTTGTATGTTACTAATATGGTGTTTTGATTGGTTTCTCTCTTCTTCCACATAAATTTATTCATCTAGCTTCCCACCTTAATGACATTATACCAGAAACTTGTATTGCTTTTCATGTCTTCTCATCATTTGAATTGCTGCATTTCGAGTTAACGCTTTGTCTGAGTTAAAACCCACCACATATTCGCCTTTATTATTATTATTATTACGGGTATCTCCATGGAGTCGGTAGACTCATCGCGGGAGACCCAAACTAGCAAAACAATATCTGTCATATTTCTTCTTGAATTCATTTACAGACGAAGAGCTCACAACCAAGTCAAGCAATGAATTCCACTCATTCACCACCCTCAAGGCAAAAAACCTTGTTCTGACACCTTTGTTAACCACACCCTTCTTTAATTTCCAGGGATGACCTCTTGTTTTTCCATCACTATCACACAGCTGAAATATTTCCCCTGCATCAATCCTATAAAAACCTTTCAGTAATTTAAATGTTTCTATCATATCTCCTCTTCTTCACCTATCAACCAATCTCTGCAATCCACAAGCTCTCAATCTATCAATGTAGGGAGCATTTTTTACATCACTCACCAACTTGGTCACTCTTCTCTGAACCCTCTCCACAGCCTCCTCATCTCCAAGGAATCCAGATGACCAGACCTGAGCACAGTAATCCAAATGTGGAAGTATCAATGCTTTTATAAAGGGGAATAATAACCTCTTTATCTCTGGATGTCAGTGTGTTTCTCAACAACCAAGTAATTCTATGTGCAATCTTGGACACTAAGCACAGAAATTCCTAAAACATTTCTATACATATTGATTAATTTACTACTCCACTGTTTAAGCCTCCAACATGGTAGTAGATGAATTAAAGCACCTGTGAGTGATCACCATCATCTTGCTTATTGGAAACTTGAAGTGGCTTGAAAAAATTCCATGCTTAGTCTGTATAAGAGAATTTCTAGATTATTTCTATAGTCCCCCCATGATACCAATACATGTTTGATCTCCTTTTATGGATGGGATTCACACAAAAATAATTTAAAAACAGACTTTTTTTTTCTGAGTGAAACATACTGGAACTATCACTGATACTATATGTACAAATAAATCTCACTGTCCAATTTTCTGTTTTGAAATTTGCCCACATCACTTGAAATTGACTTATCAAGAAGTTTATTTTCAAGTTTAGTGATACTATAAGGATACTGTATAGCTATAATATACTTAATAGTGATACTGTTAAGGATATTATAGCTAGTCCCTCTTTTCTCTTATCCTTTATTGATTGAATAAATTGTCTTATGCTTATTATAAAAAGTCTTGTTTGTTTTGATATACTAGTTATACCTTTTTGTAGTACCGTAATATCTCTGCTAGTTCTTTAAATTTCGTGAGGCTGTTCCAGTGATTTTAACGAAGTGAGGGGAACTTAAATGAGCAATGCTCTGGTCATAAACAATATCTGATTACGTTATGCCATCATAATTTTTGTGCAGTTTTAGAAAGTATAGAATATAATTTGGTCGAGTAAGTTCCAAATTGTCAGCTCATTCTTTTTCGTTCAACAATTAACTGAATATGTAATTACAGAGTTCACCATGCATAAATGAGGATTAGGTATGGAGCACTATTAAAATTCTCTACATTTCTTATAGACTTTATGGTCTCCTTTATTCCATTAGCAGACCTATAATTTAGTCCCTTAAATTATCCTTTATGGAAGACTGTGTGTGCGTGCGTGTACATGCTCTTGTGGCTATAATGCTTTCTAAATCCTAGGAAACATTATATTGCTTTCTGATCTGATGTTCTTCTAGGAGTGAATTCTGTTTTCATTAAAAAAAAAAAAGTTGCACATATAATGTCATGTGCACACCTCTCTTTCCATTACCGGGTTATAATGTGGATTAAAACAAAAATATTTCCTAGTATACTATGCTGCTAAAACTAGTAATAACCTTTTTCTGTTATCCCTATGTTGAACAAGCATATATAGGATTTACAACTGCTCTTGTAAGGATGTATAAAATTAAAGAAATAGAAGTATATTGCATATTGTACATCATTTGCAAGGTTGTTGAAGAAGCTCAGAAATGGAGGAAAGAGTGCTGTAAAAGGAGTTAGAGATGATAAAGGTGACATGAAAAAGGGAGAAAAAAGGTATCTTTGAAGTATGGAGTAATTACTTTGAAAAATTGATAAATGAAACAAGTAGTGATACACAGTGGTAAAAAAAAAAACATTCAGCAAGCATGCAGTCAGGAATACATATCCATACTTGAAGTAGAAAAAGCCATCAAAGGCCTGAAATGTGGAAAGGCAGCAGGAGTGGATGATATTTGACCAGAAATGTTCAAGTATGGCAGTATAAAAGTCTTACCATGACTGCACTGCATTGTTCAGAAGGCCTGGACAGAGAGACGAATTCCAGATGATCGGAGTAGAGCTCTCATAGTATCCATATATAAAAAGGGAAATAAAACTGAATGTTGAGAATTACAGAAGTATTTCTCTACTGAGTGTTCCTGGTAAGATTTATGCAAGTATTCTTGAGAAATAATTGAGAAGAATTGTGGAAGAAAAGCTTGGTGAAGAACAAGCTGGATTCAGGCCAAATAGAGGCTGTTAGGATCAGATCTTCACTTTACGACAAATAGTTGAGAAAACATGGGAATATAAGAAAGATCTGTATTTAAGTTTTGTAGATCTGGAAAAGGCATATGACAAGGTGCCAAGAGAGAGAATCTATTCAATACGCTACAGTTATATGGTGTCAATGGGGCATTATGTCAAGCAATACTTAGTCTTTATTTGAGTTTGTAAGTGAGCAGTTAGAATTGAAGAAGTACAGGAAGATGGTTTAATGTTAAATCTGGTGTGAGACAAGGATGTATATTATCCCCTCTGTTATTCATTATCTATATGGATCACATTGTGAAGGAAAGTGGTGGATCTGATGTCAAGGCTGGTGATGTTAATCTCAGCTCTTTGCTTTGTGTGGATGATGTTATACTTCCAAATAAATCTGCTAGAAGTCTGCAAGATGCCCTGACTAAAATGAATAATTGTTAATAGATATGGTATGAAGGTCAGCATTAAAAAGACAAAGACAATGAAAATAGGCAGAAGCATTGAAAATATCAGCTGCATTGTGAATGGAGAACCTATAGAACAGGCCTGCACAACTTGATTGTCTTTGAGGGCCAAACCCAACTTGGACCACCTGACCAAGGGCCAGATCACTTCGGGCCTTGAATCTTAGACTAGTCCACTGCAGCTAAACTTAAGTAATTTGTTAGTAGGTCTACAGTAAATTCTAATTAATATGCATATTTGATTTTAGAGAGTTACAATTAAAATTATAATCAAAATTATTTACAAACAGATATAGCTACAAAATTTCTCAATAAAAACCACTTAAACATAAACACAAAATTTACTAATAATTTCACTGATAATATCACACTTATTCTCAGTGAAATATCAGTGACTGAATATCACATTGTGACACATTGCATTTCTTTGTTGCCACTATTTTATCAAAGTTTGGTATCATGTTTGAAGTGGTCGTTCTTAATATGGCCTCAAAATTATTATCACTTAAAGATGAACGCTGTTTGGTTTTGTTCAAGTTCATGACCGAAAATGTTTGTTCACAAGTATATGTGCTCCCAAACATGCAAAATACCTGGTAGGCAGTATCCAACAAACTTTTAAATTTATCCTGATCCAGAATAGAATAAAACTCTTGTAAAGTACTCTCCCTATTCTTGACCCGATAATTTTCAGAACACTGGGGATCAATAGCTTCCATCTGGAGTTCGACAGATTTCCTGCTTTGACAGAAAATGGATCCTCAGTCACTTTTATGTAGGCTTCGTCTTCATTACTCGATGGCATTCTTTTCTGAAACTCCTCACTTAGAAGTGATATGTGCTTCTTATATTTTCCACCCACCATTGAATGATATTCTGATGGAATATTCTGTCGACATGTTAAGAAATGTGACATATCCCTCCTTAGCAAGTTGATTTTCAAACAAACTTAATTTCATTTTGAATGCCATTATAAGAGACATTAACTGAAAAACAAACTTATTTTTTCCTTGAAGCTGTAAATTAAGGTCATTCAAGTGACCCAAAATGTCACACAAGAAAAATAAATCTTGATTCCATTCTTCATCCATTATTTCTGGGAATTTTTCCTTATCTTCTTGAGATTTCCAGAAATCAACGAGTTCATTGTTTAGCACGACAAAGCATGACAAAACTTTACCACAGCTCAACTAACATACATCAGTGTGGTATGGTAGATCCCTGTACTCGGCAACATTTTCTTCTAGAAACGCCTGAAACATTCTTTTTCAAACCCCGAACTCGAATATAGTTGACCAGAGCAAATACTACTTTAATCACATGATCAAACTGCAAAAAACTTTGAACTAGCACCTGCTGATGAATTAGGCAGTGAAATTTTGTCAATGATTTACTTGCATATTGTTCAATAAATGTTACAGCACCAACATTTTTTCCACACATAGATGGGGCACCATCAGTGCAACTGCTACTAAATTCTTGAAATTTAAGGATAGTTTTTCGGTTAATACATCTTTACATTTTCTGCAATCTTTCCTGGTGTGCTTCCTTTCATTGAACACAAACCAGCAAGCTCCTCTGTCACCTCAAAATTCTTATTAATGCCTCTTGCATATATTAAACGCTGTACAGTATCTTTCATGTCAGTACTTTCATCCATAGCAAGTGAATAATAGACAAATTCACTAGCTGATTTTTGCAAGTTATCTTTAAGATCCTCAGCAACATCAGCCACCCTGCACTTGAACAGTCATATGGGGCAAACTGATATTTTCAAAATTATTTTTCTTATCAGGACACAATTCGGAAACGGCAATCATCAGACACTTTTTTATCAACTCTCCCTCAGTAAATGATTTACCAGCACAAACTATTTCTTGTGATATTTTAAAGCTTACCTTTGTGGCAACTTCATTTGCAGATGTCACGTTTTTAAAGGCTTGTTGCTCACCGCTAAGGACTTTCAATAACTTTGCTGCTTTTATTTGCTTTTCACTTGCATCCAACTTGCCAAGGTTAGGATGTTTCGATTCAAAATTACCTCTCAGATTGTACTCTTTCGGCACAGCGATATATTCCTGGCAAACAATGTACACTATTTTGTCCTTAACATAAAAAAAAATATTTGTTTGTGCACTCAGGGTTAAATGTTCAATGTTCCAAATCTATTTTACGCTTTTTACTTAACCTCATTGTGTTGAGATTGACAATATTAATTACAAAAAACTAATGATGAAACACAATAATTCAGGTTATGATAAGTTATTGAAAGTTTATTTTTCACTTGGTTAGCGTATAATAAATTTAGTTTAATCCTTTATCCAAGTGTGAGCAAACAAAGTTTGCACCTGAAAGTATCTTCAGGACAGGGGGTAAGGTGGTACAACACCAGGCCACTCCTTGCAAAGGTGGAGCAAGCTAGCAATACTCCTATCTCAGTATCTCCCATAATGCAAAACACATCTCCTTGCAGATATGTGTTGCTCCACCTTTGCGAGGAGTGCCCTGGTGTTGTACCACCTTACCCCAGTCCTGAAGATACTTTCAGGTGCAAACTTTGTTTGCTCACACTTGGATAAAGGATTAAACTAAATTTATTGATAACAGTTATGTAATGTATTGCTCCAGCTACAACCAACCACTACACTGCCAAAGCCAGTCAAGGCATGGCCAAATTTGTGTAATGTGATTCGTTCTCATTCGTAGATATTAAGTCGTTATCACAGTGATGTAACTTTGAATTTCCCCGTAGTGACACTAGCGCTAACAAAACCTCAAAGCGATTGTAATAATTTGTTATTAAATACGACAGTGGGAATAACTCCAATGCTATTTATTGTCGAGTTGAAAGAAACATGATTGTGACATTAATCGCATGAATGTAAACATGCAGAGTCTTAGTAAAAATTTAATTCAAATAGTCTAATTTCATATTCTCCGTTATAATTAATTAATTTCAATCAGGCAGACAGGCCAAAATAAATAGCATTGCAGGCCGTGTGTTGTGCAGGCCTGCTGTAGAACAAGCAGACCTGCACAAACATTTCAGTTACTTAGGCACAATTTTTAGTGAAGATGGTAAATTAAATATGGAAATAGATAATGTAATCAACAAGGCTGGTATGGTAGGAAGTCAAGTAAATACATTTATATGGAATAAGAGAGAAATTAGTCAAAACACTAAATTAGCTGTATACAAGACAGTGCTCAAACCAATTTTAACTTATGGATCTGAGAGCTGGGTCAGAAATAAAGTACTTGACCACAGATATGAGAGTCCTGAGAAAGATTAGGGGCATGAACAGATGGCATCAATGGCAATATCATATTAAAAATGAGGATGTTAGAAAAGAACTTGACGTTGTCAAGTTCTTTTCTAACATCCAGAATTGCATTAGCAGAGATAATCTCAGGTGGTATGGTCACTTAAATAGAATGGGTGAGGAAAGATTAGCAAAACAAGTGTTCTCTGCCAGGTTGGCAGGAAAAAGACCCAGAGGATGACCAAGATATAGGTGGATTGATACGGTAAAAAGTGCCTTACATGATAGAAATATAAAATCTGATAATGTTGGAGTCTTGACAAGTAACAGACTGATTTGGAGGAAAATTGTAGATAGGAAGTTAGTAATGATGTAAATTTTTCATGTAGTACTATCATATCCTATATGCCCCTTGAGGATACATGACAGGAATTTGATGATGTATATTGCGTTATCATGTTGGTTTTGATTATGTTGGACATCAATATTTATTTTTGTAGGGTTCTAAATACAGAAACAAATGATTGGTGTTAATTTTTTAAAAAAATTTGAATGATCATTATTAGCATGTTCTTTTATCTGATTAAGATTTGAAAATATCTTAAAGTGAAGATTTTAATACTGATGTGAATGACATTTCTTTGTAATTAGGCTATTATTGGAAATCATGATGCAGGATTTGTTGATGGCTCCTTCCAAGAAGCAAGGTTTCATTGTCCACAAGGAGTTGTTTTTCATGAACCAGGAATTATTTATGTTGCAGACACTAAAAATCATTCTGTGAGGAAGGTAAGGAATTTATGGAAATTTTGTTTTATTTTAACATTATATAAAATTTAAATCTTTTTATTATTTTTTTCATTTTTTAGCAAAACAATTTTTGCTTTTAAAAAAAAAACAACTTATCCAACATCAAAACTGCAGTCATCAAAAGGCAGGTACATATACACTATCTACCATTAATTGTCTGGACACTTTAGGAATTTATAGTTGATACCTGCAGGCGAACCCTAATATCGGGTATGTCCACCTTTGAATTTGATCAACTTCTGCACTGTCTGAGAAAGGCTTTCCAAAAACATTCTGTATATATCTATACTGTGTTATTCCTTTACCATCTTATTTCTTTCTCTTGTATCTTCTCTCTTCCTCTATTATTCAAACTCTAATGATGACATTTCTTCATTCTAATGTTACATGCAAAATTCCACAGACAGATATCTTGATTACATGGTGCTAAATATTTGTTGCTTCTTCATCTCCTTGGAACCTAGACATCTCTCTGAGCATAGTAGTCCAGATGTCATCTAATCCTAGTCTTATAAAGTAGAAGAATAACTTCCTGTTCCTATAAGTTAGTTTTGTCTTAAATATTGTAATTGCTTGCTCTGATGACTTACCACCTTAATAGTGTCATTAAACTTTAGCTCATTGTCCACCATCATTCCAAGGTATCTTCAGTCCAAAACACATAACCTTACTTAACAACATTAAACTGACATCAAAATTGCCCATAGAATTAGTCCGTTAAGTCATCCTACAAGGATTCTATAGCAAATCTCTTATCACATCTTTGATAATCAGAATATAATTGGATGGTCTCCTCCAGACCATTTCTAATATCATTAATATACAGGTTACAGCATTTAGCCAAGTGTAGAATCTTATGGTAGTCCACTTGTCATTCTCCTTTACTTAGACTCCATTCTTCCATACATCACACTCTGATACCTATCAGTTAGCTGCTCTCCTAACCATGTTACATGCCTATTTTGCAAATCATCCTCTTGAGTTTGTATAATAACCTCACATATAGATCTTAAGAAGGCATCATCATCATGCTTGTCAATGATTTAGACCTAGAATGGACTGTTCTGGCCTTAGATCATCGTTGAATCTCTTCAGAGGATGTCCTGATTTTCTTTTTCTTAATGGTTTGTAATTTAAGGCTTGTTTTGGTAATCTTCTGTTTTCATTCTTTGAACATGTTCCATCCATTTATGTTTATATTTTTTAATTTTTTCTGTTACTGATTCCTGATTTAATTCTTCCATAATTTCTTTTGTGATTGAATAAAGTATACTTTGCAGTTTTTCTCACAAACTTCATTTCAGCTGTTATTAATTTTTGTTTGTCTTTTTGTTTTATTGTCCAGATTTCACTTCGTACAATAGGACTGGTAGGGCTAATGTATCGAATACTTTTAGTCTGGTTTGTTTTTGTGCTAGACTAGTTTAAGTATAGAGTAATTACATCTGTTATTTTTAAATATTTTACAATTTTTAGGTTTATATCATTTTCATTTTCAGTCATACATCCTAGGTAGTTAAATTAATTCACCTGTTCTAAAATCTTATCTATTACTATTTTAGTTCTTACTGGATCTTGTCCTTTAAAGGCCATCGTTTTTGATTTTCCTATTGATATTATCATTCCATAATCTTTGGCTATCTCATTTAAATTTAAAGTATCTTTCTGTAAGTTATCTTCAGAATTTGTAATTATTATTTGGTCATTAGCAAAAAGTAGAGTGTTTAAGTTCACAGTAGGAGAAAGTTTAATACCTTGATGGAAAATTTTATTCCATTTTATTATTATTGCACTTAAGATAAATGTTAAAAAGAGTTGCTGAAAGGGGGACATCCCTGTCAGACTCCTTGGTTTATGTCTCTCGTATAAGATAGTTCATGATTTAATCAGAGCTCTAATAGTACCCATATATAAAAAGGGAAATAAAACTGAATGTGAGAATTACAGAGGTATTTCACTACTGAGTGTTCCTGGCAAGATGAAAATTATTTGGTATTTATCTTTCTTTTAATATGTCAAATAAAATGCTTCTTTTAACTTTGCCAAATGCTTTTATAAAAATCAATAAATGTAATATGTGTTTCTAAATCATATTCTCTTCTTTTCTCTGTTATTAATTTTAGCCAAAAGGCTGAGTCTATACATGATCGTCCTTTTCTAAATCCATTCTGTACTTCTAAAATAAAGTTTTCAGAATATTTTATTAGTTTGTTATTTAATAATAAAACACATAAAAACCACAGTAATAACTTTTAATTAATAAAGGTACAAATATTTCATACTGAAATTAACAGTACATCTTCAGTGTCATACAAACAGCTAAAAGAATGGAATACAAAGTAAAGAACAGTCGGTGGATCACCAATTAACATTGTTGCCGCATGTTAGGAGATTAATTACTAAATATTATTAAATATTCCTTTAAAGAAAATTGATTTTTATTGATGGTTGCATAAAATAAAAGTCTCCCAGATTTTTGAGAGGGTGAGAGAGTCATTTCGATTTAGATTCGGCCAATGTAAAATAGCTTCACAACTTTCTTTAAAGAGGCGTTCATATTTGAACCTGCATCAGTTGAGGAGAAGAGCTTTATCCCACTGGATATTATGAGTAGTGTCAATGCTGTTGTGCTAGACCAGACTTATGAGATTTAATGTATTCAATATAATATTGATGTTCCTTAATTCTGTTTTCCACAGAACGGCCTGTTTGTCCAAAATAAGATACATTGCCTTCACATGGTATTTGGTAAACACCTGCCAAAGATGGAGATGACAGTTTATCTTTTGTAGAAAGCAATAAATAAGAAATTTTGTTGAGAGGAATATACGTGGGAATCAGATGATACTTCTTCACAATTCTGCCTATCAGTTCAGAGATGCCTGGAATGTAAAGGATTAAAACTCTGCAGTCTGTTGAAGAAACCTGAGGTATTGGATCATAGGACTCAATTATCTGCTGTATTTGATTCGGGTTGTAACCATTTGATTCTATTGGCTTTTTTATAGTGGAAAGTTCTTGTTGTAAGATTACTGGAGAGGCGCACACTTTATGTGCTCTATTAATTAAGGATTTGATAATGCCAACTTTTTTGCGATGTGTGATGAGCAGACTTTTGAAGAATGTATTTGCCAGTGAATGTAGGTTTTCAATAGACACTTGTAGACAAAGTACCAGAAGATGTACGTGTAAGGAGGATATCCAAGAATGGTAAACTACCAGAATTTTTTTTTCCGTGGTGAATTGAATACATGGATGAAGGCTATTTATCTGTTGTAGAAACGTGAGAGTTTTTCTTCAGCCTGTGGCTAAATAGCAAAAACATCCTCGACATAACGAAACCAAAGAGAGGGTTGAAGATGAATGGATGAAAACATATTGTCTTCGAACTGTTTCAAAAAATAGTTTGACAGAGACAGAGGGCTACCTCTTTAAAGAAAGTTGCTAAGCTATTTTACATTGGACGAATCTAAATCAAAATGACTGTCTCGCTCTCTCAAAAATCTGGGAGACTTATTTTATGCAACCATCAATAAAAATTAATTATTTTTAAAGGATTATTTAATGATATTTAGTAATTAATCTCCTAGCATGCGGCAACAATATTAATTGGTGATCCACCAACTGTTCTTTACTTTGTATTCCATTCTTTTAACTGTTTGTATGAAACTGAAGATGTACTGTTAATTTCAGTACGAAATATTTGTACACTTATTAATTAAAAGTTATTACTGTGGTTTTTACGTGTTTTATTATTAAATATACTATGCCACAGGTACCTCTAAAGATTAGAATCATCATCCTTCACGGGAAGAATTTACTAAACAAACAGGAAAATTAGGAAAGTTATCTGTTGTATAAGGTAAAACCGCGTAGGTTAGCCTAGTGACTTTGCGCTTCGCAACCATATGCCTGGAGAAGGAGTGTCCCAGGTTCGATTCCCATTGTAGACGTGAGGAATTTGAGGATCTTCCTCAGGCATAGCCAAGTTAGCCAGTCTTGGGCGCGGTCAGTAGGGTTTTTTCCGCCAGTTTATCTGGCGTTTTTCATCCCGCAAACAGGCAAACCGGCCCCTTAAACATACGCCTCTACAGTCAAAAATATATCCCCCCCAGCGGCAGATCAGGCGACGGGTCGGTTGGGAGTAGTACTAACAAGAAGTCGCATCTAAAGTAACACGCGGACCCTGCATAGGAAGCGGGAATAACGCGTAGAAGAAGAAGAAGAAGAAGAAGATCTGTTGTATAAGGTAAGCTTCGGGCAAGGATTGCCTTTCTAAAAAAAATGTCGTGATAAGAAAGTTATTCCTACATTTGCTAGATTTAAAGAAACAATTCGGTCTCGTGGAGCCAACGCTATTTACATTTGTGCAAGTTTTTCCTTAATACGGAACCAGCTTCGGGCAACTAAAAAAAAAAAGAATTAGCTTCTAATATTAAGTCTATTTTGGATTGTGAAGAAAAAATTTCAGCTGTTCTTGATGACGAATTACTTGATATTGTTCTTCGATTGTCAAAACAATCTCTATCCCGTTCCTATGAAAGATATATTTACAAACTTATGCAAAAATATAATTCTTTGTATCATAAACAAAAGAAAAACGTTACCTCTGACACTTCTACGAATAAATGGATTGTTAATATTTCTGGACGCCCATTATCTGACGCTGAAAATAATGCTTTAACTAAAGACCTGGATTTTGCAGTTATACCTAACGCATTCCTTATCTTGATTTTTTGCATAATATAGAACGTAATCTGTCAGGACTTTTTAGCGAAGTGCTAACAAACTACGATTTGAAGTTGCGACTTCTCTTTTTAAAAGCATGTTACCTCTATGTAACTTATCTAATGCTGAAATCAATGGGCTAACTTCTTTAAGAAAAAATAAAGATTTATCTATTCCAAAAGCAGATAAGGGAAAAGCTATTGTGATCATGGATATGCCTGACTATGAGAGAAAAGTAACCAGCCTTTTAGAAAATACCTCCACTTACCAAGAAATCACTCATAATCCTACAAATTCACAAATTAAACAATTAAATAAGTTGCTTGATGAAGTTATCCATTGTGGATAAACTACGTACTTATTTTGGAAGAACTCCTCGCTTATATGGCCTCCCAAATACACATAAAGAAGGCTATCCAGTAAGACCTATCATGAATTGTATTGATCCTCCTACTTATTGTATTGCAAAAGTCTTGTCACGTTCCTTAACTGCTCTTACTGGGCACTCCAGATCGTACATAAAAAATTCGACACATTTTCTTGAAAAAATCAAAAATATTCAAATCAAAGAGTTTGAGTTATTAGTCGGGTTTTATATTGTTTCTCTTTTTACCAATATCCCAGTAGTGAACACTGTCAAATTACTATATGAGGATTACCCTCCAGGTATTGCAAAGATTTTCGAATTTTTTATACACTCAGGTTATTTCATTTGGAAAAACAAGATCTACAAACAAGTTGAAGGTACTGCCATGGGTAGGCCTCTGTCTCCGCCTTTGGCAAAGTATTTTTTGAAACACTTCGAAGACGATATATTTTCATCCATTCATCTTCCACTTTGGTTTCGTTATGTCGAGGATGTTTTTGCTATTTAGCCACAGGCTGAAGAAAAACTCTCACGTTTCTACAACAGATAAATAGCCTTCATCCATGTATTCAATTCACCACGGAAAAAAAAAATTCTGGTAGTTTACCATTCTTGGATATCCTCCTTACACGTACATCTTCTGGTACTTTGTCTACAAGTGTCTATCGAAAACCTACATTCGCTGGCAGATACATTCATCAAAATTCTGCTCATCACACATTGCAAAAAGTTGGCATTATCAAATCCTTAATTAATAGAGCACATAAAGTGTGCTCCTCTCCAGTAATCTTACAACAAGAACTTTCCACTATAAAAAAGCTTTCCAATAGAATCAAATGGTTACAACCCGAATCAAATCCAGCAGATAATTGAGTCCTATGATCCAATATCTCAGGTTTCTTCAACAGACTGCAGAGTTTTAATCCTTTACATTCCAGGCATCTCTGAACTGATAGAC
Organism: Typopeltis vanoorti; assembly: GCF_054136105.1. NCBI lineage: Eukaryota > Metazoa > Arthropoda > Arachnida > Uropygi > Thelyphonidae > Typopeltis > Typopeltis vanoorti. The sequence goes on along the minus strand of NC_143568.1, from coordinate 1,111,106 downwards.
AGAATTTTGAAAAAGTATCATCTGATTCCCATGTATATTACTATCAACAAAATTTCTTATTTAATGCTTTCTACAAAAGATAAACTGTCACCTCTATCTTTGGCAGGTATTTACCAAATACCATGTGAATGCAATGTATCTTATTTTGGACAAACAGGCCGTTCTGTGGAAAACAGAATTAAGGAACATCAATATTATATTGAATACATTAAATCTCATAAGTCTGGTCTAGCACAACACAGCATTGACACTACTCATAATATCCAGTGGGATAAAGCTCTTCTCCTCCATAGATGCAGGTTCAAATATGAATGCCTCTTTAAAGAAGTTTTGTGAAGCTATTTTACATTGGCCGAATCTAAATCGAAATGGCTGTCTCACTCTCTCAAAAATCTGGGAGACTTTTATTTTATGCAACCATCAATAAAAATTAATTATCTTTAAAGGATTATTTAATAATATTTAGTAATTAATCTCCTAGCACGTGGCAACAATGTTAATTGGTGATCCACCGACTGTTCTTTACTTTGTATTCCATTCTTTTAACTGTTTGTATGACACTGAAGATGTGCTGTTAATTTCAGTACGAGATATTTGTACCTTTATTAATTAAAAGTTATTACTGTGGTTTTTACGTGTTTTATTATTAAATTAACAATGCCACAGGTACCTCTAAAGATTAGTTTGTTATTTAAAATTCTGGTATATATTTTGTAACAGAATTTAGTATACTTATACCGCTGTAATTTTTAGAGTCATCTCTACTACTTTTTTTAAAGATAGGGATCATCTTGGGAAGTACTGTGGGAAATTCCAGAATTATGATGGTATAATTATTCCCTTTATCCAGTTCCACTCTAACTCTTGTAAATTTGATTAGATGTCTGGGAATCCTACCTTAAACAAAGCCATGCTGTCCTTTATAATGGATCAAAATGTTGTGTACCCATCTCTGGATATGTTTTCTGACAAACCTCTGCTTTACCTTAATGACCCCCCCCCCCCACAGAATTGCAGATTGAGATTGATCTGTAATTGACTGCATCAGTTCTAGCTCTTTCCTTGTACAATGTAATATCATACCCTCCCTCCACTGATTAGGAATTATGCTGCTGTTGAAACTCAAGTTAAAAACCAGGGTAGGGCATTGCTACTAGATTCCTTTGGTTGTTGTGCTGACATTCCATGCAGTCCTGCTGCTGTTTTTGTGTCATGCTCTTGCAATACTTTTTATCTCTCTACCTAATTCACTTCTGTCTTTTCATCTAGTTCATCCCTGACTTCCTGTGGAATATATAACTTAAATTATATATTTGGTTTAATCCTTTATCCAAGTGTAAGCAAACAAAGTTTGTGCCTGATGTATCTTCAGGACTGGGGCAACTCGTGGCAAAGGTGGACTGACTTCACATCACTTGCCTTAGTATCCCATAATGCAAAGCACATCTCCTTGCAGACATGTATAATGCTATGCATTTGCTTACACTTGGATAAAGGATTAAACTAAATATATAATTTATAGTATAACCAAGTGAAAAAATTTCCAACATTTTTCTCTAATCCCGAGTAATTTAATAATAAAGTGTGACACCTTTTGGCAACTTGTATATGGAAATATGACATCTGCATTGCTTCAACCTTGGGTCTGGCTCCCACTTGAAGAGACCTCAATAAAGGTCAAAACCAGTCTGGGTAGTGACCCCTTCTCATAATGCATAGCATTATACATGTCTGCTAGGAGATGTGCTTTGCATATTTGATACTAAGGCAAGTGATGTGAAGTCAGCCCACCTTTGCCAAGAGTTTCCCCAGTCCTGAAAATACTTCAGCTGCAAACTTTGTTTGCTTACACTTGGATAAAAGATTAAACCATATATATAATTTATAGTATAACCAAGTGAAAAAACTTCCAAAATGTATAACTTACCCATATTAATTGCTTATGACTCAACTATTTCATGTATATTTGACACTTTCCTACAATCCCCTTCCTGTGGGTCACCTGTTTGTGGTGGAGGGGACCTCCCAGTGATGTTACTGCCCCCCCCCTTTTATAATGGACTGCCATGTTTGGTGTGGTGCGACACTTGGACATATGCAAAGGGGGGGGGGGTCCTGGTACTCTTGACTACTTTGGTCTTTTTTGGCAAGATGGGCCATCCTGGATGGTTCAACCAGGATCAGTCTGCTGGTGAGCTCCTGCAAGGGTCAACGGTGTTACAGTAAGTCTCTCACCCCGTGGTATGTGGTCAGGACCCAAAACTTGCTGTGGTGCTGGTATAACATCCAGGGTTTTTTATGTCCAGGGTGAAGTTTTAAATGTTGATATTATTTTTGCAAGAGCACTGCCAGTTTTGTTATTTAGGAGAAATGGAGAATGCTGTCATCAGCAAAACTAGGATTTGAGGTCAGTAAAATCATTGTTTATGTATATGAGAAAGAGGGTGGGTGAAATAACAGAGCCCTGTGGAACACCCACATCAGTAGCAAAATCTGAAGTGAGAACACTCTTCATCTGAGCAGCCTGAAGAAAACTTATTGTCTCTCTCCTGCTCTTTGTAATTGGATTGCCAACCTCCTCTGGTTGTTCTTTGCATGTCATGCTGAATGAGACTTCTTTATGTATGCTGGAATATCCCACGGTTCTATACTCTTGAACGTGCTCTTCCTCCTTGACATCAATGACTTCAAATCCTGTTCATAGTTTTGTTGATGACAGTAATCTCCATTCCACTTCATTTGAGAAACCTTAAAGCTTCAAGATCTTCCATAACCAATATCAGTGCTTGCACTGATCTTATCATTCTCAAGTAGAGTGAAGACAACTGATTGAATTCTGTGCTATTAAAACAAACACAAAAATTATTAAAACTTTCTTATTACCCATAAGAAAGATCCTATCTCACTCCCTTACTTTTTATAATGTTCTAATATTCTTTCAAGATCAATTCTCCCCTACTTGGGCTAACTTTCACTTCCAGTTTATCCTGGCATCATCATATTATATCAATAGTCTAATCAGCCTTCAAAAACTCATTATTTTTTTGTTCAAAACATTGCTTTTCTCCTACTCAACTCCTAACATTTTATAAATCTCAAATCCAAAACCTTAACAGTTTGGGTGGTCACCCCCAAAACCTCCTAAAGAATATTTGATTGTGATGGCAAGCCTGATTGGTGATCTCTCTCTCTCTCTCTCACATAAACTCCCATCAGTCTTTTCATAGTGTTCTCTTTCTGCGTTATGCCTTTAAAAAATTTTTTTTATTTTTTTTATAGGAACTTTCATGGGCATTGCTCCTCTGAACTGGCCACTATCATTCCTCTGCTTTAATCATGTAAGAACTAGATTAGTCACTGGTCAACATCTGTACACACTCCATCCTAAATATTGAATCAATGTTTCAGAATCTTTCTCGCATTCCATCCGCTGCTGTTTGGTATGGCCTTCCTCATACAGCAATCCCTCAATTAATGTCTCTCATTTAGTGCATCATTTTTTTTCTATACCCAAATACAATTAATATGCCTCTAATATTAGATTAGTGCACCTATTTACATCTTTAAAATGTTGCAAATTTTAAAAATTTTCTATCTATACATTTTTTTTAGCTAACTATTTTAAAAAATCACTCACCAGGATGAAATAATTTAGTTACCGATTGAAAACATTTTACAAAGTTATTTTTTAATGGCATACAGTATTACACTATTTCCATGTACATTATATTCAAAATTTACTGCCAAAAGTTGTTGTCTGCTAATTACACAGTTTTCGCCGATACTTTATAGTTTACTATATTCGGCATGAAACTCTCTGATTCCAATCTTTGAGTTTCTTATTCGGTTTTAAAACAATGTGGATTTTATATCCCCTTAATTTAAAATATTGTTTATATCGCCGAAATGAAGCTTATTAGCTCTTTATATTTAAGTAACTTAATGGTTGCACCGTCTTCGGAAACTCGTATAGCAGAGTATATAAGTTCTTTTTGCTATACACTTTGGTATTATGGTCTAGCTACTCACTGATGAAGCCTCTAAAAAGGCTGAAACCGGTCTGGGTAGTGACCTCCCTCCATAATGTAATAACAGCATACATTTCCTAGGAAATGTGTTTTTACATTATGGAAAATACCTAAGAATAGCGATCTGAACTTTCCCCACCTTTGCAACGAGTTGTCCGATATTGTACTACGTACTAGGGTCACTTGCATTAGCTCACGCTAGTTTTTGCCGATACTTTATAGTTTACTATATTTGGCATGAAACTCTCTGATTCCAATCTTTGAGTTTCTTATTCGGTTTTAAAACACATTATCATACTTGTAAAACACGAGTGGCATGTCACATGAAATTATATGATATTTTTATAAATAATAAAACTAAGATTTCCTCCTCCTTACAAAAACATATCTATAAAGTCCAATAACATACCTATTTCTTTAATTTTTTAATTTAAAATATCTTCTTAGTGCGACTTTTGCTGTTGAACTTCTTGGAATAGTTTCTCAATATGTGGTGAATACGGCGTAATTTTCATTTTCAAACATGACGAAAGACTCACGTTGTTTAGCCTTTCTCTAAATCTGTCGCAAACAAATATAATTTTTGTTCAAGCGAAATCATTTCTTCTAAAAGCAAAACTGCTGTATTTCCCTTTCCCTGTAGTTTCTTATTTAGTGCGTTTAAATGGGAAGTCATATCCACCATAAAGTAGAATTTTTGTAACCAATGAGTATCTTCTAACTGTGCGTATTCAAGGTCATTTTGTCTTAGAAACAACTTAACCTCTCCAAGGCAGGTGGCAAATCGCATCAGCACTGCACCCTCTGGAAAGCCATCTTATTCTGTTATGCAAAAGAAGATCGGAATATTCGCAATTGATTTCTTTAAGAAGTTTGCAAAATTGCCGATCATGTATCGGTCTTGCCATTATTTTGTTAACAATTTCTACAACGAAATGCATCACTACTGTTATCTCTTTTGGAAAAATTTGTGCATAAAGTATCTCTTGATGGATTATGCTGTGAAAGGAAAACACGTCATGCAAAATTTGTTTTTTAAATAAAGAAACAAAACCTCTTTTTTGTACCTTTCATGCTCGGCGCCCCATTGGTCGTAATAGATATTTTGTTAATATTAATACCCTTACTTTTCAAGCAAGTGGTAACAGCAGATTCAATGTCTTCTCCACGAGTTTCTCCTGTAAGTGGCAGTATATTGAGTAATTCTTCTTGAGGTCCTTGAGAGTTTACATATCTACAAATAAGTACAATCTGTGCAATGTCATCCACATCGCATGATTCGTCACAGGCAATGGAGAATCATGCAAAATTTGTTTTTTAAATAAAGAAACAAAACCTTTTTTTGTACCTTTCATGCTTGCATGCTCGGCACCCTATTGGTCGTAATAGATATTATTTTGTTAATATTAATACCCTTACTTTTCAAGCAAGTGGTAACAGCAGATTCAATGTCTTCTCCGCAATTTTCTTAAATAGCAGTATATCGAGTAATTCTTCTTGAGGTCCTTGAGAGTTTACGTATCTACAAATAAGTACAATCTGTGCAATGTCATCTACATCGATCTGTACTAATGTCATCAAATAACGATTTGTTACAGGCAATGGAGAATCCTGGTGTTGAATTTAGATCTGTAGCCTGCTGATTTGTTATATCTTCTGCCATTTGTATAGTTCTATCCCTTACAATCTTAGCAGATAATGTCCGCTTTTTTTTTAAAATCGCAGAAGAGAAATTCGGAACATTTTAATAAAACATTCTTTCACATATTCGCCATCCATAAAAAGTTTTCTTCTTTTAACAACTTCTTGAGCAACCACAAAACTAGCAATAGTCGTATTTCTTGATGCTTTTATCCATTTGGAAAATTAACATTTAGTTAGGTTTACTTTGCGTTGCAGCTCTTCTACTGCCTTTTTTCTTTCATCTCAATGTGGATATGCTTTGTCAAATGTATTGTGTTTATTTGAAAAATGTCGTAGTATATTTGATTTTTTATTGTTTGAAAGCTTTTCGTGGCATATTAAACACATTGGAAATCCTGCTGTATTTGCTACAAATGCATAGGTTTCGGTCCATTCACTTTTAAACTCCCGATTTTCTTGTTCTATCTCGTTCTGTCCTGGTTGGCTGAGTGGTTAGCGTATCCACTCTCCAGCCAAAAGGCTGGGTTCAAATCCTTCTTGTGCATGGGTGTTGTGATTGTCTGTGAAAGTACTAGTGGTGGTAGTCGGCGGTAGATGGCCTTGGTGTTAGATGATGAAGGTTGGTGGAGTAGTGAGACGAAGAGTTGTAGTGTAGATGCCCTCCCTCGACGAGTCTTTGGACTCCCTGGAGGTGTGATATAATAATAATAATAATAATCTTTCTCTTCTTTGCTGACATTTTAAATACTATAAAAATATTTTTATTTTGTTAATATTTAATTTAATGTTACAATATTCACGTTACCTAACACAATCACCAGTAAATGAAAGCACTGCAACGTCCACTACAAAACCTTTACTTATTTTAACAAAGTGAGCAGATTTACAGACCACACCTGCACTATATGCGAAGACAATGGGTGTGTCAGACAGGCAAGCGCTACATGTTCTAGCCTAGTGTGACTTATTTGGTTTAATAAATTAAAACAACATAAAACATAACTAAGTAATTTTAATTGGCATGAATAATTAAAACAAATATTTGACAAACCAGTGGGTTTGTAAATTCTTGCATTATCCATGATATTCCAAGACGAATGTAAAGAAGGATTATCGCTTTTGATGTCAAAGAGTTCAAACATGAAAGTATTAAATTTTTCAACATCACATGTACTATTTTCAATTGTAAAATATCCTTGACTTAATGTAAAATGTCCTTAATTTATTGCATATGCTATATTTAGGGTTTTTAGTTTCTAATTTAATAAATAACATTCATTTTGCATTATTCAAAAATAGATTGTTTAATAACAAAAAGAGCCGCAATTATTCATCCAAAGAGCTGCATGCGGTTCCGGAGCCGCTGGTTGCCGACCCCTGCACTAGAGTCAGTCCTTAAGGAAACTGCTCCTCATCAACTGGAATTCTCCTAAACCATTAACCAAAAGTGAATTGACTAACTTTTATCTATCATTCTTTTGTTTAAAGAATTCATATACCTATAGCAAGTAACTGATGATTCACCAGAAACTCTATAATTCATTAGAAATATGCACTGAGTAAATTTATTCTTTTTTAGATTGATTTGAAAGAGAAGAGTGTAAGTACTCTAATAGGAGGTGCAACTAAAGAGAGGGGTGAAGAAAAAAGAAATTGGGAATTTATTTTTCCGTGTAGCTCACCATGGGATCTTTGTATAGGACCTAGTAACGGTAAGTTTGGTCAGGATATCTAGTGGTTTTTTTTTTTTAATTTTTTTTTTTGACTTTTTTGATAGTTCATAGAATGTTGGGAAAAAAAAAGCATTTCTATCCAACTGCTTATAGTAAGCTCTAATTGCACAGGCATAACGCACTTGATTCATAATCATAATAGACCAACCAGCTCTACTAATCCACTTTTAGGTTATCTATAACTTATGGACTTATGTTTTTTTTTAACTGAGGTAGTCCATGTAAATTATTAACTAGGTGATGATCTAGATTTTATTTTGAGTGAGGGAGGGGATATATCAAAACTTGTAGTATTGCAACAGTATAATGCAAGACAAAACTTATATGGTTTGGAAATGTGATTGTATGGTTATATGATTTTGAAAACCCTTTGTGGGCTGGATAACCATAAAGTTAATTTGGAGAAGTCAAGCTATTTGGTTTCAGAATTACTCTCTCTCAGAATCTTTGGCAAACTAATGCAGCCATATTTGTTGAGGTTGGGGGGGGGGGGAATGCTTCATAATCAATGCTGATTCAAAAATAGTCTCTCAGACTTCATGGTCCTTCTATGTAACACTGATGCCTTTTTTTTCCATTTAATCCTGTGTGAAGGAGTATCCATATCATGGTCTTCCAGTCCTAACTTGCCACCCAGATGATTGCAGATGTAATTTTTATGTTTTCTTCAAGGCTGATTAACTGCTCTACTAGGCTGTCCAAAGTGGGCTAAACTACAGGCTCAAAGAACTTTATATACTCAAATGTGCAAGGGGATGAAGTTGATCTGTAGAAGAATGGATGAAGGTAGCCAGTTAAATGAATGATTTGAAAGTGGCACAGATATGTGTTGGTCATAGGAAGGAGGGGGGGGGGGTACATACAGTATTTTATCTATTTTGTAGGGGGTTGAATGATTTGAAAGTGGCACAGATATGTGTTGGTCATAGGAAGGAGAGGGGGTGCATACAGTATTTTATCTATTTTGTAGGGGGGTTTATAGCCATTGCCTAAAAAAAGTGTTGTGAGGGTTCCTGAGCTCATTTTCAAGAGCTGTGTCATTTGAATAGATAGTCATGGTTCTGTATGTATTTTGAGGGTGCCATACAATTGGGATTGGTGATGGTGTGATTGTGTATATAAATACCTTCCTCTATGTTTGAGTTTTCTATAAATGGAAAAGGGTCATTAGTCGTTAGTTTGTCATGTTACTGGTGTATCTAGAAAGAGGAGACATTTGTTACTTTCCAGAATAAATGGTTAATCTGAATAATTCAAATATGTCAGGGATTTCTGTCAAAAGTACATTAGTAAACAATGAAGTAATCTCAAAGCTGACCATAATGTCAGAATCCTATGAAGTTTAATTTTTTGCAATGCAGTCATGCCACTACCCATTCCAACAGTATGGCATCCTTGATGCAGGCCTTAAAAATCAGCTCAGGTACTTGCACAACACTTTTTAGTCAATGGCTACCACCCCTACAAAATAGATAAAATACTGTATGCATCCTCATCCCTCCTGTAACTAACGCACACACACACACATGTGATCATAGTAAAACCATTGCCATTCCTTATATGCTGGATACATCAGATAAGACAGTTAAAGTTCTCTGCAAATATAACCTCCATGCCACTTTCAAACCACTCATTCAACTAGTTACCTTTCCGTTTTCCTAAGAATAACAGATGAAGGTAATTCCTTGTGCCTGCATTTTAGCCTACTTTCAATAGAGTGGTAGATCAGTCAACATCTGCTTTGAGGAACATAAAAATTGCATATGTGATCATTTGGATAGCAAGTTTGCACTGTCAGACCATGCTCTGCATATTGTTTCACACAGGATTAAATGGAAGAAGACATTGGTGTTACATAGAAGTCGCTATAGGTCTTAGAGACTATTTTTAGAATCAGCATCAGCTATGAATTACTCCTCCAACCTTAACAACTATGGCTGCATTAATTTGCTAAAGATCCGGAAGACTTTCCAAGACCTAATAGCTAGTCTTCTCCAAATTAACTTTATGGTTAACTGTCCTGTGGAGGATGTTGGGTTAGGACATTCTCCTGGAAACTCACCTTAACCTATAAAACAGATAAATCAACTGAAGAACATATGCAGTTAACAAGCATAATGCACTTGCTTCATAACCATAACAGACCAACCAGCGCTACTAATCCACTTTTAGGTTATCTATAACTTATGGACTTTTTATATTATTTTTTTAACTGAGGTAGTCCATGCTGTCTAGCTTCAACTGGGAAGGCTAAATGATGCTGTTGGATTTTAAGTATTTTATCAGCAGAAATTTGATGAGTGGTTTATAGAGTACTTTGATTTTGTGATATTGGAGAAAATTGTCTAATTTATGTACACTGGGTGTTCATTTAATGTGATACCACCTATCATGACATCCTCGTTTCCATGATTTTTTTCCTTTTGAAATGGATTATTATTATCATCATGATCATCATCTGAGATCTACAGGGAATCAAGGACTCATCAAGGGAGCCTATATATCACCCAATAAATTAAAGATGCCAAGAAATTATATTCTTGGTTTCATTCTTTATCCAAGTGTAAGCAAACAAAGTTTGTGTGTGGTCACTTCATGACTGGGCTACTTGTTTATATAGAAGCTAATGACTTCAATTAATTGCCTTACTATCCCATAATGCAATGCAGATATCCTTACAGACATGTATAATAATAATATGCATTATACATGTCTATAATATAACATGGGAAGGGCCACTACCCAGACCAGTTTTGACCTTTATTATTATTATTATTAATATGTAACACCTCCAGGAGTCTGAAGACTCATCGAGGGAGGGTATCTACTCTACAACTCTCCGTCTCCACCACTCAATCCACCATCTACAATTAACCACAACTACACCAATGCCACCTACTGTCCACCACTGGTATTTCCATAGACAATCACAAACATCCATGCCCACGGTGGGATTCGAACCCACAGCCTTTTGGCTGGAGAGTGAATACGCTAACCATTCAGCCAGCCAGGCCAGCTTTCACTTTTCACCTCAATTCAGTCTCATGCAAATGAACAACCAAAAGACCAGTTGAAACTTAAGTGCAAAGATGACTGATACCCATGTGGTTAGCCTTATTTGAGTTAACTGCCTTGAGTTGTCCTTCTTGGCTGGGATTGCTCTCCAGTCATCCCCTGCAATTAACCATAAGACCACATTGAACGTAGATGATGGAACCATTTAAAAACTTCTCTCATTGTAAAAATAGAAGAATTTTATCTCCCCTAGTGAATATTGAATAATTGAACTTAGCAAAAAATTTGATATCTCCTAGAATTCTTCTTTCTAAACACGAAAATTGTCTGACTGAACAATCAGATTTCTATAATACAATGTTATAAAGCATTTGTATGTCATATTGCTGGTTTTCAAATCCATGTTTTTTCTAAGTTTCCATAAATGGTATTTTAATTCATTAATTATAAAAATCAGAATTCTCTTCCCATTGTTGACAGGTGGTGGTTACTGCAAAAGAATGTGTTCTGTTGTAATTCCAACACATTACATAATCTTGTCCCAATATACAGCAAGAGGGCAGCTGTAGAACACATGTTCTGCTGTTTTCAATCGGTAAGAGATGTTACAGATTGGATTTCTGATGTAAAAGTACCTCCATTTGATGATATTGACTTTAAAGTGGTAATGTGTAATTCTCCAAGCAAGATCTCTCCTGTTTGAGTATCCTTGAAACATTAATAAGTTATGAGACAGTGTTGTCGTCAGTATGGAACTGTGGAAGTTTGTGGTGAAAGAAGTTAAAGATTTCTTTATATACCAAATTTTACTTATTTTAATGGAAAGAATGTCAAGGCCAGAATGTTGTAGCAATCTTAGAGTTAAGCAAACAATGTTGTGGGAGCCAGACCCAGAAGTGATACCAAGGTTGAAGTAATGCAGAAGTCATATTTCCATATACGAGTGGTCAAAAGGTGTTACACCTTATTACTAAAATACTTTGAATTAGAGATAGATGTTGAAAGTTTTTTCTCTTGATTATATGGAAATATGACTTCTGCATTACTTCAACCTTAGTATCACTTCTGGGTCTGGCTCCCGCAACATTGTGTAGTTCAACATGTAACAATGTTGAACTACAGAGTACGAATTATATTCTTGGTTTCATTTTTATTGGTGATAAAGATACCTTTCCTATTCAGTAACTGGTACCATGGGACCAAGGATAGTTGGTTATAATTTCCTGCTCTGTAGTTCAACATGTAACCTTTCCTAATTAGAATATCAATATAATTAGCTACTTCCCGGGAAACATGGCATGATCATTGTTACTAACTGGAGGTAAACTGATGCTATGAACACATCTAACACTTTGACCTCAAGTTCTTTCTTTCACATGCTGCTTGAGAAAGTTGTCTCACAAGAACTAAATAAATTCAGTTTCATTCTTATCATGAGATTTCTCTTCTACCCAGTCAATGTTTGGATAATCAGTCAGTCATTTGGATAATCAGTCATTTAGTGCCCATCAGGGTAATTTGGCCATTCATTTCATTGTATCCTGCAACTGAACTGCCAGATCAGTAGCAAAGACCTACCACATATATTCCATTCTGTTATCCTCCACACCAGATAATCTGAAACTCACTGCTACCTGGGACATTATTGCCATTATTTCTTTCATGCATTTCTACCCTAACTGGACTCAAGTCATCGAATATCATTAGTACTCCACCTCTCCTATCTCTTCTGTCACTCCTAAAAATGCTATACCCCTTACACTTGATCCCAGTTACATCTGAATCTGATAGCCCGATTTCATTAATGCCATCAGTCTTAGACCACAAAGTATTCAGTTAAGTAAGGAACTCAACCTCTTTGATGTTCCTCAGATCAATAGATCTGATGATTAAAATAAATTTTAGTTATATCACTAGATGGCGATTTTTTGAAAGTATGCATTAACTCTACCCTTTCCAGTTCACTGAGTAAAATTTGATAGTGCCTAAATGACATGCATATGCTTGGGTGCACATAAAACACTTTATCCACAAGTTGTTGTGCTGTAAAATAAACATTAAAATGAAACAAGCACTCAATATTTTTTACTTTCACCAAATTTTAACTGACTTATTTGCTTATTTATGTATTAAAGATATCTTTTGTTTCCAACTAGTCAGAGAGATAGAACAAGTCTTCCAGTTCTTCCTCTAGTCTCATGCAATGTAAAAAGATATAATTAGTGCCAAAAGTAAAAAGATGTGCAGCAAAATATTCCCTTTTCACATGTTGTGCATGATACACTCTGCCAAGAGATTGCACTCACAGAATACAAATAAATGTCTATCACAGTCAACTGTGATAGACATTGTCATTAGTAAAGATTTGCAAAGCATGGAGAAAGTTCTATAAAAGTGGTGGGGGTTTATCTATGGAGAGATGTGAAAAGCAATATACTTTTTGGCTGAAATGAATTGTGAGTAGGCACAAACCATATTTTCTGATCTTAAAAAAAAAATAGTTGCATGTTTGCATGAAACAAGTTACGGGTGGTTTAGGCATTTTAAGAATACAAATGGAATCAAATAAATTCTGAAGCATTACAGTACCATTCATTTTTGGGGAAAGCATAGTTTAGGCAATCATTATGGTTACTACTCTTTCTTTTAAGGTTACATGGTGATCAGCATTCATATTTACAAATTTAGGGACACAAAACACATCTTGAAATGATTATTTTACTAATTATTAATAAAATAACACTTTACGTTTTGACCCTTGTATTGAGGTCATCATCAGAAGGATACATGTGTATAGGGAACCAAGCTACATGCTCTTGCACTCTATACTGGTAAATTAAATCTATGCTGTTAATTAATCTTTTTCTTAGCCTGACCTCTAGCGATAATTAATTAAAATAAAATAAAATAAAAATTGAAAAAACAAACTTATAATTAATAAATAAATTAAAGAAAAAACTACAATAAACTCTGCTAAAGTTATCATGTATAAGATTTAGCTTTGAGCCAAAGAAAAATCCCACTACAAGAAGACTTGGTGAAGTGTTCCCCCCCCCTTAACATTCCATAGCAACTTGAACTGAACAGGTCCTGAAGAAAATAATAATATAACAATCTGAACGGTACAAATTCAGAAGTAATGGTTCTGGAGATTATATCTGAAAGAATTCCTTTTTTTTTGTTGTAAGAACTTCAATAATGACTTTCTCTGGAGAATTTCCTCCTTCCAAGGAGATACACATCCCTTTTAGCATAATCAACCTGAAATTATATTTAATCAAGATGTCATCCCCTAGAATCAGTTTTATGTGTGGGAGAGAAACTTTGGATAAGACCAAAAACTCATGCCAAACACAGAGCCTGAACTCGGGTAGGTACACTCTTAAACACACCGACTTTGTTGCGCTAGTTGTGGAGGAATTAATCCCAGATATTCTTACTGATTCTCTGAGGCAAGTAACCTTATCCTTTACATAGGGCTCTATCAGCTTAAAGTAGTCCTCAGAAATAATTGAGGTTTGGGATCCAGTGTCCAATAAAGCATCATAATGCTTTCCATGGGCAATGCCCCTTATCATCATTCCATGAGGTCGTTTCTTCCTTCCCTGCCCACTTTTCCATGTTCTGTTTGCATATATATTGGATCTGGGTTCTTCCCTATAATATCTATCAAATCGACCTCTACCTTGGTAGCAATTGCGAGCAAGATGCCCACTCTTCTTACAAATATAGCATCTGGTATGCTCTCCTCTATCACTTAGATCACTGATGGTCCTGTGATTTGATGAAGGAGTTGCTGATTCTTTGGAGGTAACATCTGCTAGCCTTTTCATGACGGTGTCTAATCGGTCAATGAAGGTCTTTGCATCGTCTCAAACTCCTAGCGAACCAACCTAGTAGTTATCAATTTTAGGCTCTTAGGTCTTCACGGACACTGCTTCCAGCTTCCTCATCACCTTATCTAGACACTCCATAACGGGTTTCTGGAGAAGTTCTACTTCTCTTTTTATCATAGATTTGATGTCATGTGTTTCAGAAAGGAATTCTGTCACTTTATTTATAGCTTCATTACAGTTGCTCTCATTTTGCTTTCTTACTCTAGATTTCTCCTTCTCTTTATATTCCCGTTCCTGTTCGATTTTCCTCATGTTGTTACGATCTCCTTCAACCAAGTTAACATTGCAGGCAGCAGATGTGGGATATAGGTCCCCAAGGTGTTATAATGTGTTATACCCTGATAACACATTGTTATCAGGGTATAACAATGTATCCTTCTGATGATGACCTCAATACAGGGGTCAAAATGTCAAGTGTTATTTTATTAATAATTAGTAAAATAATCATTTCAACACAGGTGTTTTGTTGTCCTAAATTCATAATATGAATTATTGTTACTATTTGAATGATTGCTGTGTAAGTTATTTAAATTGCCTTTCACTACCAGTGTTTGGATTGTAGATGGTGCTAGTAATTATTCAGTTTGTTCAGTTGTTAGTTTTGTAAGGAAAGAACTGTGGTATTCTTCATCACAGTTCTTTCAATGTACTTAGTTTGATGGTTATTGCAGTGTTTATATGCTTCTGGCCCTTGGAGGATGATATCCTTCCTAGAAAGAAAGATAGGAATGGATACATGTTATTAATTTTTTATCAACCTTATGCCTGAGAGAGATCCCATGACCTATGACATTACAGTGCTGGGTGTGGGCAAATCATTAGAGAGAGAAAAAAGTAATTTGTTGATATGTTTCTTGAAGACCTGTAGGTTGTAATCAAGAAACAATAGGGGAAAGACTGTTCCCAAGAGCAAAGGTATAGAGAATGAAGGAAGAGGATGAGAAGTTGATTTGCTAAGTCTGGAGCTGAACTGTATATGGGTGTGTTGATTGACCAGTAAATGTTTCTGTTCATACATGATTTAAAGAAAGTGAAGAGATGGTAGCGGCTTGTTCAGTGGGACATCATCCATAAATATACTTAGAGAAAATACTTAATGCAGCATGACATCATCTATGGAAGGTAACTGGAGGAAGTCAGTGAGTGAGAGAGAGAGAGAGACGAGTCATCAATTAAGTGAATAGCTCTCCTCTGAATATAGTCTGGCATTCTGAGAGAGGGATCCTAGGTGAACCACTCCAAATGTGAGAACAGTATTCTAAGTTCAAGTGGATTTTAGATTTATAAAGTGTCAGGAGTGAGTTGAACGGGGGCGGGGTAAGAGAAAGAAAGAGTATTGTTTAGAAACAAAAGAATACCAACCTTTAAGAAGACTGGCAAGCAGAATGCCAAAAGTGAAGAAGAGTTAGGCATGGTCTTTTTTCCATTTGTGAGCTTTAATACCACTAAAATTGCATTTTAGTGGTATTAAAGCTCACCAGATTCTCAAGTGGCAAGGAGATTGGTATAAGGTATTGGTTATAGATCTTGATGTCTAAAAAACTACAAGGTTTTGAGAAATGAAAAACAGGAATGGAAATTGCTGTTATCAGAAAAATTATGAGTATAATTAGATGTCAAAGATCATTGATGTACTGGAGGGAGAGCATAGGTGAACGCACAGAGCTCTGGGCACTCCAACATTGATTTAAAAATCTGATGGAAGGAAACCATCTACTATAGTGGTCGCCAAAGTGGTCGATATCGACCCCCAGGGATCGATTCGGGCTCGGGGGTCAATAGAAAAATATAAGACATCATTGTACGGGTAATATTTAATTCGGTTAACTTGGATTACCTTCATCCTGAATGACAATGCAATTAAGAGTGAATCGTGGGAACAGTGACATGAATAGGACCTGTAAGATGGAGCAAGGTCATGAAAATAGTTACAGAGGCCAATCATGTAGGCCAAAATGATGTATATACCAATAAATGGATGTCCCTGGTTCCCGCCCATGGTACATCCTATATATACCTATAGGAAGATTGTATTATTATTATTTTGTTATCTAAATTAAATTTTATATTTTATATATATTTATCCCTCCTATCAAATATGTAATGTTAATAAGGACGTCAAAAACAAAAACGTATCCCTTTGACGTTAAGCCAATATAATAATATATACTATATTATGCATACAAGAAACACTGTAACTATAAAATAAACAATCTAAAAACTCACATAAGCATCTTTTTTTGCTTGTCCTGTCATAATTACGTAATAGTAAAATAGAGGGGGTCGATAAAAAGTCAAGAAACTCTTGAAGGGGTCGACGGTCAAAGAAGTTTGGCGACCCCTGATCTACTATGACCTGCAGTGAATGACCACAGAAGAAGCTGGCTATCCACACTCACAAAGGGTAGGAGGAATACCATAAGATAGTAACTTGGTAAAAAGGCTAACTATGCCTGACTTGATCAGATGCCTTGGAAACATGAATAGTAACCACTTGAGTTTCTCCAAATTTTTCCATTGCTTGTATCCAAAGGTGGGTGAGATTAGCTAGGTGAACAGCTGTGGAGTAAGAATGAAGAATATCAATGATCACTAATTGGTGATCATTGATATTCTTCAGTGAGTTCCCAGGAGTGAAGCAGTTGACTGTTGACCTTTTCCATTAATTTTGATTTGATGAATAATTTTTTAATTGTGGTCTTTTATCTCCCTTTTTTGGGAAAATACTGGATGAAAGTTTGCTTCCAAGCTGATGGATATGACAGCTTGAAGAAGTGATACCAAGTGGATGTTAGTTCTGGAATTCAAGTTTTTAATACAATTGGAGGAATACCATCTGGGGCAAGTGACTTATTAATATCAAGGCTGTTGAGTTTTTTTAATATCCTTCTGGTGAAAGATCAGAGGAAGCATAAAATGGATAGTTCATGGAATAGTGGATGAGATTTGTCTTGGTTGTCTATACAAGAGTTAGAAAAAAAAAAAAGAAGTACTATTTAAATTAAGAGAATATTAAATCCCACATTGTTTTAAAACCGAATAAGAAACTCAGAGAGTTTCATGCCGAATATAGTAAACTATAAAAATATCGGCGAATACTAGCGTGAGCCAATGCAAGTAGTCCTAGTACATAGTACAATAGTGGGCAACTCGTTGCAAAGGTAAGTAAAATCATAAATAATACAATCTTTCCTCTAATAATAAATTTAGTTTAATCCTTTATCCGAGTGTAATACAAATACAAAGTTTGCACCTGAAGTATCTTCAGGACTGAGGCAACTCATGGTAAAGGTGGACCAAGCTCTCATCGCTCCTTATCTTAGTATCTTCCATAATGCAAAGAAGCACATCTCCGTGTGGACATGTATAATGCTATGCATTAAGGGAAGGGCCACTACCCAGACCAGTTTCGACCATTATTGAATGTTCAAGTACAGGTCGAACTCCAAAAACTCAGTTTTGTTCCCCTCAGTAACAGGCTCACCCTGCCACTGAGAAGACTCTCAGTGTTGGCTCTACCCCGTGGCAGGCTCACCCCACCACCGAGCAGAGTCGCACATTTGATCATATGTCATCTGAGGGGTAACAGCAACAACCGTGCCTCATTTAACTTCAGGATACAGCATTGCCATTCATTACCCCCCACCCATATGGAAAATTTTGAAAATAATGCATTAAACAACTATCATAAAAAAACGAAAATTTGGCTTCGTTATGTAGACGATATTTTCATCATATGGCCAGGAACAACAGAGGAACTCACTGCTTTTAAAGATTATCTTAATAATCTACACAACAACATAAAATTCACTTTGGAACAAGAAGAACATAAAAAACTTCATTTTCTTGATATCCTAATAGAAATCAATGAAAAAGATAATAGATTATCTTTCTCCATTTATAGAAAACCCACCAACACAGGAAGATTTGATTTCTTAATGCGGCCTCACCCCAGGCAAAAAATAAGTTTAGTAAAAACCTTAAGGGATAGAGCTTACAATATTTCCAGCACAGAAAAAAAGAGAAATGAGGAATTACATTATTTAACACAGATCCTCAGAAAAAATGGTTTTGAACCTAAGATAATCAAGAAAATCCTCAACACACCTCCTACAAGCATCTCACAAAAGCAAGATTTCAAGAACGCAATCACGCTACCATACATCAAGAATGTTACAGATAAATTGGCCAAATTACTAAGCAAACATAACATTAAAGTTGCTTTTCTTCCGCTAGAAAAAATATCAAGATTTCTACATCCTTCAAAACCTCCACATCACCCTTTAAAAAAACCAGGTGTATATAAAATTCATTGTTCCTGTGGCATCTGCTACATAGGCCAGACGGGAAGATCAGGGGAAATTCATATGAACAAACACCAAAAAGACATGCAAAAAAAGGAGAGAACACAAATCAGGCCTAGCATCCTACACAATTTCCACCGGCCATAATGTACTCTGGCCTAAAACAAACATGTCTTATATTGAAAAAAAACTGTTTCACAAGGAAATTTAAAAAAGCTGCTAATATGCTTAGAATTCAAACGCAATGCAACAAAAACCAGGGCCTAATTCTACACCAAGTTTGGTCAGCATTGATAAAAAATATACCTAAGTCAGACCTCGGACAGTGTGAACGTGAACAACGGAACGTGACAACATCCAGCATTGTTCAAACTTAGCATGCACAGATTCTGAATTCGAATTTTTTAATTTAATGAATGGTTAGACAGCCATAACATCATAGAATGGACTATTTTGAGTAATTTCTCATTTCTTGTGTTTAAACTTTTAGTTACCTTTAACCCCTGAAGATGTAAGTCAAACGATATACGAAACTTGTTGGGTTTGTTTATTTTAATTTATCTTAATAAACATGTGGTCGCAATACCGGAATCTTTCTTTTAGAACTAGGTCAATTTGCTCCTTTAAGCCAACCTTCAGAAAGAACTGTACAATTAAAACACCTTTAAAAAAGAAAATTCTTTTAAACAGGTTTGGTTTTTAAATTTGTTGTTTATTCTAAAAAAACTATGGTCAGCCTGGTCTAGCTGACCATGTCTTGGATGCCTTGCACAATCAAATAGGAAAAACTACTATACTTCACTTCACTATAGCAAATACAAACTTGAAAAAACTTTTCTTTTTTTTCTTTTTTTTTGGAATTAGCAACAGATTTAAAAAAACCAACTTAATCTAAATAAATAAATGGTTGTGTTAACAAATTAACACAGTGAAAATAGTGAATAATAAATTTTAATCGCCAAACATCTTAACAGGAAAATTACAGATCATCAGTGGCATCAAGCAGTTTGAATACAATGTAGAATATGAACAATGGATTATTTAAAATAGTAAGACCAACATGATGTTATGCACAGAACAGTTGAAAAAATGGATAACAGAGGAAAGATTTTGGAAGTTTTTTCCCACTTGGTTAGACTATAATAAATTTAGTTTAATCCTTTATCCAAGTGTAAGCTAACAAAGTTTGCACCTGAAGTATCTTCAGGATTAAGGCATCTTGTGGTAAACGTGGACCAAGCTCTCATCACTCCTTATCTTAGTATCTCCCATAATGCAAAGCACATCTCCTTGCGGACATGTATAATGCTATGCATTAAGGAAAAGGCCACAGACCAGTTTCGACCTTTATTGAGGTCTCGTCAGTGGGAGCGAGACCCAGAGGTGGTGATACCAATGTGGAAGCAAAGGAGAAGTCATATTTACCTATACAAGTTGCCAAAAGGTGTCTCATTATTATTAATCCTTATTATTAAATTACTCTGGATTTAGAGAAAGATGTTGGAAGTTTTTTCCACTTGGTTAAACTATAATAAATTTAGTTTAACCCTTTATCCAGTGTAAGCAAACAAAGTTTGTGCCCACAAGGAGATTTGCTTTGCATTATGGGAGATACTAAGATAAGTGATGAGAGCTTGGTTTACCTTTACCACGAGTTGCCTCAGTCCAGAAGATACTTCAGGTGCAAACTTTGTTTGCTTACACTTGGATAAAGGATTAAACTAAATTTATTATAGTCTAACCAAGTGTGAAAAAACTTTCAACATCTTTCTCTTAATCTATAGTAATTTAATAATAAGGTGAGACACCTTTTGGCAACTTGTATAGGTGAATATGACTTCTTCTTTGCTTCCACATTGGTATCACCACCTCTAGGTCTGGCTCCCACTGATGAGACCTCAATAAAGGTCGAAACCGGTTGGAAGCTTGGGTGATAAATGGCAATGCTGTAACCATCCTTCGTAATTGCCAGTCCTTCTTTTTGTTCCCAAAATTTGTCTTGATACATGAAAAACGTATTTTTTATGCAATGTTTATATAGTTCTACAATGTCCGGTGGAAAAAGTCTTCAAGGAGATTCACTGTTTCATTTCTGGGAACATTTATAAAGAGGCTGACTACATCCAAACTTGCCAAGATGTCTGAAGGTTCTATGTATGTATCCTTTACCTTCTCAATAAAATGTGCACTGTTCTTAATGAATGATGTTGTTTTTCCTATGTGTGGTAAAATCATATTAGTGAGGTGTTTTGCAAGATTTGAGGTTGGAGAGTCTCTTCCGTCCACTATCGGTCTTAAAGGAGTATCTTTCTTATGAATTTTTGGTACTCCATATATCCTAGCTACTAATGGGTGTTTTGATTGTACAGTTTTCTTCAGTTCAATGGGGTATATTTTTAATTAGATCATTGCTTTTATTGTGAGCACGCCAGGTGGGACCTCTGACCTAGTTCTGTCTGTATTGTTTAATTGTGCTTAATATTTTATCAAGCTCTTGGTGGAATGAAGCATTAATGCAGAATCCTCTGGTGGTGGATTTACAGTAGACCGAAAGTGATGATTGTTTGAAGAGAGGCATGTGATAAGAGCATCAGTGATAATAATATATATATATATATATATATATATAATATTACTATTGTTATTTTCAATATTTTTTGAATAAATTGAATAAGATTATATTGGTTAAGGTGGCTTTGGAATGTGTTGAATCAGAAGGCAGAGTTGGGTGAAAAGTATTTGAAATTACTTTGTTTTTCCTAGCACCTGACATCTAAATGTACATTTGACTTGTATTTCTTTCATTATTACAGTATTTTGTGAAATTTATTTAAAAAATATATAAACATAAACATTTGAATCTTCAGGATCTGACGTAAGTGAAACCGATGTCTTATATATTGCAATGGCTGGAAGGCATCAAATATGGGCATATTTTCTTGAAGACAGTAAATGGTTTAAAGAAAAGTAAGTACTATTCAAGTAATTAATACATTAATCGTTTGTGATTTAGAGAAAATTCAGTTGTATTCACTGTTGTATTCACGTAATTATTTATGTGAATAAGAAATCTGAGGTTCGTCTGTTTGGATGGAAATGTACTGAGAACTAGACGTTATGGAGGAAGGATGAATTTTTATAGATATGGGCCAGCATGCATGCATGTGCAGTATTCCTGCTGTACAGTATAATCCATTGCTCTTACACACTGACCCACCTGAATATGTATGAAAAGGCACCTGGCTTCTTAAGGATTCTTCATAGTGACTGTCTCAGTATTATCCCAACTAACTGTGTTTCAGAGACTGTAACACTTGCTCTAGTACACACTTGTGATTCTCGGTTGTGTTAACAGTTCATGGTCTCCCCAAATGCCCTTTGCATTGCAGCTGAATACTTCTGCAATGTCAGAACCTCTTGATTAAGGCAATGATGACATATTGCTTGGGGCATACTTACAGAAATGTCAATCTGCTCACAAACATGATGTAGGCTTTGTTGGATTCTAATTATGTAGAAAATAGAATAAATGTTATTTGATTCAGAATCCAACATGATTTTCCGTCACAAGAACTATATTTGTAAATATTATTTAATGTAAATAACATAAATTATAATTGATATCATATAACTACCTTAATTATGTCAAATATTTAATTGCTTAATCAAAGAAATGTGTTAATGGTAAATAGATTCTGTATTAAATATTATTAAGCTATTTATTTATTGTTATGTCAATATTGTAAGAACTTATATTTGTAATTTAACTACGCATTTATTGAAACGCAAATATTCTATTTATTCTTTTTGTGAAAGTTTAACGTTATGTAATAACTGAATGTAGTTGTATAGCCTAATGTAACATTCGCGAGAATGTTTACATTTATCGGTTGTCATAGAGACGCGTGAAATAAACGTGCACGAGTGAAGGGAGCGTGGGCAGAAGAAGAAGAGAAAATATATACGTAGTAGAAGGAGTCGGAACGGAATTTTGGAACTAAAAGGTAGCAAGGGGGTAAACTAGAGAAGTAGAAGTAAATAAAAGGTTCTTAAGGGTAGGGGTTGAGTGGATATTTTTTTTATAAGTGAATCTTATAGTTGGCTGAAAGCAAAATCAGCAGTGGTAATAAAAGGAAATTAATGCCGTAATCGGATAATTTAGAGAACTGGACATTCAATGAAGAATTCTGAATAAATCCAGTCAGTCTAGAATTACGACTTATTTCTATACTACCATAAAAGGAATTGTACGGAGTTTAACTAGTTGATGAGTGATAAACAAGAATAATTAATGTACCCTATAGTTGTTGTCTGGAGTTATAAAGCGTGATTAATAATGTTTTAGTTATAACCTTGGAGAATTCTTATAAATGTGTTTTGCAAGTGTAATAAATATAATTTGAAAGTGTGCTCACAAAATATTGGAAGTACTGAAGATTATTTCTGGTAAGGACAGTCATATTAGTTTATTTCGGTGTATGAAGATTTAAGTATTAGTTCCGTTGCGCTGTTTCTAACGTTAACTGTAGCATATCATCGAGGCTGAGAGTTGAAAATATAGTTACATTGAAATGATATCTACCGTGGTTAGTGCCTGTTATGAGTTAATCATAGAGTGTAGCTGAGAGATACATAGAAACTGATTAAATAAGAAATTCTATTGTAATAAATTGAGTAAAGAAACTTTGTGATTCTGAAACTGTGAATTTGTATGTGAAAGTTTGGAAGATTGAATTAATATGAATGACGTGGCCTGATGTACTAACTTGACTGAGTTGTCATATTTAGAAGTGGAATTCATGTATTTGTTATATAACCATATATTAAATGTTTTGTTTGTTAATTTAAATATTGTGTTTGCCTGAATTTCTTTTTACTGCACCGTTCACAAAAATTCAAATCTAGCGGGAATCCCAGAAAGAAAATAAATACTTCGGCCTGAATGAATGAAAAGACTGCTAACTAACTTTGAATTGATCGTACTATTTCATATAGACTTATCTAAGGATAGAGTGGCGCAGTATAATAGAAATTTCTCTACCCTTGGATTAGTGATCAATTTACAATTAGTTGTGTTTATTTAGGTGAAAGTGACTTTTAGCAAGGTGGCGGATTCGAACGTCAAGAGAACACGTCACGACAAAATGGCGCAGTTGGCAGGATGTGATTTAATTGATAGAAAGTAATTTAACAGCTGTAAATTAAGAGATTGAATTTAGCTTTGTAATAATAATTGTGGAATTGCTCCCTGAAAATTTAGAAAGTAAAATTGAATAGATCACAATGAACTGGTTGTAATCAGAAATCAGGCAAAGATAAAGTTTTTTTTTTTTGAAATTAAAGGATTATATTATTTGAATTAATACTCCAATTTTCACTATGGCTGTTACTTCAAATTCAGAGATGGAAGACAGTGAATTTTTTAGAAGTATGAATCCCCAACAAGTAATTCCCCAATTTTCAGGAGAAGACTCTGATGATGTGTTATCTTTTTTTACTTATATTGAGAAACTTAGAGAAACAGCAGGTTGGACAGACTTTCAGTTGTTGGTATTACTTAGAAACAAACTAGTTGGTAAAGCTAAGACATATTTTTTTTCATCTCCTATACTTAAAGAAACATTTGACTACAAAAAGTTTAAAGAAGTCTTACTATCACAATTTTGTAAACGCAGGAGTGTTGGACCAAATTTGTGGAAGCTACAGAGGATTATACAAAAGGACAAAGAATGTGTTGGTGATTTCTACAATCAGTTACTAACTCTCTCTGAAAGTTTAAATGTATCCAATGAAGACAAACCTCATTTGGATTGGGCAGTCTATCAACAATTTAGACAAGGTGTCAGACAAGAACTGAAGGAGACAGCCTATAAGAAGAAGATAACCTCACTAGAGGAATGTCTTGTAGCTGTCAAGGAAAAGGAACAGATGATTGGAGACCTTTGCCCTTCATCCAATATTGGACTTGTAAACATAGTAGAAACAACTGATTGTTCCATAGGAGTAAATAAATCCTCAAAAGAGAATAGAAAGAAAGAAGATGAAAGGAAAATCATTAGAGAGAATCCTATTGATCATAACTGCATGTCCGACACAAAAGAACAAACCAACAAGAAATTATTCAAGGAAGTAAAAGACATTGTTCACCAGGAAGTAGAAAAATTGCAACAGCCAATGAAGAATAAATTAGATGAAGTAATAAAAAAATTGACAGAAATGACTGTAGGATTTCAAGAAAATTTCAATCCCACAGCAGAACATATTAGTAAAGTTGTCAAACTGGAGGTTGAGAAGCAAAATAAACCAATATTGGCTAAATTGAATAGAGTAGTGGAAGCCCTGGAGAATGTTTGACAGCAAATTCCCATTGATCCTCAACCTCAGACAAGGAGAAAATTTCTCAGAGATGATGGAGATCCTCCTAAATGTTTTAATTGCAACAAGATTGGTCACATCGCTAGGAATTGCTACTTTAATAAAAGAAACTACTCTAACAGCAGAAGGAACTCTAATTTTGGACATATTTCTCACAGAACATATAATAAAGCTCAAAATTTCCCTAGATCAAGAGAGTTAATGATGAAGGTTACAGGATGTGTCAAAGGTCATAATTGTAACATTCTATTTGACACAGGTTGTAATGCCTCAATCATCAGTAAGCATCATTTCCTAAAGTTAAGAGATAAATTATGGAAAGATGTCACCAATTTAAGGAGACCTGTAAGAATTTCCACTCTTTCTAATTCGAGATCTACAGCATATGAAAAAGTTCGTGCACAAATTTATATACCTGGCATCAACCTCGGTGTATATCAAGATCTACTGATAGTCCCTTTCTCTCCTAGCTTAAATGCTCACATAATATTAGGAACAAATTTTATGGAGAAGCATCACTTCTCTTGTGACTTTTCCAGAGGTCAAATATCCATAATGAATAGAAGAATACGTGTTAAAAGAAACAATAAGTCTGAATGCACAGGAACAAGGCAACTAACAGGAAGATTTTGTGTGCCTAATCAAGAAGAACAACCTAATGAAATGCAATCATCTGTGGATAAACAAACTGTGAAAAATACTGATTTAAGCTCTACCATACTTGATCAGCCTGTTATTCAACTTGACACTGACTTGACATCAAAACTTCAAGTATCTGATTCTGAGCAAGAAATTTCTACTGAGAATCAATTACCAGCTGAGATTAAATTTACTAAGGTACCAGCTTTGCATATTAGAACTGAAAATATGAGAAGAGGAAACAATTACAAGGACTTAAATAATTACAGAAGGAAGACTAGAAGAATGAATTACCAAAATAGAAGATATGTTACAGTCAAATGTAATGACAGTGAGAATCTAAGTAAAGACGGAGAAGATAATACATGCGTTGTAGAAAACACAGGACGGAGTTTCATCCAAACAAGGTATAACCTAAGACCCAGAAAAAAGGTAGTAGAAGTCTGATTCCACCACCTAAAGGTTTAGAGTGAAAAATTTTTCTTTAAAGAAAAATTTTTCAAAGGAAGAGTAAGCCTTTGTTGGATTCTAATTATGTAGAAAATAGAATAAATGTTATTTGATTCAGAATCCAACATGATTTTCCATCACAAGAACTATATTTGTAAATATTATTTAATGTAAATAACATAAATTATAATTGATATCATATAACTACCTTAATTATGTCAAATATTTAATTGCTTAATCAAAGAAATGTGTTAATGGTAAATAGATTCTGTATTAAATAATATTAAGATATTTATTTATTGTTATGTCAATATTGTAAGAACTTATATTTGTAATTTAACTACGCATTTATTGAAACGCAAATATTCTATTTATTCTTTTTATGAAAGTTTAACGTTATGTAATAACTGAATGTAGTTGTATAGCCTAATGTAACATTCGCGAGAATGTTTACGTTTATCGGTTGTCATAGAGACGTGTGAAATAAACGTGCGCGAGTGAAGGGAGCGTGGGCAGAAGAAGAAGAGAAAATATATACGTAGTAGAAGGAGTCGGAACGGAATTTTGGAACTAAAAGGTAGCAAGGGGGTAAACTAGAGAAGTAAATAAAAGGTTCTTAAGGGTAGGAGTTGAGTGGATATTTTTTTTATAAGTGAATCTTATAGTTGGCTGAAAGCAAAATCAGCAGTGGTAATAAAAGGAAATTAATGCCGTAATCGGATAATTTAGAGAACTGGACATTCAATGAAGAATTCTGAATAAATCCAGTCAGTCTAGAATTACGACTTATTTCTATACTACCATAAAAGGAATTGTACAGAGTTTTACTAGTTGATGAGTGATAAACAAGAATAATTAATGTACCCTATAGTTGTTGTCTGGAGTTATAAAGCGCGATTAATAATGTTTTAGTTATAACCTTGGAGAATTCTTATAAATGTGTTTTGCAAGTGTAATAAATATAATTTGAAAGTGTGCTCACAAAATATTGGAAGTACTGAAGATTATTTCTGGTAAGGACAGTCATATTAGTTTATTTCGGTGTATGAAGATTTAAGTATTAGTTCCGTTGCGCTGTTTCTAACGTTAACTGTAGCATATCATCGAGGCTGAGAGTTGAAAATATAGTTACATTGAAATGATATCTACCGTGGTTAGTGCCTGTTATGAGTTAATCATAGAGTGTAGCTGAGAGATACATAGAAACTGATTAAATAAGAAATTCTATTGTAATAAATTGAGTAAAGAAACTTTGTGATTCTGAAACTGTGAATTTGTATGTGAAAGTTTGGAAGATTGAATTACTATGAATGACGTGGCCTGATGTACTAACTTGACTGAGTTGTCATATTTAGAAGTGGAATTCATGTATTTGTTATATAACCATATATTAAATGTTTTGTTTGTTAATTTAAATATTGTGTTTGCCTGAATTTCTTTTTACTGCACCGTTCACAAAAATTCGAATCTAGCGGGAATCCCAGAAAGAAAATAAATACTTCGGCCTGAATGAATGAAAAGACTGCTAACTAACTTTGAATTGATCGTACTATTTCATATAGACATATCTGAGGATAGAGTGGCGCAGTATAATAGAAATTTCTCTACCCTTGGATTAGTGATCAATTTACAATTAGTTGTGTTTATTTAGGTGAAAGTGACTTTTAGCAAGGTGGCGGATTCGAACGTCAAGAGAACACGTCACGACAGGCTTGGACCATTTGCTTTACCAAACTTCATATGAACGAAAATAATGAGCAACAATAAACATCTCTTCTTTCAACATCAACACCATTGCTACAGCTAAATGTAATGCTGCAGACTCTACATCTGCTCTTCTATTAACGGGCATGCATTCAAACAGTATATCTCATACTGTGTTTACTGAGGCAGTGTCGAAGTTCAATACTGTTTGCGCCATACTGTAAAACAAGTTTTTAGAGGTTCTTTTTCTGGACTAAAAGAAATGCATTTTCTTAATTCTGGTTTATTCATGGTAAAAAAATTTGATGTATATCAGTTTCATGATTTAAAAACAAATGAGCAGCTTCATGCTGTCCAGTTTTCTTTCTGCTAAATATTCACATTGAAAGTTAGTTGCTAATTCCTTAATGAAGATAAAGAATTGTGTAGTTGTTTATAAGGATTTATTCTGTGCAAGATATTTTACAGCAAGAAATTCACATCCTATGCCATTGAACTCAGTCTTGAACCTTTGTTATTGTTATTGACCTAGTTAGTTATTCTACCTTAACAGCCAGTTTTGAACATGCATTTAAACTTTTTTTTACACTCCCCATTGGTAAAATGATTTTTAGTAGTTTCACTGGAAAGAAAGTGTTCTTGAGTTAGTTTGAAAAGTTGATGTAGTCTGATTGTATTTAATCACTATTTGTTGAGCCCATACACAGGAGGTTGGTTGGTCAACCTATGGTACATTAGTACTGTGTATGGATGGTGGGTTGGGAAAGGAGGAATTTGTTTACATTTGATTTGAATGACTTTAAATTGTATTCCTTGGGAAACACAGCAGGTGGGAGACTGTTCCACAGTGCAGCAGTTGCAGGGATGAAGGAGGAGGAAAAGAAACTTGTTCTGTTTGTTTCTAGGTGAACTGTGAAAGGATGTGCAGCAGCTGTACGTGTTCCAGTGAGTTTAGTACTAAGCGGAGGAATTATGATGATATATCTGATGAGCATTTCCCATGGAAATATTTGTAGAATATACATACTGCAGAGACCATACGTCTGTGTGAAAGAGGGCAGAGGGAGTTGGTAAGGGATGGATCATTGATAAGTCTAATTGCTCTCCTTTGTATTGAGTCGAGCATTTTGAGAGAGCTTTTTGGGGCCCCACCCCATATGTGAGAGCAGTATTCAATAGTTGGGCGGATTTGTGACTTGTATAATGTTAATAGCTGTTCGGGGGTGAAGTAATGTCTTGAGCGATCCACCTACAGAAACCCTGGGTCAGACCGAATGATGGTAGTTTGCCTAGTAAGCCTTTATGCCAGACCCGATCAAAGGCTTTGGAGATATCTAGTGCAACCACTTGAGATTCGCCAAACCTCTCCATAGCCTTCGTCCAGAGATGGGTGATGTATGTGAGTAGATCGCCTGTTGATCGACATTGGCAGAATCCATACTGGCTGTCATTTATTTGGTGAGGTCTTCAAGATAGTGTAGGAGTTGGGAATTGATGATTTTTTCCATTACCTTTGACAGGACTGAGGTAAGCGAGGTAGGACAGTAATTTGAAAGGCAGTGACTTGTCACCCTTCTTGGGGATGGGCTGAATATAGGCCAATTTCCAGTTTGTGGGATAGATACCAGTGGAGTAGGAGAGTATGTATAGGTGACATAGGATAAGGGTCAGTTCTGGAGCACAAACTTTCAGAACAATTGGGGGAATGCCATCGGGGCCAGGAGACTTTTTTGTGTCTCATTTGGACAGTATTTTTCAGATCTCATCCTGGCAAAAGGATATGGGGGGGGCATTGTATGTTGGGTGTCTGGAATGGTTGGGGGGGGGGGGACATTTACCATTGTCAGTTATGCATGTATTTGAAGCAAAGTATGAGGTTAGAAGATTGTCTTTTTCTGTGGGTGATGATGCAGTAGAGCCATCGGGGTGGGAATAGTGTTGGGCAGAAATTACGGCCAATTACTTTGGCGAGAGACCAAAAGGCTAGGCTGCCGTTTGGACAGGCTTCTAGTTTCCTGCTTTTTGCTCTTTTGTTTTGCATGTATTACATGTAGTGCATGTAGTGTTGATTGTTTTTTTGCATTTATTACGGGCTTCGGTGTAAGCTTTGAAGGAGGATGGGGGTTCTTGATTTCAGCCAGTTGTGGTATGTCTGGTGTTTAATCTCTACAGCCTTGGCACATCTTTTGGAGAACCAGGGTTTCGTTAGGGAATGGCAGTTCAGGGTGCTGTGTGGAATGTCTGTATTCATGCCGGTGAGAATTACTTTAGCAATAAGCTCAGTGCATATGTTTGGGTTAGAAGGCCGGAAGCAATAATCCAACCATGGAAATGCGGCATAAAAATTGCAGAGGTTGTCCCACTTGGCACTGTTATAGTGCCAAACTACTCTTGTGTGGGAGTGTCTGTGTAAACGTTGCATGGGGGAGGAGATAAGCACTAGGTTGTGGTCGGAATGGCCCAGGGCTTACTACTTTCACTGTGGATTTGGAGGGGTCATTGGTGAGGAAGAGATCTAGGGTGTTTGGGGAGTGGTTTGGGTTATCTGGTATTCTGGTTGACATCTTGACTAGTTGTGTAAGGTCATTAGTGATGGCAAATGTTTCGGCATCTCTGCCTGCAAGATCCTTACTGTTGTTAAACTTGTTAAATTTTTTTAGTAGTGAAACAATATGCTTGATTTGGGATCAGTTGAGATATTTTAAGTACTGACTGTAACATTTAATTTCATAATGCTTATTTGCATATAAAGTAAAAATCGCAAACTGTTTCTATTACAATTTTTTCTGATTAATGCATATTGCTTATTAGCATACCCAGATTGAGTCGAATTTCACAATTTCTAACATATTATTATTATTAACCCTCCATGGAGTCGGTAGACTCATTGTGGGAGGTTCATTCAATTTACAACATATTTATCATAGAATCTTAAAATCCTTAACATTCCTTGCATTAATAACACATTGTGGTAATGCATTCCATTCACTGATAATTTTCCATGTAAAAAATCTCCTCCCACTCCTCTTTGCCACACTTTTACATAACTTCCAGAGATGACCTCTGATTCTTTCCCTCTCCCATTCTACTCTTTTTATAATCCCCTCTGGATTAATCCAGTAAAATCCTCTCACTAACTTAAACATCTCTATCATACAACTCTTTTCCTCCTATCCACCATATGAGAAAAAGACACAGGTCAAAGCTGAAATTGGGTCTAAATGAAAAAAAAAAAAAAGCAATTTGTAAGAACACTGCTTATAAGATTTTGACTTTATCATATCTAACAGATCTGACAGGAAACAGAGTTACTGGAAGTCTATTTCCAGTTTTGTCTTTAAAAGATATTGTTAGCAAAACAAGTGTTCTCTGCCAGGTTGGCAGGAAAACGATCCAGAGGAAGACCAAGATATAGGTGGATTGATACCATACAACGTGCCTTAGACGATAGAAATATAAGATCTGATAATGTTGGAGTCTTGACAAGTAACAGACTGATTTGGAGGAAAATTGTAGATAGTAAGTTAGTAATGATGTAAATGTTTCATGTAGTACTATCATATCCTGTACACCCCCTTGAGGGTACATGGCAGGAATTTGATGATGATGATGAAGATATTGTTAAATGGAACCAAATGAATATTTTCGTTTGGTTTCGTAGTGATGTGGAATAAATTGGACAGCTCCACTGACAAGTCACTAAGATGATAACTTGCCTATGGAATTATCGATGTAAGGATAAAATTAGGAAATCTTTTCATAATTTGAGAAATGAGCAGATGAAGGAGATATGATAAAAACATAAAGTTAACTAAAGTGAGCTTACAATGCATATATATATATATAGAGAGAGAGAGAGAGAGGGGGTGAGATTTTGCAGCTTATTGCTGTCAGAGGTAGGACCTCCGGTCACTCTAGAATTTGGCTTGTTTGTGATTAGGAAATGTGAAGTTTTTTTTTTCCATGATGAGTGATGAATGTACAGAGTGGGCTGCTGTTAGAGGTTGCGAGTGCATCTCACTGGATTTGTAAAAGGAGAGAGACGATTTGTATTTAAGTATGACCAACTAAATTAGTCCTCCTTTGATGAGTCTTGGATAAGCATTCATAATAATAATATTAATTGTGCAGATTCTTTATCTGCGAGGATGATAAGATGGGGTAGGATGCTTTACTAGTGCCAGGCTTTAACAGGATGCCGGCTATAACTGTTTGCTTATACTCCAGAACATGCCGTTCAGTTTGCTGTGTCGAACAGTTGAAAATACAATATAAAGGCAAATTCTAAAAAAATTTTTCAGGCCTTGTTGTATAGTTTTTACAACAGCAGACCAAAATGAATTAATTGCCAATATTTTACATTCTTTTTTATATGCTTAACATATAACATTTTACATTTCATAAGTAGCTTCACAACTGTGCACTATCCAATCAAAATATTATGACCAGCCTTTTTTTCCCACAGTCAGTCATTCCACATCACCAGGTGGCAGTTGTATCACTGAAGTTCAGTATGCATGATACTGCAGATGCGTGACATACTGTTTATTCAAAGTTATCTGATAGACCAAAAAACATAGTGTGATTTGCAGGATACTGGTTGAAGGGTGGCAGTATCCAGAATCCATACTGTAGACTGTCCCCAGAGTGTGTAGTTTATATTCTTAGGTGCGGAATGCCAGATCAATGATATAGCTCATCAGTGCTCATGATGAATGTAGTTTGTCCTGTCTTGTGCAATTACATAGGTGAAAAACTATGGTATGGCTAACCATGGAATTTAACCAGAGGGCTGACGAGTGTTTTCCAGACTGTAGTTGAAATTTTTCTCTTTGGGCCTACAAAGTCGGCACTCAGTTTAGTTTCTCAAGCTTAGGTCTGATCTTCAATTACATCTGCAGTTTGCATCTGGGACATTATTGGACCTTAAAAGACTAAAAAATTTTGTATTTTCAGATGAATCTTGTTTTCAATTATGCCATGTGAATGGTAGGTGAAAATGTGGAGAAAGGAATCAATGTGGTGTCATATCCAGCAGAAACAGCTAAGACGTGGCAATGTTATGACATGGAGGATGTATTCCTTAGAATCTCTGAGAGCCTTGATACCCAGAGATTGTACCATGAATGCTGTAGAGTACTTACTTACTTTATCCATTCTGGCTGATAAGGTATGTTCCTTTATGTTGGCTGGAACACACTTGCACTCATATAGCACAGGTATGTTCTAGCAGGATAATATACCTTGCCACATTGCTGGTATCATTCCAGAGTGGTTCGCAAAACGCAACATTTGTTAGTAAAAACTTTGGTTTGTTATCATTGTTGCCAAATTTACTAGATCTGAATCTTTCGCTCCAAACACTCATAGATAAATGTTGTACCACACTGTTAGGATTAACTGTGTTAATCCTAACAGTGTGGTACAACATTTCAAGGTCTTATAATGTCATGCCATGCTGCA
Source organism: Typopeltis vanoorti (assembly GCF_054136105.1). Taxonomy (NCBI): domain Eukaryota; kingdom Metazoa; phylum Arthropoda; class Arachnida; order Uropygi; family Thelyphonidae; genus Typopeltis; species Typopeltis vanoorti. The sequence continues at coordinate 1,077,855 of NC_143568.1, read as the reverse complement.
TGGTGGCAGTTCTTTCAGTAAGAGGGGATCTATGAGCTAGTTAGGATATTGGTCATAATATTTTGATTGGACTGTGTATATGTCATCTGTGATAGTTGACTTATAAAACTAGTAACACATCATGTAAATTACTATAGTTTGATTTATTCGTATGGAGTTTCCTCCCTTTTTCTCCCCCATCCCTACTGGGGCGAGTTGAGCCCCCTCATGGGGGTTAAGTATTTATGGCTGTAGATCCGTGTGTGTGTTCACGGGGCCGGTTTGCCTGCTTGTGGGATGAAAAACGCCAGATAAACTGGCGGACAAAACCCTACTGCCTGCGCCCAGGACCGGCTAACTTTGGCTATGGCTGAGGAAGATCCTCAAATTCCTCACGTCTTTGATAGGAATCGAACCTGGGCCACTCCTTCCCCAGTCATGTGGTTGCGAAGCGCACAGCCACTAGGCTAACCGTGCAGACTATAGTTTGATAATAAAGAGAGATGAAATGTGAAAATAGGATTGAATGATTATAGCAGTACTGCAGGTAGTAATCATGCTATTTGTAATAATGGACTATTAGAGATTACTGCAATTCAAGGTGACTTAAATTGCAATACTCTTTAAAAGGAAAAACTTCTAGTTCAAATTAATGCATAGTGGAAGTTATATCAGTAGTCACTTTTAACAGTATTTACATTACACCACTTTCTTCCTCCTTTTAACACATTGTAAAAATTTACTGTAATAGAAAATATTTGTGACAAAAGTTATATCGGTTGGCATAATATATAATGGATGACTGGGAGGAATACTTTTCATTTCAGATTTTACAAGAAGGACTCTTATATAATATTTGCTGGCAGTGGATGTGAAGAAAATCGTAATAACACCTATTCTGAGCGTGCAGGGTTTGCTCAGCCATCCGGAATTTCTTTAGGACTAACAGAGAAGAGCCTATATATTGCAGATAGTGAAAGTTCTTCCATTCGTAAAATCTCTTTAACAGATGGATCGGTACAAAGTGTTGTTGGAGGAGATAAAAATCCTTCTGTAAATAATTTTTATTATTACATTACAAAAATTCAAGAAACTTTATCAGTAATTCTATTTCAAGGCTGCTTTAATTGACTTGTATATTCAAAGCTTGTTATAAGGAGGGATGGATCGTGCATAGGCACTGCAGAACTGCAGCACCCCCAATTTTTCTCAATATATAAATATATTTATTAATTTATTTATATTTGCTTGTAACATTTAATTTTATCATCAACAATCCTATACAATTCTCTTATTTTGTATAAAAAATAATAAATCCATCTTGTAGCACTTAGGAGGGTTTAGGACGCTAGCAGCACTGTGTTTACCACAGTGTCATATTGCTACACACGCAAGCATATGCACGTCATAGTGAGATGCGAGCTATTAGCGTAATGCGGCGGACAGTGCCGCATTACGCTAATAGCTCCACACAGTTCCACTGTTGTTTATATGGAGTTTGCGTCAATAGTAGAGTGTTCGTAGTGCTTACTGTGTTTACTCCATCTCTTTAAATATTTGGACATTACAATTAAAGATATAACATTTGTTATAGTTTTTATTTTAGAACATTATTAGGGTTATGATAATGGATTTTATATTTACGTAATTTTGAATAAACTGTATAATTTTATCAATATTTTACTAAATAATTTAAGGAAATTACAACGTCAACTAGGATATACATTAAAATAAATTTTAATATACTTCAATATTTCGGCAATGTCACATTGCCATTTTCAAGAAACTTAAGAACAAGACACGTGCATTCAGGACAACAAACAGTAAGTGAGGAAGAAGCAGGAAGCTATTATTTCTCCTAAAGTCCTGATGGTGCCCCCCCCCTAGCGGGCAATGTTGGTATTCTTGGGCAATTGGGCTGAAGGTCTTCTGATTTAGGTTTCCCAAATTTGAGGCAGTCTCATGCAGCCAAATTTGTAGAGGTTTGGATTGTTTCTTAGGGCTGAAGCTGATTCCATGAAAAGCCTTTCATATTTGTATTTACTACGGTATATTATCTTGGCTTTCTTCCACCGTATTCTATGGCAGTATCCAGCTCATGGTCAGCAAGACCAGAGTGGCTGTATTGGTGAAACTGGATGTAGTCCTTGTGTTCTGAAATTCTGATATTTGCTGTCCTGCCTGTTTGGCCAAAGTAGGAAAGCTTACAGCTGCAAGGGACCTGGTATACACCAGGTGGGTCTAGGAGGGGGGGGGAGGTTGGTCTTTAGTAGAGCGGATAAGGGATGCCAATTTGGAGAATGACTCAGTCCTTTGTTTCAGAAGCTGATGCATTTCGCTTAGAATTTGAGAAGTAGACGAAGAAAATTTGCAGTCTCTCTCCAATATAAACCTTTCTCCTTTGTAATGTGGATGAGAGAAGTTTATATTGGAAATGCTTATCTACAGAAATGTTCTCTTTCTTTAAACAAAAATCTACTTCAGGATATAAGTTATTTAGAGAATGTTTGACTGCATTGTTATGTGAATAAATGCATCTGAAATAAAACTTTCAGTGAACATGATAATTTTCGGCATTAAAGGCAAAAATCTTCTTCTGCAATATATATGTGAATAAACAAGAAGATCTTTGTTTGGTTTAAAAACAAGTAGGTTCTGGAAGGTTTTTTTGTTCAAAAGATAAAGAATCACCATAACAAGCCATGCATCCATTACCCAAGATAATTTACAGCAGTACAATAATATTGCCTCTGAAACCTGCACTCAGCATGTTTTCTCAGAGTTTGATACTTTTGTTGATTTAGTATTGCATACTTCAGCAGTGATTATATAAATATTTTAAATGCCAGACTGGTTAGCCGAGTAGTCAGCATATCTGCTCTCCATCCAAAAGGCTGCGGGTTCGAATCATGCTGTAGGCATGGGTGTTTGTGTTTGTCAGTGAAAATAATAGTGGTGGTGGTGATAGGCAGTAGATGGCGGTGGTGTAGATGATGATGATGGTAGTTGCGGTTCGTTGTAGTTGGTGGATTGAGTGTGGAGACAGAGTTGTAGAGTAGGTGCCCTTCCTCGATAAGTCCTTGGACTCCCTGGAGGTGTTACATAATAATAATATTTTTGCCGGTCTGGCTGTCTGAGTGGTAAGCATATCCGCTCTCCAGCCAAAAGGCTGCGGGTTCAAATCCCGTCGTGGGCATGGATGTTTGTGATTGACTGTGAAAATACTAGTGGTGGTGGTCATCGGTTGATGGCATTGGTATAGACGATGAAGGTAGTTGCGAAGTTGGTGGAGATGGAGAGTTGTGGTGTAGGTGCCCTCCCTCCTTCGATGAGTCTTTGGACTCCCTGGAGGTATAATAATAAATGTGAATAAACAGATGATCTTTGTTTGGTTTAATAACAAGTAGGTTCTGGAAGGTTTGACTTTTTTTTTTGCATTTGTGTGTATGTATGTGTGTAATATACTTTCATTTTATTATAGTGAATGAGTATGTTATAAGAGTTTGCTGAATGGCATTTGGGTGTAATGGTTTTGTGCAATACATATATATAGTCGTGTGTGTATACAGTAAAACCCCAATTTTATGTTCCCGCAATTTACGTTTTCCTGCCGTTTAAGTCATTTTTCGTTGGTCCCGTCTTAAGGCCTATTCTTACGAAATATTGTTTTCCTGCCATTAACAACTTGATGTGGACGTTATTTCCCATGATTTGCGTTTTTTTTCTCGGGTGGCGATACTGATTTTCGAATTGATTTCTGCGGAAATATGCGCATTTCTGTTCCCAAATAGCATTGCTTTCGGCTGTAGTTTCGTTTCTGCCAACATGGTTACTTGCATGCTTGCAGCAGTAATGTAGTGATGAGCGATACCGTGATTTTTCAATCACGGTACGAATTGATATTGCAGAATTTCTGCAACGTAATTTAGCATGTGATAGTTGCTTTCAAGTTGTGGTGGTAGATGATCCATGTTAGTGGATCATCCATGATGGAGAAAAATTACAGAAAATGTATTTCGGTAGAAGAAAAGATGGCAATTCTGCGATGTGTAGATTGGCATGCCGGAACATGTGTGCGTTTAGCAAAAGATCTTGGACTCTCCGTGTCCACTTTGAACACCATCATCATCATCAAATTCCTGACATGTACCCTCAAGGGGTGTACAGGATATGATAGTACTACATGAAAAAAATTACATCATTATTAATTTCCTATCTACAATTTTCCTCCAAATCAGTCTGTTACTTGTCAAGACTCCAACATTATCAGATCTTATATTTCTATCGTCTAAAGCACTTTGTACCATATCAATCCACCTATATCTTGGTCTTCCTCTGGATCGTTTTGCTGCCAACCTGGCAGAGAACACTTGTTTTGCTAATCTTTCCTCGCCCATTCTGTTTAAGTGACCATACCACCTGAGATAAGCTCTGCTAACACATTCCTGGATGCCGACAATGTCAAGTTCTTTCCTAATATCCTCGTTTTTAATATGATATTGCCATTGATGCCATCTGTTCATGCCTATAATCTTTCTCAGGACTCTCATATCTGTGGTCTCTATTCTTTGGTCAAGTGTTTTACTTCTGACCCAGCTCTCAGATCCATAAGTTAAAACTGGTTTGAACACTGTCTTGTATACAGCTAATTTAGTGTTCCGACTAATTTCTCTCTTATTCCATATGAATTTATTCAATTGACTTCCCACCATACCAGCTTTGCTGATTCTGTTGTCTATTTCTATATTTAATTTACCATCTTCAGTAAAAATCGTGCCTAAATAGCTGAAATGTTTTACTTGTTCCACAGGTTCTCCATTCACAACACAGTTGACATTTTCAATGATTCTGCCTATTTTCATTGGCTTTGTCTTTTTATTGCTGACCTTCATACCATATCTATTACAACAGCTATTCAATTTAGTCAGAGAATCTTGCAGACTTGTAGCAGATTTATTTAGAAGTATAACATCGTCTGCATAAAGCAACGAGCTGACATTAACATCTCCAATTTTGATATCAGGTTTAATACCACTTTCCTTCATAATGTGATCCATATAGATAATGAATAACAGAGGGGATAATGTACATCCTTGTCTCACACCAGATTGAACATTAAACCATCTTCCTGTACTTCCTTCAGTTCTAACTGCTGACTTACAACTCAAATAAAGACTAAGTATTGCTTGATATAATGCCCCATTGACACCATATAACTGCAGCGTATTGAATAGCTTCTCTCTTGGCACCTTGTCATATACCTTTTCCAAATCGACAAAACTTAAATGCAGATCTTTGTTATATTCCCATGCTTTCTTGACTATTTGTCGTAAAGTGAAGATCTGATCTTGACAGCCTCTATTTGGCCTGAATCCAGCTTGTTCTTCACCAAGCTTTTCTTCCACAATTCTTCTCAACCGTTTCTCAAGTATACTTGCATAGATCTTGCCAGGAACACTCAGTAGGGAAATACCTCTGTAATTCTCACATTCAGTTTTATTTCCCTTTTTATATATGGGTACTATGAGAGCTCTACTCCAATCATCGGGAATTCGTCCCTCTGTCCAGGCTTTCTGAACTATGCAGTGCAGCCACTGTAAGACTCTTATATCACCATACTTCAGCATTTCTGGTTGAATATCATCTACTCCTGCTGCCTTTCCACATTTCAAGCCTTTGATGGCTTTTTCTACTTCAAGTATGGATATGTATTCCTGACTGCATGCCTGGTCAGTGTTTTTTACCACTGTGCTGTCATCACTGCTTGTTTCATTTAGCAGTTTTTCAAAGTAATTACTCCATACTTCAAGGATATCTTTTTCTCCTTTTCCATATGCCTTTTCCAAATTTCATGTCACCTTTATCATCTCTAATTCCTTTTACAGCACTCTTTCCTCCATTCTTAAGCTTCTTCAACAACCTCCAGAATATTTTGCCACCTTCTTGATATTTATTTTCTATATTCTTGCCAAAGTCCTTCCATGACTTTTGTTTAGCTAGTTTTACACAGTGTTTAGCATTCTTGCATTTGTCTCTATATTCTCTAAGAGCGCAAGCTGACTTATTTGACAGGAACTTTTGATATGCTTTCTTCTTTTCCTTCACTGCCTCTTTAATTTCCTGTGTACACCAGGGAGTTCTGATTTTTTTATCCTTACAGACAACCTCACCACATGCCTCTCTGGCAGAATCAATCAATGTTTTCTTCAGAGTTTACCACTGAATCTCCAAGGTTTGATTCCTGTTCTCAAACTCTTTCATTTTTTCTTCAATAATCTTTGTGTATTTTAGTCTACAGTTCACATCTGAGAGCTGCTCAACTTTTATTCGCTTTAAAACTTTCTTACATGTTATTCTTTTCAATATTAAATTCAATTTTATCCTGATCAAGACTAAATAGTGATCACTTCCAATTTCAAATCCTCTGTACACTCTGGTGTCCTGCACCAGGGAGAAAACATCACTATCAACAATAACATAGTCAATGAGACTTCTCTTATTTCTTGCTCTTCTCTCCATGTGAATTTGTGCACATTTTCATGTTGTAACATGGTGTTAGTAATAACCAGTCCATGTCCTGAGCAGAAATCCAACAGATATTTGCCATTATTATTAGCTTTGCTCTTTTCTCCAAATTTTCCCAAAATATTTTTGTATGTCTCACAATCATTTCCTACTCTGCTATTTAGATCCCCAACAAGGACCAACTTTTCATTTTTCATTTTGTCTGTTGCTTTTTCTATAGCCTCAAAAAACTCCTCCACTTCTACCTTAGTAGAACCTTCTGTGGGACCATAGGCACAAATAAGTCTCATTGTCCAGTTCCCCATTCTCATATTTTCCCACATTACTCTACTTGAGACTGACTGCCATTCAAGAAGATTAGCCTCGTATTTTGTCATTTATTTATTTTTTTTCCCACTAGAGGGCAGGCTAAGAAAAAAGATTAGTTAACAACATAGATGTAGTTTACTTGTATAGAGTGCAACAGCATGTAACTTGTTCTTATACACATGTATTCTTCTGAAGATGACCTCAATACACGGGTCGAAACGTAAAGTTATTATTTTATTATTAATCAGTAAAATAATCTTTTCAACACGTGTGTTTTGTGTCTCTAAATTCATAAATATGAATGCTGATCACCGTGTAACCTTAAAAGAAAGAGAAAAAAAATAACTGTTAAGGTTCAAGCCTTGATGAGTTTAAAAAAAGAACTCTAACTGTATTATTAGGCATACGTGTGCGTTTAAGATCTCGAGCACACCAATATTGGATAGCAGAACAGTGACAATCTGACAAGTTGTAGCTAGGTTACTGTTGATATGTAATGAGTTAAGGATTATTTCTTTTGCTGAAAAAGAGAGCCAAAAGGCTTCACTTCTTTTAATTCTATTATTTTCCTTTCTATTTCATCGTAACAACGATGAATATTATTGATTCTATTATTTGTCTCTTTGATGTTCCTCGATGCGAAGTTCAATTGATTTTTCCGTCTGGCCAAAGTATGGTTTGGTATGCTTGAACCTTAACAATTATTTGTTAAGCGCTTTTTTATACTGGTCAGAGCCAGTTCCTGTACTGTTATCTTGCTGGTTATTTCGGTTTCTTGCACCTTAAGAAGTCTGTGAAAGACTAGTCGTGTGAATAAAATCTGCTTTTATTTTTTAATTCTTGGTGTTCTAGTCATTAAAGACTAAATAACATGTACTCAAACCGAGTAAATCAATTTATAAACATTTCTAGTCCTTATGACGAGGCAATTTACTGTAACATCAGAAATTACCAGAAGACCCTAAAGAGAATTGGATTGCATATCAACAGATTAATTTTCTTGAAACGCTGCAAATTCCATATGGTTTTCCCAAATTTTATCTCTCTCAAGGAGAACATCAGAACGGAATGGGCAAGCAGGATTTACCAAAGAGCAAAATTAGAGATCCTCACCAAGAGAATTTTTGACACCAAGTGTACCTTGACCTTTCTATTTGCTAAAAAAAAAGTGTACTTTTTAACAACATTGAACATTCGCTTGATAGTGTCACATGGAATCATATTAAAGAGGTAAGTGAATCTTTTGCTTCCAAGATTCAAAATGAAAACAAACTGAAATTAATTAAAAAATTAAATTTTCTCAAACAAAAACAAGAGAACTCTTTAATTTCCAAACCACACCTTTTTCAAGACAAGGTTATCAACAAATCTAATCACAACCTCTCACCTGCTGAAAAGAACATTCTCTCCAGAAGCCTCGATTTCGTTTTGTCGCCAAGATCTATTCCAAAAGATTTATTACTTACCAAGATTGAGAAGGTGGCTTCTTTCTTTCCTACCCAAGACGCGAACTTTGTATTGAATCCATTTTCACTATTAACAGTGCTAAACCTCCTGCAGACAACATCACCTATTAAACATCTTCAGAATAATAATGACATTATAATTCTTCTGGCAGTTGCTCTCAACACAGCAGATTATCACAATAAAATACTAGATTTGTTATAAACTGACACTTATTCTATCCTAGAAAGAGATCCTACGAGAACTTCATAACTGCACCAATAATCTCTTGAGAACTACAATGGAATTGCTCAGAAATGTACATCTTTCCCTCTGTTCTCTCCATCCACTGATCCCTCCTCTATATGGATTACCTAAAGTCCATAAGGAGAATATCCCTTTACGTCCTATAGTTGAAGGTATTGATTCTCTGACGTGCAACAACCTTTCTAAATATCTTGCCACTTCTCTGAAATGTTTTTTCTCTGGCAAATCTTTATTCTTTATCAAAAACTCAACGGATTTTGTCTCCAGCCTTAAGGATATCACCATCAAAGACACAGAAATCATGGCCAGTTTCAACATAATTTCCTTATTTACAAATGTTCCTACAGAGGAAGTTCTGTCACTATTAAAAGACAAAGAATCTAAGAAGATCTTAGCCTTATTGGCACACTGTGTTAATTCTGGATACTTCATATTTAAGAACACAATCTACAAACAAAATTCGGGGCTAGGTATGGGGAAACCCTTTATATCCAGTTCTTACTAATATCTACCTGGAAGATTTGGAAGAAAAGGCTATCTCATCCTTCCCTTTAAAACCAAAGATTTGGAAATGTTACATTGACGACATCTTTTTAATATGGGAACAAGTCCTTGAATCCCTCCAGAACTTCCAAGACCACCTGAATAATATACATCCTCATCCTAACATAAAGTTTACAGCTGAATTGGAAGTCAATGGTTCTCTGTCATTTCTGGATGTTAAACTGACCCGTTTCAGCAGGTAAATGCAAGATTTCTATTTACAGAAAATCTACCCATACGGACAGGTATGTTCACTCTCACTCCAACCACTATCCTCCACAGAAATTCAGGATTATTTCTGCACTCAGACATCAGGCTCGATTGCTTCTTTTTAACGAAGAAGAACTTAACTATGAACTTAATCTCCTTCTAAATGCATTTCAACTAAATGGCTACTCAATGAAGACTATCATTGAGTAGCCATCACCTATTGAACTCCTGTTCAATTCTCTCCCCCATTACAATGAAGATACTACAATTTTTAAAGGGAACATTTCTATTCCTTACATCAGCTCTGTCACACCAAAATTGGCGAAGATTCAGAAAATATAACAACATATGGACTTTCTTCACGATACTACCAAAACTATGTTCCCTTTTAAGTCGGCCGAAGACTAGACATAACAACCTCAAATACCCTGGCATCTACCAGATTTTCTGCAACTGCGGTAAACCATACTTTGGCCAGATGGAAAAATCAATTGAACTTCGCATCGAGGAACATCAAAGAGACATAAATTACAAGAGGACACAAGCCAATGCTTTATCTAGCCATGTTTTGTTTTCCGTAAATTCCAACAAAGAAGGGCTCACACATCCAGTTCTCTGGGAAAAGTCAAATAACATTCATCGTTGTTACGATGAAATAGAAAGGAAAATAATAGAATCAAAAGAAATGAAGCCTTTTGGCTCTCTTTTTCAGCAAAAGAAATAATCCTTAAAAAGGGCTTGCACATCCAGTTCTCTGGGAAAAGTCAAATAACATTCATCGTCGTTACAATGAAATAGAAAGGAAAATAACAGAATCAAAAGAAATAATCCTTAACCCTATACATATCAACAGTAACCTTAGTTTTTACTTTTCAGATTGTCACTGTTCTGCTATCCAATATTGGCGTGCTTGAGATCTTAAAAGCATGCATATACCTAATAATACAGTTAGATAGAGTTCTCTTTTAAACTCATCAAAGCTTGACCTTTAGTTATTTGCTAATGCTTTTTATACTGTTCAGAGCCAGTTCCTGTACAGTTATCTTGCTGGGTATTTTTATGTTTTTTGCACCTGAAGAAATCTGTGAAAGATGAAACTTGTCGTGCGAATAAAATCTGCTTTTAGTTTTTAATTCACGGTGTTCTAGTCATTAAATGCTAAATAGCATATATATATATATATATATATATATATATATATATATAAAATCCCATCGTATATTAGCATAATCTGCTTTGTGCATTGTCAGAGGCTCTACTAACCATATCCAAAAAGTGTAGTTGAGGACAGTACAATGAAAAGTTAACAGCTTCATATAACATATGCCAGAATCTGGATGAATTTTCCATGGCTCAGCCGGTTTTCACATGTAAGGTCGAATGAGTGAACAGGCAGCTGCAGTTATTCATCAGCAGTACGATTTCTTTTTGCAGCAAATTTGATTTTTGTAGTGTGTAGATTAAATTCTGAAGAACTCATACTATTTGCACTAATGTTCCTCCTTTGACATCTGATTGTAGTCTGGTTGAGGAATGATATTTATCAAGGATTCTCTGAATGATGGCATGGTCATATTCATTAGAAATTATAGTTGACAAATTATAGTTTACAGGTTGACTTTTATTTTGTGTACTTCCTTCAGCAAAAGGGAGTCAATAGAACAGATAGATAGAGCCTGGTTCTTCAGAATTTTGATAATGCCTATACTCTGTAATGGATAATGATTTGAAGGTGACTAGATGGTTTCAGCAAATTCTGTGACTAATCACAGAATTTGCTTGAACAACTAGGATTTCAGGTTGATTTAAATTCCATCTTTTTTTTCCTGGAAGCATGATAGTTTACCATCTGAATTTCAATTGCTCAGACTGCATACCTATATCCAAGTTCTGGGAAATAATCATTATTTATTTATTATTATTTTTTTAAGGATGTATATATAGTCATATACATCCTTAAAAAAATTCATGACTTATTTTTCACAGTATTAACAACACCACACACTTTTTTTACAAAGATATTTTATTAACGCTTATATTTCGCTGATTTTCAACTCAGCATCATCAGACCACAACACACTTGTACACGTGACAGTGAGTGAATGAAACACTATAATTGCAAAAGACAAAATCTAAAGTCCTATTTTTGGTACCCTCTAATGGAGGAAAAAAAAACCCTATGCAGGAGTTTTTCTTAGGATAACCGTCTCCCAAATTTTTGGCAAATTAATGCAACCATATTTGTTAAGGTTGGGAGAATTCTTCAAAGCCATTGCTGACTCAAAAAATAACCTTTCAGATCTATAACGACTCCTAAATAGCACATTCGTATTCCTCCATCTAATCCTGTGTGAAGGAGTGTCCAAAACGTGGTCTGCCAGTCCTGACTTGCCATAGTAATAGTAGCGAATGTATCTTATGTTCTTCCAGGCGGATGGTCACTGATCTTCCTGTTTGCCCATAATAGGCCAAGTCACAGTCACAAGGAACTTCATACACTCCTGGGTGTGTTGAAGGGTGAAGTTTATCCTTAGGCGAGCAGATCAGAGTTGCCAGCTTGACAAGAGGTTTGAAAGTGGTGCAAAGGCCATGTTTCAACAAAACTTTGGCTATCTTCTCCGATGTGCCTCTGATATATGAAATGGAAATGGTCATGTTGTATTCTTGTGTATTAGGATAGGGCAGAGTAATGGGCCTATGTAGTATTTTATCTATTTTGTAGGGGATTGTAGCCTTTGGCTAAGAATGTATGGCGCAAATATTGGAGTTCTGTGGTCAGACCTGTATCGTTAGAACAAATGGCTCTGGCTCTAAGTGTTTTTAAAATGCCGTACTGTTGGACTGGATGATGATGTGATTGTTTATGTAGGTATCTTCCTGTGTGTGTAGGCTTTCTGTAAATAGAAAAATATAGTGATCCATCTGAAAGGTGGGTGACTAATGTGTCAAGAAATGGTAAACAGTTATTTGATTCTTTTTCTGCTGTGAAGTGGATTTTGGGGTGTTGGCTGTTTAGGTAGGAGACAAACGCATCCAAAGTGTCTTGTCCATGGGACCAGATGGCAAACACATCATCTACATAGCGTAACTACACTTGTGACTTGTATGTAGCTGTGGTAAGTACTTTGTTTTCAAAGTGTTCCATGTAAAAATTTGCTAATGGGGAGAGAGGGGGGGGAACCCATAGCAGTACCGTTAATCTGTTTGTAGAATTTTCCTCCCCACGTAAAGTAACCTGTATTCATGGTAAATTTAAATAATTCAAAAATATCAGGGGGAAATTTAGACTTAATTAAATCAAGAGTGTCTAAAAGTGGTACATTGGTAAATAAGGAGGTGACATCCTTATTTACCAATGTTGTTTTTCAATGTTATCTGCGAATAGTATATGTGTATACTCTCTCTAATGATGTCTTGAAACAAAGTATTAGAGGCTGCAGATCTTTTTAGCTTATGTTGATTATTATTCATTTTACAAATAAGTCCACACCATTATTGGACCATCATGTTATACTGGAAAAAATATAGCAAGTTGTACAATTTTGGCATAATAAAAGAGGTAATACACTTTGTCCATTGCACAGAAGAACATTAGTTTCATTACATCTGAATGTGAACTTTATACGTGACAAGAACAAATTGAAAAAAATCAAATGTCTTCAATCAGAATCCAGGACTTCTTTAAAATGAAAAACAGGTGAAAATCTGATAACCTCTGTTTGGCCAGAACTCAGCTTGTTATTCTCCAAGATAACTTTTTCTAGCACTTTTTTTCAAGTATGAATACATAAATCTTAATCTTACCTGGAATTGTGGGGTATCTCTGTATTAAAACAGGTGCTATTTTGAAATTAGTGTAATTATAATTTTATATAACCAGTGAAGTGCAAGTCTCCAGGATTCTCTAACTAAATTGAATAACAGCTGTAACAAATTTGGCATGAAAATCAGCAACAAAAAGGCCAAAACTATGAAAATAGTCAGGAACATAGATAACTTCAGCTGCATATTCAGAATGCAGCTATAGAACAAAAAAAATATTTTAGCTATTTAGGCACAGTTTTTAGTGAAGATGGCAAGTTAATGGAAATAGACAACAGAATAAGCAAAGCTGGTATTATGGGTAGCCAGCTGAATAAAATTAGGCAAAACACTACACTAGCAGTATACAAGACAATGTTCAAACCTGTTTTAAGTTATGGATCTGAGAGTTGGGTTAGAAATAAAGCACTTGATCAAAGACTAGAGACCACAGATATAAGGGGTCTGAGAAAAATTAGGGAAGTTGCACTGCTGTATTTCCAAGCAAAGTTGGGACAATCCATGAAGAGTAGAGAAGGTATTGTGGCCTTACAAGAAGACTTGAATAAATTGAGTGATTGGGAATGGGGATGTGAGTTCAATGTTGCAAAATGTAAGGTTTTAAAATTTGGGAAACAAAGATGGGATGCAGAATTTATGCTTGGTGAGGAAATATTGTCGGAGGTGGAGGACATAAGAGATCTGGGGTTCATAGTGGATAAGGATCTGAAATTTAAGGGACACATAGTCAAAATCGTGAAGACAACACAAAAGCTTCTGGGAATTATGCAGAGGACACTGACTTGTAGAAGTAGGGAGATTCTTGTTCCATTGTATAAGGCTTCGTCCTTCTGAAAACCAGGTGACCAAATCTGGGCACAATAGTCCATGTTTGGCCTAACATGGACTATTGTGCCCAGATTTGGTCACCTGGTTTTCAGAAGGACGAAGAGATTTGGTTAGAAAGATTTGGAAGAGAAGGACGAAGAGATAGTTAGAAACTACCTTAGTCAGTCATCAGAGGTGACTGACTAAGGTAGTTTCTAACCTCTGGGATGTTGAGTATGAGGAAAGATTGAGAAGATGCAACTTGCAGAGTCTGGTGGACAGGAGGAAGAGGGGAGATATGATAGAGACCTACAAGTTAGTAAGGGGTTGTTATAGGATCAGTGCTGAGATTCTACAGAAAATAGTGGGAGATCAAGAGGATGACCTCTGGAAACTTTATACAGTTTCCAGAGGTCATCCCTGGAAACTGTATAAAGAGGATGTGAGTAGGGGAGAGAAGCAGGTTTTTTCCATGCAGAATTGTAAATGATTGAAATGCATTGCCTGAGAGTGTGGTGTCTGCAGAAAATTTGAGTGTGTTTAAAGCACAATATGATGAGCTGTGTGTATGATAAGGGGACCTCCCAGATGAGTCTTTGACTCCATGAGGTCTTTGGTAGTAATAATAATAAATGGTCGTTGCTAAGTTTTGGCTGTTCAGAAAGAAGAAAAGAAACACGGAGAAAAATCGAGGAGTTTCTGTGTTTTCAATATATGAAGACTGAGCAGAAATTAGTAGAATATTTAGAAATGGAAGGCTGAGAGAGGATATCCTTAAAAGAAGAGAAGTGTAAAATTGTTAGTAGCCATTAATCCTTATAAAATTTATTCTGTTAATAATGAAAGTAACTTTATTGCTCTTCAATTTATATAGCAATGACCCCTGTAAAGTTTGTGTTACTTTATTTGGGATTCTCAATCTATAAAGGTGATATGAAGCTTCTGATACATTTTAATTGTTTCTTTAATGAAGGTTGCTGAGACTTTAATATAAAAAGTAAATTTATTCTAAAGTGAAGAAACTGTTGATATGGTTTTAAGTAATTTATTCAGTGAATTTGCTGTTATTTTTATATGGAAAGTGAAGTTGCTTTGGAGAAGGCCAAGATATGCTTTTCTTCAGTGTCCTGTGATTTAAAATGCAAGAAGAATTTGACTGACTTTGTTGCTGTCATATAGAGAGCAGTTTTTTTTTTTTTTTTTTTTTTTGTGTGTAATGTGAATTCAAGAAAGAATAAGAGTTCTGTGAGAGACAAGAAACTAAAATTCAAAAGTTTTATCCATAAAGGATGATAACTATGATAACTTCATCTTATGTGATTGAAAGTGGCAGTGTAGAAGTGATTTATTGCTGTATCTTGCTGTGATCTTGAATACATTGGTGTTTGTGTAGTTAAGTCATATTGATTTATGCTGTGTATATATATATATTAGTGTCTTTTTCTAAATTAAAGAAATCGGTTATAAGGTTTATGAAGACTCAATTTCTGAATGAGCTTATAATTATTTGGTCAATTTAGAGGGTGCTTAAGGGTCAAAGCTATATAACTGAGAGGAGACTTCCACATAGCCTTTAAAGGAATGTGAAGAACCGATCAGGGCTCCTGACCTGAAGTCCAATCCTCACTTTCTTGTAGTGCACCCTGTTAGATATCTACCTGGATACTGAATGAATGAGGATGGGCTGGCAATTTCAGATTTAGCCAACCAAATTGTATTCTTATTCGCTTAAACCAAAATAAAAAATGATGGTACAACAGACAGAATTTCATGCTGGCTGGGGCATCACCCAGTTAAACAAGGCCACCGTTGTTTTCACCAGGGAACCAGGGCAAACAGCAAAAAGTCAGTTACTGGAACAAATCCTAAAACGCACCACAACTCAACATCACAAGAGTTCAAGATTGGTACTACCAACATAACAAGCCTAAATGGAAAAGAAATGGAGCTAGCTGAGGAATTGGATAAGTACCAGATCAACATAATAGGAGTGACTGAAACAAAAAAGGCAAAACCTAGTGAGATCTTTCTGAGCAATAAATACAAAATGTTATATTCAGGTAATGACAATCAAGGAAAAGAAGGAGTAGCCATAGTATTCAACACTAAATATAAAGCTAAGCTTTTTGAATGGCAAGCAGTCTCAAGTAGAGTGATATGGGCAAATATGAGAATGGGGAACTGGACAATGAGACCTATTTATGCCTATGGTCCCACAGAAGGTTCTACTAAGGTAGAAGTGGAGAAATTTTTTGAGGCTTTAGAGAAAGCAGCTGACACAATAAAAAGGAAAAGTTGGTCCTTGTTTGAGGATCTAAATAGCAGAGTAGGAAATGATTGTCAGACATACAAAAATATTTTAGGAAAATTTTGAGAAAAGAGCAAAGCTAATAATAATGGCAAATACCTGTTGGAGTTCTGCTCAGAACATGGACTGGTTATTACTAACACCATGTTACAACATGAAAATGTGCACAAATTCACATGGAGAGAAGAGCAAGAAATAAGAGAAGTCTCATTGACTATGTTATTGTTGATAGTGATGTTTTCTCCCTGATACGGGACACCAGAGTGTACAGAGAATTTCAAATTTGAAGTGATCACTATTTAGTCTTGAGCAGGATAAAATTGAATTTCATATTGAAAAGAATAACATGTAAGAAAGTTTTAAAGTGAATAAAAGTTGAGCAGCTCTCAGATGTGAACTGTAGACTAAAATACACAAAGATTATTGAAGAAAAAATGAAAGAGTTTGAGAACAGCAACCCAACCCTGGAGATTCAGTGGCAAGCCTTGAAGAAAACACTGATTGATTCAGCCAGAGTTGAAAAGGATTGTGAAAGAAAAGCTTGTTGAAGAAAAATGCTGGATTCACGCCAAATAGAGGCTGTCAGGATATTTCAAATTTTTACTTTATGACAAATAGTAGAGAAATCATGGGAATATAACAAAGATCTGTATTTAAGCTTTGTAGATCTGTAAAAGGCATATGACAAGGTTCCAAGAGAGAAGCTATTCGAAACACTACAGCTATATGGTATCAATGGGGCATTATATCAAGCAACACTTAGTCTTTATTTGAGTTGTAAATCAGCAGTTAGAATTGATGGAAATTCAGGAAGGTGGTTTAATATTAAAGCTGGTGTGAGACAAGGATGTACATTATCCCCTCTGTTATTCATTATCTATATGGATCACATTATGAAGGAAAGTTGGATTAAACCTGATATCAAAATTGGAGATGTTAATGTCAGCTCTTTGCTTTATGTGGATGATGTTATACTTCTAAATAAATCCGCTACAAGTCTGCAAGATCCCTTGACTAAAGTGAATAACTGTTGTAATTGATATGGTATGAAGGTCAGCATTAAAAAGACAAAGACAATGAAAATAGTCAGAAACATTGAAATTATCAACTGCATTATGAATGGATAACCTATAGAACAAGTAAAACATTTCAGCTGCTTAAGCATGATTTTTAGTGAAGATGGTAAATTAAATATGGAAATAGACAACAGAATCAACAAAGCTGGTAAGGTAGGAAGTCAACTGAATAAATTTATATGGAATTAGAAAGAAATTAGTTGGAATACTAAATTAGCTATATACAAGACAGTGTTCAAACCAATTTTAACTTATGGATCTGAGAGCGGGTTTAGAAGTAAAATACTTGACCAAAGACTAGACCCCAGATATGCCCCTAATCTGAGAAAGATTAGGGGCATGAACAGATGTCACCAATGGCAATATCATATTAAAAACAGGATATTAGGAAAGGACTTGACATTGTCAGCATCCAGGAATGCGTTAGCAGAGCTAATCTCAGATGGTATGGTCACTTAAATAGAATGGGAGAGGAAAGATTAGCAAAGCCAGTGTTCTCTGCAGGTTGGTAGTAAAAAGACCCAGAGGAAGACCAAGATATAGGTGGATTGATACAGTAAAATATGCCTTAGAAGATAGAAATATAAGATCTGATAATATTGGAGTTTTGACAGGTAACAGACTGATTTGGAGGAAAACTGTAGATAAAAAGTTAGTAATAATGTAATTTTTCATGTAGTACTATCATATCCTGTACATCCCTTGAGGATATATATCAGGAATTTGATGGTCAGTTTAGAAAATGTTTACGTGATATTCTTAGATACGGATCTGTGTACAAGGTTAATTTGTAGTTTAGTGTTTCAGGTGTTTTCTTTTTATTTTGAAGGTTAGCGTTAATTCACTCAGAATAGAGGGTGCAATTTACTCTTCTTCCATCTTTCATGAATCTAGGCCATGTAGCTTGTTTTTTGTGTCAACTCCAGTATTTCATCAGTCTTCCTCTGTTTTTTTTGATCCTTTGGTTTGTAGTTCATCATCTTCCTAGTTACTCTATCAGATATCATTCTGTATGCTCTTTCCATTTGGTTCTGTATTTTTCTGTTGCTTCAATTATTGATGTTTGGTTTAGTTCTTTCAGTATGTCTAGCCTTGTATAACTTGACCTGATTTTCTTTTGTCGTGATTCTTTTCTTATCTCTTTCTCTTATTGTCCATTCTTCACTTCCATATAATGATGTTCGTTTTGACAAAATATTATACATTCTTAGTCTGCTTTTTTTTTTTGGTGACTATTGCTGACCTTAATCCCTGGAAACTGTATAAAGAGGGTGTGAGTAGGGGAGTGAGAGGCTGGTTTTTTTCGTGCAGAGTTGTAAATGATTGGAATGCCTTGCCTGAGAGTGTGGTGTCTGCAAGAAGTTTGAGTGTGTTTAAGACACGGTATGATGAGGTGTGTGTGATAAAAGGACCTCCCAGATGAGTCTTTGACTCCATGAGGTCTTGGATAATAATAATAATGTTTTGTTTATTATTCAATATAATGTGGAGAATTTGTTAATTTTGCTAGAAATTAAGAGTTTGCTAATGATGCAGTTAGTAAATTTACTAATGGCACAATTAACAATTTACTAAAGATTTTTTATTAGTAGTTATTTTGAAACTTATAACTATAGCAGAAGACAAAAAGGAAAAGTTTTCCCTTTTTGGACACCTGAACATCAGAGTAGGAAATGATTACCATACATACAAGGATGTTTTTAGAAAATTTGGAGAAAAAAACAAAGCTAATAATAATAAGAACTACTTGCTGGATTTCTGTTCAGGACATGGAGTAGTCATTACCAACTCAATGTTCTAACATAAAGAAGTGCACAAATTCATTAAGGTTTGGTTTTTGTTTTCAAACTCTTTCATTTTTTATGAACAATATTTGTATATTTGAATCTAGCAGTATCTTCATATTGCTTCAGGACATAAGAGGATTTGAAATTGGAAGTGATTGCCATTCATTTTGAGCAGGATAAAGTTGAATATTATATTGAAAAGAAGAGCATGTAAGAAAGTTTTAAAACAAATCAAAATTGTGAGCAGCTCAGATGTGAACTGTAGATTCAAATATACAAATATTGTTCATAAAAAATGAAAGAGTTTGAAAACAAAAACCAAACCTTAGAGATTCAGTTTGCATAGCCTGAAGAAAATTGATTGATTCAGCCAGAGATTCATGTGATGAGGTTGTCTGCAGGACAGAAAAATCAGAATTCCCTGGTGGACTCAAGAAGTTAAAAGGACTGTCAAGGAAAAGAAGAAAGCATGTGCTCTGAAAGTGAAGAAGTGTGTAAAAATAGCTAAACGGAAGTAATGGGAAGATTTTGGTAAAAAATAAATTAGAAAGGTGGCAAAATATTCTGTGGGCTGATGATAAAAAGTTTAGAAATAGAGGAATGAGTATTACAAAAGATCGAAGATGATAAAATTGCATGAAAACCTGAGATGAAAATTCTACATGTCTGAAGTAATCCTGATGTTTAGAGATCTCTGTCAGTAGTAAGTGGTTATGCTATCTGTGTGTGGGTTCATATCCCATCATGGGCATGAATGTTTGTGAAAGCCTATTCTGGATAATCTTTTATAGCTCACTGACTTTATAAGACTGTTTTTTTTTTTTTTTTAATTACTTGGAATGATTGTTAAATGAAACAAGCAGTGAAAACACAGTGTTGGAAAACACTTGAGAAGAATGCAGTCAGGACTACCTATCAATACTTCAGGTAGAAAAAGGCATCAAAAACCTGAACTGCGGAAAGGCAGCTGGAGCATAATTATATTTGACCAGAAATGCTCAAACATGAAGAGGTATAAAATTTTACAGTGGCTACACTACTTAATTCAGGAGGCTTGGTCAGAGTCGAATTTTACATGATTGGAGTAGCTCTCTCGTGTATCCATCCATGCAAAGAGAAATAAAACTTAATGTGAGATTACAGAGGAATTTACCCATTGAGTGCTTCTAGTAAGATTTATGCAAGAATACTTGAGAAAAGGCTAAGAAAAATTGTGGAAGAGAAACTTGGAGAAGAACAAGCTGGTTTCAAGACAGGTTTTTCTTCAGATGTATCAGAAGAAGAACAAGATTTTCACTTTAAGACAAATAGATGAGAAATCATGGCAATATATCAAGAATATATATTTAAGTTTTATAAATATGGTGGAAAAGATATGACAGTTCCATGATATAAGCTGTTTGCAATACTACAGTACTATGATATAAATGGTACATTATCAATACATGGTCTATATTGAATTATAAGTCAGCAGTTAAATTAGGAGTAAGACAAGGGTAATTCTCATGGAAAGGCTTAGACGTTGGTTATGCATTTTTAACTAAGTAATTTAAGGAAATTACGTCACTAGGATATACATTAAAATAAATTTTAATATACTTCAATATTTCGGCAACGTCACATTGCCATTTTCAAGAAACTTAAGAACAAGACACATGCACGCAGGCACAACAAACAGTAAATGAGCAAGAACTAGGAAGCTCTTATTTTTCCTAAAGTCCTGATGGTGCCCCCTAGTGGGCAGTGTTGGTATTCTTCGGCAATTGGGCTGAAGGTCTTCTGATGTAGGTTTCCCAAATTTGAAGCAGTCTCATGCAGCCAAATTTGTTGAGGTTCGGATTGTTTCTTAGGGCTGAAGCTGATTCCACGTAAAGCCTTTCATACTTGTATTTACTACAGTGTACTATCGTGTCTTTCTTCCACCTTATTCTATGGCAGGTATCCAGTGCATGGTCAGCAAGAGCAGAGTGGCTATACTGGTGAAACCGGAAACCTTCCTCATTTACTGTTTGTTGTGCCTGCGTGCACGTGTCTTGTTCTTAAGTTTCTTGAAAATGGCAACGTGATGTTGCCGAGATATTGAAGTATATTAAATTTTATTTTAATGTATATCATTGTGACATTGTAATTTCCTTAAATTACTTACCGTATATTATTGTGTATAATGCGAAAAATTTATGGTAAAAAATACTACTTAAAGCTAGGGGTTCGCATTATATGCGGATCCTAAAAAATATAACATCTTATTAGACTTGCACACACAATATATACTACCTAATGCCTATGCAACCAAATCTACTTGACCCACTCGCATTCAGTGACCGAGCGCACATCATATCTGCCCATGCGCTCTCTGTCGCTGAATGATAGAGCACAGTTAGGTATATCAGTTTAACCACAGTTCATTTTAAATAATATTCGTTAAACAAACCTAGCCTGAAACTGAGCCAACAGAAACGTAAACGTTCATCTTTTGAAGCAGGATTTAAATTGCATGTCATGCAGTTTGCAGAAGAACATAATAACAGTGTTGCTATGAGAGAATTTGGTGTAGCAGAGAGTAATATTAGACTTTGGTGTAAGCAATAAGACAGTCTTGAAAAAATCCCCAAAACGAAACGTGCCCGTCGTGGAGTTGTAGCATCCTTTCCAGAACTTGAAGAAGAGCTAAATGAATGGATTTTGACGCAATGACAAGATGGCTTTATAGTAACAAGAAATGCAATTCGTTTTCGAGCTCAACAACTCAAGAATGGTAAATTCAAGGACACACCAGGTATTTCATCTTTTCTTGCTTCGCCTGGGTGGTGCAACAGATTTATGGAACACAAAGCATTAACATTACGACACCGAACAAAAATTGCGCAGAAGTTACCAAAGCAGCTTGAAGAAAAAGTGCAGTCCTTCCATAAATTTATCATAAAATTATGGAAGTGTCACGGATATGAACTTTCCCAAATTGGCAATATGTATGAGACTCCCATGTAATTTGATATGCCTGGGAATTGAACAGTAAACTCAGTTGATGAAAAGGGTGTCTTCATAAAAACAATGGGACATGAAAAAACGCATTTTACCATTGTTCTAGCATGCATGGCAGATGGAACCAAATTAAAGCCAACAGTGATATTTGAAAGGAAGAAAATTCAGAAGCATATGAAATTTCCACCAGGTGTAATTGTTCGTGCCAATCAGAAAGGTTGGATGGATGAAGAAGGTGTACAGTTGTGGCTGGATCAAGTATGGAACATACTTCCAGGTAGCTTGTTATGTCAACAAAGCATGCTAGTCTGGGATATGTTCCGGGTGCATTTAACAGAGGCAAGCAAAGAGAAAGCACGTGAGCTACGTACAGACCTAGCAGTCACAGCAGGTGGTCTAACTTCTGTTTTGCAGCCGCTTGATGTCAGCTTGAATAAGCCATTTAAAGATCACTTACATGAAAAATAGAGAGAATGGATGTCATCTGGTTTGGTGAAGATGAGAAAGGGTGGAAATTTTCAGAAGCCTGAGATCACCCTAGTCACCAGCTGGGTTAAAGAAGCATGGGATTCGATACCATCTGAAATGATTCACTGCTCATTTCTTAAATATGGAATAAGTAATTCAATGGATGGATCTGAAGATCACGTCATATACGAAAGCGTGGATGATGCACAACAAATTGGAGAGCATGAAGACGATGACGACAACTGCTACACCGATGACGCAATCCCTATAGATGAATTTATAAATGAAATGTTTGACGACTCAAAAGATGAAGAAGAATTTAAAGGATTTTGACATTTTTTTAAATTAAATATTTCTTTCGTTAATTCGTATTGTATCTTGACATTTTGTTTTAAAATAAATATTTCTTTCGTTAATTCGTCTTGTATTTTGACATTTTGTTTTAAAATAAATATTTCTTTCATTAATTCGTATTGTATTATTTATAATGTTATAGAACAAGATTAACAGATCTCATTATACGTGGACATGGCATTTTAGGGCTAGTTTTCAAACAAAATTTCTAGTTTGCATTATACGTGGATCGCATTATACGCGATAATATATGGTAGTTAAAAATAAGACAAGGGTGCACGTTATCTGTACTGTTATTCATCATGTAAAAAGGACCACATTATGAAGGAAAGTGGCAGTAAACCTATCCTTTCTTTTTGTGAAATGTAACTCGGCTTGTCCTTGTATATTTGTATATACTCTAGATGATGATCTTAATATGAAGGTCTAAACGTCGGGAAATTAAAATAGTTATTTATAACACGGTTGTAAAGTCCTGGCCAGCCAGGCTGGCCGAGTGGTTAGTGTATCCACTCTCCAGCCAAAGGGCTGCGGGTTCAAATCCCGCCCTGGGCATGGATGTTTGTGATTGTCTGTGGAAATAGTAGTGGTGGTGATCGGCGGTAGATGGCATTGGTGTAGTTCCAGTCAGTTGGTGGATTGAGTGGTGGAGACAGTTGTAGAGCAAGTGCCCTCCCTTAATGAGTCTTTGGACTCCCTGGAGGTGTAAAATAATAATAATAATAATTTCTAAAATGAAGGCAGTAAACCTAATATCAGAACTGGAGATTATGTTATACTCCTAAATAAACTGAATAACTGGTATGAATGAAAATTCACACCAGCAATAAAAAGACAGACTATAAAAATAGGAGTATTGAAAACATCATTTACTTCCTGAATAGAGAACCTACAGACCAAGTAAAAGATTTATTCACAATTTTTAGTGAAGATGGCTGGCATGGTAGAAAGTCAACTGAATAAATTTATATGGTCAAAACATTAAACTAACTCTATACAAGACAGTGTTCAAACCAATATGGGTGTGAGAACCAATTTCGAAATAAAACACTTGATCAAGAACTGGAGACTACAGTTATGAGTGTTCTGAGATTAAGGGTTGTGAACAGATGGTGACGGTAGCAGAATTACCCTGACATCAATCCTCTCCTGTCGTAAACACATCACAACCACTGCCTCCTTGGCTTCCAAAAAACTAGGATTTCTCTTTCACTGAAGACTTTACTTCACCTCCGAACAACTATTAATTTTATACAAATCATTAATCCACCCAGCTGTTGAATGGTGCTCTAATATTTGGAGTGGTTCCCTAAAAATACTTGACTTAATACAGAAGTGAGCAGTTAGATTGATCAATAACCTATCTCATATCAACTCACTCCACCCACTTTCACAGGTTAGTTTCTACAATATGTGTGCTCTATAAATATTTCCATGGCAAATGTTCATATGAAATAGCATCAATAGTTCTCCCACTCTGTACTAAATCCACTGGAACATATGCAACCACCACCCAATTCCTTCATATTACAACTCAAAACCCATAGAACAAGTTTCTTCTCCTCTGCTACTGCTGTATTGCAGAACAGTCTTTCCCCTTATATGTTTCCCCAACAATACAGTATGCAGGCTTTTAAATCAAATGTAAACAAGTTTCTCCTTTCCTAATCCACTACCCATACATGGTATTAATGTACTATAGGTTGATTAACCAACCTCTTGTGTATGGGATCAACATAATAATAATAAAATAAATAGTCATTCACTCATATTGCTTCCTCAGCAGAAACCAGGGTCACATCTTAAATGACATCTGGAGGTCATTAAAGAGATTGTTTATCTGATTTTTGTTTCAGTACTTTGATCCTTTCTCAGTCTATCACCATAAAAAAACCGCAAGTACCTAGAGTGTGAAACAGGTCAGTGTATAATCTACTTGTACATAACAGTAATAATGACCAATAACCAAGCAAAATTTGATTCCATTCCTGATGTCTAAATCTTCTTATCTTCAGAGAACTTTCACGTCTCCCTTCACACTACCCTACTTTCAACTTTGTTGGTTGATGGATATCCTAAAGACAAGTTGAATTCATTTTTCCTGTGTTAAAATATAATAAATGAAGCTAATTTTTAATTCGTCGTGAATATTAATGAATAATTTAGATATGAGCAACAGCTCTGTCTTGAAAAATAATTCGCTAGAGAGTCACGTTTTTCCAGTATTAGAAATTATTTTATGGAAAGTTTCTCTGTTTGGTTAGAAAGTATGTTATACTGACAAGAAATTACATTCTTGTTTTAACCATTTATCCAAATAAAAGCAAGCAAAATTAGCACATGAAGTATCTTCATGACTAGTATACCCAGACTGGTTTCCATAAAAACTTTCCATAACTGTCTCTGATCCACAGTATTTAATAATAAATGATACACCATTTTATTACTTATGTATGGAAATTAGATGACTTCTGCATTGATTTAACCTTGGTTGTGACCCTTTTCCTAATATATATATATATATATATATATATATATATATATTCATTTTTAATATAAACTGACTATAAATCCGGGAATTATAACAAATTGAGATTTATTTGCAAACGCAACATGTTTCGTCAAGATTGACTTCATCAGGCGTTAAGAACATAGAAAGATATTAAAAGACACTGAAACAAACATTGAGACACTCTAAAGCTATACAATTATAAAGTTATGATATTCGACTGCATATATATATTTATATATATATATATATATTTTTTTTTTTTTTTTTTTTTTTTTTTAAATGTTGAGCCCATACATGAGAGGTTGGTTGATCAACCTATAGCACATTATAGGTTGTCATTAATTATGTTATATTAACAAGTTATAAAAAATATAAAAGTTATAAAAAATATGTTATAATAACAAGAAATTATATTCTTGTTTTAACCATTTACCCAAACAACAGCAAGCAAAATTTGCACATGAAGTATCTTCTTGATTATATGAAGACTGGTTTCCATAAAAACTTTCCATAACTATCTGATTGCATTATCGGATATTGAGGCAATTGACGTAAAGACGACACCTTCTGCATGCAAGTAGCCTAGTGTAATAAGAGGTGAATGCTTTCCCTAAGCTGCTTGAAAACCTCATATTAAAACTTGCCATTGAGAGCTTGACTGGGGGGGGGGGGGGGGTGATTTCTTATGGACAATGTCTTTGATTTCAAAAAAAATGATCAATATTGATTTAACATTTCTGCAAACTTAATGCACTGTTTTTCACTGCACAATGAATTTGGTGATGCTTAGTTAAGCATTTAGTGGGTTTCTGCAGCTTTTTTTTAAATTTTTTATTTTTAGGTTGATGCAAAATTGATGTAGATTCTTTACTCCTTAAAATCCAGCATTTCAGTTGGAGAAGAAAACTGCTGAACTATTAAAATACTACGTTACAAAAATGCACATAACTCCTAAGAACGTAGTCTCTCTGCTTTTCTTGTCTGCTGTTGGTATACTGATTCACAAAGGGTGCTATTTGCACCTTATAGTGGCACAAGGCCATACTACAACTGTTTGTGCATGCTATTCAAGTTCTTAAACTTTTTGGTAGCATGTCATACAAAGCGGTTATTATTCATTAGAATTACTGTTGATTGAGCTGTGTAAATTAGATGCATTCGTCTTCATGCAGTGACCAAATGCAATATAAGACACTGCAAATTGCAGAGTGACTGACTTAATTGGGAAATTTGTGAAATGTGCAGTTGACATTTCAGTTTCAATATAAAGTTTAATTATTGTTTAATTAATTAATTTCAGTGACTATAATCAGTTTATATATTTCAGAATCTGTTTGCCTTTGGAGACACTGATGGTTTTGGATTTGAAGTAAAACTGCAACACCCATTAGGTGTTGCTTGGAGATCAGTAGAAGAGCTATTTATTGTGGATAGTTATAATCATAAAGTAAGTTATGCTTATGATAATTAAGCTATAATATTGATAAGTTTTAATTTATGCTTAGCATTCTCTATTTCCTTTCATATTATTGGTTGATGGATTCTAAAACCATTCATTGATAAAATCATAATTGTATAAACTAAACTGTGTATTTCAATCCTCAGTTAGGGTCATTCTCAGAATCACATATTTACAATAAAAAAAAACCCTCTGGTTATATTTATATACACTGTGATAAACAAAAATACAGAACTAACTTGCTCACTTTGTGGGCTGAGTGAATAGTCTCTCTCTCCCTCCCTCTTCATCTTACAGGCTGTGATAATTCAGGTCCCATTTTGGGGATATTTTGTGGATGCTTTTAAGTGGTAATGACTCATCACTTGGTGCAAGATCATTGCTCTGCTTATTGGAGGTCTGAATGGCTTGAAAAAAAGTTCAGTGATCTCTGGATTATGGATTCTGCTTTCTGAATTATATAATTTTAGCTTGCTCACTAGACTGAGTTTCATGAATAGGATTCATATTACAAAAAAAAAAAATAATAATAATAATAAATAAAATTAAATGAAAACATACTGAAATTCCTATGATTCTTGAATAGCATTATTGAATAATGAATAATATTGACTCAAGACTCCTCCTCCTCCTTTCCTGCATTAGGACCCTAGTGGCCCATTACATTTACCTGGCCTATTCCGATTTGAAACCACAACCATTTTGAGAATAAGGTGGTTAACCGTATACCTTCTGGTGTGTCCTATGTCTGTAGATGTGTGTGTTCACAGGGCCGGTTTGCCTGTTCTGGGGAACGAAAAACCTGAGTTTCCAGGTGAAAAAAATCCCCTACCTCCATATGAGACCGGCTAACTCACCTTCAGTCTAAAGAGACCAGATAAAGGTTTCTTATGTCTTGGACGGGAATCGAAACCTGGTCTTTCCAACCAAAGGGCTTCATCTATACCGACTGAGCTACGGAGGCTCTGACTCAAGACTAGAGATTGTGAATCAGTAATGTTGTAGAATTGGAAGATTTTTCTGAAAATTGTGATGAAGCATATAAATAATTGTTTCATTCTAATCTGGACCTTTTTTATAAATGGTCTGGTAGCTTAATTATGTATATATAAAATCTTAAGATAGTTCTTAGTAACTATGAATTATCATTTCACAGTGTTTCTTCTTCATCTAATTTTACAGATTTATGTAAGTTTGCAAAATATTAAGTACATTTAGCTTTAGTTGGTACAAGTTCTGCAGTTCATTTTTCTTACATAACTATGTGATTTCTTTTAATGATTTTGAAATATTTTTGTGTGGCGCAAATGGGTCATGCCATTTAGTACCATACAAATGAAAAAAAATTTCCATATACTTAGTGATATGCACAGATATTTACTATTTACAACACTACCTACATCTCATGTATGTTTTTTACTGATGTTTTAATGTTGTCACTTAACTTGCTCTTTCCTATTAATTTAGATGATCGCTAGTATAAACAAGTTTATAACCCACTTCTTCAAGACCTGCAGATCACTCTCCATTGTCACTTTTAGTCAATTTGAGTACAAACACAAATTCGCACTAAGCTAACATGAGACTGAACAAAACTTGGGTGAGGAGTGAAGGGGATGAGAGATGGCAAACAACATGTTGAATCCTGTCTCATCAACATACATACCTTCACAATTCTTACAGGTTTGGATTGAGAATTTTAGTATTTTATATAAAATTCCTGTTCATATCCTATTCTTTCCTTAATTAAATTATTATAATATCTAATTTCAAACCAGACAGGAACCATATAACCTTCAATGACCATATTATTTTATCACTTTAGTCATCAAAATGCTATTCTCTGTTGAAAAGGAAATGGAGTGAATTCTAAATAAATAAATAAAAAAAAATAATAATAATAATACAGATTTAATTAGAATTCCTCAGATTAGATGTTCAACGCTTTATATATTTGTACATTACTACTAGTTTTTATGTATTCATTCGTTTTCTACTCCCATCTATTATTGTCACATGGCATGCAGCTCATGATCCTAAAAAAATTGTCTTGGCTGTTGTACTAAATATGCATTCAAGATGCAACAATAACAAAAAAAAACTGTTGTTTTCTTCATTTGCAACAGACCGACAGAATGAACCAGTTTTGCTTTATAACCATCTCTCAAATGTATCTCATAAAAATTTCAAAATTTTATTTGGTCTCTCACATAACTTTTTTTGGGCTTCAAAAGCCAGCCTTTTTTTTTTAAATTTTTTTGCAAACTTTAAATCAATATTTTTCTTACAAGAAAGGTTTCAGTCAAGGTGATTTTGGGCATACATATTCCAGTTGTGGTAGAATATGTATTCCCAAAACAACAAAATTACATGATAACCATAGTATTAACTTTAATGAAATGAGCATAGATATTTCATACTGAAAATAAATGTACATCATCAGTGCATAGAAACAAGCAAATCAAAGAAATGGGAATGCAAGGTACATACAATAATTGGTTTACCAATTAAAAACTGTTGCTGCGTGCTAGAAATTAATATATTAATAAATAATATTATTAAAACTATTTTTGATGGTTACATAAAATGAGAATCTCCCAAACTTGAGAGAGAGAGACAATCATTCCCATTCAGATTTGGTTGATCTAAAAGGGCTTCACAACTTCTTTCAAAAAAGGCAAAATGGAATGCCTTTTCAAATAATGGAATTTAATGGTTACAACCCTAATCAAATCCAGCAGATAATTGACTCCTATGTTTCAACACCTCAGGATTCTTCATCAGACTGCAGGGTTCTAATCCCTTATATTTCTGGTATCTCTGACCCTATTGGTACAATTTTGAAGAAGTATCACATTATTCCTACATAGCCTGTCAACAAAATTTCTCATCCATTGCCATCTACAAAAGATAAACTGTCACCTCTATCATTAGCTGGCATTTACCAGATATTTTATGAATGTAGACTGACATACTTTGAGCAGACAGGCCATTCTGCAGGGAAAAAAAAAAAAAAGAATTACTGAACATCAGTATTATATTGAATACATGAAACCTCAAAATTCTGGTCTGGCATAATATTGACACTAAACTCAGTATCCAGTGGGATGAGGCTCATCTTCTCCATAGAAGCAGTTTTAAATATGAATGCCTTTTCAAAGAAAGTTGCAAAAACCCTTTTACATTGGTTCAAATCTGAATTGGAATGATCGTCTCTTTCCCCCCCCCCCCCCAAAGTTTGGGAGATTCTCATGTTGTGTAACCATCACAAATAGTTTTAATATTATTTATTATATTAATTTTAGCACATGGCAACAGTTTTAATTGGTAAACTGATTGTTGTATGTACCTTGTATTCCCGTTTCTTTGGTTTGCTTGTTTCTATGCACTGATGATGCACTGTTATTTTCAGTATGAAATATCTGTATTTTCATTTCATTAAACTTAATTATTGTGGTTATTGTGTAATTTTGTTGTTTATAGTCATACCACAGGTACCTTTAAAAATTAGACATGTATGTCGATTTTCCATCCGTTTAATATTCTTGTGCTTGAGAAAGAGTCATATAAATGGACAGTAGCTAGGGTGAATCAGAATATATGAGGTAACTTTTATTATCTTTTAGTAATTAATGCCAAATAAATTCTCTTAGATATAGCTACAAAATATATTGCGTGGGCAAATGTATATTGTCTTACTAAAGTCACAATGTAAATTTTGTAGCCTATAATGTAGATAAGTGGTTTACTTGGAAATCATTTGATTTTGTATGCTTCAGCATACAAATGAATCTTTGATACATTAGAAAGTTAAACCCCCCCCCAATTAAAATTTTTTGAGTTAACTTTCGCTTGCCAGAAGTCTGATATTTGTAATTTAATAATATTTACTCAATCTGTTGAATTGGTAAATATTTGTACAATAACACCTGTTCTTGTCATAAAAGACTTCCTTGTTTTGTTAATGACAGTTTGGCAGTTCTCTTTTGGTATTTTCCAGTTCAAAAGCCTTTGAGGTAGGATAATATTTATTCTTATTTTGATATTGTGTAAGAAGTTACAACAGAAATTGTGTTAAAATTCTTGCTCGGAAAATTATAACAATAATTACAGTTTATGTAAAAATTCAGTACTATCATCAGTGAGTAATAATATCATCATTAGTAACATCACTGAGAGAAAATCTAATCTAGGATTACAGATAAGATATTACAATTAATATAATTTAATTACTTTTATTATGTCTAAACATTTCCATCAGACTGCTTTCCATTACTTCCAAGTGCAGTTTCTGTGACTTAGGTCTATGACAATCAGTGATGTGCCTTGTCTTGAATTATCATAAGAGATCTAAAAAAGCCTTTGTTGTATTAATTAAAAGGCCTTCGATTGACAGCTTTTAATTATTAAGTAAAAATTCATTGTGTGTGTGTGTGTGTGTGTGTGTACGTGCACACCAATATATTGTCTTATTAAACAGATATACATTTTTTGGATTAGTTTTGAGTCAATTGTGCTTTTGATTCTGGAGAAGTAAGTTTAAAAAAAGTCATTGCACCAATTAAAAATCCTGTGATTTTTCCTTGCCACCCAATAAAAAGTATACATAGAGAATGCTTTTTAACTGACTTTCATCCTGGTGATGACATTTGAAGGTGGTAGTATAATAATGTGGAGTGGCTTCTTTAGATATAGCTTACTGGTCTTAATTCAAGGAATCTTGACTGCTCAGTCTTACTGTGATGCACTGGACTTGATCCATATTTGCATTGTGGCATTATCTTTGCTGCAAATCAGTGATTATAAACGTGTTTTGAAGATAATAATACATTGAAACATTGTAGTGGAAGCAAAGAGACCCGCCTAAAAAAAATCATACTTTTAAAATACATGGCTATAATTGATTTATGCTAAATATTCATGCTTTCTTTGTAGATGGAGCCATCACTTGCGAACTGAGAGCAGCAGAAGAAGAAAGAGCCAGAAAGAAGCATCCATGTACCTAGCTTTAAGAAAATCTGTACAGTATACAATAAAAAACTAAAATTTTGCTGTGTCAGCATGACCACCACCTTCACAATGGCTGAGCACCGAATAAATTTTGTGTCAAGTGACACCCTTGCTTAAAGATGTATGAACAATGTCATACATCTTTAAGCTGTATGACATTGTTCACTAGAGGAAACATTGGTCTTGATCTATCTCTTTGTGATCAATTTTCTTCTGTGTTTATCGTGTGTGGTTCTCAAAAGCTGTTTTTTTTTTTTGTCTCAAATGGAACATTTAGAACTGTCCATGAAGGTGAGCCATTCATCAGCAAAAGTGATGATTAGATGGTGCCAGGTCTAGACTTAGGAGAAAGAGATGAGTTGAATTTTCAGCATCTTGATTTTTCCTTCCTTACATCTAAACTGTTTTCTTGGTTGTCTTTTTGGAGGAGCATCTGCATTCAATTGACCATTGTTAGTCAGCATTGTACAAAAGAAAGTGTATATTCTAGTTATTGAGAATAGAGGTTGAATATTGAAGACACACCATCCTGGAATCACTTCAGATATTTTGCAACACACCCATATACATATAGGACTTTAAGCCAGTCGTATAAACCAAACTTTTATCAGGAGGAGAGGGGTGCTGTTGTTGATTCATTGATTTTCTGTTTTTGGGTTGTTTTTTTTTTTTATCATCAGTCTCTTACACACAAGAGTTTGTGTGTAAGAGACTTATACTACACTGGTGCTGTTTATAGGCAAGAGTTAAGGGAGAAGGAAGCTATTACTAATATTAATTTTGTCTTGAAAAACCAAAGGTTGAAAATGTTTGGGAACACTTCATGGAAAGTTGTGTTCCAGGAAATAAAAGCAGATCAAATGAAAGATGAAGAAAAGCAGATTTGTTGCGTTTGAAGATAAACGATAAAAGAATGTTTGGAAGCTGCTGTTTGTTTTAACAGGCTTTGTGGAAAGAAAGAATGATAGATACCAATTTCAGTGAAGCAGCATCTATAAATATCTGTAGAAACAATATAAGGCTGAAACAGCTTTCTGTAAGACAGTAGTTGAAATGAGACAGGCATCAGTGATCAGCTGGATCATTGTCCTATCTATATACAGCATCAGGGATTTTTAAGGGGATGATCGGTATGTTGCTTCAGACACAATGTTCTGATGGTTTAGCAGCTTAGAAATTGGTAAAGTGTTAATTACTGAGGGAGTAAAAAAAAGTAGCATCTTCAGTGGACAAGGATGCCATTTTTTAAGAGGTTGAGGAAGCAGTTGTGAGACATTTATGCCAGGAAAGAGACTAAAGACAAAGTTGTTCTGAAATCTAATCATGTATACTGATTTGTGTATTAACAAGGATAAGGGAAACCAAATTAAAGTTCTTTTTTAATTTGGTTAACAATTAAGAAGAAAAAAAAAAAGAAGGTAGAAGGCAAGACTTTTTTGGTAGCACCGAGGTGACTCTTTTAAACTCAGCTGGTATCTATGAAGATAGAAATAGGTATCAAAACACAACATTTACACAAGATGTTTGGGTAGCTCTGGAATTTGTCAAATGAGATAGAAAAATAGAGTATACTCTCATCAGCAAAGCTGTATATGAGGTTATTGGCCAATGAGAGAATGTTGTTTATGTATAAGAGAATGATACTAGGTAGAGTTCTGATAAGCATCTGCATTAGTGGGGAAATCCAAAGAGAGGAAAGTATGTACAGAGGTTGACAAGAAAGAAAATTGGCTGCTCACTTACAGTAGAAGGTAGATTAAAGGATAGTGTTTTGTTGAGTATGCCTCAGTCAGTGTCAAGACTTTTTTGATATCTAGGTTATTTGAGATTCTTCTGATGTCTTGGTGAAAGACTACATGTAGGAGGCATGTGGTACATGATGGGAAATAATTTTCCTTGATTGTTTAGAGAAGAGCTGGAGGATTGTTGTGATCATCTAGATGAGAAAAAATGTGGAAGCAATGATGAGCAGGTGTTACACCTGATACACTTTGCAGGAGACCAGATACATGACTGTCATTTGTACAGAATGCTAGTTTGGAATTATTGAAGTGGACTGTGTTTTCATTGCATGTAACAGTGGGTTGCTTTCTCCCATCAGATTTCCTTACCAGATGCATTCCCACAACTCTCTTCCTTCTGTATATAAAAGACCTCTGACTGATCCCATTTGTAGCTCTGCAAGTACATCAGTTGATGTACTTCATTGCTCCTATTATTTAGTAAATCCTGTAGTACAGTCTTCCATAACAAACCTTTAAACTCTGATTCCCTTGCTATTTTTCAGTAGAGTGAGAAGTATTTTATGAACTTTGCTGCTACCAAAATACAGTCCTGTTGTAAAATTCCATGTGGTAAAATTTTATAAAAAAATTTTCTACATCAATTTTACAGAGGTCACAAATCATGTGAAAGGAACAAAATTGTACATTACTGCATATTAACGGTGAAATACTGATTGTAAACTTGTCTAGGTAACTGACTAAAGAATGAAATAGAATTGTTCATAAATTATAAGACATTTAAAGGTTAGAATTGTACATTAAGTTGATTTAATATTAAGTTCTGATGTGAAGTTGTAAGGGTAACAGAATGTAAAAGTATTTCTGCCCCAAGTTAAAGATTAGACAAGATTATGTTGGTGACTTGATAGTGAACAAAGGTATTGAAGGTCATTCGGATGTGGAGATTTTGTCACCAAAACTGAAGGTCAAGACAAGTGATGTCAGTTATTTACAGAAGATTCAGGGGTCTCCGATCCTAAAACAAGGAAGAACCTCAGAATCATATAAAAAAAGTCTTGAGAACCTCTAGATAAGAGAGCTCTGGAATTTTTCATCTTGCTGCAGTCCATTGGCCTGCTCAGATTTCCGAGATTTCATTAGATCATGACCCCCCCAGGCACGGGGAAAAAACCAGGAGAGGCAGATTATTTTGCAGAGATGTATTTTCAGTAGCAGAATGTGTGACCAGATATGCAGCTCTAACAGTAGATCCAGAACCAACGGTGAGCAATGCTGCAAATCCCAGAAGAGGACTACACCAGGAAAACCCTCCAAAAGCTGTTCAGCAAAGGTTTGGAAATAGGGCCAAGGAAAGCAGTCAACAGGACCACCACAAATCTTCAAAGCTAGTAGGACTGTACATGTTTCTACGAATATGTGAGTAGATTCTATTGTATTATCGCCGAGGTAGTGATTAAGAATTGTATGTCCGCTGAACATAGCTTTGTTAGAATAGTTGTATAAGTCGCTATAAGAAATAACTGAGGCTGAGAATTAACTAGTATATATATTGAGAAGAATGTTAGCCAAGGATGTAGATTGTAACAGCCAGTAATTGCCTAGATTTTGTAGAGCAAGTTATTTAAGCATTGTGAACAGCTGGTTTAAATTGTTAGATTACGATTTAAGCTTAAAAATAGGCATTAGAGACAAATTGTTTACTTTTTAATTGTGTATCATATTGTAAAGTTGCCTAAGGTAAAATAAACATGTTTTGTTTGCTTAAAATTATCT
Source organism: Typopeltis vanoorti (assembly GCF_054136105.1). Classification (NCBI taxonomy): domain Eukaryota; kingdom Metazoa; phylum Arthropoda; class Arachnida; order Uropygi; family Thelyphonidae; genus Typopeltis; species Typopeltis vanoorti. The sequence goes on along the minus strand of NC_143568.1, from coordinate 1,042,476 downwards.
CCTGATCTTTGACCAATGCACTGTCTCATAAAAACAATCGAACCTGTGTGCTAAAATTAGAGAAATTGCCATGACTGATTCATTAAGGTTTGGTGTAGAAAGAAAACTATTCTATAAGTGTTATAACAAATCTTCTCATGCTATAAAATTAATTCAGGGTGGCACATTCGAAAAATAATATAAATTTCCCTGAATTACATAGTGTGGGAGATAGTTAACTGTAACCAATAATTGCCTATTTCAGAAGCCCTTTCACTAACAGTGCTAACACTTGTAGGAAGTATAAAGGATTACAAGCAGGGACTAAATTAATCGGCTTAAATTAGAACAAGGTAAAGAGTACTTAACAGAAAGATTTAACAGAGTAGAAGTAAAATAGACATAGGAAGGATAAAGACAAAAGAAAAAATAATACAAAAGGTGTGACATAGATATTGAAAAAAATAATTAACAACTAATCAAAATATAACATAACGAGATTATTTTACACTGTCTCATTTCTCTCAAGAATAAATCTCATTTCACTTCCCCATACGTTTGATAATACTCTGATCTCCAGTCACAATCATATTTCTCTTTTCTGTGTGAGACATTACCTTTACAACTGCAGATGCTGTCCAGAAGATAAGTATTCTGATGAATTGATGCCCCTTCTCTCACAGATTACTCACCACTTTCTCATATACATTCTTTTTTCTGTCCTATGCCACTTCTGACAATGTTCTGCTGAACCCGCTGTCATCATTCTCCATTTTCTTCCAAGAGTAGCTGATGGTTAATGTTGATTAACTGTCCAGCTTCAAAACTATTGAAGTAACTTTTCTGCCTCTGTTCTCTTGTAGGAAAAAGAACGAATTTCTACACATCTTTCTTGAACAGCTGAAGGAGTCTTTGAGGAAGACAGAGTGAGAGAAGAAAGATGTGTAGAAATTCGTTCTTTTTCCTTAGCCTCTTGCCCACTCACATTTCATTGATATGCTGTAAAGTAACTTTTTCATCGAAAAAAATGTTTCATGAAGCATTCTCTTCAGTCATTAGTGCAGTGATAAACATATCCTGATACTAGTTCATATAGAACATTTGGCAGCTTCTGTTCAAGGCAATGACGTACAACTTGTCTTGGAATGGAATTTAGTCAGCACCCTAGAATCACTTCTATCCAGATTAGCTGTAGTGACTTGCTGCTACATTGCATGGTTCACTGAGAATGTCTGTTTGGAATGAGGTTGGTCTTTAAGAGTAATGCATGTGCTAGTCTTGAAATTTCAAACCACCAGTCAAATGTACAAAGGATGTCCAGAAAGTAAGTTCCAATGGGCAGTCAGGGAAACAAAAATATACTTACAAAAAAAACTTTATTGGAAATTAAAGTAGATATCTTTCACTATTTTTCTACATAATTTCCGCCATTGTTCAGGCAATTATCATAACCGGGCAATCAGAGTTGTATACCTACATTGTAGAAGGTTGCCACCTGTGATGCATACCATGTATTGACTGCTTCTTTGACCTCGTCGTCTTTAAACTGCCGGCCACCAAAGAAAGATTTCAGATGTTTGAACAGGTGAAAGTTGCTTGGTGCAAGGTCAGGACTATATGGAAGATAATGGAATTGTTCCCAGCTGAAGGTGGAGAGAAGTTGTTGTGTTACACTGGCCATGTGTGGGCGTGCGTTATCATGAATCAAAAACTTCACCCCTGGTAAGCATGCCACATCATTTATTCTGGATCGCACGACGCAGTTTCTTAAGGGTTTGTCGGTACATGGCAGCAAAATTCCTTGTCTGTCCCAAAACACAGTGCACATGATTTTCCGAGTGCAAACCATTGTCTTCAATTTCGTCTTGACTGATAATGAGATGTTCCCCTGCTCCATGGACTGTTGTTTGGATTCAGGGGTTGCATGCAACACTCAAGTCTCGTCCCTAGTGTTGTCTGCTCAGGAAAGCATCGCCATCCTCATGGTAGCATGTCAAGAATTCCAACGCACTGCCCAGCCGATTCATTTTGTGTTGTTCTGTAAGCAACTTCGGCATCTAGTGTGCACACAATTTCCAATAATTCAGTTTCTCTGACACAATTTCATGAAGACATGAACATGAAACTTCTGGAAATTGCAACGAGAGTGACTTCATAGTGAATCCCCTATTCTGTTGAATCTTCTCTTCAACTGAATGCACCAAATCGTTAGTTTCTTAAGATGGTCACCTGCTCCATTCATCGTTGTGCACACCTGTCCTTCCTTCATTAAAAAGTCTTACCCATCTTCGTACCATTGAATCACTCATTGCATGTTCTCCATAAACCTCAATAATTTGTCACTGAATTTCAGCTGTTTTAACATTCGTCGCATTCAAGAAATGGATAACTGACCTAATTTCACATGCAGCAAGCGATTCAATTTTCTTAGACATTATAAACACATGCCAAGAAGCGTACGCACTGCGAGAATGTCTGAAAATGGCACCAACATCTTGCTAAGGAATTAACAAACTCAGCACGCATTTGCACACCATTGCAGTCGCAGTGCTGCAGTGAAAATATTTAAAAGTGGAACTTACTTTCTGGACATCCCTAATAGCATCCCTTCTTATGATTCTTGTCTTTTCTCTATGAATGTTTTGGATTACTTCAGTTACAGCATATCCAAGTTTGAAATGCAGTTTTCATATTAGATGATTTTGGCTCATTTTGGAAAAAAAAAAAAAAATTATGCTTATCGAACTTTGTCAAGACTTTTTTATGGTTCATTTTGGTGATGTTTACTGTAGTAAGAAAGGACTAACATTTGCTCACAAAAATAAGATCTTTGAGTGCTTTATACAGATTTATTCAAAAGATCATTATAATTATAATATGTCAACAAACTTATTAACATATTACAAGAAAGACAAATAACAAATTGCATTTTAAGTGCTATTATATTGTATATATGAGGATTATAAAATACAGATATGATTGAACTGTCATCTTTGAAAGAAACAAATCATACATTAATGTCCTTATCTGCAGCTCTATTTAAATATATATTTAATGCCATTGAGGTGTTATACTATTCCCTAATGAGAATTAAATGTGTTCTTCTTTTGCCAATTACTAGGTGGTAATTACATATTCTGGAGACGGTCTTCAGAAAGCTGTTCTAAACCTAAAAGAAATGACTGATAATTTGGAATGATATTGTCATCAGAAAAATCAAAAGCAGTAGATTAATTTTATAAAGGTCAAAAACCAATTTTTTTTTAATGTAGCTCTCCACTCATGAAAGACTGTAAACCTATAGCTTATTAGTACTTTGGGGGACAAAGAATTTTATTTACTTTTTATATATTATTTTATTCGTTCATCACCTAGTCTAGAAACCCTGTTCTGGGGGCCAAGCACAAAATTTTTTTCAGTTCACTTCAGACCTGCACTAAGTTGGATGGTGGTCTCACACTCAGCAATGAAATTCATCTTCCACCTAAAAACAATCACATAACATCCATGTCCATGGTGAGATTCAAACCCACAGCCTGTTGATTGTATAGCAGATACACTAACCATTTGGTCAACCAGGCTGGTACCCATCCAATGAACTTGAAATAAAATAGTAGTAAATCACAGAATTTTGTAAAAAGTTAATTCTTTTACTATTTAGGATGCATGATTTCATATGAAGAAGAAAAGGACACAAATCTGAAAATAACAAAATACATAAAATTAACAGGTGTAATAAATTCTATGCATAAACTTAACCTGATTCTTCGACTAAATTAAAATTTTATAAACACTAGTTATACTAACATTATACTAATAACTATGGGAGCAAAAGTTGGCGAATATGACAAAAAGATAAGTAAAGGTTAATAGCAGCTGAATTGAAATTTGAGAAAACATCAAAATTCCTATTTGATCATAAAAACAATGGGGAAATAATGAAAGAACTAAACCAAGAATTAGTAATAGAAAAAATAATGAAATAAAAACATTGTTGGATGATTCACATTGATTTTAATGGATGATCTAGTCTTCTTTTCACATCGAAAAGAAGACTAGGTCATCCATTAAAAAGACTTGCCAATAGCTTCTTGACTCTGGGATTAGGCCATAAGAGGCCATTTGTTAAACAAATATAGAATATTTCTCACATAATAGTTGGTTTAATGACTTTAAAGCTGGTGCATATGTGTAGATAAGTTTAATAATATAAATAAGAAAAATAACATAATCATGGAACTTTATTGATCATGAAATTAAACTGATTGACCTGTCACAGCCAAGTGACTTGAATTCTTATGACCATCATGAATGCATTTGAATGTTTTCTCTGAACCAACGAGTTTGTTTTGTAGATGAAAAATCTTGAGTTTCTGGGACCAAAAAATCATCTGCCCCTATATGATGTTAGTTAATTCATGTGAATTCACCTGCACATGTAAAACCCTTATAAAGGTTCTTTATATCCTAGTCAGGATTCATACCAATATTCAAACCAATCATCACTAGTACTACTGAGTAAGAAAGGCTTCTGATGGAGTCTCGTGTTTAGAAATTTTCATGTGTAATATGGTAAGCCATTTAGTGGACTGTTGTCATTATTTAAATAACATTTCCCCCCCCCCCCTCCCTGAGATTAGTATAATGTTAATACGTTCTAAAGAGTGAATTCATTTGCTTTCAAATTCACTTTCTACTGCCATTTGTTTTTCAGATTAAAATTGTGAATCCCAAAACTAAGCACAGCATAAGTTATTGTGGCTCTGGTTATCCAGGAAATAAAACAGGTAGTTTATCTTGTGCAGAGTTTAATGAACCTGGTGGACTATGTTTTACAGATGATGGGAATACACTTCTGATTGCAGATACTAATAATCATGCCATCAAGGCCATTGATATGAATGCTGGGACTGTTGTTGAGGTAAATATTATGTCTCTCTATCTATATATATATATATATACACACACACACACATACATACATACACTCTTACAGAATACAGAGACAAATGTAAGAAAGCTAAACAGTGTGTAAAACTAGCTAAACAAAAGTCATGGGAGGACTTTGGCAAGAATATAGAAAATAAATATCAAGAAGGTGGCAAAATATTCTAGAGGTTGTTGAAGAAGCTTAGGAATGGAGGAAAGAGTGCTGTAAAAGGAATTAGAGATGATAAAGGTGACATGAAAACAGGAGACAAAGATATCCTTGAAGTATGGAGTAATTACTTTGAAAAACTGCTAAATGAAACAAGCAGTGATGATAGCACAGTGGTAAAAAACACTGACCAGGCATGCAGTCAGGAATACATATCCATACTTGAAGTAGAAAAAGCCATCAAAGGCTTGAAATGTGGAAAGGCAGCAGGAGTAGATGATATTCGACCAGAAATGCTGAAGTATGGTGGTATAAGAGTCTTACAGTGGCTGCACTGCATAGTTCAGAAAGCCTGGACAGAGGGACGAATTCCCGATGATTGGAGTAGAGCTCTCATAGTACCCATATATAAAAAGGGAAATAAAACTGAATGTAAGAATTATAGAGGTATTTCCCTACTGAGTGTTCTTGGCAAGTTCTATGGAAGTATACTTGAGAAACGGTTGAGAAGAATTGTGGAAGAAAAGCTTGGTTAAGAACAAGCTGGATTCAGGCCAAATAGAGACTGTCAGGATCAGATCTTCACTTTACGACAAATAGTCGAGAAAGCATGGGAATATAACAAAGATCTGTATTTAAGTTTTGTCGATTTGGAAAAGGCATATGACAAGGTGCCAAGAGAGAAGCTATTCAATACGCTGCAGTTATATGGTGTCAACGGGGCATTATATCAAGCAATACTTAGTCTTTATTTGGGTTGTAAGTCAGCAGTTAGAATTGACGGAAGTACAGGAAGATGGTTTAATGTTAAATCTGGTGTGAGACAAGGATGTACATGATCCCCTCTGTTATTCATTATCTATATGGATCACATTATGAAGGAATGTGGTATTAAACCTGATATCAAAATTGGAGATGTTAATGTCAGCTCTTTGCTTTATGCGGATGATGTTATACTTCTAAATAAATCCGCTACAAGTCTGCAAGATTCTCTGACTAAATTGAATAGCTGTTGTAATAGATATGGTATGAAGGTCAGCAATAAAAAGACAAAGACAATGAAAATAGGCAGAATCATTGAAAATGTCAACTGTGTTGTGAATGGAGAACCTGTGGAACAAGTGACACATTTCAGCTACTTAGGCACGATTTTTAGTGAAGATGGTAAATTAAATATAGAAATTGACAACAGAATCAGCAAAGCTGGTATGGTGGGAAGTCAATTGAATAAATTCATATGGAATAAGAAAGAAATTAATCAGAACACTAAATTAGTTGTATACAAGACAGTGTTCAAACCAGTTTTAACTTATGGATCTGAGAGCTGGGTCAGAAGTAAAACACTTGACCAAAGACTAGAGACCGTAGATATGAGAGTCCTGAGAAAGATTAGAGGCATGAACAGATGGCATCAATGGCAATATCATATTAAAAATGAGGATATTAGGGAAGAACTTGACATTGTCAGCATCCAGGAATGCGTTAGCAGAGCTAATCTCAGGTGGTATGGTCACTTAAATAGAATGGGAGAGGAAAGATTAACAAAACAAGTGTTCTCTGCGAGGTTGGCAGGAAAACGACCCAGAGGAAGACCAAGATATAGGTGGATTGATACGGTACAAAGTGCCTTAGACAATAGAAATATAAAATCTGATAATGTTGGAGTCTTGACAAGTAACAGACTGATTTGGAGGAAAATTGTAGATAGGAAGTTAGTAATGATGTAATTTTTTCATGTAGTACTGTCATATCCTGTTCACCCCTTAAGGGTACATGGCAGGAATTCGATGATGATAATGATGATGATATATACACAGTGGTATCTCGCTAATCCGAACCTCTTTAGTCCGAACCCTCCAGTAATCCGAACTGCGGTTTGAAAGAAAAAAGTTTTATTTATTATGTATTATTATATTGTGTACTATTATTTTATTTAATAATTATTATTTTAACCATTATTATTTATTTTATTATTATTATAATAGTACAGTATTTTTTTCATACCGTCGATTGTACGGTTATACTGGAGGCCTATTTTGATTTATTGTGTGTTCGCGTTTGCTTTTTTATACTATGCAGTATGTACTGTATTGTCTGCATGAATCAAAAATATACACAAAACGAGGAAATTCAAAACGTGCATAATTTGGTTAAAAATATAAATCCAGATGTTGAAATTTCACAAACAGATGTTACGGAATGGATTATAGGTAGAACCAAAAAGGAATTCGAAATGAAACAGATGCTGAAATTATAAATATGATGATACAAAATGAATTAGAAAACGATGATGATAAAAAACTCGAAAAAAAAAGTAAAACATGAAGAGGCAGGTGACAGTTTTAACATGCGTATAGAATGGGCTAAGCAGAATGATATGCCATTCCCCAAAATTTTATTGCTAATGCAGCTCCAAGAAGACACATTCGAAAAAAGTTTAGCTTCCAAGAAGCAAAAGAAAATCATTGACTTTTTTACAAAGAAATAAAATTTTTTTTTTGTATTATTTTGTGAAACGTTTTTTGTGTTGTGTACAAGAAAGTGATATTTTTATGCAAATTAAGTTATGTACTAAACTATGCAATTTTATGAAATCAGAATCCTCAACAATACAGGTACATACAAACTAAATTTTTTATTAAAATAAACTTGTGTACTGTATTATTTAAGTTTTACATTACATTACAGTAGTAGCTTTTTTTTCTACCAGTTACTTCATTTATTGACAGCATTAAATTGATGTACCATTAGAATCTGATTATTTTTGTCTTTAAAGCTAGTTATTGTTGTCTCTTGGGGGAAATTTGCTAATCCAAACTTCTCGCTAATCCAAACGAGCACGGTTTTTATTAGTTCGGATTAGTGAGATACCACTGTATATGTGTGTATATATATATATGAAGTGTGGTTAAGATATATTTTGTAGATGGTGTGTAAATTGACATCCATTGTGACATACAATTTGTCCACATAATATTCTTCATAACATCATCATCATCATCACGAATCATGGGCTCACTGCCCGTTGATGTCTGATGCCTGTTTCACTATCTTCTTCCACCTTTCTTTGTCCAGTGCACAGTGTCACAGTTTTTGTACACCCATTCCACACCAGTCTTTTATATCGTCTATCCATTCTCTGTATGGTCTACCTCTTCTGTTTAAACCATCCAAAATACCAAACATTATTATTATTATTATTATTGTTCCGGGAAACTCCAAGGAGTCGACAGACTCATCGAGGGAGGCCCTAACATCATGTCTGGAACAACTATTCAACATTCACACAGTATCTATCATATCTTGCCTTGAACTCATTCACGGTCGTAGCACCCACAACAGACTCTGGAAGCTTATTCCACTCATTCACCACTCTCCAAGTAAAAAACCTAGCTCTAACACCCTTGTCAACCACGCTCTTGCCCAGCTTCCATGCATGGCCCCTAGTCCTCCCACCACCAGTCATATTTTCAAAAATATCTTCTGGATCAATCTTATAAAAACCCTTCAGTAATTTGAATGTCTCAATCATATCACCATTCCTTGGCCTATCGCCCAATTTCTGCAACCCACAAATCTTCAACCTATTCTCATAAGGTTCATTCCACAGACCTGCTATCATCTTGGTCACTCGTCTCTGGACCCTCTCCACTTCCTCCCTATCACGAAGAAACCCTGGTGCCCATAACTGGGCACAGAAGTCCAGATGGGGTCTTATCAAGGCTCGATACAGAGGAACAACAACTTGTTTGTCTCTGCATGTTAAAGTATTTTTCAGAACCCAAGTGATTTGGTGAGCTGTTTTAGTCACTTTTGCAATGTGCCCCATAAACTTCAACTCCCTATCCACCAGCACTCCCAAATCCGTGGCCTCATCAATCTCCTGGAGTACGGTTCCACCAATGCGATATACTGCTGCTATTCTTTTCACCCCAAAGTGCATAACCTTACACTTTGCCACATTAAACTGACATCCATTTTTCTTAGCCCAGTCCTCCAAACTATCCAAATCATCCTGTAAAATTTTGACATCCTGTGCACTCACAATTGCTCTACCCAACTTTGCATCATCAGCAAACAAGTGAACACTTCCTCTCAAATCCTTTCCAATATCATTGATGAACAAATTGAAAAGCAGTGGTCCAAGAACAGAGCTCTGTGGCACTCCACTAGCCACAAGATGTCTTTTTGACTCCACTCCTGAATAAACCACTCTCTGGTATCTCTCCTTCAACCACCCTCCTATCCATCTCACCAAACCTATATCCATCCCCATCTGCTCCAGTTTACTGATTAGGGTTCCATGTGGTATCCTATCAAAGGCCTTGGCAAGGTCCAGTAGTATCACTGTAAACCCACTACCCCTATCCAGTTCAGCCGTCACTGTGTTATAAAACGTGAGCAGGTTAGTGAGGCATGATCTACCCTTCACAAAACCATGTTGTCCCCCATACAATATCCCATTTTCATCTATCCAATCCTGTATTCTTTTCTCGACTAATTTTTCTAAGACCTTGACAATGATTCCTGATATGCTAATCGGTCGGTAATTTACAACAGCAGTCTTGGAACCACCTTTATGCAGTGGAACTATTTTCCCCTCCTTCCACCCGCTCGGGACTAACCCAGACCCGAGACTCAAATTAAACAAAATGGTCAAGGGTACTGACAATTCTTTAGCTGTTTCTCGTACTACACGAGCTGGTATACCATCCAATCCCACAGATGTATTGACATTGAGGTTATGCAATAGACTACTCACCTCCTCTTCATTCACCACAATTCCCGTATAATCTACTGGTTTATTCGTTTCTGCAATGTCACCACCTGGATGATATATTCTTGCAAAGTGCTCACTCAGTAACTCAACTATCTCAACTGATTCAGTTACCTCCCTACCATCAGCATTCTTTAAAATCATTCTGCCATGTACATTTTTCCTTTTACTTGCACTGTTTAGGATTCTCTTTAGCTTGCATGGCCACTGTTCTTTCGTAATCCTTTTTTTGCTTTTCTTACCACACTCGTCACCCTTCTGGCCTGCGCTTTATACTGTTCATGTGCCTGCTGGTCACCTTTCTCCTTAAATTCCCTCCATAGTTGTTTCTTTTTTTGCAGCTCAAGCTTAATGGCGTTATTCATCCATTTAACCCCTACTGGATTTATTATTCGGACTCTAGGTATACAGTCAGCCATTGCTTCATGCAAGCACTTCTTAACTACCTCCCATGCACTATCAACTTCTAGTCCTTGCAGTTGTACATGCCATGGCACTGAGCCAATCAAACTCCTAAGCTTGTCATACTTTCCAGCCCGATAATTCCACATGTACCCTGTCTTAATTGAAAATTCTACACCTTTAGCCACCTCCCAAGTCAAGACCCTATGATCACTCTCACCGATTGGTGGCAATGTGGTCATATTTGTTACAGCCAAATCCTCAGATGTAATTACTAGGTCAAGCACTCTCTGACCCCTAGTATTTTCCCTTACATGCTGTCGCAGATAGTTATCCCTTAATAACCGCATAAAATCCAGTTCCTTCCTCCCGTGTGTCCTCTCCTCACTCCAATCAATGCGACCATAGTTGAAATCTCCCATAATAATCACCCTCCTTCCACTCATTTCTTCTATTTGCTTGTGCATACTGTCACCACCATCTTTTCCATCACCTGGTCTATAGCAGCACCCAATTGTATATTTAATTCTGCTAGCCACAATCTCACACCAAATGGCCTCAAATGTGCTCTCTTCTCTATCCTGCAATCCAACTTCTATTCTCCTTGGCTGTAGCTCATCAGCTATCATCAACAATACTCCTCCCCCCGTTTTATTCTCTCTGTCATTCCTGAACACACTATACCCATCACATTCAATCCCACTAGCTATCTCATCTACAGTCAGCCATGTTTCACTAATACCAATAACCTGTGGTCTGGAAGTGCCAACCATGGCCAAAAACTCTTCCTAATACTCCTAGTATTAGTGTACATGAATTTAAGACCCCCATTAGCCCCAACCCTACCTTGATGCCTTATATTAACTATCCCACTCTGATTTGTTGTCCTTATTTGCTCTAGCATATTATATTCATTCTTACATTCAACTGCCTCCCTAAGGACTGTATATCTACTTCCTCCCCCCCTTAACAAATCTAGTTTCCCTGAATTTGCACATCCACTACATTCAGCAACACTTTCTCAAGTCTTCTTACACCGTAACCATTCAAATGCAAGCCATCCATCTTATGTAGATCCTTTTGCCCGTCAAACTCACTCCACACATCCACAAATTCCACACCACTCGTCATACATAACCCACGCATAAAGTCATTTGCAATTATGGCCCTCCTTTTAAACATTTCACTGTCATACCGTGGCAAAAGCCTAATCATTCTAACTCTCTGACTCTTTTCTTTTGCTACCTCAAACAGGTCTTCTATCATTTCCATTTTGTCTCCTTTCAAATCATTCCTACCTGCCACAACAATCATTTCTTTCACCCTTTCCTTTTGCTTTCTAATAGACTCAGTTACATCTTTTATGGTCGCACCAGGTTGGTACGATTTTGTCAAATCCTCTACTAACACACCTCGTACTAACGAGTCTCCATACAGCACTCTATCCTTCATTTTGTTCATGTTCACATTCATACGTCTATTTTTCCTGTCATACCTTTTACTATTGGTTGGTTCATTCAGTCGACTTTTGTTCATGCATTCTAGCTGCTGTTTTGCCCTTTCTGTTGCACCATTCAACAACGCAATCTCACTCAATTTATCTATCTCATCTTTTTTATTCTCTGTGAAACCATTAATACTATCGTTCACACTTTCTACATTCACACTCTCATAATTCTCATGTACAACCTTGCCGTTTCTTGTCATTTCGCTATTTTCTTCATTCTGAAGTTTGACAAAAATATCACACTCACGATCCGAAATACACTTCAATTCCTCATTCTCCCTACATTTTCTACACACATTCAATCCTTTATTATCACCTATGCACACTCCGACCGCACTCCGCAAAGCGTACATTTCACAGCTAGTACACTGACTCATTTCTTTTATACTACCGTTCTTTGATAAAGATGGCGAACCATCATTACTGGCCGCCATTTTCCTTCGTACAGGTGCCATAATTATTTGCAACGTGTTTTATCAAATAATAAGTTATAACACACCAAAAACACACACAAACAGACGCACTAAAATACGCAAGGCAAACAAAACTACCCAATATTAAGTAATTTTATCAACGATAACTGAAAATAATACTTATCTTATCAGGAGCTTGCATGAACACTACACACTACGATATAACCTTGAACCCAACTCAACCCAACATAAATGTCTTTATCTTCCGGTCCTCACTCATTCTACAGATGTGTCCAAATAATTGCAGCTTCTGTTTTATAATCTTCTGCATTAGATTCTGTTTTGGTTGTATCTTCTGATAGAGCTCTTCATTGGTGATTTTCTGTACCCATCCTATTCTTAGAATCTCCCTGTAACAAGTTCTTTCAAATGACAAAATTCTTTTTCTTGATTCCTTATGTATTACCCACATTTCAGATCCGTACAGTACACCGCTGAAGATGCATGTTTCCAATACTCTTAGTTTTGTTTTCAGACTGATCACTTTACTTTTCCGGATGTTATCCATGGCCTTCAGATTTGTTCTTCCTTTTGCAATCCTGATCTTTATTTCTTTTTTACAGTCCAAGTCATATGTCAGTTTACTTCCCAAATATGTGAATTGTTCTACATTTTCTATATCAGTTCCATCCAATGTATCTTTTGTTTCATGTTCTTCTCACCAAATACCATTGTATTTGTTTTTTCAAAGTTCATAACAAGTCCAAATCTCTTCTCTTCCTCATTTAACAGTTTCAGTGTTTTTTCGTGAACACTGAAATTCGTGAACACTGAAAACACAGATGACATTGTTATTCAGTAATAACAATGTCATCTGCAAATCTCAGATTGATAATTCTCATTCCGTGTACAGATATTCCTTTGGCATCGTCTTTCATTTTATGCATTGCTCTTTCTAAATGTGCGATGAAAATGCTTGGTGATATTGGGTCTCCCTGTCTAGTACCTCTGCTTGTTTTAAACCATTTCCCCAAATCATCACCTATTCTAACTGCTGCAACTGCATTCTGGTAAACATCTTTTAATATAGCTATTAGTTTTTTATCAATTCCATAGGATTCCAGAACTGCTAATGTCACTTTCTGGTCAATACTGTCAAATGCTTTCTGAAAGTCAACAAAGTAAGTATATATGTTTTTGTTTTTTCTCCTAGCTTTCTCTGCTATTAACCTCATTATCAAAATCTGTTGAATTGTAGTTCTATCCTTCCTAAATCCTGCTTGCTCGTCTGCAAGGTATGCTTCCAATTGTGTTCTCAATCTTTCTGTCAATATGATCATCATCACTTTACCAAGATGACTTATCAAGGCAATTGTTCTATAATTTTTACATTCTAGCTTATTTCCTTTCTTGTATAATGTTACTAATATTGATTTCACCCACTCCTCTGGCATTTTCCCTTCTTTCCATACCATATTGCATAGTTTGGTGCATTTCTGTAACCATACTTTCACCACCATATTTAATCATTTCTCCAGTAATGTTATCGTTACCAGGACTCTTGTTGTGTTTTAGCCGTCCTGTTGCTTTTTCTACCTCTCCTCTTAAAATGTCCATATCATGCTCATTACCTGGTGGTGATATCTGCTTCAATTCTTCAGTGAGTTTCCCAATGCTATCTGAATCTAGTTTTTCTTCATATAACTCACTACAGTATCTTGTCCACCGCTGTACAATTTTTTCTTTATTCATCAATACTTTGCCCTTTTTCATCTTTAATTGTGGTCTGTTTTGGTTGCCACTTTCTATTAATGGTTCTGATCATTTTGTACAACTCCCTAATTTTTATGCTCTCCATAGTTCTATATTGTTGCATTGGGCTTCTAACTGTTTCATTTTATCCATTTTGACTGCTCTTCATAACATAGTTAATATTAATTCCATGCCAGTGGTACACATAGCTCAAATATGTTTTAAATTCATTTTATGCAAAGTCTTTGTATTTGTTTTTTTATTTTATTTATTATTATTTTTAACTCCTTGGCCATTCACTTTTCAGATTTACTTATTATGTAGAAGATAATCATACAGTGTGCCTATTAAGTAATGCAAACAGTTTTTTATTCAAAGACAGTCCTTTGAATAAAAGTAACAAACATGTTTATAGTTTTGCTAGAGTGTGTTGTAATTGCAGGGTAACTTTCAGTTCAGGTGATGCAGCAGTTTTTGTGTGGCAACTGTTGAAGTAAGAGTGTGAGTGGAACATGTCAGAAGTTGTGTCAATTTTACTGTAAATCAGGAAGAACTGCTACAGAAGTGTATTGAGACCTAAAAAACAGTTTATGGCAATGACTGAGCTGTGTACAGACATTCATTACTGCTGGTTTTCAATGTTTAAAGAAGGGGAGGGAGTTCCTGGAGGATGAACCACACTGTGGGCAGCCAGTTTCTGCATGGACAAATGAAAATGTGTTAAAAGCTAGGGAAATTGTTGCCCATGATAGGCAAATAACCACTAGGCTATTTGCTCTGCAGTTTGGTGTTGGTAAGGAAACAGCCAGATTAATCTTAGAGATTTGCACAAGAGGAAGATTTTTCCGAGGTTTGAGCCACACACATTGACACATGAACAGATAGAGCACTGGGTTGTATGTGGCGCAAATCTTGGATGAAATTTCAACAATATAGTTGATCAAGGTGATGAAAGTTGGTGTTTTCAGTTTAATCTGGAAATAAAATGCCATAGAATGGATTGGCATGAAACATCTTCTCCCTGGCAGAAGAAAGTCAAAAATCATGTGTCAAGACAATGGTCTTTTTTTTTGCTGCTGCTGGAATTATCCGCTACAATTTTATTTTTAAGGGCACCACAGTGAATGGTCGGTATTATTTAGGAATAATGCAATCTCTGTTCCCCTGCATGCAACATGTCAGGAAAGAACTGTTTCACAATAACAACAACGCACCCGCACACTGTGGTGTAGTTTCTAGCTTTGAAGTCAATCTGTGTGATTGAACATCCCTTGTCCTCATTCATCAGATTTGGCTCCTGCAGACTTTTTCCTTTTCTCAAAGATGAAGTGTGCCTTGAAAGGGGAGCACTTCAGTGACATTGAGGAGACATCCAACATGGTGTGACCTGGCTGAAGCAGTTTCTAGCACTGAAGGAGAGGTTCCCGTTCAGGACTTCCATTATGCCTTTGAACATCTGTATGACAGATGTAAACATTGTGTGGAGTTGGAGAGAGCTTATTTTGAATCTATGCAACTGACAATTCCAAATATAGGTCTTTGTTTTGTTGTCTCATTACTTAATGGGCACATTGTGCATTTCTCTTACCTTTGACTTGGTTGTGTTTTCCTAATCTATCTTTTATCTTACAGACCACTATTCCTATATCAGATTGATTCCTTTTGGGAAAAAATAGTTCCACTGTTGATATTGTAATCAGATGTTTGATTTGTAGTCTAGAATTGTTGCAGACACTGAGTTCACACAGATTTAGAGCTGAAGTTGTTGAACTATCGTGGGGTTCAAAAATAGCAAACAGAATTGACAAATATTCATCTTTACATACAGGAAAATGTATCTTCAAAAACAAAAAAATTGGAATAGGAAAGTGGAAACAGGAGTTTATTAATATAGAGACTGATTCTCTTGGGGGGGGGGAGAACAAACTATGTTTAAATAGTGTAACCATCCTAATACATTTAGAAAAGTAAAAACTTAGACATACGTTACATTTATGAATTCAAATAGAAATCTGAGTTAAATGGATTTCAAACTACAAAGATAAATGAAATTTTTTGATATATATCACAAACTCTTCAAAAACTGATTTTACATATACATTTTAAATTTTGTCAATGATGACAAAATATTTTAGGTTTGATAGTAATCAGGGGTGGTGGTGGTGAGAGGGGGGGGGAGGCAGAAACAAAGAGTAAGCCTACATTTGTACTGTTTTTCAAAAGAAACAATTGTAGCATAACCAGCAAACATGATGGATTCATCAGTTTCACATTAATTTTATGAAAATATAATCACTAAAAGTGTAAGTCCTTTTAATCTGCCGGCCTGGTTGGCCAAGAGGTTAGCATATCTGCCCTCCAGCCAAAAGGCTGTGGGTTCAAATCCCGCCGTGGGCTTGGATGTTTGTAATTGTCTGTGAAAATAATAGTAGTAGTGGTGGTGGGCAGTAGATGGTGTTGGTGTAGTTGTGGTTCATTGTAGTTGGTGGATTGGGATGGTGGAGATAGAGAGTTGTAAAGTAGATGCCTCCCTCGATGAGTCTTTGAACTCCCTGGAAGTGTCAAATAATAATAGTTTGTTATTCAACTGGTTCCAGAGTTAGTCGATTTCTGGCATGGGCAATGGGCTTTTCCTTCTGGAAACTTGTTTTTTTGTCCCTTAAACTCAAAAAAAATCAATCATACAATTCACACTATTTCAAACAATAACATATCCTATTAAGATTAGGTATCAAGAGATGGTAGCACTTGATTGGCTACTGGTAGAGATTGAACTGTCCACTTGGTCTCCAAAAGGGTTAAAAGGTCTCGCCTACTCCCTATAAGAGAATAAAAGGCATTAGATGATTAGGTGATAGTTTAAGTGATATTATAACATAAAATGAATATTTGTGATTTATTGAGGGTGACTAAGGAGTTTATAAGTTTTATGTGTATGTTATAGTTCTGATACTAAAATAACAATGTTGGCAGCTGGAAAGCACAGGTTTGGTAGAGCTGTTATCAGAAAGAGTGGGAAATTTTTAAAGTGATTGTGATTGAAAGATTAAAAAAAATCAAAAATGAATATATATGGTTCATGGAAGCAGTCCAGGGAAAAAAAAAAAAAAAAATCTCGCCCTGGGCATGGATGTTTGTGAGAGTACTAGTGGTGGTAGTTGGCAGTAGATGGCATTGGTGTTAGATGATGAAGATTGGTGGAGCAGTGAGATGTAGAGTTGATACCCTCCCTCAATGAGTCTTTGGACTCCCTGGAGGTGTGATGTAATAATAATAATAAAGTGGGGGGGGGGGGCAATTAAATTGCCATGGATCCTGAAGAACAGTGCTTTTTTGGAATGGTACAAAATAGTATGGCATACTGGCATCTATATTAACTTCTATATTATGGGTACTAGGTAAGTGTAATTTTTTACATATTTACCTAGTATCAAACAAAGAATACTAGCACCTGTTGTTTTGCAAAATAACAACTGGTTAAGAATATAGATGAAACTATAAAAAAAGTTTCATCAACCATAATTATTTTTTCCTGCCATTTGAACTGCATAAGAAAAAGTCTTTCCTTTTTTAAAAAAAAATGCATTCCTTCATATAGAATGGTAGTTTTAATTAGTAGTTTGTTGATATTGTTGAAAAGCAACTTGTAGGGAAATTACTAGGTGACTTATATCAACTGTCATAAGCAGTATCCCTTAAACCAAGTACTGGAGAAAGCCATAACTGCTCATATTAAAAGAATCATTAATACTGAAATTCAACCTTCTGTAATTCCAATTTCCAAATTGTATATTATTAATCTTTCTTTTCTTTTTTTTTTTTTTTTTTCTTTTTTTTTTTTTTTTGCCATAAGAGCCAAGCATCTTTGGCATCAAGTCTAGTTAATGAAAGAATCAGAGCACTTTTAAATTAACAAAAATATCCTAAAAGTGCCTCCTCCTCCTTTTGATAAAAATAATAAAGTTATAGAATGACATTTACGTTAGAAAAAAAATTCTTTAATATTTATAGAATTTTTGGTTAGCCCAACCATTTTCAGTATAGTTGAAAAGAGATAAACACAGTAAGAACAGCATTAAGAATATAGTTTGCTTTAAGAGTGATAAGTCTGGCTTAGCCAGCCACACCTTATCCACTAGGCATAGAATTCATTGTAAGAAAATTTTGAAGTTTTACATGTTATTGAAAGACTATATAAAGAAAGTTGTGAAGTTCGCAGTCCAGATCTCAATGGAAATTACTGCCTTAAACTTTCCTAATTTTTGGAAGTCATCCCAGTAACACTCCTCATTCCTGTGTTTTATAAAATTGTAATTCGTCGTCGTCATCTGAGCAATTCAGGTATAGGCTTTTTATGTCCTGTTCCTGCTCTGCAGATGAAGTTTATCTTTCCACCTTAATCTTGGACATCCACAGTCTCTTCTTCCTGTAGGTTTATATTTATATGCTAATTTGGGTTACTGCAGGTATCCCAAATATCCTATTGTTATTCATCCTTTCTATGTGGTGTAGTCAGTTTTGCTGATATTCTTCTATTTCTTGTACGGTGTTTTTTGTATCTAATCATTCTCTTATTAATGTGTTTTTCAGTGGCAGCCCATGAAGTTTTAAGTGGGGGTGCTGCCTATACAAAATAATTTTTAAAAAATTATTTTTTTCCTAATTAGTAACCAATTTATTAATAAATAAATTTACACGCATAAATCTACAGATTTATTTATTAATCTGTAAAAAATAAATCTGTAGATTTTCCTAATTAGTAACCAATTTAATTAATAAATTGGTTACTAATTAGAAAAAAAAGAATTTTTTAAAAATTATTTTGTATAGGCAGCACCCCCACTTGAAACTTCATGGGCCACTACTGGTGTTTTTTCTTATCTAACCTAGTGAGTCCCAGGGGAGGTCTTAGAAACTTCATCTGTGCTGCTTCCAGTCTTTGTTTGTTTTTTTGTTTTAGAATCCAAGTTTCACTTCCAAATTTGACAGATGGTTTAGATGTCATATTATGTAATCTTAATTGAGTTTCTTTAGTTATTTGTTTTCCAACATTTCTTTTAATTATTCCATTCATTCTATTGTAAATTTGTAGTCTTACTTCCAATTGTGAATTGGTATTGTAATTTGAGATTATATTTCCTAAGTATTTCAATTCTGTAACTTGTTCTATTATTTTATTAAGCATAATTTTTTGACTTTTTGAATGGTGTTTCCACACATAGTTTTTGTTTCAGAGATTTTCATTCAAAATTTTTTTTGCTATTTCATTTAGATCATTAGTTGCAATTTGGAGTTTATCTTCTGAATTTGAAAGTAGCACTTGATCATAAAGTATTTAGTCGTATATTATTTGTTAGTTTAACTCCACCTTTCACAGTTATTTTTCATTCTTTTAGGATTCTGTTTATAGGATTGGGGATAAGTCACAACCTTGTCTTATTCCTTTATTTATAGTTATAGGTTCTGATAATGTTCCATCTGCATATTTGATGCAAATTTTGTTTCTCTTTGCATTAATTAATTGAGGAGGTATTTTATCATCTTGTAATATTTTCCAGAGTAGATTTCTGTTCAAGTTATAATATGCCTTTTTCATCATCATCATCATCATCATCAAATTCCTGCCATGTACCCTCAAGGGATGTACAGGATATGATAGTACTACATGAAAAATATCACATCATTACTAACTTCCTATCTACAATTTTCCTCCAAATCAGTCTGTTACTTGTCAACACTCCAACATTATCAGATCTTATATTTCTGTCGTCTAAGGCACTTTGTACTGTATCAATCCACCTATATCTTGGTCTTCCTCTGGGTTGTTTTGCTGCCAACCTGGCTGAGAACACTTGTTTTGGTAATCTTTCTTCGCCCATTCTGTTTAAGTGACCATACCACCTGAGATTAGCTCTGCTAACGCATTCCTGGATGCTGACAATGTCAAGTTCTTTCCTAATATCCTCATTTTTAATATGACACTGCCATTCATGCCATCTGTTCACGCCTGTATTTCTCAGGACTCTCATGTCTGCAGTCTCTAGTTTTTGGTCAAGTGTTTTACTTCTGACCCAACTCTCAGATCCATAGGTTAAAACTGGTTTGAACACTGTCTTGTATATAGCTAATTTAGTGTTCTGACTAATTTCTCTCTTATTCCATAAGAATTTATTCAATTGACTTCCTACCATACCAGCTTTGTTAATTCTATTGTCTATTTCCATATTTAATTAACCATCTTCAGTAAAAATCTTGCCTAAGTAGCGGAAATGTTTTACTTGTTCCACAGGTTCCACGTTCACAACACAGTTGACATTTTCAACAATTCTACCTATTTTCATTGTCTTTCTCTTTTTAATGCTGACCTTCATACCATATCTATTACAACAGCTATTCAATTTAGTCAGAGAATCTTGCAGACTTGTAGCAGATTTATTTAGAAGTATAACATCATCCGCATAAAGCAAAGAGCTGACATTAACATCTCTATTTCTGATATCATGTTTAATACCACTTTCCTTCATAATGTGATCCATATAGATAATGAATAACACAGGGGGATAATGTACATCCTTGTCTCACACCAGATTTAACATTAAACCATCTTCCTGTACTTCCTTCAATTCTAACTGCTGACTTACAACTCAAATAAAGACTAAGTATTGCTTGATATAATGCCCCATTGACACCATATATCTGTAGCATATCGAATAGCTTCTCTCTTGGCACCTTGTCATATGCCTTTTCCAAATCGACAAAACTTAAATACAGATCTCTGTTATATTCCAATACTTTCTCGACTATTTGTCGTAAAGTGAAGATTTGATCCTGACAGCCTCTATTTGGCCTGAATCCAGCTTGTTCTTCACCAAGCTTTTCTTCCACAATTCTTCTCAACCATTTCTCAAGTATTCTTGCATAGATCTTGCCAGGAACACTCAGTAG
The DNA here is from genome assembly GCF_054136105.1 of Typopeltis vanoorti. Taxonomy (NCBI): domain Eukaryota; kingdom Metazoa; phylum Arthropoda; class Arachnida; order Uropygi; family Thelyphonidae; genus Typopeltis; species Typopeltis vanoorti. The sequence goes on along the minus strand of NC_143568.1, from coordinate 1,021,603 downwards.
GGAAATACCTCTGTAGTTCTCACATTTAGTTTTATTTCCCTTTTTATATATGGGTACTATGAGAGCTCTACTCCAATCATCGGGAATTCGTCCCTGTGTTCAGGCTTTCTGAACCATGCAGTGCAGCCACTGTAAGAATCTTATGCCACCATATTTCAGCATTTCTGGGCGAATATCATCTACTCCTGCTGCCTTTCCACATTTCAAGCTTTTGATGGCTTTTTCTACTTCAAGTATGGATATGTATTCCTGACTGCATGCCTGGTCAGTGTTTTTTTACCACCGTACTGTCATCACTGCTTGTTTCATTTAGCAGCTTTTCAACGTAATTACTCTATACTTCAAGGATATCTTTTTCTCATGTTTTCATGTCACCTTTATCATCTCTAACTCCTTTTACAGCACTCTTTCCTCCATTCCTAAGCTTCTTCAACAACCTCCAGAATATTTTGCCATCTTCTTGATATTTATTTTCTATATTCTTGCCAAAGTCCTCCCACTGTGTAAAACTAGCTAAACTAGTTAAACACTGTGTAAAACTAGCTAAACTTTTGTTTAGCTAGTTTTACACAGTGTTTAGCATTCTTGCATTTGTCTCTAAGAACACAAGCTGATTTATTTGACAGAAACTTTTGATATGTTTTCTTCTTTTCCTTCACTGCCTCTCTAACTTCCTGTGTCCACCAGGGAGTTCTGATTTTTTTATCCTTGCAGACAACCTCACCACATGCCTCTCTGGCAGAATCAATCAATGTTTTCTTCAGAGTTTGCCACTGAATCTCCTGAATGCCTTTTTGTAGTCAATAAATAAAAGAAACGTGGGCAGATTAAATTCTTTTCTGTTTTCTATGATCTGTTGCATTGTGAAAGAGGCATCTGTGAATCCTCTCCCTTTTCTAAAACCACACTGTTCTTCTTCTAAATAATTTTCTGTATATTTAATTAGTCTGTTCTTTAAAATGTTTGCATAGAGTTTAGATGCTATTATTAAGAGAGTAATGCCTCTGTAATTTCCACATTTGTCCTTGGGACCTTTTTTGTGAATATTTATTATGGCTACAGTTTTCCATTCTTTTGCGATCTTTTGATATTTCCAGATATTTATTGAAAATATACTATTGAAAAATTGTAATAATTTAAAATTATTTCTTTGTATTCGAATAGTTATAGATGGAGTTATCCTTCTGCAGTTGATACCATCTATTGTCATGCACTTGCAATTTAAGTGTTGTTCCTACTGTGTTTATAGCTTTTCTATATTGACAATAGCTAGGGACCCTAGCTGAAAAATAATTTTGTAATGTAAGTGTCCTTCCTTTACTTTATAATTTTATCATTATATCACTGCTTACATCTTGTTATTTAAACTATTCTTCTTTTTCTTCTTTGCACCTTTATATATGATGTGATTCAAATGATTGTGACCAAATAAAAATAAAAAGGATGGGAATCTTTCTTATATAGACATTTGCTTTGTTCAAACAGATTTGTAATATGGCCTTTACTTACCCTACTTAATTTCTAAGAATGTCTGCATAATCAGACCAAAAATTATCTGTTTAAGAGAAAAATTATTATTTTTCACTTATACAGATACCATTTAAATTGACCTAATTGGGATGCATTTACAGGTCATAGTATTCACTTGGTTTCAACTAAATTTGAAATATAACCATTTTGATGTATAGTCAGGAAAAAATTGCGAAAAAAAATGTTTGAAAAATTTTGTGCTAGCTGCCCAGTCAGGCAGATATCTCACTCATCAAATGTTTGCTTAGTTGTATTTTACCATGGTTGCCTAATATATCATTGTCATGTTTTATTCCTGTATCTGATCTTCTTCTTCTTCTGCAGCTTCTCCCACTTAAATGGGGGTCACTGTTGATAATGAGTTTCCTCCACACCTTCCTGTCTTGGGCTGTCACCACATCCAAGTTCTTCATCTTCAAGTCCTCTTCTACTAGCTCCCTTCATCTCTTCTTTGGCCGCCCACGCTTCCGTCTTCCTTGCACATCCATCTGCATGACCCTTCTTCCCACATATTCGTCCTCCCTCCTCATCACATGACCAAACCATCTCAACCTTGCCTCCTGTATTTTCGCTCCTAAGTTCGTAACTTTCACTGTTCCCCTGACATGGTCATTTCTCAGACGATCCTTTCTGGTCACACCGCGCATCCACCTAAGCATTCTCATCTCTGCTACTTCCATCCTGCTGATGTTATTTTTCCTCAGGGCCACAGTTTCTATAGCTTATGTCATAGCTGGCCTCACTACTGTCCTATAGATTTTGCCTTTCAGATTGATCGGCACCCTCTTATCGCATAACACTCCAGCCATCTCTCTCCAGTTCCTCCATCCTGTTTGTATCCTGCATCCCATTCCTTCTCAGCTCCTCCATCTTCTTCCACTGTTGAACCTAAGTATCTAAAGTCTCTCACCTTCCTGATGACATTTCCTTCCAGCTCCAGATCTGTCTCCTGTCTGTCGCCCACTGTGCAACACATATATTCTGTCTTACTTCTGCTCAGTCTCATACCTCTCTCTTCCAGTACTTTTCTCCATCTTTCCAGTTTAGTTCCCACTTCTTCTCTTGAATCTGCACACAGCAAGATGTCATCTGCATATAACATTGTTCAAGGCGCATCTTCTCTCACCTCCTCTGTTACCACCTCCATCACAATATTAAACAGAAATGGACTTAATGCTGACCCTTGATACAAGCCAACTGTTACTTGAAAACTTTCTTTCTGTCTCAGACGGGTCCGAACATTTGTCTTCACATTTCTGTACATTTCCCGCACCAACCTGATATATTTCTCCGGAACCTTCTTCTCCCTCTGACACCTCCAGACTTCTTGTCTTGGCACTCTATCGTATTCTTTCTCCAGATCAATAAATGCCAGATGTAGCTCCCTTTGTTTCTCTCAATACTTTTCCATCATCTGCCGTAACCCAAAGATAGCATCTGTTGTTGATCTACCAGGCATGAAGCCAAATTGTTCGTTTGCAATCTCCACCTCCTTCCTCCATCTACCATCAAGAACCCTTTCTAGGATTTTCGTTGTGTGGGACATCAACTTTATTCCTCTGTAATTTTTACAGTCTTGTGCATTCCCTTTACCCTTGTAGATGGGGACAAGAGTACTCTCCCTCCATTCCTTGGGTATATTTTCCTGTTGGCAAACTTTCATGAACACGTCCCACAGCAGGTCAATTCCCTCTTCCCCCAGCGCCTTCCATGCCTCCACTAGAATTCTTTGATTTTCCATTCCTCATCCTCTTCATGGCCTCCGTCACTTCCACTCTACTGATGTTCTGCACCATCCTCTCAGAAGGCTGCCCATCTTCTCTGTGAGTCCTTGCATTTTCCTCATTCAAAAGTCCCTCAAAGTATATTTTCCATCTGTTTCTTATGTCCACATTCCTCCATAATACTCTTCCTTCAGCTTCTTTGATCTGCCTCACATGTAAAATGTCCTTTGCTGCTTTATTTCTACATTTCGCTAGTTGCTAAATTTTTCTCTGTCCTTCCTTTGTTTCTAATTGATCATACAGATCTTGATATGCCATGGCCTTCACCTGTGCCACAACTCTCTTGGCTTCTTGCTTTCTCTCTCTATACACCTCTCTGTCCTTTCCACTCTTGACTCATCCCACTTCTGCTTTGCCTTCCTCTTAGCTGTCACTGCCACTTGTACATTATTATTCCACCACCAACCCTCCTCCTGCTCTCTAATCTTTCCAGATGTCTCACCAAGCACCTCGATTGCACAGCTCAGGATTACTTTTGAATTATGTTTCCACCAATCTTGTACACTTTCCGGTCCATCCGAAATCCTCTCTAACACCCTCTCTCTAAAACGATTCCTCACACTCTCCTCTTTTAAGCGAAACCACTTAATTGTCTTCATCCCATGGCATCCAGAGGTCGATCTTATTTTAAGGTCTGCGCACAGCAGTCGGTGCTGCTGTGCTACTTGATCTGTTGGAATTACTTTACAATTTGTCACAACCTTAAGATGTTTTCTTCTAGTCAAAATTTGTGAACTGTTGTTACCACTCCTAAATGTTATCAAATGTTCTTCTCTCTTGTAGAAAAATGAATTCACAATTCCCAGATCAAACGCTACTGCAAAGTCCACAACCCTCTCTCCTTCCTGGTTCATCATTCCCACTACGTGACCACCATGCACCCTTTCACAGTCTCTATTCTGTCTCCCTATGTGTCCGTTCAAGTCTCCTCCCACAATCACCATCTCATTTTCTTCCAGTTCCCTCATTTCTTCATTTAATACATTCCAGAACTCATCTTTCTGCTCTGCTGTACAACCAACTTGCAGGGCATATACACATAATACGACCACCCACTCTTCTCCAAGACCCAATTTCATTCGCATGATCCTGTATCTGATCAATATATAAATTCTTGTTAATACTGTGGTTAATTTTAACCCTGTATAACTATCAGCATTGTAGCAGACATGTTAACTATTTATGTATTAGTGTGTTTATTAAGTCTGTGAAGAAAAAATCCATGCATTTTTATAAGTGGTGTGACCATTTTTTAAAAATTAATAATACCATTTTTCACTATACTTTTGCTTCTAAACACTTGTCTTGAATCACTTTTATGGAAAGAAGCCAACACTTTTTCTTCTTTGCTATTATAAACAGATGTTGTAAACATCATCAATTTCCTGATATGTACCCTCAAGGAGTGTTCTGTTTACTATGGCAGCACTACATCATTAAGTTTACATTATTAATCTCCTATCAGCAATTTTTCCCCAAATCAGTCTGTTGCTTGTGAGCACTCCAATGTTGTTGTATCTAATATTTCATGTTGTAAGGCACTTCCAACTGATCAATCCACCTAGAACTTTGTCTCTTTCCTGCCACCTTTGCATAAAGCACCTGTTTTTCTAACTTTTCCCTCACCCATTTTATTTAAGTGGCCACACCACCTTAGATTAGCTCTGCTGCACATTCTTGAATGCTAATAATGTCAAGTACCTTTCTGATATCTTAATTTTTAATATGATTCTGCCATTGATTCATTCAGTTTACTGTCCTAATTTTTCTCAGAACTCTCATATCTCTGATCTCTACTCTGATCAAGTGCTTTATTTCTAATCCAATTCTCAGATCCATAACTTAAAACTGGTTTGAACACTGTCTTGTATACTGTTAGTTTGGTGGTTTGGCTAATTTCTGTCTTATTCCATATATATTTATTCAGCTGGTTACCCACCATACCAGCTTTGTTTATTCTGTTATCTATTATCAGATTTAACTTGCCATCTTTACTAAAAACTGTGTCTAAACAGCTGAAATATTTAACTTGTACTGTAGATTCTCCATTCAGAATACAGCTGAAGTTTTCTTTTCTCCTGCCTAATTTCATAGTTTTAGTCTTTTTATTGCCGATCCCAAATTTGTTACAGCTGTTATTCACTTTAGTTAGAGAATCCTGTAGACTTGCACTAGATGTGTTTAGGAGTACATCATCATCATCTGCATAAAACAAAGAGCTAAGTTTGACATCGTCAATTCTAATATTGGGCAAAATGCCACTTTCTTTTATAATGTGATTCATATAGATGATGAATAAGAGTGCCGATAATTTTCATCCTCGTCTTACCCCTGATTTTACATTAAACCATCTTCCTGTATTTCCTTTAATTCTAACTGCTGATTGACAACTTAAATATAGCCTGTGTATTACTCTATTGTAAACATTCACTATCATAAAATCAATAAAATAAAGTCCTTAGATCTTTACTTATAACTGCATTAGTTCTTTCTGAATTATGTTTAGCTCTAACAAAACATTGTTGGATGGAGAGGGCCAGTGATATTATACGATATAGGAGCAACTCAGAAAACATTTGCAAAATAAATCTGTATAATGAAATATTTTTGTAAATACTTTTTTTTCTCAACTTTCCAAGTTTTACTATCCACTATTAATGAGCAGATTCTGCATATTACATCACTGGATAAAAAATAAGCTAATTAATTCTGTCTGCTGCATCTCTATTTTAGATATATTTTGCAGTTACCTTGCAGTGCAACTGAATGTTCTATGAGTGCTCATTAGTCATTCCATTATGACAAAATGATAATTAACAAAACATGTAATGACCGTCATTTCCCAATAAGAGATGTAATAAGTAAGGTCAACATATAAAAAAAAAAGCTAGTTATAACATAAAAAAAAAAAAAAACAGAATTGGCATTATGTAAATAAAGCTGATGATTAAACTGAAACTTCTCTTCCAGTTTTTTTTTTTTTTTTAAATTGTGAACTAAAAATTTTCACTCACAAGCCAATTTTTCAAGCCCTGTTTATGGTTACCTGAAAAGTTAATCATGATCAAACTAAAATAGAGGAGGAGAGGTTCCCTCATCTGCACATACTGCTAGTTTACATTTAACTGATTGACTAGTTTACCTCTTTTGTTTTTTTTTTTCAAAAAAAAAAAAAGGGGATCTTCTAATAAAAAAATTTTATATGTAAACAAGTAAGAAATGATTGCAGACAATCATAAAAAAAAAAAAAAATTGTGTTTCATAATATCATTCTTTATATTTATCTTGCATTCGTTAATGCATCAGTTGAACCTAGAGCCAATCTTAGTATATTTATTGTAGAAATTTCTTCTGCCTAATTTTGCTATTCATTAAATTTCATCCACTCATTGTGTAATTATTAATATCAGTTCAAATTGTTTTGCCAAATTTGCCATAAAAATGATCAAATCCCTGTCAAAATTAAATCTCGGGGACATATATATTCCTGTGTACATCTTAAATCTCCATTGTTATTAAATTCCATTCACTCATAATAGAGTTAGTGCAATATATAATTTTGACCTAATTTCTTCCTGTAAATGGTCCATTTGAAACAAAGAAGAATTAAGATGGCCTGGCAGATTTTGATTAATGATTCCAATCACTGAATTTAGTAAATTCTGTTTAGTTCGAGTCCCAAAATAACTTGCTTATGGCTGGATGAACAGACAAAATTAATTGGTGCTTGTGCTCCTCAAAAATGAGCTGAGTATCCTGAAAAATAGGTTTGCTGCAGTTTAGATGCAGCTACTGGACTGACATTATTGTTTTAATTGAGAATTAAATGGTAGAATTTCAACGACACACTATCAGTGGCAATCATAGTCTATCAGTGGCATAGTGTTATCAGCGATAACAGTACTACTGATATCGCTACTACTGATATATTGGCCAAGTGGTTCCTTTATTTGTGGTCTCTTTCTGTTTCACTACTTAGTATTTTTATATGTGACATGTTTTTTGGAGATATTATCTGATCTGGTACAATCCTTGAAGTCGGTACCCCTCTAAAAAGCTTCATGTTTGTACAAATTGATTCTTGCCCATCTATAATGGGCAAGAATCAATCAAAAAATGGGCTAACCATGCTGGCTTGGCTAACCGAGTGGTTAGTGTATCTGCTCTCCAGCCAAAAGGCTGCGGGTTCGAATCCTGCCGTGGGCATGGATGTTTGTGATTGTGTGGAAAAACCAGTGGTGGTGGTGGTTGGCGGTAGATGGCGTTGGTGTAGTTGCAGAGTGGATTGAGTGGTGAAGATAGAGTTGTAGAGCAGGTGCCTTCTCTCGATGAGTCTGTGGACTCCCTGGAACTGTCAAATAATAATTGAATAAAATCTATTCGTTAATTTCTTTGAATGATATCTTCTTCTGAGAATTATTGTACTTATAATTGATGAATACTGATATATCTCTACTGAATAACTACTTTTGTTTTGTTTTTTCTATATAATTTGATTTTCTAAATCAGTAAAGTGTAACTGATACTTTACTATTATTTATCTAGTTACCTGTGTTATTTCTTCCAACTTATGAACGAAGTGTCTGTGATGCATCCATCCCAAGAGACAAACTTTCAAATCCCGATATTACTGTAAAGATACCATTGGTAAGTTTTCCACTTTCAGGAATGGCAAAACTTTATCTTGATATACAGCTGGATGAAAATTTAAATTTAACTGAAGGAGCACCTCATAAATGGATCATTTCATTACCTGGTAAGTAAAATTTCCAGTTTGTTTATTTTTTTATTTTAGGTTATAAAAAAAGACTTTTAATTCCAGAAATTAATTTTAAAAATAATCTTGTACTACTTCAATCAAATTTTTTCTAAGAATCGGGTTGTGACAAAAACTCTTAAGCTAAGTATGTAGAAAGATACTGATTACAGTACTACTCTACCCAACTTACTGTAACGATGATAGTAAGATCAGCCTGCTGCTTTTATTCATCTGAGGTATAAGCTTTACACAGCTTACCAAATTTGACACATAAAATTCATTTAATGAAAGAACTAAAATAGATTTGAAAATTGTCAAAAGAACATAATTTTTTCTTTTTTTTCTTCTTCTATCCTCCTCTTCCTCTTTAGAGACAGTAAATAACATTCCTTTATAATTCACATTTGTCAACCAGTTTTGCTAAAGAAATTCAATTCAGACAGAATAAAATGAAAGATGGATTGGCCTCTTCCCTTTGCAGGCACTTCTACAAGTTGCATCAACTGATACAACGATAAATAACATTCCTGAGGTTGACTAAAATCCTTTTAGAAATTCAGTCCAATTGGACAAATGACAGGAAGTGGTTACTTTCTGTTGACATCTCTACAGATAAGGCAAATTACATTCTTCAGCTGATTTTGACTGATATGTAACCAGCTGTTTAGCTGACATTATTGATTTAATGTGAGAATGTAAATTCCCTCTGAAATTTGAGAATTACCATAACAGCAGCAACAGTACCAGTAATATAAATGTCAGCAAATTAAGTTCTTCAAAATTGCAGTTCCTTGGTTGTTTTTTTTTAGTTGACTCATGTTGTTAATAAAAAGTATTTTTGGCAATATCTATAATGGTCTACAGTATATTTCTGTCACTTGTTTTAAGATAGCATTTTTAATTTTATTTATTTTTATTTTTGCTTCACTGTAATGATAAAATGATATGCATACTGCTTCAAATTGAACATTGTAAGCAGTGGATGGCAAAGTTACTGTTAATTTGTAGTATATCAGAATTTCAATTATCCATGTTAATAGGAATCAGTGAGCATACCAGTTGCCAAACAAAAGCAAAAAAAAAAATGATTGCAGACAATCAGAGACAGACGGATGCATCTCATAAAGATAATTGTAAGAGATATTTACTTAAGGCAGCATGTGATGGAGTGGACTAGGGGTGGAAGAATATTGGACCTGGTCATAGGATCAGAAGAGCTATCCATAACCAAGTTGACAACTTGGTGAAAGTGACCATGTGGTCTTGACTTCAGAAATTGTAAAATATGAGGAATATTCTGTCAAAAAGGGATATTTGTGGAACTACAAGGCAGGTAATTATGATATGCTTAGGAAGAAGCTTAAATCTGTACCATAGCGTAAAACACTGCAGAGTACGGATGTTAGTGGTGCATGGGATATAGTTAAGGTCATTTAGATAAATCAGTATTAAATTGTATATCTCGAGTAAGGAGGGTTAATCGGGTAGGAGTTAGATGGATGAGTAATATCATTAAACATGAGCTACAGAAGAAGAGAATGCTGTGGAAGATATATAAAGAGAAAGGTGACCAGCATGGCAAGGAAGGCAAAATCAAATTATGAGAAGAATTTAGCCGAGCAGGCCAAAGGAAATCCCAAAGAGTTCCTTCGTTATGTGGCAAGTAAGAGGAAGAACAACTATGGAAGATTAACCTTAATTAGTGATGATGCTCCTCATGACATCCATCTGGTTAAGTGGATAAGAGGGTGTGTGTGCTGGACAGATATCAAAAAGTGGTATATGGAGGGGGAGAATCAAGGTGAAAACAGTGACTAGTGGTGTACCACAAGGTTCAGTGCTGGGACCATTGCTGTTCAGTTTGTACATAAATGATATAGGAAATGATCTGAAAGAAATATTCAGTTGTTTGCTCATGATGCAAAACTAGATAGCGTAATAGTTAATCAAGGCAATGTGGAGAGCTTGCAGAACAATTTAAATAGGTTGTCAGTATGGGCAAAAGATAATGGGTATCAGTTTAATGTCAAAAAATGTAAAGTTATGCACTTTGGGATAAATAGATTACAAGCTGTGTATCACATTGATGGCACTGCACTCCAGGAAATAGATGAAGCTAGAGATTTAGGGGGGGTAGACAGAGTTAAAGTTTAGAGGACATATCACTAAGGTAGCCCATAAGATTACTTGAATATTGAAGAACACATTAACAAGTAGAGATAAGGAAGTTGTTATTCCTTTTTATAAGGCTTTGATATGCCCACATCTGGATTGCTGTGCTCAAGTCTGGTCATCTGGGTTTCTTGTGGAAGTGGAAGCGGTGGAGAGGATTCAGAGGCGAGTGACCAAGATGGTGAGTGGCTTGTGGAATGTGCCCTATGAGGATAGATTGAAGGTGTGTGGATTGCAGAAGTTGGTTGATAGGAGAAAAAGAGAGGATATGATAGAAATGTTTAAGTTGCTTAAAGGATTTTATAAGATAATGTGCAGGGAAAATGTTTCGGCATTTGTAGAGGGACCAGAACAAGGGGGTTATCCCTGAAAGTTGAATAAAGGTGTGGTCAGTAGGGGTGTGAGGACTAGATTTTTTGCTTGGAAAGTGTGAATGAGTGGAATGGGTTGCCAGAGTCAGTTGTGAGTGCTTTTTCTATTAATGGGTTCAAGGAAAAGTATGATAGATTGGGTCTCCTGCAATGAGTCTTTGGACTCCATGGAGGTGCCTCCATATAATAATAAAGCATTCTTACATAATCACACCATCTGTTATCACAACATTTGACATAGCCATTATTGTAAACATGTTTAGACATAGTTTTGCTTTGCCTAATTTGGCCATTAAATGGTCTATTTAAAATAACACATTTTGTTTGTGATTCAAGGTTAATAAATTTCATCAAATTCAAACCTGGAGCAATTATTATTTTTTTTTATTGCTTTGCCAAGAAATGGTCTAGTTATAATGGAAGGGGTAGGAGAGAATATATATATATATCATTTGATATAAAAGTGGCTTAATAATATCAGAAAAAACAGTGCAAAAAGATATCATTTTGCTGATAAAACTATTTTCCTGTTACAGTTTGTTTTTATCAATCAGTCTTGAACAACCTAGAACTGCAACCTAAAGGCTGCAGTTCATTTGAAAAACATTTGTTTCTAGGATAGTGAAATTTTAAAAAATGAAAAAATTATTTTCTCAAGATTTCAGAAAGTCACCCAAATGAATTCATACTTGAGTTCATCAAAATATGCCTTAAATCTAAGCAACTTATCTTATACAAAATGTTAAATATCAAGTGATGTAAGTTTTAGTTATTTCATTCTCTTGAATGGAGCTTTCATGTTATTCATCTGCCCTTCAGCTAGATGTAACAATATTGTTAAAAACTATCTTGAATCTTCAAAAAAAAAAAAGTTACTATGTGTTATTATCTCTCTCTCTCTCTCAAACACACACACACATATGAGTATGTCATTCATTGTGTTTTAGAAGCTAATAGGAAAACATGGAAATGAATGCAATTAAGGAGTCTCTGCAATACTTGTAAAGTCATTAAAGCCATCAGGCAGCTGGAATTGATATCATGCAACCTGAAATGCTTGAATACAGTAGTATCAAAGTTTTACATTAAATAAATAAATAAATAAATTTATTGTGGATGATTGAAGTAGAGCTGTTGTCATTTGATAATTGATAAGAAAAAGGAAATAAAAGTGATTTTTTTTTTTTATGACAATCCCATACAGGAAAGATTTTTCAACCTACAATGCATTGTGGGTGAAGTTGAGAAAGCAGAAATTTGTTACCATTGGATTTGAAGATTATACTCTAGGAAATGCATACAAGGGAAGACTGTTTCAAAAGACAATAATAGAAGGAATGAATGAAGAGAGAGAAAAGTTTATTCTGTGATTTTTTTTAGTTAAATTATGAATGAGTGTGAATAAATAGCACGTTTTAACAGATTTGAATAGAATGGAACCAATTTAATTCTAATGACCAGCAACCATGAAAATCTTACAACTCTTTTGTGAAAGAGAATGTTAACAGTCGGTCATTAACCTGGTTATTATTATTCTTGTGTAGAGGCTTAAGTGCTGTGAGGACATTATGTTGGAGGTTTAATGGATTTTTTACAACACTCAAAAAGAATTAAAATAGAATTTAATACTTCCTATATTTCGTCCTAGTCACTAGGACATCTACGGGGATTACAAAGACAATTAATGTAATATGCACACAAAAACTTACAATACTAAGCCCAACCATGTGGGTGACAATAAAGTCCTATCTAGGTGGAGCACCCTCTAAGGGCAGTAGTAGGTGGCCTGGAATTAATCTGGTTACTTTTTTTCTTGTACAGAGTTAAGTAGTTTTAGGAAGCTCATAGAGAGCTTACATCATCCCAGATGTAAGAACAACATTCAACAGTTGAACAGATTTTTGATTTGTTTAGTTAATACCTTTTCAAAGGTAAAATAATACTCTGACTGTGAAAGAGAAAACCTAATTTGCTGAATGCTTAGCAGGTGATATTTGCAAGAAGAGGTCTAGGTATTGTCAGAGGAAAGAAAACTACCATTAAAATTAACACACTGAAGTTGTGTAATTTGCTTAGGAAAAGGTTGTCAAATGAGAAAGAGGAATGTTGCAGATGTCATCAACAAACAAAATTGTGGATCAGACTTGTAATTAATTATATTTGAAGAAATTATATTCTTATTTAATCTTTTACCTAAATGTAAGCAAATGAAGTTTGCACAGGAAATATCTTCATAACTAGACAACTTTTTGACCACTTTCAACCTTTATTAGGTTGAAACCAGTCTAGATAGTAGCTTTTCAAAACGTTTTTGCATTATGGGATACGTAGACAATTGTGAAGTCAACAGCTTCTGTATACAAGTAGCATAGTCATGAAGATATTTTATATGCAAACTTTGTTTACTTGCAGTTCAGTAAATGATTGAATAAGAATATAATTTATTATTATTAAGATAGACCTTCAGGGAATCAGAGATTCATCGAGGGAGACCACATACTACACACACCAGCTATCATACTTATTCTTGAATTCATTCACACTGCTTGCACTCGCAACATCCAATGGCAATCCATTCCAATCATGCACTACCCTCTGAGAGAAAAATCTACCCCCCTCACACCCTTCTTAGCAGCCTTCATTCTCAGCTTCCAAGGATGCTCTCTTGTCCTTTTCCCACCCTCCATAAATTGAAAAATTCCATTAATTGAAATCCTGTATGACCCTTTCAGAAGTTTGTAAGTCTCAATCATATCATCCCTCTTTCTCCTGTTTGCAGTCTCTACAAATTCTCAGTCTGTCTTCATAATCAGTATTCCACAATCCTGATATCATTTTTAACACTCTCCTTTTGTACTCTCTCCAGTATATCAGAATCACAACGAAAACCAGGAGGCCAGACCTGTGCACAATAGTCCCAGTGAGGTCTTATCAAGGCCTTTTAAAGAGGCAAAATAACATCCTTATCTTTACATGTGAACATTCATATCAGCATTGCAATTATCTTTTGAGTTGTGTTTGCAATCTTTGCCACATGGCCTTTAAATTTCAACTTCCTATCTACTAACACTCCAAGATCCCTAGCCTCATCAGTTTCTTCTAGCCTAATCCCACCAATATAATACGATATTGGATATTGTTGTGTCCCAATTTATGATTTTTATTCTATCTAGTTATTTCCCCTTTATCTATGTTCAACTATTATCTACGCACGAGATATCACCAAAATTTTTACTAATACATAAGTTAATTCTCCCCTTGGTATCCCTAATATTTGTATTATGCTGCGCCTTTTGGGACATTTAGTTTAAGATATTATATACAAAAACAAGGAGAAAGAACTAAAATATGTCTGAAAGTGAAACTATGTTGCAGTCGTGACACTTTATCTCGTTTCTTAACACATTAATTTCCTGCGTGATTAGGTTCGTAATTTTTCAAGTGGTGCATTAGACAGCAATTTCAGACAACTGTTTTATCATCGGACAAAAGTTTATTAAATTCCTTAACATGGTACAATTCAAATATTAGTTATTACTCAATTCAATGCTATACTAAATATTTACAAACTGACATTAGCTTATCATAAATAATTAAGCTATGATCCTATAATGGGTATTACGATCATGCCGCCATACACATTCAACACATAAATTCATTTGAACATGGACATATAAGATTAATTCACACTATTTAACTATCCAAACTTAAGTAGATTAACTAAACTATTTACTGCACTGACACATAACTATGACATTTAAACTTTCTTATACAATATATTAGACATGCAGAATTCTCAGGACACTTAATTACTCATATAATATTAACATTAGTAAGCTTACTTTCATTATATTCTGTCATATACTAAAGTCCTAGTATTGTTTTCTTGGTCACTTCAACAGTTCAGTATTAGAATAATGATAACTAATACAGACGAATCTTAGTTAACACGAGATATATTTTACAGTACCTTTCTTTCTTGAATTTTCCATATGGGCCTCTACCTTTTTCTGATCGAACTATCTTGGTATAACCTCTCTGATAATCTGTTTCTCCTACGTTCCTTTTGGAATTGAACTATGCTTACGCGGTCTTAACCTCTCGTAACTTAGGACACACTTTGAATCATCTATATAACGGCTGTACAACTCGCGACGTGGACATCGATTTCTTTACTTCTTTCCTTTTCTCGTAGTTGACACTGGAGTTGAAACACAAAGAATATGCTTTCTTTTCTTTGACTATATGGCATTCCTCACTTCTTACATAGGAAGTATGGAATCAAAATCCCCCTCACTTTCATTTCCGTGTTGTGACGACAGAGATATAACCCCTATCTCGCCACTCAGGAAAACACCGTGAAATGTGCTATAAATTCCTGTACTTCTCATGTGCGGGATAAATATACATACTGTATATAGATATAATTCCTCTCTCCCCCCTTAACTCCCTCATCTCATCTGTTCATATCCATAAATTCATTTGGTTTTCTGCATATCCTCGTGGTTGTATCTGTGTTTATTTCACAATATGATGTAGTGTCCAGTATTAACTTTTTTTTTTTTTTTTCACAGAAGTTAGTGATGTACAGAATGACTGTTGTTTGTCCTAATCCCTAATCATTTTGGACTATTAATCTGTCCTGTATTCCATCTTATTAATATTTGTTCTGGATTTTCCAACCCTATTAATATTCTGCCTGATGTAACTTCAGTTCCAGGTTGAGTATCATTCACTGCATACTTTTATTCAGCAGATGCATTTAACAGAACATTACTTTCCAAATTTGAAAATTAGCAAAAAAAAAAAAAAAAAAAAAAAAAGCTTCAAAGCATTGTTTTTTCTCCTCCTGTGCAGATGAATGTAATCATTGCATGTTAACTACTTTTGACCACATTGCAGTTTTCCTCTTTGTTTCTTAAAGTTTTCCAAGAATTTAAGTACATTCAAACCAATATATAGAGGACAGTGGTGTGAGAGTTGTGTAGGCATCACTAGAAGTTGCATCATCCAACTGTTATATCTTCTTTGTCTTTGTGTGGCATCACTTTCTTGTAAATTTTCTATCTTAAATCCTTGTCGTACCAACTAAGCCTGAAATCTCTAACCTATCTCTCTGGAGCTGCTTCTCTATTCGGAACTCTGACAAAATTTATTTTATTTTAGCTGCGCCAGCCAGAGTCCTAGTACAGAAGAGTTCTTGTACAAAGAAACCTTCCCAGAGTTTAAGTATTACCTAATCTTATTAAAGTATTAAGTGCCTATAGAAACTTCAGCATTGCAGTCATGGTCTAAACTTTCTTTAATTTCCCCTTATTCACAGATTCGAACTTTAGCGAGTGGTAATTTCAATCTTATGCTCAGACAGACTCAGACTTACATAGGAAAAACATGCTTATTAATTATCAAGATTACATACATCAAAGATATGTCATATCAAATTTCTAATTTACTAGCTAAACAATAAGGAACATTCTAATTATCAAAATACTCTAATCTTACATCTCTAGGTTAAATAAGTACACATTCATCATAAAACACTAGTTCAAATTCTAAATAAGACTTGCTAACAAAGATCAATTCACATTCAACTAAGTGTTGCAAGCTCTCATGCTTTCAGATTACTGGATCAATATGATTAATACGTATATTCAAATCTAATCAAGATCAACACTAAAAAACAGGTAAAACAAGGCAGTGGTAATCAAACAGGCAAGTTATTTATACACTCTCATGATTCATCTAAATCACAAACATGGTTCTCGATATCAAACTAAATTACTGCTACTAACAACCCATACACATTAACTAGGGTTTAGACAATCTAAGAACGTAGACTACCAGTCCAATTCATTTAACTTAACACATGAAACTGTCTCTAAATTCTCACCATCTTCTTTTCTAATCTCTGTCCATTTTTTTACGCTTACCACTAATATATAATACAAAAATGAAGATTTTGTACGTTACCACCTTGTTAGACAATTTCTCGATCCTTCCGTCTGTTCTTTGTTATGGATTGTTCCTCTGTACGGTGATCTGCCTCCACGTGGAGTCACATGCTCATCCCGATTTTTTTCCTTTGTTTCCTCTGGGCTTACGAACTTTTCGCGATGCTGCTTTTAAAACAAATTATCTTCAAAGGGAATTCTTTGCTGCCTTCTCATCGGTTAGAACCAGACCGATGGCCGAAACTCGAAACAATGTCGTCATCTCGTGCTCAACTTTTTCGATTTGCGCCACTCAGCAACTAGAAACATTGCCGCCATGCCATCATCGGATATCAGCCATGCTGACCCGCCTCGGAACTACGAGCGATAAGCTCGCTACCGCCCTGCCGTCTTATCAGCCGTGCTGACCCGCTTCGGAATTACGAACCATAAACTTGCTGCTGCCATGCCGTCTTATCAGATATCAGCCATGCTTGACCCGCTTCGGAACTACGAGCCAGTAACCCACGTGGGGGGGGGGGGCACACGCGACCGGGGAACACCACAGGAACCAAAACCAGAAACGTAGAAGGAACTAAGAAAGAGTCTCCAGCCAGTGAGTTCGTTTTTAAACTCCTCTATAGCGCATTCTTTTGTATTCTAAGCTTGTCTATGACGCTTTCCAATTGGCTGTCACCTCCTCGCTGAACGAGGATCGCTCTCTTCGGGGAATGCGAAATTCGAGCGCTTTCCACGAATGCCTACTCATCGTTCGTTACGTCATCTTTGGTGATCACACAGCAACCTTTGAACTTTCGTTCGCATGACAATACGCGATTTTAATATTGGTGCTTTTGAAAGTTTAAGATTTCCATCTATTTTAGACAATACTTTAAACATAGTACAATCTAATACTTATTTCCTTCTTCAATTTCATTTTAATTTAGGATTCAATTTCTTCCTTTTTATTTTAATTCCTTTCTTAAGCAAAGTTAACATCTGCATTTTTTTACATATTATGTCTGTTTTGCCAAGAATACAAGTGTGCTTTTGCTTGATATGGTTGTTCTTGTTAAATCTTGAATGGAGCAGTTCTATTCTTGATAGAACCATCATTCAAGATCTAACACAACTAATGGAATGATGCAACTAGCTTCTTTGAAACCGAAGGCAATTTCCTGCTTTTTTCTATATGAATATTTATTACCATTCACCTGCTAGAACTGTATTGAATGCATGCATTTTTCTAACAGAAGCATATTAACAGAATGTGGCTTGCCAACTTTGAAGTGTTAAATCCAGTTTACCGACAAGATATGCTGGCCTCATAGCCTTGGTTTCTTCAGCCCTGTATTCAGAAAACCACAATAACAGTCCAGAAAGAACTGGATTATACAGTTCCATGTAGGCATTAATCTGGTATATTTGCATTATACCCTAGCATGTTTGTATTATTTCTTTATTGTAGTACTGACTGACAGATCAGTTAAATGCATGTAAATCAATGTATTTCATTTTATATTGTTTCTTGCACATTGCAACTGCTTTCAGGTTTGAATTTTGATTCTTATAGATAATGGATGTCTTCATATTGATTCCAGCTCTGGAACCATAACGGACCTTGCAAAACAGCCAGAATACCATTTTAAGTGGAGCTCAAATGATAATTCTCTTATTTATACTGAAGCAGAAATAGAAGTTTGTTTATATTTGTGTAAAAAATCAGACAAAGTATGTTTTATGAGGACTATTAAATTTAGTGTGCCATTTGTAGTTAGCCAGAATTTGGAAAATGCAACAACTTTATTGCCTTGTACAATATCAGCATGATATGTTATATTCAGAATTTACTTTAACTAATGTTATCTTATTATATTCTACTCAAAACACTTCCTAAATTTTATATATTAGTGTGTAAATTACTAAACTGTTAACTTGTTATATCTTTATGAACAAATATTCGTGTCTTATATATATGACGGTGATTTGTTTTACAAATCACCCCAGAGAAGGCTGATTTGTCAACAAAGAGATGCAAAGTAATATCCAAGTCAGTTTGTTAAATTTAGATGAATAAAATACTTATTACGATAGGTATTTGTAAAAATTATTTTATAGAAAGAGGAGAGAAAGTAGTGAAAAAGTTCCAACAAAATACAGTTTGGAAATTCTCATTGGATCAACAGTAATTAAAGCCACCTTACATGGCACATAGCTTCTTAGAGCAGTGTCAACTTCATCTTCCCTGTTTATGTGATCACAGAGATCACAGGAAAGATGTGTTTTGCATGGCTGAGAGGGGCTATTCCTTGTATGGTCGTTGTAGCCTGTTACAACAAATGGGTGCTGGAAAACCATGAATATTGCTGCATTCATGGTTTTCCAGCATGCATGCATACTTTCCCTAGTTGGAGAAAATGCTAACTGGACCTGTAGATGGCTTTCATTATCTTACTTATTGGGGCCTGATGTGACATACTCTGTTTGTTCTCCAGAACAAGGTGTCCAGTTTTGCTTCCCCTCCCCTCTTTTTTTTTAACAACACACTTTCTTGGGCCAATGCATATGCCATTCATTATGGGGAAAGGTCACTACCCAGAGTGGTTTCAGCCTTTGAGGTCTTGTCATAGAAAGGTCTGTGAAGATATTGTGAGAAAAATCAGTGGCAGAATTTGCATTTTTGTATATATATACAAGCAGCGAAATGGTGTATTACCATATTAAAATACTGTAGATGGAAAGCGTTGATAGTTGTAAAAATTGATTTTGGGTCAAAAAGTAAATTATGCTTGATAGAATATTTTTGTTTTGTTCTTGCTTATAAATGATAAAAACAAGAATATGATTTCTTGTCAGGTTTAAATCTTGTTTAATTCTTTATCCAAGTGTAAGCAAACAGAGCTTGTGCATGACTAGGCTACTTGCATATAGAAGCTAATGACTTTGCATTAATTGCTGTGTATTCCATAATGCAAAGCACACATCCTTTCAGGTGTGTATGATGCTATACATTATGGGAAGGGCACATTACACAGGCTGGTTTCTACCTTTATTAAGGACTCTTCAGTGGGAGCCAGATTCAGAAGAGATAATATCAAGATTGAAGTAATGCAGATATCATATATATCCCATATATATAAATAGCAGAAAAGGTGTCACATCTTATTATTAATATAAGATGTAATAAGAATAAAACAAGTTGTAGAAATTTTTTTTCACTTGGTTACAAATTTAAAATGTCCTTGGTTTCTCTTCGGTGTGGCTTCCACTGATGAGCCCCCCCCCCCAGTAAAGATTGAAACTGGTCTGATTATGGCCTTTCTCATAATGCATAGCATCATACACACCCAAAAGGATGTGTGCCTGGCATTTAATGTGAAGTCATCAGCTTCTGTATACAGAAGCTAATGACTTCCAGAGTATTTTAATAATATGGTGTGACACCTTGTAACCACTTGTATATAGGATATATATGACTTCTGCATTACTTCAACCTTGATATTGTTATAAAGATTAGAGATTATTTATTTTGTTAATTATCAATCCTGTTGGCTGCATCATTTGTTTTGATAATTATTAATCTCCATTTGTTATGAGATTTTCTCTATAACAATTATTTCTATTTCTGAGTGTTTTTATATATGCACAAGGGTTCAATTCCGATTGAACTATTGTTTTTATTGATTAATAAAACAAAAACAATATATACACTTTAAATAAAATTACACAATTAACTACAAAATTAACTGGATCCAAGGATTTTAAAATCAACTTACACTTTAGAGATCACCCATTCTCTGACTCATTCTATTACTGGTTTGTTTAACATATACTTAATCACGTCTACTAGACTAAACACCTTGTTTACACAATAACGAAATGTTCAGTCGGTTTCTTTGTTAAGGCCTATTTCCGAAGATATGATTCTGTTCTTCTTTTCCATAGGATCCTTTCTCATCATGCTTATGTAGCACACATTATTCCCCCTGACTGAAGTATAGATATTCTGAATTCACTAAAGTATAAGTACTCTTACCTCATGCAGTTCAATTTTGTTAATTTTCGTACCAGCAAAAAAGGTTTCTTCTATTGCTTTATCTAAGTTGCTATATTCCATCTCCTTTTCCAGTAGAAATAACAGATAGATCCGGCTTCCTTAAAACAGATGAAATTTTCCAATCAGTGTTTCCTTGAACATTCCTATAGAACGTCATTTGCAATATTTTCTTTTATTTACCAATACTTATTTACAGTCTTAACTCCTTCACTTTAAAGGCTCGCAGTTCTACAATTCCTTTTTTGAAATCTTCTATTAATATTCCTCCCACTGTCACATACAACTAAATAAACTTCTTCAGAACAAAATTCCTCCGTCTGTGTTCTTAAATTTCCATTAGCTCTACCCTGTTTTTCCTCCGTTACCTCGATACCGAACACTATCTCTGTCAGCTGTCAATCACCCATCAAACTCCTCAGCAAGCATGCGCACTCCGTGTAAGTGACAAGCTAGAAGGTATTTATAATAGCTGACATGTTGTCTCCATTAGCGACAAGAGAATGTCTTCATAAAACACAACACTTAATAATTTTAAACTACAGTAAAATTTCTGAAAGTAACACAACCATCCAAATCCAGTAAGTACATAAATTTTTAACTGCTTTACATTTCATTTTGACAAAATAACAATAATGGGCACATCGCAAGTACCAACAATGTGTGTTATGAAACCAAAACTAATAACGTACTAAAAAATTACTAAACATTACTAAATTACTAAACGTACTAAACAATTTGTAAAAATATTCAGAATTTTAAATTATGACTATTTTTACATCAATTTCATCTTTCTCTGAAATGTTTAAAAAAAAAATTCTAAATATTTAACCTATATCTAACAAAACTTTTAATGCTTATTCCTAGATCTTAAATAATAAGATCTAGGAATAAGCTATTCCTAGATTGCAAATAATGATTTTTGCTTATCATTATTTGCAATCTTTGAATCACTAATTTCAGAATCATCTGATACTAGAGATAATTCGGAATTATACTTACAAATTTCATTTCTTCACTTTTCAAATATTTCATTTAAACTACTTGAATTATATTCTAAATCTACAGAATCATCACATTCAGGATCAAATTCTACAGGCTGAGATTCTTTATCTTCACTAACTAAATTAAATCCTTCTGGTCCTGAACATGTTAAAAGGGTACTTTTTAGGGAGTAGAAATTTAGTTATATTAGGAGACAATATGAATAAAATATTGAAAGATGAGGGTTGTTTTCCTGATACTAATTGTGCATCTCCTTCACAATCAGTTGTGAATGATTCTAACATTCACAAAGGTATTTTTACATTCTTCTGGTTTATTTAACTCTAAGTTAAGTAACTATGATAGTCTGCTATTATTTCATCTATATTAGAGTCTTTTTGATTGTCATCACTCTTATGTTGTACATAATCTGAATTATTTACCCTGGGTTTGTAAAATTTCTTGCATTAGGTTTTGTTTTACCCAAATTTAATTTTCTCCTTTGCTGTGTATTTAAATTATGAAGTTGGAAACTATTCCCGTTCCTACTAACTGATTGTGAATGAGATGCACAATTAGTATCAGGAAAACAACCCTCATTTTTCAATATTTTATTCATATTGTCTCCTAATATAACTAAATTTCTACCTCCTTAAAAAGTACCTTTTTAACACATTCAGGACCAGAAGGACTTATGAAGTAATACAAAGTTTTTAGGTATTAAAATGACTTTATTAGGTATCTATTTAACATAAAACATCATCATTATGTAGGAAAAAATCATAGGTTTTATAGAATTTCATGGGACACGTGTGTCCCAATGGACGTAAAGGGTTGCAAATAAATTAAAATTACTAACATTTATGTATTGGCTTCAACTACATTTTACTAAACTAAGTACATAAATCAACAAAAACAACTTGCTCACTTACAGTCAGTCTCTCCTCCCCATCATCAACTGCTCTCAATTTCTCCATGAAGTCCCATTCGCAAGATTGAAAGATCTTTATGAACTGCTCATTAAGTATCTCCATCACACATTCTGCAACAGCTGTCTTTATACCATTTCCTCCAATCAGTGTCATCCTTCCATAATCATTCTTTCTTTTGCTGGCTACATATCAAAAGAACTCCCTAGGATTCTTTTTTGGCTTCATTAGCTAACTGCTGTTCATACCTCTCTCTTTAGCTACTCTCACCAACCAAGTCACCCTCCTTGCCTGATCTTTGTAGACCTCATGAAATTGGTTACTTCCACTTCTCTTATGCTGCCTCCACAATGCTTTTTTTTCTCTGTATTGCATGCTTAATCTCTTTATTCATCCATCTCACACCTACCTTATTTAACCTTCTCACCCTTGGAATACATTTAGACATTGCATCTACTAGATAGTTTTTGAAAATCCCCCAAGCTGCATTGATCTCTTTTCCAGCTAACTCCTCATTCCATGCTACACCCGCAAGCTGTCTCTTGAGCTCTTCATGATCACCCCCCCCTTGTAGTTCCACATATACCCTTTTTTCACAGGGGGGTCCTTGCACTGCTGGCAACCACCCAGGTAATCACCTCATGGTCACTTTCACCAATTGGTGGATGATTTGACACCTCATTTATAATTACATCCTATGATGAGATGACCAAATCCAAGACCCTTAATCCTTGTGTGCCCTCTGTTACATACTGTCTGAGGTAGTTATATCTCAAAAATTCAAGAAACTCATTTTCTTTACTTTCAGTTGCTATCTCTTCATTCCAGTCTATATTGCCATAATTAAAATCACCCATAATGATCACCCTTTTCTTATTTGCTTGGCTTATTTGACTATACATTTCACTATCACCACCATCCACATTACCAGGTCTATAACAACATCCCACCAAGTATTTGATTCTATTCACCTCTGTCTCACACCATACTGCCTCAAAACCACTGGCCCTATTTCTCTCTTGCATCTCTACTTTGTATCGACATAACTCTTTCTCTATCATCAATAGCACTCCCCCTCCCTTTTTACCCCTTCTATCCTCACGAAACATATCATACCCTTCCATCTCTATTCCTGTCAGGATGTCGTCCTCATCTTACCACGTCTCACTTATTCCGACAATCTTTGGGTGAACAGACGCAATTAGTGAAACCATTTCATCTGCCTTGTTTCTTATACTTCTAGCATTGGTATACAAACATGACAGCTTATTTCTAGATCTACAGCTAGTTCCACTGATACCACTCATTCGATGTGATCTCTCCATGCTGGACTGGGGCCATTTCCCTTTCTGCTTCTTCATTTTAGAACCCTTTTCAATTTCATCTGTTTCCTCTTGATCTGTGGTCATCCCTTTTCTTTCCTGCCTACACATGCTCTCACCTCCTCTTGGAGCATCCACCTTTCTCACACTGTGTACCCCTGTCCACCCTGACCCTCCCCGTTTCCCTGCTCCTCTTGCACACCCATTCTCTCATTTTCTATACTCATACCACTCACTTCCCCATTCATTTCCACTTCTTCAATCTCTCCTGTCTTACTCTCCTACTCTTCCACATCACTCCCCTCTCGATCTGATTCATTCTCTACCTTCCAGCAGCAGTCTCTCCAAGCAACTCACACCATAACCACTCAAATGCAGTCCATCGCTCCCATACAGCTCACTTCGTCCCTCAAACTCATACTCATTCCACACATTAACAAACTGTACTCCCATCTCCTCACACATTTCAGCCAGAATATCATTCATAATCCTTGCTCTCCGCCTCATTTCACCACAATCATACCTAGGCAACACAGTGACTACCCTTCCTGTCGCATTATTCTCTTTTATCTTTCCAAGCAGCCTCCTGACATTCATTCTGACATGCTCTTTGTTCTCTCTCAAATCATTTGTACCAATTAATACAATTAACTCTTTTGCTCGCTCCTGCCTCATATCCAATGCCTCAATCACTCTACTCATTTTACCACCTGGAAAACATACCTTGTGCATTTTATCCTCTAGCACACCCTTAATAATGGAGTCGCCATGCAATGCCAATCGCTCATCTTTCGTTAACTCTTTCATGGTTTATTGCATCTAAAGCATTTTTGAACATATCTCCTTTGAGATGTTTTATTTCTGTCAGTACCATTAGATTTACCAAAGAAAGATTGATTATCTGTAGGATTCTTGGATATTGTTAAATCAGATATCATCTTAAACAGAAGTTCCTGTCCCTTCACTATTGGTCTCTGTCTGTCTTTCTATTTCTTCACTAAGAAATGTTTTCAGTTCCTCTAATTTTTCCCAAATCATGTAATTCTACCTTGGACTCAGATTCTGGAATATCTTTAGTGAAATTCACAAAAATTTCCTTAGACTGTTTCATTTTTTTATCACCTTTTAATTTTTGGGACTTCAATTCTCTCACTTTATCTTTAGCCACTGTGTTAAGAGAATGAGTTTCAACATACTGAAAAGAATTTACCTGTTTATTGTTTGTGGAAGGAAATATATCTCTAAATCTCTCTTCCTTTTCCCTAACAATTTGAAAGCATTGTTCATGATTTTTAACCTTTTTCTTGTATGCTGTTTCTTTCAGGTTATCGTTAAGGCCATGCCTAAATTGATTAAACAGCAACCATTCTAAAGAGGATCTCTCTTCAGATGAAACATTAAATTTATGAGCAATGCTCCAAAGTCTGTGGTAATACTCTGAAACAGACTCCCTGTTATCTTGAATGCACTGATTTTTTATTTATTTATTTTATTATCCCATGGTATTATTACATCAGAGCATAGAGGTCAGATTCATGTACTTTATACAGCACCTTTTCTGGGTCGTTATAAAGTTCACATTTGGAAATGTTCATACAATTTAGTAAATGCATTGGCGATGCTACCTCGATGTTACTGATTTTGCAGATTGGGAAAGACTTATGCCATTGCTAAAGTTGATTGGTCTTGTGTGGGCCAGTCTTGAGGTGAGAGATCATGGTAGTGGCACAGTGATTAAACTTGGAGTTGATGGTAGCTCCTGGTTTTTCTGCTCATCTTTCATTAACTCTTTCATGGTTTATTGCATCTAAAGCATTTTTGAACATATCTCCTTTGAGGTGTTTTATTTCTGTCAATACCATTAGATTTACAAAAGAAAGATTGATTATCTGAATACCAGTGGTGACTCATGTCCTGGAGAATCGTTCTTTTTATGTTTTCTTTTTAAGTAGTTTTAAAAAGATTGAAATCTGTGGTATCATTTGATGTTGCAGTCATTTTTGCTACTTTATCTGCAGTTTCATTTCCCTTTAATTCCACATAGGATGAGATCCATTGGAAAATTATATCGGAATCATTAAGTAGTTTATGTTTTTGCTATGTCTCTAAGTATTTCTTGATGGCTAGTGTAGCAGTTCTAATACCTGAAGGGCTGCTAAGGATACTTGAAAAATATAAATTCCTTTGGGTTTTGTTTATCCAAATGTTGCAGTGCTATGTTAATGGCTATTAATTCTGCATGGTATGAGTTGCATCCAATACTGTTAGTTGTTTTTAGTTTTATATTTTGAGAGCCATAGATGAGTATGCCACTCCCAGAATTGCCATTTGGGTTTTTGGAACCATCTGTGTAGATATTTATTGAGTCAGGTCCATATTCCATTATTTTTGAAAGAGCTAATGATCTCAAGATTTCAGGGTTTTATAGGCTTTATTTCTCATGTTTCCCTATTTCAAAGTTGATAACTATATTTTTCCTGTCTTGATTTGGAGGAAATGCCAGGTAGTTGGCTATTTCATTTGGACAATCGAAGGGAATTTTATTTTCCATGATTTCATGCATTGTTGATTTTTTCTTTATTCTGTTTATTGGTTGTCAATTTTTAAAAAGTTCATTTGTTCTGTGATGTGCAAGGTTGGTTCTTTTTTCTACAAATTTAGTAAGATTTTCTTGCCACCTAATTTTTAAAGGAACAAGGTTGGATTCGAATTCTGCTATATTCCTTTTCCATGAGTTCTATTCCTTAGTTCACATATGATTCTAGCCAGTGGCAGATTTAGGCATTAAGTGGCCCGAGGCGTTCGCAATTTTTGGCCCTTTAAATTATTAAGTTACAAACAATTCATTTTAATTTTTTTTTTTAATATTTTATGTATATTTGCACAATGCATACACATACATACATAACAATAATTACTTCACAACAAAAATTATAAAATGTTTTGTATACATATAAATATGAAAATAGGTAGGTAACTTTAATTGTATATTACATATTATAGGAACAATTCGATAATATTATAATCACATTCAGGTACAGTCTGTATTTTGTACATAAGTATTTTATGAAATTATACTGGCACTTTTCTACTTTTTGCAGCAGCAAATTGGTCAATTAATAAATCAAATTCTAATTCTTGTAATACAGAATTTTCAATAAACATCAGTGACAAATTTGATAGTTGATCTTGCCTCAATGAATTTCTTAAATAATTCTTGACACGCTTAAGGACAGAAAAAGATCTTCTGCAGAAGCATTACAAATAAGCATTGTTAAAAAAATTTTTAGTATTGTTTCTACATTTGGAAAAGTTGATTGCAATCCGTTAGTGATTGTTTTGTACATTTGAAATGTACATGTGAGATTTTCTTCTTTTATGTATTTTAACAAATTATGTACTTCGTCATTGAAATAGCTAATTTCAATATCATTCTTATATATATTTCCCAATTTAGAAATGCAATCGCTTATGTTGTCTTTACTCATAACGTGATCAAAAAATAATTGAAAATGACTTAACGCATTAGAATACATATTAATTTTGGTAGAAATTTCGGTACTCAATCTATCACAAATCATATTATGAGTTTCTACGATGAACAATTTGCGACCTGTTAGAATTGTCTTGTTCATGTTATTTGATGCTGTATTTAATTCATCAAAATGTCTTTTTTGTTTCTTTATCTGGTTTATTTCATAATTTGTTTCATCAGTTAATAGATTTGCTTGTTGTTCTATCGTTTCAAAATCATTTCATACATTCATTATAAAATTATGCAAAGATTTTAAAAGTTTTACACATTGCAACAAATGTGTTTGAACTTCTTGAAGCAAAAGACTTGTGTTATTTATTCTTTGCAATAATCTAACCCATAATATTGTTAACACTGCAATTTCGTATTTATCAAAATGTTTTGGCTTGCAATCTATTATCTGGTTTTTCAAGTTCATTTTTGCTAGTTTTAATATGTTTATAATTTAATCACAAAGCAGATACGGCATCAGCTCGTGATGACCATCTTGTATCGCTGATTCTTTTAAATGTTTGGAATTTGTATCGGCAAAACTGTCTGTAAGTAAATTCCATCGTTGCGTAGATTTAGAAAAAATTTATATATGTTCTGGACGAAATCAAAATAATAAACAGCCTTTGAACAAGCTTCTGCAGCAGAGTTTCCAATAATGTTAAGTGTGTTAGTGTAACATGGAATGAAAACTGCTGATTCGTTCAACATCTTAATTCTTGCTTGTAGACCATTATATTTGCTGTATTGTCGTATGTTTGGCCACAACAATTTTTTTATATCTAAAGAAAGACCATTTAAATTGTCAAAAACGAGTTTCTCTAAATTTTTTGCTTAATGGTTATTTAATTGCAGAAAAGCAAAAAACTGTTCCAGCACATCTCCTTTACTATTTACATATCTCAATATAAAAGTTAACTGGTCTATATGGCTCACATTGGGTGTGGAATCGATGATCAACGAATAACACAGAGCTTCTCTAACTTCCAAAATTAATTTCCCCTTTACTTCAGTCCCCATTAAAGAAATAAATTCATCACATATCGTATGAGATAAGTAATTAACCTTCCCACTTCCGATATTATCATATCTTGTTAAATGATTTTTAATAAACTCATCAAACTGTGATAAATATTCTATACAAGTTATAAAATTTCCTCTTTTGTTAACACCACCAACACTTTCATCTTCTCTGTGCCCCCGAAATCCTAACCCAAACTTGCTAACAACTTTACTGTGGCTACAATTCTTTTTAAAACATCTCGCCAATATTTTTGTTCAATATTAATCTGATTAATCAAATGAGAATCAATACATCCAGTTATTGACAATCTTTTTTTTAAAATCAACATTGAGGAAATATGTTCTTTAGAGCATTCATGTTCTTTCAATGCGTATTTAAGATTTTTCCAATCATTGTATCCTGTACTAAATTTAGTAATAGAATGTGTAAAAAGTTTGCAAACATAGCAGTAAATCATTTTGCTACTTTCTGAAAAAAAAATCATTCTTGATATTCTTTTGTGCCATTTGCTTTTTCACAGTAAAAACGAACACTTGAAATATTTCTGATTTCTGTCATTATATTCAACTTTTAAAGATGTTATGTCTCCGATATTGCACAGTTTATTATTTATAAAGTAATTTACCATTTTCTCCAATATTTTGCACGGCAATAAAGCGATATCTTTTGGAAAATTATCTGAGTCTGGTTGTTTATGTTGATCTGCATCAGCACCTCGTTCTTTTTCTTCAGCATTTTCCTCTATGTCTTGCACATCTCGTTCAAGTTCAGCATTGTCGGTTGTTTCGTCATATTTGGCACCTTCTTCTTTCTTATAGCGTTTTCTATTATGTTATCGTTTTTTAGACTATCTTCTTCTTTTTCGTCTCAAACATGTTGGTTGACGATCTTCATTGCTCTGAAATTTAGATGAAGATGAAGTCAAAAAAACCTCCAAGGAGTTTTTTTGAGAGCGCGATAATTTTTTTTTTCCTTTCGTCGTTTTCTTTTTTCTGCTCTGGACAAGTATGTTTGTTTCATGGCTAAAATATTAAATATGCATATATATTCAAAACAATTATTTTATAAAAATAATTATTTTATAATTACAATTACAACAACTGAACCACAGCAAAGGATAAAGGATACGGAAGGTTACAAGAATTTCATTGGTTCTTTAACCGTTTATACTGCCTGTATTTTAAGCAGTTCGATTTGGAAAACAAAAATGAAAATAGAATTTATTTTATTATATAGTTACAATTAAACAACAGTACAGACAGTAGTTCCAAGAATTAAGACAAAATTGAAACAAAATGGAATATTAGTTTTTCAAATTTTCATGGCTGTTTCATGGCTAAAATATTAACTATGCATATATATTCAAAACAATTAGTTTATAAAAACAATTATTTTATAATTGCAATTGCAACAACCGAACCACAACAAAGGATAAAGGATACTGAAGATTACAAGAATTTCATTGGTTCCTTAACCATTTATACCGCCTTTATTTGAAGCAGTCGATTTGGAAAACAAAAATGAAAATAGAATTTATTTTATTATATAGTTACAATTAAACATCAGTACAGATAGTAGTTCCAAGAATTAAGACAAAATTAACTTAATTTTGTTTTAATTAAGTCAAAATTTTGCCTTAATTAAAATTGTGTTAATTAAGACTAAAAAATATATATATAGTGCGGGCTGGGGGCCCCATAGCCTTGCTGGGCCCGAGGCAGCTGCCTGTGCCTAAATCTGCCACTGATTCTAGCTGCATTTTTCTGAATTTTTATAAGCTTGTCTAAACTGGTTTGTGATGTTTGCATCCAGATAGGTTAAGCATATTCCATTATAGGTCAGATAATAGAGGTGTATGTGACTTTTAAGGTTTTAGCATCAGCTCTCCACTCTTTCCCCGAGATACTTTTGATGATATTTAATCTTCTTTTTGCACTAACTGCAACATTGTTGATATGTTTATTAGTTTAGTGATAGATCCAGAGTAACTCCAAGGTATTTGGGGTTTTCATTAAAGGTAATTAGTTGACTGTTTAGCTTAATCTTTGGTCTCCACTTTCTGAGATACAAAATTTCTGATTTAGTAGGGTTAATTTCGATTTTTTGGTTTTCACAATATGCAGATAAACTTTTAGTGGCTTTGTTTAAGTGACCTTCTGCTGTTTCTAGGTTGTTGTGAACTGAGAATAGGACCAAATCATCAGCAAATATAGCTATTTTTGTTTCTTTATTTATATATTTATCTAAGTCATTTAAGTAGATGGAAAAAAGGAGTGGGCTCAAAATGCTGCCTTGAAGGAGTCCCTGTGTTATTTTCATTTTCTTCAAAAGATATTAAAATGGAAAAGAAATGCACTGATGAATTTTCCAAATGTTAGGCCCTAATTCTCTTACACTTGAAAATTCTGATATTAGCAAACTTTTAAATGTTGCATGACTGTCAGTTTCTCTCAGCAGAGGGCATGTGTTTAAAAACATTTTGACTTTGTCCAATAATTTATTACGAAGTATAATTAGCAAATGAAAATCTGACCATTTTCCTAAATCTCTAATTTTTTCTTTATATTTAAAAAATGTTTCTATGTTTTCACTACTATCACCTGAGAAAGAAGGTACTACTAAAGTTAGATTAACTAACTTAAAAAATTCCTCATTTTTAATTGAAGAAACTTTGCTACTAGAATTACTATCTCAATTTTACTTGAGTCAAGATGTACTTTCTGGAGTCTAAAATAAAGTTAAATCACAACCAATCCTGTTGGCTGCACCATTTGTTATAAAGATTGGAGATTATTTATTTTGTTAATTATCAATCCTGTTGGCTGCGCCATTTGTTTTGATAAGTATTAATCTCCATTTGTTATGAGATTTTCTCCATAACGATTATTTCTATTTTCGAGTGTTTTTATATATGCACAAGGGTTCAATTTCGATTGGTGCAATGACATTTAACTGTTTCTTTCAGAAACTGAAAAATCACTGACTAGACCAAACACAAAATATACACATTTAATAAAACAAAAACAATATATATACACTTTAAATAAAATGACAACTAACTAAAAAATTAACTGGATCCAAGGCCTTTTAATATAAACTTACACTTTAGAGATCACCCATTCTCTGACTCATTCTATTACTGGTTTGTTTAACATATACTTAATCACATCTACTAGACTAAACACCTTGTTTACACAATAACGAAATGTTCAGTCGGTTTCTTTGTTAAGGCCTTTTTCCTGAAGATATGATTCTGTTCTTCTTTTCCATAGGATCCTTTCTCATCACCCTTATGTAGCACACATTATTCCCCCTGACTGAAGTATAGATATTCTGAATTCACCGACGTATAAGTACTCTTACCTCGTGAAGTTCAATTTTGTTAATTTTCGTACCAGCAAAAAAGGTTTCTTCTATTGCTTTATCTAAGTTGCTAAATTCCGTCTCCTTTTCCAGTAGAAATAATAGATAGATCCGGTGTCCTTAAAACAGATGAAATTTTCCAATCAGTGTTTCTTTGAACATTCCTATAGAACGTCAATTGCAATATTTTCTTTTATTTACCAATACTTATTTACAGTCTTAACTCCTTCACTTTAAAGGCTCACAGTTCTACGATTCCTTTTTCGGAATCTTCTATTAATATTCCTCCCACTGTCACATACAACTAAATAAACTTCTTCAAAACAAAATTCCTATGTCTGCATTTTTAAACTTTCATTAGCTCTCCCCTTTATGTTTTCCGCCCTTACTTCGATACCAAACGCTCTCTTGTTGTTTTCGTTACCCTGATACTGAATGCCCTCTCTGTCAGCTGTCAATCATCCATCAAACTCCTCGGTAAGCATGTGCACTCCATGTAGGTGGCAAGCTAGAAGTTAGGCATAATGGCTGATATGTTATCTCCATTAGTGACAAGAGAATGTCTTCATAAAACACAACACTTAATAATTTCAAACTACAATAAAATTTCTGAAAGTAATTTTATTGTAGTTTGAAAAAACTACAATAAAATTTAATATAAAATAAGATTTAATATAAATAAGATAAAATCTAACACAACCATCCAAATCCAGTAAATACATACATTTTTAACTGCTGTATATTTCATTTTGGCAAAATAACATCAATAACGGGCACATCAGACGTGCCGAGAATATGTGTTATGAAACCAAAACTAATAATGTACTAACATAAACAATTTCTAAAAATATTTAGAATTTTAAATTATGGCTATTTACAGTATTCTTTCTGGGTAGTAGCCCTTCCCATAATGCATAACATTATACACACTCAAAAAGATTGTGCTTTGCATCATGTGTTACTAAGGCTATTAATGTGAAGTCATTAGCTTCTATATACAAATAGCCTAGTAGTGAAGAAAGTTCATAAACAAACTTTGTTTGCTTACACTTAGATCAAGGATTAAACAAAAATATAGTTTCCTGGCATTTTTAATTTAATTATAACTAAGTGAGAAAGCTTTCTACAACATTCCAGTATCTTCCTTTAGTTAGTTCAGTAAAACTAAGAGAATGTCGTGTATATCTCTGAATCCAGCTTAGTTACTCCTGGAAAAAACATTATGCAATGAATAAAATATTATGGTACACTTCTTGTGCTATGGAACCTTGTCATAGTTTCTTTTGGTGTGCAGTTGATTTCATTATATAAAATTAATTTTTGTTTTATTCCTGAAAATCTGACAGCATTACTCCTGATGCATGAATTGCTAATTTACCTATGTTTTTCGTTATGCATCTCATATTTGAATTACAAAATGTAGACACCTGTATTGTCTTTTTTTTTTGTTTGTTTGTTTTTAATGCAAATTTCATTAATCTATAGTACATTTAGCACTTGGGTGAACCAAGGGCAAGATAAAAATCTGAGAATGTGCTCTAGAGACTTAACATGGAACTTTTTCGAACCCTTCAGACCTCCAGTAATTGGGATGATGGTCTCACAACAGGCAGTCAGATTTATCTATCACTTAAACACAGTTGCAAATACCTCACTGGGATTCAAGACTACAAACTTTTGTTTGGAGAGTAAAGATGCTATCTGATTAGTTAGTCAGCCTGGCAAGTTTGATTACAGGTACATATGATCCCAATTTGTGTCTTGATGTCAAAATTTTAATTTTTCCAGTGTACTTGTATTACTAAACAAAAATGATGAAATGGTGAAAAACAAGTGAAAATTGTAATATCATTTTGCAAATCCTGGATATGTTCTGTAATTCTTTTTAACCCTGGAAACCAGTATAGTTGCAAAATACTTAGGTTTTCTATTTTCCAATTCCTGATGCCCTAATGATTTTGAAAATTCTGTGGTCCTATTTAGGACAAAATTGTATAACAGCTTTTCAAATGAAACAAGTTAGCCATTCTTTCTCATACAGCAGTGATATAATTTTGATTCCCAGAAACTTCTTCAAAATAAGCAATCTGGCCAGACAGCATGAGCAATTAACAGACATATGAGGGTTGAAAAGTTGTGATAATCACCATGAATAGAGGTAGCACCATGTAACTTACACATTAATCTACATATTCTTCCCCAAAAAGTGTTGTTATTATGTGACCCCTCCAAGGAATCCAAAGACTCATTGAGGGAGGGCACCTACTCTACAACTCTGTCTTCACCACTCAATCTACGAACTGCTGCAAACCATATCATCTACACCAGTGCCATCTACTGCCCACCACCAGTATTTTCACAGACAGTTACAAACATCCATGCCCACAGTGGGATTCAAACCCACAGCTTTTTGCCCAAAAAGCAGATACGCTAACAACTCGGCCAACCAACGCTGCTGCATCATTTGCAATCCTCTGAGAAAAAAGTCTTTTCCTTGTTGCACAAACCAGTCCTCAGCTGCAGATATAACTTCATCACATGTGGTAAATTTATTATTATTACTATTATTTGAATTTACGCATCAGCATGCTCAGTGAACAAAGCTCTCGTCAGACACCTAACACCAAAACCCTTTAGATGTAGTCTGTCAGCATTGTACAGATCCTTCTTTTCATCAAAACACAGATCACAGATCCGCAAATTCTACATCATTCCTTCTGCACAACCTACATATAGAATCATTGGCTAGCAATGCTCTCCTCATCAGTTCGCCTCTATCATAGCATGATAGGAGACTTACAATCTTCACCTTCTTGCTCTTCAGTTTTGCCTCTTCTAACAACTCCTTTATATCCTCCCTCATAAAATACTCTCCTCTCAAATCATTTGTGCAGACCAAGACAATCATTTCCTTCGACCTATCTTTTTGCATCCAGATGGTGTGACTAACATTGTGAATTTTTGCACCAGGAAAATGCCATTTTGTCACACTTTCATTAAGTACTCTCTCCTGATTGTTGAGTCTCCGTATATAAATTTCTCCTTAACTTGTTTTTCTTGTTTGTTCGGTTGGTCTTTATTATTCTTTCAGATCACCAGCCCTGCTTAACTCTTGCCACTTCTGCAGTTTTTCAATTTCACACTTTGTCCTATGAAGGATAGCATTCAAGTGCACTATTTCTTTATTAATGTCCATTCTATTTTATGGCCGCACGTTCATCATTAGTAATATCATTTTCTCTCCTACTGTCGGTACTGTCCACGCTACTAACATTTATTGGGTTCTCTTCACCTAATAGGCATTCACTTTTGAAACATTGATACACACACTCTGTACAGTTACAATTTCCTTTCACGCATCCTTTAATTTTCTTGATGAATGCAATTCACTCCTACTGCACTGACCTGTAGGCATTGTTGTCTCAGGATGCCCAGCGTTAAACTTTGCCGCCTATCTGGCAATTATTGGATATGCTGAGGCATGGTCCCTTAAAATGTCTCACAAAGTTGGGTGAATCTCAGTTGCAAGACTTTCCTTGCAGCATGAAAAACTTTATGATGGCTGGCACCTCTTTGTCTTCGAATTTCTTCAGAACCTCTGACATGTCTTGTTATGTAGCCTAAAAGAAAAAAGTAGAAATTATTAAAATTTGATGAAACTTGGGGATTAAAGGGTTTTAAGATATGTTCTTTCTTGTGGTTACATCACTTGCTTTAACACGTTGACTGCCACGGCAATTTTCGGGATTCAGGTCTCAGAAGCCAATTTGATTTAATCATATCATATTATTCAAAACCCTAATTATAATGCATAGTAATCACCAAAAAACATACAGAATGTGTTTTTTTGGGAAAAAAAAAAGGTCTCACGAGTTATCTCGTAGTTGGCATATATAACAGAAAGTTCTTTGCAGTAGCCAACTACGAGTTAATTCATACTCAGACATGCTTCGACTTGTTTCGCTAAGCCAGAGTTAGTGATATGTGTGTAAATACGTCAGTAGCGAATCAAACCTAGTCGAGTACGTTACATTTACTTCTTTCTTGAATATTTTGTTTTATAATTATTATTAGTCGGCTCTAAGAAAAACCATTAGATGGCCAAAAAAAATTGCATTTACATATTATAGAAATATATATACACAATGCATTCAAAATTTTCATAAAGTAACTAATTCTAACATAAAACTTATAAAATTTAGAGAAGCATTCGTCAAAGCGTTGATTGGAAAAGAGATTCTACCAGTTTCAAAGAAAGTTAGATCAGAAAAAGTTCATTATTTAGAGAGTATCCCACCCACTGAAAAAAAACTGCGTCCGACAAAGCCATGTTGAATTTGTACCCAAGCTAAAAAAAACAACGAGAAACGTGTTATTATTGTCCAGCCCTGCGAAGAGAATCCAGCACTTTGTGTGGAAGGTTGTTTTAAAAAATATCACATTAAATAAAATTGTTCTATTACTTTGTATTTGATTTACACTGTATGAATAAATTTTCTGTTCATGTACACCAGCCTTGATTTTTTGTTCTCTTCCCAGAAGCCAACTATCCTTAGTTACACTTATATACTATGAATATACTCATAGCTGCATGAAAAAGGCAAGTCCAGCAACTACAAGATAACTCGTAGTCGGCCCTCTTGGCCAGATCACCTACTATGAATTATCTCATAGTTGTCAGTCAACTTGTTAATATCATTTTTGTTCTAAGTGTTAATCAGAACTTTTCAGTCACCCCTCATAATACACTTGCTTTGTGGTTTTTATTGTTTTAACTATTTATATTCTTAACTAAATAGAATGATCTGGTTATCATACAACTTATATATATGTCCTGTACTAAATTATTTTGTTATTTTATTCATAAATTTTATTGTACAGTATTTTAATATTCATAAACCACAGATCTGTGCTATGTTTATAATTGTTCTTGAATAAATAATATTTTTATATGTGAATCGAACTTAGTTTACTTGAGAATTTAGATGCTAAACATTTTCACTTAGTATCATGTAACTCTGTGGGTTTTCTTGTCAAATTGACAAGTAAAGACTCATAGTAGGACCCTGAACATGATGGATAAATGTGG
Organism: Typopeltis vanoorti; assembly: GCF_054136105.1. Taxonomy (NCBI): domain Eukaryota; kingdom Metazoa; phylum Arthropoda; class Arachnida; order Uropygi; family Thelyphonidae; genus Typopeltis; species Typopeltis vanoorti. Next base: position 984,766 of record NC_143568.1, on the reverse strand, counting down.
TAATGAAAGACTTAACACGTTTGCTGCCACGCTCTTCGGGCATAGTTTATTACCGCACGACAAGCAATTTCACTTCAAGGTTAGTATGAGTAATCTCATTGCTGGTAGTAATCGACATACAAGTATATTCGTAGTTGGCTTGTGAGGCTCATATACCAACTACAAGTATACACACTTTCACTTCTTCAAGGTTAGTACAAGTAATCTCGTTGCCGGCAGTAAGCATCATACAAGTATATTCGTAGTTGGCTTGTGAGGCTCATATACCAACTACGAGTATACTCGTAGTTGGCAGCGAACGTGTTAAGACAGCTGGTTGAGCACTTTAAACTGGATGCGTCTTATGAGAGAGATGTAGAAACCTGGTGATAGTAATCATATAACTTTTTGAATTAAAAGAACCCGAGATTAAATAAATTGAATTAAATGTTTAATTATGATGAATTTAACATTAGTTGTGTATTTTTGTTTTGTATTTAGTGGGATATAGTGAGTTATAGTGGAACTTGGTGAGTTAGAGATGACTATAACTGACCTCGTTGAGACACAGGAGGGAGATTCTCCACGTAGAGAGAGAGAGAGAGAGAGAGAGATGAGTGGTATGATAGAGGGCGAGAAAAATATGAATAAAATAATGAGAGTGGGGAGTATGGAAAGGTTGAAGGATTGTGAAGTTTTCGGAGATGGTCTCGGTTGGGAGGATGAATGGCAAATAAGAGTGGCTGACTTGCAGAGAGAGATGGATTGAGCTGAAAGAGCAGGTGAAATGTCTAGGGAATGAGATGAGAAGTGTGAAAGATGAGATTAGGTGAATGGAAGAGATGAATGCAAGGCGAATCAGAGTAGGAGTGAGAGAAAGTTATGGGAATGATAGAGGGGAGGAGAATAGAACAGTAGAAGAGAGGGAATGAGAGAGAGTTATGGGAATGATAGAAGAGGAAAGAATAGGAACAGTAGAAGAGAGGGAACGAGAGAGAGTTATGGGAATGATAGAAGAGGAAAGAATTGGAACTGTAGAAGAGAGAGAATGAGAGAGAGTTATGGGAATGACAGAAGAGAGGAAATGAGAGAGAGTTATGGGAATGACAGTAGAAGAGAGGAAATGAGAGAGAGTTATGGGAATTATAGAAGGAAGAGAATAGGAACAGAGGGGGAATGAGAGAGAATTATGTGAATGATAGAAGAGGAGAGAATAGAATAAGTGGAAAAGAGGGAATGAGAAAGAGAGATGGGAATGATAGAAGAGGAGAAGAGAATAGGAACAGTGGAAAAGAGGGAATGAGAAAGAGAGATGGAAATGATAGAAGAGGAGAAGAGAATAGGAACAGTGGAAGAGAGGGAATGAGAGAGAGTTATGGGAATGATAGAAGAGGAGAGAATAGGATAAGTTGAAGAGATGGAATGAGAAAGATATGTGGGAATGATAGAAGAGGAGAGAATAGGAACAGTGGAAGAGAGCATTATGGGAATGATAGAAGAGGAGAGAATGGAAACAGTAGGAGAGAGGGAATGAGAAGAATGCGAGGGAGCACTGGAACCAGGGATAGAGCGATGTCAGGAAGGCAGGTAAGTAGGGGAACACAGAGAGAGAGGGGGGGGATGCATGTGAGCAATCGAGGAACAGGGTGGTAAGAGGTGTAATGTACGGGGACCCAATGATCCGTGGTGTTCAAGATGGGATGCATGATGAGTATTTGCCTGGAGGAACGATAGAAAGTGTGGCTATGGCAATTAAGAGGGGCTGAAAGGGTGGATGAGATGGTTGTCATGATAGGAACAAATGACTTGAGAGGTAATGTAAATTGGGCAGTGAAGGATATGAGATTCTTGCTTGAGGTTGTACGAAAGAAGACAGAGAGGAAAGATTCTGTGCTTGTTGCCTAGGTATGATAGTGACGAGCTGAGCAGAAGAGCAGTAATATTGAATAACATAATAGCTAGAATGTGTCAGAAGAGAGTATTGGAATATGCGGATGCTTGGAGGGTGTTCGAGGACAGAAAGGAATTGTATATGAGAGACTGCTTGTATTTGAATAAGGAAGGACGTAGGCATCTAGAGAGATTGCTGTTCTGAACGAGTCAGTGTGTCAATGCAGGGAAGCTAGAATGTCCATGGTGGATGGTAGCAGTGGTGGCCTCTTATGGGAATGAGTACTTGGGAGAATGGAGATGGCATCAGGTAATGCTGAGCCCAGTGGAGTCTAGAGGGGATAATGCTGGGTATAGAAACAGTGGCATTTTTATGCTTTATACTAATGCCAGGAGTATCCGGAATAAAGGAGAGGAATTGATGGCACTGATAGCATCAGCCTGGCCAAAGATTATTGGAATCACTGAGACGTGGTTGACAGAAGAGGATATAATAACAGGAATAGAAGTAGAAGGGTACAGCATTTTTCGGCAGGAAAGGAAGAGAAAGCGTGGTGGTGGAGTACTGCTTATGATAAGCGACGACTTATGTCCTCTAAGAGTAGAGTCTTTGGAAGGCAGTGACACTAATGATTTTGAAAACATATGGTGTGAGGTAAAATTGGGCAAGACAGGATATTTAGTGGGGTGTTGCACCAAACCAAGGAGCACAGAGGGTTGGGACCAGGAGATGTTTAGACAGTTGAGCTTGGCAAGTGCAAGAAGAATGATTTTTATGGGAGATTTTAACTACAGCAGTATAAATTGGGGAGAGGAAGATGCATGTAGCAATAAGGAAATGGAATTTCTAGAATTCTTGAGGGACAAATGTCTTAGGCAACATGTAATAGAGGGAACAAGAGGTTCAAGAGTTTTGGATTTGGTCATAGCATCAGAACAGTTGATAATAACTGAGATGACATCTCTCCTACCAGTTGGAGAGAGTGGCCATGTGGTTTTGACTTAGAAGATGAATAGAAATGCAGGAGTATCAAAGAGATGGGAACATATGTGGAATTATAAGGCAGATGATTATAATAGTCTTAGACGTCAACTTGGGAAAGTTTCATGGAGGGAGGAATTGGAAGGCCGGGATATCATTAGTGCTTGGGAAATTGTGAAGGAATATTTGTTAGCAGCAATAGTAAGCTGTATTTCACAAGTGAAGAAGAAAACACAATTTGGAGTAAAGTGGATCACAAACAATATTAAACAGGAACTGCATGTGGAAAAGAAGCTATGGAAGAGATATAAGGAGACTGGTGAAGAGCAGATGCATGAAGAATATAAGACACAGGCCAGGAGAGTGACTAGTATAGTAAGGAAAGTGAAACAGAAATATGAGAAAAGATTGGCCCTAAGATCCAAAGAAAATCCTAGGGAATTTTTTAGCTATGTGGCCAGTAGGAGGAGAAATGATTGTGGAAGAATGACATTGTGGGATAAAAATGGGAATAGAGTGACTGAAGCAGAGGACATAGTGGAATTATTCAATGAACACTTTATTGAAGTATTTCATCCTGGAGGAGTAAATTTTAATACTAGAGGGATGGGGCAGGTTCGAGGTTTAGAGGTGCAGGAGAAGAATGTGTTCCAAATACTGAGTACTCTGGATGTCAGTAAAGCTGTGGGACTGGGTGATATTTCACCATGAGTTTTGAGAGAATGTGCTAAAGAACTGACAGCTCCTTTGACCTGGCTTTTCAATGAAAGTCTGGCTACTATAATGGTGCCCAGAGAATGGAAGGATGGTAAGATATTGCCATTGCATAAGGGTAGAAGCAAACTGGAAGTGTCTAATTATAGCCCAGTTTGTGTGTCATCAGTAGTTGTTAAGATCATGGAGAAATTAGTGAGGGACCGTATACAGCATTGGGCAGACTGTGAGAGTCAACATGGATTTGGGAAGGAGCGCTCTTGTTTTAGTAATATGCTAGCCTTTTATAATAAAGTTACAAGAGCAGTAGATGAGGGAAAGGCATATACTGCTATTTTGTTGAATTTAGAGAAAGCATTTGACAAGGTGCCACATGATAAGCTGATATTTAAGTTGCAGCACATGGATTTGGATGTCAGATTGGTCAACTGGATTCAGGATTGGCTGTCTGATAGGTATCAGAGTTGTGTATTGGGGGACAGTTTCATGGAGGGAGGGTTACAGGTGGGGGTCCCATAGGGCTCAGTACTTTGACCTATAATTTTTAACCTTTATATCAATGACATTGTCAGTGGATTGCAGGGGGATATTCAGTTGTTTGTGGATGATGTGAAGCAGGGAAGGGTTATTAGTAATGGTGCAGATATGGTAGCCCTGGAAGAGGATTTGAATAAGCTAGATAGATGGGCAAATGAATGGGGGTGTCAGTTTAATGCAGCAAAATGAAAGGTCTTGAGGTTTGGGACACTGTGTACTCTATTGGAGGAGCTATACTAGAGGAAATATGGGAGACGAGATCTGTAGTTGATGATTAATAGAAACCTGAAATTTAGGGGACATATTGCAAAGGGGTGAATGTAACACAGAGTATTGCTGCAATAATGAGAAGGACACTGACCTGCAGAGATAAGAGTTATCATTCCATTGCATAAGACCTTGATCAGACCACACTTAGACTATTGTTCTCAGATTTGGTCCCCAGGATTTGAAGGGGATAAATTAACTGTGGACTGTGTGTACTGTTTATTTGATCAAATAGTACAGAGAGTAGGCCATGTTAAATTAATGCATAAATCCTATAGTTCTCATATACAAATAGCAAAGAGGTGTTTTACCTTATTAAAATACTCTAGATCAGAAAGTTGTAGAAAGCTAAAATGGTTAGAAAATAAATTATACTTGCCAAGAAATCCTATTCTTGTTTAATCCTTTATCCAAGTGTAAGCAAATTAAGTTTGCAGGTAAAATCTTCATGACTAGGCTACTTATGTATATAGACACTATACAAGTAGCCTAGCAGCAAAGATAATTGTTGTGAAAAAGAAGAAAAATTCAAATCATATTTCAATAAACTTTATTTGGAAAATTGTTCATAAATATTTAACAATGATTTTTGACAAAAATAGTGTGAAAATAATTTCTGAAATTAACTGGGAGGAGACTCCACATAGCCTTTTGAGGAAAGTGGAAAACCAACCAGAGCGTCTGACCTAATGGCCAGTTCTCATGGTGCATCCTGTTAGATATCTACCTGGATTATGAACAAATGCATATATTCTAGAAATTTGGGATTTAGCTAACCAAATCGTATTCTTATCAGCTTAAACCATAGTGAAAAAGATTGGTACATGAAACAGAATTTCATGCTGGCTAGGGCAGCACCCAAAGGCCCCCGTTGTTTTCATCAGGAACCAGGGTGAACAGTAAAGAGTCAGGAAACTGAAAAAAAAATCCTGGGACACATCCCAATTCAACATCAGCAGAATTAAAGATTGGTACCGTCAACATAAGCAGTGTCAGTGGTGAAATAATGGAACTACCAGAAGAATTGGATAAGTTTCAGATTGGCATAAAACACTGAAACAAAGAAGACAAAAACGTGTGATCTTTTCAAGCGACAAATACAAATGTCAGACAGCAATCAAGGAAAGAGGATAGCTATAGAATTCAACAATAAATATTTGGATAATCTTGAATAGCAGGTGATATCAAGCAGTGATGTGAGCAAATATCGGAACTGGATAATGTGACTTATTTGTACCTATGGTCTCACAGAAGGTTCTAATAAGGAAGAATTTGATGGCTTTTTTGAGCCGTTAGAGAAGGCAGCTGGCACAATGAAAAAGAAAAAGTTAGTCCTTGTTGGAGACCTAAACTGCAGATTAGGAAATGATTACCAAACATAGAAATGTTTCAGAAAATTTGGAGAAAACAAAGTTTATAATAATAGTGTTACACCTCACTCTCACTTATATTTTCTCTGATGTAACATTATATGCAAGACCTCCTTCTGAATCACTATACACTCCTTGGGTACAAGAGAATTGCCTCTGGGAGGGCCAATTCCAATGTATCAAGGTCCTGAGTTCGACTGCTTAAGCGGTCCTAAGATATTTATTTTCTTCTACCCCTCTTTTGACTGCGCCTCCTAGGAGTAATGAATAATTTAAATTGCATTAAGGAGGAGCGATCTCAGGAAAATTTACCTTTGCGCTTCTAAGTTTGCAGATGTGGCCGTGGTCTTACCCCCTTACTTTCCGCTGAGGTTATTTCCCCCCCCCCCTTTTTTTTTAATAAACGGTGCATCAGAATCCAAAACATACACAACTCATTAGGGTAAAGAAAAACAATTTAATGAACAATACATATATATATATATATATATACACACACACACACACACACACATATATATACATACAATGCATATAAATTAGGAATACCAAACTCTAACTAGGCATATTCATAACAAATTCAATGTCATTAGTTAATAACATTTTACTACATAGCTAGACATCCAAGGTAATGCTCAGTTCTATACTGAACACCAACAGATTGTTTTGTGCATCAACAATTATCAGTGGTCTTATCATTACCCAACAATTTTTTTACTACGTAGCTAAACACGCGAGGTAATGCTCAGCTCTGTACTGAACGTTAACAGACTATTTTATGCATTAACATTTATCAGCAGTCTCATCACTGTCAATATCAATGATTAACAAATTCTTGCTACACAGTTAAACATACTAGGTAATGCTCAGTTCAGTGCTGAACGTTAACAGACTATTCTACGCATTAACATTTTTTGTCAGCAGCTTTATCATCACCAATATCAATCTAGATCCTTATCTCTTAATCACTATAGTCCTATCTTAAGCTATCATTGAAATCGTTCTCCTTAACTTAGCCTCTTAACCACTGTTGATACATCCACAACTAGCAACAAGAAATGAAAATGTTCTACTTATCTATCTGCACTGTCATGTTCCTGAGAAATGGCCTCATTGATGGGGGTCCTCTTTTCCTTCCCTGGAAGAAAGTCGTGTTCAGTGGATCTCCTAGCAGTTGACTATACTATGTTTCTGTACTACAGGTGCATGGTTCCTCCCTTTTATGGATGACTGGCTCGGCTGCAGGTCCACGGGACTTCAGATCTATCAACTCTGCTCATGCATCTTCCAACCAGCTCCGTAGTGGAGGTTCTGCCACTCTCCTTCGATGTACGACCTTGGGAGACTCCTCAAAATTTGATCCAGGAACAAGAGAGCAAGCAGGGTACTCCTGACCACTTTTATTTGCTTTCTCCTCAGGGGAATTCCCGTACTCCATGGTATTCTTGTAACTTTCAAACCTTCGCTCACGTGGTTCTAACGTCACAACAATCACCCTCTCTTCTTATAACTTTCAAACCTTCCCTCACATGGTTCTAATGTCACAACGATCATCCTCTCTTCTTACTCATCTCCTGCACAATCAGTATGCAATTGTGAAGGCAAAGCGTCTTTCTCATATTTCTGTTGCAGGACTTTCGGGTGACACTCCCTTTCGAATTCCACTATAACGGTCCGCAAGTTTCACCTATCTCACCCAAGCAGGAGGGTGTGACTGAGTTGCCATATGCAACTCACTGTGAACAGAGATGATAGAACCCTGACCTTGATTGATACTGGTATACACGGACAGAGGCACTTCAATGGCAAACTCGATTGTAACAAAACAGTGTGAATCGCATTATTTTTAGACTTTACCAGTTATGGATAGCTTGCTGAGATCATGATGTATTGTGAATTAAACAAATGTTTGATACATTCATTCAGTTACATATTAACAAAAATTAGCAAGAAACTGCACAATATGGAATCTTGGACGAATTTACCAGGTTATATCAGAGTATACTCAAAGACAAACACACACATCTACTCTACTTCTCTAGATCTGCATTGTTAAATTATGAAGGATTAAAATTTATATTTCTTTAATCAAATCACAATTTAACAATAGCAAGTGCCTGCTGGATTTCTGTTCAGGACGTGGATTATTTATTGCTAAAACCATGTTCCAACATAAAAATGTACACATATTCACTTGAATCAGAGATAGCTGTCCCAAAACTATCACAAATTATGCATGGTATCCGATGAAGACAGGCAGTTAAGAGGTGCCGCCACCTCGTGGTCCCTAATCCTAATACTATGTTTTACTGTATAAAATCGTTTGGGTTCCACACTCCATTTTCTTAAGTTTATGGGACGTAAAAACAGTTTCCGGAGAAAAACCCGCTTGCTAGAGATCGAATAAATCTGGAAATGGTCGTTAATAGCCTTAAAAAACGTTTCTCCACTTGGCGACTCTAATAGAACTTACGAATAATAATTCTTCTTCGGGCTGACTTGAGCAATAGGCGGAACACGCCACTTCCACTGAGCTACTTTTTTTTTTTTTTTCACTGATTTAGTCAAGCTGTCTGTGTAAGACTGTACTTAATAATATCATTTTTGCATAAATTAAGCCTGATTCTCCCCTTATGCCAAAAGTTAAACTACTAAGTTCAGAGATCCTACGTTTTCAGAACCGTTAGCTAGACAATTTAAGCATTACTTCAATTTAAGAATTATTTCAAAAGAAAATCTATCAGAAAAATTTATTGTGAAGTTTAAAGATAAACTAGATTGGAATCTTTTATGTAAATGTCAACAGTTATTTGATATATTAATGATAAATAATGCTAAATAAATCTGAAGTCTGGATATAGTCAATTGCACATGTACGTTTAAAAATGTCCAAGAAGTCACGTTATTTCTACAGACGAAAATCAAGAGTATAAGGAATAAGTTGTTTGAATTTGTTGCCATGATGATTATGTCATAGATTAAGATTATTGACGTTAGTAAAACCTGACTCTCAGAGTTACAATGCAGTAATTGGAGTTGGGTGTAAATAGTATAGTAATTTTTTGGAAGGGCAGAATAGGTAGGAGGGAGGTGGTGCACAATTGATATCAAATGATGTCCAGTTAGGGTAGAAACTCATGAAAGCATAATGATCTATTTTGGTAGTGAGTGTGAGACTATCTGACTTGAAGTGGAGACTGACAGGTTGAAATATATCGTGAATTACTGATAAAAGCTGGAGGTTTAGCATCTGGGATTGATTAAATCATTACCAAATTATCCTGATGGGTACTAAACGGTTAATCATATTTGACTTAGAACTATCTAGTCACTAATTTGGTAGCAGAGAAAACTCGTGCTAAAAAATGAAGAATTTTTTGGGCTGTTGCAAGGCCATTTTTTCTGGTGGTATGTGACAGAAGATACTCAGGCTGAAATATCAAATATCGATCATAGCATTAGGAGAAGTCTGTTTTTCCACCATCTGTGATCGTGACATACTGACCTGGGAAATGGTTCCTATCCCTCTCGTCCGTCGTAGGACGGGTTGAGTCTCCTCTTAATGAGCGGTTACTGGCGTATCAATGCAGCTGGTTCGCTACTCCTCTGCTGCATCCACTAAGAGCGACATTCATGACTGTAATCCGTGTGTGCGTTCACAGGGCCGGCTTGCCTGTTTGCGGAATGAAAAACCCCAGATAAACTGGGGAGAAAACCCGACTGTACACGCCCAAGACCAGCTAACTTGGCTATGGCTGAGGAAGATCCTTGAGCTCCTCACGTCGTCGACGGGAATCGAACCTAAGACACTCCTTCCCAACGCATATGGTTGCGAAGCGTATAGCCACTAGGCTAACCGCTCGGACGGGAAATGTTTAGGTATATGGATGTTCCAATTAGATCAGGTTACATGTTGAACTACAAGTTGGAAATATGCCAAACTCAGGAAAATACTATGTTCGATATCATAGTATAACTTACCGAATTGGAAGTGCATGGAAAACTTTTAAAATATGCATAATCTGCATGAGTTCGTAGAGCTCGATGAACGAATAGGATTGGACTGAAATAGATACACTACCTTATTAGTCAAGAGATTCACAAGAATAAGATGATTGATTTATCAGTATATACAATTAAGGATATTATTATTTCATTTCTATTACTAAAAAAACTCAGTATACAAATTATTGAATACACTCATTTTAATAAATAATATGATGAGTCTTTTGACGGCATGGAGGTTTGATTATTATTATTATTATTATTATTCCTGACACCTCCAAGGAGTCCGAATACTCATCGCGGGAGGACACCTAAAACTGCCTCAACTACTAAACCGAACCTCTACTACGAATCATCTCCATCAACGACATCTACCGCCCACCTCCTCCACCACCACCACAACTAAGATGCTATGTCTGTAAATTGCGTGTATTCTGAAGGGCCGATTTGTCTGTATGCGGGAGAAAAAATCTTGCTATCTCCGTATGAGATCGGCTAACTCACCTTCGATTGAAAATCGTAATAATGATAATATTTTAGGGAGATGAAGTTTAGGAGGCACATTGCGAAAGTAGCTAAATCAGCTCATCAACATACTTGGTTGTTGAAAAATACCTTGACGGACAGAGACAAGCAAGTTATTGTACCTCTGTACCGAGCCTTGATAAGACCTCATCTTGAAATTATATATTTATGAAAATGAGTTTGGTGCTAATATTCGCAGTAAAAGGATGATGAGGTGGAGTAATCCACTGATTTCGAAACTAGTTACCTTTTCTGAAACCAGTAGGATTAACGATTAATTAAACTTTTTTCTTTTTTTGTTAGCATTTGTTTTTTGGTTACCATGTTTTATTTGAAACGAATAGCAACTGTTTCAGTTCTGAATGTGCTGATGTAATTTCCGTAGTTCGACTTTTAATGTTCTGTTAACTTTTCAGATGTCTTGCATTATACAGAAAATTGCTGAGTAAAGTGGGTATAAGATGCTCCCTCAAGGCGGCTCCATACAAATTGTTATAATGCTTGGTTGTGTAGAGAGTTGGGTTTGGTCTTGTTATGCAATATGCTTTTCTTTTTTGCAATACGCATTGTTGAAATAGTGTCTTAGATTCTTTATACTCAGGATTTTGTATTTTGCATTAGGGACTCTGTTATTTTCTGTTGTGTATTAGGTCTCCAAAGCACGTTGAAACGATTCTTTGGTTAACTTTTTCGAAATTTGATAAGCAACTGTGTACTGTGTTTGCGTAGACAGTTATGCCATCCGTTAGTATTGTTTCACAAATTCCATGATATATGAGTTTTTGCAAAGTTTGGCAGTTTATTTTTGTTTGGAACAGTTTTGCATCTATAGTGTATAGTTTGTTATGAAGGTATTCTATATGTTTAGACCAATCAATAGGCTGACCATATTTTCTTGTAAGAAAATACAAGACGGGAGTTATGTCATATTCTGTATTCATGAAAAAGTAAGACGGTAAAAATTTTTTATTACATAAACATATTGAGCTTACTATTATTCTTCAGTGACAGAACCCATACAAAAATTTAGGTAGATGCAAAGGGAGACTATATCGCACCACAATCGTCCATGAATATTTCTCTGATGAAGTGATCTTATGCAGCAAATTTCAGTCTTTCAACACCTTATCATAAAACTTCTCACATAGCCCTCATTGTCTCAACACTTAATCTAGATTTCTCCTTTGACCACATACTGTTCATAACAGAAAATATTCTCTCAACAGGTGCTGTATTTCCTGGAAGACAAAGAATAAACTATAATATTACAAAAGCCTTGAAAGTTTAGGCGTTTTTCGCTCATTTCAGAAAAAAAATCTATACCCATCTATCAAATACAGGAATGTTTTCTTTATTCCATGTATCCAACTGCCTCACAATTATAGATTTTTATGAGGGTCAACAGATCCACGAACGATTATACATTATGAATAATAATTTATGATTGACCAATATGAATTTATATTTATTGTTTTTATTAAAAACAGGACAAAACTGAGATTTCTATTAAAACTGCGGAACGGCAGAGATATATGAAAAAAAAAAAAACGGTATTGTCCCATTCAAAATGGTACGTATAGTCTGCTTACCAATCATGGTGGTTCTCAATATATAAACTGGGGTATTTAAAGTGTGTTTCGAGTGTGTAGTTTCGGAACAGTGGCAGCTTTCATGTTTAACGCAATGGTATGTGTGACTATATATCGTTAGTGATGCAGGATGTACAATTCATGGGATTTTTTATTAGCATTAGCGTTTTAGTGTTGTTTAGTATAATTAAATTGTGATAGAAGTAGGCTGTTATTTTGTTTTGGTCATGTTGTGCTTTGGAGAGTCCAGCATTAATGTCTGTGTGAACTGTTAGTAGTGTTGTGTCACCTGTGTATTGAAATATTGACTTCGTGTGGCCATTTTTTAATGTTATTTATGTATTTGTTGAACAGTGGGTGATAATATTGCTCCTTAAGGGATTCTGTGCTGTGTTTGTATTCCAAGGTTGTGATATGTGCTTATTTTTGTTACTTGCATTCTGTCTCTCTGAGATAATTCCTAAATCAGGTATGTAATGTCCTTTTATTCCGACTGAGTATAGTTTGGTCACCAGTATTTCATAGTCAAGTGTGTCAAAAGCTTCGGTAAGATCAAGAAGTACAAGGATAGCAAATTTATTTTTATCAAGATCTTTATTTAATTCTTTTGTATTGTCCTCTAATAACATGGTGGTGCTCTTTGTTTTCTGGAAGCCATACTGCTTTTGTAAGATGATGCTATATTTCTGTAAGTAGTTTTTGTCTTGTGTGTATTACTTTTTCAAAATGATAGTGATGATGATGGAAATGGAGTTTATACAGTTGTTAAGAGATAATTACCTGAGTCAGCATGTGATGGAAGGGACAAGAGATTATAGAGTGTTAGATCTGGTCATAACATCGGAGAACATATGAATAAGTAATTTAGTTACAATGTCTCCACTTGGGGAAATCGATCATGTTGTCTTGACCTGGGTATATGTGTAATTACAAGGCTGGTGATTATGGCAAACTGAGAAGTCAGCTTTCAGCTGTACTATGGCATGAGAAATTCAAGGGGAAAGATGTTGATGGTGCGTGGGAGATTCTCAAGGAGTATTTGAAGAAAGCTGTATCAGACTGTATTTCCAGAGTCAGAAGGAGAAATCAAGTAGGAGTAAAATGGATGAATAATACTATTAAACAGGAGTTGCAGATAAAGAAAAGGTTGTGGAGGACGTATAAAGAAAAAGGTGATGAGCGTTCCAATGAGCAATATAAGGAACAGGCAAAGAGAGTAACCTGTATGGTAAGGATAGCCAAAGCTAATTACGAGAGGAAGCTAGCTGATGAATCCAAAAGAAACCCTAAAGAGTTCTTTCGCTATGTGGCTAGTAAAAGGAAGAATATCCATGAAAAGATTACTTTAAAAAGTGTTGATGGTAGGGAAATTACTGAAGCTAATCAAATAGTTGAATTGTTTAGTGATCATTTTGCAAAAGTGTACCATCTTCGTAGTGATAGTGCAGTGTCAGATGTGCCACTGACTGATGAGAGTATAGAGATAGATGAAATTGAGGTGCTTAATATATTAAAGAACCTTAATGCTAACACTGCCATTGGGTTAGATGGCATATCGATCCATGTGTTACGAGAATGTGCAAGAGAATTAGCAACTCCACTAACCAGAATGTTTAATTTAAGCCTCAGTTCTGGTAAAGTGCCATGGAAAGAGGGGAAAATAGTTCCATTGCCCAAGGGAGGCTCTAAGACTAAGGTTGCAAATTATAGACCAATCAATATATCTGTAGTGGTAGTTAAGATTTTGGAGAAATTGTTTAAAATTAGAATTCAGGACTGGGTGGACAGCAATATGATACTTTATAAGGGGCAACATGGTTTTGTGAAGGGTAGGTCTTGCCTAAGAATTTGCTTACTTTCTATCATAAAGTAACACTGGAGTTGGATAAAGGAAATCCTTACTCAGTAATACTGCTTGACTTTGCAAAGGATTTTGACAGGATTCCACATGGAACTCTGTTACATAAATTAGAGCAAATGGGTATGGATCCGAAGATGGTGATTTGGATTAAAGGATGGCTGGTGGACAGATATCAAAGAGTGGTTTACGGAGGAGCTGAGTCCAGGAAAAGGCAAGTGAGTAGTGGTGTACCTCAGGGCTCAGTTCTTGGTCCTCTATTGTTTAATTTGTACATCAATGATATTGGAAATACCTTGAATGGAAATATCCACTTGTTTGCAGATGATGCAAAATTGGGAAGAGCGATAATCAATTCAAAAGATGTGGATATTTTACAGGATGACTTAAATAGGCTGACGGTATGGACTGATGTAAATGGCTGTCAGTTCAATGTGGCTAAGTGTAAGGTGATGCACTTCGGGAGGATGACATCGCATGCTGTTTACTATATTAACGGAACTGAACTGCAGGAAGTTGATGAGACAAGAGACTTGGGAGTTATTGTGGACAGAGAACTTAAGTTTAAAGGGCATATTGCAAAGATTGCCAAAACATCACATCAAATTACATGGTTGTTGAGGAACACACTAACAAGCAGGGATAGGGAAGTTATTGTTACACTCTATAAGGCATTAATAAGGCCGCATTTGGACTATTGTGCACAGATCTGGTCGCCAGAATTTCTTGGTGATGCAGAAGTGGTGGAGAGGATTCAGAGGCGGGTTACAAAGATTGTTGCAGGTCTGTGGGATGTTGCCTATGAAGATAGATTGATGATCTGTGGGCTCCAAAAACTAGCTGATGGACGTAGGAGAGAAGATATGATAGAGGTATTTAAATTGTTAAAGGGATTTTACAGGATTGATACTGATGATGTTCTTAAGACCAGTGCAGAATGTGAGAGAACGAGTGGCCATCCCTGGAAATTGTGTAAGAGTGTGGTTAACAAGGGTGTTAGGACTAGATTTTTTATTTGGAGGGTTGTGAATGGGTGGAATGCTTTGTCAGAGGTGGTTGTGAATGCTTCGACTGTGAATGAATTTAAGGAGAGGTATGAGAGGTATTGTGTAAATAATGGTTAGTGTGTCAATGTCGGGTCTCCCGCGATGAGTCTTTTGACTCCATGGAGACACCGTTAAAATAATAATAATAATAATAATATTGATAGTGGTGTTCTGTGTAGGTAAGTAAGTAATAATAATAATAACAACAACATCAATAGCTCAACTAATAATAACAAAAAAAAATCAAAATTCTCAAAATAGTCATTTCTAAATTGCTATTAGCCTCTTACTTTCACTGTATTTGATTCACTTTTTTACATATTAAAAAAAAAAAATCAGCTAACGCCTTTTTATTCCCGTATACGGGGAGTAGGCGAGGCCATTTAGCCCTATCTAACTTTACATATTATTATTATTACATATTATTATTATTATTATTAGTAGTAGTAGTAGTAGTAGTAGTAGTAGTAGTAGTAGTATTACGTGAGAACTCCAAGGACTCGTCGAGGAGAGCCTTCTGCTTTACTCTGCAGAATTCGATTAAGTGGTAGAGACTTTCCGTCTCCACTACTTAATCGAATAAGTGCACAGAACGCCACTATCATCATTATTTTTTATTTATTTATTTATTTTTAAAATCAGATATACAGTGCCATGTTGTTTCTTAGATAACCTGGATATGAGAAATTAGTTTATATAGCTGCCATCAGAGGCGCTAGTAATACATTTATGGATTCAAATCAGTCGTGAGAAGTATTTCTATTTGATATGAGTGATGGAATCTAAAGCATGGCATGCTGGTAATTTAGTATTTCCATAATAGTTTTCTTGTAAAACTTGGTATACTGATATTTTTGCAATCAGTGATACTTACAAAATTCAATTTTGATGAAATGGGGATGTTTTCTTGGAGGAACTTTTTCTGTCAGCCACCTTGTTTCCATCATGTTTGTATTGCTTACGCAAAATTAAAATAGCACTCAAACGTAAGGGTGATTGATCAGAAAAATGGATAATATATACTGTACCAGCGTACGCAGAAAGCGGAAAGCACGCTCTCCGCTCTCCATTGTCGATTACCGGTACTTTTTCTGCATGCTCCAAGGATCACTCTCTCTACTTAGATCTGCGCAAGCATTCGAGCAGGCTATTTCTCATACATCTTCCCTCGCTTTGCCTCCAGAATTATGAAATAGTGCATTATGCACCCAACTTGAAAACGTGTACTTTATGAATAACTTTTTGTGAATTTATTTTAACAGTACTAAATGTGAAAACATGAATACCTTATGACCTTTTCAGTTATATATATATATATATATATATATATATATATATATAACTGAAATATATATAACTCAAGATTTAATCTTGGATGGGGCCGAGCGCTCAGGATTTAACCTTTGGGGGGGGGGCCGAGTTGAGTAGACATTTTGCGAATACACACTACACATCGCATACGACCTATAACTGAGCATCTGCAGTGATCGCTAATTCATAAGTTAAATTCACAACATAAATAAAAAAAAAATGAATTTTAATTAGGAAAAGATTTTTGGAAATTTTTCTAGTGTTTTTTCCTTTTCTTTGGGGAGTGCCCGGGGGCCCCTTGCCCCCCCCCCCTCTGGGTGCGCCACTGTATATAGCATTTTCTTGGAGTCCCAGATTACTTTGCAGGAGGTCATTCAACTCCATTCAATCTTCCGCTTTAGGAATATGTTATACATTTAAAAAGTCTGTTTACTTTTAGAAACAATGTTTATTTGCAGTCCATCTTTCCATCGTTTTCATAGTCTGCCTACTGGTATCCTGTTATTTTGGTTTCATTTATATAATTGTCTATTATTCTTTCTTTTTGTATTCTGTTGTTAGGCTCTTGCCATTCTTTTTTCCTGTGTGCTACACATGCATCTTTTTGTAAGGAACACTTTTTGTTTATTTCTTCATTTCTAATTTTATCAAATTTCGGTTTTCCTGTTTATTTCCTATAGGAGAGACGGTTAGATGTGTGGGAATGGAGTAGAGTGCCCTCCAGCAAAGTCCTAGGACTCCTTGGAGTGTCATGTAATAATACTATATATAATACTATGTATTAGCAAAAATATCCTTTTACTAATATATTTTTGAAAAATCTTTTGGAAATGAAATACTTCTTTTGTAAATTATCTTTGTCTGCCACCTTTACTACATCATCTACATAGATTAGATTTACTATATTATTATAAATTTTTATTCCATTTAAGCCTTCTTATCTTCAGTTTTGTTATTATTTTATGTATTAAAATATTGAACAGTAGAGGACTTAATGAATTACCCTGTCTAATTCCTTTCTTTGATTCAGTTTCTTTCTTTCATTATTGCTGTACATTATTGCACATTTATGATCTGTATAAATATATTTGATAAGCTTCTTAGATTTATTTTTATTTACACTATTATATTTAAATTATCTTTTAATTTTATACTTTTGAATTGATTTTTCTATTGGTTGTTTCACTGCAAACATGTTGATTCAAGATTTTCCAGATCTAAATCCTTGTTGTTCATCGTTTAATATTAGAGATTTCTTGAATAAGTTTTGCACAGATTTATTATTATTATTACATGATGCCTCCAAGGAATCTAAGGACTCATCGCAAGAGGGCACTGTATTCTACTTTTCTAAATACATCTCATCCTCTCTGCTACTACTTAATTCTCCTACTGTGACACTACTTACTACTATCAGTGTGCCATCTACTGCCCATTATCACCAACAGTAGTATGGTTTTTTGTCTGTAAATTGTGTGTTCTGAAGGCTGATTTTTCTGTATGTGGGATGAAAAACCCGAGCCCGGGAGAAAAACTCTGCTACCCTTGTATGAGATTGGCTAACTCATCTTCAATTGAAAAAAACCCACATAAGGATTCCACTTGTCATGTTGAGAATCGAAACCAGGTCTTTTCCAATCGAAGGGGGGGCAATGTTCCACTGTTCTTCCAATTGTGCTATGGAGGCACACAAGAGTAGTTGAGGCAAAACTACTGGCAGTGGCAGGATTCAAACCTATGCCTCAGTGAGACCGGTACCTAAAACCAGTGCCTTAGACCACTTGGCCGAAACTACCTCCATATTTTCAAGGTGGTTGGTCATAGATTGATTCCTCTGTAATTATTTGGATTTGTTTTATCTCCTTTTTTTTTAAAGCATGACACTGTGATATTTCCCCTCCATTCATCTGGTATTTGTTTTTAGAAAGCACTTTTTTTAATTGTTTAGTTAACTGATGTAACAGTTAACTGTTCTCTTCCTCCATATTTTAAAATTCAATCTGTATTTTGTGTATTCTAGCATTTTGTTTCTAATTTTTCTTAAAATGTTTTCATTGTAATGTTATTTCTAAGTCTTCATCAAATTTAGGTAATGTTATTTTTTCTTCATCTTCATACAATTTAGTAAAATGTTCTTCCCAACATTTTAGTTCAATTAAAGGTATATTTATGTATTCATGAAATTCAGTTCTTTGGTTTTTAATCGCTCTCTATATTTGCTGTGTACCATAAAAGTTACATTCAAGCTGTTTCAAATAGTTATCATGGAATTTTTATTTTATTTCCTAGATTTTTGTTACTAGTTTCATTTCTTAATCTTTTGTATCTGTTATATATTTTAGCTTTATCTTGTGTATTCTAGGCTTTTTTTTTTTTCCCCCAATAGTTTAATTTCCTCAGAGTTTCAAGGAGTGTATCTCTTCCTTTTATTTCCAACTGTTCTCTTTCTCTCTCTTCTCAGACTTCATATGCTGCTTAGTATTTTTCTTAAAAGATTTCCCAGGTTTGATTCGATTCTTTGTTTTCATTGAAATTACTTTTGTTAAACTGCTCTTCTATTCTTCATTATTATAGTGTTTTAATACTTTCTATTATTCCTCCTTTCCTTCTATGTGCAGAGAGAGTTATACCCTTCAAGGCCATGCTATACATACTTAGAGACCCATAACCTTCTCTATTTCAAGGGTACATCAGCTGAAACAGTGGTGTCACAGGCTGGCCATCAGTTAGTGCATGGGCCCAAACCTGTCAGTAACAAGTCAGGAGGCTTCATGATCAACTGGTGGATAATACCACTGCCATATACTTTGCAGGTTGTGCCTGGAGATGGAGTCTGGGTAGTGGTATGCAGGAGGTGCTGCTGAGGCCATATTATGGAACGAGACTGGTCACTCTCTGTATGGATGTCCAAGAGTCTATCTTCTGTCATTGCACATCCCCACTTTATCCTTCCATCTAACAATGAACAAACCAATGATGAACCTTATAGACAGTGACACTGTGACAAAAAGGAATTTCCCTCATAAATGAATTCCAATAAAAAAATACACAATGCAACCAATTGCTTCATTACAAATCATGCTAGAATCTCCACACATGAAAATCACTACACAAAATCTCACTTTAACATCCACATCACTAACATTTGTGGCATCAACACACAACATAAATGACATTCACTGGCATTTAGTCATCCAAACCAGATCTATTTTTGACAGAAATCCAAATAGCACATGCATCCACTACTGTCCACCTCCAATGTCCATATTGCACACTATCCAATTCCTTTCTCCACAAGAGTGGTCCTATTACTTTTAAGTTCAGACATTACATGTCAGAGAGAGGCTAATTTAGAATCCCCTGCTTTTGACCTCCTCTGGCGCAAGGTTTCTTTGCCCTATCCAGTAATATTCATCTGCTACATTTATTCTTCTTCAAACTCCAATAACTACCCAGATCCACTCCATGAAACTCAACCATCTGCAATCAATCTATCCAAATAGTGACATCATCTTCCTAGTGGACCTCAATATCCATAATTCCAGCTAGCTCCCCCTTTTCCAATAGCACTAACCAAACTGGATGAGAAGCAGAAATTTTTGCCATAAGCAGTGACCTAATGCAAATTCATTCATCTACCTGCATGAATTGTTGATTACCCTCTTCACTAGCCCAATACTTTGGATCTCTTTTTAACCAGTTCTCCCTTCAAATACACTGTACAGGTCACCTCCCCTCTCACCAACTCAGATCACAATCTTGTACAAGCCTCTTCTCTCTCTCACAGAATGCTCTTCCTCAAGCCACTCCTGACCTCGCATCCTCTGGCACTACTAAGGCACCAAATGGGATGACCTCCAGAACTTTTATCCTCCTTTACATGGTCAGACTATTGCTTCAGCTCATCCAAACCTAACACCTGCTCTGAATGAGTCACAGAAATTCTCACTGACATGAATACCTTCATTGTCCATTCTTCTCCGAATTCTTGTCCACTTTCCAAGCACTGGTTCATCAGAAAGTGTATCAGAGCAGTTGAAGAAAAAAATTTAGCTTATTGCAGGTGGCTTTCATCAAGAACTTCAGCTTCATACTTTGCCTATAGCAAACCACACAACAAATGCAAAGCAGTCATCAGTAGGTCCAAATCCGATTTCATAAAGGCCAACAGCAGAAAACCTGCCTCCTGTCCAAATAGAAGTCATGCCTTCTGATCCATTTGTAAGGTTATTGCAGACAACTTCTGTTTACCTGCACATCCACCTCTCTCTCTCTCATCCTGTTCATCCAAAGATAAAGCTGGCCTCCTAGTATTGCTCTTATTCTCAAACTCCTGCATTGATGACTAAGGAAGATCACTGTCATACCAAAATCCAAGCACTCTATGCTTCTTGTAGTCAGCAAAAAAACATCAGAAAATTACTAAATAACTTGGATTCAAAAAAGGCTCCTGGTCCTGATGGCATTTCTCGATTTGTTCTCAAACACTGTGCTCAAGAGCTAACACCCATCTTGTATTGTCTCTACAATCTATTATACACAGCAGGTACTTATTCCAATGTGTGGAAGTAATCCTGTATCCAGCCTATTTTAAAAATGGGAGATAGAAGTCTGCTGTCAAACTACCAGCCAATTGCCATCACCTCAGTCCTCTCCAAAATAATGTAGAAAATCATCAATAGCTAACTTCTCCACTACCTAGAGGCCCATCAATTAATCAGCAACCACTAGTATGGATTCTGCCATTCAAGATCCACTGCTGACCTCTTATCTTGCATCACTTACCACTGGACATGTGCATTGGAAAGGGTCTGTGAAACTTGTGTTATCACTTTTGACATTTCCAGAACCTTTAATTTTGTCTAGCATGAAGGCTTGCTAAACACATCCTTCTGTCTACCTGCCACCGTCTGTAATTGGGTTGTTACCCTCCTCTATGGTTTTTCACTGTTTGTCATGTTTAGTGGCTTCCTCTCTTCGAGCTTCACCACCAATGCAGGAGTACCTTAGACCTCTGTCCTGTGACCTACCTTCTTTCTCATATATATAAATAACCTACTCTCCATTCATCCTACTCATTTGACAAACCATGCAGTGTACAGATATCCCAGGCATCAAGCTCTACAACTAGTGCCTTAAACACTAATGTATGTACTATTCTTCAATGGAGTGAGAACAATCTGATTGCATTTAATGCCACCAGAACACAATCTTGCCTCCTCTCTCGCCAAAGAAATCTCAGTTCACATTTCCTTATCCTCAATAATACACAAATCAGCAGACAAGATTAGATGTCTCTGCTCGGACTAAGATTCACCTCTAGCCTCTCCTGGCATCTCAACATCCAAAAAACTAGTTATTGTCTTTCATGATGCTATTTTACACTCAGCCAACTCTTCTTAACAATTTACAAATCCCAAATCTGCCATACTTAGAATACTGCTCACACATTTGTGGTGGAGCACCTAAAACATCTCTAAAAATTCTTGACACTATCCACCAATCTACTTATCACTTATCAATCCACTTCAACCTCTATCTCACAGATGCAGTGTTTTAGCTCTGTGTCTATTCTACAGGTATTTCAGTGGTCATTGCTCCACTGAACTGGCAACCGTCATTCCTCCACTTTCTGTTGCAGCTGTTAATACAAGAGCAGCAGCAGCTGCCCGCCCAGCTCCCTTTTGCAACTGCAAACACATTGAACTTGCTTTTATTCCATCTTCCCCCGTTGTTTGGAACAGATTACATCAAGAAGTATTTCCAAACAACTACAGCAACTCTTCAAAAATAATGTCAATTAACTTCTTTCTGACTCATCACCTGCACACCTAACATGAAACATCAAGCACCTATAAGCACATTAGTGCCAATAGGTGCTTGATGTTTCATGTATGGGATCAATTTATAAAAAAATAAATAAAAATACGTTCTTCCTTTAACAATTCTCCTTTCAACTTTTTTCTTTAGTGTTATTATTATTATTACAGACAACTCCAAGGAGTCCTTAGACCCCTCATCACAGGAGGCCCTAAACATCATGTCAAGGGTTCAGCATTCGCACAGTATCTGTCATACTTTGCTTGGAACTCATTCACAGTCATGGCACCCACAACAGAACTCTGGCAGCTTATTCCACTCATTGACCACTATTCAAGTAAAAAACCTAGTTCTGACACCCCTGCTAACTACACTCTTGCTCAGTTTCCATGGATGGCTCCTAGTTCTCCCACCTAATCTGTGTTGCTTTGCTTGAAATTTTGAAATTTTTTACAGCATCCCAGCAAGAATAATTTCAGTTATTAGATCAGAGCAAGAGCTAGGATTGTAAGATCAGAATCAATTAGACCACACAAATGAGACAGAGAAATCCCAAGTCATTCGTTACTAGGTTGCAAGGCTAAGATTGGCTGGGAGAAAGATGATCTGTAGAAAAAGAAATAATTATAGTCAGACTTATCAAGAGGAGAGCTGATTGAGAAAAGGCCCGGATTGTTGGGAGAATGATGAGAATTATCTGGAATTTGGTGGATTGGTAACAGTTTGTGTTAAATCATTACTGACTGCTTTGCTTCCTAAACCTGGTCTGTGAATTTAACAAAGTGTAATGAAATGGAAAAATGTTCTGCAAATCTGCAGAACATTAGAATGTTGCTCTTGTTTTTGGCATGGTGCACTAAAACACGTACTTAAATGTGCTTGATGCCTTCTAGAAGAGTCTGAGAGTCTATTAATAGATGACACTTTCTCTCTCTCAGACTCACTACAAACACTCCCATAGATATTCTGTTTTCTTTCCATTTCCTGTAGAGGAAGATAAACTTCATCATCCACCTTGACACCACCACCTGCTTATTGGAAGCCTTTCATGTTGGGTTCCTGGTGTGAGACCACTACCCTGCTTATTGGAGACCTGAAGTGGCTTGAAAAAGTTCCATGTTTGGTCTCTAGAACAGGGTTTCCAGACTATGTAAAAGATAATAAATTAAAAATGCAAAAAAAAAAAAATAATAATAATAATAATACATGATTGATACAAAAATAGAAAAGAAAAAAAAATCTTTAATCCACTCACAGTATCAAATGTACTATAGGTTTGCAAATAATCTTTCATTGGTGGGAGCAACATAGAAAAAAAAAAAAGAAAAAAAGATATGTTTTACTCTTCTGTATACTATTGTTTCTCTCTGCTTTTCTTCAATTGAAAATGCAACCATCCATCCAAACTTCTTCATAAAGTTTCCAAACCAGCTTCTCATCCTTAATGAGGAATTGGTTCATTACATCAATTTTGTTCCTTGGAACAGCCTTCCTCCCACTGTTTTCTGAAGGAAAACAGTGGAAGGAAGTCACTTTCTGTTACAACCTCCATCTATTCAAGAAACATCAACATGTTTTATCTTTTATTAACTAGGGCACTACAGCATCTGATGCACTGAGAGGAGATGGTTAAATATGGTTCTTTTGAATAAAGCTTAATGACAGGTCCAAACTTTGATTTGTTTAATCTGCTATTTTACCAGCTCATGAAAAAAGATAAAACCATGTAAAACACTTGACAAATTAATTTGAGTTAAGTTTCCTCTTTATTCATAACCTCTTTGCCCATACATTTCATTGTTCTAAGTTTTGCAGCCTTTCCTGTGTCCTGTCCTGAAGTCAGATACATAAGTGAAACCTAGAATTTTACAATAATGAAAAATATTCAGCATAGAAATAAGTCTTTATAAAATAAAAATTCTAAAACACCAAATGTTTAACACTGTAATTGGATAGAAGAGTTTATTTTATATGGAGATATTATTATTATTAATATACAGTATCTCCATGGAGTCTGAAGACTCATTGTGGGAGATCCAAACTAAATAGTGTACACAGTATCATACCTCTCCTTAAATTCATGCACCATCAGGAAGCTCACAACTAATTCTGGCAATCCATTCCACTCATTCACCATTCTCCATGAAAAAATCTAGTCCATACACCGTATTAATCACACTGTTACACAACTTCCATGGATGACCACTAGTTCTCTGACTAGTTGTTATATTTCCTTTGCATCAATTTTATAAAATCCCTTTAATAATATCTTATAAGTTTTTATCGTGTCACATCACCAGTTTAATCACTTGTCTCTGAATCCTCTCTACCACCACCTGATCCTCAAAGAACAGCTACTTTTCATTTTCTGAATATCACATACTGTCATCTCTCACCACAGCAAACAATGCTATGACAAACAAGTGAAAAACCTCAGAGTCCAATAGCTACATTGCTAAAAGAGGTTTGTTATGCTGAGCTATTCATTATAAGAAATTATTCCTGTGATCCCTACAAGTTTGCTATAGCGACAGCTAACCCTAGCCACTCAGCTTGCTTGGCCAAGTGGATTACATATCTGCTCTCCTCTCTCTCTCTCTTATTATTAACTTCCTACCTTTAAATTAAAATTTAAAAGGAAGTTAAAGTTTAAAAGTTAATTTCCTCAGTTAACTGTATAGGGTTTCCAGACTGCAAAAAATAAAGAAAAATACAAAAAATTCCTTAAACATTAATTAAAGTAAAAGCAAAAAAATTCTAGGCTTACCTTTCATGAGTAGGATTCACATAAAAAGATTTTCTTTCTATTTATATGTAGACAAGGAAAAGACTTATAAGATCAGAAAAAAATCAATTAGCCTAAATTCTCTGCAAAGTAGAAATCTGTTACCATTTTATGTTATTAGTAATATTTTTTAGTATATTATACAATCTCTCATTTATCCATCTCCCAGATGACTGGAAACCAGTTTAATTGGGTGAGCACATCTGCTGTCTCTTTTATCAATGTGTGTGTGTGTGTGTTGTAACATAATTCAGTTAAGTGTATTGTGCTCAGTGAGCAAATTGATTTTCCAGTGTGGATAATTGAGAGACATTATTACTTATGAATATGCATATAGTATGTATGTGTGTGTGTGTGTGTGTGTATATATATATAAATGGAACTTTTTTGTAACAGAATTTTCTGGAAGCAGATAGATCCTTTTTCATCCAGTCATCCAGTACAGTAAACTGAATTCTTTCAGAATGAATACGTTTATTTTATTATCATTATCTCTACTGATACAGATATATCCTGGTAAGCATTTTTTACTTTTTGTTTTACTTTTGTTTTTTTTTTCATTACAGAAAATTAATTTTTAGTGAATGTACAGTTCAAAGAGTAGTATAGTTTCCTTTCATTTAAAATGGTTTAAACATTTTTAAATAAACAAGAATATAACTTGTCAAATGTAATTAAATTTTAAATGTAATTTAATTTTACATTGCAGGAAAATTGTTGATATATAATTTTTTCATGTAATTCTCTTAGAAAGGCTGATGACTATTATGTTATGTTGACTATTTATAGCTGTTATTTTATTAAGAAATTACAATGTATACTGAATATTAATTATAATAACTTTAATTAATACTTCTTATATTGGCAAAGTCAAATTGCTGTCATCAGGGAACACAGGACAGTATGTACAAGGGAAATACTTTCCATTATTTTCATTATTCGAATTTTGTTATTTTTATTAGAATTTTCTACTTTAAATTACACAATTTAAAGTATAGTCTTTTGCAGGTAATTTGCATTTGGGGAAATTGTACTTAAAAGCATAAAATTTTTAGTATAGTGGTAATAGTTTTTGGTTGTTTTTTTTTTTTTTATGTTGTGCCCATACACAAGAGGTTGGTTGGTCAACCTATAGTACATTAGTACCGTGTATGAGTAGTGGGTTGGGAAAGGAGGAACTTGTTTACATTTGAATGACTGTAAATTGTATTCCTTGGGAAACACAGCAGGTAGGAGACTGTTCCACAGTGCAGCAGTTGCAGGGATAAAGGAAGAGGAAAAGAAACTTGTTTTGTTTTTTCTAGGTGTACTGTGAAGGGATGTTGAGCAGTAGCTGCATGTGTTCCAACAAGCTTAGTACTGAGTGGAGGAATTATTGATGTTATTTCAGATAAGCATTTCCCATGGAAATATTTGTAGAATATACATTCTGCAGAAACCATTGCTGTGGAAAAGTCGGGGGAGAGGGTTGGTAAGGGATGGGTCATTATTAATGACCCCACCCCATATGTGGGAGCAGTATTCGATTGCTGGGCAGATTTTCATAATGTTAACAGCTGTTCAGGGGTGAAGTAACGTCTTCAGCAAAAGAGAAATCCTAGGTTTTTTTGAAGCTGAAGATGCAATGGTTGTGATGTGTTTATGCTAGGTGAAGTTTGATGTGAGGGTAATTCCAAGAAGCGAGATCTCAAACTGTCTGGAAATTTGGGTATCATCAAAAAGGATAGTGAGAAAAAAATGGTCCTTTTTTATGGGAAATAGTACAGAACTGGGTTTTATTGGCATTGAAATTGATGAGGTTATCCCTACCCCATTGTAGGATGGCTTGGTGATCAGATTTGAGTGTGGTGGTGATTGATGTTCTGTAGTTTGAGGTGAGTTGTGTAGGGTAAGGTTTATCAAATGCAAGCGAGGAGTGTAGTGTGCTGTTGTCTACAAAACTGTGTATTGGGTTGGAGGTTAATTGAAGTAGGTCATTGATATATAGCAGGAAGAGAGTTGGTGAGAGGACAGAACCTTGTGGAACCCCAACATTAATTGAAGGATGAGAGGATAGGGAGCCATTCACCATCACACACAGTTTGCACCCAGACAGAAAGCTGGCAATCCAACTACAGAAGTCCTGGATCAGATCGAATGATGGTAGTTTGCTTAGTAGGCCTTTGTGCCAGACCTAGTCAAAGGCATCGGAGATATCTAGTGCAACCACTTGAGATTCGCCAAATTTCTCAATGGCATTTTTCCATAAATGGGTGACATATGTGAGCAGATCTCCTGTTGATCGGCAGTGATGGAATCCATACTGGCAGTCATTTGTTAGGTGGATGTCTTCAAGGTAGTGTAGGAATTGGGAATTGATGATTTTTTTCTTTCAATACTTTTGACAGGACTGAAGTAAGCAAGATAGAGCGCTAGTTGGACTCCAGTGACTTACCACCCTTCTTGGAGATGGGCTGAATATAGGCCAATTTCCAGTTTGTGGGATAGATTCCAGTGGAGTAAGAGAGTATATATAGGCGACATAGGATAGGAGTCAGTTCTGGTGCGCAAACTTTCAGGACAACTGGGGGGGGGGGGGAACACAATCAGGGCCAGGAGACTTTTTTGTGTCTAATTTGGACAGTATCTTTCTGATCTCATCTGGGCAAAAGGATATAGGGGACATTGTATGCCGGGTGTCTGGAATGGTTGGGGGACATTTACCATTATCAGTTATGCATGCATTGGATGCAAAATGTAAAGCCAGAAGATTGGCTTTTTCTGTGGGTGATGATGCAATAGAGCCATCTGGGTATGATAGGGGTGGGAATAGTAGTTGACAGAAGTTATGGCCAATTGCTTTGGCGAGAGACCAAAAGGCTCAGCTGCCGTTTGGACAGGCTGCTAGTTTCCTGCTTTTTGCTCTTTCGAACTCTGTTTTGGAAGCATTGATCGTTTTTTTTTTTTTGCATCTATATCGGGCTTCGATGTAAGCTTTAAAGGAGGATGAGGTTTTTGATTTCAGCCAGTTGTGATGTGTCTGCTGTTTTATCTGTACAGCCTTGGCGCATCTTTTGGAGAACCAGGGTTTCATTAGAGATCTAGGGTGTTTGGGGAGTGGTTTGGGTTATCTGGTATTCTGGTTAGCATCTGAACAAGTTGTGTAAGGTCGTTAATGATGGCAAATGTTTCAGCATCTCTGCCTGCAAGATCTGTACAACTGTAGGAGAAAAGCCAGTTAGTGTTATGGACATTAAAATCTCCTGAAGGATAATTTTGCTGTTGGGAAAGTGGGATTGGAGAAAGTCAATTTTTAGGGAGTGGAAATTAAAGAGCTCAGAGTGGTTGGTTGTGTTGGCAGAGCAATAGAGACAGCAAATGAATTTGACTGAGTGGGGAAGGGAGATTTTCAACCAAAGAAGGTCAAAGTTGGGTGAGTCTAGATTTGGTACTCTCTGGCAAGTATGTCAGAGCGAATGTATATGCAGACACCACCCATGGGATGAAAGTTGTTAAAGAGTGAGTAGTTTGGAAGGTTGAGATAAATAGTGCTGAGGGAAGTGAGATTTGAGTTTCTACCAGGAAGAGTAGGTGGGATTTGATAGACTGAAGGTGGTAGTGGATACTATTAAGGTTGGAGTTTAGGCCATGGATGTTGGTGAAGTGGATATGTTGGGTTTTGTGAGTCATATGTTTGACCGCAAGGGTCTTGCACATTTCCTGTGCAGTGCCGTCATACTGGTCTCCATGGTGGCTACTAGTGGCATCACTTGCTTTTTGCACCAATTTATCTTGTCTGTAGTCAATGATCCAACTGTTGGCACCATTTTGATGTTTTTCTTCGAGTTGTCTTCGAAGCTGGTGTCTTTGTTCCCTTTGTGCAAATGATAAATCTGGTTGAGCACATATGTGCGATTTGGGACAGGTGTCTTTGAACTTGTTGTTGATCGCTGTTATTTGTTTTGATGTGCTTGTTGGCATGTCGCAAGTCACTTTTACTAGGCACAGAAAGTTCGTTCCATCCTTCCTTTTATTTATAGGCCTGAAACGATGGCACCTGATGATATTCTTAGAATCAATGTTGCATTCTTCAGCTAGTTTGTTGATGTCCTCTTTTAATGATTTTCCATTTTCCGTCAGAAAGTTCAAAATGACGGTGTTGAATTTTTTGTTTTGGTCTCCATCAAGTTGTTTACCATTGACGTGATTAAATCGCGGAGTTCTTTCATGGGTAAAGTTGAGCTTCTGTTGCACTGGTTGTCAATTTGTTCGAGCTTAGCTTCCACTGCATATATTTTGGAGGTAAAAGTTTTGTTTAAAGCATTGATGTACTGTTCGAAGCTTTTGACACGTTTACCTATGTTCAGAAGTTGTTTTACCGAAGGGAGGCACAACGAACGGAAGAACAGCTGGTTAAGTTCAATAAGTAGCTTTTGCGCAGATTTGTCTATTTTGTGCAGGAAGCATACAGCCAGTGGCAACAGAACTCACAGAATATACCTTTTTTTCTACCTGGGACACCAGTTTTGCAGCTGCAGCACATAATAGGTTTATAGAAAGTTTTTTACCTTGGGTATATATTATGTTAAAGATACCAAGCAATTTTATAAGCTAGGTATTTTTAATCCTTTTTCCCAAGTAAGCAAACAGACAAGTAAGTCAAGTTTGCAGCTGCACGTAGTGCAACTCATGGTAAAGGTGGAGCAAGCTCTGATCACTTTCCTTAGAATTTTCCCCTAATGCAAAGCACATTTCCTTGCGGAAATGGATGATGCTATGCATTAAGGTAATGGTCACTACCCATACTGGTTTTGACCTTTATTGAAGTCTCGTCAGTGGGAGCCAGACCTAAAAAATGCCAAGGGTGAAGTAATACAGAACTTATAAATATTTTACCTAAACAAGTTACCATAAGGTGCTTTGACCTCATTAAATAAAAATTTCAGGATGAGAGTAATATGTAGAAAGTTTTTTACCTTGGGTATATATTATGTTAAAGATAGTATATATTATGTTATATTATGGCAACTTGTTTAGGTAAAATATTTATGAGCTCTGTATTTCTTCACCCTTGGCATTTTTTAGGTCTGGCCCCCACTGACGAGATTTCAATAAAGGCCGAAACCAGTATGGGTAGTGACCATTAACTTAATGCATAGCATCATACATTTCTGCAAGGAAATGTGCTTTGCATTTCCTTGGGGAGGAAATGCATCAGAGCTTGCTCTACCTTTACCACGAGTTGCCTAGTGTTGCACTATGTGCAGCCGCAAACTTGACTTACTTGTCTGTTTGCTTACTTGGGAAAAAGGATTAAAAAAAAACCTAGCTTATAAAATTGCTTGGTATCTTTAACATAATATATACCCAAGGTAAAAAACTTTCTACATATTACTCTCATCCTGAGATTTTTATTTAATCAGGTCAAAGTACCTTATGGCAACTTGTTTAGGTAAAATATTTATAAGCTCTGTTACTTCAACCTTGGTATTTTTTTAGGTCTGGCTTCCACTGACGAGACCTCACTAAAGGTTGAAACCGGTATGGGTAGTGACCATTACCTTAATACATTTCCGCAAGGAAATGTGCTTTGCATTAGGGGAAAATTCTAAGGAAAGTGATCAGAGCTCCACCTTTACCACGAGTTGCCTAGTGTTGCACTATATGCAGCCTCAAACTTGACTTACTTGTCTGCTTACTTGGAAAAAAGGATTAAAAAACCTAACTTATAAAATTGCTTGGTATCTTTACCATAATAGGTTTGTCAGCTGTGATTGATGGCACTGTGCTGGCAAGGCATGGGTTCTTGTTCGCTGTTGGCTTTTGTTGCTGCCTTTGCTGTGTAGGTAGGCATAGTGAGCGCTTACACATGGCTGATTTAGAATTAGAAAGATAGCTGATTTAATACACTATAAGTACTTACAGGTTGTGCAGAAGTATTCCACTCCTCAGTACCCACTGTTAAGGTTTCCATTTGATGATTAATTTCGTTGAAAAAACACTCACAATAACGATAAAATGGGGAGCACAAGTTTAGCTTATTCACCGACCAGTGAAAATTTTGGTGTTTGGTTTTTAGTGCACTGTTTGAATGATGGTGGCTGCCACAGCTCAGTTTACCAATGGTTTGTCACCAAGTCCTCCCCCATTTAAGGATTACAGTTTACAAATCATACTACAAGATTTTGTGGGTATTGTTTGTGGCATGTATGCATCCTGGCAGTTGGATATGTGGCAGGTGAGATCGAGGAGTGCACACATGTGGAAAATGTAGGAAATTAGAAGAACTTTGTGAATTGGAGATTAGTATAACAGACCTCGGCAGCACTGAGTCAGAGGCAGGAGAATACCAGCCAAGAGAGATGAGTAGTGTGATGGTGAGGATAATGAGTGGAAAGTAAATGAATCATTTACTTTCATTTTACATCGGGAGGATGAATGGCAACCAAGAGTTGGTAGCTTGCAGAGAGAGATACATGTGCTGAAAGAGGAGGTGGAAAGCCTTGGGAATGAGTCAAGAAGTGCGAAAGAAGAGATTTAAGTGACTGGAAATGATGATTACAAAGTGAATCAAAGTAGGAGTGAGAGAGAGTTATGGGAATGATAGAAGCAGATAGAATAGAAACCAGGGATACAGAGATGCAAGGACAGCAAATGAGGAGGGGAACAAAGACAGAAAGTAGTAGAGGGGAGAGGGTGAGGGATGCAGGTGAGCAAGGAAGGAACAGAGTGGTAAGAGGTGTGATGTATGGAGACTCAATGATATGTGGTGTGCAAGATAGAATGTTTGCTTGGAGGAATAGAAAGTGTGGCTATGACAATTAAGCAGGATGAAAGGGTGGATGTGATGATGGGCATGAATGAGAGCCAGTGTAAATCGGGTGGCAAGAGATCTGAGGTTGTATGGAAGAAGACTCAGAGAGGGAAGATAGTGTGTGTGGTGCCCAGGTATGATAATGCAGAGCAGAAGAGCATTAATAATGAATAGCACGATAGTCAGAATGTGTCAAAAGAGAGGCTTGGAATATGTGGATGCTTGGATGAAATTTAAGAACAGAAAGGAACTGTATACAAGAGATGGCTTGCACTTGAATGAGGAAGGATATAAGCATCTCAAGTGAATGCTGTTCTCTGAATGAGTCAGTGTGTGTCAATGCAAGGAAATTAGAATCATCAGGGTGAATGGTAGCAGGGGCGACCTCTTGTGGGAATAGGTGCTTGAGAGAATGGGGAACACATCAGGTAATGCTGAATCCAGTGGAGTCTGGAGGGAATAATGAAAGGTACAGAAACAGTAATATTTTTATTCTTTATACTAATGCTAGGAGGATTAGGGTATATTGAAAGGGAAAAGAGTAGATTATAGTTAAAATAGAGTAGAATTATAGTAGAGTAGTTTATAGAACGGACATAGATATAGGCCAGAAATGGAAAGACCCCATGGCCCTCAAATACTCTAATAGCATAAGGGTTGAATAAAATAAGAAGAGTTGGCTGATAGGGCCTTATAGGAAAGATTAAAGTGAGTGGATCTTCCTCAAAGTAGAGGAAGAAGAGGATAGATCCATCTAGGGGACCATGGGTGTTCCACTTCCCTCACAATTAAGATGATTGTCCCTGTTGGTTCATGAGTCCTTATTCAATATATTCAGACCATGATAGGAGAACCCACCACACACACACACACATATATATATATATGGTGGGTTCTCCTATCCCCCACCCAGGGGACACGTTCTCTAAAGGTTACAGGGTTGTCTTCTTAAGAGATTCAACTATGGTCGGAACTGGCTACTCTAGGCCTAAATACTTGACAAGCATGATGATGATGACTAATACCAGGAGTATCTGAAATAAAGGAAATAAATTGGTGGTGCTGATAGCATCAACCTGTCCAAAGATTATTGGGATCTCTGAGACGTGGTTGACACAAGATGATATATTAATAGGAATAGAAGTAGCAGGATATAGCATTTTTTGACAGAATAGGAAGGGAAAACGTGATAGGGATGTACTGCTTATGATAAGTGATGACATGTCCTCTCAGAGTAGAGGATTTGGAGGGCAATGGCACTAAAAGTGAGCAGAACATGATAATTAGTGGGATGTTGCTACAAACCAGGGAATATATAAAGATGAGGAGCAGGAGATGTTTAGGCAGTTGAGTTTGGAGTGCAAGAAGAATGATTGTTATGGGAGATTTTAACTATAGCAGTATAAATTGGGAAGAGGAAAAACCTACATGAAGTAATAAGGGAATGGAATTTCTAGAATTCTTGAGGGACAAATGTCTTAGGCAACATATAGTACAAGGAACATAAGGGTCAAGACTTTTTGGATTTGGTCATAGCATTGGAGAAGCTGATTATAACTGCAATGGCATCTCCATTTGGAGAGAGTGACCATGTGGTTTTGACTTGGAAGATGAATAGACATGCATGAGTATCAAAAAGAATGTACAGCAGTTCCCCTCTCTTATCCATGGGGATATGTTCCAAGATCCCCCCCCCCCCCCCCCCAGTGAATACCTGAAAACTGCAGATAATTCTGAACCCTATGTATAGTGTTTTTCCCTATACATACATACCTAGGATAAAGTTTAATTTATAAATTAGATTCAGTAAGAGATTATCAACAATAACTAATAATAAACTTGAACAATTATAACATTATACTCTAATAAAAGTAATGTGAATGGAAATTTAGCAACTTCAGCATATGATGAAGAGCCAAAAGGCTATTTTTTCTGGCGAGGTTGATATAAGTTAAGGGGATAAAAATCCCTTCTTGTTTTTCAGCCAGTAAGTGAAACTAAGATCGAACACTACGATCTGTAACGTTTCATGCCGACGAACTGTCAGCGTACCCAAGCGTAAGTGACCACTTGGTAGTGCCACACCACGGCAACTCGTTGCAAAGGTGAAGCAAGCTTCCTCACTGTTCTTGATATTTTCTCATAATGTAAAACACACTCTTAAGAGATGTAGTACTGTTTTACATTATGAGGAGAGGTCACTACCCAGACCGGTTTCAACCTTTTTTGAGGTCTCATCAGTGAGTAGCTAGACCTAGTAAATATCAGAGTTTAAGTGAAGAAAACTTACATACTTTTGCTATACGATTGACCGTAAGGTGTGTCACTATATTACATTATAACATAGTATAACTAAGATGAAAAGCCAAAAGGCTATTTTTTCTGGCGAGGTTGATATAAGTTAAGGGGATAAAAATCCCTTCTTGTTTTTCAGCCAGTAAGTGAAACTAAGATTGAACACTACGATCTGTAACGTTTCATGCCGACGAACTGTCAGCGTACCCAAGCGTAAGTGACCACTTGGTAGTGCCACACCATGGCAACTCGTTGCAAAGGTGAAGCAAGCTTCCTCACTGTTCTTGATATTTTCTCATAATGTAAAACACACTCTTAAGAGATGTAGTACTGTTTTACATTATGAGGAGAGGTCACTACCCAGACCGGTTTCAACCTTTTTTGAGGTCTCATCAGTGAGTAGCTAGACCTAGTTAATATCAGAGTTTAAGTGAAGAAAACTTACATACTTTTGCTATACGATTGACCGTAAGGTGTGTCACTATATTACATTATTATAACATAGTATAACTAAGATGAAAAGCCAAAAGGCTATTTTTTCTGGCGAGGTTGATATAAGTTAAGGGGATAAAAATCCCTTCTTGTTTTTCAGCCAGTAAGTGAAACTAAGATCGAACACTACGATCTGTAACGTTTCATGCCGACGAACTGTCAACGTACCCAAGCGTAAGTGACCACTTGGTAGTGCCACACCACGGCAACTCGTTGCAAAGGTGAAGCAAGCTTCCCCACTGTTCTTGATATTTTCTCATAATGTAAAACACACTCTTAAGAGATGTAGTACTGTTTTACATTATGAGGAGAGGTCACTACCCAGACCGGTTTCAACCTTTTTTGAGGTCTCATCAGTGAGTAGCTAGACCTAGTTAATATCAGAGTTTAAGTGAAGAAAACTTACATACTTTTGCTATACGATTGACCGTAAGGTGTGTCACTATATTACATTATAACATAGTATAACTAAGATGAAAAGCCAAAAGGCTATTTTTTCTGGCGAGGTTGATATAAGTTAAGGGGATAAAAATCCCTTCTTGTTTTTCAGCCAGTAAGTGAAACTAAGATCGAACACTACGATCTGTAACGTTTCATGCCGACGAACTGTCAGCGTACCCAAGCGTAAGTGACCACTTGGTAGTGCCACACCACGGCAACTCGTTGCAAAGGTGAAGCAAGCTTCCTCACTGTTCTTGATATTTTCTCATAATGTAAAACACACTCTTAAGAGATGTAGTACTGTTTTACATTATGAGGAGAGGTCACTACCCAGACCGGTTTCAACCTTTTTTGAGGTCTCATCAGTGAGTAGCTAGACCTAGTTAATATCAGAGTTTAAGTGAAGAAAACTTACATACTTTTGCTATACGATTGACCGTAAGGTGTGTCACTATATTACATTATAACATAGTATAACTAATATCAAGAACAGTGAGGAAGCTTGCTTCACCTTTGCAACGAGTTGCCGTGGTGTGGCACTACCAAGTGGTCACTTACGCTTGGGTACGCTGACAGTTCGTCGGCATGAAACGTTACAGATCGTAGTGTTCGATCTTAGTTTCACTTACTGGCTGAAAAACAAGAAGGGATTTTTATCCCCTTAACTTATATCAACCTCGCCAGAAAAAATAGCCTTTTGGCTTTTCATCTTAGTTATACTATGTTATAATGTAATATAGTGACACACCTTACGGTCAGTCGTATAGCAAAAGTATGTAAGTTTTCTTCACTTAAACTCTGATATTAACTAGGTCTAGCTACTCACTGATGAGACCTCAAAAAAAGGTTGAAACCGGTCTGGGTAGTGACCTCTCCTCATAATGTAAAACAGTACTACATCTCTTAAGAGTGTGTTTTACATTATGAGAAAATATCAAGAACAGTGAGGAAGCTTGCTTCACCTTTGCAACGAGTTGCCGTGGTGTGGCACTACCAAGTGGTCACTTACGCTTGGGTACGATGACAGTTCGTTGGCATGAAACGTTACAGATCGTAGTGTTCGATCTTAGTTTCACTTACTGGCTGAAAAACAAGAAGGGATTTTTATCCCCTTAACTTATTTCAGCATATGATGTTTTTTCTTTCCTTATGAAGTCGAGAATTTCTACCTTTCATTTAAAGGAAACACTTTACGGCTTCTCTTTGGCATATCCAAATTGCCAACATCACTACTGTTGCGCTCTGCAGTCATTATTAAGTAAAATAAGAGTTACTTGAATACAAGTGCTGCAATACCACAATGGTCGATTTGATAAACAAGTGGTACTAAGTGACTAACAGGTAGGTAGCATATACAGTACAGTGGATATGCTGGACAAAAGGATGACTCACTTCCCAGGCAGGATGGTATTTGATTTCATCATACTACTCAAAGCAGCATGTAATTTGAAACTTATGAATTATTTATTTCTGGAATTTTACATTTAATATTTTCCAACCGATGTTGACCATAGGTAACTGAAACCACGAGAAAGCGAATCCACAGATAAGGGGGGGGGGGGTAACTACTGTATGTGAAATTATAAGGCAGATGATTAAAATAGTCTTAAATATCAACTTGGAGCAGTTCCATGGAGGGAGGAATTGGGAGGGCAAGATATCGTTAGTGCTTGGGAAATTGTGAAGGAATATTTATTAGCAGCAGTTACAAGCTGTATACCACTAGTCAAGAAGAGAACACAGTTTGGTGTAAATTGGATGATAAACAATATCAAAGAGGAACTGCAGTTAAAAAAGAGGTTCTGGAAGAGATATAAGGAGAGGAGTAGAGAGCAGATGCATGAAAAATATGACTTAGGTCAGGAGAGTGATTAGATACAAAGAAAATCCTAAGGAATTTTTTAGTTATGTTACTAGTAGGAGGAGAAATGATTGCAGAAGAATAACATTGTTGGATAAAAATGGGAATAGAGTGACTGATGCAAAGGACATAGTGGAGTTGTTCAGTGAACTTTTTATTGGGGGACATTTCATCCTGGAGAAGTAGGTTTTAATACTAGAGGGATAGGGCAGGGTCAAGGTTTAGAAGTGCAAGAGAAAAGTGTGTTTCAAATGCTGAGTACTCTGGATGTTAATAAAGTAGTGGAATTGGATAGAATTTCACAACAGGATTTGAGAGAATGCTGCTAAAGAACTAACAGTTCCATTGACCTGGCTTTTCAGTGAAAGTCTGGCCAAGGAAAAGGCACCCAAGGAGTGGAAAGAGGGTAAGATAGTGCCATTGCACAAGGGTGGTAGCAGACTGGAAGTGTTAAATTATAGACTAGTTTGTGTTTCATCAGTAGTTGTTAAGATCTTGGAGAAATTAGTGAGGGATTATATACAGCATTGGGCAGATAAGGGTAATATTATCAATGAGAGTCAGCATGGATTTGTTTAGGGATGCTCTTGCGTTAGTAATACGATTGCCTTTTATAATAAACTGACAAGAGCAGTTGATGAGGGAAAGGCATGTTCTGCCATTTTTTTTTTGGATTTTACAAAGGCATTTGACAGGGTATCACATGATAAGCTGATATTTAAGTTGCAGCACATGGGTTTAGATGTCAGGTTAGTGAACTGGATTCAGGATTGGCTGTCTTATAGGTATCAGAGGGTTGCATATGGAGGAGCAATATCAAGGAAGCAGAAGGTTTCATGTGAGGTTCCACATTGTCAGTGGGTTGCAGGGGGGATATTCAGTTGTTTGTGGATGACGTGTAAGCTGGGAAGGATAATTAGTAATAGTGCAGATGTGGTAGCCCTGCAAGAGGATTTGAATAAACTGGACAAATGGGTAAATGAATGGGAATATCAATTTAATGTAACTAAATCTCCAAGTATTTCATCCTGGAGAAATATGTTTTAATACTAGAGGGATAGGGCAGGTTCAAGGTTTAGAAGTGCAAGAGGAAAGTGTGTTTCAAGAGCTGAGTATTCTGGATGGTAATTCTGGATTCTCTCAAAACATGTGATGGAATTTCATCACATGTTTTGAGAGAATGCTGCTAAAGAATTGACAGTTCCGTTGACCTGGCTTTTCATTGAAAGTCTGGCCAAGGAGGGTGGTTGAACTATGGAATGCATGGAGGGTGGTTGAACCATGGAATGCATTTCCTGATAGAGTGGCGAGAGCATGAGTGGTCAATGAGTTAAAGGAGTGGTATGATAGTCTTGAAGTTTGGGATACATTGATGAGAGGCTGCATACTCTATTTGAAGAACTGGAGGAAGTTCTCTCATTTGATAGAAACCTGAAATTCAGGGAACATATTGTAAAGGTGGTGAATTTAACCCAGAGGATTGCTGCAATATTGAGAATGACACTGACCTGCATAGATAAAAGAGTTATCGTTCCATTCTATAAGTCCTGATCAGACCACACTTGGACTATTGTTCTCAAATTTGGTCCCCAGGATTTGAAGGGGGATAAATTAACTGTGACATGGGTGCAGAGGAGGATAACAAAGATGGTATCAGGACTGTACAATGTTAGTTATGAAGACAGGCTGAGGGAATCTGGACTGCAGAGTTTGGTAGATAGAAGAAGGAGAAGTAATATGATTGAGACTTTTAAACTGTCCAGAGGTTACTTAAATATAAACAGCTAATAAGCTTCATTTTGGTGATATAAACAAGTTTAATTTGGCTAGCTACTCACTGATGAAGCCTCAAAAAAGGCTGAAACCGGTCTGGGTAGTGACCTCCCACCATAATGTAATAACAGCATACATTTCCTAGGAAAATGTGTTTTTACATTATGGAAAATACCTAAGAATAGCGATCAGAACTTTACCACCTTTGCTACGAGTTGTCCGGTATTGTACTACGTACTAAGGTCACTTGCATTAGCTCACGCTAGTGATCGCCGATACTCTATAGTTTACTATATTCGGCATGAAACTCTCTGATTCCAATCTTTGAGTTTCTTATTCGGTTTTAAAACAATGTGGGATTTAATATCCCCTTAATTTAAATAATGTCCAGAAGTTGTTACAGGGTTGACCCTGGAGAGTTCTTTCACTTGGTGGAACAGAGAGAAGGACAAGGGACAAAAGGAAATTGTGAGCAAGAGAGTGAGGAGTGGTTTCTTTCCATGTAGAATGATTGAACTGTGGAATGCATTGCCTGATAGAGTGGCGAGAGCACGAGTGGTCAATGCGTTCAAAGAGTGGTTTGATAGACTTTGTGTTTTCTAGCATGTGCCTCCTACAATGAGTCTTTTGACTCCATGAAGGCCTGAATAATAATAATAATAATGAAATTCTACATACAGATAGAGGCTACAGCTATG
Organism: Typopeltis vanoorti; assembly: GCF_054136105.1. Classification (NCBI taxonomy): domain Eukaryota; kingdom Metazoa; phylum Arthropoda; class Arachnida; order Uropygi; family Thelyphonidae; genus Typopeltis; species Typopeltis vanoorti. Next base: position 945,735 of record NC_143568.1, on the reverse strand, counting down.
AGTAAATGAGGCTAAAGAAAGTTGGCCCTAGAGTCCTAAATGGTGCTCCTTTGTGAGCTAAATTGGGTGGTCTTGGCTGTTGGGCCAAAGATCTGAAGTTGAGTCCTTCCCAAATTTGGACAGTTTCATACACCAAAATTTGTTGAGGTGCAGAAAATTTCTTAGGGCTGAGGCAATCCCAGGAATAGCCTCTCATATTTGTATTTGCTGCAGTGGAATAGAGTGGCCTTCTTCCAGCGTATCATGCAGTGGGTGTCCAGACATTTACCCAAAGTGCTTTCACAATTACTGACAATACCTCCTTCACACATAAAAATTCAGCCAGTTTAAATCCAATATAGAAAAGCTCACACTTCAACACACTGACACAATGATCAGTTTTGATGTCTCTTTTCTTTTTACTAGACATAAAGATACCTTAGACTTTATCCAAGCCATATTTCCTCCCAATATCTCAGTCGTGTTTCAGTTCACTATGAACTCTATTTTGTTTGGCAATTGAAATTCTACAAACAGTTAGAGAGGACAACGATGGGTTCCTTGCTTTCTCCACAACTGACTGTCTACTTTATCGAGACTGTTGAAGAGAAAGTCTTAAACTTTGCTCCACATAAACCCACTGTTTGGCTATTCTACGTAGATGATATGTTCCCCATTTGGCCACATAGCCTGTATACTCTGAAGTTTTTCATAACATATTTGAACAATCAACATCCCATAATCCAGTTCACCTTAGAAAAGGAAAACAACAACAGTCTCCCCTTCCTAAACACTCTGATTATGCACTAGCTTGATGGATCCCTGGCTTTCTCTGTTTACAGAAACCACAAAAATGCTGGTAGATGCATTCACAAACTGTCACCTTCCGCCCTCCCACACACACACACAACAATATGGGATTATTAAAAACTCTATGTAATAGGGCAAAATTAATCAATTATGATAACAGTGCCTTGACTGCTAAACTTGATCATATTCCTAACACTTTCTTAGCCAGTATTTACAATGCCCACCAAATCCAAAAAAATATTAAACCCATAACTGCACCCCCCCCCTCCAGAGACTACACAAAATCTATCACCATTCCATATATATATATAGGATACATCTGAGAAATTAACAAAAATCCTAAATGATATATTCACGTAAACACAAGAAAGATATTTATTTAACCAAATATTTCGGTCTGGAAATAGCAGACCATCCTCAGTGGTATTACAAGAACAGTTTAGAAAAATACAAGCTAGAATACTAACAATAGATCGTTAAAAATAGAGCACGCCACGTGATGTTATATCACTAAGTATGAAACAGAATATTTTGAAGTAGAGACATGATTGAAAAAAAAAAAAAAAAAAATTAATGAGTAATCTTGATTAGACTTTCCCAGATTTTTGATATAGATATACAGTCATTACGATTCAGGTTGGGACGATGGAGCAAGGCCTCCATGCTTTCCTTGAACAAACGTTCAAACCTATAACGGGATCTATGTAAGAGTTGAATCCTGGACCAAAAGATGCTGTGGTCAGTTTTGATCCCGTGTTGAGCCAATCCAGACTTTTCAGGTTTGTTGTGAAGAATTGAGGATTGATGTTCTTGGATTCTTTTTTCAAGAGACCGTCCAAAATAGGAGAGATCACAGTTGCAAGGAATTTGATAAACTCCAGGAAGAGATAAAGTTGAGCATTTGTCTTTAGGAGAAGGAAAATGAGAAGACAATTTGTTAATAGGTGAATACGTAGTTGTTAAATCATATTTCTTTAAAGTTCTTGCGATAGGTTCTGAAATACCGGAGATATAAGGAATAGGCACTCGACGTATTGAAACTTTGTTGTTTTGTGGAGGATTATAAGAATTGAGAAGATGTTGAGTACTTTTTTTAGAAAAGCCATTGAGTTTCATGTGTTGTTGGATAGTAGAAAGTTCTTTCTGTAGATAATCAAAAGTAGAACAATTAGTTTTGGCTCTTCTGATGAGGCATTTTATAATTCCTATTTTTTGACATGGCCTCACAGCAAAAACTCTTTACCTTCTTTTTTAAACAGTATTAATTCCTTGCATCATCGTATAAAATTTACTAGGGAAATAGAAGAAAACAACCAGTTATCTTTTTTAGACATTCTCCTCATCCGGTCACCTTCAAATATTCTTACAACTACAGTATACAGGAAACCAACATTCACAGGTCGTTATATTCTTAAAGAATCAGCCCATCATCCATGTCAAAAAACAGGAATTATAAAATGCCTCATCAGAAGAGCCAAAACTAATTGTTCTACTTTTGATTATCTATAGAAAGAACTTCCTACTATCCAACAACATATGAAACTCGATCGTTTTTCTGAAAAAAGTACTCAACAAATAATAGTTATTTTTCATATAGTACTATCATAGTATCTTGTACATTCCTTGAGGAATTATCAGAATTCAATGATGATTTTAGTCCTGTTGTATTTAACAAAAAAATAAGAAAAAATTCTTGGCTTAAACATATTTTAGAAGTTTTCTTAGCATTAGTTGCCCTCTTTTGTTCCAGCCATTACTTTCCTCTTATCATTTTGTAAATTCTGTACAAATCCAAAGTCCATCCAAGCATCCAGTGCTATTCTCATATTTTGGGGTGGTGTCTCTAAGACCTCCTTAAAAATCTTTGATGAAATGCAGATGAGTGTAATTAGAGTGATTCATTAATAATTGTCTCTTACCAGTTCACTTTGCTATCTTTCATATAGATGTTCATTTTCTGCTGTTTTCATATTCTGCAAAAATTTGTGGGATATGCCAACATCAGTGTTGGCAGTTCCCCCATTCTTCTATAAATATGCATTTTGTGTAATTCAACTCTATACGCTCAGAATAAATTTCTTTCTTCTGCTTTTGTTGTCTTTTGAAACAGTCTGCTCTTTTCTACAGAATGTAATCTAGAGATCATGAAATCCACTCTTCATCTACCTCGACACTTGGATGATACATCTTTGCAAAATGATCACTCAGAAACTCTGGATGTACATTCTGATACTATGTTCTTCAAAACATCCCATGACCATCTCTCATGCACCACCAACATCTCTCTCTCTCTCCCCTCCAAATTCTTATGCCATGGCACTGCTGAAAGCTGACTCCTTAGCTTGTCATAATCATCTGCTTTGTTATTCCACATATACTCGTTTTTAACAGAAAAGTCTACATGTTGCATTCTCCCAAGTCAAGATTACATGATTGCTTTCCCTAATTCTATGATCAGATCAGATCCGACACTCTCAAAACTCATGTCCCCTCCCCTTACATGCTGCTTCAGGTAATTAATGCTCAGCAAGTGTATAAATTCCATTTCTTTCCCAATAGTTGAAATCCCCCATAATAATTACTTAACTCGTGTTCATGTTAATTAGTTAGTGCATGTAATCTACATTCTCTTTCATACCCCCTGGATTAGAGCAGTTACCAGTTACATATTTCATCCTGCTAGCCTCTATCTCACACCAAATAGCTTCTAATGAATTGTGTTCTGCATCCATGTCCCTCTGATACTCAACCTCTCATCTCATCCTGTTCTTTCTGTCCTCTCTGAAGATATCATATCCTTTGCATTCCATTCCTCTGAGTATATCATCCTCATTCAACCAAGTTTCTCTAATACCTATAACTTTATGTCAAGTTGAGCTAACCAATACTAAAATCTCCTCATCCTTATTTTGAATTCTTCTGACAGCCATACATAAACTGTAATATCCCTTCTTAATCCCACAACCTCCTTTACATCTTGTTCCTCCTTACTTAGTTCACTAAAGTTATGCTTCATTTAGCATCACGTGATCACTCTCTCACTTACTCTAGGATGCTTGGTTCCCTGCTCACTTGCATCTCCCTATGCATTCTAGTTTCCCTGACTCTATGCTTTCAAACTCTCACTGAACTCAAGACTCCTGATTCCAAATCCATTCAAATGCAAGCCATCCACTTTGTAGAAATCCTTCTGTCAAACTCACTCCACACATCTACAACCTCCACACTATTCCTCCTGCACAATCCATGCACTATCTCATTCAAATTCATCATTTTCCATATCAGCTTTGCACTATCATAATGTAGTAACAGACTCACAACTTTTACTTCCTCAAATTTCAGTATCATTCCAGTACACAAAGATATATCATTCAGCTCATTCATTCCTAAAATTCAAATAGAGAGAATCAGAAAAAATGAATTTTCTGATTCTCTTCATAGTTAAATCTCTGTATTACCTATTCAGAATGGTAAGGATATTTCTGAATTTATATTTAGCCTAGTATTAACAGAATGTAAAGTGATCAGCCCTATGCCAACAGTCTGATACATTCTTATGTCCAAATATATGTGTCAAGATGAAAATTCTACACAACACAAAACCTGCTGATGGAACAAACTTTTACTATTTCCACCTCACACTTAGTGCTGCCAAAACCAGACATAATGAAATTCCTTCTATCAATGAGATTTGAACTTAGGACTTAAGAATACAATATTTTCTCCTTATTCCTAGTTTCCTTGCACTTTCATATTTTCCCCATTCACTTTTTCTTTCATTCTTCTGCCTGTTGTACCACATGCCAATTTTTTCTCTAGCTCCTGGTTTGTCCTGTGAAGGATGCTGTGCAAGCATGCTGTTTCACTTTTTACTGTCACCTCATCATCCACATTACTTTCAACCACTTTTTGATGCTCTCTTCATATTTTGCACATTATTCTTCACTACATCCACATTCTCAGGTAATTATTCCTTATATTGAAATACAATGAATGTTTTATTAAATGGATCTAGTGTATTTAACATTGTTTGACAATGGCATTAGAGTTTATTAGGAATGAAAAAAAAAAATTTTTTTCTCATCACTGTTTTAACATCACTTTTAACACACACACGTACAATTTTTTTTAGCAGAAGTAGAATGCTGTGCAAGACTTCCTAAGTGCTTGTTGTAATTTTGGTGTATTCTTCCAAGTAAACTCAGCCAGCTTTCTTGTTTTTCCACAGTAAGAGAGAGACCACATGAGCAAGATAGCTGGTAAATTCCTGCAAAGGATAGTGTTTCCACTTGTCTTTAAGAGAGTACAGAAAGAAGATAACTTACAAATAGAACAAGAAGAATCTTACTGTCTTCCCTTTACTGCCATGACACAAAAAGCTTTGACATTAGGGTGAAAATTTTGTTAAAAATAAATATTTTCATAAGTTGTATCCATTTAATAATTTCATTATGTAAAGATGAGTGGTTATCTCAGTTCATTGTTGCCAACTGTAAGGTTTTTCATTTTGGTGTTCAAAGTGCAAAACCTTACAATTGAAATATAGTGTAATTATATTGGTGGGAGTACTTCAAGAAATAGAAGAGGCAAGATTTGAAGTTTTATAGGTAGTGAAGATCAGTAGCGCATTCAGGATTTAATCTTGGGGGGGGGGGGTGAGTTGAGTAGACGATTTGAGAATACACACTACGCATCGCATATGACCTATGACTGAGCATCTGCAATGATCACTAATTCATAAGTAGTATAGAAATAGAAGATACATCACAACATAAATTAAAAAAAAAAAGAATTTTAATTAGAAAAAGATTTTTGGAAAATTTTCTAGTGTTTTTTTTTCCTTTTTTCTTTGTCTCAATCCTGTCTCAAACAGGATGATTGAGACATTATAAGTAAGTGAAGAGGACAGCTGAAAGATATAGAGTTTTTCACAGGATAACATGTTATGGGGACTGGGGTGGGGGCGAGAAATCACCTCTTGTTCCTAAAAAGAACAACAGAGTTGTAGAAGTTATAGGATATTTTAAGGAGTGAAATGCATATTTCTTTTTTTTTTGCATGGGGAATAGTAGTAGAATGGATTGTGTTGCTAGAGGAAATGTTGAATACTTTTCTGCTTAATGATAAAGCTTTTTGCTTTTGCTTAATGAATTTAAAGTGATCACATCATTATATAGTTCAAGTAGACATCTCATTGTACTCCATCTATACAATTTTAACTTCCCAAACTATATTCTAAGTGGTTTTTCCACATATTCATCCTTATCTCATAGAGTTATGAAAGAAAAGAAAAAAAAAGAGAAAGCTTGTTCTTTTAGTATCTTTAGTTAATCCTGGAAATTTTCGAGTATGCTTTTCTGTGAGATTTTATTTGGATTCACGTTTTTAAAGTAAGTCCTTTACCAATGGAGCAATGACTGCTAAAGTTAACTAGAGATTGGTAATTTCATACAAAGCATGTTATGAAGTAACATTAATTGTAATTTACTTTACTTTTGCTTTTAAAGTAAAGTAAATTGCCTTTGTCTTTACAACTCCTCCATGTAAGTTGAGGCCATCCACTTTTCTGCCTTCCTGGTGATGACAGTTCATCACTCGCTTGCATCATCTCTCATGAGGCAGCTATTGAGCATACCCATACCACTGTAAAGATCAATATTCCAGGCAGTCCATCACATTTTCTTGTAAATTCAATCTCTCCATGATTGTCTCATTCCAAATTCTTTGAAAGAGAGATATACACATACTGTAAGCCAACATTCTCTGCAGCCCTTATATAATTTTTCTGCTTCGCATAACACTACTATCATTTAGAGTTGGGGTTGGCAAACGTTTTAGACCATTGATCCCTCATCGATCCCCATCATGTTAAATAAATGAATAAATGTTATCGATAATAAATTTCTCAATGTAAAAATAATAATTCCTTCACCCTTTTACTTCCTTTCTGCTTCTCGATAAGAAATATTTAAAGAAAATACTTAAAGAAATGTATAAGTAACATTAAAAATTTACTTACGTTTTATTGATTTACTTGGAATGGTTAATAAGAAGGATGTGTTTGATGAATAGTTGCATGTTTACTAGATGTTACTCAAAATTGTTTTAGGTATTTATTGAACCCTAGACTTTTATCGACCCCCAGGGTTGATAAAATTCGGCAATATCGACCACTTTGCCGACCCTTATTTAGAGTAACATCTTCTTGGTTTCTTGTCAAATATCTCGACTCCATAACACGCCATTCAGTTATTTAATAGCATTATGGGCTTGGTTGACATGATCATCTACATCTTTCTCTGTTCCAAACACCAACAGTTTTCTCATCATAAAGTCAATGTCATCCTGATCTTGAGCAATTATCACTTGATTGTAAGCAAACAATAGTGATTGAATGGCACTGTTTCCAGTTTCAGTTCACATAGCTCTACATGAAGCATTTCAATATGCCAGTACAGCATCAAGGTACATCTTCAACAGGGTTGGTGACATTCCACATCCTTGTCTCAGACTGTTAGATTTTCCAACCTCAGGTGATACCAGTCTCTCACACTTAACAGCTTCTCAGTACCATTCTAATGCTAAAAATTTTATTATTGCAATTAATAAAATAACTTGTTAAATTGCATTATTACTTTTCTTCTTCTTCTCTCTTTGATCATCTGTGCGGATGATGATGAAGCCGAATGAACTCTTTCCACTTCTGTCTGTCCCGGGAAAGTCCAAACAATTCTGTCCAGTTTGGTGTCGCTTGTTGTGATTTGGTTTTCAGGTCCTCTTTTATTTTGTCTATCCATCTAATTCTGGGCCGTCCTTTGGATCTTTGACCTTCCATCATTGTATTCAGAGCTTTAGATGGTAGTCTTTCTGTTCCCATTCTGGTCACATGGCCAAACCATCGCAGTCTTCTTTCTTGGATTTTGTCTATTATTGTTATTTCTTGTTTTAGTCATTTCCTTATGTCTTCGTTTCTTAGTCGATCCAGCAGAGATACTCCAAGTAATCTTCTTAGCCAACCAATTTTAGTAACTAATAATTTTTTCTCTTCAGCCTTTTTGAGATTCCAGCATTCACTTCCATAGAGGAGTATTGGGAGGACCATTGTTTCATAGATTCTTACTTTTGTTACTTGTTTGATGTCTCTTGACTTCCATATTTTATTAAGTTGTTCAAAAGTTTGGGATGCTTGACTGATTCGTCTGTTTATATCTCTTATAATTTCCCCATTGTCACCATTGTACTCAATAACTCCTCCAAGGTAGGTGAAGTTTTTTACCTACTCTAGATTCTTACTATCAATTTCAATTTTCAGATTGGTGCTTCTTTTTCCTATTTGCCTAATTTTTGCTTTGTCTATATTTATGTTTAATCCAGATTTTATACATTCCTCCTTTATTTTATCAGAAATTCGCTGTAGATTTTCTTCTGTGCTTGCAAGTAATGTAATGTCGTCTGCAAATTTTAAATTTGTCACATTTTCCCCATATATTTTTATTCCGGAGTCTTCATTGTTTAAGGCCTTACTGGTTGCTTCTTCCAGTGTAAGATTGAACAGGTCTTTTGACAGATTGCATCCCTGTCTTACTCTGCTCTCAGTGTGGAACCAGTTGGTTAAGGTGTCCTCCATTCGTACTGCACTTTCAGACTTCTCATATAGATTCTTTATTATTCTTATGGTTTTGTTGGGAATTCCAAATTCTTCCATAGTTTTCCATAGTTCTCTTCTATGGATTGAATCAAATGCTTGACAAAAGTCTATGAAATTTATGTAGCAACTTTGATTGTACTGTAGTTGTCTTTTCTATTAGCTGTCTTAAGGTGAAGAGTTGATCAATTTTGCTTTGCCCTGGTCTGAAACCGGCTTGTTCTTCTCCTAGTGCCAATTCTATATATGGCTTAATTTGTTTTTGGAGTACTTTCGTAAAAACCTTACTTGGAATGCTGAGGAGGCTAATGCCTCTGTAATTATTGCATTCTGTTTTATCTCCTTTTTTGTATATAGGAGTTATGACTGATTTGGTCCAATCAGTAGGCACTGCTTCGTTTTTGTAGATTCTTTCAAATAATGTTTTTTAATGGTTCCAAAAGTTGTTCCTTTCCTGCTTTTAAGAATTCTGCATGTATTTGATCAATGCCAGGTGCTTTCCTAGTTTTGAGTTTTTCTATGCTGTGCTATTATTTCTTTGGTAAAGATATTTGTTTCCTCTTCCATTTCAGTGGCTGGAATCGTAATATCCTGGGAGCTGTTTTTATTATATAAATCTTTGAAGTATTCTTCTCATCTGGCCATTCTTTTTGTTTTACTTTCAATTAGTTGTCCCTCTTTGTTTTTGATCATTATAATTTTTGTTGTCAGTGTCTTACCTATTTGGTCTATTTGTTTATATAATCCACGAAGGTTATTTTCTTTTGATAGCTTTTCTGCCATTTTGCATTTTTCTTCTAACCAGTTATTCTTGTCTCTTTTAACTAGTTTTCTAATTTCAATGGTTAATCTATTATATTCATTTCTGTTATAGTTCTGTTTTAATTTCATGCTCTTCCTTTGATCGCTTAACCTTTTTACTTCATTCGAAATCCAATCCTTTTTACTTTCTATTTCTGTGTAACCTATTGTTTTTTCTGCCGAATTTAATATTATTTCCTTTAATTTGCACCAATGTTCTTCGATGTTTATATTCTGTTTTGGTAGTTCCTTCAGGTTTTTTGTCTAGTTCTAGTTGATATTTTCTTAGAATATTTTTGTCTTGTAGTTTTTTTTACATTAAGTCTCCTTTTGACTCTAAAAGTGCTTCCAGATTTTAACTTTATTCTTAGGTTTGCTAATACTAGCTTATGGTCTGATCCACAATCTGCAGTTTAGGATACTTGATTTCCATCTTTGGTTTACAATAATATAGTTTATCATATTCTTGGTTTGTCTGTCTGGTGATATCCATGTCCATTTTCTTTGGGGTTTTGGATGTTTAAAGAGAGTGTTGGTTATTGTTAGTCTATTATTTGAGCAGAAGTTTAGCAGTCTTTCACCACATTCATTGCTTTCTCCATATCCGAACGTTCCAATTACTCTTGGCCAAGCATCCCAGTCTTTGCCTACTTTTACATTTAAGTCCCCCATTACAATTAGGAGATCTTGACTTGATGTCTGCTGTACTGCTTTTTGCAAATCTATATAGAACTCCTCAATGTCTTCTTCTGATGATGTCAGAGTTGGTGAGTATATTTGAATAATAGTTTGTTTTCTGATTGATCCGATGAGTGATCCAATTGATGTTTTAAATCTTGCTTTAATTATCCTAGGTGAGATAGGATTGTAGGACAATAGAGAGTTTTGAGCCTTTGGTTTTAATATAAGTGCTACTCCTTCTTGGTGTTTGTTGTTCTCCCCTGCCTGAAGTTAAGATTTTGTACTGTCCATGGTGGAATTCTCCTTTTCCAGTCCATCTGATTTCACAGAGTCCAGTCACTTCCCATCGGTAGTTGTCTAATTCATGCAGTAGTATTTCCAATGCTTCTTCCTGGTGAAGAGTTCTTACATTCCATGTTCCTATGCTTGTTATGTATTTCCTGTCTATTAGGTGATGTTTTGTTCCAATAGCATATTTTTCTCCTTCACTATCTTGGTTCCCTAATAGTGGGCGCGACCCTTGTTTGACCAGGTGATGGTCGAGCCGCCATTATCTTTAGGTTGGTTAGAGTTCATTTGGTTTCAATGGTTAAGTTTTCTTCAAGTGTCAACCACCACCCCTTGACCTGAATTCAGCTGCTTTTTTTAGTAGATAGTGGAAACTACAGTTTGAGAGGAAAGAGTTACCCCCTCACCCTCGAGTTACCCTAATAGCACTGGGGGAGAGGAGTAAGAAGTAGGAGAGAGTAGAGAGAAAGAAGAGTAGAAGACCAGTCTCCAGATATGATATACCAAGCGTATATTGTATGAAGTAAGATCAGGTCTAGCTTGGGTATCTTGGGCTTGCTATGCCTATACTCACCAATGTGAGCCCCTGAGAACTATTACAGTTATTACAGTTATTGTTTAATAAAAGTTTAAATATAAGTTTTAATTCAAACACCCCTAAGTATATTTTATGTTGTTTGGATACTGATGGATTGCTTTAAATAGTAATAAATAGTGTTTTTGTTCTTGTACAGGAAGATGTTTTGATGGATCTGTGGTATATACAACTGAAGCATTTTTTATTCCAATTAATAGAGAATGGTTTAGTTCATTTTCTACAGGTAAGAACAGACAGTTAACTTTGGACTGAAATATAGTGTGCATATGTGTGTATATGTGAAAGCAGGTTCTTTGAGCTTCATACTTTTCTTTGGATTAATTCCATATTTTATTATGGAGATGAAAGTAGTTCTGATTCTCTTTTAAATTATAAAAATAATCAATAATTATGACTTTCATCCTAATCCTCCTCAAGAAAGAAGTTTCTAGAATTTCGGTTCCTTATGTTCAAGGGCTGTCAGAGAAAACTGCAAGACTTCTTTGCTACGTTGATCTACAAGTTTTTTTTTTTTGTCATCCCATTAGAAAAGTAAATTCCTTCCTAACCTTTCTAAAAGACAAATATCCTCCTCTTTCTTATCCTGGTGTTTATAGGATCCCTTGTTCATGTGGCCTTTGTTATTTTGGGTTGAATCTCAGCATTCAGCTGAGATTCATCTAGGAACATCAAAAGTATATTTCACATGCCTAGTGAACAAGGCATGGCTGGTTTAGCCAGCCATACCTTGTTCTAGGCATAGAATTCAGAAAGATTATATTAAGAAAGTTGCGAAGCCCACATTTACAATCCGAACCTCAACAAAAATGACTGCCTTAAACTTTCTCAGTTTTTGAATTCCTCATTCCTGTGTTTCATAAATTTGTAATCATTTAAATTTATTTCTTTGAATTCTGATAGGTAATATTATTACTATTTTCTTGATCTCCAAGGAGTCACAAGACTCATTGTGAGGGGTCAACACCAGTCAGTATAAAGTCTGTTGTGCCATTCCTTAACCATTTGGGCTTTCACTGTCCTCTCAGGCAATGCATTCCATACTCCTATTCTTTGTGCAAAAAAAAAAAAAAAAACTTACTTCTTACCCCTTTTACTCATTTACTTCCTTTTGTAACTTCCAGGGTACCTTCATGGTACACAACATAAACTCATGAGGGCTGTCCAAACTTGATGTTGTTCAAAAGAGGACAATCCCATTAACAGATGATCTGTGTATCACTAATTCACTCCAGTCGCTTTCTTGTAGATTTTTCTGTTAACATAGGTATTTTCCCTGAAGCTGTTTTGCTGAATTTGTTGCCATCATTCTCCCACTTATTTTGGAAAAACGTGTAGTTGCTTAAATAAACATTTACTCTTCAGTGAATGGATAAGGGATTTTCATATGAAGGTGAGTTAGCCAGGATCCTGTAGAGGGCACAGGGTGTTCCCTCCTGAAAATGCACAGGGGTCTTTAATCCCACAAAAGAGTCATATCAACCGAATGAACACATGTAGTTTAAAGACATAATACACTACCCTTATAGCCTTAGTTATGTCACCATAATTCCACACAACTACATCTGATTCAGTAGTGAGAAAGAACAACAATAATTATTATTCTTAAAGTAATTTGATTATTTTAAATGATTAAATCCATACACTATCTGCACATTCACCACCCTATCAAGCAATGAACTGCATGATCCAACCATCCTCCATGCAAAATAATCACTTCACACTGCTTTCTTCCACAGCTTCCAGCGATGGCCTCTTGTTCTTGTTCTATTATATGAAAAATCTCCTTGGTGTAAATACCTCTCAACAATTTAAATGTCTCAATCATGTCACTCCTTCAGATTCTGTCAACTAAACTTTAGTTTGTGCATGCCCTCATAACTAACGTTGTAAAGTCCTGATGTCATTTTCGTTATCTACCTTTGTACCCTCTTCAAAGTTAATTTATCCTCTTAAAATTTGGTTAACCAAATCTCAGGGCTTTATATGGAATCACCACTCTTTTTTTTCCTACTGGTCAAAGTCCTTAGCAATGCAGCAGTCCTCTGGGTCACCTTCTCAACTTTTGCAAAATATCCCCTCAACCTAATTATAATCACACTAATTATTTTCATGTTCTGCAGTGTTTATGATTCTAAGTTATATATATTTGACATAACATCTGTGTGCTGGTGATAAATTATTTGATCTTCTATAAAATTATATTTAACAGTGTTTCAACAACATTCTATAATAGTGTTGTTCTTATTGTTTATCTCTTTTCATCTGTATTGATAGTGGCTAGGATACCTATCCGAAAATTCTACAAATAATAAATAATTTTTTCTAACGTAAGTGTAATTTCATTACTTTATAATTTTATCATTATGTTGCCCACGTGTGTCTCGATATTTAGATATTTTCATATCTTCAGTATTCATTTGATTAGTTTTAGATTTTTAGTATACATTTTTTCTTTTCAAAACTTTAATATACATTTTTCTTTTCATTGCCATATTCATGTTTTGCCTATTAAAAAGTAGATTATGGTCACTTCATATTTCAAATTCCTTGTTTACGCTTTGATCCTGAATTGTTTTGAAGATATGAGTATGAGCAATAGCACACTCTGCTGTTTAGGTCTTCTACAAGAACCAGCTTGCCCTGTCCCCTCCCCCTTTTTTTTTTTCACTCTCTAATGACCTTGATAAGTACCCTGCTTTAATGGATGCTAGCACAAATGTTTTTGTTTAGTTTTGAATTTGAAATTTTGGAGATTATATTTGCAAAGAACTTGGGCTGATATGATCTCTTATACCATTTTCAAACTTTTCATTACAAAGAACTTTGGCAATCCATTTGGATTTCCATACCACTTTCAAACCTTTCATTCAACTAGCTACTTTTATAAGTTCTCCTAAAGATTGACCACATTTGGGAGTGTATAAAGTTCCTTGTGCCTGTAAGATAGTCTACTTTGGGCAGACTAGTAGATCAGTTAACATACACATTGATGAACATAAAAATTACATCTGAAATCATCTGTATGGCAAGTTGGGATTGGCAGACCATGCCCTGGATACTCCTTCACATAGGATCAGATGGAGAAAAACATCTTTTTATTACATAGAAGTTACTACAGTTCTGAGAGGCTATCTTAGAATCAGCATCAGCTATGAAGCATTCTCCCAACCTCAACAAGTATAGTTGCATTAATTTACCAAAGATCTCAGAGACTGTAATTTTAAGAGACCTAATAGCTGGACTTCTCTAAATTAACTTTGTAGTTATCTGACCCATAGAGAGCACCACATAAGGACATTAGGTGTCAGTTACAATTTCAACTGTTTCTACAATTACTTGGTTAGTGCTGTGTGTGCCTGTCACAGTTCCATTGTGCTCTGATGATGCTGGGTAGAAAACCAGCAAAGTATTAGTGAGTTTAATAAATGTATTTTTTTTCTCTTGGTGTTAGTTATACCATTAAGCTTTATTATGGATAAGCCTTTCTATACAAATAATGGTTAGTTTTGATATCACTTTATTATTTACTAATTTTACACTAAAAGACACTCTCGATTTAATAAAGTCTAACTTCCACCTTAATATCTTTGAATTATTCAAGTTTACTATGTATGCAGGTTAGTTACTTTACTTGACAAGGAAAAATCTACAAATTAATGGTAATGTGATCCCATCCTTTTGGCCAACTTTTACATGGAGCATTTTGAGAAAAAAGCAATTAACACAGCTACAGCTATTTCCAAACCTTTAGTCAGGCTATTATATAGATGTATTTTTTGCCATTTGGTCCCATGGACAAGAAACTTTGAATTCCTTCTTAACTCTCCTTAACACTCAAAATTCACTTCACATTAGAAAAATTATCAAACAACTGTCTACCCTTTCTTGACATGTTAGTCACTCATTCTGAGATGGTTAATTTACTATTTTTTTTCTATTTATAGAAAGCCAACATACACTAGAAGATATCTACATAAACCATCATATCATCATCCAACCCAACAGTATGGAATGCTCAAAACATTAACTTGTAGAGCTACCACTAGAACAAACAGTGGCAGCTCTACAAATTACAACTAGGACAAATAGTTGTAGCTCTAGTGATAACTTGTAGAGTTATCTCTATTTGTTCTAGTGATGGAACCCTTGCCCTAGAACTCAACTATCTTTGCTATGCTTTTTTAGTCAATGGCTACAGTTCCTACATTTACACAATTATGGACACTACAACCGTGTTATAAATAATTATTTTAATTTCCCGACATTTTGATCTTCATATTAAGGTCATCATCTGGAGTACACACACACACACACACACATATATATATATATATATATATATATATATATATATATATACACAGAGACAAGCCAAATTACATTTCACACAGTATGCTGAAGAGACAATGATTTGATCAACGGTTATTTTACTGGCCTGACCTCTAGTGAAAATAAAATAAAATTACAATAAATAAATGAAATAAAATAAAATAACTACATCAGAGCTATATTCTATTTAAGACAACATCAGAGAAACATTCTTTCATATAGATAGTTTTGTTACAGTAAAAATGATGTACTAATTTAACACGACAATTGTTATATTAGATTTAAGATCCTGAATTACCTATGGCTCTATTTATAATTAACTTTTTGGGAGAAAGGTTAAGTGGATAGAATATGTGCCTTCCATATTCTTGGGATTTTTAGACCATCATTATTGTTAAGATTAGGGTGGTTGATAAGAATCTCATAAGTCTCCTTAAATTTACATTCACACCATGTTTTGGTGTGATGTAAACAGCAGGTACTTTTCCAGTCAATTCTATGTAAAGTGTTCAGGGCATGATCAGAAAGACCAGCTTGACCATAGTTATCATATTTAGTGTTGTTTATGTTCCTTTCTTCTGATAGGAATTGTGTGTCCTGTTTCTCCTATATAGGGCAAATTACAGGTGCAATGAATACGGTATACTCCAGGGCCTTGACATTAGACACTTTCCTCAGCCACCTAAACAAACAGCAGAAACGCATATAATTCACAATTGAGATTGAAAAGCAGGACACACTTCCGTTTCTAGATACACTTGTCACATGTCTTCCTTCTGACAGTCTTTCCTTCACTGTTTACTGGAAACCAACACATACTGGCCTATATATACACATGAACTCCTGCCACCACTCAACACAAAAACTAGGGGTCATTAATACACTAAAAAACAGGGCTTTGAAGATTTGCTACAATGAACAAGCACTTAAAGATGAATTAAAACTTATCAGCAATGTCTTAAAAAAAATTGTTACAGCCAAAATGCTATCAACAAAATGCTCTATAAGACCTCACTTAAAAACAAAAATAAACTTGAGTACAATAAAACTGTAACCATTTTATACATTAAAGGGATATCAGACAAAATAAACAGACTACTACAGAAATACAACCTTAAAGCCACCTTTAAACCTCCTGCAAAATTAAAGAACTTATTCAAATCATCTAATGATCCACTCCCTCTGCTGGCCCACCCTGGAGTATACTGTATTCATTGCACATGTAATTTGCCTTATACATGGGAAACAGGACACACAATTCCTATCAGAAAAAAGTAACATAACGACACATTATATATAATAACTATGGTCAAGCTGTCTTTCTGATCATGCCCTGAACATTTTACATAGAATTAACTGGAAAAGCACCTGCTGTTTACATCGCACCAAAACATGGTATGAACGTAAATTTAAGGAGACCTGTGAGATTCTTATCAACCACCCTAATCTTAACAATAATGATGGTCTAAAAATCCCAAGAATATGGAAGGCACATATTCTACCCACTTAACTTTTCTCCCAAAGAGTTAATTATAAATAGGACCATAGGTAATTCAGGATCTTAAATCTAATATAACAATTGTCATGTTAAATTAGTACATCATTTTTACTGTAACAAAACTATCTATATGAAAGAATGTGTCTCTGATGTTGTCTTAAATAGAATATAGCTTTGATGTAGTTATTTTATTTTATTTCATTTATTTATTGTAATTTTATTTTATTTTCACTAGAGGTCAGGCCAGTAAAATAACCATTGATCAAATCATTTTCTCTTCAGCATGCTGTGTGAAATTTAATTTAGCTTGTCTCTGTATATGTATGTGTATACTCCAGATGATGACCTTAATATGAAGGTCAAAACTTTGGGTGGAAAATTAAAATAATTATTTATAACACGGTTGTAGAGTTCATAATATGTGTAAAATGAATGCTGATCGCTATGTAACACTAAAGGAAAGAGTTACAGTTCCTACAAAATAGATAAAATACTATCCTTTTCCCTATTTCATCCCCTCCGCAAACACATACAACAGTAAAACATCATGATTCCTATCCTACATATCTGAGTATATCTGCAAAGATAGTAATAATAAAATACTAATAAAATATAACCTTCACACTACATTGAAGTGCAAACCACAGCAATTTCTGTTCCACACATTCTGGGTACATCTGAACAGATAGTCAATGTATTAAAATGCTATCTGATGAAAAATATCCAAACATCCCCTTTGTAGTAGTGGATGTGGCAATATATCACAACCATTGCTCATACAGGTATAAAAGGGAGCACATGA
The DNA here is from genome assembly GCF_054136105.1 of Typopeltis vanoorti. NCBI lineage: Eukaryota > Metazoa > Arthropoda > Arachnida > Uropygi > Thelyphonidae > Typopeltis > Typopeltis vanoorti. The sequence continues at coordinate 928,304 of NC_143568.1, read as the reverse complement.
TCTTGAAATCTCCATAGACAGACATTAGTAAAATGGGCTGTACTGAAAAGCTCAGTGATTAATTTTCAATGTACTCTGATGTTCCATTGTGCATCATAGGATGCATCCTTTGCAATAACTCAGTTTGGGAAATTTTGGAATGTAAGTGATATTATAAGTGATATGAAGTGGAAATACCTAAGAGCAACAACAGCACAGTCAAGATCTGGTAGGCTACCCAAAATCATAGAGCAGGAGTGCCAAGTAATGAAGCTTGTGGCATGAAAAAAAAAAAAAAAAAACTGTCCTCAGTTGAAATACTCACTACTGAATTCTAAAATGCCTCTGCAAACAACACTAGCACTAAAACTGTTCATTAGGAGCTGAAGAACATAGCCACACACAAGCCTGATATCAGTGCCAGCCTTTGGGGTGGAGTTGTTTAAAGCTCACTGGCATTGGACTCTAGAGCAGTGGAAGCCATATAGGTCTGACAGATGAGTCAGGATTTGGAAGATGCTAAGAGAATGCTACCTGCATGAATGTGTTGTGCCAACTGTGAAGTTTGGTAGAGGAAGCATGGTGGTCTTGTGCTATTTTTAATGGTTTGGGCTGGGTCCCCTAGTTCAAGTGATGAGGATTTATGCTGTGGCCTGCAATGACACTCTTCACAGTTCAGTCCTTCCAACTTTATGGCAACAATTCAATGAAGGCCCTTTCATATATCAATGTACTTTTCTGTGCAGGAATGGTTTGATGAGGTGGTGTGGAAGAACTTGACTATCCTGCACAGAGCCCTGATCTCAAATCCCATCGAACTACTGTGGATGAATTGGAATGCTGATTGCAAGCTAGGCCAAATTACTTGATGTCAGTAACCAATCTCACTAATGTTCTTCTGAAATAATAGAAGGGGAATTACCACAGCTGTGTAGCAAAATCTAGTGGAAAGTCTTCCCAGAATAATGAAGACAGTTATAGCAGTAAAGGGTGGACCAACTCCATATTAATATCTATATTAGAGTGAGAGTTGGGATGAGCAGGTGCTTGGATATTTTTGATCAGATAGTGTAAAATATCTTCACACCACATTAAAACCACATGTCAAATTTGCAACTTAGATCCACTCTTCTAACTACAAACTCCATCCTCTATCACATCCTAGAGTATATGAAGTGCCATGTGATTGTGACTTGGCCTACTGGACAGACGGGAAGATCTGGTAACATCTGCCTTGGAGTTTGTGGCGAATACTTTCTCTACCATTATTATTGCAAGCCAGGACTGGCAGAGCATGCTTTGGATGCCCCTTCACACAGGATTAGTTGAAACATAAAAACAAGTGTGATGTCTAGAAGTCATTACAAGTCAGAAGGAATATTTTTTCGTCAACAGTGGCTATGAAGCATTCTTCTAACCACCCCAATCCGAACAATAATGATGGTCTAAAAATCCCAAGCATATGGAAGGCACGTATTCTACCCACGGAACCTTTCTCTCTAAGAGTTAACCATAAACAGGACTGTAGATAATCCTGAATCTAAAATAACAATTGTAATGTTAAAAAAATAGGACATCATTGTTACTGAAAGAAGACTATCTATAAGAAAGAATATTTTTCTCATGTTATCTTAAATAGAATTTAGCTTTGATGTAGTTTCTAAATAATTAATTAATTAGTATTTTTTTTTTCACTAGAGGTCATGCCAGTAGAATAATTGTTGATTAAATCATTGTTTCTTTAGCTTACTGTGTGTAATGTAACTCAGCTTGTCCTTGCATGTTTGTATATACTCCAGATGATGATCTTAATATGAAGATCTTCTTATGAAGATCTTCTTAATATGAAGGTCTTTTGATCTTCACATTTTGATCCGAGTTATTTATAACACAGTTGTAAAGTCCATAATTTCTAAAATGAATGCTGATCACCGTGCAACACTAAAAGAAAGAATACTGTTAAAATATGTTATAAATGCTCTAAGGTTTAGTTTCTTGGCATCAAAAAATGCATATATTCTGTATGATTGTGCATTGTAGCAATGTCAAACATCTTTCTGTTGACATTGTTCATGTTTGTCTTTGGGCTTGCTTGCTTCCTGGGGGGGGGGGTATAGGGGTTCTGCTCATTTGTAGGTTTTTGTCCATCACCAAGTGGAGCCACTGCTTCAACTTTCTGCCCGAAGTTAGGAGGTCAGTTAGGAGCAATGAGCGCTTAATAGTTATCCTTTTTGATCACTCAATAAGATTCAGAGCAATCTTGTAGATCACTCGAAGCTTTTGGAGAAACTCTCCTGCACTTAAACAGCGGCTTGCCTCTTTTTTTGGGTGGGGGGATAGAACTAGTTTTGCTTGGTGGTGGGTTTTTGCCTGTCACTGAGCAGAGCCATTGCTGAACTTTCTGTCCTTGAGTGATTTAGGTCAGGAGTGATGAGTTAAGTAGTCATCCGCTAGTCACTCAGTGAGATTTAAAGTGATGGTTTAGATCACCCAGAGTTTTTGGAGAGGTATCCCTGCACTTTGACAGTACCTCATTAAATCCTAAACAGGTCTGGATAATGGCCCTTCCCATAATGCACAGCATTATACACATCCAAAAGAATATGTGCTTTGCATTATGGGATAATAAGGCAATTAATGTTAAGTCATTAGCCTCTATGTTCATATAGCCTAGTCATGAAGATACTTCACTTTCATACTTTGTTTGTTTACACTTGGATCAAGGATTAAACAAGAATGCAATTTCTTGTCAACTTTAATTTAATTTATAGCCAAGTGCAAAAACTTTTTACAAATAGTTATCATATCATATTCACTCAGTATTCATTTATTGATGGGATAATTATTTTTGTTGTTATTGTTTGGTTACAGATGATGATCTTGAATACAAGGCTTCACTTTTGGATATGCCAGATCTACCACATTGGTTGCACTGTCGTCATCCAAATGGATCTAATGATGCTTTTCTATATGGAGCTGCAGAAAAGCCTGGAGTTGTAAATATTGAGGTTAGGGTGATTACTGTAAAAATTTTAAGGAGAAGATTTTTTTTTAATTGCATTATAGTAAATTTTCCTGTTGTGGTTTAATGGCTGGCAATCATTATTTTGTGGCTGAAGCACAGTTTTGTGAGGTGAGGAGAAAGCAGCACTCTGTCAAACCTTCCAAAATGATGACATATCAGGAAAAACATTTTTTGTGAACATAACATTACTACTCTTTCATATAAAATGCAAGACCATTAGGAATGAGTTGTTTTGTTGCATTTAATGAAACAAGAGATGTGAATTTTGTGAAGAAAATTTATTACTACATAGTACTGTTATGCAGATTTTTGGAAGCATGCAGTGGACTCTTAATATAGCAAACATCACACTCACTATCAACTAAATACTGAAGAGTTCCATAGGTACAATGCTATGCTAAAAGAAATTTACTGTAATAAACTATTTCTATGTCTAAATTTGTATGAGTTTGTGTAGTAAAAGTCACTGTACATATAGTTTTTAGTTATTTCCACACTTATTGATGTATGCATGTGCACACACATTTAGGTACATGGCTCTAAAGTGAAGTCCATTTCCTTTCATTAACATAAGTGTGAAGGTATGCATAGGTGTTTAGAAAAATAAAAATAATGAAAGATGCAAATTAAAAATTACATCAGAAAATGCCGTATGAAACAATTCATCTGATGTTTTTCAATCTTTGATGTTATTCGATCTGTTTTATATCTCTGATGTCATTGAAGCTATTTTATATCTGTTGAAGTTCATCTATTAAGGGATTAACTATTGGATTAAAACTTCTGCAAAATGGTCTAGATTACAGGGATTAGGTATTATGTTTAGGAATTCCTGAGTACTCCAACTTAATATCATATACAATCCTCATTTGTTGACAGTGTACCTTATACAATACTTTTTTTTTTTTTTTGTATTATTATCCCATAGTATTATTACACCAGATCATAGAGGTCAAATTCGTATATTTTATACAGCACCTTTTCTGGGTTGTTATAAAGTTCACATTTAGAAATATTCATACAAGTTAGTAAATGCAGTGGTGATGCTTCCTCGATGTTACAGATTTTGTAGATGGGGAAGACTTTTTTTTTGCATTGCTAAACTTGCTTGGTCTTGTGTGGCTGGTCTTGAGGTGAGAGATCATGGTAGTGGCACAGCAATTAAACTTGGAGTTGACGATAGCTCTTGGTTTTTCTGCTGAATACCAGTGTTGAGTCTTGTCCTGGAGAATCATTCTTTTTATGTATTCTTTTTGAGTAGTTTTAAAAAAGATCGAAATCTGTGGTATCACTTGATATTGCTGTGTTGTGAATAGAGAACCTGTGGAACAAGTAAAACATTTCAGCTACTTAGGCACGATTTTTAGTGAAGATGGTAAATTAAATATGGAAATAGACAACAGAATCAACAAAGCTGGTATGGTAGGAAGTCAATTGAATAAATTCATATGGAATAAGAGAGAAATTAGTCGGAACACGAAATTAGCTGTACACATAACTGGTAATTAGTTTACGGAATTAACAACGCATATAAAGTATATTAATTAAAGGTAACTTTAATGAATAACTTCTATATTTCGGCAATGTCACATTGCCATCTTCAGGAACATAAAGATATGGTATGTGCACTCAGGAACTAACACAAAGCAAATGAGGAAGAAAGCAAGAAACTAATATTGTTCCTAAAGTCCTAATGGTGCCCTCTTGCTGGCTAATTTGGTAGTCTTGGCAGTTGGGCTGAAGTTCTCATAATGAAAGTCTCCCATATTTGGGGCAGTTTCATGCACCCAAATTTGTTGAGGTTAGGAACGTTTTTTAGAGCTGCTGAAGATTCTTTGAATAAACTTTCGTATTTAAACTTGCTGCGATGAATTATTTTTGTTTTCTTCCAACGAATTTTATGGTGGGTATCTAAGGCATGGTCTGCCAGCCCAGAGCGGCTGTACTGGTGAAACCGGATGTAGTCTTGGTGTTCTGAAATCCTGATATTTGTTGTTCTGCCTGTTTGACCAAAGTAGGACAATTTGCAGCTGCAAGGGACCTGGTATACACCAGGTAGGTCTAGGGGAAGTGGTTGGTCTTTGGTAGAGCGGATAAGGGATGCCAACTTTTTATATGGTCTGTAACAGGAAGTAAGGTCATATTTTTTGAGGATATTGGTTATTTTCTCACAGGTGCCCTGGATGTAGGGGATGGTGATAGACTTGGTGTAATCTTTATTGTGGAGGGGGTTGTGGTTTACAGGTTTTAGTATTTTTTGGGGGTTATAGCCATTGGCTAAGAAAGTGTTGAGGATGTGGTTTAGTTTAATAGTCAGGGCCTTGTCATCTGAGCAGATTAATTTTGTCCTGTTATATAGTGTTTTTATCACCCCATATTGTTGTGGGGGGGGGGAATTGCTGGTGAATGTATCTGCCAGTGTGGGTGGGTTTTCTGTAAACAGAGAAAACCAAAGATCCATCAAGTTGGCAGGTGATTAGCAGGAAAACGACCCAGAGGAAGACCAAGATATAGGTGGATTGATACGGTACAAAGTGCCGTAGACGATAGAAATATAAGATCTCGTAATGCTGGAGTCTTGACAAGTAACAGACTGATTTGGAGGGAAATTGTAGATAGCAAGTTAATAATGATGCAAATTTTGAAGATGATGACTTGATATTGCAGCCATTTTTGCTATGTCATCTGCAGTTTCATTTCCCTTTAATCCCACATGGGATGGAATCCATTGGAAAATTATTTCAGAATCCTTATGTAGTTTGTTTATGTTTTTTACTATGTCTCTAAGTATTTCTTCATGGCTAGTGTAGCAGTTCTTAATAGCTTGAAGGGCTACTAAGGAATCTGTGAAAAATATAAATTCATTTAGTGTTTGTTTATCCAAATGTTGCAGCATTGTGTTAATGGCTATTAATTCTGCATGGCAATCCAATGGCAATTCTGGAAGTGAGTAAACCACTTCCAGAATTGCCATTGGATTTTTGGAGCCATCTGTGTATATCTTTATTGAGTCAGGTCCATATTTCATTATTTTTGAAAGAGCTATGGATCTCAAGATTTCAGGGTTTTTTAGGCTTTTTTTCTCATGTTTCCCTATTTCAAAATTAATAACTATATTTTTCCTGTCTTGCTTTGGAGGAAATGTTGGGTAGTTGGCTATTTTATTTGGACAACCCAAGATAATTTTATTTTCCCTGATTTAATGCATTGTCGATTTTTTTCTTTATTCTGTTTGTTGGTTGCCACTTTTTAAAAAGTTCACTTATTCTCTGATGTGCAAGGTTGGTTCTTTTTTTCTACAAATTGAGTAAGATTTTCTTGCCACCTAATTTTTGAAGGAACAAGATTGGATTTGAATTCTGTTACTTTTCCAGAAGTTGTATTCCTTAGTCCTCATATGATTCTAGCTACATTTTTCTGAATTTTTATAAGCTTGTCTAAACTGGTTTGCGATGTTTGCATCCAGATGGGCAAAGCATATTCCATTATGGGTTGGACAATGGAGGTGTATGTGACTTTTAAGGTTTTAGCATCAGCTCCCCAGTCTCGACCAGAGATACTTTCATTATATTTAGTCTTCTTTTTGCTCTGACTGCAACAGTGTTGATATGTTTATTGAAGCTTAGTGATGGATCCAGAGTAACTCCAAGGTATTTGGAGTTTTCAATAAATGTAATTAGTTGACTGTTTAGCTTAATCTTTGGTCTCCACTTTCTGAGGTGGTTATTAATGGTAAATACACACACTTCTGATTTAGTAGGGTTAATTTTTTTTTTTTTGGTTTTCACAGTATGTAGATAAACTTTCAATGGCTTTGTTTAAGTGACCTTCTGCTATTTCTAAGTTGTTGTGAGCCGAGAATAGGACCAAATCATCAGTAAACATAGAAATCTTTGTTTCTTTATTTATAGTTTTGTCTAAGTCATTTAAGTAGATGGAAAATAAGAGTGAGCTCAAAATGCTGCCTTGAGGGAGTCCCTGTCTTATTTTCATTTTCTTGGAAAAGGTATTATTTATGTTTAGTTTAGATGAGATGATCAGGTTAGAACTTTCCCTTCTATTCCAATATGACAAAGTTTTTAGAAAAGTGTTTCTGCCTCCACACCTTGTCAAAAGCATTGCTGAAATCTATAAAAGCTATAATGATGGATTTGGTAGGTTTGATCTGGAAGTTATCTTGAATTGACTGGGTTAAGTAGAAAACTTGATTAGTTGTTGAGTGATTTCTTCTAAAGGCAGCCTGAAAATGTGGTAGTGTATTATTTTTGTTTAGATAGTAACTCAAACGTTGGAGTATAATTTTATCCATCGATTTGAAGTTAGTGAAATTGGTCGATAACATCTTGGTTGGTCTTGAGGTTTGTTAGGCTTCAAAATTAAATTGGTATCACTGTGGCTGGCTGTCTTCCAATCTTTTGGAGCTTTTCCTTGTTTTAGATGATTATTGTATAGGTGAAGTAGCCAATCTAGGTCTAGGAGAGGAAGATGCCTAATCATAATTCCTTGTATGTTATCTGGTCTACATGATTTGTTTATATCTAGTCTCTCCAAGGCATCTCTTAATTCAGATATTGTAAATGGATCCCAGAATAATTTGTTTTTATATTTTGGGGAATTTACAGCATTTTTCTGCTGTTGAGTCTGTTTTGATATTTGACGGTCTTTGCTAGTATTCATTTCTAGTTTGCTTATATTTTGAAAACGAAAGGCCAAGGTATTTGCGATCTCCCTATCCCCAATTTTGATATTTCCATCCGGGTCTTGTAGTGTGTTAGTTGTTAGTCTCACTTGCCTTTGGTTGGTCTCTTTGTAAATTAGCAGTCTCTGAAGTGTTTGGATTTAAGTTGTAGCAAAATTCTTGCCACCTAGTCTTTGTAATATATTATATTTTTGTTTAATTTCAGCATTTGTCTTGTTGTACTCAATCCTGGTTTTTGGAGAACTTCCAATTTTTATGATGTTAAATAATTAATTTCTTTTAGTTATTTTACTGGCAAGTTCCTGGTAAACATTTGTGTACTTAAATTAAGGGGATATTAAATCCCACATAGTTTTAAAACCGAATAAGAAACTCAAAGATTGGAATCAGAGAGTTTCTTGCCGAATATAGTAAACTATAAAGTATCGGCGACACTAGCGTTAGCCAATGCAAGTGATCCTAGTATGTAGTACAATACCGGGCAGCTCATTGCAGAGGTGGAGGAAGTTCAGATCGTTATTCTTAGGTATTTTCCATAATGTAAAAACACATTTCCTAGGAAATGTATGCTGTTATTACATTATGGAGGGAGGTCACTACCCAGACTGGTTTCAGCCTTTTTTGAGGCTTTTTGGATGCTAGTGTTGCCGATACTTTATAGTTTACTATATTCGGCAAGAAACTCTCTGATTCCAATCTTTGAGTTTCTTATTCGGTTTTAAAACTATGTGGGATTTAATATCCCCTTAATTTAAGTAATGTTTTCATTGCCGAAATGAAGCTTATTAGCTCTTTATACTTAAGTAACATTTGTGTAGTTTGAAATAACTTTTCTCCTGTAGCCTTTTGGGATACTTTTCTTTGCTGCATTTAGAATAGTATTCTTCCAAGTTATGTAGTCTTTGTCTAGGTCATCATGGTATGTGTGATCTTTCAGCATTTTGTTTACTTCATACTTGTATTTCTCCCAATTTGCCTTTTGGAAGTTCCAATGATATTTTCTTTTTTGGGTGGGTTTGGTCATTTTTGGGATCAGGTTAGTTAATATTGGGTATGGTCACTTCCTATTGGTTCCTGAGCAGACCAAATAGCTTTGCCATGAAGATCTGTTTAAAAAATTACTCAGGTCTTGAGTTTATTTCCTCAGAACTCCAAAACAGGTTATTTATTTATTTATTTATCGTATGGCTTGTACACATGGTTAAAAGACAATAAGATATAATACACACATGAGTATAGATAAGATACAGTTATATGATTTAAAAAAAAAAAAGTCTACATTCAGGCAAATACAAATATGAAATTTATGACAAGCATCAGACAGAAGATTAGTCATATTTTAACATTTAGGTGTTTGATCCAGTTGATCGCCTCTGGGGATAGGTCAAAGATATCCTTAAAATCACCTGGATATGCTGTCAGCTCGCATTCCTGTACTATATGGTAAATGGTTTGGGTCTCAGCTCCACAGGGACAGTGGGGATTTGGTATCTTACCCCACTTTGAAAGTAAATCTCCACATACAGCCTGTCCGAATCCTATTAGCCATTGTCCATATATTCCTGGGCAGGTCAAATCCAGATGGTTTTTGGAAGATGTTTATGTGATTGCGAACTTCGGGTGATACTGCTTGGGACCATCCCACCTACTCACCATACTGTCATTCTGGCTAAGAAGATTATGGGCAGTTTTTATGGCAGGTCTTCTGGATTTTAGTCTATTGGATAAAGCATCTGGAATAAATTCATGTATTGGGAGATTTTGGTTATTTAAAATTCTTTTATATTCACGGAGCAAGGGTTCCTGTCGTTGCAGTTCCGGAGGAGCAATATGGCTCAAAGTGGGGAGCCATTGTAAGGGTGTACTCCTAATGCAACCTGTTATTAAATGCAAAAAAAAAAAAAAAAATCAGCTAACGCCTTTTTATTCCCGTATACGGGAGTAGGCGAGGCCATTTAGCCCTATCTAACTTTTGGAGACTGAGTGGGCAGTTCAATCTCCACTGGTACCCAATCAGAGACAGATGGCCCAAGGCTATCACCACTTAAGCGGTCCGCAGTGAAGAGAGACAGCTCAAATGTGCTGCCATCTCGTGGTCCCTAACCCTAACACAATATATTTTTATGTCTGAAATAATGTGGGTTCTACGGTCGATTTTCTTGAGTTTACAGGACGAAAAACCCGAGTTTCCGGGAGGAAAAACCTGCTTGCCCATGCCAGAGATCGACTAACTCGGGAACCGGTCGAAAAAAGGCTTAGAAAAATTTCCTCTAGTCGCCGACTAGACTCGAAACCAAGCCTTCCTTCGTGCGGCCAAGCGCGGTGGTGTGCAAACGCCACATCCACTGAGCTACACAGGCTCTATTATTAAATGCAGAGTGGAATTAAGTTGAGTATCTAGTTTATTGACATGGTAACTATTGAGCCAGACAGGAGCACCATACTCTGCTGCACTGTAAACTAGACCCATTGCAGTGCACCGCAGAGTTGTGGCACTTGAGCCCCATATAGTACCACAAAGCTTCTAACTATGTTATTTCTGGTGCAAACTTTTGCAGCGATATTAATCATATGCTGTTTATATGTCAGAGTTTTCTATCCAGAGTTATTCCCAGATATTTAGGTGTCAGATTAAAAGAAATTAATGTTCCATCAGTATATATCTCTGGTTTTTGATTTACATGACTATTGTTCAGGTGAAAGCAAGAACATTCGGCTTTACCAGAATTTGGTGTTAATCTCCATTTTTTATAGAACTGCCATAAAGCCGACAGATCATTTGTCTATATTTCTTCAGTTCTTTTGATAGACTTGTCGCTGATCACCAAAGCTAGATCATCTGCATAAGCAAACTTCCTGCTGTCTGTTTCAGGAATATCTGCGATGTAAAGGCTAAAAAGCAGTGGTGCGAGCACTGAGCCCTGAGGTAATCCATTCTTAAGCACTCTCTGTTTACTGATGCTTCCTCTGGTGACTATCCTGAAATATCGATCCCATAGTAAGTTGTTTAGGAGACGACCCAATATTTTACATGGGATGATCTTAAGAAATTTATATATGAGTCCCTCCCTCCAAACAGTATCGTAAGCCGCTCAATAAAGACTGCAGTAGTCTTCAGGCATCTTTGAAATCCTGCTTCAATGTAGGTTGTTAAGCTGAGAACTTGATCTGTGCTGCTGCGATCTCTTCTGAACCCTGCTTGTTCTATTGGCACACGTTCCAAAATTTTATCGCTGATCCTGTTCAATATTAGTCTCTCAAACAATTTGTAGTTGGCACTTAAAAGGGCTATGGGGTGATAGCTTTCAGTTCTGTCTGCTGGCTTACCTGGTTTTAACACAGCAATGATTTTTGTCCTTTTAAATTCTTTAGGAACGCAGCCACTTTCAAGTATATCATTAAGTCCACAGTGCATCAGGAATTCATTATGAACATTGTCAAATCCAGGAGCCTTCCCTATTTTGATATTTTGAAGCACTGAGGATATTTCCTCATGGGAGAAAGGCAAAGAGAATTGTTGATTCTTTTGAGTTACAGACTTCATAGCCTTTAGTTTGCATTTTACCTCTTTGGTATGTTCTTTATCTATCGGAGCTCTGGAAAGCGAAACAATACGAGCAGCTATCTGATTTGGATCGACAAGAGGAGATTTCTTTGGTACAGAGGGGCTCGAACCAAGCTTTTTAAGTAGGGACCAGGCTTTTCTACTAGAGTGTTTGAAATCTATGTTTTCAGTTATTTGAATCTACTTTTCCCTACGAGCAGTGTTGAGACTATGGAGCAGTTCTTCTCCTATCTCAGGATCCTTACTTTCAAGGAATTCCCGATACAGGGATTTGCTTTGTTGGTCTATCCAGGCACGTATTCTTTTCGGTAGCCTTGAGGAATGTGTATTTTTGCCACCGCTATAACTATTCCAGTGAACCGTGTATAGTTTTTGCAAGTTGGGGGAATTCTTCTAAGGCGTGCGTCTAGATCCGCAGTGAAGTTTTCCCAAGTCGGCTTTTTGGAAATTCCATCTTGGTCTAGGAAATGATGTTATCACTTTGGGCTCCTAATTCCTTAAAGATGGGACAGTGCTGGCTATTTGGAAAAACCTCAAGTATATATATCTGAAAGTCTGTAGAGGCCGATTTTCACTATCAGTGGAGATGAATGTCAAATCTGTGTTTTATTCCTTATTCCAGGCTCTTGATTTAAAGGTACCTTTTTCCTTGCCATCAAAAACCAAGTGAAGATGGTGTTGATCTGCCCATTCAGCTAATATTTCCCCGTTTTGATCATTCATATCGTACTTCCAAGAAGTATGATGACTGTTGAACTCCCCAGAGTACGCCATTGGGTGGGAGTATATCTGTAGAATATCATTTGGCCAAACAGTTGCAGGTGGTTTATATACATTCACAATCGTAATGTCTGCTATTTTAACAGTGATCTTATGGATTTCGTTATCAGTCGAAGAAGATATCAGCACAGCATTCTCAATACCATTTCGAACATATGTTATGTTGCCGTAGCTATGACTGTAAGTAATCCCGAGAATGTCGTAGCCAGGGATTATTGCTCTAGATTTAACTTGATCTTCAGTTTCGATATGCGATTCTTGAATGAGAAGTAGATTGGTGTGTTTTTCTCGTAGAAGTTTAGAAAGACATTGACATTTTGATGCACTAATACCCTCAACATTTAACTGGAAGATACTGATATTATGTGCAATATTCCTTATCAGCTGGTTCGAAGAAGAACTGTTGTGAAAGTTTTGGGTTTCCATGTGTAAGTATGGTCAGGAGATTGCACAATGGTCTGGCCGCCACTCGCTCTACAGGTGTTTGCTATTCTCCTAAGATAATGAAGTTTTCTTCAGTGATATATGATTGGATAGTCTGGAAAGATTTGGTCCAGGTTTGTTAGGAGTATGATAACAATTGAATATGTTTAATGGTCTTTTACTTGGTTCCAGTATTTGGATTCCTTGTATTTCAGTTCCTTTTTCTACGCTGTCTAGTTCAACAACTTGATATGACAAGTTTTGAATTAGTGTCAGAAGCCCTTCTCCATTTTGGTCAGTAGACCTATCTTGTTGTATGATATCATAGTTTTTTAATGTTTAGTTTGCTGGTTTATCAAAGTTTGGTTTCCTGGATGCAGATAATATCAACGTCATGTTTGTCAGCTAGTAGAAATAGTTCATCTAGTTTTTCTTTGCTTGCTGGAATAATGATGCCATTTAAATTACATTGGATGATATTAATATTTCTTGTAATGGGTGGAATGATTTGCTCATTTTTCAACTCTGACGTCATTTCCAAATCAAGAGTCGTGTCGGTGCCCCATATGCAGTAGCATAGTTATAATCACTTTAATTTGTCTCCATGATGGGAAAAAAGAAATGCTGCTGTCATTAGATTATCCAGAGGACACCACGATGAGGTTACAGTCAGACTTTGCCCTCCATATTATATTGTCCAGGTATTCTCTATGGATTGTACTTTGAGTTTACAAAGTTGTGGACAGCAATCAGTACCTTGCTTTGCTAACAAATGCTGAATTTGCATACTTGGACTGATAGTTTTGTGGACTTGGCTTATCAGATTCTGTACTGAATTGGTTGAGACCAAAAAATATCATAGCATAATATGATTGAATTCTTGATTCGCTGGAGTCACAGGTTAGCAAAATTTTCCACTGCTTTTGTGGAGTTTTGTTGATCTTGTTTGAATTGTTAGATTTTTTCTCCTCTCTGGTGAACAGGCTGCAGGTTTGAATCTTGCTGTGGACATAGATGTATTGTGATTGTTTTGGGATAATGGAAATTTCATCACCCCAATGACAGATCACTGCCCACTTATCGGAGGCCTGAAGTAGATTGAAAAAGTTTCATGTTTGGTCTTTAGAGCAGGGGTTCTGGACCAAGTAAAATTGAATAAAATATACAAAAAAAATTACAAAAATTAATAGAAATACAAACAAAAAATCCTTAGCCATTCTACAATACTAATATACTATAGGTTTGCTACCTTTCATAAGAGGGAGTCACATTAAAAGAAAAGTGAAAAGTCAACTACAAGAACAATGTGAACAAAACTAATGGCAGATGCTACAACAGAAAAGAGGTGGAATTATAAAAATATCATGTATGACAGAAATAAAGCTAAAAATTGGTGAATTCCTTAAAAAAATGTGTAATGTAATTTTTATTCAGGCAGCATTCAGAGTTTATGCAGTATTTAACATTAAACTTAAAAAGAATGTAGTTTCAAGTAGAGTAATATGGAAAATTTTTAAAATGTTAATTTGGACAGCATGACTTATTTGTGTGTCTGTTCCCACTGAAGATGTTAGTAATGAAGAACTCAAAAAATTCTTCAAACATTAGAAAGGGAAACTGACACAAAGAAATAGGAAACTAAACTAGTTCTTGAAACTAAGCAATACAGTCGAAAATTAATCCTTGATCTGAAATATTTTTTAGTAAAACTTCGGAAAAGAAACGATGGTAATCATCTTTTTTTTTTTTTTTTAATGGTAAATAGCTACTAGATTTCTTTTCTGGATATAGACTAATCATTACTAAAACTATATTCCAAAATGAAGATGTATTATACCAGTGGTTAAATTCTAAACGAATAAGCTCTGGGGCCCTTAAAGTAAGGATCATAAATGTGAGGCTATTGCTAGATTGTCGCAACATTTTTAAAAATTTTATTTTTTTATTTATTCTGATGGAGTTAAAGCCATCTGGACTTCTCTTCCACTGTATTTGTATTTAATGTTTCCACCAGAAACATTAAATACAAATACAAAATTACAAATTAATATAATGCTTCTAACATAGGATTTCTTTTTTTTGCAGGATTTCTTTTTTCAGACCGTGCTTTTCAAGACACTTCATAAGTGAGTTCTTAATGTCCATTGCTTTGGTGCTTTCTAATTGAATTAAATCAAAGAATAGTGTTGTAACATCACCAACATTTATTGCACCCTGTATGTACACTATCAGAACAGTCTGGTTAGATATGGATGTACTTTCATTCAGAATAGTAGAAATTTTTGTGAAATGCACTATCTTAGTGCATATCACATTACTATGTAAAGCATACCCCACATCTAGCCCATTAAGAATCTGAAGATCAATTAATTTTGGATGATCTACAAAAGGACGATTATGCTTTGCAATATGATACGCAGTGCGAAACACACAGCACTGCGTTTCGTGAGCTAAAGAGTTCTGTCCTTCTACAATGTGTCACAATGAATTCTCACTTTTACTTCTAATAATTGCTTCTGCACTTTTGTGAGATTTGGTATCTCTATGTTCGTAAATTTTCTTTCTGAGTTGCCTTTGTTGGCATTGTTTAGACTCTTCCCCTTTAATATGTATTAATCCATTTATCCACTCTGATGCTAAGTGAATACCCTGATGTGAAGAACTTGTGCCTAAGGTCTGTACCTCTGCACATGTTTCACACCCCAAAACCTCCCTCCTTACAATTGTATTTACCTTTGAATTCTATCCACTGGTGAAGTGTCCAGCAAGTCAGCAAATCTTTCCTTTCGTTGAGCGTATTAATATTATCGCATTGCAACTGATGGGAATCCTGTGTTTCTGTGGATCATTACAGATTTCTTTCTCTTCAGAAACTACACACAAACTATCATTACAAACTCGTTTTGTATTATCACTATCATCCAAGCTATTTTTCTGTTTAAAGAAGGTACCAATGTATTTATCCATAGTTGAAATAGTAGTTGAAATAAACACAAAAATATTACACGATTTTCTTTGCTTCTCACAATCATGAGCTCTGATAAATAACTGCTAATGTGCTGTTCTGTTGTTGGTTACTGACTGTTGCCAACCAGAAAAGACAAAATATCGCTACGAGTCTGTCAAAATTCCGCTACACTACGCTGCAATAATGTTTGCTTATCAATTGCTGCAAGATAATGCATTACAGGAAGTTCTAAAAAACCCCCCTGTTCCTTTCATCACATGTTTGTAATCAGGCGACTGTTGATATTGACTTATATATACATATTCAAAACTCTAAACATTTATTGAATAATAACACAATAATGAAGGCATAATTACTGTAAAGGGAGAAAAGTTATAAAACAGAAAAATGTTCCGGGTCCAAGCACAGCGCATAAAAAAATTCTGGGGCCAGGCCCTGGAGGGCCCCAGCTGAATTTAACCACTGGTACATACAAGGTGTGGCTATTAAATAACAAGACTGGTTGCAAAAATGTGTTTTATTATTACAATTGTACAACTTAATTGTTATCCCCTTCAACATACTCTCCTCCTTTATCTATACACTGTTGCATACAATTTTTCCATTGTTGGAAGCAGTGCTGCAAGTCATCAGGTGTTATCTGCTTCAGTAGTGCTGCTGTTCTCTCCTTTGCCTCATCCACTGCAAGTCTGGCTGACAGCAGAGCCAGACTTACAGGAGGAAATCATCAGATGTGATGAGACGTGGATTTTCCAGTAAGTTCCAGAAACCAAAAGACAATCAATGCACTGGATGGTATGGTAATGGTTGAATGGGTACCAGAGGGTCTGACAGTTAACCAACATTGTTACCTTGAGGTTCTGGCCAAGCTGAGAGAAAGAGTGAGGAAGAAGAGACCCAATCTGTGGAAGAACAATGCTTGGATTCTCCATCAGGACAACGGTCCACCCACAGTGCACTGTCTGTAAAGCAGTATCTGGCTGATAAGAAGATTCCAGTGTTGGACCATCCACCTTACTCACTGGACTTCACTCCAAGTGAAAAGCCAATGGGGGAAATGTCACCCTTCTTTATTCAAAAAGGTTTAGAAGGACTGGCAGGACCTCCAAAAACTGTTAAGAAATTATATTCTGGCGATATCCTTGTGGAAATACTGTGTCATCTACATTCCAAGAAACATCAATGGATGGAATACCAATCACAGTAACACCTCATGAAACACTCGATTCCTGTAGAGGAGTGATATCAGAATGGGATCTCCGTGACGTTCCTGATGAGGAGATATGTTCAGAGCTTAAAGATCAGAAAGTGAAGGGTGTGAAGCGCATCCTAATGCGTAGGGATTTCACTTGGTTCCAACCAGGAACATCATCCTTACTTTTGATACATCAAAGCCTCCAACATTTGTAAAAGCAGGATATCTCAGCTGTCCTGTTAGAGTATACATCCCTAAATTTTCTAAGATGCTTTAAATGTCACAATAATGAAGGGCATGCCCAAACTGCCTTTCATGATTCTACCACCTTTGTCCAATGTGGTAATAAAGATCATGATGACAAATTTTGCTCTGCAAAAAAAAAAAACTAAATGTGTCAACTGTCGAGAAGATCATCCAGCTTAGTCTTGTGCATGTCAGAAGTGGAAAGATGTAAAGGAAATACAAAAAATTAAAACAGAATAAATCTTATCATATCAGGATGCAAAAAGAAAGCTATCCACCACCATCACACCTGCTCTGAGATCCTTGTATGCCAAGAAGGTAACAATTAAGAAAATGTCAACATGAACTCAAACTTGTATGTCTCTTCCACCATCTGATAATTTCATCATACTTGAACTTTATATTTGCCAATGCTCTGTTGAGCACATCAATCTCATGACCTATGGTCTTACTCCAGAGACAACTCGAAAAATGGTTCCATTTGATGAGAACCCACTTCTCAAAAAAATTATGGCCAAGATATCACTTAAAGATAAACCACTGGACATCCCCACAGAAAAAAATAGATACTTCGGTATCCACTGAAAGTAAATTAAACTTGCCAACTGACCCTAACACATCCGACGTATTGAATATTTTACCAGGGAAGAAATGGACACTGGCCATGCGTACTTCCCAAAACCAGTTAATAAATATAAACCTAACAAAGTTAAGCCCTCAACCTCCTAAAAACCAGACAAGTCTATGAAGCCAAAACAGTAGGAAAATTTTTCCAATGGAACTGTCGTGGGTTTCGCCAGAATATTGATGATATCAAGATTTTGTTGTAGAAACCCAAACCTAGGGAATTTCACTGTTGCAAGGACAGAACTGGAGTGCTTCTCCAATTTATTTACCACCAAGTACTGAGGTAAATGAAATCGGTCTTGATAATCTTATATTAAGAAGAGATAAAAAGGAAGTCACAAGACAGGATGTTGTGATGTACTGCTATATTTACCAATTTTCGGATTGATGCACCAAAGAAGAGAAGAATCTTATATTGCAGCTGCCTGAACCCATACTTCTATGGGGTGACTTTAATGGTCACAGTACTCAGTGGGATAGCCAACACAAATAGACAAGGTCAAATTATTGAAAGAATTTTTGACAATAATGACTTCTCCTTTTTGAATAACAGACTCAAATACTTTCTTCTATATGCCTATCTGCTCATATTCTGCAATTGATCTCACAATCCTCTCCTCTTCCATTCTTCCACTGCTCACATGGGACATTGAAGAGACCATATATCGAAGCAATCACTTTCCTGTTCTTTGCACGATGTGTTCATGGAACCATGCTCACATACACGGATGCCTATATGGAAAATGGACCATGTTGACTGGAACACTTTTTCTCATCTTGCAAAATTTAATGCTGATACCGTCAGTCAAACACCTATCAATGAAGCAGTAAAGTATATAACAGAGTGCATTGTCCAGGCAGCAACTGCCTCCATCCTGAGAACATCATCTCGATTTCCACTCTGTCCAAAGCCTTTATGGAATCCAGAATGCCAGCCAGACAGCCAAAAAAGATCAACACAGAGCGTGGTGTATATTTTGTAGATATTTCCCTACATCAAACTTTTAAGCTTAATAGCTTTTAAGCATGCTTGGGCCACAGCATGTTATTTGAGACGTCACAGTCAAAAGCAATCATGGATCTAGTTTAGCTCATCAATTAATCAAATGACTAATGCAAAAATTGTATGGGATAAAAACTAGAAAATGAAAGGTAGATATAAAACACACTTGTTTTTGTTTACCTTAGACCGTAATGGATGTCATGTTGCTAATCCCAAAGCTGTTGCAGAGACAATTTGGGAGAAAATTTTGCCAGGAAATTCAGCAGCAGCTTCACATCCACTTGAATTTTTAATACTAGAAGAGCAGCAAGAGAAACAAAGGCTAAATTTTTCTACCCAATGGGCTTGAGCTATACAATCAGCAATGCATCATTCCTGTGTTTATTTAAAAGAAAATAAGTGTAACACTTTTTGCTATCAAAGTTAACTCAATCACTGAACAGCTTTCTCCCACTGTAGACAATGCTCTATATGTTGATGACTTCACAATTTACTGTCACTCTTGTAACATGAGGGTAATTGAACTTCAGCAATCAATTGATCATGTTTCTCTGTAGGCTCTTAGTAACGGGTTCAGGTTTTTTTAGCAGAAAAAAGTTTAAAGAATCCAACCATGTACACTTCTGTTAAAAAAGCATTCTTCACCCAGATCCTGAATTAAGAATGGGATGAACCATTAGCTACAGACGCCAAGTTCTTGGGACTCATCTTTGACAGAAAACTTATGTTCCTTGCAATATTCAGCAACAAGAAAAAGTGCAAGAGAGTATTGAACCTCCTTCACACTCTATCCTATGCTGAGTGGGGTGTTGATCGATCTTCATTGCTTTGTCTTTATTGTGCACTTATACGTTCAAAGCTGGATTATGGATCTGAAGTCTATAGTTCTGCAAGGCAAAATAACCTGCGATGGCTGGATCCTATCAATCATCAGGGTATATGGATAGCTACTGGTGCCTTTCGCACATCACCTACTCAGTCTTTATGTTGAAGCAAATAAACTGGCTCTATCACTTAGATGGAATCAGTTCTTTCTTAATTATGTCCTAAAGATATTCTCTCCCAGAACATTCTACTTGGACTAGTCTCTTTTCTCTGTGGTGGCAAGCTCACTATCACACACTTCAGATAGTCATACGTCCTTTTGGTATGCATGTTAAAGAGACTATGCAAGCTGTTGGCATGAATGTTGACAACATTTATGCTGACAACACCAAACATAATAGCATCTCCTCCATGGCAGGTTTGCGTCCCATCCTGCAACTTTTCACTTTGTAAGCTACAGAAGTCTCATACTCCATCATCTGTCTACCTGCAATTGTTTAATGCATATAAAGCAGTCAACTCTGATTTCTTGCCCATCTCTGCTGATGGTTCAAGAACTGATAGCTATGTTAGCTGTGCTGCTGTGTTTCCTGACATTACCATCTCCAACCAGATCCCACCTGACTGCAGTAATTATACAGCAGAGTTGCATGCCATTCAGCTTGCACCTGTGCATATAAAAGAAAACTGCTACCACAAGTGTGTAATTTATACAGACTCAATGAGCTCTTCACAGGCTATCTTCTCTCCTATGTATAATTCACATCCACATCATACATCCAGTGCTGTATGATGTGTTACACCTGTGTGCAAAATGAAAACCCTTGATTTTGTTGTTCGGTTGTGTCAGATTCCCAGCTACATTGGAATTAAGGGAAATGAGACTGCAGATGCAGCTGTTAGATCAGCTCATACTTTTCTCCTTGTATTGTTTGATAGTATCATATACAGACAGTTTATAAGATCAAAGCTGATACCTATGTTGTGTATATAAAACAAAACTGCTGCCAAAAGTGATTGCTCATTGGCAGTCATCATGGCCAAGCCTCCATAGCTCAGTCGGTATAGACAAAGTCCTTTGGTCAGAAAGACCTGGGTTCGATTCCCATCTATGGCATGAAGAACTTTTATCTGCTCTCTTTCACCTAAAGGCGAGTTATCCAGGTCTCATGGAGGTAGAGGTTTTTTTCACCCAGAAACTCAGGTTTTTCGTCCCTCAGAACAGGCAAACCGATCCATGAACACACACAGATGTAAGGAGGGCTCAACCAGTCCTAAGGGATGGATGAGGAACAGGGGGAACCCCATACAAATAAATAAAGTGATTATGGCAGGAAGCATTGACAAACAAATTATATGACAGTAAGCCTGAAATTAAGCATTGGCATTTTAGTCAATGTATAAAGAGAAGAGAGGACAGTGTTCTTGCTAGGTTTCACATAGGTCACAGTCATCTTACACATTCTTATTTAATGAGGGCTGATGTGGGAAAAAAATGCAATACATGTCTCACTGTTTGTCATATTCTGATGGAGTGCCAGTACTTTACATGAGAGAGAAATGAAATTTTTACCTATCTAGCCAAGCCATATACACTCAGGCCAATGTTATCACTCATGCAGATTGCATGTTTTTAACTTTCTACAGAGAATTAATTTGTGCAAACACATTTGACTGTAATTTTGTTCATATGTAGATACTGCATTGTTTAACATTAATTTTGTTCATATGTAGATACTGCATTGTTTAACATTAATTTTGTACATACATATTATTTACTAGTTTATTTTTGACTATTTATGCATTACTGTAGCCTTTGACCTGGTGTATTTGTGTAACCTTGTTGTAATTTTGTTTATATGTAGATACTACATTGCTAAACTTAATTTTTGTGCATGTATATTGTTTAATAATTTCTTTTTGACTGTTTATATACTGCTGTAATAACATTTGCTGTAATTTTATTTATACGTAGATACTACATTCCTTAGCTTGGTTTTTGTACATGCATTTTGTTTACTCGATGTACTGCTGTAACTTTTGACCTTAAGTATTGCTGTAACCTTTTCAGTAATTTTATTTTAATGTAGATACTGCATTGTGAAACTTAACTTTTATGCATGCATATTGTTTATTTACTAATTTCTATTTAACTATATATGTACTTCTGTAACCTTTGTTGTAATTTTATTTATATGTATATACTGCACTGCTTGGCTTGGTTTTTATACATGCATATTGTTTTACAATTTTTCTTTGACTGTTTATGTATTGTTGTAACCTTTGACTTTGTGTGGTGCTGTAACCTTTACTATGGCACAGTATGACCTTTGCTTTTTTTTTTTTTTTTGCCAATAAACTATAAACCAACCAACCAACCTAATAAGTAAATTTCAATTGTCTAACATCAGTAAGGATTGTCTGTCCTGATAAGCACCTGGTTCTATACAGGCTAAAATGTTGGCTAGAACCCATAATGCAGATTTAGTAGAAATGAAGCATAATGCAGAAAAATGGAATTGATCATTACTTTTATGCTGTCTCTATTTTGTCTATCACAGAGACATTGCAAATACAATGTAAAACTTTCAGGACATGCATACTACACAACGAAAATGGAAATGATTACTTACTCATAATCCGAGTCGTAGAAATGGTGCTGTGTGTGGTTTCTCATTAAAATAAAATTGATTTCTTATATCTTAGGGAGTTTACACAATCATATTTATTTAGCTTTAAGTTGTTTTTAAAAGCAGCTGTAGATTATATTTACTATCCTGTGGATGGATAGTATTTTTTTTTCTGTATGATTCTGTGTGTGTGTGTGTGTGTGTGTGTGTGTGATATCAGAGCATGGACTGCCAGATCTGATTGTCCATAGTTGTGGCACCAGATGTATTTCTTGTGCTCTTCTAGGTGGATGGTGGCTGTTCTTCTGGCCTATTTAAAAAGTTTCGCTTACATACACACCTACTCTGTAGACTCATAGAACCAAGAGAGATCACTGGTGATAGAATATAAAAAAAACAAAACAGCTAACACTTTTTTATTCCTGTATAGGGAGTAGGCGAGGCCATTTTAGCCCTATCTAACTTTTGGAGACTGAGTGGGCGTTCAATCTCCACTGGTACCCAATCAGAGATATCTGGCCCAAGGCTACTACCAATTAAGCAGCATGCAGTCAAGAGGTGGCTCAACAAGTGCCACCATCTCATGGTCCCTAAACCTAACACAATATATTTAATGTCTGAAATAGTATGGGTTCTGCGGTCAATTTTCTTGAGTTTATGGGACGAAAAACCTGAGTTTCCGAGAGGAAAACTCGCTTGCCCATGCCAGAGATTGACTAACTCTGGAACCGGTCGAAAAAAGGCTTAGAAAAAATTTCCTCTAGTCGCTGACTAGATTTGAAACCAAGTCTTCCTTCGTGCAGTCAAGCACAGTGAAGTGCAAACGCCACATCCACTGAGCTACACAGGTGATGGAATATGTGAAAATTTATTTCTTTAAAGTCCTGGGTATTTTTTTTTCTGGGTGCTACGGATATAGGGAATGGTAATAGATTTACTATAATCAATATGCTGTGGAATGATTGGAGGGCAGGAATTCAGTATTAAATTATGTTGTAATTATAACAATTGGCAAAGATGTGGCTGATATTGTAGAATTCAGCTGTTAGGGATATATAGTTAAAACAAAGATTACTGGATCTCTTAGATAGTGTTGTAATGCAATCTATTCGGAGGAAGGTGTAATGGGATGACTCTGTAAATATATCTGCCCAAATGAGAGAAACATAAGAAGCCAAATTAAAGACATACTTAACTTACGTGAAAAATAATTTGAAGTGATTGAAACAAGAAATGCACTCACGTGTAACAGAAAATTTCTTAAAAGTTAATGAATTGATTTTAATGAAAAATTCTTCTTCTTCTCTTTAAGGATTAGGGATTTGCCTATTCCAGCTCCACTGGTCTCTCCATCTTGCCGCTGGTCTTCCTCTCTCTCTCTCTCTCTCTTTTTCCCTTTGGTCTATATCGATCCACTTCTTTTGGTAGCCGATATCTTTCCATCCTAAATAGATGTTCTTGACATTTCTCTCTATGTTCCTTGATCTTTTCATTTATGTTATAAATATCTAGTTCTTTTCTTATGTCTTTATTTCTTATATAGTCCAATTTTGTGCATTCTTTTATTCCATATAGTAGAGTGGGAGTGGCCATTACTTTGTAAAATTTTAGTATAGTTTCTCATCTTATTTTTTTATTCAGTGTTCTTTTAATTGTCCCACAGCTTTTCTGAAATTTCTTTCAGAAAAGCTGTTGGACATCTATATAATTTTCTTCTATATATTTATCTTTTTGATATGTTATTATGTTGCCTCAATAATTGTGTCATCTGTTCTGTTACTTTATTTTCTATAACTATTTTTTATCTAACATGATCTCGACCTCTAAATGCCGTGAGATTTTTAAATTGCCTTATTTTGTTTAATTCGTAAATTGATTTTTGAAGTTCATGTTCATCGTCTTGTAATATAATGTGATCATCTGCATACAGCATTGTATTGCTAACAGTGCTGGTTAACTGGATACCTTGTTTTATTGTTATTTTCCATATTTTAATAATCTGATCAATATGTATATTGAATAGAGTTGGGGATAAGTTACATCCCTGTCTGACACCCTGATTTATTTCAATCTCTTCTGTTAATTTATTACCTAACTGCAACTGTATTTTTGTATCTTTATATAAATTTTGTATAGCTTGTAGTAAATGCAATAAATATAATTTTTTTTTCATTTTATTCCATAGTGTATTTTATCAAAAGCTTTTTCATAATCTATAAAGGCCATATGAGTCTCTAAATTAAATCTTGTCTTTTTTCAATAATTTGTTTTAGCACATAGATATTGTCTATACATGATCTTTCATGTCTGAAGCTATTTTGTTCATCTGAGAGTAGATTGTTTGCAATATTTCTAAGTCTTTTATTCAGGATTTTACTGTAAATTTTGTAATCTATATTTAATAAACTTATTCCTCTGTAATTTCCACAATCATCTCTGTCTCATTTCTTAAATATAGATATAATCTTAGCTTTTAACCAATCTGATGGAACCTCACATTTCCTCCAACAGTTATTTATTAATTTTAAGAATCTGTGATGTAAATATTATTATTATTATTTCGTGACACCTCCAAGTAGTTCAATGACTCATTGAGGGAGGGCACTTACTCTACAACTGTCTGTCTCCACCACTTCCATCTATCTCAGTCATCTACACCAATGCCATCTACTGCCACCACCACCACCACTAGTATTTTTTTTCTGTAAATTGTGTATGTCCTGAAGGCCGATTTGTCTGAATGCGAGATGAAAAACCTGAGTTTCGGGAGAAAAAACCAGCCACCTCCATATGAGATCGACTAACTCATTTCAGTTGAAAAAAATATTCTCTGCCATATTTCCAATGCTCTGTATTTATGCCATCTAATCTAGTGGATTTTCTATTTTTTTGATACCTTTATTGCTTCTTTTAGTTCTTCCAATTTTATTGGTTCTATATCAGTACTGATTTCTTCATTATTAAATTTGGGTTATACCATAAATTCTTATAATGTTCTCTTCATTGTTTCTCTTATATTATGTTGATTTGTGCTATATCTCTTTCATAGTTATTTAATTTCCTTAATATTTTGTAAGTTATGTCTTGTCTTCCATGTATATGTCTTCTATTTTATTAATAAATTTGTCCCAAAAATCTTGGTGAGTTCTCTGCACTATGGTTTTAGCTATATTTCTTTTGTTTTTATGTATTTCTTCTGTTTCCTTTGTATGTTTTTGAAGGAGTAATTTGTATGCCATTTTTTTTTCTTTTATTGGATTTTTATATCTGTGTTCCAGATTTTTAATGTTTTTCTTTTTAATATTTTATTTTTCTTTCCACGTACTTCAGAGGCTGCTTTATGGATGATCTTTATTAAAGTTTTCCATTCTTCTTTTATATCTTCACTGATTTGGGCTTCTTTTAGGTAATCTGTTAATCTTTCGAATGCTTTCTTTTTGTAATAGATATACTTTGTGATTATATATATATAATCTGTTAATCTTTATAATGTTTTTTCTTTTTGTAATAGATATACTTTGTATACTTGTTCTCTTTCTTGTTTTTTCTTATTTACTTCCTTTCTCCATTTTGCTAGTATTTCTGTTTTAGAGACTACTAAGTAGTGATCTGAAAAAAAATTTTACTTCCTCTGTAAACATGTATATCTCTCACTTGTGGAGCTAGTTTAAAAAAAAAAAAAAATCAGCTAACACCTTTTTATTCCCGTATATATAGGGAGTAGGCGAGGCCATTTTCCGTATATCCCTATCTAACTTTTGGAGACTGAGTGGGCATTCAATCTCCACTGGTGCCCAATTAGAGATAGCTGGCCCAAGGCTATCACTAATTAAGCGCCACACAGTGAAGAATGACGGCTCAACAAGTGCCACCATCTCGTGGTCCCTAACCCTAACGCTCGTATTTAATGGCTGAAATAATGTAGGTTTTACGGTCGATTTTCTTGAGTTTACGGGACGAAAAACTAGAGTTTCCGGGAGAAAAAACCCGCTTGCCCTTGCCAGAAATTGACTAACTCGGGAACCAGTCGAAAAAAGGCTTAGAAATATTTCCTCTAGTCGCCGACTAGACTCGAAATCAAGTCTTCCTTCGTGCGGTCAGGCGCCGTGGTGTACAAACGCCACATCCATTGAACTACACAGGCTAATTAGTTTCTGATTAGTAATGATATAATTAATTATAGATCTTGTTCCTCTGCCATTCCAAGGATATATATATATATATATATATATATACATATATTTTTTTTTTTGAAAAAAAATATTGCTTATTTTAAACTTATTGAAAATACAGAAGTCTAATAGTTCTTGACCATTGTTATTCATGAAAATTTCTCCGTATTTTCCTAAGACATTTGGGATTGGGGTACATGTCCCTACCTTCTTCAGGGACATATACTCCTAAGATATTTAAGTAGCTTCTATTTGTTTTTAATTGTAACTGTTATAATCCAATCATTTACAAAATTGTACTTTCATATTCTATTTTTCCATTTATTATCAATTAAAATGGCTACACCACTAGAAGTTCTGATATATTGGTCCACTCCCTATATAGCATAGTAAAAACTATCTACATCTTTTATTCCCTTTAATTTCTTTTTTGTTTCTGTTATCACAGCTATATTAATATTTTTAGTTTTTAGTTGTTTTAATAATTATAACTCCTTTGTTGTTATGCTTTGCATATTCCACGTGGCTACTTTTAAAATGTCCGAGATTCTTAATCAGTTACTTTTATCCTTACTTGGTCATTTTCTGTTGTTTCGGTTTGATGAATTTTACAGTTCAAGCCAGAGTTATAGAAATTTTTTACTTGGTAAGGTAACCAGCCTTACACAAAACTGTCAACCTGGAGAAGGACTCATGTGTCTCTCTTTTAGTCTGGCCCCTACCTTTCGACCTGACCAGCTAGAAAGGCCATACCAGTAGCTTAGCTACTGCTGACATAGCTCTTGAGGTCATCAGTGCAAGCAAACATCCCTACCACATCAAGGTGGGGGGGGGGGATACCATTAAGAGGAATGAAAAATTATGAAAGTTAATAGAACAGTTTATTGCAATTTGGTTTGCTTTACTGAATTCAGAAGAAAAGGACCCCCTCCCCCAAGATTAATTTTTGAATTCAGTGGTCCTCTTCCACACCAAGCTTTCAGTCAGCCTTTTTTTTTTTCTTTCATCATCATCGTCAAATTCCTGCCATGTACCCTCAAGGTGTTTACAGATATGATAGTACTACATGAAAAATTTACATCATTACTAACTTCCTATTTACAATTTTCCTCCAAATCAGTCTGTTACCTGTCAAGACTCCAACATTATCAGATCTTATATTTCTGTTGTCTAAGGTACTTTTTACCGTATCAATCAACCTATATCTTGGTCTTCCTCTGGGTCATTTTTGTGCTAACATGGCAGAGAACACTTGTTTTGCTAATCTTTACTCGCCCATTCTGTTTAAGTGGCCATACTATCTGAGATTAGCTCTGCTAACACATTCCTGGATGCTGACAATGTCAGGTTCTTTCCTAATATTATCATTTTTAATATGATATTGCCATTGATGCCATCTGTTCATGCCTCTAATCTTTCTCAGGACTCTCATATCTGCAGTCTCTAATCTTTGGTCAAGTGTTTTACTTCTGACCCATAAGTTAAAACTGGTTTGAAAACTGTCATGTATACAGCTAATTTAGTGTTCCGACTAATTTCTCTCTTATTCCACATGAATTTATTCAGTTGACTTCCTACCATACCAGCTTTGTTGATTCTGTTGTCTATTTCCATATTTAATTTACCATCTTCACTAAAAATCGTGCCTAAGTAGCTGAAATGTTTTATCTGTTCCACGGGTTCTCTGTCCATAATGCAGTTGACATTTTTAATGATTCTGCCTATTTTCATTGTTGTTCTCTTTTTAATGCTGACCTTCATATCATATCTATTACAACAGCTATTCAATTTAGTCAGAGAATCTTGCAGACTTTTAGCAGATTTATTTAGAAGTATAACATCATCCGCATAAAGCAAAGAGCTGACATTAACATCTCCAATTCTGATATCATGTTTAATACCACTTTCCTTCATAATGTGATCCATATAGATAATGAATAACAGACGGGATAATGTACATCCTTGTCTCACACCAGATTTAACATTAAACCATCTTCGTGTACTTCCTTCAATTCTAACTGCTGACTTACAACTCAAATAAAGACTAAGTATTGCTTGATATAATGCCCCATTGACACCATATAACTGTAAAGTATTGAATAGCTTCTCTCTTGGCACCTTGTCATATGGCTTTTCCAGATCTAGAAAACTTAAATACAAATCTTTCTTATATTCCCATGATTTCTCAACTATTTGTCGTAAAGTGAAGATCTGATCCTGACAGCCTCTATTTGGTCTGAATTCAGCTTGTTATTCACCAAGCTTTTCTTCCACAATTCTTCTCAACTGTTTCTTAAGTATACTTGCATAAATCTTACTAGGAACACTCAGGGAAATACTCACATTTAGTTTTATTTCCCTTTTTATATATGGGTACTATGAGATTTCTACTCCAATCATCTGGAATTCGTCCCTCTGTCCAGCCACTGTAAGACTTTTATACCACCATACTTTAGCATTTCTGGTCGAATATCATCTACTCCTGCTGCTTTTCCACATTTCAAGCCTTCGATGGCTTCAAGTATTTATATGTATTCCTGACTGTATGCCTGTTGAGTATTTTTTTACCACTGTGCTATCACTGCTTATTTCATTTAGCAATTTTTCGAAGTAATTACTCCATACCTCAAGGATATCTTTTTCTCCTGTTTTCATGTCACCTTTATCATCTCTAACTCCTTTTACAGCACTCTTTCCTCCATTTCTAAGCTTCTTCAACAACCTCCAGAATATCTTACTACCTTCTTGATATTTATTTTCTATGTTCTTGCCAAAGTCCTCCCATGACTTTTGTTTAGCTAGTTTTACACAGTGTTTAGCTTTCTTACATTTGTCTCTGTGTTCTTTCAGAGCACAAGCTGACTTATTTGCCAGGAACTTTTGATATGCTTTCTTCTTTTCCTTCACTGACTCTTTAACTTCATGTGTCCACCATGGAGTTCTGATTTTTCTATCCTTGCAGACAACCTCGCCACATGCCTTTCTGGATGAATCAATCAGCGTTTTCTTCAAGGCTTGCCCTGAATCACCAAGGTTTGGTTCCTGTTCTAAAACTCTTTCATTTTTTCTTCAATAATCTTTGTGTATTTTAGTCTACAGTTCACATCTCAGAGCTGTTCAACTTTTATTTGCTTTTAAACATTCTTACATGTTATTCTTTTCGATATGAAATTCAATTTTATCCTGCTCAAGACTAAATAGTGATCACTTCCAATTTCAAATCCTCTATACACTCTGGTGTCCTGCACCAGGGAGAAAACATCACTATCAACAATAACATAGTCAATGAGACTTTTCTTATTCCTTGCCTCTTCTCTCCATGTGAATTTGTGCACATTTTTATGTTGGAACATGGTGGTGTTAGTAATAACCAGTCCATGTCCTGAGCAGAAATCCAACAGGTATTTGCCATTATTATTTTGCTCTTTTCTACAGATTTTCCCAAAATATTTTTGTATGTCTGACAATCATTTCCTACTCTGCTATTTAGATCCCCAACAAGGACCAACTGTTCCTTTTTCATTGTGTGTCTGTTGCTTTCTCTAAAGCCTCAAAAAAATCCCTCCACTTCTACCTTAGTAGAACCTTCTGTGGGACCATAGGCACAAATAAGTCTCATTGTCCAGTTCCTCATTCATATTTGCCCACATCACTCTACTTGAAACTGCCTACCATTCAAGAAGATGAGCCTCGTATTTAGTGTTGAATACTTTGGCTACTCCTTCTTTTCCTTGATTGTCATTGCCTGAATAGAACATTTTGTATTTATTGCTCAGAAAGATCTCACCAGATTTTGTCTATTTTGTTTCAGTCACCACTATTATGTTGATCCTATACTTATCTAATTTCTCAGCCAGCTCCATTTCTTTGCCATTCAGGCTTCTTATATTGATAGTACTGATCTTTAACTCTGGTGATGTTGTGTTGGGGTGTGTTTTCAGATTTGTTCCAGTAGCTGATTTTACACAGTGCGCCCTGGTTCCCTGGCAAAAACAGTGAGGGCCTTGTTTAACTAGGTGACGCCCCAGCTGGCATGAAATTCTGTCATGTTGTACCATCATTTTGTATTTTGGTTTAAGCCAATAAGAATACAATTTGGTTCTTCAAATCCCAAATTGCCAGCCCATCCTCTTTCGTTCAGTATCCAGGTAGATACCCAAAAGGTTGCACCATGGGAAGGTGAAGATTGGACATTAGGTCAGAAGCCCTGGTCGGTTCTTCAAATTCCTTTAAAGACTATGTGGAGGTCTGCTCTCAATTATACAGCTTTGACCCTTAAGCACCCCTTTGGCCTTTAAACTTGCCCCTGCATAGTACGATTTCATGTGTTGTAGTTATTATGCAGCTGTTGGCAGTTATAGCTAGAGTATTTTAAGCTTTAGATATCTATCATCATCTCTTGCTATAGCAAAAACACCATTATAACAACCTTGAAACCCTCATCAGCAGATAATCAGCTCAACAGCCAAGAACACCCAACCAATGTCAATAGGTGGCATAATTATAGGACTTTAGGTCATCCTGTATCTCTCCTGTTCAATCTTTGTTACTGAAGCGTGCCTGCATGCATGTGTTTAATACCAGTGTATTAATCCTGTGGACGCCGATTTTACTGGTGAAATATAGGAAGTAATAATTAAATTTCTGGTCTATGTGATCAATTTTCTTAAACAACATGATGCTGGAGAATCAACATATATCCCTAAAACTAGGAATATACCAAGTTTGTTCACAATCCAGTCCCTGTAGGCACAATACTGTGCTAAAGATGTTTACTGTAGCAAATTATGTAATATAACTATCATGTGGTCCTCATAGATTTGTTCTAGTGAGAGTTAACTATAAGAACTAAACTCTAATATCCCTTGTCATCTTGCAATTTCATATTTAATATTATTTCATTAAAAAAATAAATATGAACTTGAGGACATTACCAGCTTTTGTTTTGAACATTTGTATTACAAAAATATATATTTAATTCATATTTATAAACTGGGTTGAAGGAGGTCGCTCGTCATGATAAACTTTAATATGAGCTAGCTGATAGAATCTACTACTAGTAAGTGAACACCATTAGGATGCACACTATTGTATATTGTAAAAACACATGGTTCTGTAATTCCATTTCACCTCTCACAAATAATTAACATTATGAATTACCAAAAGTGTTATTACAGTTCAAATTTGGAGAGGTAGGAACAGTAGATGACTGTTTTAATAAGTTTAAATACATCTTCATATCTGATTTCTTTTAAAAGTTAGGTTATTTTATTTTATTTTTTTGTGACAGATTACAGATATTTAGTTTGTGTGTCAAGCTCGCATTTCTCAGTCCTACTTAAAATACCAATTATGAAGCATCTGCTATTTTATACTCTATGTTATCAGTGATGGTGAATGCCTTCTGCATTCTCTTTTTACCTTTTTTCCACACTATGCTAGAGAGCACAATGCAATATATAAATACAAATAAGTGAAGATGTGATATATAAGTGCACATAAGTGAGTTTGAGTATGTGATAAGATATGTATATAAGCACAAATTCTTGGTTTTCGCAATACTGTAAATTGATAATGCAATGTGAATGTAGTCTCCCATTGTCAATATGGCATGTTACTTTCTATTCAGATGTTACTTTCTATTTAGATTTATGGGGGGGGAGGATATGGGAGTAAGCATGGTCAGCAAAGAGAGTGAGGAAATGAATGATATGCGTTGTTGGCAGTGAGTACATCAATAATGAGTGAAATTTAAGATAAAATAAATATTGACGGGTATTGTATGAATTAAGTCATTGCATGATGAATTCTCAGACTTTGCAAAGATACTCAAATAATAACATGTTTAGAGGCGCATGTGCAAACATGCACATGGAAAGTGATGTTAGTTCTATAAAAATCGAAATAAATGCACATCTGTTGGTTTTTAGTTGTATTTCTGTGAGCAACAGAGTGAGGAGTGGTTTCTTTTCATGGAGGGTGGTTGAACCATGGAATGCATTGCCTGATAGAGTGGTGAGAGCACAAACAGTCAGTGAGTTCAAAGAGTGGTATGATAGATTTTGTGTTTTCTAGGAAGAGCCTCCCATGATGAGTCTTTTGACTCTATGGAGGCGTGAATCATAATAAAAATTGTAAATGTGCATAAGTATCTATTATATTTATATTTCCAGATGTATTTGAGTTTTTCTTCAGCTCTGGCTGGATGGATTCTGTTTAGAGTATAGAAACCTTATAGAAATTTGTCAATTGATATCAATTTTTCATTTGTAAAATTAAAAAAAGATTCAAAATGTTGCAAAGCTGTAACTGTGTTTGGGTTGGATAGACTTGAAACAAAATTTTGCACTTAAGCTAATTACTAAATGTGTACACTTAAATCAATTTTGATTATAATCAGAATTTGACATTTTAATGAACAATTTTAATAACTATTTTTTGAGGAAAAATGATTATTATTATCATCCAGGCCTCCATGGAGTCAAAAGATTCATTGTGGGAGGTCATTTTTAGGAAACAAAGTTTATCATACCACTCCTTGAACCCATTGACCGTTCCTGCTCCAACCACTCTCTCAAGCAATGCATTCCAAGGTTCAACCGCCCTCCACGCAATGAAACCAATCATCACTCTCTTGCACACAGCCTCCTTTCGTAACTTCCAGGGATGGCCCCTTGTCATCGTTCCTTCTCACCATTCCACCAAGTGAAAGAACTCTCCAATGTCTACCTTGTAACTGCCTCTCAACAGTTTAAAAATCTCGATCATATCACCTCTCCTTCTTCTATCCACCAAACTCTGCAGTCCACATTCCCTCAGTCGATCCTCATAACTCATATTGTTCAGTCCTGAAACCATCTTTGTTATCTGCCTCTGTACCCTTTCCACAGTCAATTTATCCCCTTCAAATTCTGGGGACCAAATCTGAGAACAATAGTCTAAGTGTGGTCTGATCAGGGTCTTATACAATGGAATGATAACTCTTTTATCTCTGCAGGTCAGCGTCCTTCTCAGTATTGCAGCAATCCTCTGAGTTACCCTCACCGCCTTTGCAATATGCTCCCTGAATTTCAGTTTTCTATCAGTCATCACCCCCATATCTCTTGTCTCCCGTACCTCCTCCAGTACAGCTCCTCCAATTGAGTATGCATCCTCCCATCGATGGATCCCAAACCTCAAGACTTTACATTTTTCTGTGCCCCATTCATTTGCCCATCTGTCTAGTTTATTCAAATCCTCTTGCAGGGCTGCCATGTCTGCACTATTACTGATAACCCTTCCCAGCTTCAGATCATCTACAAACAAGTGAATGTCCCCTTAAGGATAAAATAAAAAAAGATTAGGTAAAATAACTATTTTTTTTTTTTTTGTTAATTTTAATGATAGTTATAATTCTGTTTTGGCTAAATGGGATTTAATGAAATGCAATAAGTATTCTCACAAATTTTGGTTTGGCATGGAGAGTTTTCAGCAGAGCCAACAAAATTTCTGTTTACAGTTTATAAAGGAAAAACAAAATTCACTCCAGGTGAAATGGTTGTTATAATGAACAGTGTCAATGTAGAAGAATGTCATCATAAAATGCACCAGTGTATAATTCTCAGATAATTTCCTTGTTTATTTTCAATTTCAGATTATTGCTTTAAACAAAAACAATTATGAAACATCCCGCAAAGTGATGAAATTCACAGTTGAACATCATCCAAGTAAGTTTCCCATTTCCATTTAGATAGAGCTTCCTTTTAAACATGTGCAGTACCATACAATATTTTATTTCTTTCACTTAATTGTCTGCTAATTGAATGAAATTGCACATTATAATTAAATTTTTAATGTAATTAAAAATAAGTAAATCACTTTTAGCATAAGTACTGAATTGAACTAATTGTCAATTTATTTAATATGCTTTTGCAATATCTGCTTATGTTTCCAAAGAATCCACTTGACCAATTTTGTTCATTTTTTGGTTTAAGTGTAAGCTGAAGCATAAATTTATAGAAAATGATAAATTTCACAAAAGTTTTATCTGAAAATTGAAGGAAATTGTGCATTGTATATTTCTTTTAAGAGCCAGTTTTGTGAACTGCCTAGCCCTTAAACGTATGCCAATCATCTTAGTAATGTATATCCTTCCAACAAGAGAGGATAAGAAGTGGTAATTGCTGAACACTAGTGAAGCTTATCCTTTGAGAACAGATTCATTTTTGCATGTGAGGAATGGCAAAAATTATATGAAACCAAATAGCAAATATAGTAATTAAGTTTATCCTGCATCATCATTTGTACTGCAGTAATTTTAATTCACACACATACACAAAAATGCATTAAGAGTTAAGCAAGATAAATAGAAGGATTTTCCACCTACCCTAAAATAAATTTGGAAAACTGACTTGTTCTAATCCACTGTGCAATCCTCACCTTCCTATTGTTTCATTCTTAGGATCTGCTTAGGTGCTGAATGAATAAGAATAATCTGGCAGTTTAGGATTTATATACTTAGATTTAAGTTATATTCTATATTGGCTTCCACCACATAAATGTTGGGTTGCACAACGTAATTAGATGTGGTGCCAGTTGGGTGTCATCCAGTTTTTTGTGAGGAAATGGAAAAATACAAACAAGAAAAGTAGTTCTGGAGCATTATTTTCATGGTTGACTTCATTGTTAATTTCAGTAAAGTTGGAATACTAAAGAAAAACAGCTCTTTTGCCTGCTTCAGTTTAGGAGTACCCCTGTTTAAATGTCATTGGCTATTTATTCATGGATTCTTAGGGCATTATGAGTGTAGATGTACTAAAAAGTATATGTAGCCTAAGGAATAGAAAATTGCACATACCTTTTTCTGGGTGTTGTGGCTTTTCCTCAGTCTGCGATGTCGAAAACTGCAGAGTGTGTGTGTGTGGGGGGGGTAGGCAGTTTGGTAGAATAAGTTAGAAAAACCCGGGTTTTTTTCGTAATATATAGAAACATATACTTTTATATAGGGTGGGGAAAAAAGTGAAAGGGTTAATTTTTTAAAATAGGGAGGGGGGAAGGGGAAAGGTGGTTGACGGGGTGTGGACCGTTTCGACTATTCGTGGTCGTCATCTGAACACATTGGGAAAGTGGAAGCTATGTCAGGTCGGGTGGGTGCTTCTGCTTTAGAGGTGTTTGTGTTGTCTCCTATTGGTCGGGGTTGTGACCTCAATTTTATGTTGTGAAGCTTCCAAACCTCGGAGATTATGTAGGGCCTGTGTACGTTGATATTAATAATATATGAATTATAAAAAATATGAATTATAATAGTTTATAAAGAGGAGTAACATGGGAGTTTTCCCAGAAATAATATACACTAAAGAAAAACATTAATCAAGACTTATCAACATGTCAGAATAGTATATATTTTGGATTTATTTCTTATTTTTCTCAAAGATGCTTTTTTATTTCATTAATCTAATACTTAGAAGTAGACTCCTTATATTTGAAAAAGGATTGCTGAAAGGGTATGTGATAAATTTTTAATTCTTCTAAAATAATATTTGCAGGTTTTACAATCATCACCATCATCAAATTCCTGATATGTACTCTGGGGGGTACAGACATTATGATAGTACTACATGAAAAGTTTACTACTTCCTTTTTCCCCTCTTTTACCTTGCAGTATCGAGAGTTTTCTATTCATTTAATCACCACTGTACACAAGGATAAGGTGGTTAGCCCTATACCTGTAGAAGTGTTGAGTTCTCAAGGCTAGTTTGCCTGCTTGCAGAATGAAAAACTCCAGATAAACTGGGGAGAAAAAACCTTGCAGTCCACACCCAAGACCAGCTAATTTAGTGTTTGGTGATGAGGAACAGGTTGCATGATATTCTTTGATATATGGACACCACAATACTTAAGATTGAGTAAAATATGTAATTATTTGTTATATGCGATTATTAGGATAGACCTTAAAGGATCACAGGCCAAGAGTTGCCAGTACACTAAAGATATATGTTACAATGTATTTTCCATATTCATGTACATAGGGATTTGCTTATGTAAAGATCTAAATTTTTAAAGAAATTTTTTATTCTTTTTATTGAAGAAACAGAAACCAAACTCAAATATTTTGCAGTAACTACAATATAAATAAACTCATCACAGCATAGTAACTCTCGTTATATGTAGGGGTGGCATTCTCAAGAATTGCCATGTATATCGAGAACATGTAAAATGGGAGGCTAATAACATGGGATAATAGAGATTGTGTTCTGAAATGAGTGGCATTCTGATCTTTCAAGATTAATTTAATCAAAATGAAAATTTTATTTTTTCATACATATTAAGGTAAGAGTGGTAAATAAAATATTCACTATGTATAAAATAACTATTCAAGTAACTCTTTATTTTCAAAATTAATACATTCTGCAACTCTCCTGAAAAACATTCATTGAAAATCTCTGATGGTATCCAGCCTTCCCTCTTCCTCCCCAAATAAAGCAGGTTTTCCTTTATTTATCATTCTAGTGGCTGACAGTTTTCTGAGAAGTACACCAAAAGGTGCAAGGAAATTGAAGAAAGCAATATTACGGGTAAAACAAGAGATCTGTTTAGAAAAATAAATGATGTTATAGGGAAATTTATCCGTAGATTATCAGTTGTAAAAAGTAATTCAGGAAAATGTCTGATGGAAGAGGAAGCAGTGAAAAAAAGATGGAAAGCATAAGTAGAGGATTTGTACAAGAAAGATAATAATATTGAAGGAGACTCTGAAAGGAGACAAATCCTTCTTCCCTAGCCAGTTTCTCTGTGGAGCATTTAAAAAGCAACATGCTTTTGATACTGCAGTTCTAGCCTTCTGTTCGGCTGAGATACATTAAGGTATCTTAGCCATACATTAATACAATTCTTCATTTGGCCACACAACTCGCATACTTCTCATAGAAAGGCTTATACGTTGGTTATGCATGATTATTAATTAACTTAAGGAATCCACAACAACGTACACTAGAATATAAATTAAATTAAACTTTAATATATATTTTGGCAACATCACACTGCTATCTTCAAAAGAACTTAAAATAAAGACACATGCATGCAGGCAATACACACAGTAAATGAGGACGAAGCGAGGAAGCTATTGTTTTTCCTAAAAGTCCTGATGGTGTCCCCTAGCAGGCTATATAGGTATTCTTGGCCGTTGGGCTGAAGGGCAGTCTCATGCAACCAAATTTGTTGAGGTTTGGCATGTTTCTTAGGGCTGAGGCTGATTCCATGAAAAGTCTTTCAAATTTGAACTTGCTACAGTGTATTATTGTAGCTTTCTTCCAACGTATTCTGTGGCGTGTATCCAGTGCATGGTCTGCAAGACCAGAGTGGCTATACTGGTGAAAATGGATGTAGTCCTTGTGTTCTGAAATTCTGATATTCACTGTCCTGCCTGTTTGTCCAAAGTAGGACAGCTTACAGCTGCAAGGGACCTGGTACACACCAGGTAGGTCAAGGGGAAGTGGTTGGTCTTTAGTGGAGCAGATAAGGGATGCCAATTTTCTATATGGTCTGTAACAAAAGGGGTGCTTAAGGGTCAAAGCTGTATAACTGAGAGGAGACCTCCACATAGCCTTTAAAGGAATGCAGAGAACCGACCAGGGCTATTGACCTAATGTCCAATCCTCACCTCGTGGTGCACCCTGTTGGGTATCTACCTGAATACTGAACAAACGAGGATGGGCTGGCAATTTGGGATTTAGCCAACCAAATTGTATTCTTATTGGCTAAACCAATATAGAAAATGATGGTACAACATGACAAAATTTCATGCCAGCTGGGGCATCGCCCGATTACACAAGGCCCCCCATTGTTTTCACCAGGGAACCAGGACAAACAGCAAAAAGTCAGCTACTGGAACAAATCTGAAAACAAACCCCAACTCAACATCACCAGAGTTAAAGATCGGTACTATCAACATAAGAAGCCTAGCAAAGAAATGGAATTAGCTGAGGAATTAGATCGACATAATAGGGGTGACCGAAACAAAAAAGACAAAAACTGGTGAGATCTTTCTGAACAACAAATACAAAATGTTATATTCAGGAAATGACAATCAAGGAAAAGAAGGAGTAGCCAACACAAAATACAAGGCTAATCTTCTTGAATGGCAGGCAGTCTCAAGTAGAGTGATGTGGGCAAATATCAGCATGGGGAATTGCACAATGAGACTTATTTGCCTATGGTCCCACAGAAGGTTCTACTAAGGTAGAAGTGTAGGAATTTTTTGATGCTTTAGAGAAAGCAACTGACATAATGAAAAAGGAAAAGTTGGTCCTTGTTGAGGATCTAAATAGCAGAGTAGGAAATGATTATCAGACATACAAAAATATTTTGGGAAAATTTGGAGAAAAGAGCAAAGCTAATAATAATGGCAAATACCTGTTGGATTTCTGCTCAGGACATGGACTGGTTATTACTAACACCATGTTCCAACATGAAAATGTGCACAAATTCACATGGAGAGAAGAGGCAAGGAATAAGAAAATTTTCATTGACTATGTTATTGTTGATAGTGATGTTTTCTCCCTGGTGCAGGACACCAGAGTGTATAGAGGATTTGAAATTGGAAGTGATCACTATTTAGTCTTGAGCAGGATAAAATTGAATTTCATATTGAAAAGAAGTTGAGCAGCTCTCAGATGTGAACTGTAGACTAAAATACACAAAGATTATTGAAGAAAAAATGAAAGAGTTTGAGAACAGGAAACCAAACCTTGGAGATTCAGTGGCAAGCCTTGAAGAAAACCCTGATCGATTAAGCCAGAGAGGCATGTGGTGAAGTTCTCTGCAAGGATAGAAAAATCAGAACTCCATGGTGGACACAGGAAGTTAAAGAGGCAGTGAAGGAAAAGAAGAAAGCATATCAAAAGTTCCTGGCAAATAAGTGAGGTTGTGCTCTTGGAGAATACAGAGTCAAATGTAAGAAAGCTAAACACTGTGTAAAACTAGCTAAACAAAAGTCATGGGAGGACTTTGGCAAGAACATAAAATAAATGTTAGGAAGGTGGCAAAATATTCTGCAGACTATTGAAAAAGCTCAGAAATGGAGAAAAGGGGACTGTAAAAGGAATTAGAGATGATAAAGATGACTTGATTACTGTGATGTGTGGAGTAATTACTTCAAAAAATTACTAAATGAAACAAGCAGTGCCAGGAATACATATCTATACTTGAAGTAGAAAAAGCCATCAAAGGCTTGAAATGTGAAATGACAGCAGGAGTATGGTATAAAAGTTTTATAGTGGCTGCACTGTGTAGTTCAGAAGGCCTGGACAGAGGTCCTGATGATTGGAGTAGAGCTCTAATAGTACCCATATATAAAACGAGAAATAAAACAATGTGAGAATTACAGAGGTATTTCCCTACTGAGTGTTCCTGGCAAGATTTATGCCAGTAGACTTGAGAAACGGTTGAGAAGAATTGTGGAAGAAAAGCTTGGTGAAGAACAAGCTGGATTCAGACCAAATAGAGGCTGTCAGGATCAGATCTTCACTTTACGACAAATAGTTGAGAAAGCATGGGAATATAACAAAGATCTGTATTTAAGTTTTGTCGATCTGGCAAAGGCATATGATAAGGTACCAGGAGAGAAGCTATTCAATACGATACAGTTATGTGGTGTCAATGGGGCATTGTATCAAGCATTACTTTATTTGCGTTGTAAGTCAGCAGTTAGAATTGAAGGAAGTACAGGAAGATGGTTTAATGTTAAATCTGGTGTGAGACAAGGATGTACATTATCCCCTCTGTTATTCATTATCTATATGGATCACATTATGAAGGAAAGTATTATTAAACATGATATCAGAATTGGAGATGTTAATGTATGCTCTTTGCTTTATGCAGATGATGTTATACTTCTAAATAAATCTGCTACAAGTTTGCAAGATTCCCTGACTAATTAGAATAACTGTTGTAATAGATATGGTATGAAGGTCAGCAATAAAAAGACAAAGACAATTAAAATAGGTAGAATCGTTGAAAATGTCAACTGTGTTGTGAATGGAGAACCTGTGGAACAAGTAAAACATTTCAGCTACTTAGGAATGATTTTTAGTGAAGATGGTAAATTAAATATG
Organism: Typopeltis vanoorti; assembly: GCF_054136105.1. NCBI lineage: Eukaryota > Metazoa > Arthropoda > Arachnida > Uropygi > Thelyphonidae > Typopeltis > Typopeltis vanoorti. Next base: position 888,077 of record NC_143568.1, on the reverse strand, counting down.
GAAATAGACAACAGAATCAACAAAGTGGGTATGTAGGAAGTCAATTGAATAAATTCATATGGAATAAGAGAAAAATTAGTCAGAACACTAAATTAGCTATATACAAGACAGTGTTCGAACCAGTTTTAACTTATGGATCTGAGAGCTGGGTCAGAAGTAAAACACTTGACCAAAGACTAGAGACCGCAGATATGAGAGTCCTGAGAAAGATTAGAGCCGTGAACAGATGGCATCAATAGTAATATCATATTAAAAACGAGGATATTAGGAAAGAACTAGACATTGTCAGTGATTAGCACAGCTAATCACAGAATCCATAAGTTCACTTAAAGCGAATGGGCAAGGAAAGAATAGCAAAGCAAGTGTTCTCTGCCAGGTTGGCAGGAAAACGACCCAAAGGAAGACCGAGATATAATTGGATTGATATGGTACAAAGTGCCTTAGACAATAGAAATATAAGATCTGATAATGTTGGAGTCTTGACAAGTAACAAACTGATTTGGAGGAAAATTGTAGATAGGAAGTTAGTAATTATGTAAATTTTTCATGTAGTACTATCATATCCTGTACACCTCTTGAGGGTACGTATCAAGAATTTGATGATGATGATGATAAGATGACAAGTCGTTTTTTTAAGATTTTGGTAATTTTTCCGAGGTGCCTCGGATGTAGGGAATGGTGATGGATTTAGAGTAATCTTTGTTGTGAAGGCGGGGAGGGTTGTGGTTTACTAATTTCAATATTTTTCACATTTTTTTGGGGGGGGGGGGGAATAGCCATTGGCCAAGAAAGTGTTGAGGATGTGATTGAGTGCAGTGGTTAGGGCATTGTCATTTGAACCGATTTGTTTAGCCCTGTTGTGTAATGTCTTAATAACTCCATATTGTTGTGAGGTGGGGGGGGGGGGATTGTTGGTGAATGTATTTGCCTGTATGGGCAGGTTTCCTATAAAATGAGAAAACCAAGGTTCCATCAGGCTTGTGGGTGACTAGTATGTCTAGGAAAGGGAGGGGCTGTTGTTTTCCTCTTTTTCCAGGGTGAACTTGATTCTGGGATGTTGGTTGTTTAAGTGTGTTAAGAAGGAGAGAAGTGTATCAGAACCATATGGCCAAATCGCAAACACATCATCAACGTAGGGAAGCCATATGGTTGGTTTTTGTAGAGCAGAGTTTAAGGCTTTCTCTTCAAAAGTCTCCATAAATAAGTTGGCAAACCCATGGCTGTCCCCTCTATTTGTTTGTAGAATTTTCCCTTCCAAATGAAATAGCCTGAGTTCATTGTGAACTGAAATAGGGCCGAGATATCGGGAGGAAATTTAGCTTGGATTAACTCTAAGATTTCCTTGAGTGGGACATTTGTGAATAAGGATATTCTAGTGTACGTTGTGAATTCCTTAAGTTAATTAATAAACAACTCACGTGCATTACTCATTTCTTATCCATCCCAAAAGCAAGCACTCCAGAATTCGGGCATGACTGAAAAAAATTAACTGTAATCTCTATTTTCTAGACACTTTAATCACGCATCTTCCTAATGGTACTTTTTCTTTCTCATTTTACAGAAAAGCTACCCACTCTTTGTAGAGATACCTTTACAAACTTTCCCATCATTCATTCTCCCAACAGTATAGTTATCATAAAAACCATGATTAACAGAGCCACCAGCCACTGTTCAGCAGTGAGAGAAGTCTGTTCCATCCAGACTTCTCTCACAGCTGAATTCTCTTTTGTCACACCTTTTTATCCAGTGGCTACAATGCTGAAAAAAATTAAAAGAATATTTTTTCCTCCCTGCATTTCACCTCTTTCAACATACAGCTTACAGTAATGCTATTACTTTTCCCATATTTCCAGGGCACCTTAGTAAAAATATTTACAATTTTAAATAAATGTATTCTATGTATAATTTCAAACCCTATTTGAAGCTAGTGCTGCCCTTATCTGCTATCTTAAAAATCATATGTCCCTCTCTCGGTTCCAGGTGTATACAAGGTTTCTTGTTCTTTTATGATCAAACAGATATGCTAATACTTCTTGTGTAGAGGCTTAAGTGCTGTGAGGACATTATGTTGGAGGTTTAATGGATTTTTTACAACACTCAAAAAGAATTAAAATAGAATTTAATACTTCCTATATTTCGTCCTAGTCACTAGGACATCTACGGGGATTACAAAGACAATTAATGTAACATGCACACAAAAACTTACAATACTAAGCCCAACCACGTGGGTGACAATACAGTCCTATCTAGGTGGAGCGCCCTCTAAGGGCAGTTGTAGGTGGCCTGGAATGTAAGGTGGGACCTCTGGTGATGACTGTTTCCCAAATCTTCGGAAGCTTAATGCAACCGTATTTGTTAAGATTTGGTTGGTTTTTGAGAGCTGCTGCTGCTTCTAAGAAAAGTCTCTCTTTCTTGAATTTGCAATACTAAGCCCAACCACGTGGTTGGGCTTAGTATTGTAAGTTTTTGTGTGCATGTTACATTAATTGTCTTTGTAATCCCCGTAGATGTCCTAGTGACTAGGACGAAATATAGGAAGTATTAAATTCTATTTTAATTCTTTTTGACAGCAAATTCAAGAAAGAGAGACTTTTCTTAGAAGCAGCAGCAGCTCTCAAAAACCAACCAAATCTTAACAAATACGGTTGCATTAAGCTTCCGAAGATTTGGGAAACAGTCATCACCAGAGGTCCCACCTTACATTCCAGGCCACCTACAACTGCCCTTAGAGGGCGCTCCACCTAGATAGGACTGTATTGTCACCCATGTGGTTGGGCTTAGTATTGTAAGTTTTTGTGTGCATGTTACATTAATTGTCTTTGTAATCCCCGTAGATGTCCTAGTGACTAGGACGAAATATAGGAAGTATTAAATTCTATTTTAATTCTTTTTGAGTGTTGTAAAAAATCCATTAAACCTCCAACATAAAGATATGCTAATAATATCAGTATTGAAGAACATGAATATATTTGTCATCACAATTATGGACAGTTGAGGTCTATCTGACCATGCTTTAGACACCTCGCATTGATCAAATGAGAAATAACAGTGGAGACATAGTACATACATTACTCCAGTGCCTTTCATCAGTCACTCTTACCATGACCTATTATTCTACCCATTCCTTTCAGTTTACATAACAGTGTCCAGTGTGGAATCTTATCAGATGCCTTGAGCTAGATTTGGTGACAATCCAGGCCAGGCTGTGGTACTTATCATCATCTGTTGGTTAGGCGGTTACATATTCAGAAGTGTTATCAAAGCATGATAAATGTGAAGGGACTGTTCCATCTTACTTGGAAATACAAGTTAACTTTTGGACTATCCCTTGAGTATTTTCAAGAGTGGGGATTTTCAGAATCCCATATACAGATATCATGTCTGTTCACTTTTTGTGACACATAAATGCAGCTTCATTACTTCAACACACTTTTAACAGGAATGTTGTGTCTCCTTAATGTGGGTCCTCATGTTCATGAAAAATAGAGCTGATCATTTTGTTGTTTGGTGTAATGGTCAGTATTAAGTGTAAATGGTATGGCCAGAGTGTGCAAGACATTTTTGCAGAATTCAACATAAGTTTTCTGGTATATTCTCCTTGTGACAACACAGCTCTGTTATTTTCTGCAGACCGTATAAATGCCTATCAAACATGAATGGTTGTTTCCTCACTCACATGTGATCAGTCAGGACACTTCCTTTTATGCATGCATTGGGCTCCCAAAATTTATGATACCATGGAATTTACATTTGGAGGATTCTTTTCAGTATGTCCTTCCTAAATGTTTTCTGAACAGAATCTATGGAATGATGCTCCAAGACAAAAAGAAAAAAAAAGCATGGCATTACTCTCTTTCTTTGTAGTAAATGAGCATGATAGTGATCTTGTACTCTAGCAGTGGCCATTGGAAATTCTTGGATCTGCATACACTAAAATTCTGAGTTACAGTTTCAAATTATTCATGTTATATTTTTCTGCTACTCATTTTTTTTTTGTAAAAAGAAAAATAATAAAATAAAATTTGGCCACATTACTAAAAAGTTGTGTATTCTTGATACCTTATACTGATAGTTTGTTTTCTTACTTTTTTCATTATTAGAAGAAGCTGAACGTGAAGTTGAAATGAAATTTTTAAACCTGAATGTGGAAGATATGTTTGAAGGAAAAAGACGTGATAAGCTAGTGGAGATTTTTGAGAGTTATCTTTGGAGAAGTAGTGAAACAATTTATGTCACGATGATTGCCTCATCAATTGATGCTGGTGGACGCCTGCCATTAAATCCAAAAGAAAAGGAAGGGTAAATGTTTTTCCTTTTTTCTTTTTAAAGTATAAATATTTTTTTAAGTATAAATTCTCTAACCTGGTTTAATACTGTGTTTAATAACTATTTTTAATATTTAATAAACAGAGTTGTTGTGAGGATTGGTGGAACAGAAAAAAACTTTTCTCGTGATCTTCTGGATTTAGCAAGACAAGTTCAGCCATTAAGAAATCGATCTCCCTGTCCTCGTGATTATAAGCGCACTTCAGCAGAAAATCTTTTCCGTCAAAGAGACTTTATTTCAGATTGGTGTGGATTTCATTTAGTAAGTTCAGTTTTGTTAATTATTGCTTTTAATAAATTGATACAGTTAACCACCATAGCAAACACCACGTTAGTGAACTCGCTCACTATAAAACGACCAAAAAATAAAGAGCTGCATGTCATTAATGCTGTAGTCTATGAATTTCACTTTAGCAAACTTTCTGTTATAACTAACTATTCCTTTTTCATTTGGTGTGGTGAAAGTTGATTGTATTGAGAAATTGACCAAGAGTTTAACAGTAGCTTCTTGACATGCTAATCTAAGCATGTTTACAAATATAGGAACATTTATAATAGTCACTGTATATTCATGAATACTAAGGTTATAAAGATTATGGACATACAATAATTAACAAAAAAGAAATATTATATTATCACAGCTCAAATCCCATATCAACATTCTGAGTTCAAGATTGACATTATCAACATAAGACGTATCAATGGAAAAGAAATGAAATTAGATGAAGAATTCAATAAGTTTCAGGTTGACATAATAGGCATTACTGAAGTGAAGAAGACAAAAACAGGTGAGATTTTTCTAAGTAGAAAATACAAGGTATTTTCAGGTAGTAGTGATTTAGGAAAAGAAGGAGTAGTTATAGTATTCAACACTAAATATGGGAATAAACTTCTTGAATGACAGGTAATATCAAGCAGAGTGATGTGGTCAAATATTGAAATGTAGAACTGCAAACAGTGAGACTTATTTGTGTCTATAGTTCACAGAAGGTTCTACTAAGGAAGAAGTTGAGGAATATTTTGAGGCATTAGAGAAGGTAACTGACACAATGAAAAAGGAAAAGTTCATCCTTGTTAGAAATCTAAACAGCAGTAGGAAATGTTTTGGGAAAATTAGGAGAAAAGAGTAAAGCTAATAATAATGGTAATTGCCTGCTTGATTTCAGTTCAGGACATGGACTAGTTATTACCAGCACCATGTTCCAACATATATGCACAAATTCGCATGAAGAGAAAACACAAGAAATGAGAAAATTTTTATTGGCAACTCACTCAATATTTTATGTTCCAACTTATCAGGGTATAACAGTGTGCAAAGATAGAAAAATCTTCACGGTGAACTGAGAACGTTAAGAAAAATTTTCCTTGTTGTCAAGGAAAAGAAGAAAGCATAGTGAAAATTTCTGGCAAGTTAGCTTGTGCTCTGAGAGAAAATCAAAGTAAGTGATGCTCTGCATAAAACAAGCTAAACAAAAATCATGAGAAGACTTTTGTAAGAACAAACAAGGTGGCAAAATATTCTGGGGGGGCTATTGAAAATTCTTAGAAATGAAGGAAAGAGTGCTGTGAAAGGAATCAGAGATGATAAAGATGATAACATCAAAACTGAAGATAGATATTTTAGATGTCTGGAGTAATTTAGTTTAAAAAGTGGCCCTCACTTACTCCCTATATGGGAACAAAAAGGCATTAGCTGATTTTTTTTTTTTTTAAAGTTTAAAGCAGTCACAGTATGGTGGTAGGAAACATTTAGGAGGAATGCAGTCAGGAGTACATATGAGTACTTGAGGGGGGAAACTGATTAAAAACCTAAAATGTGGAACTTTTCCAAGCTGCTGGAGTAAATATTTGACCAGAAATGGAAATAAAAAAGTTTTATTGTGGCTAAATTTGAATTCTAAATGATTGGAGTATAGTTCTTATAGTATCTGTAAAAAAGGGAAATAAAACTGTATATGAGAATTAGAGAGCAATTTCCCTTTTGAGTGTTCCTTTTCTCAACTCAGCAAGTCTACTTGAGAAAAGGCTAAGAAAAATTGTGGAAAGAAAGCGTGGAAGAGACTAGAGATCACAGATAAGAGAATTCTGAGAAAAATTAAGATGGTGAACATATGGCATCAATAGCAGAATCATATTAAACAAGAAGATATTAGAAAGGAACTTGACATTATTAGCATTCAGGAATGTGTGAGCAGAGCTAATCTAAGGCAATATGGTTACTTAAACAGAATGGGAGAGGAAAAGTTAGAAAAACTGGTGTTTAATGCTTGAGATACCAGGAAAAAAGACCCAGAGGAAGACCAAGATCTAGGTGAATTGATTCAATCATATGTGCCCTAGAAGACCGAAATATTAAATATAATAGTATTGGAGTGCTGACAAATAGACTGATTGGAAGAAAATTGTAGATAGGATATTAGATATCAAAATTGTAGATGTCGATCTGAGCTCTTAATTTTGTGCAGATGATGTTATACTCCTGAATAAATCCAAGAGAAGTCTGCAGGATTCTCTAAGTTGAATAATTGCTGTAATAAATTTGGGTATGAAAATCAGTTAAAACAAAACAAAGACAATGAAAATGACATTGAAACATCAACTGCATCCTGAAAGGATAACCAACAGAAAAGAGCCTTTTTTTTTCTTCTGTTCTCTTCTTAAGGCCTAACAGGAGTCTTGCAGTTTCAGGCTACAAAAAGAAAACTAATAGAAAGATGTACATCACTGCCTGTTCATATCTCCATCTTTACCAGAACAGTCTGAAATTATCAAAGCATTGGTTCATCATGCACACACACATTATGCTCCACAGAATCTTTTATGGAACAAAAACTGAGGTTCGTTAAATCTGTTCCCCCCCTCTAATGGTTATAACTCTTGATACCATCATGTAGAATAATAAACACCTGTGGCCTTCATCCTTATTCTCTTTGAAGAAAGGACTTCATTTCTATTCCTTGTGCCGATGATTCATCAATGGATCTCTAGGTTTCTGTATAAAGTTAAACCTTCAAGTCTCCTTCAAAACTATTTATAAATTAGAATATTTCTATGTTTCCCAAAGGATAAATTTCCTACTCTTTCCCATTCAGAAGTGTGCAGATTTCCTTTATAGTCTTTCTATCAAAAACAGATTAGTAGTGGATCTGCACTGGTATGTTTTTTTTAAATCAGATCTACATACAAAAGGTTACAAGACCTATACAATTAGTTCCATGTGTGAATAAGAAGAAAGAAAAAAATCATGTGTTTCTTGAACAGCTGAATGCTATAGCCTTTGTGGAAGATAGTGATGAAAAGCTTTTCCAAAGAATAGGAGTGCATGGAATGAAAGAGGAGGAAGAAAAGTTACTTCAGTAAGTGTGGAATTAGATGGTAAATGGATGTTGACTTCCCTTGTTATTACAGTTTTGGAAGAAAGATAGTGTAGGAATGATGGTGGCTAGTTCTGCAGAACATTATCTGTGAAAGTATTCTGTAAAAGACATAAGGAAACTGAACATCTACGGGAGAGTGATTGAAGTGAATCTCTGAAAGGGGAGCATCAATTAATCGGATTGCCCTCTTTTCAGCATCAGGCAATATAGAGAGGTTTTCAGTGCATCACTCCAAACATGTGAGAAATATTCCATTGTTGAATGGATTTGGAATGTATACAGTGTTGGGAGTTGTGCAGGTGGGAGTTCCATGAGAGGAAAAAATGCTCCAAGTGTTTCGGAAGCTGAAGAAGCTACAGCTGAGATTTGCTAGTGCCAGGAAAGATTGGTGGCATAAGTCAGCCAAGAAGAGAAATCTGCTCATATTTGGAGATCTGGATGTTATTAAAAGTAAGGAGAGAAGCAGTGTGAGATCGTTCTTGTGAGAAATTAGAACTGTGTTTCAGTAACATTAAAGTTATTAATGTTATCCTGGTAAAGAGTAGTTATGGAATATTACATCATCTTCATCAAATTCCTGATATATATACCCTCTAGGGGTGTACAACACATAATACTACTACATGAAAAATTATGTTGTTACTAACTTATCTACAATTTTCCTCCAAATCAATCTGTTACCTGTCAAGACTCCAACATTATCAGATCTCATATTTCTATCTTCTAAGGTACTTCTTACTGTATCAATCCACCTATATCTTGGTCTTCCTCAGGATCTTTTTCCTGCCAACCTGGCAGAGAACACTTGTTTTGGTAATCTTTTCTCTCCTGTTCTGTTTAAGTGACCATACCACCTGAGATTAGCTCTGCTAACACATTCCTCATTGCTAACAATGTCAAGTTCTTTCCTAATATACTCGATTTTAATATGATATTGCCATTGATGCAATCTATTCATTCCTCTAATCTTTCTCAGGACTCTCATATCTGCAGTCTCCAGTCTTTGGTCAAGTGTTTTACTTCTGACCCAGCTCTCAGATCCATAAGTTAAAATTGGTTGGAACACCATCTTGTATACAGCTAATTTTGTGTTTTGGCTAATTTCTCTCTTATTCCATGTAAATTTATTCAGTTGACTTCCTACCATACCAGGTTTGGTGTGGTAGGAAGTTATTTCCATATTTAATTTGCCATTTTCACTAAAAATCGTGCCTACGTAGTTGAAATGTTTTACATCTCCAACCTTGACATCAGATCCAACACCACTTTCCTGCAAAATGTGATCCATATAGATAATGAATAACAGAGGGGATAATGTTCATCCTTGTCTAACACCAGATTTAACATTAAACCACCTTTCTGTACTTCCTTCAATTCTAACTGCTGACTTACAACTCAAATAAAGACTTAATATTGTTTGATATAATGCCCCATTGACACCATATAACTGTAGCATTTCGAATAGCATCTCTCTTGGCACCTTGTCATATGCCTTTTCCAGATCTACAAAACTTAAATATAGATCTTTCTTATATTCCCATCATTTCTCAACTATTTGTCGTAAAGTGAAGATCTGATCCTGACAACCTCTATTTGACCTGAACCCAGCTTCCTCTTCACCAAGCTTCTCTTCCATAATTGTTCTCAACCGTTTCTCAAGTATTCTTGCATTGATCTTACCAGAAACACTCAGTAGGGAAATACCTCTGTAATTCTCACATTCAGTTTTATTTCCCTTTTTATATATGGGTACTATGAGATTTCTACTCCAATCATCTGGAATTTGTCCCTCTGTCCCAGGCCTTCTGAACTATGCAGTGCAGCCACTGTAAGACCTTTATACCTCCATATTTGAGCATTTCTGGTCGAATGTCATCTATTCCTGCTGCCTTTTCGCATTTCAAGCCTTTGATGACTTTTTCTACTTCAAGTATGGATATGTATTCCTAAGTACATGCCTGGTCAGTGTTTTTTATCACTGTGCTCTTATTACTGCTTGTTGCATTTAGCAATTTTTAAGTAATTACTCATTAGTTCAAGGATATCTTTTTCTCCTGTTTTCACTTCACCTTTATCATCTCTAATTCCTTTTACAGCACTCTTTTCTCCATTTCTGAGCTGAGCTTCTTCTACAACCTGCAGAATATCTTGCCACCTTCTTGATATTTATTTTCTATGTTCTTACCAAAGTCTTCCCATGTTTAGCTAGTTTTACACAGTGTTTAGCATTTGACTCTGTATTCTTTAAGAGCACAAGCTGACTTATTTGCCAGGAACTTTTGATATGCTTTCTTCTTTTCTTTCACTGCCTGTTTAATTCCTGTGGTCACCATGGAGTTATGATTTTTCTATCCTTACAGACAACCTCACCACATGCCTCTCTGGCTGAATCAGTCAGTGTTTTCTTCAGGGATTCCCACTGAATCACCAAGGTTTGGTTCCTGTTCTAAAACTCTTTCATTTTTTCTTCAATAATCTTTGTGTATTTTAGTCTACAGTTCACATCTGAGAGCTGCTCAACTTTTATTCTCTTTAAAACTTTCTTACATGTTCTTCTTTTCAAAATGAAATTCAATTTTATCCTGCTCAAGACTAAATGGTAATCACTTTGAATTTCAAATCCTCTGTACACTCTGGTGTCCTGCACTAAGGAGAAAACATCACTATCAACAATAACATAGTCAATGAGACTTTTCTTATTCCTTGCGTCTTCTCTCCATGTGAATTTGCGCACATTTTTATGTTGGAACATTGTACTAGTAATAATCAGTCCATGTCCTGAGCAGAAATCCAACAGGTATTTGCCATTATTATTAGCTTTGCTGTTTACTCCAAATTTTCCCAATATATTTTTGTATGTCTGAAAATGATTTCCTACTCTGCTATTTAGATCTCCAATAATGACCAACTTTTCCTTTTTCATTGTGTCAGTTGCTTTCTTTGAGGCCTCAAAAAAGTTTTCCACTTCTACCTTAGTAGAACCTTCTGTGGGACCCATAGGCACAAATAAATCTCATTGTCCAGTTCCCCATTCTTATATTTACCAACATCACTCTGCTTGAGACTGCCTACTATTCAAGAAGCTTAGCCTCATATTTAGTGTTGAATATAACATTTTGTATTTATTGCTCAGAAAGATCTCACCAGTGTTTGCCTTTTTTGTTTCAGTCATCCCTATTATGTCGATCTGGTACTTATCCAGTTCCTCTGGATAAGTACCAGCTAGCTCCATTTCTTTGCCATTTAGACTTCTTATGTTGATAGTACCGATCTTGAACTCTGGCGATGTTGAGCTGTTTGCCCTGGTACCCTGGTGAAAACAACGGAGGCTCTTGTTTAACCAGGCGATGCCCACCCGGCATGAAATTCTGTCATGTTGTACCATCATTTTTTATTTTGGTTTATGCCAATTAGAATACAGTTTGGTCAGCTAAATCCCAAATTGCTACCCCATCCTCGTTTGTTCAGTATCCAGGTAGATACCTAACAGGGTGCACAACGAGAAGGTGAGGATTGGACATTAGGTCAGAAGCCTCGATAGGATCTCTGCATTCCTATAAAGGCTATATGGAGGTCTCCTCTCAGTTATGGAATATCTTAAGGTTTCTAATTATTGGGAAGTAGAAAGATTTACAATGAAGAGAAGGAATGCAGTGTACTCTCATCAACAGAGCTGTGAATAGGATTTGAAGTCATTGAGGAAAGATCATATCCTGTAATTAAAAAATTACAGGAGGAAGAGAATTTGTTGAGAGTAAGTTCAGAGCTGGATACACATGTTAATGGGAAAATCTGAGGAAATGAAATTACTGTGAATGAACTGACACTAGATTATCATCATCATCATCATACGTATCAAGGATTTAGGCCTAGCATGGCCTGTTCCGGCCTTAGAAGTCATCGTTGAATCATTTTAGAGGACATCCTGGTTTTCTTTTTCCTAATGGCTTGTACTTTCAGGCTTGTTTTGGTAATCTTTCTGTTTTCATTCTTTGGACGTGTTCCATCCATTTATGTTTATATTTTTTAATTTTTTCTATTACTGGTTCTTGGTTTAATTCTTTCATAATATCTTCGTTTCTTTTGTGATCAAATAGGGTATACTTTGCAGTTTTTCACATAAACTTCATTTCTGCTGTTGTTAATCTTTGTTTGTCTTTTTGTTTTATTGTCCAGATTTTGCTTCCATACATTAAGACCGGTAAGGCTAATGTATTGTATACTTTTAGCCTGGTTTGTTTTTGAACTAGGTTTGGTTTAAATATAGAGTTAATTACACCTGTTATTTTTAAATATTTTGCAATTTTTACGTTTATATCTTTTTCATTTTCATATGTGATCATACATCTTAGGTAGTTAAATGAATTCACTTGTTCTAAGATTTTGTTATCTATTACTATTTCAGTTCTTGCTGGATCTTGTCCTTTAAAGGCCATAGTTTTTGATTTTTTCGTTGATATTATCATACCATAATCTTTGGATATCTCATTTAGATCTAAAATAGCTTTCTGTAAGTTATCTTCAGAATTTGTAATTATTATTTGGTCATCTGCAAAGAGGAGAGTGTTTAAGTAACTGTAGGTGAAAGTTTAATTCCTTGATGTAAATTTTTACTCCATTTTATTATTATTTCATTTAAGTAGATATTAAAAAGAGTTGCTGAGAGGGGACATCCCTATCGGACCCCTTGGTTTATCTCTCTTGTATATGATAGCTCGTGATTTAATCTTATTTGTATTTGATTATTTTCATATATACTTGTGATAGCTTTTAGGGTATTATTTGGTATTTGTCTTTCTTTTAATATGTTAAATAATATGTTTCTTTTAACTTTGTCAAATGCTTTTTCAAAATCATTATGTTGGAGGTTTAATGGATTTTTTACAACACTCAAAAAGAATTAAAATAGAATTTAATACTTCCTATATTTCGTCCTAGTCACTAGGACATCTACGGGGATTACAAAGACACTTAATGTAACATGCACTCAAAAACTTACAATACTAAGCCCAACCACGTGGGTGACAATACAGTCCTATCTAGGTGGAGCGTCCTCTAAGGGCAGTTGTAGGTGGCCTGGAATGTAAGGTGGGACCTCTGGTGATGACTGTTTCCCAAATCTTCGGAAGCTTAATGCAACCTTATTTGTTAAGATTTGGTTGGTTTTTGAGAGCTGCTGCTGCTTCTAAGAAAAGTCTCTCTTTCTTGAATTTGCTGTGGTGGAGCATGGCGGTTTTCTTCCATGATACTCTGTGGGTGGTGTCCAAGACGTGGTCAGCCAAGCCTGAATGGCCATAGTTGTGTTTAACGATGTACGACTTGTGTTCCTTGTGTTCCTCCAGACGGATGGATGCTGATCTGCCTGTCTGTTCAAAGTACGCAAGCTTACAGGAACAGGGTACTTTGTAAACTCCAGGCAGAGAGAGAGGAGGGAGCTGATCTTTTGTAGAACGGATAAGGGTAGCCAGTTTGCGGTAGGGCTTATATGCTGTGTGTAGGGTATACTTTTTTAGTATCTTGGCTATTTTTTCCGAAGTGCCACGGATGTAGGGTATGGTGATGGCATTTTTGAATTCTTGTTGAAGAGAGGGACGGGGAATGGGGGAGGAATTTATTATTTTTTTGATGCTGTGTTCGCTGTAGCCATTGGAGAGGAAAGTTCTGTGTATGTGGTTAAGCTTAGTAGTGAGGGCAGTTCCACTGGAACAAAGATTGTGGGCTCTCTTGGTAAGGGTTTTAATGATGCCATATTGTTGTGAGGGGTGGTGGTGGGAGAGTTTGTGAATGTATCTGCCTGTGTGTGTGGGTTTTCTGTATACAGTGAAGGCAAGTGTATCATTAGGCAGGCGCGTGACTAAGGTGTCTAGGAAGGGTAAACAATTGTTCTTTTCCTTTTCCATAGTAAACTGGATTCTTGGATGTAGGCTATTGAGATGACCAAGGAAGGAATCTAACGTGTCTGGGCCATGAGGCCAAATAGAGAACACATCATCTACATATCTTAGCCAGATAGACGGTTTGAGTGGGGCTGAGTCTATGGCTCGTTTTTCGAAATTTTCCACATAGAAATTGGCAAGGGGGGGGTGAGAGGGGGGAGCCCATGGCAGTTCCCTCTATCTGCTTGTAGATTTTGTTATTCCAAGCGAAATAGCCAGAGTTGATGGCAAAGGATCCTTTGCCATCAACTCTGGGTATTTCACTTGGAATAATATAGAAATTGGCAAGGGGGGTGAGAGGGGGGAGCCCATGGCAGTTCCCTCTATCTGCTTGTAGATTTTGTTATTCCAGAAAGAGAGACTTTTCTTAGAAGCAGCAGCAGCTCTCAAAAACCAACCAAATCTTAACAAATACGGTTGCATTAAGCTTCCGAAGATTTGGGAAACAGTCATCACCAGAGGTCCCACCTTACATTCCAGGCCACCTACAACTGCCCTTAGAGGGCGCTCCACCTAGATAGGACTGTATTGTCACCCACGTGGTTGGGCTTAGTATTGTAAGTTTTTGAGTGCATGTTACATTAAGTGTCTTTGTAATCCCCGTAGATGTCCTAGTGACTAGGACGAAATATAGGAAGTATTAAATTCTATTTTAATTCTTTTTGAGTGTTGTAAAAAATCCATTAAACCTCCAACATAATGTCCTCACAGCACTTAAGCCTCTACACAGGAATTTTTTCAAAATCAATAAATGCAATATGTGTTTCTAAATTATATTCTCTTCTTTTCTCTCTTATTCATTTTAGGCAAAAGGCCGGGTCTATACATAATCGTCCTTTTCTAAATCCATTCTGTACCTCTAGAATAAAGTTTTCAGAATATTTCATTAGTTTGTTATTTAAGATTCTGCTATATATTTTGTAATAGGAATTTAGTATACTGATACCTCTATAGTTTTTAGGGCCATCTCTATTATCTTTCTTAAAGATAGGAATCATAATTGCTTTTTTCCATTCTATTGGGGGGATACCAGTTGAGTAAATTTTATTTAAAAATAATAAGAGTCTTTCTTTGAATCTTGTTCCTGCATATTTATATAGTTCTGAACCTAGCTTATCTTCTCCAGGTGATTTTCCATTTCTTGTTTCTTTCAGGCTGATTTCTAATTCTTCTTTAGTTATTTCCTTTTCATTTTCGTTAATTGTTTGCCAGTTGTCTTTTTTAAAATATTTGTCTGTCCACAGTTCTGTGTAGTAATTTAGAAATTATTCTAATTTCAATTCACTGTTTAATTTTATGTTTTCTTGGTATCTGCATTTAGATTTTCAAAATCTTATGTACATTGGGTCTTATTTTATATAAATCATGTTCTAAATTAGAAACAAATTTATTCCATGATTCTCTGTCTTTTTCTGACTTCTCTTTTAGCTATGGCTCTTATTCTTTTATATTCTATTTCATCTTCTAATCTTTTACTGCTTAACCATTTGTGATAGGCTTCTTTTTTCTTTTTGATTATTTCTTTGATTGTATCATCCCAGATCTTCAGTTTTTTTCTTTTATTGAATTTTTTGGTCTTTCCTAAGCTTTCATTTGCTGCTGCATTTAGTATCGTTTTTATATTAAGCCATTCTATTTCTATTTCTTCATTTTGTTTTGTTTTATCTAGATATTGGTTAATTCTTTGTTCATATAGCCATTGTACATTTGTGTCATTCAATAGTCTAGTTTTATAAACAAATGTTTCAATTTTTCTTTCTGTTCTTGTTACTTGTAGCCATTTAGGTGGTAATCTTAATTTTATTTTAACAAGGAAGTGGTCACTGCTTATTTCATATCCTCTGTGAACTCTAACATCTAGTGAAAATTTTGATGTCTTTTCATTTAATATGAAGTAATCTAATATTGATTTCCATCCTCTTGCTGCCCAAGTATATTTATGTATATCTTTAAGAAGGAACTCATTATTTTTAGGTTATTATAAACTACAAAGTCAATCAATTTTTTACCATTTTTGTTTAGAGTGTGTTCTCCATGTATTCCTATATTATTATTAATTTTCGTGTTTCCAATTCTTGCATTTAAGTCTCCTGCTAAAATTATGTAATCATTTTTATTTATTTTATTATATATGTTTTGTAGCTGATTATAAAAATCAATATTATCCTGTTCTCTTCCTTCTTCTGGGGCATATAAACCATTAGATTATACATAAACCAATAGACACTAGATTATATTATTTGGAAATCCTGCTCTAGAAACCAACATGATACTTTTTTTTTTCTGAAGCCGTGTTCCTTCTTGAGGTCTCTGATAAGCAGAGTAGTGGTCTCATAATACATGAATAAATTCATGTTCCAACCTAAGTTAAAGTAAATTAAAGGTTATTTCATTACCTTGAGGTTATGAAAGTTAATAATTGAAATGTTAAAAAAATTAAGCAGTACTCATCACACTAATTAAATAAATTGAAAAAAAATTTTAAAAAATGGAGAATCGAAAATTCAAATTTTTAATTGAAAATATTAATTTTGTTTCAGTATTAAAAATTAAAAACATTGAAAAGTTTAAAAATTTTAATTTTATTAGTTTCATAATTAAATACAGTTAGATTATTTATCACATATATATACAGTAAAACCTTGTTTTTACACTCCTGCAATTTACGTTTTCCTGCCATTTATGTTATTTTCCATTGATCCCGTCTTAAGGCCTATTCTTACGATATATTGTTTTGCCACCATTAACAACTTGATGCAAACGTTATATTCCATGATTTGCGGTCGGGTGGCAACACTGATTTTTGAATTGATTTCCTCTCATTCTAATCGATTTCTGTGGAAATCTACATATTTCTGTTCCCAGGTGGTGTTGCTTTCAGCTGTAGTTTTGTTTCCGCCATCACAGTGACTTGCATGCTTGTAGCAGTGATGTAGTGATGAGCGATACCATGATTTTTCAATCACAGTATGAATTGATATTGCAGAATTTCTGCCACATAATTTAGCATGTGATAGTTGCTTTCAAGTTGTGGTGGTAGATGATCCATGTTAGTGGATCATCCATGATGGAGAAAAATGACAGAAAATGTATTTCGGTAGAAGAAAAGACGGCAATTCTGCGATGTGTAGATTGGCATGCCGGAACCCGTGTGCAATTAGCAAAAGATCTTGGGCTCTCTGTGCCCACTTTGAACACAATAGTAAAAAACAGGTCAAGCATTGAACTCAATGCAAAGCAATCTGGTACTATGTCAAAAAAAACGAAAATATATCCGAGCATCGGCATACGATGAATTGGATGAACTTGTGGTGGAGTGGTTTGTTTCTATGAGAGCATCAGGTATTTCAGTCGATGGTACTATACTCCAAGCGAAAGCCCTTGAATTTGCTACGAGGTTGGGGATTAATGGTTTTACTGCATCAAATGGATGGATTAATCGTTTCAAGACTCGTCACAATATTGTGTATAATCAAGTGTGTGGAGAAAGTAATAGTGTTGTAGGGGAAACTGTAAACCAGTGGAAACATGAACTAAAGACTATTATTCGGGACTACGAACTGAAAAATACTTTCAATGTTGATGAAATTTTTATAACATTCTGCCAAGTAAAACATTGTGTTTTAAAGGAGAGAAGTGTCACGGTGGAAAACTCAGCAAGCAGAGGATCAGAAAAATTACCTCCACTGGTAATTAGTAAATTTAAAAAGCCAAGGTGCTTTAAGAACTTGAAAAATCTGCCTACTAAGTATGATGCCAACAGCACAGCATGGATGACCACCAGCATCTTCACATCCAACATGCATGCTCTGGATGCTAAAATGGGGGTAAATCACTGCAAAATACTACTACTGCTAGACAAATGTCCTACTCACCCTGAAGATCTGCAGCTCAGAAACATGAAATTAGTGTTCTTTTCTCCTAATTGTACAAGTGAGCTTCAGCCATTAGATCTGGGTATCATCCATGCATTTAAATGGAAATATAGAAAAATGCTTGTTGAAAAAGCTGTGTTTATGCATGATAATGGTATGAACCCAAAACAAATGACCATATCAATCCTTGATGCCATGCATTATGTGGCCAAAGCATGGTTGCATGTTACTCCTGAAACCACATCCGACTGTTTCCGGAAGGCAGGAGTTACGTTTGTGGAAGAGGAGGAACTATAGGAGGAAGAAGAAGATATGTCAGAGCTCAACAACTGGTATGTGATGGATGAGTCTTCCTCATTTCAATACTATGTTGATGCTGGTGTGATCACATGATTGATACCAAGTGTAGAAGACATCCTTTCCAACCACCTTGGTGAAGAAGAAGAGGAAGAAGTGGTTGAAGAAGACTGTGATCAAGAACCTACCGTCCCTAGTAAAGAAGCAATGGAAGCTATCTCTGTTTTGAGGCAGTATATTGCAAGTGCATCAGGAGACGATGGGGCATTTAATGCCTTATACACTGTGATAGTCAGGTGGAACTTATAAGAGTGCAGGAAAAGCAAAAACAGTCAACAATTAAAGATTTTTTTTAAATAGATAAATGTAAGTAATTGTAAAGTCATTTATTTTCAGTTATTAAATTTTGTAATCTAGTAGGTAGAGTCACATACTAGCAGTAAGTCATCTTTTAGCCTTTTTTTTGATGTTTTTTTACATTTTCTGCTATTTACACTTTTTTCCATCAGTCCCCTGGAAAGTGTACAAAATGAGTTTTACTGTATATATAAATAAAATTCTTTAAACATGAAAATTACATATAAGAAAAATCATGTCTTTAAATAATTCAATGCTAAGTTTTCATGTGGTTTTCATGCACACTTCTCCCTGAGATGAGGCTATATATATGAGAAAACACTCAGTAATAAGGCCATTTGGAATCAAGGGGTTGGAATCGAGAGCTAGTAATTGTCATAAATTTTAGGATGGATGAAAATTATTAATTAATCATGCACTAGAGCAGCGCTTCCCAAACTTCTGGATGTCAAACTTCTGAAGACGATGTGGGCTGTTCTGGTTAAATATGAAATACTGTCCTTTTCTTTTTTTGAGTCTGTTTCTGCTTCTTCTGATTGTTTGCAGGATTTTTTTTTATTTTTTATCAGCCACTTAATGGCTGATAAAAAAATAAACACAGGATTAAATTTTTTAGCGTAGAATAGATCAAATAATATCACCACTTACCGATACTGGCACACCACAGACTGATAACATGAAATTAGTGAATATTACCTGAATAAGGGAATCCCTGGACCAGGAACATTTTTCTCTTTTGTGACTTTTCTCCCTTTACGGTAATTAAGCCTAACGTGAAACAGACAGCAAAGGCAGGTTATTAAAACTTGCATATGATTGGTGCGGTATTAACAAAAGATCGCGCAACCGAAAGATAAAAGCATAGCTGACAATTGAGTTGAAATGCTAACTCTCTTCAACCGAATTCCATATGTGAAACTGCCATAACATTCATTATATATATATATATATTACTTACTTTTAACACTTTTATGAATTTTAACACGTTCGGCTGAATTTTATTGCTGCCTTGGGAAATTGAACTCACACATATCTAACAATAGTTTTTAGTTAGATACTGTGTTTGCCCATGCAACATATGGTTTTGTTTCAGTCTAGACAGCATAGTTTCTGTATGAGGGGACATGTGATTCGTTAATTAATGTGTTTTTATCCCAGTTGTCTCTAATTGCACTATTTGTTGAGAAATATATTACACAGACTCCTCATACCTTATTCACTGGCATAATAAAAGTACTTGTTTTTATTGCCTCTGCAGTATAGTGGCTGTTAGGGGGGGGGTGTTGTTTACCACTGCAAGCAAATTACTATCTCCCCCACATGAACTTGTTTAAGCTTTTTTTCATGTGTGAAGCATATGCAAAACTTTTATTGGTAACAGAAAACTAGCTCGGATGAGAGATAATATAAAACGAGTTTTGATATGTATATAAAGTCAATATCAACAGTCCCTGATTAAGAATGGGTGATGAAAGGGACAGGAAGATTTGGAGCTTCCCTGGAGAGCATTCCAAGTAAATAGAACTAACCACTGCTTTGAAATGAAACATATGAATAAGCAATATTTACTAATATTCATTAAGCGCCGAAATACGCAGGAAGAAAAGTTTGTGAACCAACACCAATGTGTGAATTTTTCCATTAAAATATAAAAAATAACAAAAAAAATAATAATAAATAATAAAAGTGAAATATGTTTCTTTTAAAATAAAAAAAATCTATTCTGTTTTAAAACATTTTAAATTTGTTTTCATTATTTCACGGCCCCCTCAACAAAACTTACGGCCCTCCAAGGGGGCCGCGGCCCACAGTTTGGGAAGCGCTGCACTAGAGGAAATGAGAGGTATGTTAGAAGTATATCTTAGAAAAAATAAATTAAGCATGATAAAAAAAAAATTGCAAGTCCGTGCGGTTAGCCTAGTAGCTGTGCGTTTCACAACCATATGCCTGGGGAAGGAGTGTCCGAAGTTTGATTCCATTGTTGACGTGAGAAGCTGAAGGATCTTCTTCAGCCATAGTCAAGTTAGCCGGTCTTGGGCGTGGACAGTAGGGTTTTTTACCATGATTAATAAACCCTCGACACCTCAAGGTAAAAGAGGGTAAAAGAAAGATGAGAAAAAAAATTGCAAAAAAAGGTAATTGCATTTCAGCTGTTCTATGCTGTAATAGGCTTTTAGAAGGCAGTTTCTGAAATTTGATAAATATGTATAGTCACTTGGAATAATATTCATAGTTCTTCTGAAATGTATTTATTTTTTCATCTGTCTTTTTATTTTAGATATGTTATTATGTGATCCTAATATAATAACATCTAAATAAATGAAAAGTATCAATTTTGTCATTTGATAATGTAATTTCTTCTATTATTTGATCTTTTACAACTATCTTTCTTGCCCAGTATATTTTTTTTTGCCTTTGTCATGTTTTTTTGAAGGATATTACTTGTTCTTTTTTTTATTTATTTTAAATTTTCACAGTTTTTATTTTCATTTCACAAGCAATAAAAAGCTGTATACAGGATAGTATAGATTGGAATGAAGAGATAGCATTTGAGAATAAAGAAAATGAATTTCTCAAGTTCTTGAGAGACAATTATCTCAGGCAATATGTAAAGGAGGGGGATGCAAGGATCAAGAGTTTTGGATCTGGTAATTTCATCAGAGGATGTAATTGTGAGTGAAGTTTCACTCTTCCCCCCCACTTGGTGGGGTCATCGTGAAGTGATCACATGGGTTGTGGCTAGCCATTTGAAGATTTCTGTGAGGAAAGGGTGTGTGTGTGTGTGTGTGTGTGTGTGTGTGTGTGTGTGTGTGTGTGTGTAGTACAAGGCTGGTGATTATGAGAAGCTTAGGAGACAGCTTGGAGTTATGTCATGGAATGAGGAGTTGAGCAGTAAGAAAATAAATGCTGCTTGGGAACTGGCAAAGAAATGCATAACAACATCAACATGTGAATGTTTTTAAGGTCAAAAGGCTGAATAAGGTAGGTGTAAAATGGATTAATGAGGAGATTAAGCATGAAATCTGGAAGAAGAAAAAAGCACTTTGGTGGCATCGCAAGATCAATAATGGTAATAATCAGTTGTGCGAAGATTATAAAGAGCAGACCAGGAGAGTGATTCAGTTGGTAAGGACAACAAAAATGTACAAGCAGAAATTATTAAATCTGCCTCATAAGTTTTTTCGATATGTGGCAAGTAGAAGGAAGAATGATTATGGTATGGTAAGATGCTGTTAATGGATGAAAGTGAGAGATTGGTAACTGCTTCAGAGAACACAGTTGAGGTGTTTAGTGAGCAATTCATCAGGATGTTTTGTCGTCAGTGTGAAATCGGAAGCTCATGTGTAGAGAATGAGATCAGAGAAGACTAAATGGTGAGCGATCAAGAAGCATGAGGAGTTAAGTAAACTAGATGTCAAGAAGGCAATAGGACTTGATGACATATCACCACGTATCTTGAGGGGAATGTTCGGGAGTTAGCATTAGCCTTGGCCTATCTGTTTAACAAGAGTCTTGCAACAGCATAAGTCTCAAAGGAGTGGTAGGAAGACAAAATTGGTTCACTTCACAAAGGTGGTGATAAGGCTAAGGCAACAAATTAGAGGTCAATCTCTATATCTGTAGTTGTAGTTAAGGTATTGGAGAAGTTGGCAAGAGATAGGCAAAAGTGGGTTGATAACAGTAGTATTCTTTGTGCTTGTCAGCATGGGTTTGTTAAAGGGAGGTAGTGTTTTACAAACCTGCTTATGTACTATAACAAGGTGATGAATGTATTAGAGAAGGGAGATTACAGTTGTATACCTAAATTTTGCAAAGGCTTTTGATAGATTACCACACCACAAGTTGATAAATAAACTAAAGCAGATGGAATTGGATGATAGACTAGCGACCTGGATATGTGAATGGCTGCCGGAGTGAGTTATGTATGGAGGAAATGCTATCTTGAAAGAGGAAAGTCACTATTAGTGTGCTGCAAGGGTCAGTTTTGGGACTGTTGTTATTTAATTTGTATATTAATGATATTGGGATAGATTTAACTGGTGATATACTACTGTTTGCAGATGATGCAAAAGTGGGTAGAGTGATGAGGAATCAAACAGGAGGACTTGAATAGATGGTATGAGTGGGTAATAGTATGGAACTGTCAGTTCAATGTGGCCAAGCTTAATGTTCTAAAATTTGGTAGGCAACAGTGGGATGCAAAGTATATACTTGATGGAGAAATTTTGGAGGAAGTTGAGGAGATAAGAGACTTTGGGGTGGTAGTTTATTTCTACAAGTTAAGGTCCTCTGCATCATTGCTATAATCTGATGCGATGTCTTCACAACTTGTGCAACGTGACCTTGGAACATTATTGAACAGATGCTTGCAATAATGCAGAGGACCTTAACTTGTAGAAATAAAGAAGTTCTGGTTCCATTGTATAAGGCCTTGATCAAGTTTCATATGAATTATTGTGCACAGACTTGTTCCCCTGGTTTTCATATGATGAGGATATTATTATTATTATTATTATTATTAAACAAGACCTCATGGAGTCAAAGACTCATCTAGGAGGTCCTTTTATCTCACACACATCTCATCATACCGTATCTTAAACACATTCAAACTCCTTGCAGACACCACACTCTCAGGCAAGGCATTCCAATCACTCACAACTCTGCACGAAAAAAACCTGCCTCTCCTCCCCTATGCACACCCTCTTTATACAGTTTCCAGGGATGACCTCTGGTTCTCCCCTGATCTCCCACTATTCTCTGTAGAACTTCTCCACCATTAATCCTATAACAACCCCTTACCAACTTGTAGGTCTCTATCATATCTCCCCTCTTCCTTCTCTCCACTAGACTCTGCAAATTACATCTTTTCAATCTTTCCTCATACTCGACATTCCAGAGGTCAGAAACCTAGTCAGTCGCCTTTGGACCTTTTCCAACATCTCTGAAAACCAGGTGACCAAATCTGGTCACAATAGTCCATGTGTGGCCTAATCAAAGCTTTATACAATGGAACAAGAATCTCCCTACTTCTACACGTCAGTGTCCTCCGCATCATTCCCAGAAGTCTTTGTGTTGTCTTCACAATTTTGGCGATGTGTCCCCTAAATTTTAGATCCTTATCCACTATCACCCCCAGATCTCTTATTTCCTCTACTTCCAACAATATATTCTGCATCCCATCTTTGTTTTCCAAATTTTAAAACCTTACATTTTGCAACATTGAACTCACATCCCTATTTGCTTGCCCAATCACTCAATTTATTCAAGTCTTCTTGCAAGGCCACAACATTTTCACTACTCTTTATGGTTCGTCCCAACTTTGCATCATCTGCAAACAACTGAATATGTCCATCAAAATCTTCGCCAATATCATTAATATACAAGTTAAATAGTAATGGCCCTAAAACAGATCCCTGAGGCACTCCACTAGTGACTTTCCTGGATATTGCACCCCCCATACACTTGTTGATACCTATCAGATAGCCAGTCTCCAATCCAATGCACTAATCTAATATCCAACCCCATCTGCTCTAGTTTGACTGTCAACTTATCATGAGGTACTCTATTTAAAGCTTTTGCGAAATCCAAGTATATTACTATGTATCCTTCTCCTCTGTCCAAGGAAGCAGTCACTTTATTGTAATAAGTAAGTAGATTACTAAAACATGACCTCCCTTTAGCAAATCCATGCTGTCCATCAAAGTTAATACCATTGTTGTCAACCCAACTCTGGATCCTAGTTCTCACAAGCTTCTCCAACAACTTAACCACAACACCTGACACACAGATAGGCCTATAGTTTGATGCTTGAGTTCGATCACCTCCTTTATGAAGTGGCACAGTCTTGCCCTCCTTCCACTCTTTAGAGACTTGACCAAGTGCAAGACTCTTATTAAAAAAATATGTCAAGGCAGGTGTCAACTCTCTGGCACATTCCTTCAGAATATGTGGTGATATATTATCAAGTCCCACAGCCTTATTTACATCTAGTTTACTCAACTCCCCAAACACCTCTTGCTCACTTACAGTCAGTCTCTCCTCCCCACCATCAACTGCTCTTAATCTCTCCATGAAGTCACATTCACAAGACTGAAAGATCTTTATGAACTGCTCATTAAGTATCTCCACCACACATTCTGCAACAGCTGTCTTTATACCATTTCCTCCAATCAGTGTCATCCTTCCATAATCATTCTTTCTTTTGCTGGCTACATATCGAAAGAACTCCCTAGGATTCTTTTTGGCTTCATTAGCTAACTGCTGTTCATACCTCTCTTTAGCTACTCTCACCAACCAAGTCACCCTCCTTGCCTGGTCTTTGTAGACCTCATGAAATTGGTTACTTCCACTTCCCTTATGCTGCCTCCACAATGCTTTTTTTCTCTGTATTGCATGCTTAAATCTCTTTATTTAACACCTACCTTATTTAACCTTCTGACCCATGGTATACATTTAGACATTGCATCTACTAAATAGTTTTTGAAAATCCCCCAAGCTGCATTGATCTCTTTTCCAGCTAACTCCTCATTCCATGCTACACCTGCAAGCTGTCTCCTGAGCTCTTCATAATCACCCCCCCTTGTAGTTCCACATATACCCTTTTTTTACAGGGGTCCTTGCACTGCTGGCAACCAGCCAGGTAATCACCTCATGGTCACTTTCACCAATTGGTGGATGATTTGACACCTCATTGATAATTACATCCTCCGATGAGATGACCTAATCCAAGACCCTTAATCCTCGTGTGCCCTCTGTTACATACTGTCTGAGGTAGTTATCCCGCAAAAACTCAAGAAACTCATTTTCTTTACTTCCAGTTGCTATCTCTTCATTCCAGTCTATATTGCCATAATTAAAATCACCCATAATGATCACCCTTTTCTTATTTGCTTGGCTTATTTGACTATACATTTCACTATCACCACCATCCACATTACCAGGTCTATAACAGCATCCCACCAAGTATTTGATTCTATTCACCTCTATCTCACACCATACTGCCTCAAAACCACTGGCCCTATTTCCCTCTTGCATCTCTACCTTGTATGGACATAACTCTTTCTCTATCATCAATAGCACTCCCCCTCCCTTTTTACCCCTTCTATCCTCACAAAACACATCATACCTTTCCATCTCTATTCCTGTCAGGATGTCGTCCTCATCTAACCATGTCTCACTTATTCCGACAATCTCTGGGTGCACAGACGCAATTAGTGCAACCATTTCATCCACCTTGTTTCTTATACTTCTAGCATTGGTATACAAACACAACAACTCATTTCTGGATCTACAGCTAGTTCCACTGATACCACTCATTCGATGTGATCTCTCAATGCTGGACTGGGGCCATTTCCCTTTCTGCTTCTTCATTTTAGAACCCTTTGCAATTCCATCTGTTTCCTCTTGATCCCTGATCATCCCATTACTTTCCTGCCTACACATGCTCTCACCTCCTCTTGGAGCATCCACCTTTCTCACGCTGTGTACCCCCTGTCCACCCTGAGCCTCCCCATTTCCCTGCTCCTCTTGCACACCCATTCTCTCATTTTCTATACTCATACCACTCACTTCCCCATTCATTTCCACTTCTTCAATCTCTCCTGCTCTTCCACATCACTCCCTCTCTCGATCTGATTCATCCTCTCTATTCACTTCTCTACTTTCCAGCAGCAGTCTCTCCAAGCGACTCACACCATAACCACTCAAATGCAGTCTATCGCTCCCATTCAGCTCACTTCATCCCTCAAACTCATTCCACACATTAACAAACTGTACTACCATCTCCTCACACATTTCAGCCAGAATATCATTCATAATCCTTGCTGTCTGCCTCATTTCACCACACATCACACCTAGGCAACACAGTGACTACCCTTCCTGTCACACTATTCTCTTTTATCTTTCCAAGCAGTCTCCTGACATTCATTTTGACATGCTCTTTGTTCTCTCTCAAATCATTTGTACCAATTAATAAAATTAACTCTTTTGCTCGCTCCCGCCTCATATTCAATGCCTCAATCACTCTACTCATTTTACCGCCTGGAAAACATACCTTGTGCATTTTATCCTCTAGCACACCTTTAATAATGGAGTCGCCATACAACGCCACTCGCTCATCTTTCCTTAACTCTTTCATGCCATCATGATTTATTTTAATAGTTTTGACTTGAATTCTCTTAATTTCATTCCGCATCCATTTCATTTCTTGCTTCATCCAATCCAATTCATCTTCTAAACCTCGCGACACATTCTCTCTATCATTAAATCTTTCTAACTTTCTAACTCTCGACCCCCCCTCTTCTCACTTTCCCTCTCATTCATCCTTCTTTGTTTCTGTACTTTCGGTCCAACATACGTCCAACTTTCACTATCATTCTTCTCACTTTCCCTCTCATTTATCTTTCTTTGTTTCCGTACTTTCGGACTAACATGCGTCCAACTTTCGCTATCATTCTTCTCACTTTTACTGTCATTCATCTTTATTTGGTTCAGTACTTTCGTTCCAACATGCATCCAACTTTCGCCATCATTCATTCTTTTTTCGCTATCATTCATTCTTTTGATTTTTTTTACTTGCGATTTCTGCATCACGCCATTTCTACTTTCATTCGTTCTCTCAATTTCGTTTCTTTCCGCCTCACTTTCATCCCTTTTAACATCCGATATGGTTGTCAAATCGCTCTTTTTCTTTTTTCCTGATTTTTTAACATTTTTTCGCCACTCTTTCAAACGTGCACTCGCGACACAATTGGTACTAGCACTTTCTGTCATCAATTTCATATTCGCATTCATCAATTCCTCGTTCAGGTCACACTTCGCACACACCCTTCTTCCATCCGCACTAAACATCCAGAAATCATTTATTTAATCGAAGGAATACATATAACAGACCTCACATTTAACGAAACGACTGAAATCTAAATTAAAATCATGGAATGACAATGCCGCCGCCATTTTTTTTTTTCTCTCTGCAGGTTACTAGGTCTAATAATGATGATTTCATATTTAGTTTAGGCAAGAAAAAACCCCCACACTAATAATATCGGTAGCGTACAACGTTTACAGCTGATCTTACTTAAACAATTACGCATGTATACTTAATTATTCCTAGTAAAATTTATCTGAATCAGGAGCTCTTCAAATCGCATCCGTAGTGCTTTGCCCACTAGCGCCATCCTATGCTGGAAAAGGTCCAGAAAAGACTGACTAAGGTCATAATTTGTCTTTGGAATGTGGGATATGAGGACAGATTGAGGGGATGCAGTTTTCAAAGCCTTGTGATTAGGAGGAAGAGAGCAGATATGATTGAGACATATGAAAATAGAAATATGAAAAATTTCTTCATAGAAGGGGTAGAACAAGGGAATATATATCTGGAAGCTGTATAAAGAGGATTTGAGCAGAGGAATAAGGAGCAGGTTCTTTGCATGGAGAGTGGTTGGATAGTGGAATGCTTTGCCTAACATTGTGATGAATGCATATATATTGAATGAATTTAAAACATGGTTTTGATAAGCTTTGTTTGCCTCCCATGATGAGACTTTAGACTCCATGGAAGTCTGGCATTAATAATAATAAGTCTGATAAGAAATAGATTTTGATCTTCCATTCGCAAGGACTTGCCATAATTAGAGATGCTTTCTCACTAATGGGCTATGATCCCCTGTGTTATTGAGAATGTATCAAAAATAATAATAATCAGAATTTGGGAGGAGAACATAATGAGAACCTTCTAACAATGGAATTTTTTGTTTACTTTTCATTCATTCTCCAAACAGTCTTTCTCTCTACTACTAAAGAAACCTCATATTATGCTGTCATTAGTATCCATACATCCTTTGAAGCTACATTCTAAGGAGTGTATTTTTATTATCTAAATTATTGTTCTTTTATTTGCCGTTTTTCATATTTTTTTAAAATTTCTTTATGAATATATTAGCTGTTTGAATGAAAAATTTATAATACAATTTCAGATTCCTGAGCAGAAGGATGGAAGGGCTATCCACAGTGTGTTAGATCCATTTTATTCTTCTATATCCTTGACAAGTGATGGGTTTAAGCCTCGGACTATCAGTTTACCAAGGAGAGACTTTCTTCTAGATTTTATTGTCTCTATTGTCATACCAGCAATTATCGTTGTTATACTGCTCACTGCTCTCACCTGTGTGATGTGCTGTAATAGAGAGGGATTGTGAGTACCTTGTAATATTAGTTATTTTCTGATAATATTATTTTTATAAGTAAAAGTAATATCAATACTTGAGAGCTGTAACTTTTCAGCTGTAACTATCAAAATAGTTGCAGAAGTAATTTATCATAAATTACTAAACAAAAGTCATGGGAAGACTTTGGTAAGAACATAGAAAATAAATATCAAGAAGTGGCAAGATATTCTGGAGGTTGTTGAAAAAGCTCAGAAATGGAAGAAAGAGTGTTATAAAAGTAATTAGAGATTATAAAGGTAACAAGAAAACTGGAGAAAAAGATATCCTTGAAGTATGGAGTAATTACTTTGAAAAATTGCTAAATGAAACAAGCAGTGATAGCAAAGTGGTAATAAACACTCAACAAGCATACAGTCAGGAATACATATCCATACTTGAAGTAGAAAAAGCCATCAAAGGCTTGAAATGTGGAAAGGCAGCAGGAGTAGATGATATTCGAGCAGATATACTGAAGTATGGAGGTATACAGGTCCTACAGTAGCTGCACAACATAGTTCAGAAGGCCTGGATAGAGGGACGAATTCCAGATGATCGGAGTAGAGCTCTCATAGTACCCATATATAAAAAGGGAAATAAAACTGGATGTGCGAATTACAGAGGTATATCCCTACTGAGTGTTCCTAGTAAGATTTATGCAAGTATACTTGAGAAACAGTTGAGAAGGATTGTGGAAGAAAAGCTTGGTGAAGAACAAGCTGGATTCAGGCCAAATAGAGGCTGTCAGGATCAGATCTTCACTTTACGACAAATAGTTGAGAAATCATGGGAATATAAGAAAGATCTGTATTTAAGTTTTGTAGATCTGGAAAAGGCATATGACAAGGTGCCGAGAGAGAAGCTATTCAATACGCTACAGTTATATGGTGTCAATGCATTATATCAAGTATAATTCTTAGTCTTTATTTGAGTTGTAAGTCAGCAGTTAGAATTGAAGGAAGTACAGGAAGATGGTTTAATGTTAAATCTAGTGTGAGACAAGGATGTACATTATCCCCTCTGTTATTCATTATCTATATGGATCACATTATGAAGGAAAGTGGTATTAAACCTGATATCAAAATTGGAGATGTTAATGTCAGCACTTTGCTTTATGCAGACGATGTTATACTTCTAAATAAATCTGCTACAAGTCTGCAAGATTCCCTGACTAAATTGAATAACTGTTGTAATAGATATGGTATGAGGGTCAGCAATGAAAAGACAAAGACAATGAAAATAAGCAGAATCATTGAAAATGTCAACCGCATTGTGAATGGAGAACCTATAGAACAAGTAAAACATTTCAGCTACTTAGCCACGATTTTTAGTGAAGATGATAAATTAAATATGGAAATAGATAAAAGAATCAACAAAGCTGGTATGGTAGGAAGTCAATTGAAAAAATGCATATGGAATAAGAGAGAAATTAGTCAGAACACTAAATTAGCTATATACAAGACAGTGTTCAAACCAATTTTAACTTATGGATCTGAGAGCTGCGTCAGAAGTAAAACACTTGACTAAAGACTAGAGACAGCGGATATGAGAGTCCTGAGAAAGATTATAGGCATGAACAGATGGCATCGATGGCAATTCTTAAAAATCTTTCCTAATATCATATTAAAAATGATGATATTAGGAAAGAACTTGACAATGTCAAGTTTTTTCTGGATGCTGACATCCAGGAATGCATTAGCAGGGCTAATCTCAGGTAGTATGGTCACTTAAACAGAATGGGCGAGGAAAGATTAACAAAACAAGTGTTCTCTGCCAGGTTTGCAGGAAAACGATCCAGCGGAAGACCAAGATATAGGTTGATTGATACAGAAAGTGCCTTAAACAATAGAAATGTAAGTTCTGATAATGTTGGAGTCTTGACAAGTAACAGACTTGTCCGTTGAGCTGCTCAAAGCCCTGGGAGATGAGGCAGTTAAAATTTTAACAGCTCTATGTCAGCGAATTTGGAATCACAACTACATGGCCTAGGGAATGGAAAAAATCAGTTTATATATCTTTATTGAAGAAAGGCGATGCAAGAGAGTTCAAAAATGACAGAACTATATCACTGATTTCTCATGCAAGTAAAGTCTTACTTAAGATCATTCAGTAAAGACTGGAACCATTCATGAAGAGAGAGATGCCAGATGAACAGTCATGATTTCGAAAAGGCAGAGGAACTAGAGATCAAATTGCCAATGTGAGATGGATAATAGAAAGAGCACAGGAATATCACAGGGATGTCTAACTTTGTTTTCTTGACTATAGCAAGGCTTTTGACTCTGTAGATACTGTGGAACGTGTTAAGAACAATGGGAGTCTCAGAGCATTTCATTATCCTTCTTAGGAATATTTATTATGAATAAAAAAACTACTGTCCGAACAGAGATCTTGGAGAAACTGAGTATTTCACAATAGGTAAAGGGGTGTGACAAGGATGTATTTTATCTTTGTACCTGTTTTACTTGTACAGCGAATACATTTTAAGAATTGCTGGGCTGGAGGAGTCTCCAGTTGGAATTAAAATTGGTGAAAAAAGTATTAATAATTTGAGGTATGCAGATGATACCACCTTGCTAGCAGAATGCAAAAAAGATTTGGAGGAACTTATTATGAAGGTTAAAGAAGAAAGTGCTAAATATGGTCTTAAACTTAACCTCAAAAAGACAAAAGTTATGGCAACATGTGGACTTAATGATTTTGAAGTAGATGGAGACAAAATGGAAGCAGTTAACAATTTTGTTTCCTAGGATCCGGCATTGATAAAGATAGTTATTGTACTGAAGAAGTTAGAAGAAGTTATTACTCGGAAAAAAAGCAATGACAAATTTAAGCAAGATCTTTAAAGATAAAGATATTAGCCCCACAGCAAAAATCAGAATCATGAAAGTTGGACCGTGAGAAAGAGGGAAAGAAGGAAGATAGATGCATTTGAATTATTGGTTTGGAGATGCTTACTAAGAAATACCATGGACTGCAAAGCAAACCAATAAATTAGGTGATAGACAGAATAAAGCCAGATTGCTCCCTTGAAGCTATGATCATCAAGCAAAAATTGTCATACTTCGGATATATTATGCAAGCAAATGATGATGATGCTTGTTAAAGTTGATGGAAGCAGGAGAAGAGGAAGACCAAGAATTAGATTGGTGGACGGAGTTAAAGAAGCAACTGGAGTGCACTTGGAGGTTCCAAAAGACATGGTCAGGGACAGATCGGTATGGAGAGTGTATGTTCGTGGAGTCGCCAGGAGTCAGAAACGACTCAGTGGATCATAACACACATTGCTTGATATAATGCCCCATTAACACTATATAACTGTAGCATTTGGTATAATTTCTCTCTTGGTAACTTGTCATATGCCTTTTCCAGATCAACAAAACTTTCTTTGTTTTGTAGTTCTGGAAAATGATTTCTCAACTATCTGTTGTAAAGTGAAAATCTGATCCTGACAACCTCTATTTGGCCTGAATCCAGCTTGTTCTTCACCAAGCTTCTCTTCCACAATCCTTTTCAACCGTTTCTCAAGTATACTTGCATATATTTTACTAGGAACACTCAGTAATGAAATGCATCCGTAATTCTCAGATTCTCGAACTGTAACCTCTCACATTCTCACATTCTTGAACTGCAGACTCAAATATTCAAATATTATTCAAGTAAAAATGAAACTGTTTGAAAATAGAATTTAAACCTTGAATACTCAATGGCAGATTCTGAAGAAAATATTGATTGATTCAGCCAAGGAAACATGAGGTGAAGTTGTCTGCATGGATAAAAAAAATCAGGATTCCATGGTGGAGTCAGAAGTTCAAAAGGGAATCAGCGAAGAAAAAGAAATCATATTAAGAGTTTCTAGCAAGTAAATCAGCATGTGCTCTAAGAGAATACAGAGAAAAATTTTAGCTGTAGCATTGTATAAAAGTAACTAAAAAAAATCATCAGAAGATTTTGGTATGAATACAGAAGATAAATATCAGGAATGGAACAAAATGTTCTGAAGACTATTGATATAATGCCTATTGCTATTATCAATAAAATTGATATAATTTTATTGATAAAAAGCTTAGAAATGGAGGAAAGAATAACGAGAAAGGAATCAGATATGGCATGAAGATGACATCTGACATTTATGATAACTTTGTGCCATGAAAACTGAAGATAGATATTCTCAATGTTTAAAGTAATTACTGTGAAAGATTGTTAAATGAAATGAGAAGTGATAGAACTGTGATAAAAAAAATATTCAAGAGGAATGCACTCAGGAGTGCATATCAGTGCTTAAGGCAGAAAAAATATCAAAAACCTGAAATGGGGAAAGGTAACTGAAGTAGATGATGTTTGATCAGAAATGCTCAGATATAGAGGTATAAGTTTTACATTGATTGCACTGCATAATGCAGAAGTTATGATCAGAAAGTTGAATTCCAGCTGTTTGAAGTAAAGCATACATATTACCCATCTATAAAATGGTAAATAAAACAATGTCAGTCAGAGGAATCGCTTTCTCTGCTGAGAAAGGCCAAAAAAAATCTGCAAAAGAGAGAGCACCTTGGAAAAAAAATAAATAACCTGCATGCCAGAGGAGGGGGAGGGAAGTGGTTGTCAGGATCAGATTTGTACTTTTAATACAGATGGTTGAGAAATCACAGGAATATAACATAGTGTTAGATCGTGAATGGGAGAATTTATAAAAAAATTAATTCATTCAAGATTTAACAAGTCTAACATATCAACAAAGAGAAACTTGTACTTAAGCAAACAAAAGAATTGTAAATAGGGCTATAAATACCTTTAGATGTAGAATTATAAAAGAAAACTTGTTTATTCAAATCTAAGTAAAGATTTCCAGTTTGTAAAATGGAACTATAAAAGGGTATTCTATGTGAAATGAAATGTTTATCAAGATGTAAACAAAAGTTCAAAGTTTGTGGGCAAGCTGTTCAGGTGAACGTTTGGCTTGAGGCATAAGCATTTACACGGAAAGCGGCGCTAGCTCGTTTTCCTGGAAGATGCTACACAAGGAGACGCGGTATCCTGGATCATCTCGTGGGCAAAGGAGATGAGTGCTGTGTGGAAAATGTGGCAGTAAAGAGAGCTCCAAGGGTGCAGAATAAAAGGGGTTTGCTCCCCTCTCTCAAGGCTTTTTGTCTTGTTCTCCTGACCTTTTCTGGGTGTTTTACATAGTTGGACGTTGGGCCTCGCTCTCACCTTCTGATGGATTCCGGATCACCCTGAGATGTTAGATGTCAGCACCCGCAGTTCCAGCACCCTGACTAGCTATCTCCTTGGGACAGAATAGCTGAACCGGCAGCACTGATGAGAACTAGTGGCATCAGAACCAGATGTGGACATATCGCTAGACATTCGGTAAAGCCAAGTAGGATGACCTCTATGAGTAACCACGTGGATAAAGGCAGCGGAGATGTTCTGAACCCCAATTCAAGGAAGAAGGATCGGGCTGTATAAGATGAAAATGTGAATTAAGTGACGGATCTGTTAATCTTCCCAAGAGCTGGTAACGTACAGAATTTTTTATTCCTTTCCCACTTAGAGTGAAGAAATGTTATATAGTTAGTGAGCACGGACAATGTAGTATACAACTCTTAGGTGATTATCGATGATAGCAGTGGCTTAACTGCCATGAGCAATTTGTTACAGAAAGTTTATAGATGATTTGTGACAGGTATTTTATGTGAATAACTAACATAATTTAGAAGAAAACTGAATGGATGAAATTGAAGACTTGTATAATGCGTAGTTTAATGCTTAATCTTATCGAAGGAGCTGATGATTGTATCCATTTGTGTTTTAGTTGGTTTAACTAGTACTTTACTTTAGAATGCCATCAAATTGACTGAATGCATGAATGTAAATGTATAACCTTAAGATCTCAATAAATGTGTTTTGTGTTTTATACCTGACATTAGCCTGAGAATGAATTCAAATTACCATTCATAAAAATGGAACCTGTGCAGAGTAGAATAGATGTTTAAAAGCCACGATTGCAAACGATATTAAACATAGTTGATAGTGAGAATTTTGGTACTAAGAATAAGTGTTAGATTCTTTACCTCTGTATGTTATCTGAGAGAGTTTCCCTGATTAAGAATTCCTTCTAACCTAAAGATATTGGCTGGCGCAGCATAACAAACAAATTTGCCAGTATCTGATCGGGAGATAATCTCAGAAAGTAATCACAAAGGATTTTGTCCATAATAAAAGGTAAACCCTTTGTCTAAGTAATTGATACACGTGATTAATCTAGAAATCAGCCAGATATGTAGATAGTCTTTCTATATCGTGTACTGAAGGCAAAATTTAAGTTTAGATCTTGAGAGTAATAATTAGGGTAAAAGCAAATTAGATCTAAATAAGGAAAAACAAGTATAAATTAAAACAAAGCTACGAAAGTGGTGACGTAACAATAGATTTATATGATGATGATGCCAAGAGAAGAGCTGTTCAAAACTGCAGTTATTATGGTGTCAGTATTAGGCAGTGCAG
The DNA here is from genome assembly GCF_054136105.1 of Typopeltis vanoorti. Lineage (NCBI taxonomy): Eukaryota > Metazoa > Arthropoda > Arachnida > Uropygi > Thelyphonidae > Typopeltis > Typopeltis vanoorti. Next base: position 853,200 of record NC_143568.1, on the reverse strand, counting down.
TGCATAATCTAAGTTGTAAGTCACTATTTAAGATTGAAGGAGATACAGGAAGATAGTTTGATGTAAAAGTAGGTATAAGACAAGGATGCATATTTTTTCCACTATTATTCATCATTATATGATCACATTCTGAAGGAAAGAGACACTGAACCTGATATCAGAATTAGAGATGTTAATCTCACCTGTTTACTTTATGCAGATGATTTTATACTTTGAAATAATTTCAGTACAAGTTTGCAGAAGTATTTAATGAAACTAAATGAAATAAGTGCAATAACAAATTGCTTACAAATCAGCAACGAAAAGATTAATGTGATGATGTTTCCCACATTCCAGCCTATATTCAAAAACCATGAGTATAAGCTGGAATGTGGGAAATATCAGCTGCATTCTCAGTGAAGAAGCTATAGAACAAGTAAAATATTGCACTATTTTTGAACATTTTTAGTGAAGAGGGCAAATTAAATATAGAAATAGAAAAAAAATTAAGCAAAACTGGTGTGGTAGGGAGACAGTTAAATAACTTTTCATGGAATATGAGAGAAATTGGAACACTAAATTGACTATATAGTAGACAGTGTTCAAATCAGTTTTCATTTAAGGATTTGAGAGTTTGGTTAAAAATAAAATAATCGATCAAAGCCCAGAGGCCACAGATATGAGGGTTATGGAAAAAATTTAGGGAGTGAACAGATGGCATCAGTGTCAGAATTATATTGATATGAAGAAAAAAAATGGACATCATTAGCATTTGGGAATATGTGAGCAGAGCTGATCTTAGACAGCACAGTCACTTAAATAAATTGGAAAGAAAAGGTAGTGAAACAGTTATTTGGTGGCAGAAAAAAGACCCACAGGACGATCATGATCTAGGTGGACTGATGTCTTTATAAGTGCTTTAATATTCTTAATTATAAAATTGACAGTATGGGAATCCCAGCAGATATCATTCTAATTTGAAGAAAATTGTTGACAGGAAGGTAATAATATTTTAAACTTTTCATGTAGTACTATTATAGTATCCTGTACACCCCATGAGGATAAATATCAAGAATTTGATGATAATGATAGCAATCCCAAATCACCTGCACTGTCCACATTAACTCTGTATGATTTCTTCTGTCACAGAAGTGGTGTATGTCACTTCTGTCTCTTGAGTCTCCTCTTTTTACCTTCTCTAGCTTAAGATCTCCCTACTTCATTATTTATCATTCAGCTGCTGTCTCTGCCACTCCCCCAGTTCTGAAAATAATTCTGATCTCTTATCTTTGAAGCTTGATTTCCTGCAGTTCAACTACCGAAACAGTGAAGTCATCTATCTTCCTTAGTGATTTTGATGTCCACAACTCCAAGCTGGAAAGAAGTTGAAGTGTTTGCTGTAAGTTATTACTTAAAGAAGATTAAGTAATAACCGAACTGAATATCCATATCATCATCTCCACTCACACAACACTAGATATTTTCTTAACCAGTTCTCCTTCCAGGTACAATGTTGAGGTCACTCTTATCTGTTTAATTATACAAGATTATAACAGGAAGTTGCAATCTTGTATATTTAATTTCTAGTGGAATGCCTTTTGCTCAGCCATCTCAACTTCCTGTACTTTGGTATTACAATAATGCCAAGTGGGAAGACATCTGGGAGTTCTGTTTCTCCATTCCATGATCACATTACTATTTCTGCTCTCCAGATTCAGATACTTGCTCTGATCAAGGTACAGAGAGAAAAAAAAAAAGCATATTACAAGCTGCTTGAGGTAAAAACCCCACCTTCATTCTCAGCCTACACTGAAACTGCAATAACTGCACAATAACCATTAAAAATCTCATTCTGATTTTGAAAGAGCTAAATGTTTCACATATGGCACAGTTGTGCCATATGTGCAACATTTGATGCTATTGAAACAGCACCTGATGACAAAGCTGATCTCAGGCTGCATTCTTCTCTTTCAACTCTTGCATTGGTGGACAAGGCAAATCACCTCCAACTATGCCAGGAACAAGATACTACAAGTTTCCTGTGGCTTTCCATCAGAAAGATCTCAGAAAAACTTGAATATTGTAGATACTAAAAACATCTTGTCCAGTTCTTTCCAAGAGACCTTACCCCTCTCACTAATACCTATCCTTTTTCATATCTGTGCTATATTATATCCAGCTGGCATTAATCCAGTATCATGAAAGCAAGTTCATATTCAGTCAGTCCTCAGTCCTTAAAAAAAAAGAAAAAAGCGATAAATGTCTACCTTCAAACTGTTGACCTATTGTTCTCACCCTGTGCCAATTTAAAGTAATGGTTAAGATCATCAACAGACAATTCTTTCAACACCTAGAGAACTGTTAACTAGGCAATGACTAGCAATATGGATTCTGTCACTCAAGATCCCCAGCAGATCTCATTTTTAATGCAAGGTATAGAATTTGGCACCATGAAAGCTTCTCAACAAATTGCCATCTTGTGGTCTGCCCTCCACCCTATGTAATTGGATTGCTAGTGTTCTCTTGGATCATTTACTGCTTGTTATGGTGGCAGGTGTTTTCTCTTTGGATTTTTCTAATGTGGGTATTCCTTAGGGCTCTGTTATTTCATCCACTTACCGCTTCCTCATATATATAAATGACCTCAAATCTTATCTGCAGTTTTGTTGAAGATGTCCATTTCCATTCATGTATCTTGCACTGCTTAAACACCTCAAGCTTCAAGATCTTCTACAATCAGTGTCCTGAACACAGATCTCCATACCATCTATCATTGGGATGATTTTCAGTCCTAGTCACCTTCAGTTTTTCAAAAACACATTTCTATTTTTTCTCCTCCCAAAAGATCTAATTTCTTCTTCCCTTATCTTTGATGGCACTAAGCCCAGCAGGCAAGTCTCTTATTTGGATTGACACACCTCTATCCTTTTTTTGGCACAATCACATCACATCCGTAGTATCCTCAAGCCTCCAGAAACTTTTCATTCTTCTTTATTCAATATGTTATTTTTTCACCTTCCCAGCTGCAGACTATAGAAATCCACCTTACTTTAGAATACTGCTTTCATTTGGGGTAATGCATAAAATACTCTAAAATTTTTCCTTGATGCTGTCTAATAGAAGGCAGCTTGGCTAATTGATATCCCCTCTCACTGTATTATACATAAATAGATAAATATGGACCTTGTGTTACCTTAGAAGTTAATGTAGGAACATTTCATATTATGAGTAGAAAGTAAGTACAAATATGCCATGAGGAACATAAATTCCAAAAAAGAAATGTACTTAAAAGTTCCTTATGTTGTTTCATTACCAGTTCACACTTTATAGCAAAGTAAACCCAACTACAGAAATGTGATTGAAGCTAGTTTTGTTTTTGAAGCAAGAAGTAGTTCACCCAGAACTACTTCTACAGCTAACTACAGTGAATTAGCTGGCCTGAAAAAAATCAGCAATAAGTACCTATATATCACCTATCTATTGAACTTACATATATATCTCAAGATTCTATATCACCTGGCCAAGTGAAGTAAGATAGGACAGCATTTTGGTGAAAGTTCAAAAGACTCCTCACTGCACCGAATGCGAAGGCATGCTCTGGATATTCCTTTACACAGGATTAAATGGAAGAAGACATCCATGCTATTTTTAGAATCACAGTTGGCTATGAAGCACTTCTCCAACCTCACTAAGTATGGCTGCATTAATATGGCAAAGATCTGGGAAACAGTCATTTTGAGACCAAACATAGCTAGACATCTTTTAAATAACTTTGGTTACTATCCAGTCTCTAGAGGTCATCTTGTTAGGATATAGTTCATTTTTCAGTTACAGTTTGAATTGTTTCTGCAACCATCTAATTGAGTGCTGTGTGTTGACCACAATTGTAATTTGTGCTCTGAAGATGCTGGGTCGAAAACCAGCAAAATATTAGTAAGTTCAATAAATTAATTATATTTTTTGTTGTTTATGTTGTTGTTGGTATTGTTTATACCATGGAGCACTGGTATGTTTAAGCATCCTCTTTGGTCTCCTGAATAATAACACAAAGACAAACCATGGAAATTGAAAATCCGAACACACTTTCATTTCTGAATACACTTGTCACAAGTTTTCTCTTGGCCAGTTCATCCTTCATTGTCAACTTTAAGCCTATACACACTGGCCAATACATACACATTAACTTTTACTACCACCTAGCACAAAAACTGGGTGTTATTAATATCTTCAAAAACAGAACAGCAAATATTTGCCCCATGGAGCAAGCATTTCAGCATGAATTACAAATTATCAGCAGCATTTTTATAAACAATGGCTGGAGCAAAAATACTGTCAACAAGATTCTTCACCTTAGCAATTCCTTATGTTAAAGAATTATCAGAAGAAAAAAAAAGAATGCTGTATTTTCTCCTATAACACATGTAATGTGTGAATTTGTCGATATGCAATAGATAAATAGAGGATTAAAATCACCAAAACTTGAAATCATATTAGCTCATATGTGATTTTTTCATGAGATGGCTAAGTTTTGTGCTTTTGAATAATACCAAGTAAACATGAAAAATGCTGCCCAGATGAATGTAGTGACTGGCAGAAGAATATACAAAATACATGCACATCTTGTCTTCCTTTTCTTATGCCAGAATACCCATGTGCATTGCCTTATGAGAGTGTATCATGTTATTCTTATGAGTTTGTGTACTTTTCTTGATAAAAATAGGAGGAGAAATGACTGTGGAAGAATGATATTGTGGGATAAAAATGGGAATAGAGTGACTGATGCAGAGGACATAGTGGAATTGTTCAATGAACACTTTATTGGAGTATTTCATCCTAGAGGAGTCAGTTTTAATGCTAGAGGGATAGGACTGGTACGAGGTCTGGAGGTACAGGAGGAGAGTGTGTTTCAGATACTGAGTACTCTGGATGTCAGTAAAGCTGTGGGACTGGATGGTATTTCGCCACGAGTTTTGAGAAAATGTGCTAGGGAATTGACAATACCTTTAACGTGGCTTTTCAATGAAAGTCTGGCTTTGGCAAAGGTGCCCAGGGAATGGAAGGAAGGTAAGATAGTGCCATTGCATAAGGGTGGTAACAGACTGGAAGTGTCTAATTATAGGCCAGTCTGTGTGTCATCAATAGTTGTTAAGATCTTGGAGAAAGTAGTGAGGGACCGTGTACAGCATTGGGCAGATGAGGGTAATGTTATCTGTGAGAATCAACATGGATTTGTGAAAGGACGCTCTTGTTTTAGCAATATGCTAGCCTTTTATAATAAAGTTACAAGAGCATTAGATGAGGGAAAGGCATATACTGCAATTTTCTTAGACTTGGCGAAGGCATTTGACAGGGTGCCACATGATAAGCTGATATTTAAGTTGCAGCACAAGGGTCTGGATGTCAGATTGGTCAACTGGATTCAGGATTGGCTGTCTGATAGGTATCAGAGAGTTGTGTATGGTGGAGCAGTCTCCAGGAGGCAGAGGGTTACAAGTGGGGTCCCACAGGGCTCAGTACTAGGACCTATATTGTTTAACCTTTATATCAATGACATAGCCAGTGGATTGCAGGGGGATATTCAGTTGTTTGCGGATGATGCGAAGCTTGGAAGGATTATTAGTAATAGTGCAGATGTGGTAGCCCTGCAAGAGGATTTAAATAAGCTAGATAGATGGGCAAATGAATGGGGGTGTCAGTTTAAAGCAGCAAAATGTAAGGTCTTGAGGTTTGGGAAACATCGATGGGATGCTGCATACTCTATGGGAGGAGTTATACTGGAGGAAGTAGGGGAGACAAGAGATCTGGGGTTGATGATTGATAGAAACCTGAAGTTTAGGGGACATATTGCAAAGGTGGTGAAGGTAACACAGAGGATTGCTGCTATTATGAGAAGGACACTGACCTGCAGAGATAAGAGGGTTATCATTCCGTTGTATAAGTCTCTGATCAGACCACACTTGGACTATTGTTCTCAGATTTGGTCCCCAGGATTTGAAGGGGATAAATTAACTGTGGAAAGGATACAAAGACAGATGACAAAGATGGTTTCAGGACTGTACAAGGATAGTTATGAGGATCGGCTGAGAGAATGTGGACTGCAGAGTTTGGTGGATAGAAGAAGGAGAGGTGATATGATTGAGACTTTTAAACTGTTGAGAGGTGGTTACAGGGTTGACACTGGGGAGTTCTTTCGCTTGGTTGATCAGCGGGAAGGAGTGATGACAAGAGGCCATCCCTGGAAGTTACGAAAGGAAACTGTGAGCAAGAGGGTAAGGAGTGGTTTCTTTGTGTGGAGGGTGGTTGAGCCGTGGAATGCATTGCCTGATGGAGTGGTGGGAGCGAGAACGGTCAGTGGGTTTAAGGAGTGGTATGATAAACTTTGTGTTTCTCAGGGGGGGACCTCCCCTCGATGAGTCTTGACAGACTTTATGTCTTAGAAAGGACCTCCCTCGATGAGTCTTTTGACTCCTTGGAGGCCTGAATAATAATAATAATAATAAAAAATGTGTAATACAGCATCCCATACATGAGTAAGAATCCTGGTTATAAGAATCAAGTAGTGAACAAAAAAAGGAAACCTTAAGTATTGAAGGGAAGCTTTAAATAATATAATATTTTGAAAGAAATGAAAGAACAGATGATATTGCGAGAGCAGTAGACCTAAAGGAATCTGCATTGCTCACCATCAGAGACAATGCTGTGAAAATAAGAGACTTTTTAGCAGGAACAACTGCAAGTGCTACAAAATCAATTAGAACAAGACCTAAACAAATATAGCATTTACTGTAGTGCTGTATTTCATTATTTCTATTAGGAATTAAAGATGTTGGAAACTGTAGTAGCATTTTTTAAATTTAATTAATTTAATTAATTTGTTTATTTTATTTCATTTTTTTTTAGTTACTTACAGTATTGCTTACGAGATTAAACCTCCAATAAAGAAGAAGAACTTAATCAACTCCCTCTTCTTTTCTGGTCCATCCTGAGTGTACAAATTCATTGCACCTTAATTTATCATATGTAGATGGAAAAAAAGACACAATTGCTATCCTAAAAAGGAACACAAATAGCATATCAAATTTAATAATTATAGAAAACATGGCCCTTATGGTCATGCATGGTGGATACTCTATACCACACTTTGAAAAGGCACCTCTTTCTTACACCATACCAAATCCAAGTATGAATGCAAATTTAGAGAAAGAAAATTTCTAATTAACCACCGTAACCTCAGCATTAATGATGGCCTAAAGATCTCAACAATGTGGATGCCACATGTTTGACCCACATAACTTTGTTCTGACCTTAATAATTAGGAACTGTAGCTTTTCATTAAGCCTGAATATGAAGGTGGAAACATTGGGAAATTAAAGTTATTATTCCTAACCAGCAAGCTTACTAGAAAAGAGGTTGAGAAAAATTGTGGAAAAGAAACTTTGAGAAAAAGAAACTGAGTTCAGGCTAGATAGAGGTTGTCAAGACCAGATTTTCTCTTTATGACAAATAGTTGAGAAATTGTGGAAATACGACATGGATCTGCACTTAAGTTTGGTGGATCTGGAAAAGGCATATGATAACCATAGAAAAGCTTTTCAAAACACTATATGAGGTAAATGGAACATTATACATAGTCCATATTTAAGTTGTCATTCAGCAGTTTGAATTGAATGAACTACAAGAAGTTGATCTGATGTTAGATCATGGGCAAGACAAGGATGGACATTATCTCCACTTTTATTCTTCATCTATATGGATCACATTATGAAAGGAAGTGCCATTCAACCTGATAACAGAATCAGACATGTCAAACTTAACTCTTTGCTCTGTGCAGATGATGTTGTACCTCCTAAACACATCAAGTGCAAATCTCCAGGATTCTCTAATTAAATGGGCAGGAACATAGAAAACTTCAGCTGCATTCTCAATGGAGAACCTATAGAACAAGCATCTTAACATGTGAGAGTGTGGAAGAAATGAATGTAAATTTTTCTTTTTATCCAGTCTTTAGTAATTATGAACTTTAGTGATTCATAATTCATATTTGATTCCCTTGCTATAATTTTCAGTAGTAATTTGCACAAGTGTTTACCAAATTTTATATACTTTATACACCACTTCAGGGCTGTTAATCAGCCCTGAAGTGGTGGATAAAATTGACAACTTCAAGGATTATCTGCTACATGCATTCTGTAAAATTCTTAAACCATTAAAAAGTTTGTGCTCAGAATGGTCTCATTCCATAAGTTATTTGTAACATTTTGTCAGCTTCAGTGAGACTTTTCCAGGTGTATACACAACATGATATTGATAATTTGTTCCATTCTTTGGTTTCCACTGGTGATCTTAAATATAATACACTCAAAAGAGGTCCATATAAGAAAGTAAGTTAAGTGAACTGGTTTCAGTTAGCAGGACAACTACACTTGTGTACTTCTCTGGTCATCCTAGGACCAATACTCATTTATTTCCCTTTTATCAGATGGGTAGTACAAGAGTTCTTGCTTAGTCATTTGGAATTTTGCCTTCTGAATTATGCATTGTTGTAATTACTTTGAAATCTTCTATATATCCATATCTGAGCATTTCTGATTGAGTATCATTTATGCCAGCTGTCTTTCCATGTTGTTTCAGGTTTCTGATAGCTTTATCTATCTCAAATATTGATATCTGATAGCTTTACCTATCTCAAGTATTGACATCTACTCCTTTCCTGCAATTTCCTTGAATATTTTATCACTGATCTGTGACTGCTTATCTCATTGATCATTTTTCAAAATAATTATTCCAGACACTCAAAATATTTTTACCTTCAGTTTCCTTGTCATCTTTGTTATCTCTGATTACTTTTGTAGTACTATTTGCTTTATTTTTTTCTAAGCTTTTCAGTAGAATCCAGAACATCTTACTTTCTTTGTAATATTCATCTTCTCTATTCTCAAAGACTATAGAAGCTTACCTTTGATTCTTTTTAAAACATTGTTCATATATATATATATATATATATATATTTCATTTCAGTATAATACTCATTTTTATTCTGGCCAAATCTAAATGGTGATCACTTTCTATTTGAAAATCATCTGTGTACTCTTGTATCTTGAACCAGTTTGAAAATATCATCATCCACAATGATATAGTCAGTATAACTTTTCTCATTTCTTACATATGATCTCCATGTGAATCTCACTACAATTTTATATTGAAGTCTTTCTGTTCCCTAAAACAATCTTCCTGAACATTTGAAATTTAAAGCATAGCTGTCTATTCTTTTTATGCTTTTTAACGCAATTCTTTTTGAAAAGACTAATCAGTAAGTGATGGAGGAAGCACTCTTTCTGATTCATGAAAAATCTTCTTGAACATTTAACTGCAGAGAATGATTCTAGCTATCTACTTGATGCATACATTTAAAAAAAAAAAAATCCTTTAAAAGGCATGGCAAGCAATGGATGAAAAGCATGATTTCATGTTGCAGCAAGTTTTTACAATACCTGAAAATTTCTTAGAGCACTGGAACTGAAGTACTTGAAAAACATAATATAAAATATTACAAAAATGTAAAATGTTACAAAATGCTAACTTGGCTTCTTTAGTATGGAATGAAATTTGGTATCCATACAAAACTTTAACTGCCAAATTTAATTTGTATGTCTTAAATACATCAAGAGCTGTAATGATCTAAAAACTTCTAATTAGCTTAGTCTAATCAGTAAGTTTGAGCTTGCTTATGCTGTTGTTTTAACTTTGTTTTGTCATTTATCATATAGCTTAAGAAATTTTAAACTTAATTCAGTTAAATTTCTGTATTCATTTAAAATATATCATAACCAAATTGAAATGCATTTAACAATTTTAAATGCACTAGATTAGTCATACTTTTTTCTGTTCATATGGAATGGTAATATTTTAATTTCCTTTCATTAATTGCTTAGTATTTTATTATTATTATTATTATCCTAAGACACCATGGAGTCTTAGGATAATAATAACTAATGCATGCAGAAAACCTGCTTCTCACTCCATTGTTCACACCTTCCTTATACAGCTTCCAGGACTGGCCTCTTGTTCTCCCCTTATCTCCCATTATTTTATGAAAAACTTCATTGATCTTATAACAATTCTTTACCAACTTGTACATCTCTTCTTGTACATCTCTCATATCACCCCTCTTCTTCCTATCCACTAGACTCTGTAAATTTCATCGTCTTAACATTTCCTCATATTCAACATTCCAGAGGATCAGAAACTACCTTAGTTAGTTGCCTCTGGACCCTTTTCAACATTTCTTTATCCTTTTGAAAACCAGATGACCAAATCTGTGCACAATACTCCATGTGTGTCCTAATCAGAGCCTTACAATGGAACAAGAATCTCCTTACTCCTACAAGTCAGTGTCCTCTGCATCATTCCCAGAATTTGTTGTGTTGTGTATCCAATATCACCCCAAGATCTCTATTTCCTCCACCTCCAACAATATATCCCCCAAGCATAAATTCTACATTCCATCTTTGTTTCCCAAATTATAAAACCTTACATTTTGCAACATTGAACTGGTATTCCCACTCCCATACCCATTCACTCAATCTATTCCAGTCTTCTTGTAAGGCCACAACATCTTCTGTACTCCTCATAGTTTATCCTAACTTTGCATCATCTGCAAACAACTGAATATCCTCATCCAAATCTTTGCCAATATCATTAACATACAGGTTAAACAACAGTGGCCCTAAAACAGACCCCTGAGGCACATCACTAGTAACTTTCCTCTTCCAGGATACTGCTCTCCCATACACAACTTTGCTGATACCTATGATATATCCAATATATCCTAGTCTATTGCTTTAGTTTGACTATCAACTTATCATGTAGTAATCTATCAAAAGCCTTTGCAAAATCTAAGTATACTACTTTGTATCCATCTCCTTTGTCCAATGGAGCTGTCACCTTATTGTAATAAATAAGTAGATTACTAGCAAATCCATGCTGCCCATCAAAGCTAATACCATTGTTATCAACCCAATTCTGGATCCTGGTTCTCACCAGCCTCTCCAACACTTTAACTGCAACAACTGACACACAGATAGGCCTATAATTTAATGCTTGAGTTCTCGCCTCCTTTATGAAGTGGCACAATCTTGCCTTCCTTCCTTCATTTTCTATAGAGATGTTACAAAGTTTCTGTGGGTGTACATGAAGATTGACAACCCTCATAAAAACTCCATTTGTTATACATGCTCATCCACCTTAGGCTTTTACAAACATCCGTGTCATATGTGGGATTCAAACACAGTCTTTGCAGTAAACAACCACTGACTTTTACTAACTGTTTATACTTTTTATTATTTTATTTTTATGCATTTAGGAAAGCAGCTGGAGATGATTTGAGTAGCACCAAAAATTACATCCAATCATTAAATTATCTACTTCATTTTTTTTTTTTTTCATTTTTAATGATTCATAGTACCTTCTTTATAGGGAGAAGAGAAATAGACAAACACCAAGGTAACTATATTTTGGTTACACAACTTTATACTTGTTAATATTTCATTATATATATATTTTTTTATTTCTATTTTCTGTTTGTTATAACAATTGTTTTAACATATACATTTAGTGATGCATATAATATCTCTTCTGTCCTGCAGGTCTGTGCTTCATGGATGCAATCTTGATTCTGGGTATTGTCTTTCTTAGATTTTACATTTATAGTTAGAATTTCATTTTATATTTGTAAATATAAATTTATATTTCCTTCCTAAGAACAAATTTATATTTGTTCTTAGGAAGGCCCTCCCACAATGAGTCTTTTGACTCCATGGAGGCCTGAATAATAATAATAATAAAAATAATGATGTTGATGATGACAAATAGATCTTAATTATTTTTTAATGTCTGACATAGATCAGGGCTCACTTTAACAGCAGCTTATTCTTCAAGCAATAATAATGTAAAAATAGTTTGGAGCATTGTGGTTTCATTATGGAATAGTTTTTTCTTTTTTTTTTTTTTCCAAGTTCTTGAAAAGATTTTATTAAATTCATTTCATTTAGTTCATAATGTCATCTGGTGTTTCTTGGGCATTCTTTATTTATATTTTGGTTGCACAAGAGGCAGTGGAGTTACTTTTAAGTCTCATTTGTAGCAAATGCAGGAATTCAGTTGGGATCATTTAGGCAGAGGCATCTAATTTAAGATAATTTGGTTATCAGAAATTTTATTTGACTCCCACTCATGAAAGTTTATAGACCGGTAGTGCCTTGGTACTGTGAATGGGTTAAGCATGTTTTTTCCCATTTTTATTAATTTGATATAACTTTTTTTGTATTTTGTTTTGTTTTTTTAATATAATATAGAAACCTTGCTCTGTAGACCAAACATGGAACCTTTTTAAGTCACTTTAGATCTCCAGCAAGCTAAATTTAGGCTATTAAAGGAATATATGCTATTAAACAATATTAAAAATTAAATAATGCATTTATTGATTATACTTGATAGAAATAATTATACATTTTTTTCTTCCTTCTTGTTCCTTAAGCAGGAAATTTTAAATTTCTTGGTTCAGGACCTCATTGGGCCCAATCAGTCCAATTAGATTAAGTTCGTCCCCACCTGCTTTTAATGAACAAACAGTTTGTAGTTTGGTATTCCCCACCCACCCCTTTTCTCACTTCATCTGAATTTTTAACCTATTGTGATTAGTTATTTGGTATTTTTGTTGTTGACCTTGTAAATAATTTAAGTTATAAAACAGTCTTCAATAAATAAAGAGAAAAAATTATAAAAATGCTGTAGCAGACATAGACATTTACAAATTGCATGATTTGCTATGATAATTTAGTTCCAAGAAGAAAAATCATTGACAGTTATTAAATAAATTAGTTACCTTCAATCATGTCATGGCTGCATCATTTGTATATCTGTTAACATTTAATATTAAAATCCTGACAAATTGTGCCAATTAATGTAAATATATATTCCATTAATTTCTTTAAGGGTCAGAGCTGTATAACTGAGAGGAGTCTCAGTTATACAGCTCCACATAGTCTTTAACGGAATGCAGAGAACTAACCCCGGTTTCTGACCTAATGTCCAGTCCTCACCTTCTCATGGTGCAGCCTGTTAGGTATCTACCTGGATAATGAACAAACGAGGAGGGGCTGGCAATTTGAGATTTAGCCGACAAAATTGTATTCTTATTGGCATAAACCACAAGTAAAATAATGATACAGCATGACAGAATTTCATGCTGGCTGGGGTGTCACCCAGTTAAAGAAAGCCCCCATTGTTTTTGCCAGGGAATCAGGGCAAAAAGTCAGCTACTGGAACAAATCCAGAAACACATTCCAGCTCAACATCATCAGAATTCAATATCAGTACTATCAACATAAGAAGCCTGAATGATAAAGAAATGGAACTAGCAGAAGAATTCGATTAGTACCACATAAACATAATAGAGGTGACTGAAACAAAAGAGACAAAAACTGGTGAGATATCAGCAATAAATACAAAAAGTTATATTCAGGCAATAACTATCAGGGAAAAGAAGGAATGGCTATAGTATTCAGCACTAAATATGAGGCTAATCTTCTTGAATGGCAGGCAGTATCAAGTAGAATGATGTGGGCAAATATCAGAATGGGGAACCGGACAATGAGACTTATTTATGCCTATGGTGGTCCCACAGAAGATTCTACTAAAGTAGAAGTGGAGGAATTTTTTGAGGCTTTAGAGAAAACAACTGACACAATGAAAAACGAAAAGTTGGTTCTTGATGGGGATCTAAATAGCAGAGTAGGAAATGATTGTCAGACATACAAAAATATTTTGGGAAAATTTGGAGAAAAGAGAAAAGCTAATAATAATGGCAAATACTTGTTGGATTTCTGCTCAGGACATGAACTGGTTATTACTGACATAATGTTCAAACATAAAAATGTGCACAAATTCACATGGAGAGAGAAGAGGCAAGGAATAAAAAAAGTCTCATTGACTATGTTATTGTTGATGGTTATGTTTTCCCAATGGTACAAGACACTAGAGTGTACAGAGGATTTGAAATTTGAAGTGATCACTATTTAGTCTTGAGCAGGATAAAATTGAATTTCATATTGAAAAGAAGAACATGTAAGAAAGTTTTAAAGCAAATAAAAGTTGATTAGCTCTCAGATGTGAACTGTAGATTACAATACTCAAACATTATTGAAGAAAAAATGACAGAGTTTGAGAACAGGAACAAAACCTTGGAGATTCAGTGGCAATCACTGAAGAAAACATTGACTGATTCAGCATGTGGTGAGGTTGTCTGCAAGGATAGAAAAATCAGAACTCCCCGGTGGACACAGGAAGTTAAAGAGGCAGTGAAGGAAAAGAAGAAAGCATATCAAAAGTTCCTGGCAAATAAGTCAACTTGTGCTCTTAGAGAATACAGAGACAAATGTAAGAAAGCTAAACACTGTTGTAAAGCTAGCCAAACAGAAGTCATGGGAAGACTTTGGTTAAGAACATAGAAAATAAATGTTAGGAAGGTGGCAAAATATTCTGCAGACTGTTGAAAAAGCTCAGAAATGGAGAAAAGGGGACTGTAAAAAGAATTAGAGATGATAAAGATTACTTGAAAATTGTGATGTATGGAGTAATTACTTCAAAAAATTACTAAATGAAACAAGCAGTGTCAGGAATACATATCTATACTTGAAAGAGAAAAAGCCATCAAAGGCTTGAAATGTGAAAAGACAGCAGGAGTAGATGATATTTGACCAGAACTGCTGAAGTATGGAGGTATAATAGTCTTGCAGTGGCCGCACTGCATAGTTCATATGGCCTGGACAGAGGGACAAATTTCAGATGATTGGAGTAGAGCTCTCATAGCACCCATATATAAAAAGGGAAATAAAATAATGTGAGAATTACAGAGGTATTTCCTTACTGATTGTTCTTAGTAAGATTTTTGCAAGTATACTTGAGAAACAATTGAGAAGGATTGTAAAAGGGAAGCTTGGTGAAGAACTAGCTGGATTCAGGCCAAATAGAGGCTGTCAGGATCAGATTTTCACTTTATGACAAATTGTTGAGAAATAGTGGCAATATCACCACCAGGTAAAGAGTATGATACATGCATTTTAAGAGGCGGTAGAAAAAGCAATAGGACAGCTAAAATATAACAAGAGTCCTGGTAATGATAACATCACTGGAGAAATGATTAAATATGGTGGAGAAAGTATGGTTACAGAAATGCACCAACTATGCAATATGGTATTGAAAGAAGGGAAAATGCCAAAAGAGTGAGTGAATTCAATATTAATGACATTATACAAGAAAGGAAATAAGCTAGAATGTAAAAATTATAGAACATTTTCTTTGACGAGTCACCTTGATAAGGTGATGATGATGATATTGACAAAAAGATTGAGGAAACAACTGGTAATTAGTTTATGGAATTAGCAACGCATATAAAGTATATTAATTAAAGGTAACTTTAATGAATAACTTCTATATTTCGGCAACGTCACATTGCCATCTTCAGGAACATAAAGATATGGTATGTGCACTCAGGAACTAACACAAAGCAAATGAGGAAGAAAGCAAGAAACTAATATTGTTCCTAAAATCCTAATGGTGCCCTCTTGCAGGCTAATTTGGTAGTCTTGGCAGTTGGGCTGAAGTTCTCATAATGAAAGTCTCCCAAATTTGGGGCAGTTTCATGCACCCAAATTTGTTGAGGGTAGGAACGTTTTTTAGAGCTGCTGAAGATTCTTTGAATAATCTTTCGTATTTAAACTTGCTGCAATGAATTATTTTTGTTTTCTTCCAACGAATTTTATGGTGGGTATCTAAGGCATGGTCTGCCAGCCCAGGGCGGCTGTACTGGTGAAACCGGATGTAGTCTTGGTGTTCTGAAATCCTGATATTTGTTGTTCTGCCTGTTTGGCCAAAGTAGGACAATTTGCAGCTGCAAGGGACCTGGTATACACCAGGTAGGTCTAGGGGAAGTGGTTGGTCTTTGTTAGAGCGGATAAGGGATGCCAACTTTTTATATGGTCTGTAACAGGAAGTAAGGTCATATTTTTTGAGGATATTGGTTATTTTCTCACAGGTGCCCTGGATGTAGGGGATGGTGATAGACTTGGTGTAATCTTTATTGTGGAGGGGGGGTTGTGGTTTACAGGTTTTTAGTATTTTTTGGATTTTTTTGGGGGTTATAGCCATTGGCTAAGAAAGTGTTGAGGATGTAGTTTAGTTCAATAGTCAGGTCCTTGTCATCTGAGCAGATTAATTTTGCCCTGTTATACAGTGTTTTTATCACCCCATATTGTTGTGAGGGGAGTGGTGGGATTGCTGGTGAATATATCTGCCAGTGTGGGTGGTTTTCTGTAAACAGAGAAAACCAAAGATCCATCAAGTTGGCAGGTGATTAAAGTGTCTAGGAAGGGGAGGGTGTTGTTTTCCTCTTTTTCTAAGGTGAACTGGACTCTGGGGTGTTGGTTGTTTAAGTGTGCTAGGAAGGAGTGGAGTGTGTCTGAGCCATGTGGCCAAATAGCAAACACATCATCCACATAACGAAGCCAAATAGTGGGTTTTTGTGGGGCGGAGTTTAAGGCTTTCTCTTCAAATGTCTCCATAAAGAAATTGGCCAAGGGTGGGGAAAGTGGTGAACCCATGGCTGTCCTCTCTATCTGTTTGTAGAACTTTCCTTGCCAAACGAAATAGCCTGAGTTCATTGTGAACTGAAATAGGGCTGAGATATCGGGAGAAAACTTGGCTTGGATGAGCTCAAGGGTTTCTTTGAGTGGGACATTAGTGAATAGGGAGGAGACGTCAAAACTGACCATTATGTCAGTGTGTTGGAGTGTGAAGTTTTCTATTCTGGCTTTAAAGTGGGCTGAGTTTTTTATGTGTGATGGTGTGTTGCCAGTGTAGTGTGTGAGCATTTTGGCTAAATGTTTGGCTAATTTATATGTGGGGGAATCAATGCCATAAATATCCTCAAAAAATATGACCTTACTTCCTGTTACAGACCATATAAAAAGTTGGCATCCCTTATCCGCTCTACCAAAGACCAACCACTTCCCCTAGACCTACCAGGTGTATACCAGGTCCCTTGGAGCTGCAAATTGTCCTACTTTGGCCAAACAGGCAGAACAACAAATATCAGGATTTCAGAACACCAAGACTACATCTGGTTTCACCAGTACAGCCGCCCTGGGCTGGCAGACCATGCCTTAGATACCCACCATAAAATTCGTTGGAAGAAAACAAAAATAATTCATCACAGCAAGTTTAAATACGAAAGTTTATTCAAAGAATCTTCAGCAACTCTAAAAAACGTTCCTAACCTCAACAAATTTGGGTGCATGAAACTGCCCCAAATTTGGGAGACTTTCATTATGAGAACTTCAGCCCAACTGCCAAGACTACCAAATTAGCCTGCAAGAGGGCACCATTAGGACTTTAGGAACAATTCTTGCTTTCTTCCTCCTTTGCTTTGTGTTAGTTCCTGAGTGCACATACCATATCTTTATGTTCCTGAAGATGGCAATGTGACGTTGCCGAAATATAGAAGTTATTCATTAAAGTTACCTTTAATTACTATACTTTATATGCGTTGTTAATTCCGTAAACTAATTACCAGTTATGTCTAACCAACTTATAAGTCTTACTACTAGAAAATTGAGGAAACAATTGGAAGCATACCTTGCAGACGAGCAAGCAGGATTTAGGAAAGATAGAGGCACAATTCAACAGATTTTGACAATGCGGTTAATAGCAGAGAAAACTAGGAGAAAAAACAAAAACATATATATCTGCATTGTTTGATTTTCAGAAGGTATTTGATAGTATTGGCCAGAAAGTGACATTAGCAGTTCTAGAATTCTATGAAATTGATAGAAAACTAATAGCTATATTAAGAGATATTTACAAAAATGCATTTGCAGCAGATAGAATAGGTGATGATTTGGGGAAATGGTTTAGAACAAGCAAAGATACTAGACGGGGAGGATCCACTATCACCAAGCATTTTCATCGCACATTTAGAAAGAGCAATGGATGAAATGAAGGAAAGTGCAAAAGGAATATCAGTATATGGGATAAGAATTAACAATCTTAGATTTGCAGATCACATTGTTATTATGGAAGAAGAAGAAAGAGAACTACAAAAAACATTGAAACTGTTAAATGAGGAAGGAAAGAGATTTGGATTTGTTATGAACTTGGAAAAACCAAAGACAATGGTATTTGGTGAGAAGAACCTGAAAAAAAAAAGATACAAGTGGAAGTGATATAAAAAATGTAGAACAGTTCACATATTTGGGAAGTAAAATAACATATAATTTGGACTGCAAAAAAAGAAATAAAGATCAGGATTGCAAATTGAAGAACAAATTTGAAGGCCATGGATAACATCTGTTAAATTAAAGTGATCAGCCTGCAAACAAAACTAAGAGTGCTGGAAACATGCATCTTTAGTGGTATACTGTATGGATCTGAGACATGGGTAATAAGGAATCAAGAAAAAGAATTTTGGCATTTGAAAGAACTTGTTACAGGAAGATTCTAAGAATAGGATGGGTACAGAAAATCACAAATGAAGAGCTCTATCAGAAGATACAACAAAAGGAGAATCTAATGCAGAAGATTATAAAATGGAAACTGCAATTATTTTGACACATTTGCAGAATGAGTGAGGACCAGAAGAAAACATTCATGTTTGGTATTATGAATGATGTAAACAGAAGAGGTAGACCATACAGAGAATTGATAGATGACATAAAGGACTGGTGTGGAATGGATGTACAGAAACTGCGACACTGTGCACTGGACAAAGAAAGGTAGAAGAAGATAATGAAGGATGCATCAGACACCAATGGTGTCCGATGCTTCATGTGATTCCATGGTACATGATGATGATGATGAAAAAGTATATGACACGGTGCCAAGAGAAAAGCTATTCAAAACACTAAAGTTATATCATGTCAATGAGGCATTATATCAAACAATACTTAGTCAGCAGTTAGAATTGAAGGAAGAACAGAAAGATGGTTCAGAGTTAAATCTGGTGTCATACAAGGATGTACATTATTCCCCTCTGTTATTCATTATCTATATGGATCACGTTATGAAGGAAAACGGTATTAAACCTGATATCAATATTGGAGATGTTAATGTCAACTCTTTACTTTATGCAGCGGATGTTATACTTTTAAATAAATCCACTACAAGTCTCCAAGATCCCCTGACTAAAGTGAATCACTGTTGTAATAGATTTGGTAAGAAAATCAGCAATAACAAGACAAAAACAATGAAAATAGGCAGAAACATTGAAAATATCAACTGCATTGTGAATGGAAACCTGTAGAACAAGTAAAACATTTCAACTACATAGGCACAATTTTTAGTGAAGATAGTAAATTAAATATATGGAAATAGACAACAGAATCGACAAAACTGGTGAGGTAGGAAGTCAACTGAATAAATTTATATGGAATAAGAGAGAAATTAGTCAAAACACTAAAGTAGCTGTATACAAAACAGTGTTCAGACCAATTTTAACTTATGGATCTGAGAACTGGGTCAGAAGTAAAACACTTGACCAGAGACAACGGATATGAGTCCTGAGAAAGGTTATGGGTGTGAACAGATGGCATCAATGGCAATATCATATTAAAAATGAGGATATTAGGAAAGAACTTGACATTGTTAGCATCCAGTAATGTGTTAATAGAGCTAATCTCAGGTGGTATGGTCACTTAAACAGAATGATAACTAATATTTAAGGAATTGACAGCGTATACTAGAAATATAGATTAAATAAACTTTAATTTATACTTTCCGATATTTCGGCGAACGTCACGTTGCCATCTTCTTGGGAACTTACTACTAAGACATGTGCACACAAGTACTAATAACAGCAAATGAGACTAAAGCTAGGAAGCTAGCGTTTTCCTAATGTCCTGATGGTGCCCCCTGGCGGGCTATATTGGTAGTTCTTGGCCTTTGGGCTGAAGTTCTTCTGATAAACGTTTCCCAAATTTGGGGCAGTCTCATGCATCCAAATTTGTTGAGGTTTGGCATGTTCCTAAGGCCCGAGGCTGATTCTATGAATAGTCTTTCATACTTGAACTTGCTGCAGTGTATTACTGTGGCTTTCTTCCATCTTATTCTGTGGCGAGTATCCAGAGCGTGGTCTGCAAGCCCAGAGTGGCTGTACTGATGAAATCGGATGTAATCCTTGTGTTCTGAGATTCTGATATTTGCTGTAGTGCCTGTTTGGCCAAAGTAGGACAGTTTACAGCTGCAAGGGACCTGGTATACACCAGGTAGGTCTAGGGGGAGTGGTTGGTCTTTGGTGGAACGGATAAGGGATGCCAGTTTTCTATGTGGTCTATAACAAGTGGTCAAGTCATGTTTTTTTAGGATTTTATTGATTTTTTCCGAGGTGCCTCGGATGTAGGGAATGGTGATGGATTTAGAGTAATCTTTATTGTGAAGGGGAGGGGGTGGTGGGTTGTGGATAACTGGGTTAAGTATTTTTTGGAGGGGGTAGCCGTTGGCTGAGAAAGTGTCACGGATGTGATTTAGTTCAGTGGTTAGGGCTTGATCATTAGAACAGATTATTTTTGCCCTGTTGAATAATGTTTTAATAACTCCATATTGTTGTGAGGGGGGGGGGGATTGTTGGTGAATGTATCTGCCTGTATGGGTGGGTTTTCTATAAACTGAGAAAACCAAGGTTCCATCAGGTTGGCAGGTGACTAGTGTGTCTAGGAAGGGGAGGTTATTGTTTTCCTCTTTTTCCAGGGTGAATTTGATTCTAGGGTGTTGGTTGTTTAAGTGTGTTAGGAAGGAGAGGAGTGAATCCGGGCCATGTGGCCAAATAGCGAAGACGTCATCAACATAGCGAAGCCATATGGTAGGTTTTTGTGGGGCTGAGTTTAAGGCTTTCTCTTCAAACGTCTCCATGAAGAAGTTGGCCAAGGGTGGGGAAAGTGGTGAACCCATGGCTGTCCCCTCTATCTGTTTGTAGAATTTTTCCTGCCAAACGAAATAGCCTGAGTTCATTGTAAACTGAAATAGGGCTGAGATATCGGGAGGAAATTTAGCTTGGATTAGCTCTAAGGTTTCTTTGAGGGGGACATTCGTGAATAGGAAGGAGACATCAAAACTGACCATTATGTCATTATGTTGCAGTGTAAGGTTTTCTATACTGGCTTTGAAGTGGGCTGAGTTTTTTATGTGTGATGGTGTATTGCCAGTATAGTGTGAGAGCGCTTTGGCTAAATGCTTGGCTAGTTTGTAAGTGGGGGAATCAATGCCATCCACTATGGGACATAATGGCACATTTTCTTTGTGTATTTTTGGGAGCCCATATATGCGGGGGGGGTCTAGAGTTATAGGGTTTTAGTCTGTTGGTAATCTCCACAAGCCAAGAAGTGACCTTCTTAAGGAGCCTATGGAGTTTTCTAATTTGTGAGTTGGTGGGATTGTAATCAATGGGGAGGTAAGTGGAACGATCTAATAATAAAGCCGTGAGCTTACCTGTGTAATCTTTAAGATTGAGTACCACAGTGGCGTTCCCCTTATCCGCTTTGGTGATCACTATTTTTTTGTTACTCTTCAATTCTTGTAGTGCCTTGTATTCACTAATGGATATGTTGGATTTTGGAGGTTTTGCTTTATTGAGAACACAGGCTACATCCAATCTAATATCGTTGGCGATGTGGTTTGGAAGTTGACGAATCCCGCGTTCAATTTGGATCATTAATTCCTCGGCCAGTAATTTTTTAGGAGCAATGGCGAAGTTGTGACCATGTGACAGAGCGTGGAGTGCTTCTGGCTTTAAGGTAGCTGACGAAAGGTTAACAGCAGTGTTGGTTTTTAGTTTGGTTTGCACGTCGAGTTCTTTATTAATTTATCAAACTTGTTGATATGTCGGCTCCGTACTCGTTCAAATTCTTTTTAGGTGCCGTACACGAGACGTCATGTAGGATCGACCAAAGCTCGTGATTCAGCGTAAGTGAAAGCTCATTTTCTAGCATTGAAATAGCTCTGTTTATGTCGGCTAGGGAACCGCGTGTAGCGGTAATTTGCTCCCGAAGTAATGCCTGGCTAGCGCGGTTGTAAATACGTAAATACATAAAAACTCAGCCCACTTCAAAGCCAGTATAGAAAACCTTACACTCCAACATAATGACATAATGGTCAGTTTTGATGTCTCCTCCCTATTCACGAATGTCCCCCTCAAAGAAACCTTAGAGCTAATCCAAGCTAAATTTCCTCCCGATATCTCAGCCCTATTTCAGTTTACAATGAACTCAGGCTATTTCGTTTGGCAGGAAAAATTCTACAAACAGATAGAGGGGACAGCCATGGGTTCACCACTTTCCCCACCCTTGGCCAACTTCTTCATGGAGACGTTTGAAGAGAAAGCCTTAAACTCAGCCCCACAAAAACCTACCATATGGCTTCGCTATGTTGATGACGTCTTCGCTATTTGGCCACATGGCCCGGATTCACTCCTCTCCTTCCTAACACACTTAAATAACCAACACCCTAGAATCAAATTCACCCTGGAAAAAGAGGAAAACAATAACCTCCCCTTCCTAGACACACTAGTCACCTGCCAACCTGATGGAACCTTGGTTTTCTCAGTTTATAGAGAACCCACCCATACAGGCAGATACATTCACCAACAATCCCCCCCCCCTCACAACAATATGGAGTTATTAAAACATTATTCAACAGGGCAAAAATAATCTGTTCTAATGATCAAGCCCTAACCACTGAACTAAATCACATCCGTGACACTTTCTCAGCCAACGGCTACCCCCTCCAAAAAATCCAAAAAATATTTAACCCAGTTATCCACAACTCACCACCTCCTCCCCTTCACAATAAAGATTACTCTAAATCCATCACCATTCCCTACATCCGAGGCACCTCGGAAAAAATCAATAAAATCCTAAAAAAACATGACTTGACCACTTGTTACAGACCACATAGAAAACTGGCATCCCTTATCCGCTCCACCAAAGACCAACCACTCCCCCTAGACCTACCTGGTGTATACCAGGTCCCTTGCAGCTGTAAACTGTCCTACTTTGGCCAAACAGGCACTACAGCAAATATCAGAATCTCAGAACACAAGGATTACATCCGATTTCACCAGTACAGCCACTCTGGGCTTGCAGACTATGCTCTGGATACTCGCCACAGAATAAGATGGAAGAAAGCCACAGTAATACACCGCAGCAAGTTCAAGTATGAAAGACTATTCATAGAATCAGCCTCGGCCCTTAGGAACATGCCAAACCTCAACAAATTTGGATGCATGAGACTGCCCCAAATTTGGGAAACGTTTATCAGAAGAACTTCAGCTCAAAGGCCAAGAACTACCAATATAGCCCGCCAGGGGGCACCATCAGGACTTTAGGAAAACGCTAGCTTCCTAGCTTTAGTCTCATTTGCTGTTATTAGTATTTGTGTGCACATGTCTTAGTAGTAAGTTCCTAAGAAGATGGCAACGTGACGTTCGCCGAACTATCGGAAAGTATAAATTAAAGTTTATTTAATCTATATTTCTAGTATACGCTGTCAATTCCTTAAATATTAGTTATCATGTTTAACCAGCCTATAAACCTCTCAACAAGAATAAACAGAATGAGAGAGGATGGATTAGCAAAACAAGTATTCTCTGCCAGGTTGGCAGGAAAAAAGACCCAGAGAAAGACTAAGATATAGGTAGATTGATACAGTAAAAAGTGCCTTAGCAGAAATATAAGATCTGATAATGTTGGAGTCTTGACAGATAATAGATTGGTTTGGAGAAAAATTGTAGACAGGAAGTTAGTAATTATGCAAGTTCTTCATATAGTACTATCATAATATCTTGAACACCCCCTTGAGGGTACATGTTAGGAATTTGATGATGATGATTAATTTTACAGGTTCTATCCCCAGGCCTATATATTTGGTGATTCACTTGCTACACACTTGAAAACTAAAACTAAATTTCTTTTTCATACATTTTATTAACAAAGTGTGTGTGTAAGGGGTGTTTGAGGATTAAAGCCGAATAAAGTAGCAGACCTCCACTTCTCCTTTTAAGGAATGCAGAGAACTAATCAGGACTTCTGACAAATATCCAATCCTTACTTTCTCATGTTACACCTATTAAGATGTATCTTCCCCTATACTGAACAAACAAGAATGGTTTGTAAATTTGGGATTTAGCTGATGTAATCCTATTGACTTAAACCAAAATTCAAAGGATGTTCAATGGTACAGCATGAGAGCATTTCATGCCAACTGGGGTATTGTTTAGTTAAAGAAAATCCCAATTGTTTAAATTAGAAACCAGGGCCAACAACAAAAGTTCAGCTACTAAAAGAAATCTCGAGTCAACATGAACAGAATTTAAGATCATCATAAGAAGCATCAGTGGAAAAGAAATGTAACTATCAGAAGAATTCAGTCAGTACCAGATTAACATGACAGGTATTATTGAAACAAAAGAAGACAAAAACCTGTGAGATTTTTCTGAGCAACAAACACAAGATGTTATATTCAGGCAATGACAATAAGGGTAAAGGAGGAGTAGCTATGCATTCAGCACTAAATATGAGGATAATCTACTTGAATGGGAGGCAGTGTCATTTACAATGATGTGGGCAAATCTGAATGGAGAACTGGACATTGAGACTTATTTGTGCCTAGGTTTCGCATAAGGTTCTGAGAAAGAGGTTGAGATTATTTTGAGACATTATAGAAGGCAGCTAACACAACCAAAAAAGTAAAATTTGGTCCTTGTTGGAAATCTGAACAGCAAGGTAGGAAATGATTACCAGAAATAAAGAAGTATTTAAAAATGTATATTTTTAAATACTTTTTTCATATCTGATTAGTATATGAAAGGAAGAACAACTGTAGTTTTTCTGTATAATGTTTGATGAACTTTTAAGGAAATAAGAATGGAAACTATCCAGTATGTAAACAATAATATTTGGCACCGATGTATAAAATAATTGCAAATGCAAAAAAATTGATTATTAATTTGAATGCCATGTTTTGTTAATTTAAAAAAAAATAGTTATAGAAAATAGAACTTAATGGTTTATGAAACTGCAATTCTGTGTTTCTAGAGATGGGGCAGCAGTGTTTGCAATACTGCCCTTTTTTTTTTTTTTTTTAATTTTGATGGTTTTAAGATAACGCACCATGATTATAATCATAAAATAGAGATATCGCTAGATATTCATGTATATTTCACTTGGTGAAGAAACCATTCCATTTATGTACTATATGATAGTTTTAAACAGAAATGAAATATATAGATTAGTATATTTATAAACACAAGCCTCAAATAAACAAAATAGTTAAACATTTTTTTAAACAACAAAAACCCTCCAGGGTTTTTGTTGTACTCCCCCCCCCCTACTCCCCAGCTGAATATACATGTACCATACTCTACCCTACATTAAAGGTACAACAGAATAGTGCTCTCTCCTAAAACAGCAAAAAATTAGAACAGTCTACAAACCTTTACTCAAAGTTTTCACTTTCCTGAGACAAATTAAGAACTGTCAGGATCCTCTTTCATACCCAATCACCTACAGTGATACCTATAGTATTCCCTGTCAGTGTGGGTCTATTTTGGAGAGATAGCATGGACTGCCTTTGTAAGAAGAAAGGAACATGAAAAGTATATTTGGTATGGACAAGCTAAAAGTGGAATAGTATGACATTCCTTGAATAATGACTATTTCATCAGGTGAGAGAAAGCTAGGCTAATACTTAAGTCCTAATTTAATCACAGAGACTGTTCCTGTCTATGTAATCAGCAATAGAACTGATGGTGTAATCCTACACAACTTTTAATGAACCACCATACTCCATCAGTAATTACAGAGGATCACTGCAAAAATTATCACTGTCGTCCTTCATGCACAAGACTCACCTTGTTTATGTACAGAAAAGCTTAGGTGTTGTTGGTTATTCATAAGTGCAGGGGAAACCTCTCCTAAAAACTCTGAGTAGTCTACAACTCTAAATCTTACTGAGTGACCTAGAAGGATCACTAGTAAACTCATCAAAATCTCATCAGTGGCTCTGCTCAGTGACAGGCAAGAATCTACTACCAAGCAGACTCAATCTGCTCCCCAGAATTAAGCCCAATGTATAAGTAAAGGGGCATCTCCAAAAACTAGGCAATCCTTCAGATCACTCTAACCTCAATGAGTAACTTTTCAAAGAATCTTATATAACTCACTATATTCCATTAAACTCAGTGGTGGTTCTGCTAGACAAACCTGCAAAAGCCTCAGCTTCATGCAGTGGTAGGCAAAGATCCACCATCAAGGCAAACCAAGCATAAGTCTCCACTAGCCACCAGCAAGAACCACTCATCTCCCAGGGCAGGGCATCTACTAAAGGGCCATGTCAGTAGAGGCTATACCATGGGCAAGTGTCCAATGAAATGCTGTGATCAAGTCCACTTCAGCATTGTTTAAGTGCAATCTTTCTCCAAAAGGTAGGTCTATCTCCCAGATCACCCAAATTCGATGAGCGAGTGACCTGAAGGATCATTTGACTTATTAACTGGATCACTTAAAGATACATATTGGTAGTTCTACTCGATGAGGCTCATCTTACCACCAAGCAGAGCTGCTCTTCTCCCAGGGAAAAGCATCAACAAAAGCAGCCCTGACAAGGACTACGTCATTAGTCGTCATACCATAAGTAAGCATCTAAAGAATGCAGTGATCTAAACCACCTCAGTGGATTACACATCAACAGAAACCACATCAGTGAGAGCAGGTTCAGAAGAGATAAGATTGAAGTAATGCAGAAGCTCTATATTTTCTATATACATGTAATGAAAAGATTTAACATCTTATTAAAATACTCTGGATTAGAGGTAGTTGTTTAAAGTACTTTCACTTGGTTATAAATTAAACTTGCCAAGAAATTATAACTAATAATTAAGGAATTGACAGCATACACTAGAAATATAAATTAAATAAACTTTAATATATACATTCCGATACTTCGGCAAACGTCACGTTGCCATCTTCTTGGGAACTTAATACAAAGACGTGCATGCAAGTACTACATAACAGCAAATGAGAACCGAAGCTAGGAAGTTACCGTTTTCCTAAAGTCCTGATGGTGCCCTCTGGCGGGCTATATTGGTGGTTCTTGGCCTTTGGGCTGAAGTTCTTCTGATAAATGTTTCCCAAATTTGAGGCAGTCTCATGCATCCAAATTTGTTGAGGTTTGGCATGTTCCTAAGGGCTGAGGCTGATTCCATGAATAGTCTTTCATATTTGAACTTGCTGCGGTGTATTACTGTGGCTTTCTTCCATCTTATTCTGTGGCGAGTATCCAGAGCGTGGCTGTACTGGTGAAATCGGATGTAATCCTTGTGTTCTGAGATTCTGATATTTGCTGTCCTGCCTGTTTGGCCAAAGTAGGACAATTTACAGCTGCAAGGGACCTGGTATACACCAGGTAGGTCTAGGGGAAGTGGTTGGTCTTTAGTGGAGCGGATAAGGGATGCCAATTTTCTATATGGTCTGTAACAAGTGGTCAGGTCATGTTTTTTTTAAGATTTTGTTCATTTTTTTTCTGAGGTGCCTTGGATGTAGGGAATGGTGATGGATTTAGAGTTATCTTTTTTTTGTGTTTGGGGCGGGGGGGGGAGGTGGGTTGTAGATAACTGGTTTAAGTATTTTTTGGGGGAGGGGGTAGCCATTGGCTGAGAAAGTGTCACGGATGTGATTTAGTTCAGTGGTTAGGGCTTGATCATTTGAACAGATTATTTTTGCCCCGTTGAATAGTGTCTTAATAACTCCATACTGTTGTGAAGGGGGGGGGGGGGTTGATGGGATTGTTAGTGAATGTATCTGCCTGTATAGGTGGGTTTTCTATAAACTGAGAAAACCAAGGTTCCATCAGGTTGGCAGGTGACTAGTGTGTCTAGGAAGGGGAGGTTATTGTTTTTTTCTTTTACCAAGGTAAACTTGATTCTAGGGTTGGTTGGTTAAGTGTGTTAGGAAGGAGAGGAGTGAATCCAGGCCATGTGGCCAAATAGTGAACGCATCATCAATGTAGCGAAGCCATATGGTAGGTTTTTGTGGGGCTGAGTTTAAGGCTTTCTCTTCAAAAGTCTCCATAAAGAAGTTGGCCAAGGGTGGGGAAAGTGTGAACCCATGGCTGTCCCCTCTATCTGTTTATAGAATTTTTCCTGCCAAACGAAATAGCCTGAGTTCATTGTAATCTGAAATAGGGCTGAGATATCGGGAGGAAATTTAGCTTGGATTAGCTCTAAGATTTCTTTGAGGGGGACATTCGTGAATAAGGAGGAGACGTCAAAACTGACCATTATGTCATTATGTTGGAGTGTAAGGTTTTCTATACTGGCTTTGAAGTGGGCTGAGTTTTTTATGTGTGATGGTGTGTTGCCAGTATAGTGTGAGAGCGATTTGGCTAAATGCTCGGCTAGTTTGTAAGTGGGGGAATCAATGCCATCCACTATGGGACGTAATGGCACATTTTCTTTATGAATTTTTGGGAGCCCATATATGCGGGGGGGGGGGGGCTAGAGTTATATGGTTTTAGTCTGTTGGTAATCTCCACAGACCAAGAAGTGACTTTCTTAAGGAACCTATGGAGTTTTCTAATTTGAGAATTGGTAGGATTGTATTCAATAGGGAAGTAAGTGGCTCGATCTAATAGTAAACTCCTTAAGCTTACCTGTGTAGTCATTAAGATTGAGTACCACAGTGGCGTTCCCCTTATCCACTTTGGTGATCACTATTTCTTTGTTTTTCTTCAATTCTTGTAGTGACTTGTATTCACTAATGGATATGTTGGTTTTTGGAGGTTTTGCTTTTGTGAGAACACAGGCTACATCCAATCTAATATCGTTGGTGATGTGGTTTGGAAGGTGACAAATCCTGCGTTCAATTTGGATCATTAATTCCTTGGCCGGTAATTTCTTAGGAGATGGCGAATTGTGACCACGTGACAGAGCATTGAGTGCTTCAGGCTTCAAGATAACTGAAGAAAGGTTAACTACAGTGTTGGTTTGTAGTTTAGGTTTGGGCACCGAGTTCTTTATTAATTTATCAAACTTGTTGATATGTCGGCTCCGTATTCATTCGAATTCTTTATTAGCTGCCGTACACGAGATATCATGTAGGACTGACCAAAGCTCGTGATTAAGCATATTTGAAAGCTCATTTTCTAGCACTAAAATAGCTCTGTTTATGTCAGCTAGGGAACCG
This sequence comes from Typopeltis vanoorti, assembly GCF_054136105.1. Taxonomy (NCBI): domain Eukaryota; kingdom Metazoa; phylum Arthropoda; class Arachnida; order Uropygi; family Thelyphonidae; genus Typopeltis; species Typopeltis vanoorti. The sequence goes on along the minus strand of NC_143568.1, from coordinate 823,939 downwards.
CGTGTAGCGGTAATTTGCTCCCAAAGTAAAGCCTGGCTCGCCCGGTTGTAGATATGGAGAGCTTTCTGTGAAATGAAGCGGTGTTTAAATTTTACACAGTTAGGGATGACTTGATTATCCCAGCAGTGTTTTAGGAATGCCAGACGATTAAGTTGTCTGGATAACTTCAGCTTCAGTTTGCCGTAATGGCGAGCCTTGCATGCGAAGGAATCTCCGTGGATGATCGTAATTCTTGTAGAGAGGCTTATGCACTGGTTAAACATGATAACTAATGATTAATGAATTGACAGTGTACACTTCATTTATATTTCTAGTGTATGCTGTCAATTCCTTAATTATTAGTTATCGTGTTTAACCAGCATATAAGCCTCTCTACAAGAATTGCCAAGAAATTATATTCTTGTTTAATTCTTTAGCCAAGTCTAAGCAAAACAAAGTTTGTTCATGAAATATCCTCATGACTAGGTTAAGTAGCCTAGTCATGAGGATATTTCAGAGGCTAATGGCATTACATTAATTCATATAAGTTTCATATAATCTAAGTAATTGCATAAATTATTTTATGTTACTTGCCTTATGCGATAGTAAGGCAATTAATGTGAAATCATTAGCCTCTATATACAATTAGCCTATTCATGAAGATATTTCACAAACTCAAATTTTGTTTGCTTACATTTGGCTAATGGATTAAGCAAGAATATAATTTCTTGGAAAATTTGATTTAATTTATAACCATGTGTAAAACTTTCTACAACTAGCTCTAATCCTGAGTATTTTAATAATAAGGTGTTCACCTTTTTGCTACTTGTATATGTGAAATATATGATTTCTGCATCACTTCAACCTTGGTACATTTTCTTGGTCTGACTCCCACAATGGCAGCTTTTCTGAGGAGTAAAGCAACTCTGCTCACTGGCATGTTTTTGCCTGTCACTGAGTGGAATCACCACTGAATTTATTGTCCTAGAGTGATTCACATCACTGGTGATGAGTAGTGATCATTTAGGGTCACTGAGCAAGAATCAATGTAATCTTGTAGATCACTCAGAGTTTTTGGAGAGGTATGCCCTGCACTTTAATGGTACCACAATAAAGGTCAAAACCAGTTTGAGTAGTGGCTCTTCCCATAATGCATATACACACCCAAAATTATATGTGATTTGCATTATAGGAAAACAAAATAATTAATGTGAAGCCATTCCATTAGTTTTCTATATACAAGTAGCCTAGTCATTAAGATGCTTCACATGCAAACTTTGTTTGATTACACTTGGATAAAGGATTAAACAAAATATAATTTCTTGGCAAGTTTAATTTAACAAGGAATTTTATACACTTCAGGATGTGCAAAAGGATGAAGTTGATCTTTAGAAGAATAGATGAAGAGGTACCCAGCTGAATGAGTGGTTTGAAAGTACAGGAAAACCTTGCTTAACTTGATTAATTAATCCATCAATTAATGTGTGCTAAGCAAAATCGTGTTAAGCGAATTTAATAAACAATAAGAATAATTATAATTCATCCAACAGTTAGCATAAATCTGAAAAAAAAATTACAGAAAAATTTATTTATGGATAAAATCATCAAAGTTAATAAAAATCAGTTGCTTAAATTTTTATTTAATGTCTAAACATTTGATTGAGCTACTTTTTTACAAAAAAAATTAAGTAAAGATGTTTGAATAGTCCTCGACGTTTTCTTCTTGTCTGCAATTTGCAATAGCTGGCGATTGCTTTATCAAGATTTCAGTGGACTTCGAAGCTTCATTCCATATCATGATCAGCATCAGACAAATTTTTTTGCATGCTCAATGTGATTGAATATTAGCTCAAGTTCTTTTGCAGTTAGTTTCTTAGTCATAACATTCTCTTCTTGTTCGCACTCCTTATATCTTCATCTTCTTCATATGCATGCCATTTTTCTAGTTGAAGGAGATCATTCTCGCTTAACTGTTCCAAATGGGAATCGAGCAAATTTCTCACATCTTTATTATCCAGTTCATTAAATCCAAGTTATTTTCAAATTGTGCTGATTTCTTCAGTTGCGTATGATAAACTAACATAGGTTAATTTTAGAATAAGATTACACTGGGTTTTTTTGGACCAGTAAATTTAATGACAAATTATGCTAACAAGTTTCACCAACTAGACTGTTTGGCTTCTTCATGGCATACAAATGGTAAAGACAACTCAGAGTCGCTAGTACATAGAACAAATGTATAAAATATAACAAAATTAAAAAGATGCTTATCGTCATACGCATGGACCGTGTGTTTCATTAGTTATTGTTGTGTGTGCATGCTCTGTAGTTTGTAATGAAATTAAATTCTGGCAAGCTTAGCAATCTTATTAGGGTTTTCCATATGTCATACAGGATCATTCCTTGGTTTCTGTTTAGACTGCTTTCAGAATGGAGAACCACTGTGGTTTCTTTGAAATTGCGACACCAGAAATTTTCTTCTAGATAAGGCATGGAACTTTTGTCCCATTGTGGTGTGGGTTGTGTTGAAGAAGTGGAGGGCTAATCCAGAACTATCTATTCTGTTGTTTTTAACATCCCCTATGTGTTCCTTTTTTTCTGATTTCAAGACTTCTTGATGTCTGACCTATGTAGTTTAGACCACAAGAGCAAGGGATGTTGTATACTCCAGCGTATTTGAAGAAGGCATGGCTGTCTTTTGGTGACCTTCATATGTTTCGGATTGTCTTGATACTCACAAATATATTCACAAACTAACATAGGCTTGAGTTCAAAGTTGCCTTCTGCATTGCCTCCTAATAAAAGTGTAAGACTTTTATTAGGGGGCAATGTAGAAGGCATTGCCTTTCTTCTCTTTTTAGATACTTTGTATCCTGGTTGAAATACTTCAGTTTTAGCTAGAAAAGTTTTTGTTAGCATACACTTCCAAAAGAGACCAGTTTCATCGACAGTGAATATTTGATGATCGTGAAATGACACCCTTCTGAATTATCCTTTACAATTCTTCAGGAAACTTGGCCACAGAATTTTTATCAGAAGTAGCAGATTCCCCAGTTATTCTTATGTTATGCTGTCCAGCTCAATTTTTAAAATGATTAAACCATCCTAAACTCACTGTAAAGCTTTCACATTCTTCTTGAAATTGGGATTCTTTCAATTATGTAAAAATATTGAAAACCTTTGCCAGAATATTCATTGTATACTTGTAGCAGTAGCAACTTTTCCTTGTTCTTTGTATTCTTTGCTCTTGTTTAATATAGTCTGAACCGTAGACTCGCTGTATCCCAGGTCTCACACATTCATTGTATTACTAGTGCCACTTTCATGTCTCTTAATGATTTGCAGCTTTTCCTTTAACTTAATTACTTTTCTCTTCTCTTTTTATTACTGCGGCTTTCTTTATCAGTCTTTCTCTTTTCCATATCATGGATTGAATATAATAAAGCCTTATAGATATCTAAATTAAAGCAAAATGAAGGAAAAGAGATTGATCAAGAGAACAGAGTTTGTATGTGCGCTTGCGATGATAGCTTTAAGTCAACTGCCGAGTGCCGCTGGCCACTGCCCACAGCACTGTAACTGCCCACTGGCTGCTACATGAACAAGTGCCACCGCTCGCTGCAGATTGATGACAAAAAATTTTGCTTGACATAAAAAAATCTTTAACTGATTAATCACTCGCTTAAAACGGGAAATAGTATCATTTTACTCAATCATGCTAACTGATTATTGCATATCGAATTCACGTTAAGCGATGTTTTTCTGTGGCATGGAGATGTAGGAATATAATGGTGGTGGTGGTGCCTCTATGTGGTCCAACCACACATGGACTATTGTGATCAAATTTGGTCATCGAGTTTTCATTGTGATGTAGAAACACTAGGGAGGGCCCAAAGACAAATGACCAAAGTGAAATCAAGACTCTGGAGTTGTTGGTTATGCAGAGCAGTTGAAGAAATATGGATTATAGATTTAGTGGATATGAGGAAAAGAGAAGAGATGATAGAGACCTTTAAGTTAGTTAAGGGATTCTACTGGATTAATATAGAAGAATCATAAAATGAGTGGACAGTAAAATGGGAAGAACAAGAGGTTATCCCTGCAAGTTGCATAAAGATGTGGTGAAGAAGGGTGTGAGGAGTAGGTTTTTTATGTGGAGAGTTGTTGGTAAGTGGAAGGCATTGCCAGAGTGCATTGTGAATGTAGGGAGTGTAAATAACTTCGAAGTTCATTATGATAGACATGTTGCCAGTTCTACTATGACGAGTTGAGCCATAGAGAACAGAAAAGAAGAGTTATGAAGAGAAGCTGAACGGTTTGGAAAAGTGGATCATATTAGTAGCTTATAACTTGTGTAATTGATGTATAATGTTTGGGACCTGTACTAATTTTAAACGGTGCAGTGTGACATCGCACATTTCTCTCTCAATGCTGACTGCATTATAAGTAATTGCTGTACCATAAAATATTTTAAAATGATTGTAAGTTAATATCATAGACTGATTTGTGTGTAAACATTTTTTCAGCATGCAGTTGAATCAGTACAACTCTATTAATCGAGCTAATAGTCATTTGCGTCAGCTAACGACCAAGAGGGATAGCCTTCCATGTTCAAGTTCTACTCCTTGTTCTTCATTACCTCGATCTCGAACTGGTAGTCCCTCTTCTACACTACCTAAAACAAGTACACCCAGGTACAGTCAGTAATCAAACTAAAATATAGTCAATTTAAAATTAAATGTGATTTATAATTTTTTTTTACCTTTCCAAAAATTTAATTTTAGACATTTTATACGTAATACCAATGTAGCCACTATGTAATTTATCTTGATAATTTATTTAGAAACATTGCATGAGATATTCAAAGTTACAAGAAAAATTTATTTTTTATTAGAAAATGTTGAATCATTAAAATAATAATTTGAATGAAATAATATTAAAAGTCTCCTTAAAAATTAATTTACTTTTATTTTATATCTAATATAGGGTAAACCAAATAGTCACGTATTTAGGCTTATGTGTTGGTTTAAACTCATTAAGTTTAATGGAATGAATACAGACATATGAACAATTAAACACAAGTTTAATGGATCCTATATTTCGTCTGTCATAGAGATAACATCAGGGATACAATTTTAAAATTGTAAAAGCATACACAGAAACACTCAAAGAAATAAATAGAAAAAAGTTAGGTTAAAAGTCTAAAGTTCTATGAAGGTGCCCTCTATGGGTACTGTTGGCTAGCCTTAGCTGTTGGGTGGGAAGCCTAAGAATTAGTTTCCTAACTCTTGGGAAGTTGATCATTACCATATTTATTAAGATTAGGTTGTTTTTCAAATCTGCTGCTGATTCTAAGAAAAATCTTTGAAGTTTATGGTTGTTGCAGTGAAGCATAGTAGTTTTTTTTTTCCATTTGATTCTGTGTAAGATATCCAAGGCAAGGTCATCTAGACTCGAGTCAGCTTGTCTAACTTTTTTTTCCACATATTGTTTCGAGTGTTTTTGTGTGTGTTGACAGTTTATAATTGTATCCCTGATGAGGTAAATCAATATATTCAATATATACAAGCCATATATACCATGTTACTGCAGTCATATAGAATATATGGCATACTATAATGCAGCTTGCTTTGTTCGAGGACAATAATCTAGACTAAATAGGGATTGCAAAGATGATAATTTTTTTTAAGATAATCATCAAGATAATTATCATAAAAGAAAAAGAGAGCTAATTTTATAGCTTTTTCTAGCAATGCAGCTTATGTGTAGGGATTAATTAGTTTTGTCTTGTAGTTGGTGATAGTTTTGGATAGACAATCTGTAGTTTGAAGACTGAATAATTCTGTATTGTAGTTTTTGTAACTGTTACTTCTTTGTTAAAAGAAAGTGATTATGATATTAGTATTAAAAAAATAGAGGGGACAAAGAACATGTATTCCAAGTAAAGTGTGAAAATACCAAGTATGTTGGCCACATTATGTTTTAATAATATTGACTGACCTCTCTAGTTGGTACAGAAAATATCATTATGGAAATATTGATTGTGATAAAATTTTATAAAATATATGTGGGTTGAATACTGATTCCTTTATAATTCTATCAATGTTTTATTTTCACCTCATTGAAGGAGGGACCTATGTCACTCACACACTCACTGCATGTTATATCTCTCCTTGAACACATTCACTGAAAATGCACTCATAGCATCCATTGATAGTGCATTCCACACACTTACCTCATGCCACAAGAAGAACCTAGACTTCACATGCTCCCCAACCAAACTCTTTCTTAGTTTTCAGAGATGATTTATAATTCTTTCCCACCTGCCATGAGCTGTAAAATCACTTGCTAAGATTCTGTCAACTCTCCTTTTTTTTATTTTTTTTCATTCATTACTCAAACTCTGAAGACCACATTCCCTCAGTCTATCCTCGTGTTCATAATTCTCTAGGTAAGAGATATTATCTTGGGTTATCCTCATTGGATTTTTTCAGTTCTTCACCTCTGAACCAACCCAATGATTCTCTTGTATTTCCTTTTGATTTTTATATCTATTTCTTATTTTATTTCTTTTGATTTTTGTATCTGTTTTTACACATAACTCAGCTTTCCTACATTTTTTCTATATTCTTTAACAGCACATACTCTTTTAGAATATTTTCTGGTGTGGAACTTCTGTACAATTTCTACTTCTTTAACTTATGTCTAATCGCACTTTTTTGTATTTGCAGATTTCCTATTTTTCTTGGGCTGAATTTGTCAATTTCTTCTTTATTGTACTATTCTCCAGAATTTGATTCTTGTTTTCAAACTATTTCAGATTCCTGAATGATGTATATGTATGTATGTATGTCTGTAATTCATATCTGAATTCTTCTCATCTGCATGTGTTTCTTTCTGATGTGATTACATTTTATCTTGTAGAGAACCTCATAGTGTCAATAATAATATAGTCATTTCTTTTATAGTCTCTTCATGCGAATTAATGCACTTCTTTATGGTAGAAAGTGGCATTAATAATAACTGGCCTATATTGCAAAAATCCATCAGGTATTGACAGTTACTATTAACTCTACTTTTTTTCTCCTCATCAAACTTTTCCTGAAACAATTGTAGGTCTATTATTTGAGATCTATTATTTATTTGATATACTCTTTACATCTTCAGAAAAAAAATTTTTCTCCCACTTTATATTGGTAACCCTTTTCAATCAATGAATTCCTGTATTCCTCCCCCTCCCCCACCACCACCATGCATTAATGCATTCATTGGCACCACAGGCATAAAGAAGGTGCAAAATCTTCCTTTTTTTTTTTTTTTTTTTGTTCTGTTTGATTCCAAAGCTGACCATTTCACTGTTTACACTAGTAAACAGTGAAATGGTCTCTGCTATGAATAGGGAGAGATTTGTTTGGTTAAGGATGTTCTTCAGCTCACTTGCCATATAATTATGTTATATGATTTCAGCGTAGTTTAAGCTGGTGCAGAATATAGTTTGATCAACTAAGACCTAAATTACCAGCCTGGCTTTATCTGTTACCTCTTATTAGGTGAATCACAAAAAGGTAAAAATTTGATATCTGTTCAGAGCCCTTCTTAGTTTACTTTATTCCTTACTGGCTATGTAAAATTGTGCTTCAAGTTATCTTGCTTTGTCCTTTATCCTCCTCTCAGATCCATATGTTAAATTAGTTGAACACAATTATATACTTCATTGATGTTTTGGCTGATTCTCTTATTTTGTTAATTTAATTTATTTGCTTTCAACCATACCTATTTGCCTACCCTGTTATATATATTTTTTCTTATTCTTATTCCTTCCCTCCTCTTTTACCTTACGGTGTTGAGGATTTTCTATTCACTTAACTGCTACCGTATCGAGGACAAGGTGATTAGCTCTATGCCTCCCAGTGTGTCTATGTCTGTAGATGTTTGTGTTTGCCTGTTTTGGAGGATGAAAAACTCTAGTTTCTAGGCGAAAAACCTGCTATCTCATATGAGCTTGGCTAACTCACCTTGGAGTCAAAAGTGACCAGATAAAGATTCCTCACATCATTGATGGGAATTGAACTCAGGTCTTTCCGACCAAAGGGATTCGTCTATACTGACTGAGCTACAGAGGCTCCTTGTTTTATACATAATCATTTTCAATGACAGGCTTAGTTAACAGACTCTCAAACCAACAGGCTGCAAATTTAAATCCTACAGTGGCACATGGATGTTTTTGCAAGTCTTTAGCTGTCAGATGATATTTATCTCCTAGTGCAAGATCAACATTCTGCTTATTTAGAGACCTGAAGTGGTTTGAAAAAGTACTATGTTTGGGCTAGAGAAAGGTTTGTGGATTAGCTTATCCTTTTAACCTTTCATAAATGGGATTTATCATGTAAAATTCTTGTTATATTCACATAATTTCTAGGTATTTTTTGAAAATTGCATAAGTAGCTGTTAAATCATTTTGAGGAATTGTCATCTGTTCATAAAAGTTATTTACATACTTTGGCTGGATGGATATTAAAAATTATTATTTATGGGATCTGAAAAAATTTGTTGAGCCACTTCAGTTTGTTAAGCCAACAACAGATCATTGTGTCATATGCTCTCTTTCACTTTTGTTTCTGAGGCACACAAAGGAGCAAAACTATCTAAAATGTATTTTACAATAACTCAATCAAATATTACAATAACTCATTTTGATAATTTTATTGGTAAAATTTAGTAATCATGATTCTGCACTCACTGGATGGCATTAAGTGAAATTTGGTATTTAGGATCTCCATTAAAATTTATTGAATCATTTTAATTTTGGTTTTAATTGGACTACTTGTAGTGGCATGATTAGTGAAAACAGGGTTTCATTATGTCTAGAGTATATATTAAGCCAAAACCAGTCAGTGTATCACATGCTCACTTTAACTTTTGACACATCCTTCACTTTTTTTATAAAAGTACCACTACTGAATACAGTTGTTTGAATAATGTAAATTTGTTACAGACCTTCTGATAGTTCTTACAAAGACAATGGAAATGTCAACAATCAAAAATTCAACTCTGCATCAAGCTGTTGTCCATCAGCAGTTAAGAGGTTGCTACTGTAGTGTTTGCTTAGTCATATCTTATTGGTGTGCTCTACAGTGAATTTTATTTTGAGCCAGTTCAAGATGGATTGAAAAAGCATTTTTTTTGCTTGTAATAACTTATGTTTACCGAATTGCAAACCAGTATGAAATAATGAAATATTCTCTTTCTTCCTTTTAATTAATTAATTTATTTATTTATTTTTTGCTTTAAGTGGCTTGTTCTTTATTGCTTGAATAATTTAAATTGATTTTTTTTTCTTTTCTTCTTTTGATGTAATTAAACTTTTGGTTTTAGCAAAGCAGTTCAAAACATTAAAAATTTCTCTCTGGTGTGATGGAATTTAATGATATCTAGTATCTCAGATATCTAATAAAATTTGTTTTTGACTGACAACACATGGTAAATAATGATGTTATTATACACACATGAATGCTGTCATGAAATATACTTTTATAATTGTCTGCATTGGTTCCCTTCTTTGTTCAACTATTTGCCTTCACATGATATTTAGATTCTGACAACTGCTGTTTGTTTTGAATGGAGCTTGTCTACAACAATTTTTATTGATATTTTTGTGTATTTTCCACATTTTTATTTTTATGTATATAAAATACAATTTTTAGATTTGAACACAACATGTTCTGAATGAATAACAGGAGCCATCTTAATTAAAAATCTTGTTTTCTGCAAACAATAAGTGATTATTATTATTAATTTTTTATCATTTTTATAGACCCTCTAGTAGAGCTGGAACATTGAGGGGAACTATACCACCTCCTCCTCCACCTTACACACCCCCCAGGTAAGAAAATCATTTAATTATTTTAATTTATTTAAATCAGAAATTAAAATTTATAAATGAAAATACCTTTGCAATGTTGTTATTATTGCATCTTCCATTAAGTTAACAGGCTCATCATGAGAAGTTCATTCAACTGACAACAAACTTATCATACCAAATCTTAAAATCCTTAACACTTCTTGCATTAACAACACATTCTGGTAATGCATTTCATTCATTGACAATTCTCAATGTAAAAAATCTCCTCACCCCTCTTCACCACATTCTTATAACTTCCAGGGGTGGCCTCTGGTATTTCCCTCTCTCACCTTCTACTCTTTTTATAATTCCATCTGGATTAATCCAATAACATTCTCTCACTAACTTAAATGTCTCTATCATATCACCTCATTTTCTCCTATCCACCAAACTCTGCAATCATATTTCTTCACTCTCTCTCTCTCTCCATAGCCAGCATTCCAAACTCCTGATACTTAGTCACTCATCTCTGGACCCTCTCCAATGTCTTCACATCACATTGAAAACCATGTGACTAGATCTGAGCACAATAGTCCAAGTATGTGTAGAAAGGCTTATGTGTTAATCACACATGTTGTTTATTTTTGACGGTATATATCAGAACACAGAATTATAAGTAAATAATTATTTATTGACTTAATGCTGATATTTTGCTGGTGTTATAACCGGTATCTTCAGAGCACAAAAACACAGTTTGTCATGGTACGCAAGACTACAACAACATGGTGTAACAAAGGGACTAGTTTAACAAAATTGTAGCAACAACACAAAGACTAAAGTCCTAATTAGGCTCCCTTTATCTAAAAAAAAAATAAAATAAAACATTATAAAAATTTTTTTTAGGCCTTTAGTCTTTGTGTTGTTGCTACAGTTTTGTTAAACTAGTCCCTTTGCTACACCATGTTGTTGTAGTCTCGCATACTGTGACAAACTGTGTTTTTGTACTCTGAAGATACTGGTTATAACACCAGCAAAATATCAGCAATAAGTCAATAAATAATTATTTACTTATAATTTTGTGTTCTGATATATACCGTCAAAGTCCAAGTATGGTCTGACCAGTGCCTTATACAGTGGCATGACCACTTCCTTATCCTTGCATGTTAGAGTACTTCTTATCATAGCCTCACTACGATGTGACCTCTAAACTTCAGTCTACTGTCAACCATCACTCCCAAATCTCAAATATCATCCACTTCCTGCAGTACGGCACCGTCAGTACAGTACAGTACAGAGCCTTATATTTTTGCACTCCAAAATGCAACACCTTGCACTTATTATTTAATTGCCAAATTTAAATTGCTAAAACCAGACCTACCCTTTACAAACATTAAAAGTCGATTCAAATCTTCCTGAAGGGAATTACCACTGCAGCGCTTCTTATAATTCTCCCAAACTTTGCATCATCAGCAAACAACTGAAGATCCCCAGTCATTCCACATGATATATCATTTACAAACAAGTTAAACAGCAGGGGACCCAAGAACAGAACCTTGGGGTATGCCACTGGTTACCTTCCTTTTATGAGACACTGATCCGTCGTACACAACTTGCTGGTATCTTTCAGAGAGCCAATTTCCAATCCATCTAACCAATATACTATCTGTTCCCATCCTCTGCAGCTTGTATACCAACTTATCATGTGGTAATCGATCAAACACCTTTGCAAAATCCAAGAATATCACTGCATACGATTCTCCCTTATCTAACTCACTCATTACCCTATCATAAAATGCAAGTAAATTTCTAAAACCGGACCTACCCCTTTACAAATCCATGCTGTTCATCAACCCAATCGCTCCAATACCTTGACCACAGATGCAGTTATACTGACTGGTCTATAATTGAAAAGTTCTATTCTAGAACCATGCTGGTGGAGTGGTTCTAGAATTGAACTGTTTTGTCTTCTTTCTATCCCTTAGGAACTCTAACCAATGCAAGACTTTCATTAAATAACTAGGTCAAGGACATAGCCAACTGTTGTGCACATTCCTTAAGAATACATACCGATATGTCATCCATTCCCACAGCCTTATTAACATCTGACCCAATCAACACCTGATACACCTCAGATGCTTTCTTTTCCAATTCTCCTAATACTAGCCTCCCTTCTATATATTACACCACATCATTTACACCTGTATGATGTACACTGATAAAGTGCTTTTTCAATAACTCCACTATATCCTTTGCAACTGTTATTCTGTTTCCATGATTATCCACTAGTGTCAACTTGTCAATTATTCTTTCTCTTCCCTTCCATATAGTGGGAATAATTCCCTTAAGTTAACCTTGGCCTGACCAGCCAATCTCGTCTCATACTGCACCTTTTCTTTCTTTACCATGCTCATCACCTTCCTAGCCTGCATTTTATGCTCTTCATGGATCTGAACACCACCAACTTGCTTGTACCTCCTCCATAGCATTTTCTTTTCCAACGCAGCTTGCTTGATTTCACTTTTCATCATTACACTCCTACTCTGTTTACTCGCTTAATCCTTGGTATGTAGTTATTAGTTATACATTGCTGGTGTCAGATACTGTCTTGTGAATTTCCATGCACTGTCAACATCTTTTCTGCTCAGCTCATCTACTCAACATACTGATGCCGATTGACTACAGAGCTTCCTATAATCACCTGCTTTATAATTCCCCATATATCCAATTTTGGCAGTAACCTTTTCTTGTTTAACCACTTCCCAAACAAGTACCTCATGCTCTTGCCAACTGGGTGGCAGTGTTAATAACTCATTAATAACTACATCTTGTGAAGTTATCACCAAATCCAGAACATTAAAGCCTCTAGTTGCCTGAGTCACATGCTGCTTATGATATTTATCTCTCAGAAACTCAACAAATTCACTCTCTTTGTTCTCATGCACCACCGGTTCTCAACCCTGTGTCCACAGGCACATTTGCACCTGTGGAGCTATTTGATGCATCTGCTGTCAATTATTATGGAAAAAATAAAAGTAAAACTGGAAAATATAAGTCTTCTCCTGGTAATAATATTGAAATCATAAACATTTCTGTTATATTATGAGCATTTTGTAATTCCTCTGTCTTTGAGTGCGAATGTTACCAGTGCTAATTTTGTGCGTATGTTTTATGTATTTAGTCTCCTGGCAACCTTGCTCTTGAGGGATGTGTCACTACTTCACTGGTGTTGTCGGCACACTTTGACCATGCATTGTTTTCTCATGTTTAAAAATTTTGCCCCAAAATGAGTAATCCAAATAAAAGACAATGAACCCATAAATTCAACAGCAATTAGGAAGAAGACTATTGTTTTGTCCAGAGTAAAGAAAAATATTTTTGCTTATTGTGCAATGATTTAATTTAGTTGAATAATAAATGTTGCATGTATATTTATCCTACTTTCTTAGTTAATTAATTTATTAATTGTTATCATTTGATACAATAAACAGGTATAAATTTTCATAGAAAATTTATACTTGCTCACCACTCCCTTCCCAATCTTGAATGTGTCCACAACCACAACCAGGTTGAGAACCCCTGCCATACACTATCTCTTCCTTCCATTCTATATTTCTGTAATTAAAGTCTTCCATCAGGATTATCTCATTTTTACATGCCCAGCCAATTTGCCTAAACATTCCATATAATCAGTATTCTCTACATTCCCTGGCCTATAACATATAGGCCAGGGAATGTAGCTAGTATATCCTATTAGATAGGATATACTACCTACTAGCCTTTTAATTTCAATTTCACACCACACAGATTCAAAATCTGTGCATGCACTATCATCCTCCACACTTTGTAGATACAATTCCTCTGCAATGATTAACGGTACTCCCCCCCCCCTTCTCTTTTCACATTTTTATCCTTCTGGAAAATTATATATCTTTCCATTTCTATTCCCGACATCACATCCTCCTCAGATATCCAGGTTTCCCTTATTTGAATTATCTTTGGGTATACTAGCTCAATCAATGCAACAAACTCAGCTCTGTTGTTTCAAATATTCCTTACATTTGTGTACACGCATAACAATCTCTGTGTCTTTGAGACCATTCTACCAGCACCAACATTCTCTATTCTAGCTGCTATACCACACCTCTCTTTCCCTTTGGTCTGACCACTACCATCTCCCTGATCATGACTCTGATTTCCATTCTTACCTGTCTCATCCATATCTTTAAGCATTCATCACCTTGTGCTACTGCTGCAACCACATCTTCAACCTCATATCCATCTTCCTCCTGTTGTATAATCTTTTTAGTTGTGCTATCCTGCTTCACAAGTAGAATTTGATAATTTACTACATTACTCGTTGACTCTGCTTTCTCAGAAAATAATAGCTTTTATAAATACCCAACACTAAATCGTTTCAAATGCAATCTATGAATTTTAAACTATTCAAACTTTCCTTCAAATTCACTCCATAGATTCAAAAATTGAACTTCTTTTGTCTCACACAATCAGCCATCTTACTTCATTATCTCTGCTCTCCTTCTCAATTCACTATTGTAAAAGCAGCTGCATTGGCCTGTAGTATTTGTGAAGAGTTGTTATATTTTCAAAAAATCAACTGTTTGCAGTTCAAATCGTCATCATCATCATCAAATTTCTGACAGTGTTCGTAGTGTACAGGATACTATAATAGTAATATATGAAAAGCTTACACTATTACTAACTTCCTGCCAACAATTTCCCTCCAAATGAACATTAAAAATTTCAGTTGCATTCTGAAAGGTTTTATTGTCCCATAGGACAATAAAACATTTCAGCTACTCAGACAGAATTTTTAATGAAGATGTCAAATTAAATATCAAAATATATATTAGAATATGCAAAGTTGATATGGTAGGAAATTACCTGAATAAATAGAGCTCTGCGGAATAAGAGAGAAATTGGTGAATACTCTAAACTGGCTATATACAAGACAATGTTCAAACTAATTTTAGCTTGTGATCTCAAAGCTAGGTTTGAAATAAAACAGCTGACCAAACACTAGAGACCACAATATGGGAATTCTGAGAAAAATTAGGAGAGTTACCAGATAACATTAAAACTGAATCATATTAAAAATGAAGATATCAGGAAAGAACTCTGCTTTGCTAATATTCAGGAATGTGTGAGCAGATGATTTCATGTGGTATAGTTGCTTAGACAGAGTCTGTCAGAACTCCAATATTATCAGATCTTGGTCTCCCTCTGGATCATTTTCCTGCTATCATGGCATCAAATATCTGTTTGTTAACCATTCCCAACCACTCTGTTTATTCATGTGCTTTATTTTTTTCTTGAAAAGAACAAAGCATATGACATTGAAATCTCTAGTTTCCTCTCCTAAACATTTCAGTAGTTGTCAGCTGAAATGTTTAGGTATTATCAGCAAATTGCAAAGTACTTTTGTAAAGCCAAAATTAGATGTTTAGTTGCCTGTACTATAATCAGGCAACTATGATTCTACTATGTTTTCTAAAATTGCAAATGCTTTTGAATCTAGATTGTTCTTCAACATTACTTTATACAAAGACAGCTTCCTGACTTTCATTGTTGTTTTCACTTCCTGCATTGACATAGATAAGAGATAAAGATCTTTTTATTTTTCATTAAAGGCCAAAAGTTACTCCTTGGAGTGTGTCCTTGTATGTGCAGTGAAGAAACTGATTAGAGATTATATTCCTTCACATTTACCATTTCAGAACTTTTTCTTATTTTACCTACTTTCATAAAAGAGGTATTATTGTTTTTTAAATAATGTAGATAGATGTTTAGAAGTTTTATGCTGCTTTTAAAAACAACAACAACAAAAAAGCATGAACATACTGCATACTATTTCTTTTGCATAGCTTGAAAATCAAATCGTTTGGAATCACAGCTCTTTGCTGTGGTTCACTTATGTCATACTTTGGCTCACACTCTTGACTTTTTGCTCTTCTTTTCATCCCATTCACAATTCTTTCATATCATGTCATTTGTACTAACCAGTACAATCATCTTCACTTGTATATAGCTTTAATCTCAGGCACTAATCTTCTAATGAATCTTCTAAAGATCTTCTAATCTAATGAACAAAAAAAAAGGCACTAAGCCTTTTTTGTTCATTCATCTGGCATTCCCCAGTCATGCAACAACAATCACCTTACGTCCACATTTTTTATACTCTTTTCTGCTCTTTTGCAATTTCTTCCCCCACCCCCATATTTTGTCTCCTTTTTTACCGTTTTCTGATACTTAGTAATTTTCTATCCTCTCCAACTCCAGTTTGGTATTTCAAAACTGTGAAATTTCTGTCATCACACTGCACTCTTCTGTTTTTTGCTGTTACTACCACATTACCTTTCTCATACTCTTTTGGACCTTTGTGGCTATCATCATTCTACCACTTCCATTCCTGCTTGTATTCTTCTTCACATGCATCACTACCTGCCCCATGTCAGCTCATTTGATCCTTTGTTAGGAACTTCACTCACATTTAAAACCTCACATTTCTCTATCTGTTTGATTAGCAATATTTTTGACAAATTCTCATACTATCCACTGCTTTTTCTCACATTTTCTAATTAATTAATCTTGCTGGTGCCACATTGCATGAAACTACTTGTATCGAAGTTCAGTAAAGGATTAATTGCCTCTATTGTTATATTACTATATGATAACTAACAAATAAGAATATGTTATGAGACTGGCTGTTTTACATATAAAAACCCAGTAGGAATTAAGATTGGCTGGTAAAAAAAAAAAAAAAGTGCAGATGACGTAGAAGTGTAGAAATTAAGGAAAACAATTGGAGTAATTGATTCTTTCCCTTTAAAGAAGGAAAAAAGCCTGCACATAAATGAATATTAGTAAGTCAAAATTGATGGCTTCATGTAATTTTGAGGAATTTATTATCAAGGGACAGAGTTATGACTTATTGGAATCAAATATAAAAAATAAACAGTGTGAAGATGAAATTAAAAGGATAGCTGGGGGGGGGGGCTGTACCACACTTCATAAAAATTATGAAGTTAGAGGTCTCAGAGAGGTTATGAAAGTTAGAATTACCAAAGCAATGTCTTCTTAGTGGTAACATATGGATGTGAAAGTTTAGACCATTAATAAGGAAGAAATCAAATTAATTCATTTGAAAAATGGACAAAGGAGGTGACTATTAAGAATTTCATTATCAGCAAACTGATTAACAAGGTTTTAGAGAATGTAAAGTTGAAATATTCCTTGGAGGCAGTAATTTCTGAAAAGAAGTGATATGCTATATGTCCAAATCAACCAAATGAATCATTTGGAAAAGACAGTTATGTTAGGGAAAGTTGAGGGCATGAGAAGGAAAAGAAGACAATACAGTAATCTGATAATTGAAGAGTCAGATAATTGAAGTACATGATGCTCTACTACAAGTTAGTTGACATGCAAGGGTCATTTAATTGAAGGACTGTTGCTTTGAGAATAAACAGTAGATGATTGTATAAAGAAACTTACAAGTATAAAATAACTTCTGAAAGAAGCAAAGTGTGTGTGTGTGGGGGGGAAGAGATGGAGGACCTATCTTCATACTTTTACTAAGGAGCTGAATGGCACAACAGAATATCACACACATTAAGCATCACGTAAGAGCTTGCTCAACCCCTTATTGCATCATTTGGTATCAGACTGATTCATTTTTACTAATTCATCAATATTCATAGGATATAAAAAAAATCCTCTAATGCATTTTTATTTTCTAAAAGGAGTAAGCAGAGTTCTTTTGATTCTGTTGTTGAGGACCAATGGACAGTGAACCCAAGCACTGAATCAAGGTTTCTTAGGAGAGATGGAGAGAGTATGGCAGACAACTTTTACCATTTCATGGTTCTGAGCCCTAATACTTGTATTATTGTGTGTAATAGTGAAAGTTGTATAGTCAATTTTTGTGATGTGTGATTTAAAGTTTCCAGGATGGAAAATTAGATAACCTAACTACTGAGGAACTGGACTGAAGAAAGGCTTAGAAAAAGTTCCCTATACACTGACTAGAATTGAACTGATAATTTTGAGCAGTCTAATACCATTTCGAGGACTACACAGATATCTTTTAAAGTATCAATTTTTTAAAGAATATTTACTTAAAAATAGTATTTTTGAGCTGTTTCAGTGATATACTTTCACAGAACAAATGAACAAAAAAAATTTAATGCCTTTTATTCCCCATAGGAAGTAAGTGGGTGAGGCTGTATTAGCCCTAACTGTTGGAGCCTTAGGGGCAGTCAAACTATACCATAACCAGAGTACTTCCCCAAGACCATCACTAATTTTAAATGGCATTGGGTGAAGAGTGGAGGACAAGTGTTGCGACCTCATTGTTCCCAACACTAATACAATACATAATTGTCTGTAATAATGTGGGTTCTACAGTCCATTTTCTTGAATTTATGGCATGAAAAATCCAAGTTTCTGGGAGACAAATTCTCTTGCCAATTTCACAAATTGATTAATTCAGGAACTGGACATACAAAGTTTAGAAAAAGAGTTCCTATAATCAGTGATTATAATTGAAATTAGAATGGTCTTTCTTCGGGGAGCCTAACACTATGGATGCAAATACCATACCATATCCGTAGGACTATACCATTGCAAAAATACAATGCCTTATTTCATGTAATAATTTTAAAAAAAGACAGAATTCAAAAATAATATGTATTACAGGAGGAATGCTTGAGAGTCAAAGCTGTATAACTGAGAGGAGACCTCCGCATAGCCTTTAAAGGAAAATGGAGAACCGACCAGAGCTTCTGACCTAATGTCCAATCCTCACCTTCTCGTGGTGCACCCAGTTAGGTATCTACCTGGATGCTAAACGAACAAGAATGGGCTGCCAATTTGGGATTTAGCCGACCAAATTGTATTCTTATTGGCTTAAAGTTAATTCTTATTGGCCAAAATACAAAATGATTGTACAACATGACAGAATTTCATCGTGGCTGGGGCGTCACCTTGTTAAACAAGGCCCCCAATGTTTTCACCAGGGAAACAGGGCAAACAGCGAAAAGTCAGCTACTGGAACAAAGAGTTAAAGATCGATACTATCAACATAAGAAGCCTGAATGGCAAAGAAATGGAGCTAGCTGAGGAATTAGATAAGTACCAGATTGACATAATAGTGGTGACTGAAACAAAAAAAGAAAAAAACTGGTGAGATCTTTCTGAGCAATAAATACAAAACATTATACTCAGGCAAAAACAATTGAGGAAAAGAAAGAGTAGCCATAGTATTCAACACTAAATACGAGGCTAATCTTCTTGAATGGCAGGCAGTCTCAAGTAGAATGATGTGGACAAATATGAGAATGGGGAACTGGACAATGAGACTTATTTGTGCCTATGGTCCCACAGAAGGTTCTACTAAGGTAGAAGTGGAGGAGTTTTTTGAGGCTTTAGAGAAAGCAACTGACACAATGAAAAAGGAAAAGTTGATCCTTGTTGGGGATCTAAATAGTAGAGTAGAAAAGGATTGTCAGACATATAAAAATATTTTGGAAAAATTTTGAGAAAAGAGCAAAGCTAATAATAATGGCAAATACCTGTTCAGGACATGGACTGGTTATTACTAACACCATGTTCCAACATAAAAATGTGCACAAATTCACATGGAGAGGCAAGGAATAAGAAAAGTTTTATTGACTATGTTATTGTCAATGGTGATGTTTTCTCCCTGATGCAGGACACCATAGTGTACAGAGGATTTAAAATTGGAAGTGATTACTATTTAGTCTTGAGCAGGATAAAATTGAAATTTATTTTGAAAAGAAGAACATGTAAAAAGTTTTAAAGAGAATAAAAGTTGAGCAGCTCTCAGATGTGAACTGTAGACTAAAATACACAAAGATTATTGAAGAAAAAATAAGAGTTTGAGAGCAGGAACCAAAGCTTGGTGATTCAGTGGCAAGCCTTGAAGAAAACCCTGATTGATTCAGCCAGAGAAGCATGTGGTGAGGTTGTCTGCAAGGATAGAAAAATCAGAACTGCATGGTGGACACAGGAAGTTAAAGAGGCAGTTCCTGGCAAATAAGTCAGCTTGTTCTCTTAGAGAATACAGAGACAAATGTAAGAAAGCTAAACACTGTGTAAAACTAGCTAAACAAAAGTCATGGGAAGACTTTGGTAAGAACATAGAAAATAAATATCAAGAAATTGGCAAGATATTCTGGAGATTGTTGAAGAAGCTCAGAAATAGTGGAAAGAGTGTTGAAATTAGAGATGATAAAGGTGACATGAAAACAGGAGAAAAGGATATCCTTGAAGTATGGAGTAATTACTTCGAAAAATTGCTAAATGAAACAAGCATTGATAACACAGTGATAAAAAAACACTTAACAGACATACAGTCAGGAATACATATAAATACTTGAAATCATCGAAGGCTTGAAATGTGGAAAGGCAGCAGGAGTAGATGATATTCGACCAGAAATGCTCAAGCATGGAGGTATGAAAGTCTTACAGTGGCTGCACTGCATAGTTTCAAAGGCCTGGACAGAGGGATAAATTCCTGATGATTGGAGTAGAACTCTCATAGTACCCATATATAAAAAGGGAAATAAAACTCAGTGTAAAAATTACAGAGGTATTTCCCTACTGAGTGTTCTTGGTAAGATTTATGCAAGTATACTTGAGAAACTGTTGAGAAGAATTGTGGAAGAAAAGCTTGGTGAAGAACAAGCTGGATTCAGGCCAAATAGAGACTGTCAGGATCAGATCTTCATTTACGACAAATAGTTGAGAAATCATGGGAATATAAGAAAGATCTGTATTTAAGTTTTGTAGATCTGGAAAAGGTATATGACAGGCTGCCAAGGGAGAAGCTATTCAAAACGCAAACAGTTATATGGTGTCAATGGGGCAAAATATTAAGCAATACTTAGTCTTTATTTGAGTTGTGAGTCAGCAGTTAGAATTGAAGGAAGTACAGGAACATGGTTTGTTGTTAAATCTGACGTCAGACAAGGATGTACATTATCCCCTCTGTTATTTATATCTATATGGATCACATTATGAAGGAAAGTAGTATTAAACCTGATATTATACATCAAAATTGGAGATGTTAATGTCAGCTCTTTGCTTTATACGGATGATGCTATACTTATTATTATTATTATGGGTATCTCCATGGAGTCAGTAGACTCATCGTGGGAGACCCAAACTACAAAAAAATATCTGTCATATCTCTTCTTGAATTCAATTACAGATGAAGAGCTTACAACTAAGTCGGGCAATGAATTCCACTCGTTCACCACCCTCCAGGCAAAAAACCTTGTTTTGACACCTTTGTTAACCACACTCTTCTTTAATTTCCAGAGATGACCTCTTGTTCTTCCATCACTATCACACAGCTGAAACATTTCCCCTGCATCAATCCTATAAAAACCTTTCAGTAATTTAAATTTTTCTATCATATCACCTCTTCTTCGCCTATCAACCAATCTCTGCAATCCACAAGCTCTCAGTCTATCAATGTAGGGGGCATTTTTTATATCACTCACCAACTTGGTCACTCTTCTCTGAACCCTCTCCACAGCCTCCTCATCTCCAAGGGATCCAGGTGACCAGACCTGAGCACAGTAATCCAAATGTGGAAGTATCAATGCTTTATAAAGGTGAATAATAACCTCTTTATCTCTGGATGTCAGTGCGTTCCCCAACAACCAAGTAATCCTATGTGCAATCTTGGACACCTTAGCAATGTGTCCTCTGAACTTCATCTCCCTATCTACCAATACCCCTAAGTCCCTAGCCTCATCAATCTCTTGGAGTACCTTTCCATCAATGTAGTACACAGCTGGTAATCTTTTAATCCCAAAATGCATGACTTTACATTTTTCCACATTGAACTGACATCCATTATCTTTTGCCCATTTTACCTGCTTATTTAAATCATCCTGCAAACTTTCAACATCAGCTTGATTTTTTATTGCGCTACACAACTTTGCATCATCAGCAAACAACTGAATATCTCCCTTTAAGCTATTTCTTATATCATTTATGTACAAATTAAACAACAATGGCCCAAGCACAGAGCCCTGAGGCACACCACTGGTCACCTGCCTCATTCTGGACTCGACTCCTCCATACACCACCTTATGGTATCTCTCCCTGAGCCATTCTCCTATCCATATCACCAATTTAATATCCATTCCCATCTGCTCCAATTTGCGTAACAGTGTTCTATGGGGTATCATGTCAAAAGCCTTAGCAAAATCCAGAAGTACCACTGTGTAGCCTGCTCCTTTGTCCAACTCAGATGTCATTCTATTATGAATAGTTAATAGATTGCTAAGGCAGGATCTACCTTTAACAAAACCATGTTGGCTTCTATAGAGTATCATATACTGATCCACCCATTCTTGAATTTTGTCTTTAACCAACTTTTCCACTACTTTTACCACTATTCCTGAGATGGTGATTGGTCTGTAATTTACTACTGCAGTTTTAGAGCCACCCTTATGCAAAGGAACCACTTTGCCTAACTTCCACTCCCTAGGGACCATACCAGAGTTCAAACTTAAATTAAATATCCAAGTAAGAGGGGTTGACAATTCATTTGCACATTCACGCAACACCCGAGCTGATATTCCATCTAAGCCTACAGCAGTATTTGCATTTAAATTTTGCAATATATTTAATACCTCTGATTCTTTAGCTTCAATTCTCACATTAGGTATTGCTACAGGTATAGAGATATCTTCACTTGGGTGATAGACTTTTGAAAAGTGATCACTCAGTAACTCGATTATTACATCTGATTTTGTCACCTCAATACCATCAGCATCCACTAAAGTTATCCTTCTGAAGTCATTCTTCCTCTTACTTGCCACATAGCGGAAGAACTCTCTGGGATTACCCTTGATCTCTTTGGCTAAGGTCTTCTCATAATCCTATTTAGCTTTTCTTACTATGCTGGTAACCTTCCTAGCTTGAGCCTTGTACTGCTCATGGGTGTAATGGTCACATTTCTCCTTGTAAATTCTCCATAACCATTTCTTTTTTTGCAGATCAAGCTTGATACTACTGCTCATCCATTTAATGCCTGCCTTGTTTGACCTCCTGACCATGGGGACACAATCTGATTTCCTCAGATACCCGCTGATTTTATCCCATGCACTGCTAACATCTTTCCTTTGCAATATGTTCTGCCATGGGATGGCTGCAAGCTCACTCTAAAGCTTGTTATAATTCCCTAACCTGTAGTTCCGTATATACCCCTTCTTAAGAGAAAAATCCACAGATTTTGCAACCTCCAAAGTCAATACCACATGATCGCTTTCACCAATTGGAGGTAACGAGGACACCTTACTTATGCATATAACTTCTGAACCAATAACCAGGTCCAACACTCGCACTCCATGTGTCCCTTCAGTTATGTGCTGTTTCAAGTAATTATCTCGTAGGAAATGTGTGAACTCATTTTCCTTTTTGATAAGTGATATTTCCTCCTTCCAATTTATATCACCGTAATTAAAATCCCTCATAATAATCACTAAGCCTTCACTCATTGCACTAATTTGCTGATGCATGAATTCAATATCTTCCCCTGTACTTCCTGGCCTATAGCAGCATCCAACTGTATATTTGGTTGCATTGGTCACTATTTCGCACCAGACTGTCTCAAATGAACTCTCATTCGTATGTCTATCATCTTGATATACTACTTTCTTTGGCTGCAACACATCAGCTATCATCAACAGTACTCCTCCCCCTGTTCTATCTTCTCTATCCTCCCTGAAAATACTGTACCCATCACATTCAATTCCCGTGACCACATCTTCTGCTGACAGCCAAGTTTCACTAATTCCTACAACTTTTGGTGAGATTGCACTGACTAATGCCAAAAATTCTTCTCTCTTATTTCGAATGCTTCTAGCATTTGTATACAAAAATTGCAGATTCCTTCTAGATCTTGTACCGGCTTTAGAACTGATATATAAGTCACTAACTTCTGTAGTCCCATGCCGATTTTTATCCCCTCTCTTCTGCAATTTATTCTTCATATAAGGATCAATAAATATACAATCAGTGTTAAAGTTTCTCTCTCTTACACTCAACCTTTTCAACATTAGTTTCCCTGCCCAATAACTTCAACTTGTTCAGAAAACAATAACTTCTTCAATCGCTTATGTCCTTCCATGAAGATGCAGTCCATCTCTAGCATACAACTGCCTTTTTCCTTCAAATACACTCCAAACATCAACAAATTCCAGACCTCTTTTTTTGCACATTTTTGCAATCATATCATTCATTATCATTGCTTGTCTACTTAACTCGTAATTGTCAAAACGAGGCAGCACACACACTATCCTCCCATTGACACTTTTCCTCTTCACAATATCTAATAATGTTCTTAAATCTTTTCCTACCCGATTTATACTACCTCTCAAGTCATTCGTACCCACCATAACTATCATCTTGTCTGCTTCATGCCCTCTCTTTATTGCTAAAGCCACTCTTTCTATTGTCCCACCAGCCAAGCACTCCTCATGCATACCACTCTCCATACCCTCAATCATAGAATCACCATATATCTTACCACTCTTAACTTCATTCAAGTCCACACTCATGGACTCATTCTCTACGCTATTCAGCATGACTCTCCCAGCTTCATTACTCAATGCTATATTACTTATCCCCCCCCCACTCTCACGACATCTCGTTTCTTCTAGGCCACTTGTGGCTTTATTTTGTTGACTCCCAATCACTCCCATACTATTTATTACTGCATCATTCACCAAAGACTCACCCATATGTAATCCTGTTCTAGTTACTTCAGCTAATGTAACCTCTATAGTCCTAATTTCTCTGTTTAACACATTAAACTCAGCTTTAACTTCCAGTATCTCCTTACCGAGCACTTCCTCATGAAGAAGATGGAGGTCATTTTTCATTTTCATAAACTCCCGCCAAAGTTCTTCTGCTACGGTCACAATGTCAGCTTCCATTCCTAAACGCTCCATCCTATCCCGACACTTCTCACATACGTCGACATTTTCGTTCTTCTCATTTAGCCAGACCGACTACAGATCCTTCACATTCTTCGGCGCATACATGTAGCAGTTTCCGCAACGCATCCATTGCGAAAAATCTAATGCTGAGCCAGCCTTTCGTGTAGAAGTAGAGGTCCTGCACGCCACTGATGTACGTTTCTTGTTGGATGCCATCTTTACACATTGAAATAGTGAAACAAACGGCAGTGAAAACACAATATATACAACACAGTTCCAAACAATAACACCACTGAAGGACACTTGTATCTGATGCACAACTGCAGCACAATTTGTGACAAAAAGCCACACTATATTTAACTTTAAAAACATGTTTTCTAGACTAGCTAAACACGACCGCCACATTTACCAAGGACAAATCCGCTACAAGTCTGCAAGATTCCCTAACTAAACTGAATAACTGTTGTAATAGATATGGTATGAAGGTCAGCAATAACAAGGCAAAGACAATGAAAATAGGCAGAATCATTGAAAATGTCAACTGCATTGTGAATGGAGAACCTGTGGAATAAGTAAATCATTTGAGCTACTTAGGCATGATTTTTAGTGAAGATGGTAAATTAAATATGGAATAGACAACAGAATTAACAAAGTTGGTATGGTAGGAAGTCAATTGAATAAATTCTTTTGGAATAAGAGAGAAATTAGTCGGAACACTAAATTAGCTATATACAAGACAGTGTTCAAACCAGTTTTAACTGATGGATCTGAGAGCTGGGTCAGAAGTAAAACACTTGACCAAAGACTAGAGACACCAGATATGTGAATCCTGAGAAAGATTAGGGGCACAAACAGATGGCAATATCATATTAAAAACGAGGATATTAGGAAAGAACTTGAACTTGTCAGCTTCCAGGAATGTGTTAGCAGAGCTAATCTCAAGTGGTATGGTCACTTAAAGAATGGGCGAGAAAAGATTACCAAAACAAGTGTTCTCTGTTAGATTGGCAGGAAAACGACCCAGAGGAAGAACAAGATATAGGTGGATAGATACAGTAAAAAGTGCCTTAGAAGATAGAAATATAAGATCTGATAATGTTGGAGTCTTGACAAGTAACAGACTGATTTGGAGGAAAATTGTAGATGGGAAATTAGTAATCATGTAAATTTTTCATGTAGTACTATCATATCCTGTACACTGGCAGGAATTTGATGATGATTTTATGGAGATGTATTACAGGAATAAGAATATCTATGTAGACAGCAGGCCTCATTTTATGATTATTACATTTCATAATCTTCAAATGCAGCATAAGAAACAGATGCAACCATTTCAACAATAGATATTTTATAAGGGTTTTAATATAATATATAAGCTGTTTTTTATAAATAGTTAACATTCTTACCTCACAACTCAAACATATTCTCCTCCCTTCAGATATCTTAGAACATTGAATTTGAAGTAAAAAAAATTAGTACAGAAATACAAGCTAGAATACATGCCTCCAATAGATCTTTTCATTCACTGCATCATGTACTATTATCCAAAATTCTGTCGAGCAGAATTAAAACCAAAATATACATGAAAATCATTATACTCGTTGTTTTATATGGAGCAGAAACCTTGAGCATAACAGAACAAGATGCAAAAGCATTGCAGATCTTTGAAAATAAAATGTTATCTCTGATGAAATTGGAGCTTGCATGAGATGGCATGGACATGTGAAAAGAATGTGTGAAGAGAGAATGGCTAAACAAGTGTTCAAGATGAGTTCTGATGGAAAGGAACCTAGAAGAAGACC
Organism: Typopeltis vanoorti; assembly: GCF_054136105.1. Taxonomy (NCBI): domain Eukaryota; kingdom Metazoa; phylum Arthropoda; class Arachnida; order Uropygi; family Thelyphonidae; genus Typopeltis; species Typopeltis vanoorti. The sequence goes on along the minus strand of NC_143568.1, from coordinate 797,318 downwards.
ATGTCATTGCTTAGAGTAGCGTTTCCCAAACTTTTCTTACGATGGAACACTTCATAAATCCAGAAATTTTCATGTAACACCTTGGTTATTTTGTAATGTATTAATTAATAATTAATTGTTAATTTTGCTGATTTTTTATTATTAATTAATAATTTATCATTAATTATTAATTAATAATTAATAAAACATCAATTAAACATAAACATCATTAAATTAATATTAATTTGTGCTGATTTTCACTGACATATCCCATTCTGATCACCAAAAATTTATAATATAAGTACTTACGAGTCAATGTAGACTTTTTCTCCTGTGTTCTGGTAGTTTTCCCCTCCTTTTGTACATCCTAAAGCTCACTTTGTAGGCTGGTGATGGATGACTCACTATCTGTTGCGTCACAAACACCTTCAATAAGATATTTCTTAATACCAAAATTAAATAAAGTCCCTTGTCTCTTATTCATATTAAAATTTAAATCTGCAGGTCTATTACTTTTAAAAAATCACGGCACTATGGTTTCGAAACTTTCACCCTACAATACGAACTTGTGAAGAACGTATTCAGTATTACTAAATTTAAAAACCAGATATAGACTAGACTACCTTGATCTTCAATTTTAGTGGAAAAATTTTCTTTATACTTCCTTGCTGATTGGTCACCAATATTTGCAACATAGATGTTATTTCTTTCAGTTTTGAGAACAGAGGATACGCTGCCCATTGTTGTAATCTGCTTGCAGGCAATTTTTATGACTGGTCATAAACAGCGGTATTCTCTTTCCCAAATGTTGAAAGGTTTCGATGTGTGAAAATTAACAATAATTCATGAATATTTCCACGTTTAAAAATACACGGCTTGGTCACTAACATTTGCTACACAGATGTTATTAGGCATTCTGGGTCTGAGCGTTTTGAAATATTCACGAATATTATTCTGCTCAGAATATTTCCACTATAAAATATTTATTCATGAAAAATGCTTAGAAAACTAAAATGACAAATTCCGAGAGAACTTCTCGCAAAACACTTATTCACCTTCCGCAGAACACAGTTTGTGAAACCCTGGCTTAGAGGATAGCATTAAAAAAGACAGGTGAGAGAGAGAGAGATGGAAATCCTGAAATGGACTGAAAGTGTTCAAAATAGTAAAGAATGTTAGAACTGGATACTTGTAGCAAAGAATCTTCAGGTTCAGCAAGCTAAGAAAGAGGAAGGAGCTTTCAAATATAAATAACAGTAATGTCATTTATAATGTTCATTTTAAAGATCTCTTCATGATACAAAAATAATTGACAATGCTAGACACAAAATAATAAACATGCATTCAGGGATAAAAATAAATACATAAAAATACAAACATTTGAAAAATGTAAAATTTTATGCATCATCACATATTTGAGCAAAGTCTCTATCCATTTCAGATTAAAAAAAAAAAAATTGCATTTCAGTCATAGAAAACTATTTTTTGGAAGGAAATCAGAAAACTGTTAACTGCCATAATAAAAGTTTTGTACAGCAATACAAATATATATATATATATATTAAAATTAGCAGCCTATTTTTCTACCCACTGCAGGGTGAAGGCCCATTACGGGAGGCTTTGGGTATACTACTCCCATAGTGATCTAGTCCATATTGGAAGAGGACAATCACAAACATCCATGCCTACGTGGAAATCGAACCTGCAACCTCTTGGCTGAAGAGCGGATAACCACTCAGCCAACCAGGCTGGCGCGCGCGCACACACACACACACACACACACACAAATTTAAAACTTTGATGTGAAAAAATGTCTAGATTAGCCCAAGCCAACTTGGCTCTTCTTCTTTTCTTTCTTATGGCTCTGCAGCCTAGATCAAGCCTTGGCCTCCAACCCTATCTTGTCTTAAACTTTACTTCTCCAGTTTGAACATTGTGATATGATGATGCTATCTTGACTAATGGTGTTTATCCATCCATCTTGTTCTAGGTCTTCCTTTTGGTCTTTTACCAATAACTTTACTGTTTATTGTCTTCTTACAAATACCATCATTTTCATGCAATGCACACTGCAACTTTTTGAACTTGATTACACTGGATAGTCAGATAATCAGACCATTATCTCCAGATTCTCCAGAGACCATTATCATTCACTGGTCCAAATATTTTCCTTTCAAAAGTTGAAATAAAACTCTCCACTCTTGCTGTAAACATCCAGATTTTATGTCCATAGGTAACAACTGGATGAATTATCAGTTTATATATTTGCTATTTTAGTCTTCCAATAAATATCTTTTGAACTGAGTACATGAGAGAGAATATACATAGGCCATCTGCTGCTATTTTTGTACTGAGTTGGTTAATGTAGAGTTGGTTTTCTTCCATGTACCCCCCCCACCACCACCACAAATATATAAAACCAATCTTCAACATATCACATATTTTACTGTATTGTTATATGCTGTTTTGATAGCAACTATTGAAACTTCCTAGAAAAATTGCACATTATATAAATAATTTGTTGATGGATGCTATGCAAATTGCTATTCTAGTATGATGTTCTTGTATAATTTTAATTCAGTTGAATTAAAATGGCTCACAAACCACACCTTAGTTTATGGTAAAAGTTTGTTTAGAAGTAGTTGCATAGTAGGCTTAAACTGCAAAAACTGAATTCTGGATGAGGATACTAGAGGATGATGAATCCTGCTGTAAATTTATTTTCATTGGATGGTAGAATCTGGATCTGGTAGCAGCCCAACATATGCTATAGTATGCCCATGCTTTTGAGATCTCCACTTGGAAACTTGCCAAGAATAGTCGATACATGCTGAAGGGGAGAAAGAAATGAAGGACGTACGAATTGGTCGCCAACACGCGAAATCACATGCTTTATAGGTAAATTTTTCCAACTGTTATACAAGCAACATAGTTAACTACAATGATCATAAAGAAGTTAATTTTCTGAATCAAGTAAATAATAAACAACTCATCCCGCAATATGGATTGTTTACCCTATTGTCAGAATGGATTCTCCTTTTTGTGACATGCGCAGAAGTGTCGAAGGGTCTCTAATCTGTGGGCGAACTATACAAGCAGAAACACATTGTCCTTCCCAACTGAAAACTGAATAGCATTGAAATTGTAATGGTGTGGGAATGTTTCTTGATGGTTTGGAATTGGTGTTTTGGTGCTTATTAATACTCTCCATGTTCTAGATAATATCGTGTTGTCATGGTGTGTGGTGTGATACAGGTCAAAGGTGAACTGTATGTTATTGAAAAGGGTGTATTTTGATTTTTTTTCTGTATTTCTCAGGTACTCTGTGGGAAGTTAGGTAATTAACAGGCATTCATGCCATTGCCACCCCAGATAGAATTAAGTTTCTTTGTAGTTTGCTAATAATAACCATAATAGTAATAATAATATGAACATGCATATAAACGTTAAGATGTACTAAGTTTCTTTGTAGCTGAAGTAATAAATAATAGTAACAATAATATGATGATGCATAGTTATTTTTTTTATAGACATTTGCATTTTTTTTGCCTGTGTAGCCCTGTAGAAATGGTATTTGCTTCCATAGTGCTAAGCTACCTGAAGAAAGACTGTTCTAAGTTCAATTCTAGTTACCAACTAGGACTTTTTCTAGGCTTTTTTCCCTATCTGGTTCATGAGTTAGTCAGTCTTTGGCAAGGGCAAGCAGAGTTTCTCCCATAAATTTGGGTTTTTACTCCACAACTCAAGAAAATTGACCATTTTCTTGAACTACAAAATTCACACTATTTCAGACAGTAATATATAGTGTTAGGTTTAGGTGCCACAAGTTTGCAGTAGTTATCTGCCATACTCTCCTTCCCAGATAGTTCTTGATAGCCTTGGATCAACTATCAGTTCAAACAGAACTCAGACAGGTCCTAGACAGGATTTGAACTCCGTTAATTGAGTTCAAATCCTGTCTTGGACCAAAAAAAATCTTTATAAGAGCATTTCAACTGAAGGTGGATTAGTTGGCCTCACGTGAATATAGCAGTGTTTTTTCCTCTCAGAAATTCAGGCTTTTCACCTTACAAAATAGACAAACTGGCCAGAAGAACACACACAGTTAACAGATATAATAGACTCTCATCAGATTAACTGACCATCTATTTTCAGAAAAAAAAGTGCAAGAGCTAAGATAAACATGTCTACTCCTTTTATGAAGAAAAGATATTAGCATATTTGGTAAATTACATTTTCTCCATTTAAACTTTGTGAGCAAGTAAAAAGCTTTGAAAGTATATAGCAAACATCAGTAGCCAGTATTCTAGAATCTATATCGGCATGGAAAAAGCATTATTTGTTTTGTACTCATAGTAGAACCATTACCTATGTGCAGGCATGGACATGGGTGTAAGTTTATACTAATACCTAGCTATGCCAAATAGCAGTAGTGAAACCAGTGAAAGCAGTTGCAAAGAGGTGTGTATATCCTGTTTAACAGACATTCATGTCCCAGACCTCTCTGATTTTCATAGAAGACTACCACTCCCGAATGTTTAAAGAAGCAGCTACAGTCGCTAGCTCTGTTGATAACCTTAACAGGAACCAGGATTTAATACTCCCAGAGATATGGAAAACCTTAATTAGATCTCTTAATACACAGGAAATGAACTTCAATGCAAACTACAGAATGTTCCTTAGCAACAACTAGTTAATCATGTACATGCGATATGTGTATCACTCACGTTCAATGCTATTTTAGTTTGTAACTATAATCATTAGAATTTTACAGTTATTCATATTTGTATAATGTTTTTTAACCTAAGTGCTTGTATCCTGAAGATGCCAACAGCTAAAGTTTGGTGAAACTAGTAAGCTTAATAAATATTTATTAGTTAACACTTGATCTATTGTCCAAATAATTACTCTCTCTCTGATTTTCTTTTCTTTCTTAACAATATCTACTCTAGAATGTTTTTTCTTTGTGGTAAAAGGCTTCTTGACACCTTTATTACAAGGCAGCTGGAAGGCCATACATATGGAAAGAAACAAACCTGAATCTCCATTACTTGCTACCTGCTCAAAAATTTAGCATTTTCCAAACTTTAGCTTTCAAGGGATAGCAGATTTGGATGGAAAGAACTCAGTTCAAATCCTCTCTAGGATCCAAAAAATCTTTATAAGGGCTTCACATGAATGTGGCAATGTTTTTCCTTTCAGATATTCAGGTTTTTCACCTTACAAAACAGACAAGCTGGCCTGAAGAACACACATAGTTCACAGATATAATAGACCCATCATCATTGTATGATGTAACAGGCTCTCTTGAAAACTTCCTGACAAAATGACAACAACAACAAAACAGCCTGAAAAAAAATCGAAAAGACCTGAACTAGATTATATAAAAGGTGAGTCAAAAGAATGTGCATATCAGAAATTTGAAACAGACATTCTTTTGTTGATTAAAAAACTTTATATGATGTTTGGTATAAATTTTTTATAATATGTTTCATATAAAGTTTTTTACTTTATATGAAATGTTTTATATGCACTATGCACTCTTAAAGAATCTGTTATAAATTCCTGAAGTTAGGCACATTCCTTCTGATTCACTCTGTATGTAATCTAGTGTATGAGGTCTTTTTGACCCCCCCCCCAAGAATTTTTTTTTTTTTTTGGTTGTCATCTTTTTGTTTTGAAGTTTTCAAGCATTGGTGTATATTCCAGGTGTGTTAGGTGTGCAGTGCACACCCACATAATAGCAATATCACTGATATTATATTTTTGCATTTATTCCTTTTAAAAACTCCCCTAATTGTTTCCTGCCTTTGCGTGATTCCTAAAATTAAATACAATATGCTAATACTTCTTGAAGAGAGGACACTTTTCAATGCGTAAACATTGCATCATATTTGTATTAATAGCCCGTGTGTGCAGTCACAAATACAGACACCTCTGAGTGAACACTTTAAAAAAACATGGAGATGGTGCAATGGGTCAAATTCTTAGCATTCCAGTAGTTTTAAAACCACCCAGAATGTGAGGCAGGGGTGTGCACTGAGACAAGAGCACTCAGAAATCAGTGGCTGTGATTGGTTATTGTGTCAATCAATTCAATCCAATTGAATGTTGTCATTTGTCATGAGCTGCTGTTTTTGTTTTTTGAGTTTCATCTGTTTTGCATGCATGAAGTGTGAATTGACTGGTGTAGGACACTGATATAGACAAATTTTTAATATATCCACTTAATTTGAATAATTTTTATAAATAATTTATTACTTTTTTATCCATATTTACAATGGGAAACAGTGTTGATGATCTACTGAATGTCCTGTTTTGTACCAGAGCTTTTGTAGATTGTATGATTGTAGTTGGAGGAGGTAAGCCTCGTCGTCCTCTTCCAAATTTTTATATTTACACCTTTGAGTAATTCAAACCAACTAAATGTAGCATTCTCTTTCATCATTGGTTTCTAATATATATTTAAAAAAAAAAAAAAAAGTATTCCCACTCTATTTAATGGTTACAATTAATTGATAAATTAAAGTATTTGAAGTTATCCTACAGTTAACTGCATTGAACCAATTAAGATGAGTGCTGATGTGTTATGTACTCTTAACACTTCCATACATCTATAAAAATGCAATCATACAGTCAAGTTGGCACGAATTTTGGAGTGCAGGTTGTATAAGCCACACGACTCCGCATCCAATCGAAATGTGCATGCAACGCCACTGTTTTCAGGAGAGCCTGTTGCTTAAATACAGTGTTGGTCTTTGGTCTTCAAGAGGATTTGGAGTTATGGTAAAGCAACTAAGATGATGATAGTGTATTATATCGAGTAAGTTTTGAGAACCTATTCTAAGAAGACAAGTACTTACTAGTGTTAATTCAAGAATTTACCATATTCAGAATAGGTTCTCAAAAATACTATCTTTAGTCTCAATTACCAGTCAGCATATAATGCATGTTGTATATGTGTGTGTAGGTCATCACCTTGAAACATACTGAAATTGCTTACTCACTGTACCCAGCCACTGCAATTTATTGTTCTATCTCACAGCTTGCAATTGATGTTTTATACGTTGGATTCATGCCTTCCACATTTTTTAATGCCAAGTATGTTAATAGGATATGCTTTTATGGATTTTGCAAAGAAATTACAAAAATTCCTGTCACTGAATACCAGTGGTGGTTTTTAAAATTTAGAATTCTCAGATAGTGTGTTTAGCAGTTTTGCCACATTGCAAGGTGGCAGGACATTTTTTGGTGTTCATATTTCCTGTAAGTGTGTATTTGAACAAGATGTAGCTGAACAAGGAAATTGCAGTAGTACACAGTCTTCATTTAATGTGAGGAATTTTTCCATATATTTCATATTTCTATAGATGAGAGTATGTAGAATGTCACACAAAGAAGGCTTCTATCTATATATTGTAGCATGCTTAGCATGTTGGGATAATTTCACTGATCTGTTTATTTTTTAAAAGATTGTTCTATAGGTGATACTTTTCTGCAATGGCTGTCAAATTACTTACTACACTGTTATTGGTGTATCTTTGGACCTATGACAATATTGACATCATACTTATAGCATAAGTATACAGTTTTGTCCAATGCAGTGAAAATGCATCTTACTGTTCATTTCTCTGACTCACAAATACGTGGTGGCTGTCCACAAAATTGACCATATCTCCAGACTACTGAATTTTTTTTTTTCTTTGTCTGTAGGGTGAATGAATTCCATAGTTAGTGTAAAACACAAGCTCATTCAGCTTGTTCACACAAAAGCAGATGCCTAGAATGCATTGCTCAGTACATTTTCAATGCTATAGTATAAGTGCAGAGTTGTGAATGATTGGAATGCCTTGCCTGAGAGTGTGGTGTCTGCAAGGAGTTTGAATGTGTTTAAGACCCGGTATGATGAGATGTGTGTGAGATAAAAGGACCTCCTAGATGAGTCTTTGACTCCATGAGGTCTTGTTTAATAATAATAATAATAATAATAATAATAATAAGTGACATTCTTGGAAATAATATGACTACATTCACCATAGACCCAAGTCCTTGTGCCTCCTACTTTATTTTTTCTTTTTTTTTTTCTTTTCTTTTTTAAACATTATGATTTCTGAGGTTTTTAATAATGTCAAGAAACTTTTTAAAGTAAAAAAAAAACATTAGATTGTTTTCTTCATTAATATGGTTATTAAAATTTAATGAAGCTGAAAGTCTAAATCAAGGCTTATCACTATGTTATATTAATATATTAATTTTTAATGGTAACTATCGTTTAGACATAATATAGAAACATGCTCTTCCTTTGTTTAAACTAATACTTGTTTCACTGAACATGGACTGAGTTATTCTTTTCCAAAAATATTTCATACTGAAATGAGCAAAAGTGACTGTTTACAGTGCTTATGTGTTTTCATGAAATGTGAACATAATTTACTGTGTTCATGTTTTTGTATTATATTAATATATATTCAATACATTATAGTTATTATTCTCAAAAGTTATTTTTATCTTTCACAGGTTAACTTATGAAGTAGACACATATTCAAAAAATCAGTGCTAAAAGAGGTCATGCCAATAACTTTTTAATATGATCTAAAATAACATTTGCAGGATTTTCCCAATGTAAGATAATTTATATAATATTTGTGATATTAATAGAAATGTTATAAATAATGATATGGTTCTTTTGATTTGCTCACCATCCTGTGAAGTAGTCAAACTCCACCCTATGCTTGGAAATTATTTCAGTGCATTGTAGTTGTATGGAGATAAAAAGTTTTTTACTCTGATAATAATTAAATATGTTAAGTGTCAAATTAAAAATAGAAAAAAATAATCATACTTGAATGCAACATTTCTAGTTGAACATGCTCATTTGTAGTTATTCTCTTACATATAAATCCACTTTCTCGTATTTTTAATATCAAAAGATGGACTACAATAGTTACTTCGTTTTCAAAATTTTTTCTGTTCATTTCAAGAGTGTACAACTCACTACATTGGATTTTGAAATTGAAGTGCTTTCAGTCATGTATGGAGTACAAAACTTGCAGCTGTGAATTTAGAAATTTTTGTATCAAATTTTTCTTTGGCAGGTTTGGATACTTTTTGGTTTTCTGAGTTTAGCAATTTTTAAAAAGGATTACATGTATGGAAAAGAGGAGTTCAGTGATTTTAGAAGAATATTACATCTGATTAGTGACATTTACTTATCAGGGGTTGGCCACAGTTCTATTATTAAATATCTACCTATATATCTGCACGGTTAGCTAGTGGCTTTGCACTTTGCAACCATATGCCTGGGGAAGGAGTGTCCTAGGTTCGATTCCCATCAACGACGTGAGGAGCTTAAGGATCTTCCTCAGCCATAGCCAAGTTAGCCGGTCTTGGGTGTGGACAGCAGGGTTTTTTTTGGCAGTTTATCTGGTGTTTTTCATCCTGCAAGCAGGCAAATCGGTCTGAGGACACACTTTTCTCAGTCACTCATAGAGAGTTGTCTGGGTGATCACATAATTTTTAGAGATGGCTTTACTTATTCAGTGAAGTGGTGCTACACTGAGATATGAGAGGCTCTGCTTGTGGGCAAGTTTTTGACTATCTCTGAGTGGGGACACTGCTGATCTTATGCCTCTGTTCGGTGGCAGGGTGGGCCTGACACTGAGTGGAACCACTGCTGAGTAAAATGATCCTTCGGATCACTTGCACTTGCTGAGTTTAGAGTGATATGGGGGATCACCTGAATTTTTGGAGACCTCCCTTAATTTATATAGTGAAACCAATCTGGGTAGTGACCCCTCCCTTATGCATAGCATTATACATGTCTATAAGGATATGTGCTTTGCATTATGGGATATTAAGGCAAGTGATGTGAAGTCATTAGCGTCTATATACAAGTTGCTCCAGTCCTGAGAATACTTCAGGTGCAAACTTTGTGTGCTTACACTTGGATAAATGATTAAACCAAGTATATATTTCTTGTTATCTTTAATTTATAGTATAATCAAGTGGAAAAACTTTCGACAAATCTTCAACCTGTTCTTGTAAGGTTCGTTCCATAGACATGCTGTTGGATTCTAATTATGTAGAAAATAGAATAAATGTTGTTTGATTCAGAATCCAACATGACTTTCCGTCACAAGAACTATATTTATAAATATTATTTGATGTAAATAACATATATTATAAATTAATATCATATAACTACCTTAATTATGTCAAATATTTAATTGCTTAATCAAAGAAATGTTTTAATGGTAAATAGATTCTGTATTAGATATTATTAAGCTGTTTTGTTTATTGTTTTGTCAATATTGTAAGAACTTATATTTGTAATTTAACTACGCATTTATTGGAATGCAAATATTCTATTTATTCTTTTCATGAAAGTTAACGTTATGTAATAACTGAATGTAGTTATATAACCTAATGTAACATTCGCGAGAATGTTTACGTCTATCGGTTGTCATAGAGACGCATGGAAATAAACGAGCGCGTGTGAGTGGAACGTTTGTAGAGGAGAAGAAAAAATAGATACATAGTAGTAAAGGGGAGTCGGAACGGAACTTTGGAACTATAAGGTAGCAAGGAAGTAAACTAAAGAAGTAGAAGTAATTAAAAGATTCCTAAGGATAGGAGTTGAGTAGATATTTTTTTTTTATAAGTGAATCTTATAGTTGGCTGAAAGCAAAATCAGCCATAGTAATAAAAGGAAATTATTGCCGTAATCGGATAATTAGAGAACTGGACATTCAACGAAGAATTCTGAATAAATCCAGTCAGTCTACAATTACGACTTATTTCTGTGCTACCAAAAAAGGAATTGTACGGAGTTAAACTAGTTGATGAATGAAAAATAAGAATAATTAATGTACCTTACAGTTGTTATCTGGAGTTTTTGAAGCACGATTAGTAATGTTTTAGTTATTTGGTGTCTCGCAAGTGTGATAAATACAATTTGAAAGTGTGCTCACAAAATATTGGAAGTACTGAAGATTATTTCTGGTAAGGACAGTCATATTAGTTTATTTCAGTGTATGAAGATTTAAGTATTAGCTCCGTTGCGCTGTTTCTAACATTAACTGTAGCATACCATCGAGGCTGAGAATTGAAAATATAGACATTGAAATAATATCTGCCATGGTTAGTGCCTGTTATGAGTCAATCGTAGAGTGTAGTTGAGAGATACAAGGAAACTGATTAATTAAGAATTTCTATTGTAATAAGTTGGGTATAGGAACTTTGTGATTCTGAAACTGTGAATTTGTATGTGAAAGTTTGGAAGATTGGATTAATATGAATGACTTGACTTGATATGCTAACTTGACTGGTTTGTCATATTTAGAAGTGGAATTTATATAATTGTTATATAACCATATATTAAATGTTTTGTTTGTTAATTTAAATATTGTGTTTGCCTGAATTTCTTTTTACTGCACCGTTCACAAAAATTCGGATCTAGCGGGAATCCCAGAAGGAAAGAAAATAAATACCATCGGCCTGAATGAGTGAAAAGACTACTAACTAATTTTGAATTAATCCTACTAATTCATATAGACTTATCTAAGGATAGAGTGGTGCAGTATAATAGAAATTTCTCTACCCTTAGATCAGTGATTAATTTGCAATTAGTTTTCCTTATTTGATGAAAGTGACTTTTAGCAAGATGGCGGATTCGAACGTCAAGAGAACACGTCACGACAATGCTACCTTCTTGGTCACTCACCTCTGAATTCTTTCCACCCACTTCCTATTGCCAAGAAACCTAGATGACCAGATCTCCATGCAGTAGTCAAGATGGGGTCTTATCAAGGCTCGATAAAGAGGAATAATAACCCGCTTGTCTCTGCTCGTCAAAGTATTCTTCAGTACCCAAGTAATCTGATGAGCTGCTTTAGCCACTTTTGCTATATGCCTGCTAAACTTTAACTCCTTATCCACTAACACTCCCAAGTCTCTGGCTTCATCAATTTCCTGGAGTACAGTTCCACCATCGTGGTGTACACCTGGTAATCTTTTCGTCTTATACTGCATAACCTTACACTTTGCAACATTAAACTGCCATTCGTTCTCCTTTGCTCGGACTGCCAGTCTGTCCAAATCATCCCTCAAAATTTTGACATCATCTGTTTAAACTATTGCTCTACCCAACTTTGCATCATCGATAAATAACTGAATAGTTCCTCTTAGATCCTTTCCTATATCATTAAGGAACAAATTAAGCAGTAGTGGTTCATGAACAGAACCCTGCAGCATTCCACTAGTCACAGGCCTTCTTTTGAACTCTACTCCTCTGTGATATCTCTCCATCGACCATCCTCCTATCCATCCCCATGTGCTGCAGTTTACTGATTAGAATTCCATGTCTTATCCTATCAAATGCCTTTCCAAAGTCCTATTATGGGTAAAGGTAAACCCATTACCTTTATCCAACTCAGCTATCACTGTGTCATAATGTGCAAACAAGTTACTGAGGCATGACTTACTCTTCACAACCCCCCCCATACAGTATCCCATATCTGTCTATCCATTTCTGTATTTTGCTTTTGATGAACTTCTCCAGTCCCTTGACAACAACTCCTGATATGCTAACTTGTTGGTAATTCATTACAATTATTGCTGATGATAAATTCTCTAGTGCAAATTTTGTGGCTTTCAAAAAATAGGTTCTAGAAAATGCAGTTAATAAATATTTATGAAAATTTTGACTGTTGAAATACTAAGTATAAAAATACTTGAAATACTTAATATAGAATATTAAGCTGTGTGACTTCAACAGCTTTCTATTTTTTGTGGTATTGAACATAGTTTAAAAGTCATATCTATACAACAATAGATTCCTAATTCTTTCTTGTCTTGTGCCACCACAGTCTTGTTTTCACTATAAAGTTGCAAAGTGCTTTTCAAAGCAAAATCCCCATCCTGTAACATATTTTTTAAAATAAAAGCACTAATTTTTAAAAAATAACAATAATCCTATCTCCATTAAGTTAAGGGGATAATAAATCCCTCATTATTTTAAAGCCAGATAAGAAACTCGGAGATTGAAATCTAAGAGTTTCATGCCTAAGAACTTTCGGCGAGTCTGAGCTTAAGTCAACTCCTGGTAGTACAACACTAGGGCAACTTGGAGCAAAGGTGGAGCAAGATCCATCACTATCCTTAATATTTTCTCATAATGTAAAACACAGCTCCTAGGAGATGTATTAATAAAATATAAAATATAATAAAATAAGGAATTTATTATCCCCTTAACTTAATTTACGTTGCCGGAAAAAAATAGCCTCTTGGCCCTTTATTTTAGTAATCCTATCTCCATGTCAAATGAATTACAAGTTAAGAAAGAGTATTACACATTACAGAAAGATTACTGTAATTCCCTATAACTTCTCTCTTGCCATCATCTCTCATCTATTCTTATAGTAAATCAGATTAACAAACTCTTTGATAATTTTTCTTATTAGGATGATACTAAAAAAAAAAAATAAATAAAGGCAGGACCTTTCATGCTCATCCCCACCTCTCATAGGTTTCCTCAATATCCACAGACTTGGTATTCCCTTAAGACCAGTTGTTGATTGTATTGGTTGTTCCACTTCTGAACTCTTCAAGCATCTGTCACTGTTGCTTTCACAAGGAAATCAGCTGCTCATATCACTTTGAAAGCACTTTGAATTTTAACAGCAAAAGTTGTGATCTTTGTCTGCCCCCATCTGATATAATGATCAATTTGAATATAGTTTCCATATTTACTAATATACCTAAATGATATTCATTTAGGTATATTAGTAAATATGGAATTTTCATTCCTCAGATGGTTAAAACTAATTCCAGGTGATCTAAGGCTATAAACTCAGTGCATTAAACAACTAATATCTGAAAACTTGTTCCATGTTGATGAAGATGGCAATAACCAGACACCGTACAACATTGTCTATGGTAGACCATGTGATAAGTGCATGAGCCACTCAGTGAATGGATTTAGAGAATATGTTGAGTTCTCCTTCATGAGGACTTAGTTTTTTTAGTTCACAAAATGGAATATCAGGCAAGGGAATAAATGCTTCGGCCACAATTTTAACAATCTAATCCATTTATATTGAGCTAAACTGTCCACTTTAAATTGATTCTAATTCACTTTCTGTTGCTGCTGTCTTCCTCAATGGGAATCTAGTCTCCAGTTTTCATTCAAGTAGATCCTATCCATATTTCTGCCTCAATTTCTTCACATAATAATTGTAAATTCAGTAATCCAAAAACAATACAGTGTCGAACTGTGAATGGGTTTTGAAACTTGGTGCTTACTACCCATTATAGTAAGCGAGATCATTTGTTCTTAGAGCCATTAAGTTTCTGAATCTGTCAGTGAAACCTCAATGATTCTATTAGTATCAGCTTATGAAATATATCACTTGTTATTGGTACTAATGCTGTTGAACATACATACTTCTAATCCTTTCGGCCTACAGAATATGTTATACCTTATGTGTAAGTCAGTTTGGTTGCATATGGCACAAATGTGCTATAGATTAACAATAACTAGAATTAATATAAAAATATAAATAAAAATAGCTAACTATTCTCAAATATAATTCTAAATGAAAAATTGAGAATTTTTAATAAAATTCTTAGTCTCAGTGAACTATTAATCACTAGAATTCATTCTTGATACATCAAAAGCCATGACTCATGTGAAATACCATTTTGTTCCATAAACCTAATAGAAAATAATCTACTATAATAACATTGTAAAGCTGAAATGACAAACATTTGACTTTATGATACATTCAGGATATTATTTAGAATGAATTATACCAGCAAACAGAGGTACTTCTATGGGAAATCCTCTCCTTCCCATGCTTGCTAACTATTTTATGGCATACTGTGAACTACATCTTTAAGTGATATTTTTCCCATTTCTACTGTGTGATACAGATATGTTGATGATTTCTTTGTAATTTGGAATAGCACTTTATTCAGATTAGAAGATTTTATTTTTAAGATTAATGCAGTCCATTCAGAAACATTTCACATTAAAAATAAGGGGTAGGGAGGGAGAATCAATTAGCTTTTTTAGATCTGTTGATTTTCTGTCATCCAAATGGAGATCTTCATATGTATTAAAAAAAACAAAACATACAGGACACTATATCCGTTCATCTCACCATCATCCATCTAAAAAAAAAATGAGGAGCTAGTAAAACCTTAATTTATCTTGTCCTCATGCTCTGTGTTCTGTGGGTGCCTTATTACATCAAGAATTACTGCATATTCGGTCAACATTTTTGCAGAATATGCCATCTCCACAAAATAGAGTCAGATGGAAATCCATAGTTGAGACCCATTACTCTCTCAATAGAGTGAAGAGGAATAAGATAAGAAGAAGACAGTCAACATTCTTATCAAATGGTTTCATTGAGCAATTCCTTTATCAATAAAGTTCAGTAGCAGCAGGACTCTTGATTTTTCTTCAAGAAGAAATTAATTGCAAATTAATTTCATGTGACAAGAGAGTATCAGAACATCACTAAAATTCATGCTTCGTGTAGCATTTTATCCTGTCAAAAATTTCTGCTTTCCTTTCTTTACTCAAGGACAAGCTTTTTTCATTAAACTTTTCAGGTTCTACCAGATTCCTTTCCCTTGTGGGTAATTATATTTTGGATATTTCAGAAGATTGCCTCTATTCATATGATGAACATAAAACGTATATTGCAAGGCCAACAGTTTGTTTGGCCTTGCAGAATGTGCCATTTCCACTAAACAGTCCTTTGAAAGAATACTAAATTTTTTCACCAGAGTAGATTGCTTTAAAAAGAAAGCTGTGAAGAATTATTAAATCGCCCTGATTTTAATAGGTCCAGTGACCTACAGTTATCTCCTTTATAGGTACTCCAATCTGCTAATCTTTCCTGGATTTTACTCTAGGAATTAACTGACTGTTATCTTACAAAACAAAAGCTTTAATGGTGCATTGTTGAATTTGTTGCTGTTACATTTGTATGTGATTCTGTGTTAGTTTTTTATACTGAAGATTCCTGTGAAAACATGGGTCAAAATTTTATGTGTAAATGTTTATTTTCACATAAGTTATTCATATTAATTTAGATATATCTGTGTTGATATATGTTCCTGTTTTGGATATTTTAGTTTGTGTCTTCATTGAGTGTGTTTCTTAAAGAACCTAAGTGCTACAAATAGCTAGAGCTAATGAAAAACGTTTAATTAATGAGCATAAATATTTATGCTTATTAATTAAATATTTGTCCTAGTTCCATACAATTTTTATAGAAGGCTTTGATATGAATGGTATTAATGACTGTGAAAATTTAAATATGAAAATTCTTGTATTGTCCAATAAATATCACTTATAAATCTGTTTCTCCATATTTAATAATGTAACTTGCTGCATTCTAAAAGCTACATCTTAGAGTTATTAGTAGGATGTTTTGTTCTCAAAAACAAGAAGAATTGCCATTTTTGAATTAACACAAATTCATCATTGCTATCCATGTGTTTCGGAAGGTGCAGTGCATTCATAATTTTCCAGATACACTGACATGGGGAAAATATTTTTAGCCATACAACCTGTGTTGCTAGATTTTAAGCAGCAAAATTGTCTTGTTGGAAACTTTTATGTACACTTGCAGTCAGTATAACTCAATGCCATCAGCAAGGTTTAAGTCTCTACAGCTAGTCTTGGAATGTTCTGAATACAATTCATATTTTAAAAAACAGGTACAAACAAATAAAATTTTCTCTTATGTATTTTTAATACTGATGAACATGGACTTCAGAATATTTTATAACTAAACGAAAAAGAGTTTTTCTTAATAATAAGACTATATACTTTTTTTTTAGTTCTAGCTCAAGGAGAAGCTTATTTCTTCCACAACCATCTCAGTGAAGTTTGAAAAAAAAGTTTGCAGAGTAACTTTTTTTAAAATAAATTCTAGTTTTATTTGAATTGTTTGTATTTTATTAATACCTCATTATTGTTTTTTGTATTTTTAAAGGCATACTTTTTAATTAAAATATTTAAAAATGTTTTTATTTTAAGAACATAAAGTGCTTTTACACCATTTAGATTATATCTGTATTTTTTTTTTAATATTTAAAGTGACTGTATTAATAGTTGCTGTGCATTCATGGAAGTTATTTCATAATAGAGGATGTGTCAAAATCCTGAAATGTCTATTTAGCTTTTAAACTCTAACAAAATTACTCCATAAAATCTTTGATGTGTGTTTTATTTGGATTCTACATATCCGAAAATACAGTGAACTCTGTATTATCCAAACTTCATCTAACTGTGCACTTCATATAATCGAATTACAAATTTTGAAGTTCCATGTTTTGCAAAAGAGGCACGGTACCTCCAAAATTGATTACAGTTCTTTTGTGAGTGTAGGCTGTTTAAGGACAAATTGATAATTATAGTACTTTACTTTCTTTGTTTTTCTTTCTTTTGTTTTTTAACATGATTTTTTTTCAGTTTCCATCCCTATATTAGAAGTGTTCCAATTATACAATGTTGTTGTCGTTGTTATTTTGTCCTTTGAACAGTCCTAGATGCTTCCAGTGTGCTCCCTGCACTGCCCCGGCCACGTCAATGATCCCGCTTGCACAGAGCTGCCATTCAGGACTAGGATCCACTTCCTGCAAGGCCGTTGCAATTGCTGGACAGGCAAAGATATGAGTGAGTGTCAGTTCGGTATTGGGGCAGTTGACTCTTCATTAGAAAATTGGGTGCCGTTGCCACGTTAGTCACCTTGAAATCGGACCATAAGAAATTTGGTCAAGAGCTTCAAGGGTCCAGGGGAGGCCGTGAGGAGATGTGGTCGGACTTCTCCCCCCAATTATACAATATTAGATTGCAATAAGTTTAATGGCACAAGTCTGATGTGAAATATTTTTTGTTTTGTTTATTCTTTTCATATTAAATGTAATGTTCTGTTTATGGTATGGTTTGGTTTTAGTTTGAAAATAACATTGCCAATGTTCCATTTTCAAATACACTACTTTGTGTATAAATAATACTATCCTAAAAAGCTTTTGAAAACAACCAGCGATGTAACTTATCTACTTCCACTGATTACGTGTTTATGATTCTCGTTATGTTAAAAGTAGAAGACAGTATGTTTACTACAGTATGTGTAGAAGACAGTACATTTAGGTGCTGAAAAATAAGTTTCACTCAAGCATTGTGTGTGTACGTGCGCGCATGTTGCATGGAGTACTCTTAATTATTTATTGTTAAGTTTTTCATTTTTATTTAAACCTCTTATGATATTAAAAAAATTGATGATGCAAGCATGTGTTCATGCCTGTAGAAAGCATACAAAAAAATAATATGTATCTATGTAATAAATATCAATATAAATTTTGAAATATTATTTTCCAAACAAATTTTCTCAAATTTTTTGGGACTTTTCAGTCTTCAACCTGTCTTATTTCTAGATGTATCCTGTCACTCTCAAAGCATTATTTCTTTTCAATCATTTATTTATTGGAAATAGTGATAGAATAAATATATTTTTGAATATGTGGGAAATAAATAAATAAAATTTTTAAACCCAATTATTTACAAAAACACATACAAATAAGAATCTACAATACAGTAACTAAACTTATTTTACTTTATGGGGACAATAAAAAAAAGCAGATGAAAGAAGAATTGAATCATCTGAAATGAAATTTCAATGCAGAACTGAAGGAGTCACAATAATGGATAAAAGGAAAAGCAGCGAAATCTGAAATAAATTTTGAATTACAAACTCCCTAAATGAAACAATTATTTGCTGTAGAGGAAAAATGGAAAGAACATGTACTGAGAATGAATAGAAGCAGAATACCTAAACAAATTCTAAATTACCACCTAAAAGGTAATTTAGAATTTGTCAAATTTGTATATCTGGCACACATGTGCATGCGCACACACGCATTGGTGGAAAGCATTCTAGGGGCTGCTATATGGAAAAATCCACTGTCTGAAGATGTCATTTACCAAGCTATTTGGATATCACAGAGCTCACTGTATTAACAAAAATAAGTTTATAATTTTATCTACTTATGATATATTTTAACAGGATGTTATAACTGATTCAATTTTAAAGAAAAAGGATATTGCATATTATTTGTTTTCTGTTCAACAAAGTGTTGTCAGTGCAAGTGGTTCACAGTGATTAACATAATATTTTAGCATAGCTTGTAGATTTAATGCTCACCAGACTGAATTTCTTACCCTCCCACCCCTCTAGCCAGGAAGTCTGAAAGAAAATACATCTCAAAAACTTCTTCCATGGCAAAATATGAAGCACACACACACACACACACACACACACTACATACTTAGATCAGACAAGATGCTGTGTATTATGACTATAAAAAATGTAATATTTTATTCTGATTTTGTCATGGAGTTGACAACTGATGTGGACTCAATTTTAAAATAAATTTAATTATCATTGCACAAGAACCTCAATAGAGCCTGAAAACTCATCACAGGTACATACTTTCCATATAATATCTCTCATACTTCTCCTTGAATGCACTTGCAAACAACGCACTCACAACAAACTCTAGCAGCCTATTCTGCTCATTCTCCATCCTCCATGAGAAAATTCTAGTTATCACACCCTTACTAACCACACTATTACTCAATTTCCAGGGATGATCTTCTCGTTCTTCCTCCTCCAGCCAAGTGCTAAAACATTTCTTTTGCATCAGTCCTATAAAACCCTTTTAGCAGTTAAATGTTTTTTCATATCTCCCTCTTTTCTATCGACCAACTTTTGCAACCCACAAATCCTCAATCTACCATTCCCCCCCCAACACACACAGTACTTACCATCTTGGTTACTTGTCTCTGGATTTGATTCGACTTCTTCATCCTTAGTATTGTAATGGTTGTGTTTCTTGTACTCTTAAATATATGGTTATTTTCATCTAGTTGAATTTGGAATGAAGTAGTGAGCAACATTTTCTTAATTGTAAATTAAGCATCTCTCACATAAATATGAAATTGCTAGAATTCATTAGTATTTTTTTATTATTATTATTCTTTGAACAGTAGCAGTTTTGAATGAAATGAAATGAATTAACATTTCATTTAAGTATATACAGTGTGCAGGTTATTTTTTTCTTATTTTTCTATTCCAGTACAAAAACAAAGAATCTTCCTCTATTGCCATAATAATGAACTATGTTAATCACTAGAAAGTGAGAGAGCAAAAGAGAAAGAAAGAATCAGATTCACTGAAAGGTGATTTAAGAATTTTTATTTTATTTTATTGCCATCAGTAGCTGACACAGATACTGAGGTATTATATTAAAAATATAATATTCCATAAGAGAATCAACGGTAATCTTTAGGAGAAATAAATTAGAACTTGGAAATTCTTTTAACGTGGAAGATGTGATAAGCAAGTTTTCTAAATAAATTTTATACAATTTATATTTGATTGTTCTTAGAATAGCTAGATTTTTTTTTTCAAGTTATGCTTTAAATAATATAAGTAAACACTTATTTGTTTAATGCGATTAATATTGAACGTATAAAGAAATGTTTTGCAGATATTTTTGTTCATCTGCATGCCTTTCCAAACAAGTTTTTATTCCCTGTTTTTGTATTTCTGCAAGAGGATACATCTGTTGCAGTGCCATAAGATTGATATGACAAAAATTAATATTTCATCCTTATGAATTCCATCCTTTAAGAAGAGAAAAAAATATGAAGAGATTTCTGCTAGCCTATGCACAAATTCAGTGAGCTCTTGGAGACTGAAAAGTTTCTTTTATTTAAAACAGGTAGGTTGGAGCTGCACCTGGGCTGCTCTGCATCATTTCAGGCTGATCTGAACATGCATCTGGCATGTTTAACTAAAAGTTTAACATATGGTTACATTGATCAGAAATTAGCTCTCTGCAAAGTTGCTGAAATTACATGATAAATGGGAACAAAAGCCTAACTAAATAAATAATGACTAAATATAGATTTATTATGTATATACATGACTTTATTTAAATATAAGTTTTGTTGTAGTCAAGAGTATCTTCAGTATGACTTTCAGATTAAACAAGTAGAAAAGGAAAACTGGAAGAATTGACAATGAAAACACCCTTGGATCAGAACATGTTTTTTGACTGCAGCACTTTTAAATTTAAAATTAATGAAATGATCACACACACACACACACACACACACACACACATATATATTTATAAAAGTAAAATTTAACTGACTAGAACCCGAGAAAATGTATACATCCCGAGTCAATCCTAATTACAACAATATACAGGGTGTTCGGGATAAATTTGACAGTTTCGTAAGGAAAAAGAAAATCTTCTTTGTATCTATTAAATTTAATGAATTGACAAAAAAACATTACAGGCAGAGTTAATTACAATACTATCAACAAGATTTACTCAAAATAACCACCATTAGCATCGATCACAGCTTCAATTCTGCTTCGGAACCTCGAACAAGCTGATGCTACAGTCTCCCTGGGAAGGGCCGCAAAAACTGTTTTAATTTTATCCATTAACTGGGCTTTTGTATTACTGGAAGTGCGATTGGTGTCTTTTTCAACTGCGCCCCATACAAAATAATCCATGGGGTTAAGGTCTGGGGAGTTTGGAGGCCAAACATTTGGACTGGTGAAGTCGTAGAAATTTTCAGACAACCATATTTGACTTTTCCCAGAGGTGTGGCAAGGGGCCGAATCCTGCTGCCATACATACGGCCTACCATTGGCTACCCTTGTTATCCAGGGCTTGACTACAGTTAGCAACTCCACGAACAAAGCCCGAATTCCAATGCCAGGGTTCTTCAACACCTGTTCCTGCAGATTTGCGAGGAATTCTGCTGTACGAACGCAATCAGATCGTCTGCTAGGGATCTTTCTTCTTGCTACATCCTCGTAGTCACCATTGCAAGTCTCTAGTTCATTCCTGATTGTTTTTACTGTATTCAGGGAGCATTGGGCACCAGTCGTAATATCCTTATTTTGATGGCGGGCACGAATCATCATGATACAAGTTATTCTCTTCCATGATTCAGGTGGGTTCCAGCTATCCATCCTTTCTGACATCTTGTATATGAATGAAGAAGGGTCCAAACTTTTAAATGAAGAGAAGTGTGTGTTAATACATGTAACTTACGGAAAAATATAATTAATTATAAATATGTCAAATTTATCCCGAACACCCTGTATATATATATATATATACAGTAAAACCCTTTTTTAAAACTTTTCAGGGGACTGATGGAAAAAAGTGTAAATAGCAGGAAATGTAAAAAAAACATTAAAAAAAGGCTAAAAGATGACTTACTGCTAGTATGTGAGTCTATCTACTTGATTACAAAATTTAATAACTGAAAATAAATAAATTTACAATTACTTGCATTTATCTATTTAAAAAATCTTTAATTGTTGATTGTTTTTGCTTTTCATTTTTTTAAAATTTTTTTTGACATAGCACTAGATTGCTTTGCATTGAGTTCAATGCTTGACCTGTTTTTTACTATCATGTTCAAAGTGGACACAGAGAGTCCAAGATCTTTTATTAAATATACACGTGTTCTGGCATGCCAATCTACACATCGCAAAATTGCCATCTTTTCTTCTACCGAAACACATTTTCTATCTTTTTTCTCAATGTTACTAACATGGATAATCCATCACCGCAACTTGAAAGCAACTTTCACACACTAAATTACATAGCAGAAATTCTGCAATATCAATTTGTACTGTGATTGAAACACGGTATCGCCCATCACTACATTACTGCTGCAAGCGTGCAGATCATCGTGATGGCGGAAGCGAAACTACAGCCGAAAGCAACGCCGTCTGGAAACAGAAACGCACAAATTTCCCCAGAAATTGATTCAAAAATCAGCAAATCACAGGAAATAATGTTCACATCAAGTTGTTAATGGTGGGAAAACAATATATCGTAAGAATAGGCCTTAAGTCGGGACCAATGGAAAATGGTGTAAATGGCAGGAACATAAAAACGGGGTTTTACTGTATATATATATATATATATATATATATATCAAGGACGAATATTCCGGGTGTGCTAGGTGTGTGGTGCTCACGAAATGTCAGTATCACCCATATTATATTTCTGCATTTATTCCCATTAAAGACTCCCCCAATTTTTTTGCAGACTTTGCATAATTCCTAAAATTGAACACAATATACTGTACTAATGCTTCATTGTCCTCTTCACGAGTGTAATAAAGCATTAGTGCTTCATGAAAAAGGCACTTCGCCATGTAAACATTGCATTACATTCACGTTAATAGCCCAGGTGTGCTTTCGAAATGCATACACCTTTGCACCCTTTTAAAAGATGTAAAGAGGGTGCATCAAATTCTTAGCTTTCTAATATTTTTTAAACCGCTGAGAAGGCTGGGCTGTGCAAGCTAAAATTTTGAGCTCACCTAGTTGCTGTGATTGGGTATTGTATCAACAATCCAATTGAATGTTGTCACTTGTCATGAGTTGAGCGATTACTATATCCGATGGCTTTATTACAAATAGCTGTTACAGATGTTTTCTGGAACTGAAAATTTGAAAGATGTTAGGCGAAAAAAACTAAATGTTTCTCTTGCTATGCATTATAACATCTGCTGAGGTTGCAAAGTTTTTTAATGGTATAGAGACATTTTTATTCTAATCTTCGGAAACAACAGACAGTAAAAAAATATCTATTTCTGAATAAAAATGAATATTCTGTGTATTATAAGATGTTGATCTATTACAAAATGCCAGCATATGTGAGATTGATAAGACAGAAGAACCACTGATACTAAAAAAAAAAAAAACTGATGAATATAGAATTCTCGAAAGTGTGGATAATTCTAATAATGATCGGCTGTTATGTATACTGATGTCAGTAAACAAAAAAAATTTCTTGGAGAATGGAGTGAAATATACACAAACCAGAGAAATACACATAACATGGGCAACAAATTTTAAGAGATGATTTGCTGCTCCATCAAACGATATTTACTCCTGCCATTCTCTGTCTCCTCATAAGTTTTTTTTAATTATGCCATCATAAATTCACTTATTCATGTCTTGACTTTATAGAATCGTGCTATTTGCTCTACCCAGCAACTTATTGGACACACATCACAAATGTTAATTATTAATAATTCGTTTACCATTAATGAAAGTATTACTACTCACACTTATTCTTTCTTTTCATTTCCTATTCTAACATGTCTTATAAATGATGGTTCACATATTTTCATCTTTGAGTATTTCAAATATACCAACCAACTATATCATTCTCCTTCATTGTTGTTTTCTAACAAATCTTAAAACAAACAGATTGTTCCCCCACTCTATGCAGAAGTATTCAAAGTTATCCTGCAATTAATTGCATTGGACCAATTAAAATGAGTGCTGATGCGCTATGCACTCTCAAACCTTTCATACATCGATAAAAAATGCAATCATACAATCATGGGTGTCTGCAGAGAGAGAGGGGGGGGGTAATTCCCCCCAGGCTCGAGTAAAAAATTCCACAAATTATAATCATAAAAGTGATTGAGATATGTAACCATATATATCTTATAACCTTATATGTAAACTTTGTCTGTCTTAAAATTTTATTATGAGTTGGCCTGTTTCGGCCCATGGCGGCATAGCCATAGAATACGTGTTTTATTGCAGCAATAAAACATGTGTTCCTGTTTTTGGTTCATCTTTTTCTGATTCGTGAACAGCGAGACCAGCTTGTTTGCCCTCTGTGTCTAGTGAGTCACTGAGTGAAGTGTAAATTATAAATTTATAGTGAAACAAATTTAAACAGAAAAATATATTAAAAGGTAAGTGTATGTAATTCAATATTATTTTACTGTTAGTTTTATAATTTTTTTACTTTTAAACTGAAATAATTTTTTTACTTTTAAACTGAAATAATTTAATTTAGGTTACATCGATAAACAATTACATCAAAAAATGCTAAAAGATGTTTATTGATGTAATTATTTAATTAAATCAATAATTATAAAAATTTATTGATGTAATTATTTGTCTCCAAGCTCCCCCCCCCCCCGAAAAATTTTCTGTGGATGCACGCCCATGCATACGGTCAAATTGATGGGAAATTTGTAGTGTGTGTTGTATAACCCACATGACAGCACACCCAACTGAAATGGGCACACGATGTCACTGATTATATATATATATATAATATACGTGGGCTGTTCAATAAGTAATAAGACTAATTTTACTGTGGCGAAACCACTCATCACAATATTAATTTCTGTGGAATAAAGAAATGTTGCTGTCTGTTAACAAGCTTGTTTTGGCACGCCTACAAGGCACGACCAGTCTTCGAAATGGAAGCGTCCTTGGAACAGCGTTATGCGCTTAAATTTTGTGTGCATTTGCAAAAATCGGCATCGGACACTTTTAACATGATACGCGAAGCTTTCCATGATGAAGCAATGTCGAGGGCAGGTGTTTTTCGTTGGCATAAAACTTAAGGAAGGAAGGCAAAATTTGGAAGATCTTGAACTTGAGGGAAGACCTTCAACGTCCATCACAGAGACAATGATCAACACAGCAGCGATTATCATCAAGCACGTCAAAAGGAAGCGTCCATTGCTGAAGAATAGCTTCTTATTGCACCATGATAATGCAAGGCCACATATTGCTGGTTGTGTAGTGGATGTTTTGCAGAAGAACAACACAGATATCCTACCACACCCTCCATACAGTCCTGATCTCGCACGGTGCGATTTCTGGCTGTTTCCTCAGCTCAAGAAATCACCAAGAGGTCGCCATTTCGAAAGCAGCAAAGCATGTGTAAAAGCTGCGGAGGCAGTTTTGAAAGAACTCTCAAAAAACGGACTTTCACATGTGTTTAAGAAGTGGACGCAACGTTGGGACAAATGCATCGCGTCTCACGGTAGTTACTTCGAAAAAGACCATGTAAATGATGACGATTAAAGGTAATCTGTTTTCTGTATAAATATAGTCTTATTACTTATTGAACAGCCTACGTATATATATATAGGTGTTATTGCCCATCTTTGTTGTATTTTTGGCAATTATGCGCTTATAAACTAAGTCGAAATTGTAGATGTGATGAATGAATATGATGTTTATGTTAAGTAAAATAGTGAGATATAACTCTATTTAATCTTAATTTAAAGCCTGAGATATAAGTAAGAAAGTCTAAAAGCATAAAATTGATAGGATATACTTAAAAGATACAATCTTAACAAAGAATAGATTCAGTAATGAATGATGCAATGTTAATGATAAATGTCAGTATAAAGTTTGCAAAGATTAAAAGGCAAAATACATGAAAGGATAAAAATTTAGAACTTAAAAAATGTAAAGGATGAAAAAAGAATGTAAAAACTTTAGAAGTAGAAATATTGAAAATGTATGATAAGATATGTGTGACATGTGCACATTAGCTGCAATGATGGTGAAGTGCATATTAAAATTGTAATACCATTGATATTACATTGAAATATCATGAATATGATGTTCATGAGGAGTGATATATTTTGTCCATATCAATTGATGTGGTTAAGACATCAACTACATTTTCATTGAAGGTCCTATAGACCAAGTAAAATATTTTAGCAATTTAGGCACAGTTTTTAGTAAAGGTGACAAATTAAATTGGATATAGATAACAGAATAAGCAAAGCTGGGTAGTTGGAGGAGTCAGTTGAATAAATTTATATTTAATAAGCGAGAAGTTAGAAAAACACTAGCAGTATAGAAGTGTTAAAACTCAAAAATTTAAACAATTATGGATCTGAGATTTGGGTTGGAAATAAAAAATTGATCCAAGACCAGATACCCACAGGCATGAGAGTAATGGAAGAATGAACGGATGGCTTGAGTGGAAGAACCATATTAAATATGATGATAATCATCATAACACTAATTACAGGTTTAGACCATATTGGTCTGTTCCAGTGTCATTATCCATCCAATAAATATGAAGACTTTTGAAATCTTCATTTCTAATATCTGAATTCTGATTAGCTCAGTGTATGTATTAGAATTAGGTAATCAAATGTTATTTTTACTTGAACAAAATTGGAGAGGAAAGGCTATCAAAATAGGTGTTGAATACCAGGATTTTTTTTTGCAGGGGGAACTCAGAGGAAGACTAAGATCTTGGTTGGGGAGGAGTTGATGCTGTTAGTAGAACAGTGTTTCTTAAATACATTTTTATGAATGACGAATTCAACATAATTGTTTTCCTTTTTTTGTGGGATCCCTTTAAAAATTTTCATGAGTATTGGAAAATTATTGGAACTTAAAACTATCAAGGATGAAAAAATACATTATGACAATGAGCCATTACCTGCAATATATTTTAATTAAGAAAACATATTACAAATAATAAATTAATATAACTGTTTTAGAAATAAATCTATGTAATAAACACTACTATTTTCCCAATTCACTGAAGGTTTTTTTACAGAAACTACATCGAATGCAAGTTGAATTCATGTCTGAATGCTACAGTCTTGTAACTGACTGCTACAAGATTTTGCAGAATCCTATAGTTCTGTAGAACACAGTTTAAGAAACACTGCCCTAATATATCAAAATATGATATATTAGAGTATGGGGGGTCCTGACAAATAACAGATTAATTTAGAGGAACATTGCTAATAGGAAGCAAGTAATGTCTTGTCAGGTGTCATCTCCTTCTAGAAGGTTGACTTCCATGCATGGTTTTGTGCTTCTCTCTTGCATTCTTCATAAGACAAAAAGTTCCAGTCCATGATATTTCCCATCCAATCTGTTCTTTGTCTTCTCTTCTTCCAAAATTTTTTTTTGTAGGGATTCATGCCTTAGAATGTGATCAAGGTAGGCGGTTTTCCTTTTCTTAATGGTTTCAACAGAGTTATTTCTTTTCCAATCATCTCTAATATCTCTAAATCAGTTCTTTGGGCAGTTCATGGGATTTTAAGGATCCTTCCGAGGATTCACATTTCAAAGGCTTTCAGTTTATTTTCACAATATTTTGATATTGTCCAGTTTTCTGCACCATATAGGAGTGTTGAACATATGTAGCATTTGGACTGCCTAATTCGTGTTTTTGTGTGACTCTTGAAGTCAGAATGTTTTTCATGCTAATGAAGGTTGAACTAGCAATTTCTGTCCTTAATATTTCATTATCACACTTTCCATTCTCTGTAATTAGTGGACCCAAATATATATGACTCTCTTCTTGATCTAAAGTCTTTCTCTGATCTTAATGTTTATATTGAATATTTTTACTTTATCTTTTGTTACTAGCATGGTTTTGGTTTTTTTGAAGTTGAAGTTAAGTCCATATTTTTCACTTAGTTTCATTGTCTCTTTTAGTATGTTTTGAAGATTTTTTTTTTCTTCAGCCAGTAGTACCGTATCGTCTGCATATTTTAAGTTCTTTATATTTCTACCTCCTATGTTGACTCCTTTAAATTCTTCTAATTGCTGGAAGATATTTTCAGTATAGAGGTTAAACAATATAGGAGAAAGAACACAGCCTTGCCTGACACCCTTCTTTGCTGGGAATTTCTACAAGGTTTCTCTTGCAATTTTTATTGAGGCAATTTGCTCCCCAATATAGATTTGTCAGTAATCTGGTATCTTTGCATTCTATTCCTAATTTTTTGATGAATTCTATCAGTTGTTCATGTTCTACATTGTCATAGGCCGTTTTGTAGTCAATAAAACATATATAGACTTCTTTCTGCTTCTCTAGATATCTTTCTATAATAATTCCAATGTTGAAGAGTCCTTCTCTAGAAAGACTCTTCCCTTTATTTTCCTGAAAACTACATTGTGTCTCATTAATTTCCAATTTCATTTTATGTTTATTTCTTTCTAAGATGATATATATAGCATAACTTCTGCTATCGGACTGATCAGACTAATTGTTCTGTACTCTTCGTATTTGATTGTCTTAGATTTTTTAGGTATTGTCGATATTATCAGCAGGAATGTCGAGTGCTTAAGATCTTCTGGCAGGTGTCCAGTTTCATATATTTTGTTACATAAATTTAGGAATTCTGCCATAATTCCATCCATTCCTGGATCTTTCAGTTTCCTAATGGCATTTGTTACTAACCCCCCCCCCAAGTAAGAATAGTAGGCCCCTTCAAATTTTCTTGCGATGGCGTATCTATTTCTATCACAATTGTGGTGTTCCTTTGAATACTCTACCCATCTATCCCTTATTTTGTCTTTCTCCATTAGGATGTTTCCACTGGCATCTTCAATACAATGAGAGCCTACCTTTTCCCAGATTTTCTAGTTAGTTCTCTAACTTTTTTTCATGAAGTTCTCTGGTTTTGAGTTTTTTGTCCAAAAGCTCAATTTCATTGCATTGTTAGTCATAGTTATTTTGCAATCCTGCATTCTTTGAGCTAATTAACTTTGCACGCTTGTCTAAAATGGCATGGAAAGAAATTTTCTTATAGGTATATCATTGGAGTTGTATTCCACTCCATGGTATGGTTTGCAGATGTATGACTGACTGACTGGATAATTGAATAATGCCAGCTTAATCATGTGATGATATCATAGTATATGTATATTGTTTGTCCTTAGGGTATCTATCAAGAATTTGATGAAGTTTTTTTTTCTTTCTATATCTGATCTACACACGAAAGGACACAAGACCTATAGCACATTAGTGCTGTGTGTGGGCAGGAGGAATAGAAGAAAGGAGGAATCTGTTCACATTTTGCTTGAACAGCTAAGGGTTATAACCTTTGGGGAGACTGTTCCAATGGACCGAAATAGATGAGATGAAGGAGGAGGCAGTGAAGTTGGTTTGGTGAGTTTTCAAGATGGACTGTAAAAGGGTGTTATTAGCAGTATACTTTCTTTCAGTGTTACACAGTGATCAGCATTCATTTCAGAAATTATCGCACCAAAACATGGTATGAACATAAATTTAAGGAAGCCTGTGAGATTCTTATCAACCACCCTAATCTGAACAATAATGATAGTCTAAAAATCCCAAGCATATGGAAGGCACATATTCTACTCACAGAACCTTTCTCCCTATGAGTTAACTATAAACAGGACTGTAGATAATTCAGAATCTCAAATCTAATATAACAATTGGCATGCTAAATTAGAACACCATTGTTACTGTAAGAAAGCTATCTATATGAAAGAATGTTTCTCTTATGTTATATTAAATAGAATTTAGCTTTGATGTAGTTTCTAAATAATTAATTTTTAATTTTATCTGAATTTATTTTATTTTTTTTATTATATTTTCACTAAAGGTCATGCCAGTAGAATAACTGTTGATCATATCGTCTATTTAGCATACTGTGTGAAATGTAACTCTGCTTGGCCTTTGTATATTTGTATATACTCCAGATGATGACCTTAATATGAAGGTCAAAACGTTGGGAAATAAAAAATAGTTTTTTATAACACGATTGTAAAGTTCATAATTTCTAAAATGAATGAGTGTTATTAGCAGTTGCTCATGTTTTAATGATTTTGGAGGAGGTGATGTTTGGAAAAACCTTGTGGAATAGCTTAAAAATGTGCATATGGATAACTGGATTTATTATCATAATCAGAAAATACTAACAAAATAAATAATATCATAGAGTGATATTATATGATAAATGAATTTAAGAAAAGGTATGACAGCTCTGGTGTTGGTAAAATGTGGCCTCCCTCGATGAGTCCCAGATTCCCTGGAAGTGTCTCTCTTAATAATAATAATATAATAAATAATAACAACAGCAACAAGTTGTTGTTATTATTATTTAACAGAAAGTTGGGAAACTTTCTGTTAAATATTTCTTGTGAGTTAATTAACTTTGCAAGATTGTTTAAAATGGCATGAAAAGAAATTTTCTTATGAGTATGTTGTAGTTGTATTCCACTCCATAGTATGGTTTGCAGATGTATGACTGGCTGGATCATTGAAGACTGACTTTTCATTTGTTATGAGCAGCGTAGCTGCAGTGTTCACCTTCCCTAATCTCAATTTTTTTATTTTATTTTATTTATTTATTTTTTGTTGTTGTTGTCTCTGGCTGATGTAAGACTTTCCACAAAACATTAAATTTTATAGACCTCTGGATACTTTTTTTTTTTTTTGGAGATCTCAAAGGGTGTATGGTTTTTAGACTGACTAATAAGCTTTTGTGATATTTAGATCTTTAAATAATGGAGCAATATAAGTAGAAATTCTTCTATTCATATTTCTTGATGGAATTAGTTTCTGCATCCTTTGTATTTAAGTGTGTGTTCCTTTGTACACAATATCTGTAAACTGCTTTTTTTTTACTTTAGATAACTATTAAAAATAAATTGATGATATAGCTCTATACCTGTAGCAATACCTAATGTGAGAATTGAAGCTAAAGAATCAGAGGTATTTAATATATTGCAAAATTTAAATGCAAACACTGCTGTAGGCTTAGATGGAATATCAGCTCGGGTGTTGCGTGAATGTGCAAATGAATTATCAAACCCCTCTTACTTGGATATTTAATTTAAGTTTGAACTCTGGTATGGTCCCTAGGGAGTGGAAGTTAGGCAAAGTGGTTCCTTTGCATAAGGGTGGCTCTAAAACTGCAGTAGTTAATTACAGACCAATCGCCATCTCAGGAGCAGTGGTAAAAGTATTGGAAAAGTTGGTTAAAGACAAAATTCAAGAATGGGTGGATCAGGATATGATACTCTATAGAAGCCAACATGGTTTTGTTAAAGGTAGATCCTGCCTTATCAATCTATTAACTTTTCATAATAGAATGACATCTGAGTTGGACAAAGGAACTGGCTACACAGTGGTACTTCTGGATTTTGCTAAGGCTTTTGACAGGATACCCCATAGAACACTATTATGCAAATTAGAGAAGATGGGAATGGATATTAAATTGGTGATATGGATAGGAGAATGGCTCAGGGAGAGATACCATAAGGTGGTGTATGGAGGAGCCGAGTCCAGAATGAGGCAGGTGACCAGTGGTGTGCCTCAGGGCTCTGTGCTTGGGCCATTGTTGTTTAATTTGTATATAAATGATATAGGAAATGGCTTAAAGAGAGATATTCAGTTGTTTGCTGATGATGATGCAAAGTTGGGTAGCGCAATAAAAAATCAAGCTGATGTTGAAAGTTTGCAGGAGGATTTAAATAAGCTGGTAAAATGGGCAAAAGAAAATGGATGTCAGTTCAATGTGGAAAAGTGTAAAGTCATGCATTTTGGGATTAAAAGATTACCAGCTGTGTACTACATTGATGGAAAGGTACTCCAAGAGATTGATGAGGCTAGGGACTTAGGGGTGTTGGTAGATAGGAAGATGAAGTTCAGAGGACACATTGCTAAGGTGTCCAAGATTGCACATAGGATTACTTGGTTGTTGGGGAACGCACTGACATCCAGAGATAAAGAGGTTATTATTCCCCTTTATAAAGCGTTGATACTTCCACATTTGGATTACTGTGCTCAGGTCTGGTCACCTAGATTCCTTGGAGATGAGAAGGCTGTGGAGAGGGTTCAGAGAAGAGTGACCAAGTTGGTGAGTGATGTAAAAAATGCTCGCTACATTGATAGATTGAGAGCTTGTGGATTGCAGAGATTGGTTGATAGGCAAAGAAGATGGGATATGATAGAAACATTTAAATTACTTAAAGGTTTTTATAGGATTGATGCAGGGGGAAATGTTTCAGCTGTGTGATAGTGATGGAAGAACAAGAGGTTATCCCTGAAAATTAAAGAAGAGTGTGGTTAACAAAGGTGTCAAAACAGGGTTTTTTGCCTGGAGGGTGGTGAATGAGTGGAATTCATTGCCTGACTTAGTTGTGAGCTCTTCGTCTGTAAATGAATTCAAGAAGATATGACATGACATTGTCATGTCAGATATGACAGATATTGTTTTGCTAGTTTGGGTCTCCCGCGATGAGTCTACTGACTCCATGGAGATACCCGTAATAATAATAATATGCCTAGCTATTCTGTTTTATCATTGATTAATCTTTACTCAGACTATGTTCTATGTGTGTGGTCGAGTAAGAGTTTAGCAGTCTTATTAGGCAAGTTTCTGTATTATTACAATGTTATTGAAGAGTTGTACAGTTAAAGGAGTCATTTTATACTGACCAATTATATATTTGGTTTAATCCTTTATCTAAGTGTAAGCAAACAAAAGTTTGCTCCTGAAGTATTTTCAGGACTGGGGCAACTCATGGTAACGGTGGTATAAGTTCTCATCACTTGCCTTAGTATCTCCCATAATGCAAAGCACATCTCCTTGCAGACATGTATAATGCTGTGCATTAAGGGAAGGACCACTACCCAGACCGGTTTCAACCTTTATTGAGGTCTCATCAGTGGGAGCCAGATCCAGAGGTGGTGATACTAAGGTGGAAGTAATGGAGAAGTCATATTTACCTATACCAGTTGCCAAAAAGGTGTCACAGCTTATTATTAAAATTCTCTGGTTTAGAAGGCAAGCGATGAGAACTTATGCCACCTTTACCACGAATTGCTCCAGTCCTGAAAATACTTCAGGTGCAAACTTTGTTTGCTTACACTTGGATAAAGGATTAAACCAAATATATAATTAGTAGCATAGCCGAGTGAAAAAACTTCCATTATCTCTAATCCAGAGAATTTTAATAATAAGGTGTGACACCTTTTGGCAACTGATATAGGTAAATATGACTTCTCCATTACTTCCACCTTAGTATCACCACCTCTGGGTCTGGCTCCCACTGATGAGACCTCAATAAAGGTTTAAACTGGTCTGAGTAGTAGCCCTTCCCTTAATGCATAACATTATACATGTCTGCAAGGAGATGTGCTTTGCATTATGGGAGATACTATGGCAAGTGATGAGAACTTATACCACCTTTACCACGAGTTGCCCCAGTCCTAAAAATACTTCAGGCACAAACTTTGTTTGCTTACACTTGGATAAAGGATTAAACCAAATATATAAGTGGTAGCATAGCAGTGAAAAAACTTCCATCATTTCATACTGACTACAATCTCAACTCTTTATAATGTAAATTAGTACTCTCTCTCT
The DNA here is from genome assembly GCF_054136105.1 of Typopeltis vanoorti. Taxonomy (NCBI): domain Eukaryota; kingdom Metazoa; phylum Arthropoda; class Arachnida; order Uropygi; family Thelyphonidae; genus Typopeltis; species Typopeltis vanoorti. Next base: position 763,285 of record NC_143568.1, on the reverse strand, counting down.
CTCTTCCTTTCCCACACAGTGTGGTGTACCATAGGTCTAGATGTAGCTAATATTCTGAACAAAACAAAAAGTGATTAGTTGGTATGCATTTGTATTCTTATACAAAATTATGTTATATCAAATGAAAAGGCAAAGTTAGAACTGATTTGGTAAATGGTGGTATAATACTCAGTTTCATTTGCTTACAAATTTCATATTTATGAATGTGCTAATAACCAACAAATTAAGGTACTATTAGAAAGCAAATCAAGTTTTTTCAGACTACTGGAATGCTACTCGCAAATGCATTCAATTAAGTTGCAATAAGACAGTAAGGAAAAAAAAGTTTTTTAATGTGAATTTTTATACTTTTATGTATTTAATATCACTTCAGTTTTCATGGTTTTAAAAGTATTTTAAATAAATGTTTAAAAAATTAACTTTGCACATTTCTTAGATAACTGCATAACTGTAGTTATGCAGTTTTCTTGTTTTCTCATAATTATGCCTGAATTTAGAAATTGACTTGAAATCTTCTTGAATGGTTATTGAAATCTTGATGATAGTTCCTGCTGTAACTGTTTATGCAGGTGCAGTATTGTCATATGTTCACTAGGCACTTACTGTCCTTGTGATAGTATGGATCTATAATTTTCCACTAGATGTTTTTCAGTATTTAGCTGGCATTGCCTTTTCAGAAAGTTCACTATGGATTCTTTAGAAAATTAGGCTCCTGCTATTTCAAGACATTGTAATAATATCCCCACAAAGGCTTTTCTGATATATTTCTCCTTTCCCATACATGGTACTAACGTGCTACAAGTTGATTAACCAACCTCTCGTGTATGGACTCAACATAAAAAAAAAGTGTAGTGTAGTGTAGTTTGATACACATAGGTAGGAACTTTTATATCCAGTCCGATATTATCCTGACTGGATATAAAATAAAGAGCATGATTGTATCATTGAATCATTGCAGATATCTGCAAACAGCAAACAAAAAATGGATATACAGTTGAAAGCATAACATCCCTTGACAATCTTGAGATTCCAACATTAAAATCCATCATTAAAATCATAATACCCCCAGAATGTATCATTCTGGGGGTATTATGCATCAGTTAGAACATTAGAATGAGGCATATGTCCTTATGAAATTTCCACAAAACTCGTGATGGCGAAAGACACTAACAACTGAATACCTCTCCTCTACCTAGCACATACAAGGTGAAATATTATTATTATTACCACAAGACCTCGCGGAGTCCAAGACTCATCTGGGAGGTCCTTTTATCACACACACATCTCATCATACCATGTCTTAAACACACTCAAACTCCTTGCAGACACCACACTCTCAGGCAAGGCATTCCAATCATTCACAACTCTGCACGAAAAAACCTGCCTCTCACTCCCCTACTCACATCCTCTTTATACAGTTTCCAGGGATGACCTCTGGTTCTCTCCTGATCTCCCACACTTCTCCACCATTGCTCCTATAACAACCCCTTACCAACTTGTAGGTCTCTATCATATCTCCCCTCTTCCTCCTGTCCACCAGACTCTGCAAATTACATCTTCTCAATCTTTCCTCATACTCAACATTCCAGAGGTCAGAAACTACCTTAGTCAGTCACCTTTGGACCCTTTCCAACATCGCTTCATCCTTCTGAAAACCCAGTGAACAAATCTGGGCACAATAGTCCATGTGTGGCCTAATCAAAGCCTTATACAATGGAACAAGAATCTCCCTACTTCTACACGTCAATGTCCTCCGCATCATTCCCAGAAGCCTTTGTGTTGTCTTCACAATTTTGGCGATGTGTCTCCTAAATTTTAGATCCTTATCCACTATCACCCCCAGATCTCTTATTTCCTCTACCTCCAACAATATATTCTCACCAAGCATAAATTCTGTATCCCATCTTTGTTTTCCAAATTTTAAAACCTTACATTTTGCAACATTGAACTCACATCCCCATTTGCTTGCCCAATCTCTCAATTTATTCAAATTGAGTGATTGGGCACGGGCTTACATCTTCTTGTAGGGCCACAACATCTTCACTACTCTTTATGGTTCGTCCCAATTTTGCATCATCTGCAAACAACTGAATATCTCCATCCAAATCTTTGCCAATATCATTAATATACAAGTTAAATATATGTGATATAATAACCTGTCATATATGTATTATCACATTTGCCCATCCTCTTGCTGGATGTAGAAAAAGTTGAGATGTGTGCACCATAATTAAGCACCAAAAGACTGCACAATAAATGCAAGTCATTGAACAAACTTTCACTGAGCTAGCTTATTTTGCCATTTCTAATGTGATTAATTTTTTAAAAAAAATTAGGAACCTTATAAAAAAGTAATCTAATAAGAATGCAAGCATAAGAAGGGTTGGTAAGCAATTGTGGATAATATCCCATAAGTAAATGAGCATTCCTGGTGAGATATATAGATCACTACAGTGAGCATTCAGTACATTCCACAACCCTTGATTGTACTATCCCATCAGTCCAATAAGTATGTAGTGAATATGCAATAATACAAGTATGTGCAGTAATAGAGACCCCAGGATTTCAAGAACCACACAGTTATAATGTCATGCTTGATTAAAGCAGGCATAATATGGAGGAAGTGTTAAACTTCTTCATAGGCATAAGATTTATTGTAAGTTATTTTAATGATTACATCCACTTGTTCGTATTTATTGAATTTATGCAGTCAAATCCCTGAAAAACTTTGTGTTTCTAGAATTTGACTGCATTAATTCAATAAATTGGGAGTGGCACTTTCTCAAGTAAGTATTTTGTTTAATGAAAGAGTATACATTCTTACTCCAGTTAATAGCAAAAGTAACTTTATTAATGCATCTAATGGTGAATTCTTACAAATGTAGGGTTAAAAACCTACTACACTTCAATAAAAGTGGAAAATGTGCACTTCCTTTCATGATGCTATTAAAAATAGATGAATAAATAGTGTTCCTTTCAGTAAATGTGCTATTCTAGTTGGCCTCTCTATACATTAAAATGACACTGCTATGTACAAGTACTACTGCAGCACTTTACTAGTAATTGTTGACTAAATATTGTTGATGTTCTTATATACTTCTGTGTATCAGTCATTAAAGATTGGCTTCCTTTAAAAAAATTAATTTTTTGCTATATCAATTTTTGTTTATTTCTATGTCATATGTATAATAGTTAAAATATATTTATTTATAAATGCAGAAAAATATAATCGACATGCAGGCATTATCTCACTGTTCCAAATGTCAAGTCAGCATTTGTTAGTGATAACTGTTAGTAGTAGTAGTAAGTTCGATGTAGTGGTTGAGACAGTTGTAGGTATCCTCCCGCGATGAGTCCTCGGACTCCTTGGAGGTGTCAGGAATAATAATAATAATAATAATCTCCTGACTTGTTTTTTAGCTCCTTGCTCACTACTAGTGGCTGTTGGAGATCTTTGATATATCATATGTACAAATATGTGTATTCTTTAGATCTGTGTGTAGTTTGCATATGGCAGACCTTTTGGCATACTGTTTAATACTCCCTGCCAGTTACTCCCATATTGGTATGAATGACATGTTGCTCTTTCACTATACATACATCATTTGTTTCAAGTGGTTTTGTGATGCTGTAAAAAAATAAATAAGTTAATAAAACTTGTTTCTTAGATAAAGTTTTAAATTCATTGCACCACCAGTCTTAGTAAATGTCTGATTCTAGCTAGCCTTGCATCCCACTTGGAATACACATAAACCCACAAACAAAGGTACACATTATTATTTGACCAAATTGTATTAGAGATCAGAAGATAAAATTATTAATGAAATCTCAGAACAGTATTATATGAAAATATCTAAAGAAAAAAAATCAGAATGCTTTCAAAGTAAGAAGTAAAATTGTGATGATAATACAATATTAGGACAAGTAAATACTTTCAGATACCCGGTGTGTTTTATCATATAAAGATAAAAATGATATAGACATTGAAATATCAAATTTTACTAAAGTAAATAGCATAATAAATAATATATTTATTTAAGCCATATCTTGTACAAAATCATACTAGAATCAAATCCTATCTAAACCATCTTCATTATTTGGAAGCTAAACATGAAGTGTGAAAATGAAAAATTAATTCAACCTTCAGAAATGCAATTCCTCAGAAAAACACTCAAATATACCACAAAACAAATGTAGAAATTTTACAATCTCTGAACATAAAAAAAATGAATTATTAACATCTCAGCTGTATGGAGTCAAAGACTTGCACTAGTGGCCAAAACAAAATTGTGGAAACCTTTTGGAAAAAGTGTATTTCAGAGGTTTGATGGATCATAACACCACTTTTTTTTGGAGTAATACTATAATGTTATATATCAATGGAAAGATAATTTAATCAAGAATGTAATGCAATAACTTTTATGATGGATTTTTTATTAGAACAGCAGTTATAAAGAAGAAAAGTGAAATACATAGAAAAAATGAGATATACAAAAATGATAAATTTAGTTTAATCCTTTATCCCAGTGAGAGCAAACAAAGTTTGCACCTGAAAATATCTTCAGGACTGAATATAGTGTTGTACTATCTTACCTGGGTAAGTAATACAACTCCAGGCAACTCGTAGCAAAGGTGGAGCAAGATACCAACACTCCTATCCCAGTATCTCCCATCATGCAAAACACATCTCCTTGTGAATGTATCCTGAAGATATTTTCAGGCGCAAACTTTGTTTGCTCTCACTGGGATAAAGGATTAAACTAAATTTATCATAGTCTAACCTAGTGAAAAATAAACTTTCAACGTCTTTCTCTAAATCCAGAGTAATTTAATAAAAACAAGGTGGCAAACCTTTTGGCAACTCCTATAGGTAAAAATTACCTTGCTACTGCTTCTGCATGGTATTTTCAAATCTGGGCCTGGCTCCCACTAAAGAGACCTCGATAAAGATCAAAACTAGTCTGGGTAGTGGTCAATCCCTTAATGCATAACAGTATACACCACAAGGAGATGTGTTTTACATTATGGGAGATACTGGGATAGGAGTGTTGGTAGCTTGCTCCACCTTTGCTATGAGTTGCCTGGTGTTGTACTACTTACCCAGGTAAGATAGTACAACACTATATTCAGTCCTGAAGATATTTTTAGGTGCAAACTTTGCTTGCTCTCACTGGGATAAAGGATTAAACTAAATTTATCACAGTCTAACCTAGTGAAAAATAAACTTTCGAGATATACAAAAATTCTCACAATGCGAGTTAATACTTAGGTGGGTAACCTTTAGCGTTAATTACGGCCTTACAACACCTTCCCATGGAGTGAACCAAGTTTTTTAGTTCTGCAGCTGTTATAATGTGAAACCAAGATTGAATTATTGCTTCTATTAATTGGGTTTTATTGGTTGGTTGCTTCTGACTAACAAGTTTATTTAGTCGGCTCCATAGATTTTCGATTGGGTTAAGGTCTGGACTATTCCCAGGCCATTCCAGTGGAATATGATTATCTTGAAACCATTTTTTGCACACAGCAGCAACATGACATGGAGCTGAATCCTGTTGAAATATAAATGCTTCATTAGCTTGGAAAAGTCATGTGTGAAAGGCTTCAGTTTGAGCTCAAGTATTTCATTTATGTATTTTTGGGCATTTATATTCCCATTAATCATGCAAATTCTGTCCACACCTTTTGATGTCATACAACCCCCCAGATCATAACACTAAGTGGGTGTTTCACGGTAGGTGTAATGCAATCAGGATGCAAATCTTCTCCAATTCTTCTCTTTATGTATTTTATGCCATCACTACCAAACAGGGAGATTTTGGTCTCATCACTCCAAATAACATTGTCCCATTGTTCCGCTGTCCAGTTAACATGGGTTTTAGACCAGTTTAATCTTTTCAACCTTTGTTTGAGAGATAAAAAATGGCTTTTTTCGTGGAATTCTAGCATTTAGACCAAATTCCTGCAGTCTGTGCCGAACAGTCCTTGCGCTCAACTTCACATTCTATTGCGCCATTTCATCTTGTATGCACCCAGACAATTTTCTTCTGTCACGTAAGCACAGTCTCTCAATTCTTCTATCATCATGAAAAAATAGCCAAGATACTAAAAAGGTACAACCTACACACAGCATATAAGCCCTACTGCAAATTTGTCACCCTCATCCGTTCTACGAAAGATCAGCTCCCTCCTCTCTCTCTCTCTCTCTGCCTATAGTTTACAAAGTACCCTGTTCCTGTAAGCTGGTGTACTTTGGACAGACAGGCAGATCAGTATCCATCTGCCTGGAGGAACACAAGTCTTACATCTGTAAACACAACTATGGACATTCAGGCTTGGCTGACCATGTTTTGGACACCACCCACAGAGTATCATGGAAGAAAACCACCATGCTCCACCACAGCAAATTCAAGAAAGAGAGACTTTTCTTAGAAGCAGCAGCAGCAGCTTTCAGAAACCAACCAAATCTTAATAAATATACGGTTGCATTAAGCTTCCGAAGATTTGGGAAACACTCATCACCAGAGGTCCCACCTTACATTCCAGGCCACCTACTACCGCCCTTAGAGGGCGCTCCACCTAGATAGGACTTTAGTGTCACCCACGTGGTTGGGCTTAGTATTGTAAGATTTGTGTGTGCATGTTACATTAATTGTTTTTGTAATCCCCGTAGATGTCCTAGTGACTAGGACGAAATATAGGAAGTATTAAATTCTATTTTAATTCTTTTTGAATGTTGTAAAAAATCCATTAAGCCTCCAACATGATGTCCTCACAGCACTTAAGCCTCTACACACATATACTTCTTCAAAAATTTAGAAATGCCACCGTTGGTTAAGTTTCCACCAATTTTTCTACAAATTTCTTCATAACTGTGGCCTTGTTCACTTAATAGTATTATTCTACATCGCTTTCTGGGTGACCAGTCAAATCTTTGCGCCATTTCTTTAATTTTATTACGTTTTACAAGCTCACTAAATGAAAGAACCCCAAAAAAACTTGATAGCAATCATATAACATGCTGACAAATGTCCTCCTCTCAGCTCCAATACATGACATCAATAGCTGAATCCTACTGTGACCTTATTGGCTCATTGCCAAAACAAGATGGCACCTGATTGGCTCTCTAAACACTCATGCTCATTGGCTACGTTCAAATGGAAAGCTACTTCATATCAACCTAAGCAAGTTGTGCTTCTTTTTTCTGGTTATTTGGCTATAACGTTTCATAGAATACAGATAATTGAACAAACTTTGTTGCATTACATTCGTGATTAAATTATCTTTCCATTGATATATAATTTTATGGTATTACACCAAAATAAAGTGGTGTTATGAGCCATCAAACCTCAAAAATATACTTTTTCTAAAAGGTTTCCACAATTTTGGCCACTAGTGTATCTGGGGAGGTTCATACTCTCTCATGCAAAAAAAAAAAAAAAAAAAAAGTTGAACAATGCCTTAAACCCATTCAGTTTCTGCACTCACTGCATTTTCACGCAGTGCATTGTACTCAATCACTCTCCATGCAGATAACCTGCTTCTCATTCCCTTGCTCACACTCTCCTTATACAACTTCCAGGGATGACCTCTAGTTCTACTCTTTCCCCTACTCTAATCAACAATCTCCACATCTGGTAACAACCCCTTTCCCCCTCACTAGCTTATATGTCTCAGTCATGTCCCTTTTATTAACAGGGCTCTGCAAGTTGCATTCCCTCGATCTCTTCTCGTATCTGACATTCCATAGATATGATACTGATTCAGAAAGCCTTCTCTGGACCCTCTCCAATACATCCCCTTGAAAAAAACCAGACAACCAAATCTGCACACAGCTGTCAATATGTAGCCTGATCAATGATTTATACAAGGGAACCATAACACACTTTTTTGCTTCTGCATATCAGTGTCTTCATCATTACTGCCACAACCCCTTGTGATAATCGTAACATTATGAGTAACAAAGAATTAGGAATAAGATGACAATGTAGTTAAATACTTTTTGTTACTGTATCATTATTTTGTGTATTTCCCAAAAGTTGAGAAGGATATGGAGAATGCAGCCACAGGCAAACCTTCAGAGCAAACCTCACCTTACACAGGACTGAATAAATGATCGATTTTGATGTTTTCCTGTTTGTTCACTAACATTGAACTTAGAATATTCATGTCTATGTAACTTAATCCAAGCTGTACTCCTTCCTGATATCTCGGCCTTGGTTCAGTTCACCAAAAACACCGTGTTTTGTTTTTCAAAGAAAATTCTACAATGATACAGAGGAGGTATATCCGTGGGTTTCAATCCCTAGCCACACCGTATTTATGGAAACGTTACCCTATCCAAAACTATCATTTGGCTATGCTATGTAGATAGTGTTCTCCATTTGGCCACCACTCAGTTCTAGAAATTTCTGCCCTGCTGCAGCTGCCCTGACCAACTGCAAGTGATGTCACTGTGAAGTGGAAATACCTAGGAGCAACAACAGCACGATCACATATGATTAGGCCACATAAAATAATGGAGAGGGACCTCCAAGTGTTGAAATGAGTGCGTGAAAAAAAAAATCGTCTGTTCTCTGTTCAGGCACTTGATAGAGTTACGAAATGCTTCTACAAAAATACCAGAACTGTTCGTCAAGAGATGAAGAATGTCGGTTTCCATGCTTACGCAGCCAGACATACAAGTCTAACATCAGTAAGGGAAACTTCAAGAATTCGACTGTAGCAGTGGAAATGCATTTTCTTGAATGATGAATCATGATATACCATCTGGGCAGTAAGAAGGACTGAGTTTGGCAGCTGCCAGGAGAACAGATGTCTGATCCTAACTGTGAAGTTTGTGGTGGAGAGATAATGATCTGGAGCTGTTTCTTCATGGTTCACGCTGGGCTCACTTATTGTTTATAGGAAATCTTAATGCTATGGCATATGACATTCTAAACATTTGGCACTTCCAACTTTATAGCAACAGTTCGGTGAAGGCCCTTGTACATATCAAAAAGTTTCTATGCCAGTGGCGGCAGGTGGATATTTTAAGTGGGGGTGCTGCATATACAAAATAAATAAAATTAAAAAAATTCTTTTTTTCCTAATTAGTAACCAATTTATTAATTAATAAATTTACATATTAAAAAATTGCTTTATTAAAAATATTTCACCCTCACCACGAACAAACGCCAATAATAAAAGTTTCGTATCTCACAGAAATAACGAGCGCATGCATGCAATTTATCTGTAAGCGACACTGCCCAAACGAGCAGTGTCGGAATCACTTGTAATGTGCAATGATAAGCGTAAATAAACGAATATCGGCAAGTCTAGCTGCAATTGGGCGAATGTGATAATTCTGACACTGCGTTAGATCGCAGTGCATTTGTTTCGTGTAACGATAATTGAAAAAAATAATTATTTTCAACAGTGACAGTCGTAATAATTCAGCCTTGTATTTATAATAAATAAATAATTATATGTTATTTTAACAAAATAAAATAAGATTTACAAAAAATAGTTCACCCTCACCACAAACACGCACCAATAATAAAAGTTGTGTATCTCACAGAAATAACGCACGCACGCACGCAAGCATACAATACACTGCCCAAACGAGCAGTGTCGGAATCACTTGTAACATGCAATGAGAAGCACAAATGAATATAGGCCAGTCGAGCTGCAATTGGCCGAATGTGATAATTCTGACACATTATTAGATCGCAGTGCATTTGTTTCATAATCTAAAGCGTTAATTGAACAATTCCAATTATTAACTATTCAATCAATGTCAAAACATAAGCTGTAACCTTTAACATGTATTGCATTTATATATTGTAGGCATTGTTATTTATAAAAACACAAAATTTAATTTTTTCCTTGGGGATGTTGCAGTGCTTATGTACGAGCCGCCACTGTTCTATGCTCAAAGCAAGGTCTGTGCAGGAAAGATTTGATGAGATGGGTGTTGAAGAACTTGACTAGACTGCACAGAGCCCTAATCTCAACCCCACTGAAAATCTGACTGAATCGCTGAACACGATGACTGCCCTCACTAATGCTCTTCATTATGAAGAATGAAAGGGATTTACTTCAGCAATGTACCAAAATGTAGTTGAAAGCTTTTCTAAAGGACTGAAAGCTGTTTTAGCAGCTAAGAGTGTGCCAACTCGTATTAATGCTTTTCATGTTAGAATGAAAGTTGGGATGAGCAGATCCAGCAAATCTTTTTGATCAGATAGTGTGTCTGCTCGCACACAGCGAGCTGTTTCCGAGTACAGAGTCGTTTTGAGTTCAAAGCTTAATTGATCTACAGCTTACATGATTTTTTAAATCACTGACGATGTGTGATGTAACTGCCAACAATAAAAATGAAAACTTGCCATCATCACCCTTTTGTTAGAAAGTTATTGCATTTCATTAAATTTTATATTATTATCTGAGACCTCCAGGGATTCAAGGACTCATCGAGGGAGGCTGTAAATTACCCAACCCAGCTATCATACCTTCCCTTAAATTCATTCACACTAGATGCACTCACTACCCCTAAGGGCAAATTATTCCACTCACTCACTGCTCTCCGGGAGAAAATCCTAGCTCATACCCATTTCTTGACTGTGAACAACTTTAATTTCCATGGATGCCCCCCCCCCGTGTTCTCTCCCCGTTTATATATTTCAATATCACCCCTCATTCTGCTGTAACCAGAGTCTACAAGTCACATAATCTAAATCCCAAAATCTAGATATAATCTTTGTAACTCTTCTTTATCCCCTTGGAATCTGAGAGACTGCACATTGTAATCCAAGTGTGGTCTTATCAGAGCCTTATAAAGAGGTAAAATTACTTACGTGTCAAGATTCGCTTCAACATAACAATTATCCTCTGAGTTGTATTTGCAATTTTTGCTATGTGACCTATAAACTTTAAATTCTTATCCACCAAAATCCCTTGCCTCTTCGGTTTCTTGTAGCATAACCCCGCTAATATAATATATTTACTAACATTAAACTGATAGCCATTTTCGTTTGCCCAGATTTCCAGTTTATTCAAATCATTTTGTAATTGTTGAATATCAGTAGCATCCCTGATTGCGCTGCTTATCTTTGCGTCATCAACCAACATTTGCAAATCTGATGAGAGACCCTACTTGATGTCATTAATGTATAGATTGAACAATAATGGCCCAAGGACTGAACCCTGAGGTACATCACTGGTTACCTTAAATCTGGAAGATTTAAGGTAACCAGTGATATACCTCATTACCATATCTTTTACATAGCCTGCACGTGAAATCATTTGCTATCATCACCCCCCCCCCTCCTTAACTCAGTACTATCATATCTAGGTAGTAATCCTACAATTGTTACTCTTTCACATTTCTTTCTCGCTTCTTCCGACAGACCTTTCATATCTTCTCTCATACTATGTTTGCCACCACTTAAAGTATTAGATCCTACCAGAACTACTGTTTCTTTAACATTTCTTTTTTGGTTTTCATTACGTTTGTCATATTTTTAATATTCGCTCCCCGAAAACTAAAAGTAGTGACTCCCTCGGCAAGCGCAAATTTTAAAATTAAGTCACCCTGCCATATTACCTCTTTTTTCTTCGATATTAACTGACTTACCTTGTTGATATTAATATTTTCATTTCCATGTTCAGTATTTTCCTGCCTGTTCTTATTTAATTTTAAATATAGTGTTTCTCTTCATTTTTTCCTACACTATCACTCAACGCATTGGCTCACCCAGGGATGGAGCAAAGGGCCCTGGCCCCATCCAAAAGAAAAAAACACCAGAAAAATTTCTAAAAATCTTTCCCTAATTAAAATTCTTTTTTTATTTTTTTATGTTGTGTTGTGTCCCCCTCCCCCCTCCAAGATTAAATCCTGAGTGCGCCACTAACTCAACGTTTATACCAGGGTACACATAAGAGAAAATTAATTCTCTATGCCTATTTATATAAATTATACAAAAATCTATTTCAACTTGAGTGTTGCATGTAATTTATCCAGTCTCTTGGCAAACTTCGGAAATTAAAATTCAGGAAGGATTTCTTTCCGACCACGTTTTCTTTTGCGAATAAAAACCTCCCTATGAACAGCCGTCTCTCATGTTTTAGAAAGCCATGTGTACTGGAAGGCGAGAGAAATGAAATCCGTTAGGTTTCTTTGTGATAATTTATATTTGTGCCTCGACTTCATGCATCTCTTGCGAGGCTCGATCTGTTCTATATATATATACTGAAAAAAGATATTCGTAGAAAAAGTAATACTTAAAAATGAAAGCTGTTTTAATATTAGCGTGCATTTTATTGTGTCACCTCTAAAAAGTCAAATGAATCCTTGTCTTTCTACACTACATAATCCACCATCCACAGTATCGTCGTGTATAGTGTGGATCATTGTAGCATCGGGGCCTCCTTATCCATTGGGCTATAGCCCAAGGGCGCTTAAGAACCGAGTAGCTTTTTTCTATTGTGTGTATTTTTATAAATACAAATAAACTACCTTTATTATATATATAATACAGTCATACCCCGACTTACGCGGTTTCTTATATGTACGTATTCCCGTCCCGCTTCACACCTCACCGCTAGTCGTATCTTTCAGGCGCCAGCCGCAATCGCCAGTGTCGCACATGCTGTGAATAAGCACTGACGTGTTTCGCGCGGTCTCCATTCATACACGATTTTTATAGTCTACAAACCTTGCGATTGATTAATGTTATGTTCTTGATAAACATTTTATCACATAAAAAATAATAATGTCATCCAGAAGAAGCAAGTCCGATTCTTCTACAGCTAGCAAGAAAAGAAAAATATTGACTTTGGAAACAAAATTCAACATCATTAAGGATTTTGAAGGCGGAATGAAAATTTGTGAGCTAGCAAAGAAGTTCGATCTACAGGAATCAATCCACAGTAAGAACAATCATAAAAGAAAGGTTTACAGATTTTGGAGGACAGATTCTAACGAGGAACGAATTGTAGCCACAAGGCAAGGAATAAAAAAATCATTAGCTTGCTAGGAAGAAATTTTGCGTGACAAGAAAAAGACATTCAGACGAATCCATCAGATTTTATGAAACCATCGACAACTTTCTTTTGTTTATGTACGAAAAACTACAATTGTATTTCTTAAAAATATATATAGGTGTTTTTTTAAAACTTTGGTCCCAATTGTATGTTTGCATATATAAATTACATGCAAAATTATATTATACCCCTAGTTACGCGAATTCGACTTACGCGCCTTTTGTTTATCCCACCTACCGCGTCATTTCGGGGTTTTACTGTATAATAAATATTGTTGAATCAAATAATAATGTGCAATGTAGATATTTAATTTTTTTTTTTTTTTTGCAATGAAAGCAATTTAATGTATTATTTAATTACTGCTCAATCCAATGTGATTAAGTCGCCAGTTTTTTAGCCCAGGGCGCTCACACTTGTTAAGATGGCCCTGCGTAGCATCTAAAACTGTTTCCTGATTCCTCGGAATGACAGTCACCTGTAAATAGAGATCTTCCTCTTTAGGACGTGCGGAATTAAGAATATGATTAGGTGCGGCAGAACTAGAGCCAGCGCACTATGTAATGTCTCGCATATGTCCTTCCATACATAACGCTCGATGGATTTCTCTGACCGAAATAGGGCACACTGCATTTGTTAATTTTCAAATTTTCAGTTTAGGCTGTCATGTTTCGGTGTAGGTGTACCGAGTAAGGAACGGAGTTTGGACAGAGGAGTAAAAGAAGTGCGGATTTTAAACTTGAGAATTTTAGCTACCTTTGTTGAAACGGCGCTGCTATGCGGTAAAGACAAAGTCTTTTGCATCAGTACGGTAAGCAGGTGGATTAAAAATTACCTTACGAATAGTGTTTAGGAATAGTTTTTTTTTTTTGAACAGTCGTAAGAAGAAACTAATTCTTTGGTCTCTTCTTCACTGAGGAGGGAGAGAGCACGTTTACCTAAAGTAGAAATGATGTCAAGCTTTGGGGGTGGATAGTAATGCAACTGTATATGAAAGGTATCTGTTGGTGTTCTATAAATATATAGAAATTTTCAGTTTTTCTGAGACACGAGTAAGTTTTACATTCAGGAACGAGAGAATCGTGAACTTCCAATTACGAGATAAATTTCATTATTTTGGGTGTTGAGATGGTTCGCAAAATTCTTTAAAGAATCTTTTCCATGACTCCAAATTAAGAAATATCAATGCCTTTTCCATAACCTTAGCTTGAATGGAGAAGGAATGGTTTTTCCTCAAAGTTTTCTAAATATGTATAATATAAATAAATTTGCAGATATAGGAAGATAATGGGTTGCACATGACCAAGCCGAAGTTCTGTTTATAAATAGAGTAGTGCAGTCGCGAATTCTCCATGCAAGCTCATTAATTGAGAAAGAAGTAATATTTATTTGTTAATAAATGCATGTATTTATAAGCATTCCATTTATTTTTGTAGACAGAAGATGTTTTAAACTTGCGTTGCAATAATTGAGCTTTGCGTATTGAAGACCGACGCTAGTCAAGCTACCTTGGCTTGCTCGGCTGTGGGAGCATCCAGGTCCTCGCTTCAGCAGTGCGATTTCATGCACGCGCATAGCCATTTCCGCTCCCACCGCGTCATCTCACCCTGTTGCTTAAACACGGGCCATACGTAGTCCAAGTAGCTCTAGCCAGCCTTTACAAGTGTGCGTGTTGCTTGGGAAAATTAAGTTACAACCAACTTTTTATGACGATGTTATTGGCCAGTTCATAAAGAAGAACCGTAGGGTAGAATTTGTATTCAAGCAGCTAAATTGAAAACGATAGAATATCATTTGTAAAATAAATGTTGTACTTGTATGATTAAATGTACATCAATTTCTAAATACAGGCAACCCTCGTATAACGCGGTACTTATACAACGCGGTTCCGATAAAAATACGGTCTACAAATTATAGTAACCCTTTATCTTTTCATATGTTTTCCACCACGCGACTTAAAAATCAGATTTTATCTTCGTTAAATTTGTGCCTGCCTGTATCCCGCATGTAATTATTACAAGGAGCGAATTTATATTAGGGGAAATGCCCTTAGCAAGCATGTACCTCAATTGTTTACCGTATAAAACGTTTATTGAAAACTGTCCTCGTTTCTGCCAGGAAAGTGCATTAAAAATCATAAGTGTGTTCATCTCAAGCTGAGCACTTTATTTTCTGGTGAGTTACATACAATATGTAATGCTTGCTTTTTTGTGTAAAAAATTATTTTTATAGCAATGGCCACAAACTGCAACGAAAGGGAAAAACCAACATTGAAAAAAAAAAATTAATTTCTCTCGAAGAAAAATATTCAAAATCTTGGATAGATTGAAAAATGGAGAAAAACCAGGAGTTTTTGCAGGGACTTACTTGCATTTAAATGAATCAGCAATTCGAACAATGAAACAAAATGAACATAAAATCCGGGAAAGTGTTCATTGCTGGGCCAACGATAAGTGCAACGCGCGTTGCTCGTGTACGCGATATTCTAATGGAAAAACCTAATGATTTGGATAGAAGATTGCACCTCAAAAGAAAATTCTTATGGAAGGAAATCTATTAAACAAACAAAAAAAAAAAAAACTAAGTTTATAAACATTTATAGTGCAGAACAGGTGTTCAATGCGGATGAATCCGGGTTATATTAAAAAAACGTACCTATATTTCGAAAAATGAAAGATTAGCTCCTGGATTCAAAGTTTCCAAAGATAGAATTACTGTTTTGTAGTAATGCATCATGTGATTACAGGACAAAACCAATGTTTATTAACCAACCCTCCTGCTATGAAAGATTAAAATATGCACTATTTTATTTTGCCTAAAACATTTATGCATTATGTGCAATGAAGTATGCCTAAAATTTGTAATTTTTATACTATTTGTTTTCTTAACTTACATTAATTAAATTTTTTTTTTTTTTTGTTGGACGTATCATTGTTTATATGCTGTAATTTTTTTTTTTTTTTTAAAGACGATTTCGGAACATAACCCTACGTTTTTATGCGAGCATATGCGAACATCTGAGACTCGCATAATGCGAATTATATAATTCGGCATTTCTGCGGAACCTAACATCCGCGTTATACGAGGGTTACGTGCACATAGTTTTAAATGGTCGGTAATTCATTATTCCGCTAATCAGACTTCGCTCCCATCTCTCACTCCCTGAATGATAACAAGAGCAAGCGTGAATTTCAAGACCAACATTCGCCGCTGCAGTAGTGTATTTTTAAAATATATAGAAAGTAACCACAATTTACACAGTGGTAACTTTTTTTTTTAGGTAATAAAAAACTAAAACCTCTTCTGTAGGCATATTTACAAACAGAACTTTGGCTTGGCAATGGCAACCGATTATCTCCTATATCTGCAAATTTATATATTTAGAAAACTATTCCTTCCCATTAAAGCCAAAAAAGAAAAGATTTTAATTTGGAGTCATGAAGAAAATACCTTCATGCACAATCACATTATCCGACCAGAAGCTTGGTATCATATCTACTTTGCATAAAAGTGCTCGCTCCCTCGGTGAAGAACAGATCAAAAGAACTACAGCCATTACCTTCAAAAAAAAAAAAAAAGCTATCCTAACACAGACTTCGTAAGTTTTTTTTATGCCACCTGCTCACCGTACTGAAGATAGTACTAATGCAAAAGACTGTCTTTACCGGTAGCAGCTCCGTTTCAAAGTATAAACACTTTTACTTCTCTGCCCACACTCCGTTCCTTACTCGGTACACCTACATCGAAACATGACAGCCTAAAGCATCCAGGAATTTATCTCCTTTAGTGTAAGTGCAATGCGGCCTATTTTGGTCAGACAAATTCATTGGGTCGCATATGGAAGAACATGTGAGAGACATTACATATGACAAAACTAGAGCCAGAGCACTACCTAATCACGTTCTTAATTCTGCTTTCTCTAATGAAGATTCTTTCATTCATCCAGAACACATTTTTAGATGCTACGATGAACTGGATGAATGAAAGAATCTTCTGCATTCGAGCAAGCAGAATTAAGAACGTGATTAGATAGTGCTCTGGCTCTATCATATGTAATGTCTCTCACATGCTCTTCCATATGCAACCCAATGAATTTGGGTGACCAAAATAGACCGCATTGCACTTAAGGAGATAAATTCCTGGATTCAGAAGTTTGTCCTCAATCCGGCCAATCGTAATACTAACCTTAGCTATGTATAAGCTGATTATCACTCTTCAGCTATCCAACTTTGGCGTACACGAGATCATTCCAACGATAATAATGGCATACAGAATGATATCAATTGTCAGCAATTTAAATTGCTAGCTGCCTCTTGTAATGTATTTTTCTTTTCATGTTATGCACCCGATGAAGTATCTAAAATCTACACTCTGCAATCAAGTAATTTATAACAGTCTGTTTCCCCCCCATTTTGGTATCTCTCGGCTTTTAGTCACTAAATACACACACTGATCAAAGTTAAGACCAACTAAGATCAGAAGAAGACCCTAATTTAGGGAGCGGATGATGTTTAAGCATATTAGCACCCAAGTATAATGCATTCCAAGTTGCACACCTGGAGTTTGAAAGTTATACTGGATGGCCATCCAAAAATATACCACTACCAACCTAATTCTTTTGAATAATGTTATCTATGCTTGATTATGAACATTTAATGACAGTGCTCGAAAAGGAATTAGTTTCTCTAACCGAAAAGTGCCTCCCACAGAGAAAGATTGTTCTATACAATCTCAAATGAGTTTCTTATAATGGGATGTTTGCAACCAATACTGGAATTTGGACTTTACGTCCTATGGTTAAAATATATGAATATAAAGTATACGTAGAATATTTCAAGGCGACTATATATCTGTAGGGATCCTTGCTTGTTACAGAATGCAGTCATAGGTTCTATTCAGCGACTGGAACCTTCTTAGGCCTCTCCCCGCCGCATTCAGTCCGAGTTAGTAGATATTCGAATATCGAGGGTTTGATTCCAAACTCAAAATCGACCAGAAATGTTTGACAATGAGTGTTAGGGGTCAGGTCAAGAGATGCAGCACGTAAATGCCATGCTTTACCCAGCTCTCAGATGCATTATTCATTAGCTAATGACTATTATCCTTAATGAAGGTAGAGACTGAATGCTAACTGATTTAAGTTGAAACTAAGTTCTGCCTACCTCCTTTGAACAAAAGGGTAGATGAAAAAAAACGTATGGTTTCGATTTCCACAGATGCTTTTCATTAAGTGGGAGATTAATTTCACCTACATGAAAGAGGAGTAGGGTTTTTGGATTATCTAAAAATCCTTGCCTGCATCATAAGTTTAACGTTTTGTGAGTTAAGTCAAGGATACAGTCAATGTAGTCAAGACAAATTAGTCTTCGACTGCAGTTTGAATTAAATCAAGATTAAGAGACCCCCACAATAATGGCTTGAGTAGATATTTCTGTCCAGGTTTTATTTTGCATTAGAATTTGTACAGAGGTAAGATTTCCTCTCACCTCCGAAGAAGGTGAATTCATTTCAAGTTAAGCCATTCTGATGATTCTTTGCGTGGTAGATGAGATTGGAATTTACCGTTCTTCCCAAAGAACGAAAGTCGTCCATACTTTGAGGTACGAAGATTATGAAGCGGTGAATGAATGCTAAGCCGGTACTTAGCTCGAAGTCCGATACGAAATATAGAATGCTTAGATATTTTAGCACTGCAGTTTGACTTGGAATTCGAGTTGATGCTCTCAATCAGCTTCGTTACTGGAGAGAAAAGATCAGTTTATGATGAGAAATTCATCCGCTTGTGTTCAAGCTCTGGTTGTGAGCGATTTTAAGTAGTGAAATCTAGCACAGGAAAGAAAGTTTCTACAATATTTGTCAGTGAAAAATCAGATGCACAAGATAGGAGTTAAGAAGCATTTCGAGGTGTCAAGCGATCGAAGGTTGGAGGAAACAGTATTTTCTATCGGAAGTACTCCAGGTGAAGAAGCGTATATTAGTAGTATATTTAGTTCCAAAATTGTTTCCAACGAAGAAATTAAAGGTTTTAAAACCAGCGCTGATACCATTTCTGCGAGATGGTCGTCATAAATGATACAAGTACGTAATACTCCAGTTTTTCTTTAGGATTATATACCGAAAGTAAAGAGCAGTTTTGTAACTAAGGTGTAAATTTGAGGCTTAATGAGATGGCTCGACCTGACAGCGAAGATTCTATAGATTGCAAATACAGTACTTAGGAAACGAAAAAATATTAGCTTTCGAACTGACTGAACTTTCCATTCGCTGCCTTTTGAAAAAGTTGCAAACTTAAGCATTAGGGTTGCTAATTTTATGGACTGAAACACACAAAATTTGCATAAAATTTATTGAGGTTGATTTTCACAAGATTCAATATTGTATAGGTTACTAGTAGAGTAGATTAAGCTTGATTTAATAGGGCACATCCAGTTTAAAGAAGGGAAACAGTGGGCAGTTGAAGTTACTTTTGGCAGGTTCCTTCTCTGCAGCTGAGATCTTTTGCACAAGGACACAGCTCGACGTAGCCACCTTTAACTTGAATTTGCTGATTGTTTGGGTAGAACAATGTTTTATCTTCAGGCCGATTTCCTACACGGCATGAATCCCCTAGAGGTCTCAGTTTATGGCATGCAGGAGTTGAGTAGCGTTGCATTCCTATAGAAAATGAATTCTTTTGTTTATAGTTGTATACCAATTGTAAATACGATAAAGCACATTTCGTGTTTATGGAAAGGAAACTGGGACTATTGGAACAGCCAGAAACAAGCTTCTAGTAAAAAACATTTATAGAATAAGTTGTAAATAATTAAAAGAATTAGATCATTTAGTATGCATTAAGTTTATACTCAACATGGAGATGAACATCCTAAATACAAGGAACTGAATGGTTCACCTTATTTCAAGGTAGCTTAGAATGTGGGAAAGATTATGCGCATTTTAGTTAAGAAATTGCGCAGGCGGCTCGAGTTAAAACATCTTAATTTAATGTTAAGCTAAGTTAACTGCCCCCGAAGATAATTTGAAGTATACGTACCAATAACACAGCATTCGTCATCGCCGCAGTCGGCTTGGCTGCTACATTTACTATAATCTGCTCCATAGGTTATCTGGAAGGAAAGAAAAAAGGAAGGTCACATAACTGATACCGTAGGGTAAGCCATACACAATATTTATGGCTAAGCTTGGCTTGCAGCAAATCATATGGAAGAACGAGCACGTATGAAGGTAAATCGATTTAAGTACCGCAAATTAAGTACCTTTCAAAATACTTGAGTTTAGGTAAGATTAAAATTTAGTCGTTTCCTAATTGTTCAGTTTCACCTGAAGTAGTTATTTCAGAACTTTCATGCAAGTATTCTGGAACAATCGGGAATGCCATTTTCAATGGAAGTTTATTTATTGCATTTGCTAGATGTTCGCTAAGGGCAAAACTTAGCAATGTTAAGTAGCAATTTTACTATTTTCTAATTGCATCTTCGATCCAGTGGAAGTGGCGTTTGCACTCTACGACACTTGACCGCCCAGAGAACTAGTTTCAAATTTAATCGCCGACTAGAGGAAACTAGTAAGCTTTTCGTCGATGGTTTCCGAGTAGTCGATCTGTCTCAGGCCAGCGGCTTTTTCCTCCCAGAAACTCGGGATTTTCGTCCCATGAACTCAAGAAATTGACCGTAGAATCCACCGTCTAAGACAATAGTTAGGATTAGGGACCACTTGTCATCCTCCTATGTTCAGAGTTAGTCTTTGGCCAGCTATCTCTAATTGGCCTCTGGCAGAGATAGAGCTGCTCCTGTCTCCAAAAGTTGCACAGGGCTAAAACGGCCTCGCCTACTCCCTTGTAAGGGTAGGCATAAGGTTTTTTTAATAAAATCTAAAAATTGACTAGTATTTCTCTTCAAATATAAATGAATACATCCTTTGAGATGTTAAAATCTCTCATCTCTAAATATCTTATGTATCGCGTCTATTCCGATGGAATTTCAAATTCGGAAAACTGACCTGTTATCAGAAACTGGTCACAATTATGGATGTTAGTTTCAAGAGAATTAAAATATTGCTAAAATGCAAGATCATTAACATGAAACTTTTCAGAATCAATTGACAGAGTATGAGACAAGATCAACTTCAGCTGAATTTGGATATAGCCATTTTTGTAAATCTTCATGATTTGATCCATTTCTTATTGCACATGGCAAGTTTCTTGACACTAAATATGAAGACCTTCGATCAATGAGATTGTATCATGTTCTAAATACACTAACTAGGAATTCGATTGACCTCTGCAGAGCATAGCCATCATACTGCAAAACCCTATTTAAGAAACGAGTTAAAAACATAATTGAAAATTCTTACCAGCCAAGCTACAAAAATTTCTTCATTACAGGATCCAAGTTAAACACTAATCAAAAATGCACAAACTTAAAAACAAAAACCACACATAAATGGGAAAATTTGAAACAACTTTTTACAAAACAGCAACAGAAGCCTTGGGAATAAAGCGTAAATGGATTTAAAAAAAAAACCTGGACTACGAGACTGGAACAGAAATTAAAAAAGGACAGTTACCAAAAATGGCTAAATTCCAAAACAATAGAAGCAGAAATAGGGTATAAAAGAAATAGTACAATTGCAAAACGAGAAGTAAGGAAAAAAACAGAGATTTGGAACAATTTCGTAACAGAACTAGAAAATGATTTAAGCCACAACCCAAAAAAGTAATCAAGAACATGAAGAAATAAAATAAAAATACAAAATAGATTTAGAAAAATGAGTGACCTATTTCCAAAATCTCGGGACGGAGGAGAACAATAAAATTTTAAGGAAGAATCGACTTAATAGAAAATATCAATGTTAGAACTAAAAAATATAAATATTAAAAATAGGAAAAACACCAGGAGAAGATAATATAAATATTGAAGTATACATAAATGCAGGTGAAAAATTTAATGAGACTTCGGAAAAATTCCTAACTCTTGGAAAAAAGCACTCGTTATCCCAATCTATAAAAAAGGAAATAAAGAGGATTGCAATAACTATAGGGGAATTAGTTTGCTGAATACAGGATAAAACATATGCAGGAATATTAAAAAAAAGAGAAGCTAAGTAGTACTGGACACCTAGAGGACAAACTACCAGAAGAACAAAACTGTTTTCGAAAAGGCCGATCCTGCATAGATCCAATTTTTACTTGAAGATTAATATAAAAAAGAGAATTTCAAAAGAAACGTGGCCTTTATTGATTATGAAAATGCCTTTGACAAAATTAGGAAATTTTTTAAAATATTAACTGGATTTAAAAAAAAAAAAAAACATACCAAACCAACTTTTATGATCCATTCAAGAAATATTACAGGAAATAAAATAGCAGTTAAATTAGAACACGCCTCAGAATGGGAAGATATATCAAGAGGCGTACGACAAGGATGTACCCTCTCACCTCTGCTTTTCAATATATAAATTGAATTATAACAATAGGGAAATAGTATAACCATTTGGTATACAAATGGTTCCACAAATGAAGATAGATTGACTATTTGCAGATGATCAAATAGTATTAGCTACATCAGAAGATGATTGACGAAGATCATTAAATGATCATAATATAATTACAATAGCTAAAAAAAAGTAATATCATTCAAAAGAGTACCAGATTTAATCACATCACGTATACTTTCAGATACTTGGATGTGATCTATCGTACGAAGAAAAAAGACAGACACTAAAATGTTAAACTTTGTGAAAGTAGATGTCATAATAAATTATATATTTAAGCCATCCCTACTACGAAAAACACACTAGAATCAGACTGGCTTGTCAAAACAAACTCTACAATACGGAAGCGAAACATGGACCATAAAAGAAAAGATGAATTCCAACAGCAGAAATGAAGTTCTCAGGACAGCCAGCAAAATAGCTGGATATACCAAGTAGGACCATAAAACAAATGAAATTTTACAATCCCTGAAACCTGAAAATAAAACTAATTACTACATAAGACAGTGTAAACAAAAATGACTAGAATATTTAAATCGAATGGACAACAGCAGGCTACCAAAAATATTACAGATACAAGATGTGGAGAAAGAAGAATCGGAAGACCAAGAAAGAGATGGCATGTATTGGACCGGAACTTGGCCTAAAATCCATGTTAGGAAGAAGAAAAGAGTTACTAGAACGTCGGCTCCTCTCTAATAACATAAAAAAGAAAGTATAGTTAACTTATCGAAGAGAGAAAAAACGAACAGTGCTGGATTAACTCTGCCAGGGCTCTTGGTTATTTGCGCCAAGTCCTGTATTATTTTACAAATAGTGGGAACGAAAATAGCACTTGGATTAAAATTCAAGTAACTGTAGAACACAGCAGGATCATTATCCTTCTAGGCCTTTGATTATGTTCATTAAGTAGCATTGGGCTTACATTTAAAAGTTATGCATGTTTATATTAAATCTTATATTAAAACTTAAAGTTTAACTCAAACCGACTATTTCAGTATTTATCATTCGCAAAATATTTAAACCAGCGCTTTGATGCCAACTTGTATTCTAGGTTATTTACTGGCCGCGACTGGTTTAGAATGCTCGTAATGTTAAAATGAGCTGTAGATGTGGTTCATGGGTACTAAGAAAAGTAGTTTCAGCTCAGATTGGCAAGAGCCATGGGTTGTACCATCGGCTAATAGTTTTCGCATTTACACAAGCAGCAGTAAGTTCTGCTGATTTATCGATGGTACACCTCGTCGAGAACTCACCGGAATCTTTGTTTACTGCTTCTTACGATAGTAAGAAAAAAATAAACTAGATTAAATCTCTTATTACAGTTCGTATCCATGAAACTTGGATTGAAACTTTCTGTACTGTCGGATGTGCAGTGTAAGTTCTATTCAATAGAAGTTCACTTAAGAAATCTAAGATTTATCAGCGGATATTTTATCACTGAATGTATCAAATAGCAGCGTTTCAGAAGATTTAAACGTTTGAAATCTGCACTTATAGAAGTAAATTTCTTAGTTTTAAGAACTTCAGTCGCATGATATTGAATAAAAGATTTCCCTACACGTGTTAGCGTCATTTTCAGATGTACTGGATCCAGTTCATTTTAGTATGAAAAAAATTCCAATCTCTACTTAAGGTGTATTAGTGAAAATACTTATTCGCTAGGTCTGTTTTGGTATGTGCGTGAACTTTATGGGCAGTTTGCGATTTGTTGAAGTCATTCAGCAGCGGGTATTGAGGTATCCGACCACTAGTTTTCATCCCAAGCACGCAGTAAAATTATGTGCTCGCTCTTCTCCAGAGTATTTGAATTATTCAAGTAAACGGTTTCTGAAGGACTATTCGGACTTAATTGAAGTCAAATTAGCGATTTAAAAACTTCTGAAGCTAATGGCGTTCGCGCGCATTGGTAATGTATTACGAAAGAGGGTTTCGCTTACCTGAAAGGTCACAAGAATTACTGCAAGGAATATAGCAGGGTTCATATTGGCGGCCTTCGTTTGTCAATTCCTGTTAAAAGAAAATAAAGAAACGTATGACAATCATTCGAAATTAAAAAACAGTGTCAGATGAGGATAAGTAGAATTCTGTTAAACTAAAGTAACCCGCAATGTCGCTTTCTTAGCGATGAGGGCAGCCTTGACCTAGAAAAGCGAAAGTTTGTCTAGACTTCTCACGCGATCAAGAAGCGTTGTTCAAGATTGCATAACCACTGAGGTGGGAACAATAATGATTAGAAGTAATCAAGGCGCATAAGAATGCGTAGACTAAACGATGTTCCTAATCACTGGCTTATTTCTATTTAGTATATTAAATCTTTCAAGTTCAAAGCTTAGTTTAAAACTAAACGTTTTAATCTAGTCGAAAATATTTATTAGATAGTCGACATAAATGAATATCTGATGTCAGAGTGAGCCTTTAAATACGTTACTAAAAAGAGGGTAAGAATCAAGCGAATGTGGTGTAATGCATAAAATATGCAGTGGAGGCGTTAACGGAACAGTTGAACGTTGCAGATGCGACGCACTAAAAGCTGTTACGTCAACTGAGATGAGGATCGAACATGTTAACTTAAACAGAACTATAACGGGTTAGGGGTAATGGTTTTGGACAGCGTGAACAACTATGTTGATATATTGACCAGGAATATTAAAGTTGGAATATTCGTTACTATTGTGATGAATATTGGATTAAGGGGGTGGAAGGTGCTTTCGAAACTAAGATTTTAGTTCGATCTTAAGATATCGTGCAAAGAATTAAATTTTCACTTTCTAACGTTTGTAGCATTATGAATGCATGGTTAATAACATAAGAGCGCATTTATGTTATGATTTACACCGTTTGTATTAACTAGCAATTTCATTTTCATAAGAAATCAGGATAGTCCTTTCAGTTTGAGTGAGCTGAAGTGCAACTAGACAAAAACGCAGTTCATCTCCAAGGAAATTATTTTAGGAACGGTGTCATAAGACTGACTTGCATCCAGGGATTCGAATTTCGAAAACTGATGTCTACTGACTGTCAGACTCTGGACGAGAAGGAATTTTCCCTTCAAGATTGTAGTTAGCATGCATCAGGTTTCCTTATGTTATCTTTAATCTAAAAAGCCTTCAGTTTTGAAGTGTACTTTAAGAGACGACACTATAGGAAGATTCCATGCATCTCGTTTGTCAACACGAGCAGTTGCGAGTTCTTTGGGATAAGATCTGGCGACTTTATGGTTTGATACGCTGGGCAACTTATTTAGAAAAGAAACTGCGCAAGCTTCTTAGCTGAATTGTAATCTACTCGAGTACTACAAACACTTGTTGGTACATTACTTAGCTTTTTTTTTTATTTTAGTGTTCCAACAACTAAGTACCAGATATTTCCCATTTCCAGAATACTGTTGCTCTTCCCCGCTATGGAAAGGAATACCGACTGTGGCTATTAGAAAATAAGCCAAAAATTAAGATTTGTTAAAAGGGGAAGAAAAACTTTTGATAGCAGTGGTGTTCAAAAGGTTGTCCTCGCCACACTAGAGATCAATGAAGTAGCTGCGGGAAAGTCTCACTGGAGAGTCACGCAAGGTTCGTTGAATGAAAAAGGACGTCATCGGTACAACTGGATAGAATTAATTTAAGATTAGTAAGTTGGCAGTTATGAAAAAAATAGGCAACAGTAGAGATCTTTGGTTGCTTGAGTTCGTGAGTCAAGAGAGGAACCATCTACTTCCGTACACGCAAAACCATACAAGACAACCAAAGAAAATAGTTTTAAAGAAATGTAGGCCATGGTAACTGGCCATAGCTTTCCTGTTGAAATAATCCGAGTCCGTTTAACTGTTCTTTGGGAGAACTCATTTTCCCCTAAAATGGGGACTATATTCCGACGACACCGAATATCTTCAGTTCGAGAAATGTTACTTTTCTTGCCTCGTAATTGCACTGTAGGTCTTCCACCCTTTCGTATGTGGGCGAGATATATTTACGATTAAGAGATGTTGCAATTCGTTACGTCTTTCTTAGCGTATGTCCCCAAAAAAAAAAAAAAATTAAGCAATGAAATTTGTAAAGCGGAGAATATCAGAATCCATACAGGCGACTAGGATAACTTGGTATCTCACCTGTTTAGGACGGAGGCACATTCTTTTAAGGGGAAAAAAAAAAATCTTGCATTTATATGCAAAGTCAGCCTGCTTATCCGAGTATATTGAGTCTTCACTCAACCAAAGGAGCAGGTTCGCATCACACTACTCGGTTCCCTGGAGGGGAGAGTTGCCCGAATATGTCACACCCGACATATTTATTGCCCAATATGCTTTTAAATGATAAATCACGTTTGTTTCTACAAATTGATTCCTTATGCATCTCATGTCTGTATTTTTTGCAAGTGTTTTAAACGTTTTTTTATGACCCTACAATCGGTATCACTTAGGAAAACAGACCAGTGGCTAAATCGCACTGGTCTGCTTCCAAAATCGTACCTAATAATAAGGAAACGACAGTAATGTGAAACTTACTCTAGAAAGTTTATTTATAAACAAAATTGAAAAATTACAGAATGTTTAGGGATTTTCATAATTCGCATTTGGGACAGTAATATATTTTGACCTCTTTCAGTACACCACCACAACTTTCATGAACTCATACCCTAGAAACACTCCAGGAAACCACGCATTTCGTTTAAAACGCTAACGTAACAAGAGTTAATGGTTTTTATAAAACAAATACTGAAAATAATATAACAAGTCTAATAACAAAAAAAACAAAAACTCTAGTAACGTACCGTGAAATGCTATTATTCGATCAATATCATCTATATAAACAAAGTCAAGATTTACATTGAACTTAGCTGATTTTTTTCGACCTTAATAACTCATGAAAATCACAATGTAACCTCTCGACTTTTTCCCTACGATGCAGACTACTCATTTAGTTTATGTGCCAGCCGCTAGATACCGCTTCTATTAATTGGTTTATGAAAAATACCTAAAGTACGATTTAAGCACCGGTACGCATTAGCCAACTCTCCCCTATTTAGGTAGATTTAATCTGCGTGCGATCACCCAAGTTAATTATCAGAATCCGAAAACAGCTTGAAAAAGAAAGAAAGCTGCGTTTGATTATTCCAGAGGACTTCTGGGTTTAATCTTATGCTCTTCAAAATGGCCGAAGTTACTGCAAGGTTACGAAAAATCTCTTGTGGACTGTATTGGTATAAAAATGTCATCACAAGCCTGATTTAATATACAAATAATTAAAATATCATTAAGTGATTTATCTGAAAACAGATAAAATAGAAAACGTTACGGAGTTAAACAAGAAAAAAATGTCGACTAATATTTGTAATTTCGGTTATTAAGCGGTAGTCACTTGAGTAGCGAAACTAAAGAGGAAGGCGGTGGCAGCCAAAGATGATGGAGAGGCAATAAAAATAGCAAAACTGGTGCTGTTCAGAACAAGACTAACAATTAAATGCTGTTATTACTCTTCATCATATTGCCGCTTAATTTCCTCTCTGTTAGTAACCACTTCCTGTAAGACATTAAAAATACTTTTGTACTTACCTCTTCAAATCTCGCAGTGAGACGAGAACTATTTGCCGATGTCAACTGCATTCGGGTAATTTATACATCTCAAGCGGAAATGGGCACGTGTTTGTAGACCACTACAGCAGTGACGCCACATTTTAAGACCTTTATCTGTAGCCGTTTGAATATTTCATTCTAGTTCTTCCGTCATCTAAAAGTTATCCTCGAATGGAGGGGAAGGGGGGGGGGAGGTTTGTTGGGAAACACTTTAAACTTCATGTACGCGGAGGACCACGAAAGTGGTGACTTTCGTCAAGGTTATCGATAATTATGATGAGATCCTCTTTAGTTCGCGGAAAATCCCAACAGAAAATGATTTTCAGAATGTCAACAGTGTCTGTAATTTGCTAACAGCGATCCCCACGTGATAATGACGTTTAGAACAAAGGGAAGATGCAATTCTTTGAAAAACGCAATCTTTCCCATCCTTTAAGGTTACCTTAGCGGGAGGTCCAAATTGATACCCCTCTGTTTTCTTTCTGCTGGAATAAAACGTACAGAGTTTGGCGTGTCACTGGGGTGTGTCAAGCTGTCATTGTATGTCCACCGATTGTGACCTCAGGTGTACGTTGCAGATTGGGATTTTGTAATCCAATTCCTGAACACTTTTCCTGGTTCTCCGTTTATGTCACACCTACATTATATGTAACTGACTTCGAACTATGTTAAATCCAGTTTAGGTTGTATGAAAGAATTCTCGGGAAGTGCTTTGGCTTAATTCCTTTTTTTCTTCTCCTTTTACTCGCACTATAGGTCGCTCGACCTCTGACATCCATCCGGGTTTGACATCAGGCACCCAATCAAGAACGTAGCTCGTATTCTTGTTATTGAAAATAACTTAAAATGATGGAGCGTATTTATAAAGCTTTTGCAATAGAAAACCTGACGAATATGATTGCAGATTTGCATTTGATCCATGCATAAAGCGTCAGTAGGCGGTGAATATATTATCGGATGAAATGCTGGATCTACTGGTTTAAACTAATCACAGAGCGCCTGTTCCACTTCAGCATACAACTTGCAGCCTTTCTCTTTTCTTGTAGTACCACGTGAGAGGTTCAGCCTATGTGTTGTTGGTTCCGAATCTTTTGACAAAGATTCTCCCAGCGATCTGTGAAACGTGGCATCACAGAGAAGGATGATTCGTTTCGGCGATTTTCTCTGACTTGCTTACTCAATAAGGAATCTCTTGTTTCTGAGTGCTATGGATATTTAAACCGCAATGCCGCATAGCACTCAGAAACAAGAGAGGCCTTCAAATCCAGCATTTTGAGACTATGGTGAAAAGGGATTGACCCATGCTCGTGGTCAAAACCCAAACATCCGCTTGCTGTCAGATGTTTGATTCTGAATTGTATGGTAGATCGATAGAGTTCGGCTGTTTGCACCGAACCTCTGACATTCACAGAGTGATAATATTTTATTTACGCATTGTTCAGCAAGATGAGTTGTTACTAGTTTGGGTAAATCGCTGAAATGTTGTCTTTACAGACTCCCATATTACACCCATCTTCTGATCTGAGCAAATATGAGTGGGTATTCACTCACTCACTACACACACACACACACAAAAAAAAAAAAAATTGAGAGATATTAGGACAGAGAGCAAATGATGGTTTTTTTCAGTTGAAAATGGAGACGATGGTACACTATAATATACTCACTGCTTCTGTAATTTACTTCCTTAAGCAAGCCTCTTCTACAGCTATTCATACGTACCCATCATTTATTATTATTATTATTATTATATTATTATTAGAGACCTACAGGGAGTCAAGGAGACTGTAAATTACCCAACCCAGCTATCATACCTTCCCTTAAATTCATTTACACTAGATGCACTCACTACTGTAAGGGGCAAATTATTCCACTGACTCACTGCTCTCTGGGAGAAAAACCTAGCTCTTACTCCATTCTTGATTGAGAATAACCTTAACTTCCATGGATGTCGCCCGTGTTCTCTCCCCACCTTCCATATAACGAACAATTTCATCATTTGATATTCAATAACAACCATTCAAAAGTTTATAGACCTCTATCATGTCACCCCTCTTTCTCCTGTTAACCCAAGTCTGCAATCCCCACGCACCCAGTGAACATTATCTTAAATCTGTTGCTTGAAGAGTTGTCGAGGTTGATGATTTCTCTTGTTAAGATTTGGTTTCCATATCACTCTGCGCATCTCGAAGGAAATTCTTTCCTGGATTTCAAATTTAGATCATCTTTTCTTATCTTATATATAATATTATATTACTTTTGTCCTTTTTTCCATTTTAGAAATTAAAAGAAAACGGTACAAATCTGTTTCCAAAAGGCAATTAGTATATTACGATACCTTTCTCATTTAAGAGTCTCCAGTTGCTTACTGGAAAATAAATGTCTCGTCTTCCAGTCATTTTGGTAGCAGTTCAAACGAGGAATTGAACTCCCTTAAAACTATTCCATCCAGCTCGTTACACTTATATGTAATCACGAAAAGCAATCTATGAGACTTAAGAATTACTCCATAGTAAGAAATATATACATATATATATATTGTAACTTACGATTATCCTACGTTGCTAGAAAAGTTGAAATAAGACAGCTGACTTGAGATTAAGCGTTATACATTTTCATATCCTGAAACTCTATAAACATGGAAATAAATGCTTTTATATATATGAATATATATATGGGAATATATATATATATATATATATATATATGAATATTTATTTTATATCTTATGTTTTTATTTCTCACCTGAAGAAGTCGGAGCACCGATGAAACTAGTTGTGATGTATTAAAGGTTTTTGTTATACTTTCTCGGGTCTAGTCAGTTAAATTTATTTTTATAAATGTATACATCCCGAGTAAATCCTAATTCATATATATATGAATATATATATATATGAATATCTATATATATATATTCATATATATATATATATATATATATATGAATATCTATATGTATATATGAATATATATGAATATCTATATATATATATATATATATGAATATCTATATGATATATCTATATATATATATGGGAATAAATTTTTAACTTGGGTATATTGTATATTAGGATAACCAAGCAATTTTATATGCTTGGTTATTTTAGCTCCTAATCCCAAGTATGCAAACAATTAAGTTTGCGCCTGAAACAAAGTTCAAGTCTAAAGATGGTACAACACCAGGGCAACTCATTGTAAAGGTGGTTAAAGCTTTGATCACTATTCTTAGTATTTTCCATAATGTAAAGCACATCTCACTAGAAGATGTATACTGCAATGCATTATGGGTGGGGTCACTACCCAGACCGGTTTCGACCTTTTTTGAGGTCTCCTCAGTGAGTAGCTAGACCCTAAATACCAAGGTTTTAGTAATACAAAGCCTTATCAACTTTACCTATATAAGTTGCAACAAGGTGTATTAAGTTTTAATAAAAATCTCTGGAGGAGATATTGATGGGAATAAATGCATTGCAGTATACATCTTCTAGTGAGATGTGCTTTACATTATGGAAAATACTAAGAATAGTGATCAAAGCTTTAACCACCTTTACAATGAGTTGCCCTGGTGTTGTACCATCTTTAGACTTGAACTTTGTTTCAGGCGCAAACTTAATTGTTTGCATACTTGGGATTAGGAGCTAAAATAACCAAGCATATAAAATTGCTTGGTTATCCTAATATATATATATATATGAATATCTATATATATATATATATATGAATATCTATATACAGGGTGTTCGGGATAAATTTGACAGTTTCGTAAGGAAAAAGAAAATCTTCTTTGTATCTATTAAATTTAATGAATTGACAAAAAAACATTACAGGCAGAGTTAATTACAATACTATCAACAAGATTTACTCAAAATAACCACCATTAGCATCGGTCACAGCTTCAATTCTGCTTCGGAACCTCGAACAAGCTGATGCTACAGTCTCCCTGGGAAGGGCCGCAAAAACTGTTTTAATTTTATCCATTAACTGGGCTTTTGTATTACTGGAAGTGCGATTGGTGTCTTTTTCAACTGCGCCCCATACAAAATAATCCATGGGGTTAAGGTCTGGGGAGTTTGGAGGCCAAACATTTGGACTGGTGAAGTCGTAGAAATTTTCAGACAACCATTTTTGACTTTTCCCAGAGGTGTGGCAAGGGGCCGAATCCTGCTGCTATACATACGGCCTACCATTGGCTACCCTTGTTATCCAGGGCTTGACTACAGTTAGCAACTCCACGAACAAAGCCCGAATTCCAATGCCAGGGTTCTTCAACACCTGTTCCTGCAGATTTGCGAGGAATTCTGCTGTACGAACGCAATCAGATCGTCTGCTAGGGATCTTTCTTCTTGCTACATCCTCGTAGTCACCATTGCAAGTCTCTAGTTCATGCCTGATTGTTTTTACTGTATTCAGGGAGCATTGGGCAGCAGTCGTAATATCCTTATTTTGATGGCGGGCACGAATCATCATGATACAAGTTATTCTCTTCCATGATTCAGGTGGGTTCCAGCTATCCATCCTTTCTGACATCTTGTATATGAATGAAGAAGGGTCCAAACTTTTAAATGAAGAGAAGTGTGTGTTAATACATGTAACTTACGGAAAAATATAATTAATTATAAATATGTCAAATTTATCCCGAACACCCTGTATATATATATATATATATGAATATCTATATATATATGAATATCTATATATATATATATATATATATATGAATATCTATATATATATATATGAATATCTATCTATATATATATATATATATATATATATATATATGAATATCTATATATATATATATATATATATATATATATATATATATGAATATATATATGGGAATAAATTTTTAACTTAGGGATATTGTATATTAGGATAACCAAGTTATTTTATAAACTTGGTTATTTTAACTCCTAATCCCAACTACGCAAACAATTAAGTTTGCGCCTGAAACAAAGTTCAAGTCTAAAGATGGTACAACACCAGGGCAACTCATTGTAAAGGTGGGTAAAGCTTTGATCACTATTCTTAGTATTTTCCCATAATGTAAAGCACATCTCACTAGAAGATGTATACTGCAATGCATTATGGGTGGGGTCACTACCCAGACTGGTTTCAACCTTTTTTGAGGTCTCCTCAGTATGAATATATATATATATATATATATATATGAATATATATATATATATATATATATATATATATATATATATATATATATATATATATGAATATATATATATATATATAAATATATGAATATATATATATATATATATATGAATATATATATATATATTCATATATATATATATATATATATTCATATATATATATATATATCTCCCCCCCGAGTTCCGGACTGGTAGGCCTGTTCTCCTTGAATTCTGATGACTCGAATTTTGAGGACTCGACACTCAGGGTAGCCCCGAGTTTCAAAATGTGACACAAAAACGTTACAAAAAAAGGCTTCTCATTTTATATTATAGAGTAGATAAAAAAGGGTACAAACTGAATCATTCTGAAACCTAGCGTAAACAACTTTAAAATAAAGTAACGTAGACTAGACGCACCTTGAAATAATTATAAAGGAATCTATTTTGAAACCGACCTAAATCAAATAATCTAAAACTTTTTTAAATAACGAAACCTGTGGTGCGATCATAATTAAAAGAAACACACGTTTTAACCACAGTGAAAATTATTTAATTGTAAATATTTCATCCGAAGTATCTTAGGACATCATCAGTACAGTTGTTTACAACAAAATTACGGTAAATTTACTGTAATTTACTGTAAAATTACTAATTTTACAGTAAATTCAGCTGCATATCGAAAAATGAAATTAAAACTAAACCTAAAGGGTATTTATGCACTTCCACTAGACCGCCCGAAGAATCCTGATAACTACGCATTGCGTATTGAACACGAATCTACGAAGCAAAAATGGCTGCCTTCTTCTTATTATTATTATTATGACCTCCACTGAGCCATGAGCCTCATGACTCCGTGTAATTAAGTTTCTCTAGACTTTTTTTAGTTTCTCCAGATTTATAGTCTGCTCTCTCTCTTGTACGATGCATGCTGTGCGTCTGCCGCTAGGGGACGACCAGCACGTTATGTCCCTTGTATCGAAACCCCGTTACTTGTTATTTCATCCATTAAAATTTCTAAAATCCAAAACTGCAGCCATTACTTTTTAATTATTATTTTCAATTATTTATTTGACCCATGAAAAAGCAACTTTCATAAATAGACCACGTGTCATTGCCATTTCCGGGTTCCTTCCATCTTCGGTCCTCCGGAGCGACAATACATTATCTCCATCCTGCGTAGCAGTGATATGCGATGTGTTTTGATTTAAACCGCGTTTTGTATGTTATCAACCAACACGCGTTTTATTTATATCAAAAACAACACTCCCACTTTAGTGTCGGTTTTCATTTCCATGCCCCCCCCCCCATTGTACCGAAGCTTAGCAGGCCCATCGAATGATCTGTTGATCGGCGCTGATGTGCCGAAGAACTCTTTGACGCAATAAACGGAATTTATCTTCTATGGCAGCGTAGATATCAGTTTTCTACAGTTTATTTAAGGATCACACCGACTGTATAATATCATTAAACAGCATATTGGGTTTGTAAAGCAGGATTGTTGTTATCGTTACTGTTGCTATTTGGGATTACGGCAGAAGCTTCTGAGGCCAGTTCTACAGTAGGGTTCCAGGATTATCGAACCCTTAATGTAGAATGGGTGTACAACCTTTCACATTAAAAAAAAAAAAAAAAAAACTGATTCAAAATATCTTAATATTCCTGCATCGTGAACTAAATCAATGTGTGTGTGTTGTTGTAAATAACCAATACGACGGATGTTCCGTAATATTAATCTTTAGAAGTACGTGCAAATTTAGTCTCAGCGAGCCATGAAGACAGTGAGGACTGTTTGCGGACAGGATCGACTGCCCCGTGCACACGCATTCATTAGTTTTGTAAGAATCGACTTATTGGCTGTGACAAGAATACGTTAATGGGAAATGAGGCGAAATTGGCGAAATTTCATAATTAATTGTCTCTTATTTTCATACGCTTCAGCTGACATAAGGAAGAAGTGAAGAACGCTTCTATTATAGGATAATATGAGTCGTCGTCCTCCGAACCTTGAACTAAAGTACATTTAAACTACTTAAACCTAATTTGCATAACTCCAGTACTTAAGTGTGAGGTGACTTCTTAAATTTCAGCCTACACTGAGTTGTTGAGATATCTCTGCGTCCAGTCCTATACGAAGCCGCACTACGTCGCTGATAAGAATGGATATTGAGATAACAGCAATATTGAGAAAGTCGTGGGTACGAAGTTAAAAGTGTGCCCTCCGGATGGGATCAAGTTGCTCGTGGAATATTTAGAAAAAAAAAAGTTATTTTTTTCATGATTATAATCGGATTTTGTGGTGTGTGTATATGGAAGATACGCTTTATAAGTCAAAAAATACCCTAAAAACCCAACCCACTCGTATAACACTCCCCTCAACCTCATCACCATACCGGTAATGGTACTAATTAAAGGATTGTGTAGGAAGGAGTTGTTAATGCGTACACATTGAAGACACTTCTTAGTAAAGCTTGCTTAACTCATCCATTTGCCCATCATTACTAAGAAATGTGGTTTCTCAGGTTGACAGCTAGACCACAGTAACAGGAGGAGGTGAAATAGAGGTCGTTTTTTATTTCGGTCTAGCACCGTGTATGTGTATTTGCATGTGTTGCGTAGCCCACTTGATAACTTGCCAAATTCCAGGATTGCTTTTACGAATTACATCTGATTAACGTTTACTTAGCAAAAACTACTGTGGACTATTTATTCTCGGAAGTTTGGTGCCGAATAAAAATATTGGAATGTCAAGCTTTCGTTGGATTAACAAGGAAGTTCTTTTAAGACTTTTCCGTCTACTCTTCCTTGAGAAAGTCAAGAGAGTTTTGTAAAATCCTTAGTTTTTTTATTAGGTTTCTTCTTTATTACCTAATTGTAGAGAGAGAGAGAGAGAGAGAGAAAATGAAGACGAGATGGAAAGAAGGAAAAGCAAAAATCTTGTAGTTTGGTTGCTGAATCGCTAATAAACTAAGATGTCGGATTGGTTTACGTAGATTCGAACGACTCGATTAAATTCTGCTGGATCAGATTTTACCGCGTTTAATTTTAGACCGCATTTAACATGGTTTGCGTATTCAATAAATTACTTTGTCGTCTGAATAGTCGATTTCTCGCTTACACCCACTGGTCAAATCGCAGACCACGTATTTGTACCGCGGTACACTTTCTAAGCCGAGATGATCTGTGCAACCTTTTACTTGCATCTTATCTTTAGCCATGTCATCAAAGGAATGGTGTGACATAAATAGCAAACCCAGTGTCGAAGCGAATCGGACAACTTTTAGTTCCACTAATCGTTTAAAGGTTTGATCCAAAAAATTTTCCGACTGACTTGGTTACTGTGAAGCTCGTGCTCTAGATTTGGGCAGAAAGGAAACTATTATATCAGTCGCCATTTATTTCACCTCGTGTTACCGTGAAGTAGCAATTTATTACGACAATAACGAGTGCTGGGATTCCCGCGCTGTCCAAAAAGTAAATAAATAAAATAAACCCTGCAGACAAACACGCCTTCTTGGTGTCGTTTTTAGGAGGAAGAATTTAGCGATCCGAAAGGGTCAAAGCTTAAACCAACCTATTTATTCAATTATTCTGAGGTATGTAGAGCGAAAATACCCCTCCCCTCAAGAAGAAGGGGTACCACGATTCTTCCGTGCCCTATGATTTTTTTATCTTGAATATTACAGCACTTTGGAAACAGCAATTTAAAAGTACCGAATTTACTGGCTTTCTTTTTAAGATATATAATTAGTGATATCGCGACTGTTACGGTATTTCTCAAGTTTCGGAGGGGGGGGGGAGATTCACATTCTCAACAACTAAAACAATAGTGTCAGCAAGCAGTCGCTTCTAAATTGCAGCCTGCCAACCTCCCGATTTTTTAGATTGGTTTTTCACATTTTTATTAATAAGATTTATAAATAAGTAAAACGTACGAGAAATAAATTGTAAAAATATTGGAAAGATTTAACTTGTGCGGTCTCCGCTGTTTTACTTTCTCTTTTTTACTGCCCTGACCTCCATTTTGGCCGATGAACGTCAAATAGTGCGAGAAGCCACAGGGTTTCAGGTTGGTCCTAAACTGTTGAAGGTGGAATCGTATTCGTCCGATCTTTCAGGAAGCCTTTAGCAACGTAAGAAAGGATCGAGTTGGTCGAAGTCATTTGAACAATGCGATCCACAGAGTTTTGAAGAAGAAGAACAAATTAAGGTAAAAGATCGTAGATAATCATAAAAAAGTTACTTCTTTTTCCTAATTATATTATTGTTTAGTATCTCAGCGATGCACGGGACAGATGCTTGTGTTCATCCTAAATCTAAATTTTCATTCAATTCTATCTGATTTACAATTTCGCCAAGTTTTACTTCTTTGGACTCCTGCACAGTAAGACTGCACGAAAAATTAGAACAACTCGATAGATTTTTGTGACGATTCTAAAGAACACTTTAATAAAATCAACGTCTCGAAGACTCGCGTGGGCTGTTTGGGTATTTCTGCAAAATGAACGCAAAAGCGACGCTTTGCGTGATTTTATTTTTAGCTATTTTCGATCATGCATTTAGGTGTTTATTTGAATTAAAACTGTCATTCATAACCATACATACGATGACGTAAGTGATATTTAAAATGATCGGTTATATCATAATACAGTTCGATGTAAAGCAGGTGAACCGGTTCTCTGGGCTACTTTTCCAACGAATTTCACGGAGGCTGAAGAATCGCGCACTTTATAGAAAATGTCAAAAACAGTTACCTAAAACGATATTTCTATCGTCTTAGTTGTTTTAGCTGCAGGAAACTAAGTAGAAGACGCAGAATTAATAAAAATTTGACTAACCGATTAAAAGATACGGAGGACAAATTCCAAACGTGACAACCCATCATTGAGGACCTGTCGTGTTCCTTATATCGTACCTCTAAGGCAGCGCTTCCCAAACTGGGGGCCGTAGGTTTTGTTGAGGGGGGCCGTGAAATAATGAAAACAAATTGAAACTGTTTTAAGACTAAGTAGATTTTTTTTTATCTTAAAAGAAACTTATTTCTTATTATTTCTTTTTTGTTATTTGTTATATTTAAATGGAAAAAAAAAACACATTGGTGCGGGTTCACAAATTTGACTTCCCGCGTATTTCGGCGCTTAACGAATATCAGTAAATATCTGCTTATTCATATAAGTTTCATTTCAAAGCAGAAATCTAAGAATTGCAGTTTCAAATATTTCACTGATATTGGTGTAGCAGTACTGAAACACATCCATCACATTAAATTGTTATTAAACTTCTTTTATGTGTTTAATTCTTTCTTTCTTTCTTTATTACTAATCGTTTTACGTTTCATGTGCTTCTGCTGCAAATGTACGATAACAATCTATCTATCTATCTATATAAAAATATGAGATAACGTGCCATGTCAAATGTGTATGTAAGATGCTAAAAATGTAATATTTGCATTTGATTTTTGCAGTATTCGCTGCGTATGTTTTGTATTGAATATAAATACAATAAATATTATAATATGTCTATAATAAGATTTGTTTTCGAGGGGGGCCTTGAAATATTTTAATTTTTCCAAAGGGGGCCCTCACATCCAGAAGTTTGGGAAGCACTGCTCTAAGGCACGCATGAGGAATACCTGGGAAAAGAAACAAATAAATACAACGCAAATGAAAGTGCTCGGACGGACGAGAAACGTAAAAAATAAGGGGAAGACGGGAAGGGATTACCCGTCGGAAATCCTACGAGGATCATCCGATTAAACAGATGGTGAGTCGGGGAAGGAAGAAGACAGGAAGACGGTCGAGGTTCAGGAAGGAAGTGGGAAGGAAAAGGAGCACACCACACGACGAAGATAAACGATAGATGGGCAGAGGAATGCCGATTCGTGTCCTGTGGGGTTTGCTAGCAACCGAAATCGTATCATTGCTGATAAGCATTTAGTTGCCGGTTTGAGGAGTGTGATATGAAGGGACTGTTTTTGCAGTATTATTATTAAGAGGGCATTTGAACATCGTTTAGATACGTTTACAGAGATCAAAGTTCACAGATTTAAAAAAAAAAAAAAAAATGTTGTGGAAAATCTAAAACAGCAGCTTTATCTGAAAGTAAATGAGCTTTGTTTAGGTGAAGCAGGAAGGAATGTCGAAAAGGGAAAAAGCACGAGATGAATAATGAGGAAATAGAGAAAGGTAATAGAAATTCGAGAGAGAGAGAGAGAAAGAGTAAATATTGGTGTCGTACATATTTTATGTACGACACCAACGTTTACTCATGTGGTTGGAAGTATGCATGAACAAGGAGCAGCATGTAAAAGAACGGCACACGCGTTTCCTCTTACACGGCACGAGCGCAACAAATTCTGGAGGATTGAATGAATCGGCAATCTGAAGTTTGTCTAAAGAGGTTTCCATCAGAGCAGAATTTTGTATTTTAATTATGGATGCGAAAATATTCCTACAGCAACACTGGAAAGACCTTTTGATTACACGTAACTTGTTCTTATTAATGTCTCTATCTTTCTTAATGTTTGTCAAGTTTAACATCTCTCTCTCTTTATTTTTCTTTTAATTTCGTCTTCACGTTGACAGTTATTTTTTATTCCGGATCCCAATAAATCACGGCTTTTGACCCTCTTTTATTTCCCTCAATCGTGAATTCATTCAAATCGGCACAAGTCATCCCTTCTTGATATTTGAGTCTGACTCTTCTTTCCCTCGTACCTAACAGAACCGGATCTACCTTAGTTTCTGCCACGAGGATTGCATCATCGCAAACGATATTAAATAAATGCAAATCTTACGACGTTGTGTTGATCTGCAGTTTAGACGATTCGTGTAAGCAAATACAAGAGGAGATGAACTGTCTCATCGCAGTATTTACACGAAGTCCAAAGCACGAAGTGTGGTGTGCACCAAACTGAAGATGAAATTGCATAATAATCATATTTACACATTCCATCTATTTTAGATAGATGCAAAATATATATGTAAATATTTACACGGGAAGGATAATCCACGACGTCGTTAGTGTTAATAAAAAGAGAGAGATCAGATATTAACTTGATTTCTTGTTTTATCTGAAGTTTTCTAACACGTTGGTTTGTTGCCTGTTGAAATGCGTCCTCATTAAAAGAAATAAAACCGTTGAACGGCACCGAAGTGAAATGTGGGCGAAGTTGAGCAAAAGGCTCTCGATTTCCAACAATAAAGCGGAACAACCTACGAGGTCATGTTGATGACCTTGTAAAGTTTTCAATTGTACAACTTTTTTTTTAATAAAAAATTGACGAGATTTTGGAAAAAAGGAATATGGAAAGAACTAGACAGGAGAATGCTGTGCCCTTCCGAAGGTCAGTTTAGGCTGAATTGACTCGCTGAATAATATTGGGCGAGATACCATTAAAATGACGAGCGTCAAGAAATATAAATTTAGTGAAATACGAAATTATCTTGCTTTGATAAAATGTTCAAAATTCACTTAATGACTTTATTTTACACGTCATATGATTATTTCATATTTAGATTTATTATAAGAATAAACCTTTTTGTTTTTCTAGCTTTTTAAATGCAGATATACCCGAGTATTGGTAAGTGATGAGCACACACAGAGGAAAGTTATCTCTCCTTGAATTGCAATGTTTTAAAACAAGTATGCGGAAGCAGAATGCGTAAGCCTTTCAGCTTACTCCAGTTATCACACGTGATGCACTTATCACCACTCTCGAGCAACCACTTCCGGGTTTAGAAACACGCACAAGCGAGCGGCGCGTTGTTGATATTATTATTATTATTATTATTATTTTGACACCTCCAGGGAGTCCAAAGACTCATCGAGGGAGAGTGTGCCGACAGCATCGAACGATTGTCCCCTTCCAACTACTAACCGCGCTCAAACTTACTTAACTGAGCCATTAGTAGCAGAGGCTCTACCAATCGACCAACCTTTGCCGGCATTCATATCCAAACTTTCTTTAAAAGGCATCTCATTCATGTTCTGTACTTGGCGACTGAGGACGAGGTCTTCATTTCGCATTCCACTGTGGAATGGAGGGATGTAAAACTCATTATAATCACCGCCCCTTAAAAAAAAAAAAGGTGGGAGAACTATGCTGTAGGTAATTTTCATCTACTCACATAGTTGGTCCAAAGCTCCAACTGTGCGAACATCCCCGATGGCATATTCGATTGCTTTTACTCGATTTGTCTTGTATTTCGTTCTCAAAAGGCGTCGTGGCTGTACTTTTCTCAACACACACACACACACACACACACACACACACACACACACACACACACACACACACACACAAAATGTCGTATTATTATTATTAAAAAAACAAACAGAAAAAGCTTCAGCTAAGCACAAAAGATAATTTCTCTCAGAGAGCATTAATATTGCTCTGCCTCTATTTCAAACATTTTTAGTCATCCCGCAATCAAATCAACTGCGTGTGTGTGTGGTCGTCTCTTCTCACCTCTCCTCCACCACAACGCATTTAAAAAAAAAAAAAAATTGAAAGAGCGAAGATATGGTAGAACTGTGCTGCTGAAGATAACATCACATAAGTTGACTTTTGAAGCCGAAAGTAAATAACAGTTAATGCAGTTCATACGCTAAATTATCATTTAATATATTATATATAAATACATTTAATTTATTCACTTAATTATAAAGTAAGTTGCATTTATACCTGAGTCATATTTTAAAACAAATTCACTTTTGCCTTTTTTATTTATGTGCTAATACTTGTTCATTACGCTTTCATTCTGATTTAAAACCGGATTTAAACCCTTCATCCAAACAGTCAGATTTGAAAGCCTGTCATTCCAGAGTAAACGAATCACTTTATAATTACACGATTATCCACCAGGTGTACTGTCTAACTTGTCCTACATCCGCTGTCCATTATTACAAATGGATGTCATTCTATCATGCGATGTCTCTTTCAAAATACTTTTCTTCTTCTTATCTTCTGGAATGATTAATTAGCATTTTCGTGATGGATGAGCGGGAAAATAAATTACAAATGACTGCAAGCAACCTTTGAAATCCAGTTTCAAATGCATTGGATAACAAGACTCTTGACAATGACCATAAGAACCATAACATTATTATTATTATTACGTTACATCTCCAGGGTCCAAAGACTCCCTGGAAGTGTCATCGAGGGATCAGAGAACCAAAAAAATTAAAAAAAATAGAGTGAGTGAACTCTACTAGCTCTAAAGAATATTAGATGTCGTAAAACATGTAAATTTAGTCCTAATAATATGGCGAAAATGAATACCAAAATAATCCTTCAAAAAGCATGAAATATGGTGTTTAATAATACACCGAGACAAACTTTTTTTTTTTAATAACAGAACGCATTTTCTGTCCTTTTAGTTTAATTATAATCAAAATATTAGCTTTTAATAACTCCTATAATGGCCTATATTATCCTGATTGGATTAGGATAATTTTTAAAAAGGCATTAAAGCATAAATTTTGTATACTTTTAAAAGCGTTTCAGTTTACAATAAAAACAATTTCGTTATGTGCAGTTTGAAATACTGCATAATAAGTATAAGAATTCGGTAACTGTAGTCGGACAGAAGCTCAAGATAATTAAGGATAATCAGTATAATTTAGTATGCCTTATACTCAGTACCATACGAAGAAGAGTTGAATGAAAGATTACTTTCTGGATATGGAATCAGCTTGATCAGGAGTAGTATCACTGAAAAAAGTGCGGCACATTTTATTTTCATTTTAGATGCGGGGAAAATATTTGCAAAATTGTTTTGAAGCCCCGAAAAGATTGATTTGCAATTCTTCTTTGGCCCAACACATTCTCATGAAGAAAAACAATCAATCATCCCTCGCAGATAATTTTGAAGATGGAATCAGTGCT
Source organism: Typopeltis vanoorti (assembly GCF_054136105.1). Taxonomy (NCBI): domain Eukaryota; kingdom Metazoa; phylum Arthropoda; class Arachnida; order Uropygi; family Thelyphonidae; genus Typopeltis; species Typopeltis vanoorti. The sequence continues at coordinate 720,156 of NC_143568.1, read as the reverse complement.
AGTACAAACCTCACACAAGCCGAAAATCGGAGAGTTGTGTAAAATATACAAAAACAAATATTTGAAGACGTTCATTAGCGTACTTTTGTATTAACTAAATAACTACTGTACTATCGTGTTGTAAAAAAATACACATGTTGATTTGAGGTGTTTTTGAATCTTTCAAATTTAATAATTTGCAATTTTATTTATCTATTTATTCGTATGGAGTTCTCTCCTTTTTCTCCCCCGTCCCTATTGGGGCGAGTTGAGCCCCCCCTCATGGGGGTTAAGTGTTTATGGCTGTAGATCCGTGTGTGTTCACGGGGCCGATTTGCCTGCTTGCGGAATGAAAATCCCTAGATAAACTGGAGGGAAAACCCTGCTGTCCACGCCCAAGACCGACTAACTTGGCTATGGCTGAGGAAGATCCTTCAGCTCGTCACGTGATCAATGTATGGCGACGATGCGATAAAAATTAGAACTAATATATATATATATATATATATAAAATCAGTTGGTGGTTGGTCAAAGTGCGAACATTCCTGTAAAGTCCTTTTTCATCTCCATCCAGGAAATTGACTCTGGTGGAGCTCTACTTGAGATAAAGACTCATAACGTGCAGTAGAAAGATAAGATGGCGAAGCGCTAATCTGTTCCCATTTCATACTTGTATCCTTTGTCTGTAGTATGTGTGTTCAAGGGAATGAAAATTTCGAGTTTCCAGAGGGAAATTCTCTCCCCTCCAGCATGAGACCGGCTAACTCACCATTGAAGTGTCGAAAATATCCGATAAAAGTTCCTCTCGTCAGAGACGAAATTCGAAACGGGTCTTTCCGACTAAAGGGCTTGTCTATACCAACTGAACTGCGGAGCCTTTCCTGTAATACTAAATAATATTTACAATTTGAAAACCCTATTTAGAGACATTCGCGAAACATCTCCATTTTCACGATAGGATGGAACCAACGGTCCATTTATTGGAGAGCGTCCACTCGCTTACCAACCAAAAATAACAAGTTGTTAACGAATCGTGAGCCCGGCGCACCTGCATTTAAATTACTGAAATTTTACACGATTAATGCTTTTCTGTTTTCCTAGGAGCATCATTCAGTTAACTTTTCTTACTCTTCCCAACCAGTGCACTATCGACTGATAATAAAAGTTTCCTAAACGATGGTCATGAATTCATTTTGCTGCACTGTCCTGGCAAAGACCCTGTTGGGTCCTTTCCTGCCTTAATCGAATCTAAAATGTGCATTGAACTGGTGCACAAATTAACTGAAACTGCAGTTTTTCCAGACCAGTTCGAAGTGAGCGTCTCTGCTTTGCAACCAACCAATCTTCGTCGTACAGCGCGAGATTACTTCGGGCTCCATCAGGTTCCCTTGAGCGTTAAGGTTGTCCTCTTACGATTAGAATTTGACGCGAAACGTACTTTTAATGATGATGTCCTCTCGCCTCCACATTCATTACTCCAAGAAGTATAATCTCTTCTAAACCTAAAATTAGCGACCAAACACTGATTTGCGCAGTCTACGTGGCAGAGGAAATGCTCAGCGTCATTTCTCGATTCTCCAACATGTTCAATTTCCTTTAAGCGGCTGCCATAATCCGCCGCTTCTTTGTGAAATGCCTACACCCGAGTCATCGATTATGAAATAATGGAAACAATGTCCCTACCGCCGTGGACAGTTGTCCGAACAACGAAATCGGAAGTTTGGTTCACCCCTACGCTTGACAGGGAAAACTTTCACAGAACACATTCCGCTCAATATTCTAAGTTTTTTTAAAAAGGAAAAGTGAATGCATTCCTGCCTGCTGAAGAAATGAATTCGTTGAGGGGATTCCCCCAAATAAAATTGGATCACTAAACTGAAGTTCCAGTCGCTGTCATTAAATCCCAGGATGTCTGATAATACTTCGCTGCAAGGGGGAACTTAAGTTAAGGGGGATCATTCTCTTTGGTGATATTACATTAAGTTGCGATCTCGTGAAACACCGAAGAATTTTGTCGTTGTTTTCGTCCGATGACGACTTATCCTAAATTCAGCGAACATTGTATGAGTTATGCATAGTAATTCGTGTTGGCGTGTGATGCAATGAATATGCGAAGCGCCTCCGTAGCGCAATAACGTTACATCAGACGAACCCAACAACAGAACGACACATTCGTTCCTCCTAGTGGAAATGGGGCAAAGCGGAAGTAAAATCGGGAGGATATGAGCTCTCCACCTCCATCAGAGGAAACAGCGCCTGAGTCACTTGGAACAGATCTCCTACCGCAGGAAAAAAAAAAAAAAAAGAGTGCTCTCCTACTTCAATGCAAACAGCGAACTCAGTGGTACAAGTTTAACTGGGGAAAAAAAAAAAAAAAAAAAAAAAAAAACTATCAGAAAAATTCCAAGACGACGAACTTTATGTAACATACGTGAAAGTTTTGTCTGTGATTATAACTGCCGCTTATAATATAATAGAAGAAATTCTGCAGATGATTGCATGTGAATTTATTTCGCTGTACATACGTATATACGATTTATCTTGTACAATATATAGTTCGCTAAATATATAACAAGTGCGATATATAATTTTATATATATATATATATATATATATATATATATGGTTTGTAAATATAATTTGCTGTATATTCCTTAAAGAAAAAAAAAGTGTTAAACCTAACTGAGAGAGAGAAGAAAAAAAAGCTAACAAAGCTGAAATATACCTTAATTGATGATAGAAAGTAATGTGTATGGAACTACCGGTTACGAGATTCCCTGTTTATAAGTAAAGGAAGGCATTTTAAAGAGAACAGTAAATATAACAACTACATTATAACATGAAACTTCGATTGAAATAATGGTATAACAATTGTATATAGAATTCATTACGATGCAAATAATTGCGAAAGTTGATAATAAAGTAGTTTAAAAATAAATAAATAAATAAAAAGTGGCGCAATTGGAAGAACGACGGTACATTGCGCCCTTCGATTGGAATATTATTATTCGTGAAACCTCCAAGGAATCCGAAGACTCGTCGCGGGAGGACACCTACAACTGTCTCAACCACTACATAATTTGCAATTTGCATAATTTGCAATCGAACTTAGGCCTACACAAATAGGCCTAAGTTCGATTCTCGTCGCGACGGGAGGAACCTTTATGCGGACTTTTTCAATCGAAGGTGAGTTAGCCGATCTCATACGGAGGTAGCAGGGTTTTTTCCCTCCGGGAAACTCGGGTTTTTCATCCCGCGTACAGACAAATTGGCTCTTCAGAACACACGCAGTTTACAGAGAAAAATATTAGCTGTGGTTGTGGGCAGTAGATGGCGTTGATGTAGGTGACTGGTAGTAGAGGTTCGGTGTAGTAGTGGAGACGGAGAGTTGTGCAGTGGGTGTCCTTCCGCGATGAGTCTTCGGACTCCTTGGAGGTATCACGAATAATAATAATAATATTCTAAATTAATTATAATTCTATGTCCAGTATACGATTAAATAAATGGCAAAACCAGTGCAGTAGTACTGTATTGAACATGACGACACACTTTATGAAATGTGTTGGGACCAGTTTGAAATATGGCAGAAGCAAATACAATTATTACGCCAGCGTGTTATGTCTACTCAATGTGTGTATATTCTCAAGCCGGTTAGTCTGTTTGGAGAGAGAGAGAGAGAGAGAGAGAGAGAGAGAGAGAGAGAGAGAGAGAGAGTCTTCCTTCATTCACGTAATAGCAAAATATCCCCGTAAACGGTCCACAATATTACAAGATTCTCCCCCAGATCTTTCCAAACACAAACTGTGGTCATTCGTTCTGCTATACTTGTAGCATTTTTCTATCTGTTCCTGTGCTAAAATAGTGCTGGATTATCCATTGCATACGATCCTTGTTATAGAAGCTGTTGTAAGAAATACTAATACTCAGGGGCGGCTCATGCATAGGCACTGTGAAACCGCAGCACCTCCAATTTTTCTCGATATATTTATTAATTTATCTATATTTGTTTCTAATATTTAATGTTATCATCAATAATCCTATACAATTTTCTTATTTCGTATAAAAAATAATAAAAATCCATCTTGTAGCACTCAGGAGGGCGCTAGCAGCACTGTGTTTACCACAGTGTCCTATTGCTACGCGCGCAAGCATATGCACGTCATAGTGAGATGCGAGCTATTAGCGAAATGCGGCACTGTCCGTCGCGCAGTTCCGCTGTTGTTTATATGCAGTTTGCGCCATTAGTAGAGTGTTCGTAGTGCTTATCGTGGTCTCTTTAAATACTTGGACATTACAATTAAAGACATAACATTTGTTATAGTTTTTATTTTAGAACATTATTGGTGTTATGATAATGGATTTTATTTTTAAGTAATTTTTAATTATACCAAACTGTATAATTTTATCGATAATAAACAATATTTTTTCATGTTTAATTTTTTTTTAATTTTTACCATAATTTTGATATTTTATCCAAACACGAATACACCAAACAGTGTGTATGTATATTTCGAAAGTTGCAGCACCCCCCGCGATTTCGAGCCACGAGCCGCCACTGCTAATACTGTACGTTTTTCTCTTTGAAAAGTGATGTGTGGCTATTCCTAAGTGCACTTCCTAAAGTTGTTTTCTTTACAGGGATAACAGCCAAATTTGCACTTTTAGAGAACGAGAGAATTGCTTTTACTACATAAAGTTGAAAATATGGAAGAATATCTTGACTGAATTTAGACGGCCCCTAGTAGAGGAAGCAGATGAGGTAGTTCAAATAAGTGCCCACTTCACCAAGATCTATCAACGTGGTGAATGTAATATGGTGGACACGCTACCACTGCATTGGATTTAGAGTTAGAGGGTTCACGAAAATGAGGTTGGAGAGCCGTTGCATAACCCGGATAAGAATTTGTCAATAGGGAGGACAGATGGAATATCAGCACGTTTGCTAAAGGAATGTTCAACCGAATTGACTGCGCCTTTCACACGTTTGTATAACTTGAGTCTCAGCTCAGTAATGATACCACAGGAATGTATGATAGTTCCATTGCACAAGGGTGGTGCAAAGACTGATGTGTCTAATTACTGCCCTACCAGTATCTCTGGTGTGGTAGTGAAGATTTTAGATATACGGAATGGGTAGACAAACAAGAAACAGTTTACTAAAGGGAAGTTATGTCTGCGCAATTTGCTCATATTTCATAATAATGTCACAGCTGAGTTGAATAAAGGGAATAAATGCACTCTGATGCTGTTTTGACTTTGCTAAGGCATTTGATAGGATATCACACGAAAGGCTGTTGCGTAGACTAGAAAATATGGGATTGGAATATAAACTATTGCTTGGATAAGTCGGTGGCTGACGGGGGTATCAGGAAATGGTATGGGGGGGGGGGGGAATGTGGACTTATCTGCTAGATGTAAGGCGATTAATGGTGTGACCCAGAGATCAGTCCTTGGACCATTGTTTAATCTATACATCAGTGATATTGGAAAGGAGCTGACACGAGCTCTTCAGTTATTTGTTGGCGATGCAAAATTAGGCAGGAAATCAGAGATGCTCTGATACACACAGCATTTACAGGATGCTTTGAATAGGCTGGTAGTGTGGGCAAACGGCAAGGCTATCAGTTCAGGGCCGGTTTTAGTCTGTTAGACGCCTGCGTGCTAGAGATAATTGGCCACCCTTGAAGGTAAGGCTACACAAGTGTTTTTTTTTTTTTTTTTTTTTCCCGAACATGTACAGCAGTGAATAGAACATATGCAAGAATGGTGATAGTCACGTTGACAGAAAAAATTTGTACAGAACATCACCATTCATGTGCATATGTTCTATTCACTGCTGCACATATTCGAAAAAAAAACTTTTCTTTTTCAGATTCAAAATACCGTTGCTGTTCTTTATCAATTGTACAATTGTTGTCAAGGCGTGTTTTCAATTCAAACCACTTTTTACAATTTTGCATATGTTCTACACTCGTTTCATGTCGTGATAAATTAGTGGCCAAATGTCGCCAATCTGAAAACCCCTGACTGTCTGTTAATTTCGTTTTTCTTTAAAGCAAACAGCTTACAACAAAAGCAAAATACATTATTGGATTTTTCAGAATAGATTAACCGAGTTCTTTGAACTTTTTCGCCATTAGGTAAGAGTCTTACAAACTGTGACGTCGAAAATGATCTTCCATTGCTATCTTTAATAAAGTTTATATTTTGAGGTGTTACAGGTCCCTTATGAGTTCTAATAACCGATTATTAACAATAGAGGGACAAGTACAAGGATCCCCTGAATCGCATTCTGTCGTGAATTCAGCACAATTACCAGAAATAAACCTGCTTTGTAAATTATCCCCACAGCTTGATTTCGCCGTTGACTCATCCTCCTGGCCCAGTTCTGAACGAAATTCAAATTTTTCATTTGATTTTTCACATTCCACTTTGATTTCGCCCTTACTGTTTGGAAAAGGTTCTGAAGTGATTGATGTTGTTGAGTTATCTTCGTCTAACTTTACATATTTCAGTATGGATCCTCGTAATTTTTCCTTATCACTTTCATTCTCTCTTTTGCGATAAATAGCACAAGACGTTTAGTTTTCTTATCCGACATATCTAAACATATAATAAAAAACATTAATAATAATATGCACGAATTATTTTTTCTTTTTGAATGAATAAATAAATGTTTTAATGACCTAAACTGACTTAAGCCTTTCTGTACAGATTCCGAAAAAACTCCGATCTGTCCGCCCGTTTGTCTGTGAGGTCTATCTGAAAGACGGTGGTATATTTTATAACAGGTACTAGAAAGAAAAAAAAATGTAATTCCATCTTGTTTCCAATTATGTATTTTTAGTAGCAAAAAACTAGGCCAAAACTATGGTTTGCTTGAATGAACATTCCTTGTTGAGTGAAGTTTTTAAAGAGATAGAGAATAAAACCCAAAGAAGATATTTCGAAGTTAGCACCGCTATAAGTTTTAACAATGTTACGTTCCTATTTCATCGCCGATATTTTTAAATGAACTATAGGCTATATCGAATTTATTCCATCGGCCGTCATAGAGTTTTGCCGCCTGCGCGCACGCACACCTATTAGAACCGGCCCTGTATCAGTTCAACGTTAGTATGTGCAAAGTTACGCATTTTTGCGTGATGGGATATCAAATGGCATGTTATATTGATGGATTTTACTCGGCGTAACTGACGAGGCTGTTATTGGAGTTATGATGGACAGAAGTTGAAGTTCACATGTAACAACAATTGTAAATACAATTCGGAGGTTAATTGCGATGTTGAAACGAACATTGACATGTAAGTATATGGAAGTCATTTTGTCTCTTTGCAACGCTTTGATAAGTCCAGGTTTTTGGTCTTCTTGGTTCCAAAGGATAAAGAAGCTGTGAGAGTCTACAAAGAGAGAGAGAGAGAGAGAGAGAGAGGGGTTAAGAAATGTAGATTACGCGGATATATTGAGAGAATGTGGACTGCAGACACCGAAGAAAGAGGGTGATATGGTGGAGGTCTATGAACGTTTGAGAGGACGTTGAAAGTATCGGTTGATAAAATTTTTCGTTATATGGAAGGTGGAGAGAGGACAAGGGGCATCTGTCGAAGTTCAGTTTGTGTTCAGTTAGGAAAGGGATAAGAGCTGGAATTTTCTCTGGAGCCGTGATTGAATGGAACAGTTTGCCTGTTGAAGTAGTGAGTGCATCTAGTGGGAACGAATTTAAGAGAGGGTGTGACATCTGGCGTGGGAAAGGCATGACCTGCTTCGATGAGTTCTTGACTCGCTGGAGGTATAATAATAAAATCATAATCAGCTAACGCCTTTTTATTCCCGCATATTTAGGGAGTAGGCGAGGCCGTTTTAGCCCTATCTAACTTTTGGAGACTGAGTGGGCACTTCAATCTCCACTGGTATCCAATCAGAGATAACTGGCCGAAGGCTATCGCTAATTAAGCGGCACGTAGTGAAGAGAGACGGCTCAACAAGTGCCGCCACCTCCTGGTCCCTAACACAATATATTTTAATGTGCGAAATAATGTGGGTTCTACGGTCGATTTTCTTGCGTTTACGTGACGAAAAACCTGAGTTTCCGGGAGAAAATAACCCGCTTGCCCGTGCCAGCGATTCACTAATTCGGAACCGGTCGAAAAAAAGGCTTAGAAAAATTTCCTCTAGTCGCCGACTAGATTCGAAAGTCTTCCTTCGTGTAGTCAAGCGCTGTGATGTGCAAACGCCATGTCCACTGAGCTACACAGGCTCTCGGTATAATAATAATAAATAAATTATTATATAGTAATTGTATTAAATATAGTAATGTTTCTAATTCTAATGACTATTAGAACTTTTACACCTTACTAATACCTCTTCAGTTATGTAAAGAAAAAACCTTTAGCGATTACGAGAAACACAATCACAAAAATCGTAATGACGATTAACTTTACCTATCGCCGATAGGTAGAATAGGTAGAGTTTTTATGTAAGAACAATAAAAGCCCTAAATATGTGGCCCAAGCATTTTCAGTAGATGGAGTGGACTCGTCATAAGTATTACTTATCACCATGCTGTCAAGTGCACTACAAGGAATCGTAGTGCACTTGACGTAAGTGGATGCAGATGAAATACTATAAGCATATGGAAGTCATTTTGTCTCTTTACAACGCTTTGATACGACCGTACTTGGACTACTGTGCACAGTGGTCAAAGTACGGTTCTTATTGAAATCTTCTTATACTCAGGAACATCTTTTAAGTATAACCGACTACATATCTGGTTATCAAATAGCAAATATATCTAGTGGAGTCATCCGTTATTTGAAATCATTGAGCATCAGGAATACATAGTCTGTATGTATAACAGACATGCATACATACTCTTCAACACATAACAAATCACTCTAATAACACACACACACGCAACAGCTGAAAAAAAATTTCCCTTCGATTCTTGCTTGCTTATTTGAACGAGTCAAAATCCCAGTATTGTTTATCACAGATAAATCATAATCTCCATTATTTCAAGTTATGCGAATAGAATGAATGAAGTAGTTTTCCTTATGAATAATTGAAATGCCATAGAGGTGACAAAATAATTGTTTGGCATATTTGTCACACCAGGTATCTGTTCGTGACATTGTTTAATATTGTGCTTTTGCATTTAGTTGTTTTAAACGTTATTTTGCACGCTACCGTATATTTATTTCAGAGAGGTTGAAGAAAGAGAGTAAAAATACGTGTTCATTTGCAATATTTGTTTTTGCTTTTTCTTCTTCTTTTTTTTTTTTTAATCTATTTAATACTCTCAGCCAGCAAAGGTTGGTCGATTGGTGGAGCCTCTGCTACTAATGGCTCGCAAAAAGTTAAGCAAGTTTGAGCACGGTTAGTAGTTGGAAGGGGTTCAATCGTTCGATGCTGTTGGCACACTCTTCCTCGATGAGTCTTTGGACTCCCTGGAGCTGTCAAATAATAATTATTATTATTATTATTCCAACAACTACAGTTCTTTCTCTATCACACATTTGTCTAGTATATCATTCAGCAAGCAGATGGCGCCACTTATTAGCATCACGAATAAGTAGCTCCCCACTCAGGTAAAGAGTGGGGAGCCGATGCTAAAACCTTAAAAGTCACACACACACACACACACACCTCTATTATCCGTTCCATAATGGAATATGCTTCGCCAATATGGATGCAAACATCACAAACCAATTTAGACAAGCTTATAAAAATTCAGAAAAATGTAGCTAAAATCATATGTGGACTAAGGAATACAACTCCTGGAAAAATTGCAGAATCCAACCATGTTCCTTTAAAAATTAGGTGGCAAGAAAATCTTACCAAATTTGTAGAAAAAAGAGCCAACCTTGCACATCATAGAACAAGTGAACTTTTTAAAAACTGGAAACCAACAAACAGAATAAAGAAAAAATCAACAATATATGAAATCATAGAAAATAAAATTCCCTTGGATTGTCCAAATAAAATAGCCGACTACCCAGCATTTCCTTCAAATCAAAACAGATGGTTATCAACTCTGAAATAGGGAAATATGAGAAAAAAAGCCTTGAAAACCCTAAAATCTTGAGATCATTAGCCCTTTCAAAAATAATGTAATATGGACCTGACTCAATAAAGATCCACGCAGATGGCTCCAGAAATCCAAATGGCAAATCTGGGAGTGGCGTACTCATCTATGGCTCTCATAATATAGAACCAGAAAGAACTAACAGTAATGGATGCAACTCATACCATGCAGATTAATAGCCATTAACACACCACTGCAATATTTGGACAAACAAAACCCGAAGGAGTTTATATTTTTTCACAGATTCCTTAGCAGCCCTTCAAGCTATTAAGAATTGCTACACTAGCCATCAAGAAATACTTAGAGACATAGCAAAAAAACATAAACAAACTACATAAGGATTCCGAAATAATCTTCCAATGGATTCCATCCGATGTGGGATTAAAGGGAAACGAAACTGCAGATGAAGTAGCAAAAATGGCCGCAACATCAAGTGATACCACAGATTTCGATATTTTTAAAACCGCCCAAAAAGAAAACATGAAAAGAACAATTCTTCAGGACATGACTCACCACTGGTACTCAGCAGAAAATCCAGGAGCTACCCTCAACTCCAAGTTTAATCGCAGTGCCACTACCATGATCTCTCGCCTCAAGGCCGGCCACGCAAGACCAATGAAGTTTAGCGATGGCATAAAAGTCATCTGTAAAATCTGTAACATCGAGGAAGCATCGCCAATGCATTTGCTAAACTGTATGAATATTTCCAGATGTGAACTCTGTAACAACCCAGAAAAGGTGCTGTTTAAAATACATGAACTTGACGTCTATGATCTGGTGTAATGTTACCATGGGATAATAATAATAATAATAAATTAAAAAAAAAAAGAATAAGTAGCTCTTATATTTTCCTTGTATGAGTGAGCGAAACCATCATATGGCATCAGCGAATAAGATTCTGGTTCCAAATTATCCGAAGTATGATTTTTTCACAAGATGTAGTTATTCGCGCTTAAATAATAGAATTAAATATAAAATAATCAGAGAAAAGCGCAGTTTATTATGACAGTTTATTTCAAAATTGTCAGAAGTCGTATTTTTGAATGTTATTTTCAAATTACTTCATAATAATAATCAAAGCATTAAATACAATTTTGATTCGAAGAAAACAGAATCTGGATGGGGGGTACATGAAGCTAACCGAAATGAAATGCATGCTAGGACTACATATGTTTATCTTTATTTATCTTAAAACAAGTTCATGTTAAATAAACGTCATATATACGGGGGGAAAGTGTTTTTTGACACCTCAACGAAATTTCGAGCTATACAACAACAACAATAATAAAAACTCTAAAGAGCTTGTTTGACTCCGTTTCTCGACAACTTGTGTGCACCTTCCAACCCGATCTCCTTCTCTCTAAATTTCAAGCATCCCTTAAGGCTGCAACAAAGAAAATCGCTTTGATCAGTCGAAAATCCCCACGTATGTGTTGACTTATTACTGTGGAAATTACTTTCCCGAGCATCCTCGGACACTGTTGCAAAAACAGCTGTTTTGTTCTTCGTGCCATAGACTCATTTGATGAAACGAATAACAGAATTATCCCGAGTTCGTGATTTCTCGCACGACTTGAATACCCCATTTTATTAGGAGCTGCTTCGTTTCGGTGAGAATTTCACTTGTAATTCAGTGAAGAGTAGAAATACTGACCGCGTGGAATCCTATTGACTGTAGAATCCTCCCACGAATGCGCAAGCGCAGTTTTGCTCTGAACCGCCCAATTCTGAGTGTGTGTGTGTGTGGTGAAGACAAGGATTGAGGAAGAAGAAAGCGACATTTTTATTGAAGTGATGCAGGTTGTAGTTGTCTGGGAATAATTTATCAGCAGGGCTGTTCCTGAGGGCAGAGGTAGATGGAATAAACGAGAAAGAGAAGCGGGTTCGATGTGTTTGCAGTTACTCATTAAAGAAATGTCGGGCAGCTCGTGCTCTGGTTTTAACAGGCCCAACAGAAAGCGGGGGATTGATGGTTGCCAGTTCAGGTACTTCAATGGCAATGACCATTGAAGTACTGTAGAAGAGACACAGAGCTGAAACACTGCATCTCTGAGAGAGAGAGAGAGAGAGAGAGAGAGAGAGAGAGAGAGAGAGAGAGAGAGAGAGAGAGGGGTTGAAATGAGCCTGCGAAGTAAGGGTCATCTTTCCCTAGAAAACATCAAAAAATTTAAGGTGGGGTTTAGGTGCACCGCCTTCAATGTGAGAATAGTGTTCTAAGGGTTGACGGATTTGGGATTTGTATATCATTTAGTAGTTGGTTTCAAAATAGCATCTTAAGCGGAAAAGAATGCCTGGCTTTTAGAGGCTGAGGAAACTATTGATGTGATGTGTTTGTGCCAGGAGAGGCTGGAGGAAAGTGTCACTCCAGAGAGAGAGAAAAAGATCTGATCCTGTCTGGTTTATGTATTACCAAAGGTAAGGGAAGATGAGCGGAAAGCCCTTTTGAAAAGGCATGGCACTGAATGTGGCCAGATGATCCTTGTTCCATTGAAGGAGGGTGTGGATATCATTCAGTGGTTACAAATGATCTTGATGTGCGGGAACTGCATGGTTTGTCTGAAGAGTAGGATGAATGGAGTGTACTGTCGTCGCTTTGCCGACGACAGTACACTCCATTAACGGCGATTAAGAGTAGATAATTTATGTATAGGAAAAAGAGGATAGAACAGAGTCCTGACACCCTCTTCAATTGGCGCGAACGGTGTACCATACGGCTCTTATTCTTCAACGCATCTTATTCGTCAGCCGTAGGACGGTCGCCATCCCTAATTAGGGATCAGATCATGGCGAATTAGTGCAACCGGCAGGCCATTGCTGTGTTGCATCCCCTAAGGGAAATTATTTATGCCTGCAGATGTGTGTTTAGTGGGTCGACTTTCCTGTTTTGAGGGGGGTGACAAATCCGAGTTTCCGGAAGAAAAGCCTTCCACATCCGTTTGAGACCGTCCAGTTGATTGGAAAGGCCTGATGAAGGTTTCTCACGTCATTCCACGGGATTAAAGTCCCGCTCTTTTGTATTAAAAGAATCGCTCTGCCAACTGAGATGGGGGGGGGGCTCTGAGAGAGGGCAATTTGTATATCTTTTAACCATTGAGCTATCATTCGTGTTCCAGAGTTGCCTTAAATTTTTTTTTTTTTTTTTTTTCAGCCAACCATTTTGAAAATGTCAAGAGAGCTTTTGGAATATAATCTTTAGCATCGGAATAGTTTAAAGAGATTACACTTGGCTCAGAAGCAAGTAGAATCTTGTTTTAAGGTCAAGGATCTGACAGCTGTTTCGAATTCTTTGGTTCTCCTCAGAAGCGAGGTGAACCTCCGTCTCAATGCTTCGGCGATTCTACATCAGAAGGTTGTATCTTACACGAGTGAGGTCGCTACTGAAATATTTGGCTGGAAAAGAATTTAATATTCTTTCTTTAAACAGTATTCGACTAACTAGAAATCTGTAACATCCTTCAAAAAATCTCGCAAACAAATATTTCAGCATGATGTCGAAACTGAAATCTTTAAATCTGTGAGATTTTTCTTAGCATGACTCTGCAAGGGGGGGGGGGTTTAAAGTGTCGAAGATGGGTTGAGGCTCAATGTTCGTAGCAGTAAGTGGCGGTGCTCACGTGGATGTACCGTCGCAAGGAGTGATAGATAAGCATGGCTAGTTTGGGAAAGTGAGATTCTCCTGCTTTCTCAATTGACATCGAGTTTTTCTAGGAAATGAAGAAATGCTTGGTCTGCGTTAATCGAAATGCCATTGAAAGTTAACTCGAAATCTAGGCGCTACTAAGCCCTCTTAATTCAGATAAGTCACTGTAGTACTATTCCATAGTAGACTGGCAATATCTACCCTTTCTACACGTGTCTGTATAGACACATAGACGATATCCATTTATCAATAAAAAAAAGTAAATTATGCTTACCTTTTTATTGTTCGACTCTTAGTAACAACACTTTCGTGTTTCATTACGAGCTCCAGGTTCCAAAGGATATTTGTGCACTTTAATGTTTTCCACCCCCCCATATATATATATATATATATATATATATATATATATATATATATATATATATATATATATATATATATATTCTCCATTTATCAATAAAAAAAAGTAAATTATGCTTACCTTTTTTATTGTTCGACTCTTAGTAACTTCTTAGTTAAGAAGATCAGGAAGTGTCATCGAAGAAGGTTACCTGTGTGTATAGGCCAGCAGCAATAAGACAAGCGGGCTCGCCCTTTAAGGGCTATCGTAACCCTGTCATTCCGAGGAAAATTATCCGAGATTCTCCCGAATTCAGCCATCCTAGTTGTGCGAATGGATTGCGTCTCCGTTTTCCAAAACACAATTGCGGATTTGAATCCCACTTCTACATGTTTGTGAAAGATGGTAAACGATTTACACTGCCTGATGTGACGGCATTGGCTTCATGCTTAGTCTCCAGAGCACAATTCTCGGATTGTCTAACCTTTAGCACGCCCACCGTACTCAATGCACAATAGGTTTGCAACGTTTTTATTTTTAGGATGCACTTAAAAAAAAAAGTAAAATTTCTTTAGAAGTTATTAATCATCAGCTGTTGCTGTAATCTGCACCAAGATTACTGGTTTCTGTATATATGCTGCTGCCCTCCCCCCCCCCTCCCAATAGTGACTGAAGCTACATCTTACGTAGTGGGATTCTCGGGATACTAACAGATGTACAATTCTTGTTCAAAATATGCATTACCTCTGACGAACGTGTGTGTATTTTAAGTTTCATTCGAGGTTGAATATCGCAAACAGATTAAATCAAAAGACGCTCGTAAACCCACAGATATTCCATTTACAGTTGAAATAATGTGAAATTAGAAAACTAAAATCAAAAATTAAGTCATGAAATTCATCCAGTCCCTCTGGAGTTTTCGGAGACCAATGTTTGGAACTGCACGAAGCTCGTGCCACATCATGTGCGAATAAAAGCGTTTTTTAATTAATGAAGACTCTTGAAGGATATATTTAGTACTTTATTAAAATACAACTTATGAAGACTCGTTTTGCTTCTTTATTATGCTTCGTATCACTGCCAAGGGAAAACGCTTTTTCCTCCCTTTCAAAGTAGCAATCGGTGGATTATTAGAAAAGTTAAATGCGAGGAATGATGACTCAGCCGAAGAGAAAAACTTGAAAAGTGTCCAATTAACTCGCACTTGAGCAGAAAATTATTCCGGAAAAATCTTTTTTAAAGGTTTGTTCAGTCGAATGGCGTTGTGGACTGCGTAGTGTTAACTTGACCCACGTTTTGAAATGTGCTCTGCGCAGCAATAATACCGATGATTCACAACACACAATCAAGGAAAAAACAACAACTAAGGATAGATCAATTCAATACTCCGTGAAAATGCTTCGTTATTTAAATATTTCCAATTAAAGTCGTTTTTCTTATCCATCCTGCTTTTTCTATTGCGAAATAAACAGAGGGGGAAATTCATATTGTTAGCATGTCCCTTTTTAAGTGTATTCCCCACATTCTTAAACCCTTAGTGACGCCATTTTTTGGCCCGAATTTCCTGAAGAAAAAACTCTCCCTCCGCGTATGAGACTGGCTAACTCACCTTCAGTTGAAAAGTCCTTGTAAAGATTCTTCGCCTACCAGACGGGGTTCTAACTCAGGTCTTTTATACCGAAAAGCATCGTCAAGTGAGTTCCATTTTATAAAATGATAATTCTTGAAATTTGGAAGTCAGAACCTCCAGCGCATTCATTAAACAACTTCGTCCAGTTCGGTCGTCGTATTGTACAGCGATGTTGCATCATCCTGCTCGAGACAAACTCGAATTTTTGGAAAGCCAGTCAAGTGTAGGAGTCACATCTTCAGTGCTGCGGGTCAGTAGCGTAGCAAGATTTTTGGCACCCTTGACATATTGGTAGATACGCACCTGTTTTTGTTTTTATTATAATAATAATTATTATTATTATTTAATTTTGTGTGTGTGTAACGATTTCGGTAATTGATAAAATATCCTGTCTCTGGCGCCCTTCTGACACCGGCTCTCTTGGCAACTGCTCCGTTGCCATTAGCGTTCCTACGCCTGCTGTAGGTAATCCGGGCTTACAGTAAGCAGGATAGTGGTTGCACTCCGGTCGATGAAAACTGTCTCCCATGCCCGAAGTGGGATTGAAGCCACTTTGCTTGGACATCATATTGGTCCGAGAGTGCCGAGTACTTGGCCAACCAGAACTACAGCACGGCACTGATGTCATGCTTGCAAAAGAAAGGTAAATTTGTGTCTCAAAACCGCAATTACACGTCCGTTTAGGTTTAAATTAAAAGGGTTGAATTTTAAAAGAACTGTGAGAAGCTCTTAAATAAAACAGACATCTCGTATAGCAATCATGACGAGTGCTTAATGTCTTTACTATAAATGATTGGTTTCCTGGGAAGATATTAATATCGCAGTATGGTAAAAATGCGATCGGAGTTAAGCGAAGTGTTATTAAGTTGTTTGTTCTTCTTAGTTAAACAAGGAGATTGTTCGCAGAATCATTTTAAAAGTAATAATAGTAAAGAAAATACGAGTAGCGTGCTCCATGCAACTGCTAGCGTAAGAAAAATGAGGATTAACAACGTCAGTGGGTTCGCAACAGAAAATGATTTACAAAGTTTATTTTGAAAAATCCTAACAAAAGTAGAATTAGTCAGAAATTCTTCTGCATGAAGCAAGGAAAAACAGGTGGAAATTTTGTTTCGGCGAATGCCTTGAAAATCTTGAAAAGGAAATTTTTTTTTATTTATTATATAATAAACTATTCATTTAATGAGGCCGTCTTTGGAACTGCCCAATTTCCGCTCTCAGGTTAATCATTATTTCTGCTTTTAGGTAAAATAAACGAGAATAGAAGGAAAAGTAACATCTTATTAAACCCTTAATGGGTTTCAAATGACCTCAATAGTTTGAGTGTAGAATTTCTCGACTGTTCTTTATAGAAATAAAATAAATCCAGCAAAATTAATCTTATTTGATTGATTATTTTCCTCGATCCAACCTAATCACTTCGCTTATTTTTTTAAAGCATTAAAACAATTTCATCATTCCTACGAAATTATGGCAAAACGAATTATGTACGCATAATTAAAACGCTTGCATTTAAAGTTTACTAACGCGATGCGCTGAAGAAATTTTCACTGTCGTTTACTGAGAATGAAATAAGAAATGCGATTTGACAAAAATTACAATAAAGTAGATTTCTTCACACTCTTACACCACAGAGAAAGGTTGCAGAATACGTAACACATCACGTGGTTTATGAGCAAGAAATTAAAAAGAGAGAACGCCGATATAATTTTAACGTTTGCGGTTTATGAGCAAGTTGGTTCGGTTGATTTCGAAGAATATCAACCGAAAACATGTCGGCAGTTGGACAGCGAATAGCCTTAGAATCTAACGTGCGATGGGTTCCAATCGTAACGAGGGGGTCTATTTGCAGGGGCGGCTCGTGCATAGGCACTGCGAACTGCAGCACCCAAATTTTTCTCGATAAATAAATATATTAATTAATTTATTTATATTTGCTTGTAATATTTAATTTTATCATCAACAGTCCTACACGATTCTCCTATTTTGTATAAAAAATAATAAAAATCCGCCTTGTAGCACTTAGGAGGGCGCTAGCAGCACTGTGATTACCACTGTGTCCTATTGCTACGCGCGCAAGCATATCACGTCATAGTGAGATACGAGCTATTAGCGTAATGCGGCACTGTCCGTCGCGCAGTTCCACTGTTGTTTATATGCAGTTTGCGCCAGTAGTAGAGTGTTCGTAGTGCTTATCGTGTTTACTCCGTCTCTTTCAATATTTGGACATTACAATTAAATCCTTTAATTGTAATGTCCAAAAATTATAAATCCATTCCTTTAATTACAATTAAAGGAATGGATTTTAAGTAATTTTGAATTATACCAAACTGTATAATTTTATCGATAATCAATAATATTTTTTCATGTTTAATTTTTTTAAAATTTTTACCATAATTTTGATATTTTATCCAAACACGTATACATTGTACTTATGGTGTGTACGCATATTTCGAAAGTTGCAGTACCCCCACGATTTCGTGCCACGAGCCGCCACTGTCTATTTGTGCAAGTCGTCTTTAGGTATTAGCATAATACTCTGCTTTCAGAGGCCTCAAGTGTCTCGATTGGTCTACGTGGCAGGGAACTGGATTATTTAGTCTTAATCCATCCACTGTACTAACACCGCGACCGATTACAACTTTTGGCGAGCTGGATTCACACGAAACATAAAAATGTCCATAAAAAGACAAAATTGAAATAAATTATCTTTTAGAAACTGTTGAAGTGACACACAGAGAGGGGTAATCAATTAATTCTCTCTTTCTCTCTCTGTGTGTGTGTATCTCTTTTGGACAGTATCAAAAATGCTCTTCACCACCCGAAATGTGGAGAGCATTTTTGCAGCGCGAATGAAGATATTTGGTGTCCTGTTTAAATATCTTACACGTAAGATAAGACAGAAACTGAAGGGAAAGAAGTAAAATCTATGTAAGTTTCACATCGCAATTTACTCATCATTGAGGGGGGAGGGACTTTGAGCTGTTACTGTTAACAATGATGTCACAGTTATTTGGCAAGATCTAATGACATAATCATGCAAATACCAACGACGATTTAATGATTGCTGTGACAATAAAGTGTAACGAGACCACCGGCCAGAATCGTCTTGTTATTCCTTAAAAGTCGTGAACCACTCGGTCACCTGAGGGTAAACACGTGCACAAACAGCTTCGTGAGGAGGTTTTCTTGGCCGGACATCGTTCTTTCTGCATTTTTAGACGAGCGGTTTTTATGTTTCTCAAACGGATGGTGTTTACGAGTATTTCGCGCATTTATGACAAGTCTCATTAATTGTCGGAAGAGGAGGTGGTTCTCGATGTCGTCAGTTGGTGACCTAAAGGGCAATCTCTCAGAAAAATCCGCAGCGTCGCTCTTCTGCGTCTCACAGGAATGAGATTAGCGCGCTCGTGATTGTTTAATTAAAACGGGCGTTCCGGCACTTATTGTACTGACCCACTTGGAACACAAAAAGATGTTGGCCGCTTATGAGGGGAGAATATTAATGAGGAGGATCGGCTGGAACCACCCGGCAGAATTTGTTTAATCCAAATAGCGTATTATTTGCAATCCAAAATGTCTTGATAGCATAAAAATATTTCAGATCGGCTTTCAAGAAATATCGACTCGTAATTCCCATGTGCTGTTCAGAAACAAACCGTTCAGCGGATGAAGAACTTTCTGTTTTTCACGTGATTCGGATGATTTTGATAGCATTTTTGGTCGATGAGGACGTCCGTTAGTCTGAGGGAGGAAGTGGGAGAGGGAAAGAATTTTTTGTAGGAAACCTATCAATGAGGGTAGTAGTAGCAACGAAGTAGCAACTATGCAGGGTATTTGGCAATATCTCCTAACGCCACCTACCGGAAAAGAAAGTAGGAACTAGATCCAGTCGCGATCTAACACGAGCGTATTTTCCTCTCCGTTGCTTTGTGAAATGAAAGAGCGATTTGAATGCGTTAATTTCTGCAGACTGCTACGTTCTTTTCTTCTTTACCCTCGTCTGAAAAGCACCCTGAAGGGAAGAACTGTTTTAAGGATCTACAGCTGAACAGGGCGAGGCAGCTGCGAGCCATTTTCAACTCTGCCAACCAATGGTGTAAGCGAAGGACTGCGAATTGCTGCCGAAAATCAGGAGGTCGCATCGGAAAGGAGAAAACGCGAAAGAACTTTTATGGGCTTGAATCTCCGAGATATTTTTGAGCAGCCGTCGTGGTTGCCAAAACAAGCGGAGTCTTCTACAGCGTGAAGTTCGTTGAGATCCGAAGAGTTGTCATTGAAATGTTTGCTATCAGCGATTATGAAGGAAAGAAAGATCGGCATAAAGAAAACTGTGAAAGAACATTCAAAAACAGAAAAATTAACATTAATTGCGTAGCTTAAACACGACTCGATGTTAACATCAAATAAATTCATTTAAATAAGTTGGAGTTTCATCAGCTGCGTTAATGGAAATGGTTTTGATGTCACATCGCGTCAAAGCACGGATTTTTTTCTTTTCTTTCAATTATTCTTCGGCTATTAGTGAATGAATAGATTTAATAAACACTCTTCTTTAGCAATTGAATATGTCGTTATTCTCGCCGTGGAAATATCTGTCGGAACAACGTAAAGAACTCAGCAAAACTTAGTATGTCGTAGATCGCAAAATTAGGACCAACAAACAAACAATCGCATTCTTCCTTGCATGAAATCCCAGTCAATTTTCTGTATGTTAACAAAGTGGTATTCTTGCACGACGAGAACTGCTCTCACTTCATAATTTACTACAGTGGTATCTCGCCAATCCGACCGTCTTGAGTCCGAACCGTCCAGTAATCCGAACTGCGGTTTGAAAAAAGAAAAAAAAGTTTTATTTATTACGTATTATTATTTTGTGTACTAATTTTTTTAATTTAATAATTATTATTTTAACCATTATTATTTATTTTATTATTATTACAGTACAGTATTTTTTCATACTGTCGATTGTATGGTTATTTTGATGTATCGTGTGTTCACGTTTGCTTTTTTTATACTGTGCAGTACGTACTGTATTGTCGGCGTGAATCACAAATACACACAAAAAGAGGAAATTCAGAACGTGCATAATTTGGTTAAAAATATAAATCAAGATGTTGAAATTTCACAAACAGATGTTACGGATTGGATTACAGGTAGAACCGAAAGTGAATTCGAAATCAAATCAGATGCTGAAATTATAAATATGACGATGAAGAATGAATTAGAAGACGATGAACTCGAAGATAAAAAAAAGTAAAACATGGAGAGGCAGTTTTAATATGTGTACAGAATGGGCTAAGCAGAATGATAGGCCATTCCTCAAAATTTTATTGCTGATGCAGCTCCGAGAAGAAGCATTCGAAAAAAGTTTAGCTTCCAAGAGGCAAAAGAAAATCAGTGACTTTTTTTACAAAGAAATAAAAAAAACCTTTTTGTGTGTGTTATTTTGGGAAACATTTTCTGTGTTGTGTACAAGAAAGTTATATTTTTTACCCAAATTAAGTTACGTACTGAACTATGCAATTTTATTAAATCAGAATCCCCAACGATACATACAAACCAAATTTTTTACTAAAATAAACTTGTATTATTTTTTTTTTTGTTTTCCATTACAGTACGGTAGCTTTTTCTCATCGGTTACTTCATTTATTTACAGAATTAAATTGATGTACGATTAGAATCTGATTATTTTTGTCTTAAACGCTAGTTATTGTTGTCTCTTAGAGGAAAATTCGCTAATCCGAACGAGCAGAGTTTTTATTAGTTCGGATTAGTGAGATACCACTGTAATTCAAAAGAGTTTCTTACTAAACTGGCGTGAGTGCACCCGCAATACTCATCTTGCATATCCAGAGCACACCACTTCGTGTTGGCGAGTACCACAGCGGATTAAAAAAGAGAAATCGAAACGTATAATCGACTCACACAAGAAATGAAGTCTGTCAAATGGAACTACATTTGATAAATGTAACAAAGGTTTTAAGTACATATTTCTTTCTTAGCGAACATTTATTATGCAGTGTGAGAATAGAACACATACATATACTTGTTCTAAGATAATGAGTATTTTTTTCAATATTTTAAGAAATATTTAATTTTTACTAGGATTACGTAAGTTTTTATATAGAATATGAAAGGGAGTAATATAATAAATCGGAATTCTTCAAATAAATTTAGTATTATAAATTTTTAGAATACTTTTTAAGTTTTAGTAATACACCTTAAATTTATTAGTATAACTTTTTTTAATATAAGTACAAGAAAAAGGTTGAGATAGATTCAAGTTTGCTTGTGAGTTAAATTTTTCATCACTTTCTTATTTTTTTGGCTGTTTAAATCACGCTCTGAGAGACAGAAAATGTAACTCAAGTATACAGTTTTTAATACAATTTATATCCCAATTTTCATTATAAGTCATAATATCTCTATTTTGGCATCTCTAACCTTGAAATAATAAAAAAAATTCGATCAAGCTGTACGCACCACAGAGTTCGTTAAGGGTTTACAGTAAACATAGTATTATAATACAGCAGATTCTGTGAATAGTTTTTAAGCTTTTATTACACACGAGGTTACAATATTTCTAACGCAATTTGTTTAATTTTGTTATTGATAATGTTGGCAGCCTCGTACCTGAATGAACCAAATTCTGGAGGGGGGAGAGAGAGAGAAGAGATAAATAATCGCCAAGTTATCCTCTCCTGTATAATCGTGGTGTTACATAAGCACACTCACAGAAACAGGTTCGCGAAGATTACGAAAGCGTCGCTAGAAGCGCCAGGAGTTTTAATTGAAGGTCCGTTAACAAGTTTATCGACTGCAAGCCTGACCCAGTTTGTCTCGATAACGAGACTCACCCGACGAGGTGGGTTCGCACCGAAGGTAGGAAACGCTCGCCTTTATTGCAATGAAAGTTAATTTTAGTTCAAGAAAAATACAAAATGTTTCCCAGAACCCACCGGCAATTAGGACCGAAATGCATGTCAACGATATTCTAGAAGTGTTGGTACGAACTCCACCATTTGCAATGAGCCAATGCATGTCCGAAACAAAAGGCAGAACGGTTAATAACTATTCCAATGATATTTAATGGCGTGTTTATGATACTTTGAGTATGGCAGTAAATAGAAAGCAGGAATTTTCTACTTAAACAGAAAACGAAATATTCTGAAAGAGTTTCATTTCTTCAGGTCGCTCGTCTTCTGTAACAGGAACTTTGGCAAACAGTTGGTGTGCAAAACGAAATTCTGTTCTGAATTACTCAAAGTTTATTTAAAAAAAGTTTTCCATCGTTTAAATGAAACCTTCATTATACAGAGGGTGATTTCTTTGGTTATTTATTCCAAACTCTTTTTTGAATATACACGAACTCATGTAGTCTTCTTTCCAATCTTCGTACACCCCGATGTGCTATGCGTTTTCAACCTTTCGAATCTGAGGTCGATATACCAAAAAATAGACCTCAGATACGAAAATAATGAAATAAAATTCTACTCGACAAGCACGTACCAGATGGAATGGTTTGATGTTCCATCTGGTTCACTGTCGCCTGTGGTCTTTCACGTCACAATTCGCAAAACAAGCCTTCGATTGAGCCGTAGACTTGAAGGCTTATTTGATTAGTGACAAGAAAACAAACTCTTACAGAGAAGAATTTGTTTTCAAACTCTTTTGCATCCCACAAAGAGAAGGCCGAATGCTACTAAGAGTAAGATCGTCTCAGAAATGAAGTGTGGTAGGGTATCTTTTCATATCCTAATAGTTTCCCAAGGAAATAACTTCCTTTGAAGATATTTTCCTGAAAGATCGTGTTTTCTTAGCAATGCGATTGTTCAGTGACTTGTGAGGGTCCCCAATTTCATTTTCATTTCATTGCTTAGCGTTCCTTGACTCTATTTTCTTCCATTCAATCACGAACTGTCTAAAGAAAAACGAATGCCATACCATAACCTTTGTGGATTAAACAGCAATCCTGCATTCGCATGCCCTCCCTTCTTGAATTCGCGTGTTCTTTCGAATTAAACGACCCGTTTCGTAGATCTTTTTAATAATTGGGCGGAGCGCAATTATTTAAACTCAAAGTTTCCTTAATATTTTCAAAACTAATCTGTTCATCTGATGCACGAGGAGTTTAGTTGAACGTGCCATTCCGCTATCAGAACGAAGATCAAAATGAGTAGATTTCTGGTCACGTCTACAGGAACATTTTAAAACTTTCCCCCCTCCATTTCCCCAGATGCTCGTTCTTTAATTAGCTACTTGAATTCTTTGACACCCTCAGAAACTGATTTTTAATCGCACGCGTCATCCAAATCGGCCGGAGAACACGAGCATTTACAAACCAGTACTACTTAGGATCAGAAACTTTGCCTTCCATGTAGTATGTCGCCAAAGGTTCGGAACCGAACCAATAACCAATATTGTAAGGCAAAGAATAATTGCCTACCGATTTTTTTTAATATCGTCTATTCCCTTTGGGAAATGAAATGACGTCACGGCATTTACTTTTATTGATTTGTCCTATTTATCTGATAAACATAAATGTCGAGATAAAGTAAACGATGTGCTTACGAAATGTCATTAGAAAAGAAGTTTCTAATATTATTTGTCTAATACATGAGTCTTATTCAAGAAAGATGGCAAATTGTTAGAGCATTTACTACCACGCGCGAACTGAATTCAAGAAATCGTGAATATACAACTGTTGACCAAATATTCAACTTTTGGTAAAGATATTTACCAAAAGTGTATTCTCTTCTTCTACTACGCGTTATTCCCGCTTCCCATGCAGGGTCCGCGTGTTACTTTAGATGCGACTTCTTGTTAGTACTACTCCCAACCGACCCGTCGCCTGGTCTGCCGCTGGGGAGGATATATTTTTGACTGTAGAGGCGTATGTTCACGGGGACAGTTTGCCTGTTTGCGGGATGAAAAACGCCAGATAAACTGGCGGAAAAAACCCTACTGACCATGCCCAAGAGCAGCTAACTTGGCTATGCCTGAGGAAGATCCTCAAATTCCTCACGTCTACAACGGGAATCGAACCTGGGACACTCCTTCCCCAGGCATATGGTTGCAAAGCCACTAGGCTAACCGCGCGGTCGTTTACCAAAAGTGTATTGTTGGAGGTAAATCTCCAACGAAGCATCCCCCATTAAGAGTAAATTCCATATCTCTCTTTGTTTCCCAAATTTTAAAACCTTACAATTCGCAACACTGAAGTAGTATTCCCACTCCAGTGCCCATTCATCAGTCTATTCACGTCTTCTTGTAAGGCCACAACATCTGCTGTTCATACTCCTCATAGTTCGTCCAACTTTCCATCATCTGCAAACACTGTACAGTATATTCTCCGTTCAGATCTTCCTCAACATCATTAACCTACAGGTTTAACAGCAATGGCCCTAAAGCAGACCCCTGAGGCACACCACTAGTGACTTTCCTCTTCTGGGCTATTGCTTCCCCCAATGCACGATTTGTTGAGACCTATCAGACAGCTAATCTCCAATCCAATGCACTAGTCTAATACCCAACCACATCTGCTCTAGTTTGACTGTCAACGTACCATGCGGTAATCTATCGAAAGCCTTTGCAAAGTCTGGTGTATCCATCTCCCACGTCCAGTGCTGCCATCACCTTATTGTAATAAGCAAGTAGATTACTAAAACATGACCTCCCTTTAGCAAATCCGTGCTGTCCTCCATCAAAGATAATACCATTGTTGTCAACCGAATTCTGGATCCGGATTCGCCTTTCCAACACACACACACACACACACACGCACACGCACGCACACACACACACACACACACACACACACACACACACACACACACACACACACACACACACACACACACACACACACACACACACACACACAGAGGGACATTTGTTCTCAAATTTTTTTTTCGCTACATCAGGGACAGTTTTTTAAAATGTCTGGGTTGAAACTTGGACATTTGAATACTCTGGTGGCATGCTCAGATGCGTAATTAATGAGAATGCAAGCTTTGCCATCAAGGAATGCACAAACAGATGAAAACAAACGCACACAATAAGCCAACGGTTGATTTGCAATACTTAGCTAAGGATAAAACAAACCAAAAAAAAAAAAAAGTTTACGAAACGAATGCGTTGATGGCCGCCTTGTGGCATTCCGGGGAAACTCACTTTCATCGAGAAAATGTCTGCTTTTGCAAGGTTACTACGAAGCCTAAGCAAAGTTGCCATTGAAGTTCATTGTAACGGAACTTGAATTTATTTACTCGTTTCTGTTTGGATTCAGATGTATAGGATTCAAAATTAATTAATTAAAGAAATAAAGATCTTCAAAAAAAGACGTGGAGAAAAGTAGTTTAGCAGTGATGCTGGACTTACGTCATTGCTTCATTTTCACATAAGCTGTGGAATTTATAATTTTTTTTTTTTTTAAATTCCAGATGAATTTCGTCCTTTTAGATGATCGGCTGTGTGGAAGAGGGGAATATTTTCCCGAGAATCTGTTTCTCCCTTTATAAGACTCCATCATCCATTCAGGTTTTATTGTTGGTTTAAAAGATTGTTTTTTAAAGTAATTTTCGATACGATACGATGACAAACATTATTTCATGAACATTATCAATTCATGTGTTCTTAGGCTAGTGTGTCTATTTTGCCAGAAAAGCAATCCGAGTTCCTAGAAGGGAAAATCTTGCCGCCTTCTTACGATACCAGCTAACTTACCTTACGAAAAGAAAAGCACTTACAAACATTCCTCCCGTCGGATTGAAATTATCTAAACCGACAGAACACGTGTTCCTCTAACTGAGCCGTGCAAGTTTTGTCTGTGCATAATAATAAATAATTGGGAAGTTTCATAAAGGTTCCCCATTGACAGTAGTGGATTTAGGAGAAAGGCGCAGTGCAAGACTGGACGAGAAATCGTAGACATCGACAAGGTTTTTTTGTACTCGGATATAATGAAGAGAGGGTGCTTAAGTTCGGGATCCTTAGGGTTTAAGGGCCTAGAAAGATGTCAATTGTAGTCTGTAAATTATTAGGTCTCCAAGCAAATAATTTAACCACCCTTTTAATTAATCACTTATCACGTGATCTCCTTTTCAGCGGAAGCAGAGTCCACTTCATCCCCCCCCCCAGTTGTTTGTAGCATACTCTAAGCTCAAAGCTAGGAGGATTCAGTATTTCTGTCTGTTAACTGTGTGTGCGTGCGGGTGTGTTCCTGTCTCCAATCACTTTGCCTGTTTTTTCGGATGAAAAACCCGAGATTCCCGGAGGAAAAAATCCTGCCACCACCGTATGAGACTTCAAACTCGCCTTCAGTTTACAAAAATTCTTCGTGTCTTAGACTAGGTTCGAACTGCGGTTCTTCCAGTCGGAGGGCAAATGTCGTGTGTGGTTTTGGTTTTTGGAGTCCTCCTGGAATATGTCCTGTTATACGGAACACTTTCATCCCTACGGATGGGCTCCTACAAGAGGACTTTCCACTAAACACGATTGTGATATTTCAAGGAACACACTTCGCTCAAAAAGGGCTCAACCTTCGTAAATCAAAAGAAACTGAAGTAAACTAAAATGAGAAGGAGCTAATCTGTTAACGAATAAACCTTGCTTTGTGTTAAACGATTGATGCAGACATCCAGCATATGTTTAATTAAAGCATATTTTGCAACATTGTAAATTTATTAACTGATAAAAATTCATTAAAAAGAAAAAAAAAAAGATGACAGTAATATTTTTTAAAAATATTTTGTATGATTTCCGATAGAGGGCAGCTGGAAATGACGTATATATCATTGCTTGCACTATATACATCTATAATATGATTACCGAAGCGTTATTAGACATCTACCAATTAACCAATGCATTTTGATGAGTTGTCAGTGGCTGTGAATACAAAGTGCATTCTTAGGTCACCTCATCGTCTTAAAAGAAGGAAGCAAAACGCTTCGTGAAAATATTAAGATAATAGGAGGGGGGGGTGGAAGCAGGTGAATCATGGAAGGTAAGCGTGTTAGGAAACGATTCTTTCCACTATAAACTGTTCTTCTAGAGAGGTAAAAAAAACAAGGAAGTGGAAATCGCCCAGTAGTTTCTGCGCTGTCCAAGGAAGAGGATTAAGAAGCGTGTCACGGAAGGATGCAAATAAGGCATCCCTGGCGAATAAGGTCAGATATCGTGGAGGAAATATTAATGATGCGCCGGTGAGGAAGTTAATTCCGAGGTCACAGAGAATATGTAGCTCCGCAAGGGTCGGGTAAAGAGTTCACTGTCCTTGAAGATATTCCTCACTTATACGCTCATGAAAGATAATAAACAGAAGTCAATTAAACTGGAGACAAAGAGAGAGAGATAGAGATTAGCATTTGTTTCAAATGCCATTATTGAAACTGTTGTATTTATGAGACGAGCTGATTTATGACAGAAAGGCTTTCCCAGGGATCTCTCTCTCTCTCTCTCTTTTTATAACCCAAGCAACTAAGGCTATGCGATCAGTGTATCATGTCTGTAAATTGTGTATTCCTCTGTCTGGATGAAAAACCCAAGTTTCTGTGGGGAGAAAAGCTGACTCTATATGAGACCGGCTAACTCACCTTCAGGCGAAAATCGCTGATAAACGTTCCTCGCATCCTAGACGGGATTCTAATCCAAGAGTTTCAAACCAGTGCGGGACCGAAATCGAATTGTTAATACAGGATTTTATCTGGTTGTGATGAATGCAATTTTTGGGTTTAGTTAAGTTTAATTCCAGTTTTTCTCACAGCACAGGAGAGAGAGAGATCCATACACAACGTTGCAGTTGAAAAGCGTCGAATATTTGTGAATTCCTGAAATTTGTCAAATCCGACCAACAGACTGTGAGTCGAATGGATGTTGGTGAATTTTCTTAGATGAACTCCGCAACCAAGTGTGAGACTCCACCTTACTTAATGGAAGAATGAATTGGATTCTGGAAAAGTTATTTGTTTGGTTTCTAGAGCAGGGTTCCCAACTAATCTGAGTCTTTTTGTCCCCACCCAGCAGTAATTAGAATGTACGCTAGTTCTGTAGCGTTTTTTTGGTGGGGTTCAGCAGAAAAAATAAAAAACAGATAAACAATAACTGTTTCTCTTTGATATAAAGTAATTGGTCTTCAAATGGTGAAGTTGCATTCCCTCAGAGGGAATACACATAAGAGTATGGGGGGGCATCACTTGTAAAAAAAAAAAAGGGGGGGGGGGAATGACGAAAAAATCAGCTAATGCGTTTTATTCCCTTATAAGAGAGTAGGCGAAGCCGCTTAGCCTCATCTAACTTTTGGAGACTGAGTGGGCTGTTCAATCTCCGCTGGTAGCCAATCAGAAATGGCGGGCCATGACTATCACTAATTTTAAGGACCCCCAGTGAAGAGACTGACAGACAAGTGCTATTCACTATTGTAATTTTATATTTTGAAAATTAAGTAAAAACAACTAGTTTAACTGTTTATTTTTCTAACGCAACTTACAACATACTTAAGTCTTTCGCTCCCACATTCAAAATCTGCAAGTGGTTTCGATGCTCGCATGCATCGTGAATCTGGCGTAAAAAATGCGAATAAACGTTTTTTAACTTGACCACGATTTGATTGGTTTCACTTCATTCAGTTTGAAATTCGGATAAAGTTATTGGCAAGCAGGTTGAAGAGAAAGAGTGCGTACTTTGTTTATCAAAAGATGGGTTAGAAGAAGGTAAGATTAGTTTAAGGAAATAAAAAACTCAGAGAAACACTTTTCCTATTTCAGTTAGCATTTTCACAAAATGAAATGTTTCGAATGACGAAAAAGTTCTCAGTGGTGACCCTTTTTAAATCGCTCTTCCGACGAAAAGTTGAAACCGGGGTGGGCTGAGTTTAACTGGGAGATCAAGCAGTTTCCTGTCATTCCAGGAATCCGAAATATGGCAATGTCGCCATATCAAACGATAAAATCATCTGCTATCACCCCCCCCCGTCCACTGCTACTTGGTGGTGGCATATCAACGTTTATCTGCCACCAGAAATCCTTCTGCCACTTCCTTATATTACGCAAGTAACCCATCAACTGGACTCTTGGTTTTCCCACAGCCGCTCTCAAACTAAGAAAACGTTCAAGTCGCTCTTCCTTTTCTTGGCCATTTTTCCGGCAAAACACAGAACAGGGTGAACAACCTCTTGAACACAGGGAAGACCCAGAAATCCCATCCCACTCGCAGTTGAGTATTTCGTCACAGAAAGTTCATTCTCTCTCTCTCTCTCTCTCTCGGTGAATTCATTCAAACTCCACAGGAGGAACGTAAACGGGAAGAACAAGTTTATTGACACTTTCCGTATGTTTTACGACGTACTAGAGAAATGGTTACGGAACCTTGTATTCGTCATCGCTGGTGTTTTCCAGGATAACGGATTTAGAAAATCTCAGTGCGACAAGCTGCATATCGAAATCACGCATTTCCACTGACAATAAATTAATTCGCGTCTTTCTTTTTGAGTGATTTTATTTAATTATTTTCCTTAAAAGTGCTTAATTTTTTTTACGTACATTTTTGCTTATGTGCGATTTAGGTTCTCCATACAACCTAAATTGTGTGTTTTTGTTTGCTTGCTAAGTGGGAAGATCGTAATTTCTACGCTTCATTTACTTCGTTGGATTGATTACCGTTTTCAGCCTTCTGATCCAAAAACGTGCCCTTAATGCATCGCTGAAACAATTGTTATTTGCCCCGAAACATTTCTTCTACTTTTCTTTCACTTCTCGTCCTTCACTTGAATCCTGTTTCTACACTATTCGAGATAAGCATCAGGCATATCGCAATTGGTTTTCATCAACATCTTCGTTTAATTTACTATAAACGTTTGTCTGTAAATTATCAGTGAAGTTAAATTTGAAAAGGAAGTAAATAATCATCTAAATGGCGGGATGGTTTGTTTGGCCAACAGTATTGTTCTTAACCCTTTTTTGTCGAATCCTGCCACCGCGTGTTTTGCATCAGGTTAGTTTCTGCATCATCACTCCTAAAAAAAAAATCCTCCCGACACTTTATGCGTTATTTTCTTCTCTCTAATCCTCGCATTTGTGATTCAAGTAAACGCTAGCACATTGTTTTAAAAGAATATCTTTTATTCTTTTATCGCATAAAAGAATATCTTCGTCGTCGCCATCATGCGTTTCAAGGATTTAGGCTTATAAATAAGATGTTTATATGTTTAGGTCCAACTGTGCTGAAATTATCGGGTGAGGTTTGAATAATATGATAAGTATTGATATTCAAAATGTGGGCGGACCCAATTGGACGATACGCTCTGTCAAGGTCTACGGAAGAAATGCATTTCTCTGTATTTCCTCCTTTAATTTAATCTGATTAAGCTGAATTTTTCGAGTGACAATAATAAGAAACAACCATGTTTCGGATTTTTTTTTTTTAGAGATCGGTTTAACGACGAGACTTGTAGAAATGTCGGCGGTAAAAAAGCGACATCTCAGCCCCGTCCGCCTTTCGCTTTATCCCATAAGGCTGAATTGTTCAGAGGAAACTAAAGAAATATCAGAAACAGCAATTCCAAACTTCCTCGAGATCTTCTGAACCATGCGACTGATAGTCAAGGTATTTGCGAACAAGAAAAAGAAAAGCGACGCTTCCGGAGCGTTTTTCGACATTTTTAAAGTTTTGATTTCTTTCATTAGATTTAGTGATTCGAATTTCGCCGGGTTCTGATGAACACCCTCGTTGAATGAATAAGAAAGTGAGTAAAACTGACAATATTTGACTTAGAATGGAACTCCATCAGGTGTGCAATTATGGTTCTAATCTCATCCTGTAATAAGAAGTTCACTGCAGTGTTTGGCTTGAGTGAAACGACCCGATCGCACCAGGAAACCCTGTGATGGGATTCTCTTTTCAATCGGAAGTGATTCACTAATGAAACTTCGTGTGACGCATTTTATTTGCTAAAAGATCGCACGCCATAAGAGAATGAGACGCACTAGACGACGAGTTCGTCTTGAGCTGGAAAACCACGCTGTCGAAAGGATGGAATTTTCGCTTATCAGCTGTTGAGGAATCTCACTTCCTTTGGGCAGCATAACTTAACTGAATTCTGTTAAGATTTTTTGAAAGCACGTGGATTCGATTCGATTCCGTCTAGGAAGCGAAGAACCTTTATAAGGGCTTCTTCACTTGAAGGTGAGTTGGTTGTCTCAAACGCATGAACCCAGAGTTCCTTTCCGCCCTGGGACCAGGGCCGGCTCTACCGAAGGTGCAAGACGTGCATTTGCACGGGGCGACAAAGTTAGCATAAACTATACGAAAAATAAGGGAGAACGGGTGGCAAAATATGCCACTGCACGGGGCGACAAAATTCCTAGGGGCGACCCTGCCTGGGACAAGGGATTTTTATCCAGCAAAAAGATAAACCTGCTAGAAGTCCCACGCAATTGCTAGACACAATACGCCGTCCTTAGTTGATTCGTCCATCACTCCAAATAGTTTGTATTTTTGTTTATTTTTCTAGCAGATCAAAAACCCTTCACGCATCCGAAACTATTCAAAGTAAGCAGACGATAATTAACTTTTAAACAGTTTGTTTGAAACTTTTTAAACGTTAATTTTTTTTAAATTTTAAACATTTTTTAAATATTTATAAACCTACCGCTAACGAGAAAAAACTTAGGCAAGAGAATTGCTTTGATCCAGGAGTTCCTCTATCAGTCTTTTATGATCGCTTTTGATTGAGGGCTTCAATGGTCTGTTTTGAACTGTTGGTTCTCGTCAGAACCTAAGCAAGAAACCCTTTGAATACTTCGGACATTTCCTGTGTGAAAGTTATAAAAGTTAAGATAAAAAATTTAAGTTAAAAACTTAAGTTTTTAAAAGATAAGAAATCTCTGAGTTGCAACGTGTTGTCTAAGAAGTCGAAATACGTTTCGATGGGTGTTTTCGCTATTGCATGAATTCTGAAGCAAATAAATAAATAAACAAAGAAAATCAGATTGATCGCAGTCGGATGTGTTTTAATGAAATCTTCAGAGTGCGCACCAGAAATTTACATCTCCGAAGTTTGTTTCCTCATCTCCGAATCTTGAACGGTATTTTCGTTATTTCTACATCATCTGCCAATCAAGTGAAATGCACGTGACTTAGAAACACACCGCTGACAAGTGCTCGGCGTGCCTTAATTTCGGCGTGGAAGACTCTTCGTTGAGACTACGGGTTCGTAACTGTACATTGTTCGCTCACTCCACGTCACGCTACAGCTTCAAGAGGCACGGACTTCGCGACGAACTGGGACTCCTGCGAAGAAGAAGACGGGGCGACTGGGTTCGACACTACGGGTCTCTGTTTCGAAAGGGCGTTGAAAAGTTGAGGATGGAAATTATCAAAACCTTGAAAACCAAGAATAGGTTCATCGAATCCAAGTTCGCCATCGTATTCGTCCGTTTCGTAAGATCCATGGTCGTTATGGAAACTGTTGGTCGGACTGTCACCGGGGTATATTCCTCCTCTGATCACCTCGAAGTTTCCGCTTCCTAATATTCCGTACCCGTAGCGCCTGGCTTCGGAGGCGTAGAAATAAGGATTTTGTCCGTATCCGAAGTGTCTTCCTTCGTTGCGAGGTTGAGGACGATAAGACCGAAATCCACTGAAATCGGAAGGATCGTGAAATTGGTGCCTGACGTAAGGGAATTGCGCTTCCGGACTGTCAAAAGGACTGGACAGCGGATAAAAGCCTGTCGCGGATGCGTGGGAACCAGGGGTGCCGTAGTGATGGCCAATGCGGGTTTTTCTCGCGCTGTAGATGTCAGTTTGGGGATGAGAACGCGAGTTGAAAGAAGAAGAATAGCGGGGGTTAACTGCGCTCTCTTGCGCTAGATAATTATCCACTTCTTGGGATGATGCAGAAGATAGTTTTTCATGGACGTCAGAAGATTCTTTGACATGACGACGAATGCGGCGGCGAGGAGGAATAATACGCAGCACTAAAGGACGCTTCATTTGAAAACTCTCAATAATCAGCGTTGATTGCGGTTGAAGAATTAGATTTTTCGGAAGAGAGCCAGCATTGGACGGATTCAAACGAGTAACCGTATGGGGGCGGTGGTGATCATCAATACCGTGATCTGCAATGAAACTGGATGAAACGGAATCTCCAACATTAATCTGACCTCTGGGATCCACGTTGCTGAAGCTTGGATAAGAAGGAAATAATACAGGAGAAGGAACATCGGCATTCTTTAAGGTCTTTGCTAACAGTTGCTTGGGAAAGGTGCGATTTCGTTTATCTACTCTTTGAGGATTGGGTTTAACATCCAGCAAGTGAGGTCTTCCAGACTTGGTTGACACAAACGTACCTTCAGGGGTAACATAAACGATCGGTTTTGCATTTGGAGTGTTGTCACTATAGTATGGGGGTCCTGGTCTGGAGGCAATCGTGTCATTATAGGAAGCAGGAGGGACAAACATCGCAAGAGTTCTTTGGTCCCTTTTATTACTGGGGGCTGGTGGTGGTGGCGATGACTTTTGTAACTGGTCGAAGAATCCAAATGGCCAACCGACTTTTTTTGTATTACTTTGTTTACGTGGTGGTTTGGGAAAGTCCATGTTTCTCAACGGTGATTCTGCAGGTGGCGGTTCATCGGCTTCTGGTCGAAGGAATCCCGCACCATCAAAAGTAAGTTCTGGTGCGACGTCTCTTGTTCCATGTGAAGGAGCAGAAAACCCGGGAAGACCACTAGCCGAGAAATATTCACCTGGCGCGTGGTCTCTCCCGTTGCCTTCGACAAAGTGGATGTCCGAGGTTTCTGAACCGAAGTTGCGATTAGAAGTTTCGTCGAACTGAACGAAATGTCTGTCGTCGTCATCATCAAGAACATACGCTCCTCGTTTCTGACGTGATTTTGGTTGAGATAAGTTTTTATCCGCTGTCAGCTTCAAAGATTTTTTGTTTCCTATTTGACCGCTCCTGACTGGGAACTTATCGGTATTCACTGGCGAAGAGGTTTGTTCTAATGTCGAAGGTTGCAACTTAACAGAGGCAAATGCTTCTGAAGACTGGCGATCATTTTTCTTTAAAGAATCGGTCTCTAGTTTTCTGATTGAGTTCCGCTTGTCTTCAGAGGATGTCGGCTGCCTTTCTGATGACAGATGAGAAGATAAGGAGGAAGGTGAAGATCGATAAAATAGTCGGAGATCTCCGGGATAAGCAATTTGAGCAGGAAGGGGAATATGAGTGGCTGGAATGATTCTCGGTTCCTCGATAGGAATGATATCAGCAGACGACTCGTCTTCAGAACTCTCTTGGTAGATTACTTGTCTTCTATCTAACAAAGACAAAAAAGACTTCATGTATTTTTTACTTTGTTTCCTTAATAAATATTTCATTTTAAGGAACTCGCAATGCTTTAAATATAATCTCTGATCCCCACCCCCCCTTCTGCATTGATAAACAGAAATAAAAGAAAACTTTCTATATTCGTAATACTGTAGAATACTTCAGTAACTGCATAAGGAACGAGTGTCCGTCGACCTCCTGAAAGAAATATTAATTACTAGAAACTTCTCATCAAAACCACACTTTAAAAACTACAGATTACTAGAAATCCCATTATTTCGCAGATATATTGATCAAACATGGACCACTACATAACTGCTTTCAAATTCACTGAATGCCATAAACTCTTCATCCCAAGGAAACCCAATTAATCACTGGTAGATCCAACAACAGTCACTTCAACAGTGTGTGTGTATATATATATATATATATTAGTCTCTATATATACATATATATATATATTACTACAGCGATACGTTTCAACTGTATACGACTAGTTTAAATCATGTAGTATATAAATACATGGTGA
Organism: Typopeltis vanoorti; assembly: GCF_054136105.1. Lineage (NCBI taxonomy): Eukaryota > Metazoa > Arthropoda > Arachnida > Uropygi > Thelyphonidae > Typopeltis > Typopeltis vanoorti. The sequence goes on along the minus strand of NC_143568.1, from coordinate 684,627 downwards.
ATAACCAAACAACTCTCCTCCTGCTGTATAATTCTTTCATTAAGTGAAATGAAATTGTATTACATGATGAAATGAATTAATATTTAAAGCAAGATTACAATTTATATCCTTTTGCTATCTTCGAATCGAAGATAGCAAAGGCCTTATATCTCGTTAAAATACGATGTCTTTGAGTTTCTTAATCCCACAACAAATTTGTGTTTTCAGTCGAAATCGCAGTAGTGATGGATGGTTAGCGATATCAGTTCTTTACTTCTTCCAAAATTTAAAAACACTTGAGTTCGTCCTATTTGAAAAGCAGTCGATCCTCTCCGAACATGAGAGAAAGTACAACATTAGTGTGGTGTTACATCTTTATGCACTGTCTTCCTCTGTCAAGTATTCTGAAAAATGACTTATTCTTCGGCAGGGAAATCCCGTGTTCAAATTACTCCAACGACACCGGGAACTTCTTTTCGAATAATTCTGGTAGAAGGAAGTGGACGGGATTCTTCCACTCGAAAACAAACTCATACAACAGCTTAAGTCTTGTCTTGTGGTCTTGGCTGTTTTGGAGTAAGCTTAAATAACTCAATACCACAGTAGCCACGACTACCTGGGGCAATGTTACTTGTGGGATCTGACGTATACATAAGTCAGAAAACGTCTTCTTTGTGGAAAAATGGTGTAATATTGGAGTAGTAGTGAAATGGAATGGGATATCTTTCACAATGTTTTTATGATTGCATTGCACGTAGTGACAACCCCATGAGTTCTTTATCTCTGAGTGCTCGAATCCAACAGTGAAATACTCCAAGGTCCATGGAGAGGGAGAGTATTTACAAAAGTTTCCGATCATGAGATGAGCTGAAGTAATATATATATATATATATATATATATATACCGGGTGATCCGAAAGTCACAGAAAAAATAAAAATTCAATAATTCAATTCGAAAGTATAGACAGTAGCGCGATGCGGTTTTCACAGAAATACACAGAAAGACATGGGATTTTTTTAATAACGAAAAGTGTTATTACCAGAATGGTTACATTTGCCACCGACAGGTAGCGCTTCGGTTGTGTCAGTAGTTTGTGCAGTGGCGCAGCACGGTTCGCAACACAGCTAGGATTGCAAATGTTCAATGTGACGACCGTCATTCATGAGAATGGACGTCAGACGTGGCACGACACCCTGCACAGCATCGAAGAGGGTTTCAGCTGTAATTCCTGTCACACGATGGCGAATAGCTTCTTTCAACATGGCTAATAACGTCGGCCGACCTCTGTACACCCGTGATGACTTCAAGTAGCCCCATAACCAAAAGTCACAAGGTGTAAGGTCTGGAGAACTTGGTGGCCATTCGTGCGGGAAAGAGCGACTGAGGACACGGTCATCGCCAAATGTCGATCGCAGCAGGTGCTGGACAGGACCTGTGATGCGCGGAGGTGCTCCATCCTGCATGAATGTTAGACTATGGAGCGCTTGCCTCTCTTGCACATTCGGAGTTCTGATGATACAGCTCAACTAAAAGTGCTTTATCTCGTAACGATGACGTACCTCACCTTGGCTGCACGTTTAACTTCAGTAATAAACGTTAAATGCTGAAAGTTTACTACATCTGAAATTTACGTACTCACGGTTTAAATAGTGACAGTTAACAGCTCCGGGACCTCTACAGCACCACCTGTTGGTGACAAATGTAACTATTCTTGCAATAAAATTTTTCGTTATTAAAAAAAAATCCCATGTCTTTCTGTGCATTCTGTGAAAACCGCATTGTGCTATTGTCTATACTTTCGAATTATTGAATTTTTATTTTTTTCTGTGACTTCTGGATCACCCTGTATATATATATATTTTTTTTTTGTTGAAATTAATTTTCAAACATAAAGTAACGTAAAAAAAAATTGAATGCTTCCATTTTTTTTAGTGTAGAACTATGTTTAATCTTAATACCTAATCGAGACAGGCCTTTCTAGAAAACCGTTAAATAATGCCGATTCAGTGTACTGAATCAGATCTGAAATCACTTGAACAATTCTCGACTATGGAAGTCATCACACGAATTAGATTCTCACAAATTCTGCATCGTACCTCGTGCAGCCGTCACTACTCAAGCGGGCAACCTCAATGTATCAGGATGATACTGCACTACCTTGTCGAATAACTATGCCATGTGGGTGGTAGGAGGGGGAGAAGAACACACTTAAAGGGGGGAAGTGTGGAAGGGAAGAATTCCACATCCCGTTTAAAAGACTCTGAACTGGCTGGAGTTTAAGTTTTATTTCTTTCAAAGGTGGTCCAACGCAAAAGGTGAGCGAAGAAGAGACAAGGAGAACAGGCTAACACATCCCATTTTCACGTGACAGTAAACAAAATGAACGGGTATGAAAGGTGCAAAGGTCAATGACGAAGAACTAGAGCTTAATACAAAGCCGGGCGGCTGCCTCGTGTTCTTTCATGTTGATCATATAGAATGAGAAAACGACGGAGTTACTGGAGCGATTCCCGCTGGGTTACAAACCGTGGAGTTACACCTCGGGGATGCAGCCAACCGTAACTATGGCAACTCCCTCGATGCTGACGATTTTTTTTGCGCGTATCTTTATCGTGACACGATGGCGGTGGATAGAAAAACTAACGACTCTCTTTGATCGCTAAATGCTATGCAAAAAATCACGCGAGCGTGTTAAAAATTGAGTTATTCATGCAGATGTTTTGAATAAATCTTTTCAGAAGAATAAACCCTCGTGCTGGTTTCTTTTCAATTCAAGTCATTATGCACCATGCGACACCGATATCACAGTACAAATATTTCTCTTCAAAGGCATGGAATGACTGGTTCATTTAACAGATATAAAGGCCACAATGCAGAAGAATGAAGTGGAGTCATTCTGCGCGTTTATATTTATTATCCGCCTCATGGTGCTGTTATTTCCCCTCTTTTCCATGTTTTGCGTAATTAAGTTAATTTATATCGATAAATGATTAATGTTGACTATAATACACTTTACTTTATATCGTATCAAGATATAAACTTTCGAAATTGAAATAATATTTGAAATAAATAACATTTTATAATAGATACAATTAAATATACTTTATTTTTAGATTGTATTAATTAAAATATTCATTTTAATTATAATGAGTGCCGCGCGCAAGAGAGAGAAGTGTTTGCCAAAATAAAAAAAAAATTAGGAATCTCCGAATTGTACAATATTAATAATAATAAACCTTTAGAATATTATGTTTGTATTCTACGCTGTAAATGTCAAATAATATCAGCCATTCTACAGACCATTCATATATTTTAATGAGAAATCTGTATTGTTCGAGATGAATGCAACAAAATCAGGGGGAAATTAAGAAAATACGGACGCTTTAATGTAATGTTTCGATTTTCTTCGAAATAACTCTGCGCTGTACATTTCGGGGGGGAAAAAATGAATGATATCGTTCTTTTTGCTGTTCACTGATGAACGATGTTGTCGAAGTGACAAGGGGACATAGTCGTCTTGAATAATCCATACTTTACTTTCAAAACGATTTTTTGTTTGTTTGTTAGCGATTGTCGTTCAATATTTCTATCCATAAATGTTTTCATTCGTAATAATGCAATTTTACAGCTCGAATTGTGATAGAACACATTTCGTGAGAGTTATTCGAACCAGTATAAACAGGAATTTGTGGAATTCTTGCCAGTGCCATCCTAGATGAACTAAAGTTACTTGATGGATGCAAAACCGATGAGAATGATGGTGATAATAAAACACTACAACCTAGTTGTAAATAGGACTTTTAGATTCATGAATGATGTTATACATTCATCAACTCCATTAATATCCAGCTCAGGTTTGAAGAAGACATTTTAAGTACACGACATGATCTGGCTTTAGTTGTTTACCTTTTCGTATCTGATCAGCTCTCAGTACGAAAAGGAACGAAGAGAAAATGAAATTACTCTTCTACACCCATTCTCTCTGTCTGTTATTTTGGAGCAGGAATCCAAGTGGATGGTAGTTGGCTGAGGCCTGTAACTACAAAGTTTGGAGGAAATCAGGAGAAGGATAATTAATGCACTGCAAATGTAAATAAATATCTAACCATAGAAATATCCGTTGAAAAGTATCTTGCAGAATTTAAACGCCTATAGGAGAAGGAATGGAGTTAACGAGAGATGTCACTAATTACTTGCTCTCTCTTCTGAAGGTAGTCAAAAAACTTTAGTGAGATTTTAGGGGAACCATTCCATATGTGTGAGAGCATTCTATGATTGAGAGGATTTGGGATTTACAGAAAAGTCCATAGTTCTTTCGAATTAAAATTATTTTTGAAGCGAAAGAGAAATGGATTTCTGGAATACCGAGGAACCCACAGTTGTGACATGGTTATGTTAACAAAGATTACAGGTTAAAGTTATTTAAATCCTTAAATGCCATCAGTTTATGAAATATTACATAAACTGATTCCCCCCCTTAAAAATAAGCTGAGAGTGAACTTTATTTGTATTGCAATTAACTTCTTTTTCTATTGGGGAGCAGATAAATATCTGAAAATCATCATTTAAGGAAATGGTGGTAGTATTCTTGAATTGTTTTTTCTGTAGCGCAAGATTTGTCAAGCGCAAAAGTTTAGTATAAGTGCAAAACTATAAACTGGATTTGCAACAGTTGAGAAACTTACAATGAGTCAGAATAAATGAAGGAGCAGGACTTTGAGACACTCCCGCAAATAGTTGTAAATGGTATAATGACCCTGGCCACCCTGAGATGTGTTGAGCAAACAGAGAAAGAACTGATAACCAGAATACAAAAAGTGAGATAAGAAACCGTGTGATGGGACTTACTCAGAAGGCCTTTGTGCTGAATCCGAATCCAGAAAGTAAGCCAAAAGACGTTTTTCTGGTACAACAGCAACGAAATTCCCAGAGGCCATTATATTAATCACAAGAATATTATACCTGCAGAGAAATGCGCGCTTATGGCATTTCTGTTTTTGTAACTTTAGAGAGTACTACACAAGACAACATCCATACTATCATATTTTTACATCTTAAGATAATTCGATAAATAGATTCTATTTTTATTCAGATTTATTTTAAATAAGAATCACTGAAAACACAATCACTTTAACACAAAAAAACACGATATTTTGGTGTTAAAGGACTGATTTGAATAAAAATATTTAAAAAAAATTAAAATGTGATGTCAAATACACATTTGAGACGTGACATTATTCTACTCATTGTTCCAGCGTGTCACATTTCCCAAACTCCCCAGCCCACCACCACACGAAGAGCGTAACATCATTTAAAGATGGCCACAAAGAAACCTGTCCGTCAACAATCTTGAAATCAGTGTCATCCTTAACCTGATCTTATGGTTTAGTAAACGCAGAAATAATTTTCACCTGCTCAGTGAAAGCATCTCCTTCTTAGAGAGGGAGGGGAAGATCTTCTTTGAAAGTCAAATATACGTTCTCATATGATTCACGTGGATTGCCTAACGGCACACTTTAATAGAATCGTTTTCATTACTTCTTTATCCTTTTCTTTGAAGAGTTACTTGATTAGTTACAGCTGTATTTTTTTTTTCTTAAACAAACTGAAACTGGTTTGATAACCGGTGTCAGACTTTTTTTCTTATTGCCTAAATTACGCCTTTAAATACAGTCCATCTGCTGCTAATATGTTCGAAGATGTTTTAATTGCAGAACGTGCTTAGAATTTATGAAAAAGATTTCAGAATTATATTTGTTCCCTACAAAGATCTCAAATAATGATAAATGGATGTAATTGCAAAATATCGCTTCTTGAAGGAAGTGCTTTTCAGTCACTTTGTGAATCGGTATTAATTTTTCAAAAATTTAGCTCTTCAATCCGGAATTAAGATTAGAAAACATTAGTACATTTATACAAAGAGGGATGCACGCGTGTCTCTGGGGCCTCGCAGTGTTGTTGGAAAGACGAATGCAACACGTGCCCTTTAGTTCGGATGAACCAGGTTCAAATCCCATCGATGATGCGAAGAATTTTTAGAGGACTTAAAACCGAGGATAATTTAGTCGGGTTCTTACAGGAGTGATATGGTTTTATTTCCTGTAACACTAACTTTCATGCTACAAAAATAGACAAACCAGCTGTAAAACACACAATTAACAGACATAATATACTGGCCTAATAATCTTAGTTGAATCAATAATCCAACTAATCTCACCGCAGTCTCTTCGTTGGTCACTTCCGGTTTAGATTAGCTCCTGTCAATCCGATTACAATGAGTTATTGCCGCGCTGTACACCAGGGCTCGCATAAGCAAATAATATCTAGGTTGACATAACAGCAAGCAATAATAGCATATTAATATTTTAGGGAAGGATTATTCTAATAATAATAATTATTATTAATGACATGTAGCATTTCTGATCTCTTGTGGGTATCCAAAAAATATTAGCACCAAAATTACTTTGTAGGTCGGCTAAGAATAAGATAATTCTTAAGCAAGAGGTGATGTAAGTTAGAGAGATTAAGATCACCTACCACTTAACGACGTTTGAAAATATTCAAGTTGAAATGCAGATGCTATCATTTCTCACACCGTGAGAACGCCGTGCTCACCAACAAACGACAATTTTTTTTTAAAAAAAGATCAATTCGTAAAAAGAGTTAACAAGAGTTTGAGCAGGTACTGTATTACAATAACAGAGAATTTTATTATTATTACGTGTCATCTTCAAGGAGTCCAAGAACGAATTAACACCACGTTATTATAAAACCACGTTATAAAAGGCGAATTAACACCACGTTATTCACCATATTGCAGAGGTGATACATAATTTATAAAGTAAACAAAAAAACGAAAAACAGAAATTTCTTGCAATAACTACTAAATATAAATATAAAATAATTTTATCTGCTTATCGTTTGGATGACAGCAAACCATGCATTGACTACTCTGCTACCTGGTGGAAGCAAATCTACTGTTGACATGGGAAAAGAAACATGTCTGTCGTCAAAAAATGAAATCCTAGATTTTTGTCAAAGTCTAGTAATAATAGGAATGTAAATAATTTTATGTTTCACTTTTCTCCATAATTTTGATGTATTGCTATGCATTTATGGAATGTTATTTAAAAACCACCAAACGGTAAGAAATTTTTCATTATGATCTACGCACCGATTTTAATGGTGTGCATTTATAATTACAGCGCAGATGCACTGGTAATTTTATTCACTTCGCTAATTTTTCAATAAATACGTTTTAGTACAAATAAGAATTAATTTAACGCAAATGAAAACCAGATCAAAGCAATTTTTCTCTTTCTGATGCTAGTAAAACCGTTTACAAGAATGTTCACTCAGCCTTCTAATAAAGTTCACGGTCCATTAATAATTGAGGAAAACTTTCGGCCATATTTGAAATCGACAACGGCGTCACTTCTGGAGTAACGAAGACTTCCTTAAAACATAAATAAGAGTTCTGAGACGAAATTCTTTGCCGTCAGCTTTATTCAATTTTCGCGGATAATTTCGATTCTTAAATGAAGGATGAATAATGGAAAGAGTGTAATTTCCCAATTTCAGCATCACGTTTCCTTGTAAGGATTCGAAACCAGTTGTGCAGCTATTACGTGTAATAAAGAAAGGGAGGAGGGTGGAACACTCAACTCCGATAAATTGCATTGAGCACGGAATGATAGACATGTACTCGATAAACTACACGGAAGATACTAAGAAATATAAAAAGAAGTAAATGTCCTTCCCCAATCCGCCTTGTTACATTTAAGCCAATTTGAAATAAACTGCGTAGAGCACCAGTCTCCAAAGTCCGTAACAGAATTTTGACACGAATGCAGATAGCTTTGTCGTCTGCTGTTTCCGCATTATTATTTTTTTATTTTTATTTTTTGTGGTTTCACCCACGAAAGTTTATTTATTTGTAAACTTATAGTACATTCGTATCGTGAATGAGCTAAGGTTTATTTTTCCTATTATTTTTATTAATGCTATTTATTTTTTGTTTATTTTTTTAATATATATATATATCGATTCTTAAATGAATGATGAATAACGAAAATAGTGTAATTTCACAATTTCGGAATCATACACTAACCATTCGGGCAACCACGCGGGCATATTTAAATACAATCTAAAATGGCAGGTTAATTAAATTAAATTAATCGAAATTAATTAATTTCGAAAGGGAAAATGTGAATCAAACAATATGAGAGAAATGACTCAAACGAAATAATACGAAAGGACAAAGTGCTTGTCTAGCTGGTCGAGTGTTAGCGTATCCGGTCTCCTCCAAGAAGAAACGGGTTCGACTGTCATGGTTACGGATGTTTGTTTTGCGATTGCCTTAAGGTGGGCGATGAATTTTATCCTCCATGGTTCATCACTCGGTTATTGGAGGCGCGTGAAGAGGCTTGAAAATTTTCCATGTTTGATTTCTAGAAGAGTTCCCGAATTTAAAAAAAAAACTTAGATCATTCGTGGTACTAATGTACTATAGGATTGCCAGCTTTTGTGGATGGGAAATACATAAAACATATCAATAAATAAATAAAAATGCGAGAAAATAAGGAGAAGAGGGAGACAATTCCATTGCGACTCCCCTTATTCACAGTGGAATTCTGATCGGAACAGAAATCCTCCCGATTTCTGTTCCGATCAGAATTTCACTCTCTATTCTTCCCGAAAAAAAAAAAAAAAATACTGTAATACTTTTCTATGAATCTGGACTTAAATCTACAATATCCCATCTTTTTATTTTCAACTTGATTCTTTTTTCACTACTGAAAACCAACAAGCCAAGCTACCAAAAATTGAAGCTTCCGTTTTTAAAGTAGCATATTTCGTGCCAGTGAAGTCAGCAGGGATTTTTCTCAGGTTTTCGAGGTTCTACTGCAAACTAATAAAAATAACAAAAATATTTATTCTAGGCTGACCAACCCCTACGGGAACTATGTAAACTAAATATTTCGATGTAAACAAGGAAGTGAACACGTGACCTCATTCTTTTCCACCCTCTTTTTCAGTATTATCCGATTATGACCCACTGATCACACCACTTTGCTGCCATTTATTTGGCATTGAAACACACGCGCGCGCGCGCGCGCGCACACACACACACACACACACACACACACACACACACACACACACACACACACACACACACACACACACACACACACACACACACACACACACAGAGAGAGAGAGAGAGAGAGCACGTTTGTAATCTAAGCATAAAGCGATATTGACCTGTTTTGACTGCATTTTTAAGACCTAATAAGCGAAGGTCATCGATTAAAGAACAATGAACGGAAATTTCAAAGCACATTAAAGCAATGTCGCCATTTCCTTTGGCATTTGTAAGTTTTCGTCACATTTGGTGACTCCGAGAGATATCAATGCTAGTTGCAACTGGGGAATTATGAAAGCGGCTTTTTTCTACTGGTTTTTTTTTTTATCTCTCGTCGACAGGTCAAATTAAAGCGGTGTTTCAACTCATAAAAGTAAAACTAATCCAGAAATATTCGAATTCAGACGACCTCATAAGCGCACCTGGTTTTCAGTTTTAATTGAATTTAATAATAATAATAATAATAATATCAATTTAGTTTGTGCTCAATAACTAATTTCCAACAGTTGAGAATGAAAGCGTGTCCTCTATTCCCTACGGGAAATAAAGGCCTGTGACGGTTTTTTAATAATATAAAATATGCTTGGAAAAACTTAAGCAGGTGTTTATTTGGGTAGATTAGGTTGAGAAGAGTAAAAAAGTATTTTTTTACCCTTCCTACCGGCTAGGACGTCTATAGACGTCCAACTAAATCTGGATAAGATTCAGCCCACCTGTTTAAAGAACCTGGATAAGAAGTGCAATTTGACTGTCATGTCCATTAGAAGGTGTGATAAACCCTCACGCTGAAGAGAAAGGTTAATCGGATTATCTCCCGTTCGTAGCTGCCTCTCAGTTGCCTATAACAAGAAACGGACTTTCTTGTTCCATGCTGGTGAACTGGATTTTAGTTATATATGATAGACTAAAAATAGAGAAATTATTTATATTTTTGTTTTCTCTTTTTATTGTACAATACAGTTTTAATTTCTGGACAAAATAAAGGTCTTGCATAATTTCTTCACTTAACCAATTTAATTTTTTATTTTTTTGCGCTAATTTTTTTCTAATCGCTACTAGACAAAAGATTTTTCTTTGTTCTCGAAGAAATTAATTCACGATAATTATTTGGAATATTCTTTTAAAAAAGAAAAGAAAACCGGCTGCCGACGTTCCAGGTTATATTAATTTTATTTTTGTACAAAACCATCGAAATCGAATAATACTTAACAGATTTCCTTTAGGACACGCTTGAGCAACTTTGCTTTATAGAGAATAACATGAAATTCTTTAATCATATTACTAAATTTTTTCTTCATGTTGTATAGTAATCTGTACTTTCACTTTCTTGGTTTCCTTGTATAATTGGTCATTACAAAATGAAATTAACAGTTATGATTTAAATTTATATTTTCTGCATAATTCAGATATTTTATTCTCCAATTTTTAAAGTAAGCGATACATTTGCTTATTTTTATCATTCAAAATATGTATATCAAATGTGAAATTTCATTTCCATATTTTTACAATAGAATTGAACTTTATTTCGCCTCTGATAGTTTAAACCCTCCCCCCGTTGCATTACTATCACACACCCGAAAACTGTTATGAAATATAGGTACAGTTTTTATTTAATTCGTTATTTTTCTCTAGTAATTGTTCCACATAACTTTAATTTTTCGATACTGAAACTATGTGGTGATTATTATAAATTAGCAAATTATAAATCAGACAATATATATATTTCCTGATTATTATAAATCAGGAAATTATGTGATATTCGGATACAGGTGAAATTAATATTTAAAATCACTGTCATACTTCAAATGCAATATCAGAATAAAGAAAGTGAAAAACCCGAAGTTTCGAAATACATTTCGAAAGCCCGCTCTCGAAATGTATTGGTCTACAGACTGGATTCTGAACACGCCAATGCTTAGTGATGTTATGACTGAAAAACAATTCAGTCTCATCATGAAGTATTTGCATTTTCAGAATAATGAGGAATACGATCAGGCAACACATCCTTGCCCAGTCCTCAACAAAATTTATGATTTTCTGATGAAAATCCGTCAAAAATGTAGATCACTCTACATTCCTGAGAGAGACTTGAGTATCGATGAAAGCCTTATGCCATTCAAAGGTGGACTGAAATGTAAGCAGTATATTCCCAAAAAGAAAGCGAAGTATGGAGTAAATTTTTTTATGCTTTGCGAATCGGAAAGTGGATATCTTTGGGATTTCAAACCTTATACGGGAAAGCAAACTGTAATCGAGCACGATAAATATTCGGATCTCCCCTTGTCGATGCGTGCAGTAATGCAGTTACTAGACCCTTTACTGGGGAAAGGTTACTGCATTATAATGGATAATTACTATATATGTGTCCTGAACTCGCTGATTTGCTTTTACAGCATCTTACAGATAGTTATGGTACTGTAAATGCAAAAAGGCGAGATATGCCTCCAGATCTGGCTTCAGGAAAGCTATCGAAGGGGGAAATCCGAACTTATCAGCGAGGGAAAGTCTTTGCACTACGTTGGAAAGACAAAAAAGATGTTTTTCTGCTATCTTCCCTGCACAATCCATCAGCGGAATTCGTGGAGAAGCATGGTTTGAAGAAAGAAAAACCCATTGCTGTGTGTGCATACAACGACACTATGAGTTGAGTCGACAGGTGCGATCAGCAGCTATCATTCTACTCTGTAATGAGGAAACAGCATAAAAAATATTACAAAAAAGTGTTTGGACAAGTTATTTGAATTTTGAAGTGTTTGGATTTTGTTATTTGGAACAGTTTCCTCCTGTACAAGAAAAAATGTTTGTCTACCATAACATATCTAGAATACAGAATAGAAATTGCGAAAGCATTGCTGCATGCACATGCACCTTCTTCAGCAAGCAGAAAAACAGGAAATCCTGCCAGACATCTGAGGTTGAACGCTGCTAACTCCAACCATTATCCCGAAAATCTACCACCAACGGCTAATAAAAAAAAACCTCCACGCAAATATTATGTATGTAATAAAAAAAATATCAGAAAGGAAACAAAAATCTGGTGCCCTGAGTGTAAAACTGCTTTGTGTGTTTACCCTTGCTTCAAGGTGTTCCACGCTGTTCAAGAATTTTAAATTCTGAACAGTATGAAATAAAAAATGTTTGTTTTCAAGGCCATCAAAACAGTCCTTTTCAGGACTACAAATATTGATAGAGGGATACCCGAATGCACTGTTTCTTTTTCATCTTGAAGGCTAATTTTTAAGTTCTTTTTATGACACAGAGAAACTGGAAGGAGTATTCCAAGTAAAGTATTTCATCAAAACAATAAAAAATAATGAAATAAAATCTACCCTATATATATATAAAATGATAAGCTTTTTTATGTCATGTTTATCGAAACGTTTTGAAACTCAGGGGCTACCCTGAGTGTCGAGTCTTCAAAATTCGAGTCATCAGAATTCAGGGGCTGAACCCCCTTTCGAGTTATCACAATTGAAGGAGAACTGGTCTACCATACCGGAACACTGGGGGTTGGGCATAGCCCCCCTAGTTAATAAATGAAATATATAAATAATAACGGGAACATTTTCACCTTGCCAACACTCAACATTGATGTGATATGGGTTCCAAATTTCTTGTTTCGGAGATATATATATATATTACAAAGTTTTGTAATAAAAATTTCTGCTACAATGAAGTTTGGCAAAATCAACAATATTATTACCACCTTATTTCTGTTTCTCGTGTGGGAGAAAAACGGTAAAATGTCACTCTTATAATTATATGAGATGTTATAATGGCAAAAATAGTAAGAAAAAAGTCATTTGCAGTTTCTCTTCAAAACACAAAGAAAGAACATTGTAAATTCAGCCAGTGGAAAAGAAAATACTACATATTTTTCTCCTGTTATCTGATTTTTTTTCTTATAGTTCAAAGAAGAAATCACTGCATATAACATGAAGTCTGCAGGAGGGAAAAAAATCTGGAAATTGGTTACATTATAACGAATAGAGAAATCATGTCAGAAAAATTATTCACGTATGATTCTAATCTCAGCAGACATAACATTTTCTTCTAGATTAGATATCTAAAGTAACTGAACCTTTGCAACTATTTTACACTAAAATGAATGGGTATGTTCCCCAAGTGATTTACGTTTGTAACAGCTGTCTTGTGAACGATTTATGAAATAAATTATCTGAAATATCCGCAGATTGCTTAGGTCTATATCCCCCCCCCCAAAAAAAAAGAAGATTATGAAACGCATATGCACCTTTTCTTTGAAAATAATTCAAATCCTCTTTTTCAAGATAATTGTATGATTTAATTTCTAATTTTTGATAATAAAAGTGAAACTGATCATTATAAATTAAGCAATTATTTTGGCATAAATAATGTATAAGCATGTAAACGAAATATCAGTATTTCTGTTAGAATATAGGTAATCAACAATCGAAAAGGAAACAAGACATTCTTGACATATTCTGCACTACAGCCTGGGGCACTTTAGTGTTCTCCCCTTTCTTCTCAATAGCACTGAGAGTAATAAGCCTTCAACTTTTCCTCCAGCTAAGAGGATATTACCAAGTATTTAGAAGACGTAGATTATTTCAGAAATAGCTTCCAGCAGCAGAAGAAGTAATATTTAGATTTTTTTAAAAGAAAAACAAACACAAATAATACTACTGAACTTTCTTTTGTGTGGTATGCATATAAACAATTTTGCATGGTGAAAATATAGCATATTATTTCTAAAATTTCACATAATTTCAGCGGGCAGTAGAACAGCTGGTTTTAGATTGCAAATAAATAGAACAGAATTAGAAGTTTCACAATACAATCTGATTGCCGTATATCTTTTGTCAAAATGGTAAAATTAAGTAATTGATTTTGAATGCTGTCTAGAAAAGCTTTCAAACCTGTGAGTTCTAGGAGAGGATAAGGAGGGGGGGGGGGGAGCATTAGAAAATCTTCAAAATGAAAAAGGATTTTGAATCATTCCGTATATGATATTTTTCACATTATATTTTCAACATTTCTACGAGGATGTGCACTAGATATTATCGTAATATGCATAATACAAATAAATAAATAAATGACGAAGGCGAAGAATCACTGCTAAAATATCATTGGATATAAATTTTTGATACCAAAAAGACACACAATCGGAAACCGAGTAATGCAATGTAGCATTTTTAACATTTTTGTTTTATTTTGTCTTTATGAATAACAAAAAATCGTTTCTAAAACTGAAATGTGATGATCCATATAATGCTATTTCGCTAGAAACGAAAGAAAAAGGACATATTTATTTCAATAAATATTGTTTAAAAATATAAATATTTGACATAATATTTTCAAAGCAAACATTTGAAAATTCTGAAATTCGAAAAAAAATTATTCAATTATTATACGTAAAGTGAAAGATCAATCAGTGCAACTCTTCCGGTGCACTGATTTGTAGAATTACCAAGTATTTATAAGACGTAGGTTATTTCAGAAATAGCTTCCAGCAGCAGAAGAAGTAATATTTAGATTTTTTTAAAAGAAAAACAAACACAAATAATACTACTGAACTTTCTTTTGTGTGGTATGCATATAAACAATTTTGCATGGTGAAAATATAGCATATTATTTCTAAAATTTCACATAATTTCAGCGGGCAGTAGAACAGCTGATTTTAGATTGTAAATAAATAGAACAGATTTAGAAGCTTCACGATACAATCTGATTGCCGTATATCTTTTGTCAAAATGGTAAAATTAAGTAATTGATTTTGAATGCTGTCTAGAAAAGCTTTCAAACCTGTATAGAAATTTAGAGTAGTTATGAAATTCAGTTCCAGGAGAGAATAAGGAAGGGGGGGGGGAAGCATTAGAAAATCTTCAAAATGAGCAAAAATGTTGAATCATTCCGTATATGATATTTTTCACATTATATTTTCAACATATCTACGAGGTTATGCACTAGATATTATCGTAATATGCATAATACAAATAAATAAATAAATGACGAAGGGGAAGAATCACTGCTAAAATATCATTGGATATAAATTTTTGATACCAAAAAGACACAATCGGAAACCGAGTAAGGCAATTTAGCATTTTAACATTTTTTTTTTATTTTGTCTTTATGAATAACAAAAAATCGTTTCTAAATCTGAAATGTGATGATCCATATAATGCTATTTCGCTAGAAACGAAAGAAAAAGGACATATTTATTTCAATAAATATTATTTAAAAATATAAATATTTGACATAATATTTTCAAAGCAAACATTTGAAAATTTTAAAATTCGAAAAAAAATTATTCAATTATTATACGTAAAGTGAAAGAACAATCAGTGCATCTCTTCCGGTGCACTGATTTGTCGAATAAAATACACCAAATTCACTATCACTAAATAGATTCATTGCAAAAGCTGATCAGTGGGCATTTCAGGATTGATTTTTTTTTCGCATATGTGAAATTGGTTTCAATTTTTGGGAAGAGACACAATAAATCATTTTAGAGGCAAGAAAGGTCAAATAACTTAGGACAGTAAATGAAATTCTAAGCAACACAATAGACGTAAAGACAGGGGGAGGGGACACAAAGGTCACTCAGCAACAGTTAATCCACTAATGCTATAGAATAGCCGTAACGAGATTAACGGCGGAGGAAGGTAATGGCATGATAAAAGGCAGAATACCGACGAAGTTTTGATCCATGAAAAAAGCTGGGGAGTGTTGAATATTTCATCCACACCGGCCGGTTGGGAGGTTAAAGCGGTGTTTCAACTCATAAAAGTAAAACTAATCCAGAAATATTCGAATTCAGACGACCTCATAAGCGCACCTGGTTTTCAGTTTTAATTGAATTTAATAATAATAATAATAATATCAATTTAGTTTGTGCTCAATAACTAATTTCCAACAGTTGAGAATGAAAGCGTGTCCTCTATTCCCCACGGGAAATAAAGGCCTGTGACGGTTTTTTAATAATATAAAATATGCTTGGAAAAACTTAAGCAGGTGTTTATTTGGGTTGAGAAGAGTAAAATAGTATTTTTGATTTTCCGATCAAGCAAATGAAGTTTGCTGAGATTTTCAATCTCAGATGCAGATTTTCAAATCTCACAATCCAAATGTAGTCACATGACATTTATAACGTAAGCCATAACATCATTATTAAAATATTATTTGAAAAATAATATTTCAATAATAATGAAAAGATTATTATCAGGTACTATTTGAAATATGTGATTGATTTAACAACCTAATAAGCTCCGTGTGTAACCAACTCACTCATTTAGGCACACACACACACACACACCTGGTTGTAATCGAGGACAGATTTTATGTAACTGATCAGGGTTGCCAGTTTTGCGTAGTTTAGTGTAGCGATTATATTTATTTAGCATTTTGGCTATCTTGTTTTCCACTTTGATGTAAGTATTTTATATCCGAAATTCCT
The DNA here is from genome assembly GCF_054136105.1 of Typopeltis vanoorti. Lineage (NCBI taxonomy): Eukaryota > Metazoa > Arthropoda > Arachnida > Uropygi > Thelyphonidae > Typopeltis > Typopeltis vanoorti. Next base: position 668,064 of record NC_143568.1, on the reverse strand, counting down.
TCCTGGTTAGTACTAACGGGAAGATTTCATTGATTGCAGAAAATGCTTCTCCATCGTATAATAATGATAACGCAATAATTTTTCCCCTTCTTCCTTAATTCTAACCAACCTACGATTTTATGCGGTTAAGCGGGGAAGTTTTACTGAGTTAATGGAAAAACTTCTTGGAAAGGCACAAAAAATTCATTACATCTGTAACGGAACTGGATAAAAATAAACTTCAGATGATTCTTTAGTTATTTTTAATATTTTCAAATAAAAAAAGAAAGGTGGAAAACCATTAATAAAAGTAAGAAGAAACATTTTTTTTTCTTCTTACATTTTTTTTTCTTCCCCTTTTTTTAAATTGAGATGTGAAAACCAAAAAACAGGATCTCTCCTGGTAACACTGCTGATTTTCAAAAGTTGCCAATCTAATCCTCGGCTATATTAGAAATATTTCGCTTGTGCCAGGCAACGCTAAGAGTACCTTAGTTAATTCGCAACTCTGTCCAAAAAGTAGATTTAGTTTGATTAGAATTACGATCGCAGTGACTAAACTTATGACGCTAACGTATTGTGGTTGTTAAATGAGCGCCTTCTGGGTGCCGCCCAAAGGATGAAAACCCTTACTTTCAGGTAGGAAACCCTCAATCTCCGTATAAGAGACTGGCTAGCTCATCCTCAGATAAAAAAAACATATGTAAAGGTTTCTCGTATTCTAAATGAATTCGAGTCGGGTGCATTCAACGGAAGGAAAAAATGTTACATCACTCTCGCTACAGGGTAACCTATTCGATAGGGGATCAATGACTGGCTTTTCGATTTGCACAAAGTGCCCGTCATATAAAATCAGTCGATGGATTCCAGAGAATGTATCACAAATAACAATTATCTTATTATGCAATAAAGAAACAAACCTAACCTCAGAGGAGTGCTGTATTGATACATGTATTGTTTTAACCCTCCTACCCGCCGAGTGGATGAAATAGCCAGACAACCCCAGAATTTTTCATGGATCAAAACTTCATCGGCATTCCATCTTTTATCAAGTTTTACCCTCCTCCGCTGTTAATCCCTTAACGGCGATTTTAGAGCCATTAACAGATTAACTGTGGTGGAGGGACTTTTGAGTCACTTGTCTTTACATGTACTGTGGTATTTGGAATTTGCTTGATCGTTTTTTTTTCTTTTCTTTTACTGCACAATTTATCGTGTCTCTTTCCAAAAATAGAAGTTTCACATCTGCCAAAATAAATAATCAATCCTGAAATGACCACAGATCAGCCTTTGCAATGAATATATTTCAGTAATAGTAAATTTCCTTGACTTTACTGACAATATAGATTCTTTCAGCGAATTTTCAAATGTTTCCTTGCATTTAAAATATTTTGTCAAATATTTATATTTTTAAATAACATTTATTGACATAAATATGACATTTTGCTTTCTTTCTTTGCAAAATATCTTCATATGGATCGTCACATTTCAATTTTAGGAACGATTTTTTTTATTTTTTTTTTTATGAACAACAAATGATTATAAACTGCATTACTAGGTTTTTTTTTTTTTTTTTTTTTTTTTTTTTTTTTGTAGGATGCACATTACTACAATATCCAGTGCTTAAGCCACTGTAGATGTGTTGAAAATATAACAGGGAGGATATCCTGTATGGAATGATTCACAATTTATGAATCGTCATTTTTAGGATTTGTACTGCAACCTCCCCCCCCCCTCCTGTCCTGGAACTTAGTTACATAACTACTTTAAATTTCTACTGGTTTGAAAGCTTTCAGGCAGTATTCAAAATCTCTTATTTCAGTTCACCGGTTTGACAAAAGAAATAAAGCAATAATATTGTTGTATATTGGAAGCTTCTAATTTTGTACTCTTTCTTTGCATCCTGAAATTATTCTGTGATTTAGAAATACTATGCTATATTGCATATATGTAAAACTGTATACCACACAAAAAAGTTCAGTTGTGTTATTTTTCTTTCTTTCTTTTTTTTTTTTTTAATTCTAAATATTACTACTTCTATTGCTGCTGGTTGCTATTTCTGAAATTCGTCTTAGAAATGCTGGACAATAAACCTCCTACCTGGAGGAAAAGCTAAAAGTCTTAGATTACTCTTTTGAGAAACACAAGACAGAAAGTTTCCGAGAAGTCGCACTAAATTGCCTCAAGCAAGAATGTCTTGTTTCGTTTTCAGTTGTTCAGACATCCTAACACAGAAATACTGACATTTCTTTTACAGGCTGATGAAGTATTTATGCCAAAAATGATTTATTTATTTATAGCGATCTGTTTCACTTTTATTATTGAAAAATTCTAAATTATTTGATAATTATCTTGAAAAAAGGATTTGAATTTTTTAAGAGAAAAGGCACATATCTGTTACATAATGATTTATTTTTTGGTTGAGGGGGAGGGGGTTACACATATTCAATCTGCAGGCAATTATAGTAGTGAATTCTTCCACTGTAGTTATCAATAATACCAAAAATAACTAAGCTCATCCACTCAATTAGGCATCATTCAGGAAAAGGAATGCCATGCAATGATATCCAAGTTATTATTATTGTTTTTACACGACACCTTCTTCAGTCCCAGAACTCATCGCGGGCGGACATTCTGCACAACACTACATGATCTACATTGCATATTCTACCATCTGCACTACAGCGCCATGTACAGTACTTTGTTAACTGAGAGTTGCTCGAGCCAGTTTTACGGGAGGAAAAACCTGAGTTTTCAGAAGGAGGGAACTCTGCTACTACCAAAAGACCGACTTACTCGCCTTCCATCGATAAAAGCCAATGGGTCAAAATAACAAAATAAATATTCCTCACATCGTGGCGAGAATCCAACCGAAGTCATTTTCAAATGAATGTTTTCCATCATTCTTTCAACTTGACAATAAATCGTAGTTAATAAATTCAATGGAGTTCAATCAAACTTTAAGGAATTACGATATTTAAATTCGAATATGCTAGTTTTACGTATTGGATTTTGCAATATAGAACAGCAACCAATAGAACAGAATAGTAGATCAGAATCCATTGAATTACAGTCCTGTACATTACGATGAATTGCTCTACCGCCGTCCCATATATACGACCTCACTTTACATTGAAAGACAGAATAATCGTGCAATTACAAACTTGACTGCATACAGGGGCGGAAAGACAACACTCGAGTACTGCCAATTCTGAATAAAAGAATATCTGGTTTAAACCCCATAATGCTTTTGTTTGCTGACATTTGTCTGTCTAGTATGCGCTCTGTTTCTCGCGTTCAGTTACCGGAGGCTGAAGTTTTCAGCTGCATACTTTTTTTTTCTATTCTTTGGTGTGAGTGGTACTTCGTGGACGTAAAAATGGTCGTTAATGGAGACAACACAATACGTTTAGTAAAATCTAGGGATATTTACCAAAGGCCTATAATATTTTAAACCTGCCCCGATTAAATAAATAAAACACTTCAAGAAAAGCACAAAGTTCATTTCATTTCGAGTAAAATGGAGAAAAAAAGTTTCGGCCATTTAATTGGAAGGACCTGAGTTTGAATCCCGTCTAGGATACTAGGACCATTTTACAATTTCTAGAACATTTCAGCTGAAGATGGATTAGTTGGTTTCATGGGAGAATAATATTATGCAATGTAAAGCTCACGTTACTGGCCACATTCACATAACTGCTCCTGTCATGATTATTGAATTTATTATAATTAATCTCTTGTAATTAAACCTTCTTTCAGGCTTCTCCACTTATCAGCAACTGCATGTTCTCAGATTCCATTCTGTGCGATTCCTCATCCCTTAAACCCCGTTTCTTCCATCGCTCGCACAATGATCCCTTTCCCCGTGGTCCTTAGTCTCTTCTTTTTCATCTTACTTACATAATTCTCAAAAGCCATCGTTCTTCTGTCATTCTCTGGACGTATCCATACCATTTCAAAGCACGTGCCTGTATCCTCTCCTTAACAGGCCGTTCAGCTTTCATCTCTGTTCGAATTTATGCATTTCTCAGACGATCCATGCGGGTGGCTCTCATACTTTGTCTGAAGTGATCCAACTTTCAAATTAAACTTGCAACTAAAGTTAATGTCTTGAAGTGCCGTCCTGTTTGGCCGAGTGGTTAAACACGTGCATACTCTCAAACCAACAGGTTGCGGCTTCGAACTGTCACTATTTATGTTTGTGACTATTTGTAGGTGGAAAAGAAATTTCATTTGTCTGATGTAAGACCACTTTTCAGCTTACTAGAAGCTTGAAATAGCTTTAAAAGTTCCATGCAAAACAAAATAAGAATAAGATAAGATTAAGAATAAATAAATAAATAAATTAGTATCTCCCACGGTATTAATGTACTATAAGTTTACAACCATTTGTGAGTGGAGTCAGATAAAAAAATGGAATATACATTTTTTTTAATTATAAAAATAAAATGGTGTAGATATCTATACTTAAAATAAATTTTAATTAATAAATATTATTTACCTTTATTTAATTTGAAAATAATTATAGTTAAGTTATAATTAAAATCATAAGAGAACAATTTGCTAAAAAAACTATCATCACTTTTTAGCATTATTTGGATCATTCTCTTATTCAAGATTACTTTCTTTCAGTTTTCTCTAGAAAAATTCATGTTGGATTTCAAACTGTTTGTTAGGTCTGTCATTGGCTAATCAGCTATATGAGCACCTGTCGTGAAGAACACTCTCTCATACGGAGGACAGTTTGTTCTTCATCGCTACACTTGTGAAACAGAGCACTAAATATAAGTCATCGTATTTTCCCCCTTTCTTTCGTTTCCTTTTCTTTTCTTTTTTCCCCCACTTCGCACCTGCGACTATTGAAGCTTTTCCCTCACGGCATAAACTCTCCATTACTGCTTTTCACTATTCATAAATACATAAAAGAAAAATGTGCATACTGTCCTTCATGATTGCGTGTTGAACTGAACTGCAACATCTTATAATCGATATCAGAGAAGTTATTAAGTGCAAGATTGTTGTTATTGGTTCTGATTACGAAAAAAGAAAAAAAAATTAAGGTACGCTTGCATAACAAAAAAAAAAAAAAAGTTCGTTTGCCAGGAAGAAAAACCCTGCTAACTAACCGCCAGAGTGGTTATAAATATTTTCCGACTGTGCCACAACCGGAACTGCTCTTAATTGAAAGTAACTCAAACTGTTATGGGATTTTCTATTGCACATCTTAATTCCACTATTCAGCTTTCAAATTAATTCAAGGATTTCGCTTTTCTCTGTTTCGAACATTCTCTTGGGGGGGGGGGAACACTTTCCACAGTTTTACTAGCCACAGCTTCTCCTCTGGTATTCTCATACTATAACCGAATAAAAATTAAAAACACCAAATCAGTCTCATTCACTCATACCATCAGTACTTAAATATTCTAAGAATTAGTTTTTGTTAAAATGTAATAAAACGCCTCACTGAAAAACAAGCAAACAAACAATATTCTGTACAGGAAAAGGATGGTTTGAAGTAAACCATTTCTTAAAGAAAATTATTTATTTATACGACGTAAATAAATTAGGAGCAACAATGTCCAATGTAAACTAGTCATCTGAAGGAGACTCGAGCGAATTGAAATTTTCAAGAAGCAAAGTAATTTAAAGATAGCTTTTCTTCAAGTCTTTTAAAGACTTGAAGAAAAGCCAGTATGGTTGAAGGAATAGTGGGCTCCATTCTCCATCCAAAAAGCTGTGGATTGGAATCCTATGGTAGAATCGAAGTTTAATGCGTTTTGGTGGTAGATGATTTTCACCTTCAGCTATGACACCACCATCCTCTTCACTGGAGACCTGGATGGGCCTCCAATATGCAGGAGATGGAAAAGTCTATCATCAAATATAAATTTACATTAATAGAGAAATTATTAGCTATTGTTATGGGAAAAAGACGTACAAAAATAGAATTACAGTTTTCAATACAGTCACCCTTTCAGTTATTTTCGGCATAAACAGATCACGTGAATGTAGTACCAGAAATAAGCGTCGCAACTCTGTCTTCCTTTACTTGTCTTATATATCCAGTTCTGCAATGTATTAAAAATAAGTAGAGCCACACTTTCCTTCTAAAAATCACTCTTGTCGAAGACAAAAAATTGTTAAAACTAAACAAATGGTTGACTGAATAAGCCTACAAGCAATACAGAAGTGCACAAGCGGACGAAGAGCGCAACGGTGAAGGAAAACGTATTGCAAAATCTTTTAACCGGATCACAGCGTGAAGTATGATTTCCTCCACACCTACTAATCATACCGTGGTTGCAAGATTGATGCATAATCCCTTCGAGCTACTTATGTTCAGTTCTCGTGTTCGATATCAATCGAATTGAACATAAGATACTTGTGTTCGATTCTCGTCATGAAATATTTGTGGGCTTTTCAATTGCAAGTGAGTTAACCCGTCTCGTACACCAAACTCACTTTTTCTCTTTGAAAAACAGGCAAGCTAGCCAGACAGCATGCAACTAACAGACAAAAATACGTTTATAAGGTAGATTGTGTGCTGAAGAGCAGTGGTTTTCAGGCTTTTCTGAGCATGACCCACCACAGGAAATAGATTTTACATCACGATCCGAATTTCGTTTTATTACATGTGTACAAAATATAACACAAATTTAATATTATATATAAATGTATTAATAATTGAATAGAGAAGGGAAACAATGACAAAAAAGAGTCGATAAAAATTTAGCGGTTTTTCAATGTCATTTCATGCCTGTTCTTGTCAGAGAAAGGTCGCGATGAGAGAGTTTGTAGATCGATTCGGAAACTTTTTGTAACGTCACATTTAATTAAACAAACAACCAGGAAAAGGTTCGTACTTTTAGGAAATTTATTACTGAATTTAAAAGCGCGAAAAGAGCTATTAGTGGTTTTCCAATGAATAAGTAATGCCGTTCAAAAATTCGTTTCTGATAATCATTGTAAGCTGGGAGGACCCACTAAATTAACCTCGCGACCAATAATAGGCCCATACCCGCACTTTGAAAACCATTGCTGTAGAATGTCGTCCGCGATGAGCCTAATTTTTCATGAAGATGTTTCGTAATAATAATAATAAGTTTATTAATAAAAAGAAACTTGCTAATTTTAGTTTTTCAAAATTAAACATCTTTGATGTTCATACGATTATAATCTAACAGCTTCGTGCATCCATCACAAGGGATTGATTTTATGTTTCTAAAATAGAAAAAAAAATTGTATTTTTGGAGAATATTCCCGTTCTTAAAATCTTTCCCAATACGCACTTAATATGAACCTCAAATGCCTTACTCGAAATAAAAGGGCTACTGAAAATGTCTTGGATATTAGGATGGTACTGCAGAATTAAATTGATATTATTGCTGTTTCCTGCTTCAATTTTCCTTCTAATTAATCTGTCAAGACTATTTCCGATATTATATCTCGCTCTTCTAAGGCGCAATCAATTAATCGACCCAACCAGAGCTTGGTCTTTTTTTCTGATATCCAAAACCTGTTTTGTTATCCCATTCCTCTCTCATTCTGTTTAAGAATAGAGACGAAAGGCAACACCCCCCCCTTCCTAACCAACCCCTTATATTAGCTCTGGTTACACATTCTTGGATACTTCTTCTTATTGTGCTATCTTCTATCGAAGGTCAGCGACCATCTTGGCGAACAAACTGCGCTCTTGTGCTAATCTGAGCAGTTGTGCACTGCTCTTTCCTGTCCACGTCTTGATGTTGTCAAACCATGATATTCTTTTTCTTCCTCTAGTTCCTTTGCCATCAATTCTTCCTACCAAAATAGTTTGTAGAAGTTGGTATTTGCTGTTTCTCATGATGTGGCCAAGATATGATGTTTTTCGTTTCTTGATTATTTGTACAAGATGTTTAGCTTTGCCAATGGATTTTAAGACATCTTCATTGGTAATCTTTTCTGTCCATGATATCTTTAACATTCTTCTGTATAGCCAGATCTCAACGGCTTCGATTTTCTTGATGGTTGTCGCCTTCAATGTCCATGTTTCAACTCCATAGAGCAGAATAGACTACACGTAGCATTTCAGCATTCGGCATCTGACTTCCATGTTTAGGTCTTTATTGCAGAATAGTGTTCTCATTTTCATGAAGGACTGCCGTGCAACTTCAATCCTTGTCTTTATATCTATTTCTGGATCCCACCGTTCATTAAGCCAGCAACCAAGATATTTATATCTTGACACTTGATCAATATTTTTCCCACTGAGTGTCAGTTTCATTGATCAGGCTGGATGTTTGCTGATGATCATGTATTTTGTCTTGTTGATGTTTATATTTATTCTTATTCTTTGGCTTTCTATGTATACTCTGTCAATGAGTTTTTGGAGATCCATAATATTATCTGGTGGAGAGCGGGTTTCTTTGGGACAGTGATAAATGTAGATTTGAGCCACAATTAGCACGGTGTCATCTGCATATAGTAGGTTGTTAACAATCGTTTCATTTATTGTGATTCCCTCTGGACATTCTTCCAATGCTTTTTTAAAGATTACCTCCTCTGCGTATATGTTGAACAGGAGTGGTGAGAGCACACATCCTTGTCTCACTCCTCTTTTGATGGTAATATCACTGGTGGTAATGTTGTCTAATTGAACGGTAGCTGACTGATTCCAATACAGATTTGTTATTAGTCTTATGTCTTTTTCGTCTAGCCTTATTTGTTGAAGGACTTCTATTAGGTTAGTGTGTCTGACTTTGTCGAATGCTTTTTCAAAATCTATGAAACACATAAAGACAGATTTCTGTTTTTCTATGCATTTTTGTATCAATATTTGGGTACAGAAAAGGGCCTCTCTCTAGTACCAAAACCATTCCGAAAGCCGAATTGTGTTTCACTTAGAGTTTCTTCACTTTTTCTATAAATGCGATTCTGAATTACTTTCAAAAATATTTTTAATGTTTGGCTCAATAGACTAATAAGTCGGAAGTCACAGTAATTCGCTTTGGGTTTCTTTGGGACAGTGATGTAGATTTGAGCCAATCTGATAGAAATTCATCACTTTCATATATTTTATTAAATAGTTTTTCAAGAAGTCTGATGTTATCTGGTTCTATTAATTTTAAAAATTCTGTTTGCACACCATCTGCTCCACTGGCTTTTCCTGTTTTACTTGTTCGTATAGCATTCTCTATTTCGCATTTAATGATTGCTGGTCCTTGAATGTTATCTTTTATATTTATAGGCTTCTGTCTAGTATCATTGAAAAGTTCTTTTACATATTTTATCCAAATCTGTGCTTTATTCTCTTCTTCTAGAACTATTTTTCCATTTTCGTCTCTTAGAGACACTATTTGCTTTTTCCTCAGTTTTCCAGAAATTTCGTTGATTTTCTTATACAGATTGAAATTATCATGTTTCTTCTGAAGCAGTTCAATTTCAGTACATAAATTTTTCATCCAATTTTCCTTGGCTTCTTTTATTTTTTTCTTGATGATGTTATGTGTTTCTGTATACCTGGCTAGGTCTTTGTTTTTGTACATTCTTCTTGTATCAATAAGAGAAAGAATCTCATCTGTCATCCATTCCTGTTGTTTTATATTATTCACATAACCTACTTCTTCAATACTTGTTGTTACGATGGCATTCTTTAAGCTATTCCAAAGAGATTCCACACTTTTATTTTCTTCTATGTTAATCTGTTGTAATCGCAGGTTGAGCTGTGTCTTGGCACTTTTATTTATGTTCGGGTCTTTCAGTTTTTCTACATCAATTTTCTTTTTCTTCTTTTGTGATTTTTTAGCTGATTTTAATCTAAGACGTATTTCTGCAACTATGGGGTTGTGGTCTGATGAGATATCTGCTCCAGGATAAGTCCTTGCACTCTTTATACTACTGTGGAATCTTTTATTTATCAGTATATAATCAATTTGATTTCTGACAATGTTATGTCGGTTATCTTGAGGCGATTTCCAAGTGTACAGTCTTCTGGGTGGAAGTTTAAACCAGGTATTTGCTATTGTTAGATCTTCTTCCTGACAGAACTGGACTAGGCGATCTCCTCTGTCATTTCTGGTGCCTAAGCCATGTTCGCCAACAATTTCTCCATCACCCCCTCTTCCCACTTTTGCATCGAAGTCACCCATCACTATGTTTATATCATGTTTCTTTGTTAGGTTTTTAATCTCTTTTAGGTGTTCATAAAACTCTTCAACATCTTCTTCACTTTTGTCAGCTGTGGGTGCATAAGCTTGGATGATATTTATGTTAACGGGTTTCCCTTAAGTTGTAACAGCATTATCCTTTCAGAAAATGGAATCCAATTTATTACTGATTTATTGATTTCTTCATCTACTATTACAGCTACACCATGTCGATGTTTGTTCTCATCATTCCCAGAGTAATACATTGTCGTATTATCTTGGATACTAACAATGTCAAATTCCTTTCTAATATCTTCATTTTTAACAGATTCTGCCATTGATTGCGTTTTTTTTTTTTTCCAAAACTATTTTTTTCAGATTCCTCATATCTGTAGTCTCGTCTGTTTTTTTTACCCGAGATCACAGTTCCATTATTTACAACTGTTTGAAAACTATCTTATATGGCGTGGTAGTTTAGTATTTTGGTCATTTCTCTTGTGTTCTGTAGAAATTCATTGAACTCGCTCTCCACCATACCATCTCTGCTTTCTCTGTTGTCTACTTCCAAATGTAATCTGCCACCGGACTAATAATTATTTGCGCTTCAGTTCTAAACTTGTCCTGTACGTCCTCATTTAGAACGCAGCAGTTGATGTTTTTCACGTTTCCTTCCTCTATTCATCGTTTTGTATTTCTGATTTAAATGCTAAATTTTTGACATCACTAAAATGTCTGTTTAGATTAACGTGGGGGCTGAGAATGTTCTCAGAGAGTTGAAAAATTGGGTAGCGTAACACAGATATTGCAGGGTTTTTTTTTCAAACATTAGAAATAATATTCATTAAAATATTTTTATTGTGCAACGGCAAATTCCGATTTCTTTTCGACAAATAAGGGGTGGATTTCGCAGAGATATTTTATAACTACACTCACTAACCTCCCCCTTGTATGATATCGCATTGTTTAGGCTGCGCGTGTATATCTGACGTATAAAAGTTTTCTTAAAACATTCGAGATATTTATAACGAGCAAATGCTAATTCTTCAGCAGTTTTTAATGATTATTTTTATAGATTTCTTGAGAAATCAATTTCTAATTATGCTTAAGGAAGCCCCAAGACACGAATAGTATGATTTAGTTCTGACATCAGCACTCATCTTGGTGTTATTTCTACAATCAAAATTAAGTATCCTGCCAAATAGCTACAGTTAAGTCACTTATAATCTGATCTTAGTTTTATTCTGTGCAAATATTGTTTAATAATAACTTTTGTTGTACTTATTAGACACTTGGTACGCAAATTTACTTTCTTGTAAGATCAGATCATGTAATATCCAAGCTTTAAAGTACTTTTAAATCTCCCAAACTATTAATTTGAATGTTTTCATTGCGAAATGGCAAACGAAGATTCGTTTGTTGACAAATGAACGCATAAATAAAAACAAATAAGTGAATAAACTGCGTTAAAAGGAGTCTTCTTCCATGATTTCATTCTTTTTTTTTTTTTCATTTTCATGTACGTGTTTAAAGAAACCTCGGTTGAAGCAATTTTAATTGTAAAAAAAAGTCAAATGAAAGTTTCGTATTCTTCCCTTTTTCTACCAATATTATACAAAAGATGTTTTTTTTTTTTATTCTTATAACGAAAATCGTTTTGATCAGAAGATATGACATAAGAAACATAAGCACACTTTTATTTTCATCGTTTGCAGTAAATATCAACAAACTTAATGTTTTATTTTATTTAAAACTTTAATTATCTTAGGATAAAGAAGCGTGAAAAAAAAAAAAAAAAGCCAAACAATTGACGATCACTTGCTTTAATATACTGGCTGTTGTCTAATGGGAGAGGTTAGTTGGCTTATTATTTCGAAGGGGGAGGGGGAACTGTTGTGGTCATTTTTGAGTGACGACTGAATCAATAAGGCTATGAGGGAGTCGTAGGGCGTCAATATCTATGGGTATAGATTTGTAATATAATGGGGGAGGGGGACTAGCACGATAATTAATAATCCAATAATAAATTGTGTAACGACTCTAAATAATAATGCTTCATAATGAGCAAGCAATAGCACTAAGTCATAGTTTATGATGAGTGTTCCGCTACTGATGCCATTTTCACTTTCTTCCTGGTCTGCTTCCGACTCTGATTGCGATTCCTCAAAGGACAGAAAATCTTACTCAAATCTCTCTCTAAAAATGATCGGACGTCACGGTATCAAACAATAACGTGCACGTATAGTCGCACATCTTTATTTCTGGAAGAGTATGCCCGTTGTCATGGCAACCATCGATAACGCGAGTTCTAAATATAAACAAGAAGAGAAAGCAAAAGAAAGTCCTGCGTGGAAGATTAAATTAAGATAGGAACGACAAGGGAGAGTTGGGGACTATCCTGTCCCCATTTCACGAAGTTAATAAACAGGTAGAGGGGGGGGGGGACTGACGAGACAACATTCTAATGACAAGCGAACACCGATCCATTCATGCCAGGAGTGATAGAACGGGATAAGCGAGCACGAGGACAATGAACTCCCCCCCCCCCTCTCTCTCTCTCTCTCTCTCTTCGGCCACGAAAGGCAGATAAGAGGTCATCGTTACGTTAAGTTTCAGATGGGATAAGAAAACCAAAATCTTTTCAAGTTTCCTTTGCTCGCATGTAAAGGAGATTTTAAACGCGATCGAAGCCATACGAGCTGAATCGGAATGTTTTTCAATCCCACTGGGGGCGATCACAGAAATGGCAGCGATTCTCTCTGTAAAAATAAAATATGCGCGAACCATTTAATAGGATACGAACCACTAAAGTTCACGAATGAAGGTCACTTCGATGGTGTCAGAATCCTTTAGATTCCAATTTAACTGAACTGAGTTAGGGGAGGGGAAAAGAAAAGAAAGAATAATAATTCTTTCAATAAATAAGAAAAATTAATCCGTTTGTGTTTAATCATCTGAAAATAGAAATGGAATACGATTAGCCTATCAAGTTGTTCGATCAAAATAGAAGGCTCAAATCCAGAAGTGTACTTCAGTTTTTCTTACTTCTTTCTTAATAATACGAAATTTATTGCAGAATAAATATTCCTATTTGGATATAAACACTTTCCTCCTTCTCGTACACTTCATTGTTTGCGTGTTATCATCGTTGCAATGCCTTTTCTTTTTCTTTTTTCTAAATAATTTTTTCCCCGAACATTCCTAGTTTGAGGAAGCTTCTACTTTTTTACAGCTTTACTGCAAACAATCTCTCTCTCTCTCTCTCTCTGTTGAGAGATTTTTGAAGGGTTCTTTTCGTTCCTTTTGTTTTCTTTGTAGAGGATTCTATTTGTGCAAGATTCAATTTAATATTCGCGCTTTCTCTTGTGAATATTTTTAAACAACCGTCGTTGTTCCGATTCCACGGAGCGCCTTCGTTTAGTCGAAGCTGTTTTGTTTTCTCTTTCCGTTTACTTGCTCAGTAACCAAATATTGTCTCGATAAACAATCAAGGTATTGATCCGCCATCGTCTTATATTATTCTTCTTTTACACCTTCCAGATTAAGAAAACATTCCTATTTATCCCGCTTAATAAAGATTAACAACGATTTTTCTTTTTTGCATTTATTTCTAATTGCTTTTACCTGAAGTCTTTTTAAATATTTCTGTCCCTTTCATGAGTTTCAGTTTTTCTCGTTTTGATTGGTCCTATTTTCTCACTCCGTCAAGTAACTCGTTACCCCTTATCTTCTAGATATTTTCAAGAAATACCTCCATCTCTTATTTAGGTATCACAAAGTTTAAAAAATCTCCGAAAGCAATTTTTGTAGGCTATTAATTGTTGTATGAGTCAAAAGTCCCTTCTCTAAGAGAACCGTATGATGTCAGCCCTCTGGTTCATCCCTCCCTTAAACTAAGTGAAGTCTTCTTCTGGCACTCCTTGATATATTTATTTATTTATGACTAAGAATTTATAAAGCAGAACACCGGCATAAGATGATAACTAATTTTAATTGACATAACACGGTGGGTTAACTAAGGATTAGTTTTTTTAGGTATTTTTTACATAATCCGTAATCCCTACTCTATAGACAAAATATTGAACTTATTTCAGGCCTCCAGTAAGCTGAGTGGTGGTTTCACACAGGGCGATGACCTAAAAACATAGATTACAATAGTTGCATTGCAAATTTGATAAATGAGTGCATCAACATCTGTTGTAGGTGCAGCGGTAGAAAATTCATATAAAGCAATACAAATAAATGCTCAAGTTCTTTATATTTTTGTCATGAATTAGGAAATGAACAAGTACGAAAATACTCTCCTAATAATCTTCACGGCATACTAGATTTAAGATTTTTTTTTTGTTTTGATCTTAAAACTTAGGAATTTTTCGGCATGTTTCCTTATCTTTTTAGGTATATTTTGATCACAATGTAAAGACAGTCGCTCAAAAGAACTTTGAATTCAGTAGTCAAGAGACACACGAGGAAGATAAAACTGTAAGCAGTTATTGTTGTCCGACATTTTGCTCTTCAGATCAAACATTGCAATATTTTAAATTTCTTCAGATTTTTTCAATAAGCAAGGTGGGCTAACATGGTGGATAAAATTCATCGAACACCCAAAATAAGAGTGACGAAGTGGTTTTCAAATTTTAGCCATCTGAAAATCTCCATTTGAAACTCTTTGCGGACTTTAACATATATTTAAGTTAGAAGCACAAAAATTCCAAAAGTACTTTATGTATTATAAATAAACGAGCTTATCATTAACACGATTATTATTATTATTATTATTATTACATAGAGATGCAAAATAATTTAACTAAAAATACAATCACAGCGGAAAATTAAATTTTACACAAAAATATTCTCCATGCTTTTTATGAAATCAATCCCAGACATTACACTAGGACTACCGGTGTTCCAAAAAAATAAAAAATAAAAATAAACAATACTGATATAAAGTGATGAAGAGACTCTAAGAAAGCTACGTATTTTTTTTTTTTTTTTTTTGGAACCGATATTTTCCGTAATTCTTCAACAATTGCATTCCGAACGACTTGAACCAGTGATGTCTATCAATCGATCTCGCATCGCTACTTAACTGATTATGGGAACAGAAAACACATTCAGATATGTGACAAACACTTCATTTTAAATGTGACGTCGTAGATCCACCTTTAGTCTTCAACACAGTACAAAGTAGAAGGAGCCGTCAGGGTCATCGAGCCCGACAACTTCCAAGGACTCCAAATTTATGAAAAAATATATTAGCTTTATAATTCTGTATAGATTTGGTAGTGTTGATAGAAATCCATGGTATGGAGTGGCTCCCTCCCTCCCTCTCTCCTGTGGTTTGGGTTCAGTACATATGCTAAGCCTATCTGTGTATTTTCACACAAAATATATATTTAAGCAGTCGCACTTCGGCTTCATCACACTGAAACATTCTCTAATAAAGCCGTAAAAACAGGCTTCACACTTTCAAAACGCCTTTACAATGCTACCATAAATGCTAATTTTGGTGTGTGCGTCTCGCCAGCAAAACGTTTTAAAACTATCCTGCATTAATATCGTGGATGGACTAAGAGTTGGGAAATAGAGAGAACTTTGATCTCGAGACCAAACTAGGAATTCTTTCAAGCTACTTCAGGCCTTCAGTAAACGCGGTGTGAGTGTGTGCGTGCGGGGGGGGGGGGAGGATCTCATACCTGCCTAAGAAAATAATCTACCATCTAAATCGAGTTAAGATCGAAACTCTGACACGGATCAGTCTATTGGTACCCTATTGTTGTCTTTAAACAACTTCTCAGATTCCAGTTCAGAGGATTGGGAGTGGAATTGTTTTGTTGAAAGGGTTTGAAGCGCTTCGTCATTGGTCTCGAGCAGCGCTATATTACAATATGAGTTTGGTCTGCGCAGTCGACAAAAAGCAGATTAATATTTTACCATCTTCATGCTAATACACTCCGCCAACATGATTGACGGATTATCCCAAATGCTAACGTAGTCCCGCTGGAAGCGTTTGAAGTTTCTCCAGATTCAGATTCGCTAATCAGATTAAAAAAATAGCTAATAGCTGGATTCGTCGCTAAAGAAAATGCCTCCTCGCTACTCCCTTATTCCTTTCTGCCAACTCATCGCAAATAGCATTTGTGATTAATTAGGATTTGCGGAATCTCTGCTGATCCAATGCTCTTCATATTCCGTCTTGCACAGCATATGTTTCAGGACCTCTTCGGTGATTTTAGTGTAGAAAGAAGCGCACAGAAATACTCGTTTGCTAGTTCAAATATTGGTGTGAGCTTTCACGTTATGCATTGACGCACCTATTTGTTTTCTGAGAGTTCTACGAAGCCTCAAAGTCTCAACAGACATCTCATTGCAGGTCTGAAATGCAATGACCTCAACTGTATATTCAGTTCATTATGGATTAATGCAGATGAAACGAAGCGTATTATGCATTATCTTTTATACTTTACACACACGAGCCAAAACATGATGATCACCTATCTAGAAGGGTGTTGGGTTTCCTTTCGCCGAGATAACGCTTGCATCTATCTTGACATTGATTCCACTAAACCACGGAAGGTATTCTGGACCAACGAGACAGAATAATGTACAAGAGGTCAGTAACCAAGTGAGGTATTGGAGTCGACTGGCTGATGTTGCATTTCACGTGATCCCACAAATGTTCGATGGGATTCAAATCAGGAAAATTTAGTGAACTATGCTTGCCCAACGCGAGTCTTATGAGTCCAAATCCATCTGGCCACATTGTTATCATATACGGCCATATCTGGTGTAAAACAATCCTCAAATAAGAATTAGTGACCAAAGTGTGTTCAACTGGGATGCCTTGTGTGGTCATTATGTTTTGGCTCATTAATATATACAACAAATTTTATTCCTACAACACCTTTTATTCTCTCAAAGTGCCAGGGATCGACTAACTCGGAACCAGTCAAAGAAAATTTAGAAAAATTCCCCCTAGTCGGCGACTAGAATCGAACTTAGAACCGTCTTTCTTCGAAGAGCCTAGCGCTATGGATGCAAACCCCACTTCTACAGGACTGCATAGCCCTGCACAATGTATCAGTTTATTAGTAACTTGGGCTGGGATTTGTTGTTTAATGAAAGAAATATCACTGAACAACCACGTGATCATTAATCACAGTAAAGCGTAATTTACACTGTGAACACGCATTGAAATTCATTCGCAAACGAATGTTGCTTGTCTTCAACGGATAATAGTAATGGTTTAGTGTTAGTTTAAGGTGAATGTCGTTATAAGGAAATATCTTCCACTTCCTGCTAAAGTCTATATAAAGCTATTGATCGCAGACACCATGCTGTACGACGCCAACTTCTATATATAGACATCAGGGAGAATCAATATAATGCGCACGCAATACTGACCTGGACGTTTATGACGTCTAAGCGACGCAATTAAACCACCCCCACTAAATATTTGCACTTTTTTTAAGCATAATAATATCTTTATGTTGGGTATTAGGTCGTGAATTCCTAAAAATGTGTCACTTTCCTAGTTTTATTGTTCGGTTATCAATGGCATTTTTCCTTAATGACTGCATATGTGGCTTACTAAGCCAAGTAAACTCTCGGAAGTATTATTCCTTACATGACAAATTGCCTCGCAATAAGTAGTTCACTGGTTGCATATTGAAGCATAACTGCAGAATTAAGCTTTAATCATGAGTTGAGCATTAAAAGATTTTGTGCCAACCCCATGCGATATTCACAGACGAGCTTTAAAAATAAATTCGCGTTCCTGTTTATTGTGGAAAAATGGTGGACTTTTAATTACCACTTTCAATAAAGTAATCCACTTGAATTTTTGAAACTTGTTGGATAATATTCGCGGATGAGTATTTTTTAAAGGTGTTTCTTAATCGCAAGATATATCGTTTTGTTCGTTGTTCAGGAGCTATTTTATTGTGTGATAGCCAACTAAGGACTAGTTGACTAGGATAAGGACCACAATGATATGACAAAAGTCTATCATTAAAGCCACACAGGAGATAAAAATATTTCTGTGTATACCCCTACTTTGATGAAGGCTTCTTAGAGAGAGAGAGAGAGAGAGAGAGAGAGAGAGAGAAGCATATATAGTTATGAACAGAAAATCAATTGTAATAAACACAGTAAACTGAACTGTTTTGTCAAACAGATCAACTTTACAGGAGAATGTGTCCGTAAGACTAATAATTGAATAGTTCATTCTTCAACCCCCCCACACACACAAAAAATGATCTCTCCTTTTCCAGAAAATTATGAGCTTGGCCTACAGACCGCAATCCGACTAAAAATCCCGAGTGTTCAGTCGACCATTGGAATCGTATCATTTCTTGAAATGATGGCGTCGAAATGGTTTAATATCACGAAATCAAAGTCGGTGAGACATGAAAATGGACGGCGAATGATACCCGCAGGTTGAATGACTCACCGTCCAGAGAAACGACAACTAAATTAAACCTCTGCCTTGTTACTGGTAGAGAGTGAAAACAAGATTGAAACAAAATTCCCACTCGCGTCTATAAATAAATCCTAAAAGTCGATATCCTCGGTGAATGTCACTTTCCTCACACTCCATCAGTTCGATAAGCCCCCTCGTTGTCGAAACACTCTCGTGGTCTTACGTAATGATATTCCAGACAACAGCTCTTTTGTTTCCTTGCTGTGGCGCGTGTCAATAAACCGCACGTGGCTCGTTTTTATTTATTTTTTCAAGTCCGTTCTGAAGTTATCGACTCACGCGAGTGATTTCAACGTCGCCTTCTTTATCTTTCGTTCCGCGACTCTTCTCGTTTATTACACGAAAACCTCAAATGGGCTGGTTGAACGAGGCGAGGGCCAATTACGAGACTTTTCGGTACATTAATTGGACTAATAACGTGTCTGCTATTATATGGAAGGCGTTGTGCAGGCGAATATTTCTATGAAAAACGGAATGGTTTAAATAAGACTTGTATCACAATGCACCATAATCACTGCTAAAGAAAAACAGAAAATACAAGTTTAATTTAGAAGAAGAGACAAACTTTTCATGTATGAGTGTGCTAATCAATTAATACACCTGTCAGTGGCACTACTCATTAGTGTGTGTGCGCACGCTAGCCATAGCATTAAACGGGTTTTTCCTTATCTGTCTTGAGCACTCCGATATCGAGAATAAACATAACGAAGGTCCAACAATCACACAATACACCATCGCCAATGTAAAGGTCACATTAAAACGCAAATCTTTTTAAAAGTGAAATAATTTCTGGATTATAATTTACTTTTTTTTTTTTTCGCATAAGAGAGTACATCTTGAGAAATAAAAGCAGTTCAAGGCATTAATTATCATAATCTTTTAGATTATGATAATTAATTAATATATAATTAATAATTTATATTAATTATCATAATCTTTTAGATTATGATAATTAATGTAATAGTCTTTTCAGATAAAAAAGTTCAAAGAAATTATAAAATCGGTATTATTTGGCTTAATGTGCAATGCTTATTTATTTATTTATTTATTTTACTTCTAAACAAATATCTAAAAAGTGCAGCATTCTGATTTGTGAATTACTCAGATAGTGGCTTTTTTTTTTTTTTTAAACGTGAATGCGCGACGAAATGCTGTTAGCATATTGTACATCGGTATTGTGATTTCCTTGAGCGGGCTAAAGATCAGATACACCACCATGCTAAAGAGAGCAAAGCTGGAGCTTTTATAATGAAGTTGTACTTTAAGTGGTAGTTCGAATAGCCTAAATTTGAATTTGGTTAATAAATTTCAGTGAATAATCTCAATACAAATTTTGAGATTTTAACTTAGAGGGCGCTTCTGTTTGAGTACAGCCAAACCTAGCGAAGCTAAAAAACGTTAGTGTATTAAGTAAAAGGTGAGATGGTTGCTAGTCGTTTTCGCGAGTGTACGTGCACACACAATTAATAAATTCCCACTGTTAAAGCTCCCATTAAATTATCACGGGCCACTTCCCCCTTGAGAAAACAATCACGATTGACATTCGCGATAGTCGTGTCAGTTTGCTATTCGAGTTTCTATTATTCTGTATATCCTTATGTCCGTCGGGGTTCACCCGTAGATTAAATTCTACAACAGATGATGCACAAAGCATCCTGGCATTTTCTGCAAAGGATCCGCATTTTTGTGTACCTTAATAAAGCGAGCCATTCCATTGAGCACTTTAATGACGTCTGTTCGCATTCCCGTTTTCAGCTCTCATGAAAACACTGAACAGTAGTCCGGTTCAAAGACCTGTATCTAGGCGCCATCTAACAGGCAATGTCACGACTTTCAGCACCAATGCTTTCATTTATATTGTGCGATGTACTCTCGGTCTTCTATTTATAGCTGTCTTATTTCTCTGCGCTTTCTCTCAATGCTCTGGGAGATCGTGGTTTAGGCATTAGTGAAAGTTTTTTCTGACCTAGTGCTGCGCTCATCATCTTCTTTATTTGTTCTCTTAATTCGCATTAAATGGGATTTTCTAGAGTAAAGCCATAAGCCAACAGAAAAACGACAAATGTTTACTTGAAATAAAAGGGACGATCTCGTTGCGATGTTTTTCTTTCCCTCCCTCCCTCCTAGACAGAACCTGTAACGACAGATGAAATATGTAAGATGTATATGCATACAAGGCTCAACAAATACGCTCACGCGTGGCGAGTAGCTGCAGATTAAAAGGTGAACTGATCAAATCAGTTAAAACAAGAGCTATTTATGCCTACATTACTAGTGTTTGGGGATGAATAAATCTGCATGTGCAGTTGCTGACATTTCTTTTTCTAAGTAAATGCCACAAATAAAAGAAAATAAAAATGGTACTCTAAAGAGATTAACCGGGAGTTGACCATGCTCTAGCTATTCATCGAAGGAAAACAACTATTTATCAATTAATAAATAGTTAACATCGAAATGTTTTTAAGATAATCTAAAAGAAAATTAGAAACTTTATAGATAATTTCGTTTAATTTAAAATAAATATTTGCGCAACACTTTTTTTTGGGGGGGGGGGGTGACTATCTTTGATAATGTCTAAAAGAAAAATATTTCGGATAATACGCCAGAAAGATTATGGTTTAATAAGAGAGAGCTTCAATGTTTGCCATGGAGAATGATTGCGAGTAGTCGTTAGAGACATCGCTCATTGAAGTCAAAGAGATTCCAGCAGCACATAAATGGATTGAAAAGAACACATTACGAAAACTGGATTATGCTTTGTGTATGCGGAGAACTAGTTACGCTTGTTTTATGGATTAAAACGTGTATTAGATATTGTAAACGTGATGGACGTGCTTCAAAAATAAAATAAAATAGAATATAATAATAAAAAATAAGCCAACGAGCATGTTATGTGGGGAACTTTATTCTGACCTCGATGCATGATAAGCTACGTTCGGTTCCTATCACTTTTTCACATAGTGGCCATTGTAAAAAATAAATAAAATGTCGTTTATGCATTTGTTCTTCTGTCGCACCAAGACTATCCCGGCACAGAAGAAATCGGTATCAACTTGAACCAACTTCGCAGGTCAAAAGTGACCCTTAGATTGTTAAGATCACTTAAAGAAATTTGTAAACATTAGTACATTGTTATGTCATCAATAAGTCTTTCTCTAGCCAAGATACTCTCTTCGGCAATGCTGCACACACCCCAAGTGAGATGTCAAGCGCTTTTTGGTAGACATTTTCGACTTTGGACATGATTAGGCGTACGAGTCGCCACTCTTCTGGGACATTTACTTATCTGTGAGCAAATCCATCACGCCAAACCCAAATCTATTTCAGCAAAGACATGTTCTTTGAATTCTTCTACCAACTGGCGACAATTTTTTGCCCTCGAGATATACTTAACATCCAGAAATCGAAACATACTGCGTACGTCAAGTATCACCGTTTCCGGTCATCTTCCAACTGATAGTGAGAAGATTTCTACATATTGTCATCTTGCGTTCGTTCGTATGATGAGAACACATGATCCAAATACTCGTTTCATCTGTTCAGTTCCTGAAACTTTGCTCAAGAGCTCAAACATGGAACTTTTTCAAGCCAGTTCAGGTCTCGGTTAAGCAGAATGATGATCTCATATCGGGAAGTAAAATTCATCTTCCACTGATTGTCATCACAAACACGAATGGACACAGCAGAGTAGGAACCGACGGCCTCTTCGATTGCAGACCAGAGGCATCTGCTTTTCTATCCAGGCTGACTATACATACTAACAATGATAAGAAGAGCAATAATATACATTAGGATATTATACTGTACTTGGGATTAGAAACACAACACGAGGGCAGTTGTTCCCTGTCTTCTCGTTGCCTTGTGTGGTGCTTGCTGACAGGCAGTGAACTCGGCTACTGAGGAAGCCTATTGATTTTCACAAGGGTACTGCTATAAGTGCTGTCTTTTCCCTTCTGCGAATAAGACTGCAATTTTTTAAAGATAGCCTTTGTAACCCTAAGCAGCTATACAAGCTCTTCCAAATAAGGCTTATAGAAACATCCGCGCTTTATGTGGAATTCGAATACAGCCTATTGAGGGAGAGCCCGGATGTAATCACTCGGTCAACCAAGTTGGCTTTGATTTTTGTTTTCATATTCTTAGCATTTCGACAATCAGTTATACTTTGAATGCTAAATCGAGTTCTATTATCGTGTAAAAATCAATAGAGAGAGAGAGAGAGAGAGAGAGAGAGAATGAAACAGAAGCAACAATAATAACAATTCCGGAAGAAGTTGGCAACGAACTATGTTGGTGTATCAACCACCAGTGTCAGTTGAGTTTGCGATGCTACAAAAGCAGGAAATCTTCCGCTCATCGCAGGTAAAACAGGTTCTAAAGTGACCCTTAATTGTGCGAGTCCGATTCTCACCGCTTCCTGAAGCCCCGGGCAGAGGAGGTTAAATGACAGGAAACAACTGTCCAGAGGTCTCTCGCTTCCTTATGAAAAGCATCCCTCTCATTCGAACTCGTGCGATGTGCATTCTCATATACAGAAGGCGCCCTACAAGAAACACTGACCTCGTAAAAAAAAAAAAAAAAAAAACATGCTGTGGACGAATTAGCTTCCTTGAATTTAAAATCGAACTTCCAAGGTTGTAATGAATTACAATCCTCCTTTAATCACGTTAGTGGAAACTAACAAAAAACACATATGCAGTATAAATTAACAAAAAAAAAAAAAAAATGCGTTCTCTATATTATTATTGTTTATTCCAGTTGTAAAAATAATATCAATAAATCGTTCGATGTGTTGCTCACTCGAAATATTTCGCGTATTAGTTTTTCTTGCTAACATCACCAACAGATACGATATGTTCAACGGTTGTTAGATTCAGCCTACAGATCATAAGCAGGACACACACACACATACACACACGAAGTTTAATAGAATCGAGTGACGAATACCTAGCTGTGACTTTCGTTGGACTGTGTGCAAACAAGTTATTGTGTTTGCTCTTTTGGATGTTGAGTTTATGTTGGCGAAATCATCAGTTAGAGACTTACGCATTGTGGTTATGAACTGAAAAATGTATTGGTGATCGAAAAATCATTTCCAACATTATCAACTGACTTCACGTCTGTTATCTTGGGTCAAATAATAGGTATGAAGTCAGTTATTACTGTAATTTTTCACTTGCGAAGACTGACTGGATTATCACTTGTTCACGTAAATTTAAGAAATCCCAATGAAACTTCTGAATGAAATTGAAATGCAAATGATTAATTTCAATTCAAGGTAGAAATTAAAATTCCATATTTTAATCAATTTGGATTTTCTTCCAATGCTTTTTTAAAGATTATGTCCAGAGGGAGTCACAATAAATGGAAAGATTGTTAACAACCTACGATATGCAGATGACACCGTGCTAATTACAGATAACATTATGGATCTCCAAAAACTCATTGACAGAGTATACATAGAAAGCCAAAGAATGGGAATAAATATAAACATCAACAAGACAAAATACATGATCATCAGCAAACATCCAGCCTCATCAATGAAACTGACACTCAATGGGAAAAATATTGATCAAGTGTCAAGATATAAATATCTTGGTTGCTGGCTTAATGAACGGTGGGATCCAGAAATAGATATAAAGACAAGGATTGAAGTTGCACGGCAGTCCTTCATGAAAATGAGAACACTATTCTGCAATAAAGACCTAAACATGGAAGTCAGGTGCCGAATGCTGAAATGCTACGTGTAGTCTATTCTGCTCTATGGAGTTGAAACATGGACATTGAAGGCGACAACCATCAAGAAAATCAAAGCCTTTGAGATGTGGCTATACAGAAGAATGCTAAAGATATCATGGACAGAAAAAATTACCAATGAAGATGTCTTAAAATCCATTGGAAAAGCTAAACATCTTGTACAAATAATCAAGAAACGAAAAACATCATATCTTGGCCACATCATGAGAAACAGCAAATACCAACTTCTACAAACTATTTTGGTAGGAAGAATTGATGGCAAAGGAACTAGAGGAAGAAAAAGAATATCATGGTTTGACAACATCAAGACGTGGACAGGAAAGAGCAGCGCACAACTGCTCAGATTAGCACAAGAGCGCAGTTTGTTCGCCAAGATGGTCGCTGACCTTCGATAGAAGATAGCACAATAAGAAGAATCAATTTGGGACGAAAATCTCTCGTCTATTTAATTAGACATCCTTCACATAGCGTGTTTATTATTATTTATATTATTATTAATTTTTCTCATTATTTTCGGTCTTAACTAATTTCGGCTCCTCCATTGTAAGAAGTTTAGTATTAAATAATAAAAAATAAAATAAAATAAAAATTCTTCAAGTAACTGACTAATCACCCCCCCCTTCCCTTTTATTACGCTGTGATATGCATTCATATCGCAGCATATCATACCAATAAACTGCTTTCAGTTAATGTTGTGCTTCTTGCAGTTCCATCGTTCATTTAATTGGAAGTGATTTAGCGCAAATAAGACCCTCGCAGCTGCCTATTATTTGCGCAACTTCAATACGCCATCCAGAACTTGTTTGACTCGCTAAACTTAGTTCAGGAGTTCAAGAAAGCGTCACTAATTGAACAAATTACACTTCAAGGTAACACTGAACCCTCAATCAATCATCCGTCATACGTTTAGTACGTTTGAAAAAAAAAAGAAGGTAAAAAAAATACCGACGCCTCTTTGGTATTTGCATGGGAGTGAAATAGAGAAAGATTCGCTCCTTTCTCAAATTTTTTTAATGGGGTCAAGTGCTAATTTTCCCTCCACGTTCCAAAAATAATTTCGTGACCTTCTTCCTCCCAACATTGATATGTGGAACACTCTAACAGTATCGGCCTCGAAGCTCTGCGGGAAAACTGAAGTTACTTCCATTTGCTTTTATTACTCCTAACAGCGTTTCGAAATCATTTTTTATCCTGCATAATAACAAAAAGCGGTGTCTTTATAATATATAAATTAGGCAATCCTATGAAGTTATTAATAAGAAAGGAGGATGCTTTCATTCAAATTGCAGCATCCAGACGGCAGTTGAGAGATTCATTCAATGGGATGATGAGAAATATCGTTCTACAAAAAAGAAAAAAGAAACCTCACGTTTTGTCTGTAATGAATTTTTGAAACTGCAGCGAATTACTCGCGGCCGCGCACACACAAACTGTGTTTTTTTTTCGCCACGATTAGCCCACATTCTCTCTGCTTCTTCCAACTCTACCCGATTGTTTAAATGCTTCCTCCATCCATCATCTGCTTTAATCTTTCGCGTTTAGCATTCGCAGATATCCCGCTTTGTCGTGGTGCTGACATCGCTTTCGACAAATCAGACTCCGAAATCTCTGGCAGACCAATTTTTATGCAGGAATTTTCGTCGCGTCATCCACTTCCTGCTCGCTATCGCAGGCTTTGCTTCCTTGTGCCTCCTTAACTCCGATCGTATTTCGCACGTGCTTCGTTGTAAATCTTTTCACAGCGTGCGATTGCGGTCAACACCGGAGATTAACAAATTTTGTTTTTCCATTTTTCCTGTAGATTGGCCGAAATTTCTTAAATGTTTTCTGTCTGTGACTTCCTCCTTCTAAAGCTGAAAAATGAACGGCAGAAGTCATTCCAACTTTCTTTCTCTTTTTTTGCGAATTCACCGGCATTCAACTATTTTAAGTTTTGCCGGCATAGTTGACTACTTGGTTGGCGTATTCGCTTTCCAGACAACAGTCTGTAGGTTTGAATTCCCCCCCCCCCTCCCGTCCATAAAAATCAAATCAAATCATGTATTCTTAATGTTTTGAGCTCTACTGACATTTTACTGTATCGATGACTCTGGTTAGGTTATGATTACGCTGAGGTGAGTGAGGTCGCCACAAGTGAGTCTATTTCGTTATTAATTGCATTGTTCAGCCGTCTGTTTGCCTGTTTTCCGGGTAAAAACTCTCACCACCACTTGAAAAGGGTTTAAATTTTAATTTCCTTGCATTTCGAAATGGAATCAAACCCTTGCTACTAAAGAATACGCATTGTTTTTCTTTAGCAAGGGAGGTGAGTGTTGATATGGTCTTGACATGCTGAAAAAGAAAGAAAAAAGAACATTGCTAGTGTCAATCCATAACAGAACATATAAACAATGTGCCTTGTTTGTGACAGGCAGACAGAGGTTAATACCGAATGATGGATATTTGTTTATAAAAATTACTTTCCTGCAAAGAGTTCCCATCCATGCAGATAAAGTTGTTCCAAGCATTGATGTTCCAAGTTCTACACTCTGAAACAAGATCAAACCACCATAAAGAACACCACACCAATCTTCACAGAAGTCCTTCGTAGGCATACATAAGCTAATACATGCATCCATCACATATGGTACACCACTTAGCGATTCGCCATCTAGCATCCTCTACTGCTGTTTTAAGGTCCATTGTCTTCGTTCGCCATTGATGCCTTTGCATACAACAGAAGACGAGGTTTATACTCAGATTCATGAGCCCCATATAAAACCACCTTCTTATGGACGATAGTCTAGCAACGTAACTGTTCTCTTTACAAGTAACTTTACAAGTAACTGTTCTCTTCAAGGGCACCTGCATGATTTTGTGTTGAGCACATTTTGGTTGATGCTGGGTTTTGATGGTCATTATGAATGGGAAACCAGTTTCGGTAATTGATACCTTTGATTCAGTTTTCCATTATACGATGTGTATTACAATTGCCTTCCTTCAGGTGTTCCGTTTGACATATCTATAAGGTGATGTCTTTTTTTATCATCTTTTAGGCCTCCCAACGCACCAAAGATCGTAAACCTATAGTATATTATGCCATGGATGTGCTATAGACTGTTTTTATTAATTGTATATATAGTTTTGTATTTTAATTTTTTTTCCATCCAAATCATGTCTTTACTATCCTACTTATGCTATGTGTGTGTGTGTGTGAGAGAGAGAAGTTGAAAACAGTAGTAAGATTTATATGGATGATAATCAGCGCATACCAAATGAATATATTCGACAGTTCAGATTCACTCTATCAGTTTTTCATGGTTTGTCTTCTTCGACTTCACTTTCTTAAGCGATGTATTCCAAATGTAACGTTCTTTTCACGTGTAATAAATTGGACAGCTGCAGCTTAATTTTTCTTCTGGCCTTTCTTAAAGGTGAGAAAGCATAATTTAGGACAGCTCTGTTCTCCACAGGTATTTCGGCGATCTTCAAGCCCTCAATTAAATCGTCACGGTGATTATTTTCTGGTTTCAGCTTGAAGTAGGTAGGGAAACCGGATTACGCGTGAGCACCGATGTGACATAACCTGAATGGAATAGTCTTCGTCAAGTCTACACGGGGTTGAATTGACTTTCAAGTGATGAAACACATTCCTAGAAACCTTTTGTGTGTCAGTGTGGTCTGCGCTGTTGACACCGTTTTAGTGTCGGCAAGGTAATCAAGAGTCTAATTAGTACTCGTAATAAAGTGGCCATCTCCCGATCGCCAAAAGTTAATTACGGCGAAAAGAGCTTTGCCTACTTTCTTTGGGGGGATGAAGAGACGTTGGAAGATTTATTATTTTTTAAATAAACTGCCGGTTTCGAGTTATCCTACAAGCTTGCTGCAAGGAGTTAATACACCAGCTGTTGAAGATTACGTTTACTGAGGGAGCAATTTTACTCATTTGGACTTCAAAAATCAGCTAAAAAATGTTTTTTTTTTTTACTATGGATGTCGCTGATCTACCTTTCTTTTAGACAATAAGTTCTAATTAAAGGAAACAAAATCTGGATCGTCACCAGTTATGAGCAGTGATCAATTCAGGACGAACAATTACGCGAATCATTTATTCTGCGGAAGGGGCTAACTTAGATTTTGAGAAACATTTTTAAAGTGGAAATTGGAGTGTCAAGTAGAAATAATATTTCCTTCTGAAATATTTATCTCAAGTATGTAATTTAGTTTGAATTTAATATATAATACGACATTGAATAACGAAATTTAATTCTTTAATTCAACACACCAACTTAATTATGCAATTACGTAAATAATGCAACAGCTAGGGGAAAAGCACACGCCAAATAATATCATCGTATAATAAATATTCGGTGTTTCGTTTTCTGTCGTTAATATGTATAATTTAACCGAATCGATTTAACCAAAAAATATTTTTTAATCAATATTTACTTTTATTCGCTCATTTGGAAAAAAAAATGTGCTTCGATTTTGTTATGCTATTGAGAGAGAGAGAAAAAAGGCATTTTGATAAGAATCTGTGAGATGTTTCTTGCGCTTCATTAATTTCATCCACATTCGATTGGTTCTTTATCCGCCAATTTTGATATCTTCGTTTGCATTTATACCTTCTTTGAATTATCGAAATGAAGCAGGATTTTGGATTTCAATACTGCATATTCGTTCTCTTTACTTCCATAATTAAATCGGGTAATATATTATTAATTACATTAATTTTTCAGATGGGATATATTTGGAGATTCTTCTTCACTTGTTTGTATTTTTCACTTCATTATCTTCAGCGTCATTTTTCTTTTAAAGAAAAACGTTGCTTTGTTTCATTTGTTTCAAAATTTTCTACAACATAGTCTATCCACGTTTAAAATAAAACGAAAAATAAAAAAAGAACTATATATACATACACTTACTGATTAATGTAAAACAATTTAACGTTAATTGCATTTGCAATTCGATCATATGCGAATTCAAACTGTAAAACAGCGCGCACTTTAAAGATATTGCAAATCCGGTTTTCTCTTTGTAGGAACGCGTGCGAACTATAATATTTTCCCGAAATATTCGACGTACAAAATATTCTTAATTAAAGAGATTTAATTATGTTAATAAATTTGAAACACTGCGTGAAATTTCCGTTATGAGGAAACCGAGTAAATCAATATTAGCAGTATAATTCCGGAGAAACAAACGCTAACAGCGAAAAAATGCGAACATCGTCGACTATTGGAAAGCATTTTGCGAGATTTATACACTGGAAACATGTTGGAGGTGCTTTTCGATATTCGTACTCAGAATTGCGATTTCTCTTCAGTGCGAACTCTGTTTAGTAATAAAAATAAAAGCTTGTAAATGACCTAACGTGAATTACTTTTTCTTATTTTCTCCGATCGTGATCACATACATTGCAATAGTAATCTTGTGTTTCCACAGAGAAGAAAATTTCGATCGGATCCTAAACTCACAGAGCCCGTGTTTCTAATTTTTTGGTATTAATTTCTAGAAAGTATCAAACTTGATAAAAATGAGATACATTTAAAGACTTAAGTACTTAAATATTTCTTCATTTGATACATGGAAGATTGCTAAACCCAATTCTCTCTCTCCCTCCCTCCCTCCAATGAGTGTGTGGTGTCCCTTAAATATAATTAAAAGAGTTTTCTCTTTCTTCAACCTGCATCGATATCCAACTGGAAAAAGGCTCTCCCGTTTTTTTTTTCTCTTCTCCCATTTTTCCTTTTTCATCTTTTCTCATCCACGGCACTCCATCACTTTTCACCATCTCATCTTATTCTTTGGTCTTTTCCCTCTTCCTGCTGCAATTCATTCTGAGAATAATTTAGATCGCTCTACTATAAAAAGTTTAACAGTTTTTGAAGACCGATCTTCTCCAAATCGCATTAAAAAACTCTGTTGAATTTGAACCCAATTCAAACCAACAGTTCAAAAGCGAACTGCTAATTAGAGGATCTGCTTATACAAAGCAATGAAAATTTTTTCTTGTGTCCAAAATTTTTAACCGACACTGGCATAAATAAGCTTTCCGAATTTTCGTGACACACACACACACACACACACACACACACACACACACACACACACACACACACACACACACACACACACACACACACACACACACACACACACACACACACACACAGTTTATCTTTAATAATCACAAGCATGTTGATAATTCCCATCCCATCTCGTCTCAACATGCCTGATCTATAACGCCAATTTTCTCTCGCTTGCGGATGAAAAACCAGAAGGAAAAAAACTCTGTCATTTCCATAGGAGAATATACAGGATTGAAAAGCACATAAAAGGTCCTCTCATCTCCTATACGGGATTCGAACATACGACCAAAGACACTATCAGCATCCATTAATTTTGTAATTATATTTATATTTAAAATAATGTTATTTATCAGTAAAATATTTTTGTCATTAGAGAATATTTTAAAAACCAAATTTATAATTAATGATATGAATTTGTACGATACTAAAAGAGCTTTTAATAATGTAACTGTGATGACCGCAAGAAAGTATCTTTTGCCTTCTGGCTTAATTTAATTTAATTTTATTTTTTGAACACCTTTTACCAATTTCAAAAGTGTGCGATTCCCCCCCCCTTAAAAAAAGGGGTGTAAAATGTTTGGGTGGGGCCAATCACACCACAATGTTCTGGAACCTCTGACTGAACATAAATATTGATTTTCCCCCCCAGAAATAACAACTCAATTCCTTCCATGACACACTTTGTTTTGGAGGTCAAGAGTATTACCGAAACTGCTTGAAAAGAACGGTGGATAAGCTAAGCCCATCTGTGTCGCGTGTCTTGTAAATTGCGGAATTGGAGTGAATAGCACGGAGTGCTCCAAAAACACCTGGTCGACGAACACACATTCAGGGATTCCCCGACTGCACAACACGCAAACGTCTCCGTCATGTCGGAGGTGTTTACATGTTGTGTTCTGGCGTTCAGTTCACTGACCTTTGAGGGGAAAAGTTGTATTTTAGGATTCATTTCCTGATAAGAGTCTTGTAATCCTTAACATATTGCTTTCTCTCCCCCCCTTTGTGTGTGTGTGTGTGTGTGTGTGTGTGTGTGTGTGTGTGTGTTAACTGATAATATCTATCTATCTATATATTTATATATAGATATTTATATATCTATATATTTATATATTATTTATATATGTGATAAAATTTTTAACTTGGGGATATTGTATATTAGGATAACCAAGTTATTTTATAAACTTGGTTATTTTAACTCCTAATCCCAAGTATGGAAACAATTAAGTTTGCGCCTGAAACAAAGTTCAAGTCTAAAGATGATACAACACCAGGGCAACTCATTGTAGTTATAGGTAAAGTTGATAAGGCTCCGTATTACTAAAACCTTGGGGTCTAGCTACTCACTGAGGAGACCTCAAAAAAGGTTGAAACCGGTCTGGGTAGTAACCCCACCCATAATGCATTGCAGTATACATCTTCTAGTGAGATGTGCTTTACATTATGGGAAAATACTAAGAATAGTGATCAGAGCTTTACCCACCTTTACAATGAGTTGCCCTGGTGTTGTACCATCTTTAGACTTGAACTTTGTTTCAGGCGCAAACTTAATTGTTTGCATACTTGGGATTAGGAGTTAAAATAACCAAGTTTATAAAATAACTTGGTTATCCTAATATCTACTATCTATATATTTTTTTTCATGAAATTATTTCAGGACTGATATTCACGTTCAGCATCGTTCCAAAATATTCGCACGAGTTATGCAGAATCGAATGATAGAGTAATGTCAAACCTCGTAGATATATTAACAGTCTGTTTGATTCTATTCAGCAAACTGCTGTTTCACTAATATAAATGCAGCCAAATCGAAAATACTTACAGGGTAAACGAAATAAAAAAATATATTTTTGAAACAGAATGTGATTCCCGTCCACAAAAGGTTTTAAATCTCCAATACTTCGGATGGGTTAAGGGTTATATCATTCGTAAATCCTGTTCTAGAAATCGAACGCGGTGCTTTATTCATTCCTTTCAGTAAGGAGGGTTTCCAGCCGAGTGATGAAAATCAGGGACTGCCTAAGAAATTTCCTAGCATCCGTGTCCATAGTGGGATTCGAACTCGCTGTTAGTTGTAGAGTGGAAATGCTGTCCGCTGCTGTTGACACGAAAGTTTCATTTTTTGATTCCATAAAAGAAATAATTCGGTTTTTCACTTTTATGAATTTCTAGGTTTCTATTAAGCCTCTAACTGGAAAAGAAAACTCAACTCCACTATTTCTGCAATCCAGTTTTGCTGTTTCTTTCCATTCATTCGATTGTGAAAGAATGGACTGCGTACAAAAGATGCTCAAATGCTGATGTTTTATGTTCGTTAACTGCAGTTAATATTTCAGCAGTCAGTTATCTGATAATGCAACGTTACTGAGGAGCCTTCGTAGTTCAGTCGGTTTGAATACCGCCTAGGACGTAAAGCATCTTTATCAGGGCTTTTCAGTTAAAGGGGAGTTAATCGGTTTCATAGAATGGAGAGCGTTTTCTTCCCTTAAATTGGTGAGGAGAACACACGCACATACAATTCACGCACAAAAATATACATTTAGACATAAGACTAACTCTTTTATTCTAAAATTGTGGTTACGAAAGCCATGAACATTCGGCAAGTCGTGGGCCTAGTGGACCTGTAAACGCCACGGATTATTATTGTTTCTATTAGCAAACCAATGGAAAGAATTCAAAGCATAGTACACCGATGAAAGCAGATGGATCTGCGGCTACAATTAAGTGAAAATTAAATAAAATTTAAATCACTGCAATGTATATGCATTGCAGTGTTATCGTAAAGTATTTTAATATTCATTTCAGAAGGGATTAACATTCAGCCTTCTTTTGAACTAATATTTAGTCGCAATCAATTCTGAACTACCTCGATAACTTAATAAAATGAAGAAATGGCTCGCTTACCTCGAACTAATCCTAAAGATGAATGAAACAACGCAGATGAAAGCAGCGCAAAGAAAACAAAAATTTGTTTCGTTGAAGTCTTTGGTTTTTCTAGCGTCATCGTATGAACCACTGCGGTCCCCATCCCGGCGCACTACGGATCTGTAGTCCCTTCGACTGTTTACTCGCTACTAACTCTTTCCCCAACAAGCCACCTGTCGGTATACTACGCGACGCTGGTGCATTCGCTGCGGACAGTGAACCTGAACCAAGACCGTAGAGTCGCATCCTTTTTAATAGGCCAACAGTCTCGTGCGAGCAGTCGGCACAAGGAGGGGTTTGTCCCACTTCTCGAAAAAAAGGTCAGGCAAACAGAAGTTGGATTACGGTAGCGCGGAGTGCGGATGGACAGAAACTATCGTAGCAAGCGCGTAATGAGTTCGAAATTAATACTAAAACGCAGGAGAGAAACAAAGAGAGAAAATTATTTTATGAACATCGGTTTATCACATTAGTATTATCTGATCAGAATATTCATGGAAAAGATTATTACAAGGAATGATAGCCGCTCAATACTAGATGTTTGTATTGTTCCATGGACAGAAAATAAGTGGAGATATGAGAGGTCCGGGCAGGTGTTTCCTCAACGCGTATGGATGCTTTTAATTATTATTATTATTTTTTTTTTCATGGCAATCTTACACATAACGGTTACGAACGTATAGCACAGTGTGTTGAGAGCTGCTAATCACTTAAGCTACAAGCAGTGCTCCGATGACAACCTTTTTTTTTGGTTTGTTTGTTGTTGTCACTTTAGATTTCCAATGACAATGATGATGCCCAACTGGGAGGGCAATTTGCCTGCCATCTGAAGACTTTTACTAAAATCCATGTCACAGCAAGATTCAACATCACGACCGATTGGATATCTTGTCGACTAAGACATCGAAGCTGACGTCGAATTAAATAGAAAATATAAAACTTCTAATTCTTGATAAATCTCAGTTGATCTAAACTAATCGTAAAAATAATAAAGAGATCAACGACCTTATTGATAAACCTAAAAACGTCAAAAAACAATTCGAAACTAATTCTCGGATATTTTGGAGAAAAACTATCCTAAAGAATGACGATTCGTTTAGTTGTCGCCCCTTTAATTATCTTAAATTCCTCGTATGGAACCAGAAAAAATCAAAACATTATCTTGATCAGTCAGAAAGTCCATTTTTGTATGTTTACGTTTTATGTTCAGTGTAAAATGTATATAATTTAACAGTTAAAATTCGCGTGAGTATTAAATCATATTTTTGAAGATGTCAGTTTTATATCTGGAACTGAAATACTTTCAGTTAATTCTTTTATCCACAAGTGACTTCGTTCGTCGTGTCATTACGAGTGCTGCACCTAGACCTACATCATCTGCTTTCTGACGAACTTCCAGCTGACTATGTAGGGCGCGCCCTTGTTCGCAAATAATCAGTGCGTAGCTACAAGTCTTTTCTAATAATATACTTTCTTCGAGACAAACTTCACCACTTAACGATAACGCATTTTATTGTGAAGTTTATTATTACATTTTTTGTCTTTATTATTATTATTCATTTTTAT
The DNA here is from genome assembly GCF_054136105.1 of Typopeltis vanoorti. Lineage (NCBI taxonomy): Eukaryota > Metazoa > Arthropoda > Arachnida > Uropygi > Thelyphonidae > Typopeltis > Typopeltis vanoorti. Next base: position 633,166 of record NC_143568.1, on the reverse strand, counting down.
CTGCATGTGACCGCTTTATTATTGAACCAACGTGTGTGGTGAGAGTTGAACACGGAATCATGTTATAAATAGCGCTTAAAAAATCCTTTGGAATGACAAATGAGGAAAAGTGTTTGTGATCTTTCGATCAAGATGGAATGATTAGTCTAGCGATCATGTCATCAATCTGATGCTCCGTCGACATCGAAAATGAAGACTGCTAAGATATGTCGTTCAGCTCAGGTTAGTTCATAAATGCGTTAATTGATGGGTGCTTTAAGTGCTGTCAAAGGTGTCCTAAATAATCATTCTTTCTGTGCTTGTGTGTGTATTCTCTCTCTCTGTTTTTCAAGACTCGTTCAAAGTTAAAATGTGGTAACAAAATAAAAATAAAAAATCAAAGGAAATTAATTTCAGTGACAAGCTAATCGGAAATAATGTAAGCGTGCGTGATGTATGGGATCTGAAAAGTCTTAGATAGCATTTGCTAATTCTAAGCACTCAAAGAACATCATTTTTCCCCATCACGTAGAGATTTTTTCCCAAAATATCGTAAACCGTTTTATATATTTAAATTGTTAAAAGCATACAAGTAGGCGTAACATCGCTATGATCTATCGTTCTGAGTACGTTTTTATATTTGACATTTCGACCTTAAAATAAATCCTCTTACGCTTAGGGCAGGGGAATTTTACTCCTAATATTTTAAAGATCGGTGGGCAGCCAGTCTCCATTCTTAGCAGTCGTCGATACCTTGCCTCAGGCGTTGATGATTTCCACAGTCATCAGGTGGTAAACAACTACCGCCATTTCTTAGTTGGTCACTGTCTCTAACACTATTATTACTATCTGAAATAGTGTGTGTTATACGGTCGATTTTATTGATTTGCATGGTTAAAATCCAAGTTTCCTAGACAAAAATCTTTTCTTTCATGTGCCAAAGATAAAGTAGCTCGGAAACCGGCTGAAAGGTCTAGACAAAGTTCCTCTAGTTGGCGGCTAAAAAAGAACTTATAGCAGTCTTCTTTCTTCAGGAGGTCTGCGTTTTGGAAGCATCATTTACACAGACACCGTGAGTAGTTTTGATAATTAATATCTTTGGAGCTTCTGTGGAAAATCACGCAGAAGAAAAGGGATGTTGTTTTGATTAAACAGGAGTCATTATATTACGTTTCGAATTGTTTAAATCCATAATGCTAAGACTCATACTAATTTTGTTGGCTTACACTCTTACACTGTTCTTAATTAGTCTTCGGTTTCTGCTGCTCTCTAAACTGTGCGTCGGTGAAGTTTGAATTGGCGGGTCACAAGAGGACGCGAATCAGTGAAATGTGGGAGCTACCGTGCCGGAGAAATGGAGCTCACTGATTTCTTTTAAATATTTTATACAAATCCACAGATGAAGGACATTGAACTTTAAATTAAATTGTGGTATTTGGGGAACATTAAATAAGAACATGGTAAAAAAGAATAAGCAGATGAAGAATTTTTATTGCGATAGATAAATAAGATATTCATGCAAGATAATGAGTAATGAGATTGTCCTGTTGTAAATTTAACCCGAAAAAGTTCTGACGAAACTAACTTTCGGGTTTTAATTAAACTAACTTCGATAGCTGAGCAGAGTGTCAATCCTAACATTCTGCTTAGCTATTGATTTTCAGCTATCAAATTGATAATTATATTCCAGCGCAGAAACATGAAGTAATTGTAAGTAAATCGAATATCGAGTAAACATCTTAAGGTGAATAAATTACTAAAACGACGCGCTGATTTTTCTACATTTTTTAAGGCGGCACGAAAAACAATGCCAACGCGTAAACAACTTCATTGATGTAAAAGGAAAGTGAATTTAATTGAACTGAGAGGCAGGTTCCCTCGATTCGTAATTGGAAGTAGCACTTTCGTTAGTCTTCAGAGCGGGCTCAGTTTGTTGGAGCAAGGACTCCACGAGGTGCCGAAATCGTTGCACAGAAATTCTGGTCCACGAGAATCCTACCATTGTGCAGTTTCTGACTGTATCGGTTTCCTGACGCGAACTCGTCCAGCCTCAATGCACAGATACTAAATTGGGTTGAGATCCATTCACTGAGCAGGTAAGGAATATGCTAAAGTCACCTTCATCTTCCTGATCAACATCCCGTGACATGGCGCACTGTCACACTGTAATTGTTACCACATGAATAAACTCTGAGTAAATGATCAAGTAAATGAACAGATTTACTTGATCGGCAGCAATGTTGAAGTGGACGCTGGCATTCAGATGTGGCTTTACTATCAGAGAACCTAACATCAGCTCCCCCCCCCTCACAACACCCACCAGCAATGCTTTCACCTGGAAAAATGGACGCACGTATTCATCTGTCATCCTATCTTGGCTCAACATAGAACATCTGGAACCATGATAAGCCAGACTGGTGACTTATTTTTTTTCTTCAGTCAGTATTTGCGTTTCATTGACAGTAGCGTGTGAACTGCAGCTGCAGTTTTCTGCCATTTGATCGAACGTGACCTGTCATAGTTACAAAAATCATCTTTGAGCATTATTTTCGCAAATCTTCGTCTGACTCTAGCTAAACTCTCAAGAGTACCGTTGAGTGCATCTATTTTTTTTTTTTATTTGTCGGACCTTTTGTTGTTACAGTTTCTGATACTACGCCTGCAAATCTGGTACTGCCTGTTATATCCCAATCTCACTCAGAATTCTTAGGTCAGGGTTAGCTAATAATCGAGCAGATAATTTAGCCGACGCACCCACCCTGAGAAAACCTTTTAGGTTTTTCCTATGGTCAGTGTTAGAGAAAATAATTGTTCTTATGCATGATTAATTCGAATATTGTGAGAAGTGTAAAAGTAGTTGCTGTTTCAATCTCCACTTTTCCAATTAAGCGATATTGATTCATTGTCTTTTTCTCTTTGAAGTGAAACTTTATTTAAAAATAAGAAAGAAGAAAGTTATTTCGCTAAACAGTTTGGATTCTCTTTAGTTAGTTAGTTACTTGAAAAACTTCCTCTTCTTTGTTAAAAATGTGATCATTGCATTGATCGATTATCTGATTTCGTTAAATTCATATCGCAACAAGGCTATTTATTTCTAGGTGTTTAAAAATAAAATAAGAACCGAGATATTTTCTGGTGCATGTCTAAACAAACACCGAAAGGTGCCACAGCGTACTCGAATATCTTCTGATATAAATGGGAAAAAAATAGATTTTTTTTTATTTCAGACGAATTGCACATTAATTAAATTACAAAATTTTATTAAATTTTGGTCATTTATAAGCGGAATTAAGATATATAAATAATGAGAAAAAAGCCAAATAAGCAAAAGTTCCATCTCAGGAAACCAACCAAATGGAAAGTAAAAACTTTTACATCTTTACTTACATGAAAAAAAAAAAAAAAACTATTTTTTTTCTTTTCTATTTTTTAAAAAGCAAATTTGAACTGTAAGCTATCAACATAGTTTCGTGAGACTTTACAGTCCACGAACAGTTAATCTCTGGAGAGGATGGATTTCGTTTTCCTCTCTAGAAACTCGGGTTTGACCCTCGCGAAAGGCAAGCGGATCAAATGAAGCAATCACTAATTACAATCATCGAATGTAAATGATTATTGATAAATGTAATGCGCATTTAAATCTCATGACCTTGGTCACCACAGTGCAACCTGATTATCTTCCATCAGTAAAAATAAGAAGAAGAAAGTGAAATTAGGTTTCTAACGACCCTAATTATCACCCACAACGACATAAAACTGCACAAAGAACACCCCAAGAATTCAGTCACTGAACCCATAACTTTAGCAGTGGTAGCGTGTTTCAGTATATTAATATGTATTCGTTCTCTTTTCGATCAAGAAGAAAAGATTTGTTGCCTAAGACATTATTTCCTTACGCTGAACACTAAACCCAGACAACCAGTATATAGCACTCCTTGCTTTCCTTATAGCTTTCTTGTAGTATACACGAGCGAGTATTTAGCATTCTTGCTCTCCTTTACTCTCACAGCAGTTCATTTTATTCATTTATGTGTATGTTTAACCTGTAATGAACATGTGGTGATATTGTTGCTGGCGTCTGTTTTACGACTGCAGTAAATGTAAGCAATTATTTATACTTTTTGGTTTGTCTTCGAAGGCCTGTGCAGCTCAGTGGAAGTGGTGCTTGTGTCCTCTGCGCTTGGTCGCTCGAAGTTTGACTTAAGTTCGAGTCTAGTCACTGAGTGGAGGAACTTTTTCTAAGCCTATCTTCGACCGTTTCCCGAGTTAGTTGATCTCTGGCTCGGGCAAGCGGGTTTTTTTTTAACAAAGAAACTCGGGTTTTTCATCCCGTAAACTCAAGAAAATCGACCTTAGTACCCACATTATTTCAGACAGTAACATATCTTGTTAGGGTTAGGCACCAAGAGATGGCAGCACTTGTTTGCCAGTCTCTTCATCGGTGGCTGCCTATAATTAGTGATAGATATGGGCCGGCTATCTCTGGTTGGCTACCGGTGGAGATTGAACTGCCCACTCAGTCTCCAAAAGCTAGATAGGCTATAAAGGCCTCGCCTACTCCCTATAAGGGAATAAAAGGCGTTAACTGATTTATTTATTTATTTATGTTTGTCTTCGAAGATCAGTATATCATGTAGGATGAATCTGGCTTGTGATGTACTTCATTGAAGAGAGGTTGATGTTACATTTGAACGAGAATATTTTTTTTTAATTGAAGGAATTTCACAGCAATCTTTTATCAGTCTGTTGAGGAGATAGTGAAAACATTCTATGATTAAAAAGCTACAAGAGTTATTTGGTCAGTCGGGGGAAAGAGAGACTCGGATCATGCGGTTATTAACCGTGTATAATATAACTTCGCATTTGATAGTCATTTTCATTCTCGGTATCCATCGAGATTAACAAAATACCAGCTTGGTGTTTTGTTAATCTGTGGCGCTAGTGTATAATAGGTTTCCAACCTTTCATGAGTAGGATTCATATAAAAAGTATCCCAGAATCCTAGACTTTCACCGAATTTTAAAATTATCTAGATGTCACTTATATCACTGAAGTAACGAAAAGAAAAGCGTAGTTCACAATTAACTCTTCTCGAGGAAATGTAGCTAAACTTATAATCTCGAAATCTGAATTTAAGCGTTTTTTTTTTCTTTTCTTTCATAAACACATTCGTAAAGTTAATTTTGGCGTCTTTTCCTTCAGTTAGAAATACTCATATAGTATTCGGTAAAAGATATTATTTTAGTGTTTATTCTTTATTTATAAGGAGTTAAATAAATTCTTAAAAATGCACTGGTTTCCATAAATTAAAGAACAAAAAGAAAACTCAACAAACCGTATGATGCATTTTTATACTATTCGGTGAAAACCAATATGAGATGTGAAAGAAAAACCTACAAAAATTGGAAATAAATAGTTTAATTCATATATAGTCAATAAGAGATATTATTTTGGTCTTTGTGTATAAGATGTTAAATAAATTCTTATACATATATAAAATATTAGTAGGTTTAATTATATATTTCAAAATTTTACACTACACTATGTTGACAAAGGTGTTTGGACACCTGACGTGCCATGCAAATTTCGGATCCTACCACATGCAAATATTAAGGAAGTCCTGAATTTCTGGACGTCCATCATCGGTGGACGTGCCTGCTTAAGTCTGGCATCTGGTAACTGATATCCCGCACGTCATCAGCGGCAGACCTCGCAGTCAGTCAGGAAAATGCTGCAGGGACATCTGCAACATTTTCCTTATAAATATCTGCATGTAATATCGACAGTATTACATGCGGATATTTAAGCAACTCTCCGCGAACAGAGAATTGCATACCTTAAGCTACCACAGAAGAGCTATTCCGAATAAGCCACACGTCAACCCCTAAGCCAAAGTGGTGTCTTTCACGCTGTTCTTGGATGATTGGAAAAGAGTTTTGTGGAGCAACGAATGACGCTTCCGAATGTTTCACTCTGATGATCGTGTTTGGATCTCGAGATTACCGGGAAACGGTTCTGGCAGGGCTGCGTCATTCTACGAGTCTCGTAACTGTCAGGAATGGTGAGGGGCTTGGTCCATGGGTGGACTTGCCTCAATCCATGACGTCCGACAGCTAACTGTACATTCTGGACAAGTTCATGTTCCGACGCTGTCGAAATACCTCGGCAGGTGACCCTTGCATGTTTCAGCACGACAGTACTCCATGTCATATTGCACTGTGTGTCCGAGACTGGTTTCCACAAAATAAGATTGAAGTGTTCAACTGGCCAGCTGAGTGTAGACCTCAACCCCCATCGAACATCTTTGAGACGAATTCGAACACTGGATTCGCTCTAGACCACAGCGGTCGTCATAGAATCAGTAATGGGAGCAGCTTGCACGAAGAATGGAAGAATATTCCTGTTACAACGTATCGAAAATTTATTGAAAGTATGCTCCGAAGCACTTCGCTGTCATTCACGCCAAAGGTGATCCTTCTGGGTACTAGAAATGTAATTAAACACATTTTCTTACCACAGCTAGGTGCCCATATACTTTTGTCAACATAGTGTATTTCAAGAGAATTGTGGAAATGACAATTTAGCCCTGTGGAAATGACAATTTTATCCCTAGCGCTATCCCTCCCCCAAAGAAATCGCTCAAGAACTTCAATCGTGGTCGCTGATTACGGGACCATTTTCTAAGCCCGTTTTTTACCTGTTCTACAATTGGCAGGAGCAAGTAGGGTTTCCCTTACAGCAACTGGGGTTTTTAATTCCTCAACTCAAGGAAATCTATCGTAGAATTTGCGCTGTTTCAGACAATAATATGATTTTGCGAAGGTTAGGGAACACGAGATGGAGCCATTTCAGCGCCGTGCTCTTTTTATCGATTGAAAGCCCTGGGTTTGAATACCGTCGAGGAAGCGAAAAACACTTATAACGCCTTTTCTACTTTTTTCTCCCTGAAACTCGGGTTTTTCGTCCCTCAGAACAGGCAAAACGACCATTAGAACACACACGCAATTAACATACGTAATAGACTGGCCTCATAGCCCGTGTGTTGCTTCGGCCGTAAGTCTAAATAAACCAAATCTCTGATTGCGTAAGAGTGGAAGTTGGCCACCAGTTGCCAAAAGTTAGTTAAGGTTAAACGACTTCGTCTACTTCCTTTGGGTTGTGAAAGGCTTTAACGAATTTGGTTATTTTATTTATTTTAAAAGTAAATTTAGGTGCATGCATTCAAATCACAGATTGCTGTTCAGATTTCAGATTATACAACCTTAAGGTATAAAATGCATAATAAATGTAATCCAAAGACAACGCTCATGGAAGTTAGAAAACATTACACCACACACACGCACGATGGGATTTTCAGGAAGGAAATGTTTGACACGATTCACAATTTGCCCTTTACGACAGCTACTTTGTTTCTTCAACATAAATATACACGTCTTCAAATCTGTGCAGTGTGAGTATTGCTCAATTTGCTAACATGTGAGAGTTTTCATAGGCGAAACAGACAAACCCGGCTAAGCACAAAACAAACAAAGGATTAACACTGGCTTTATTAGTCCTAGTTTCCGACCATAATTCAAAATATCCCTAACCAGTAATTAGACCTGCCGTCCCCTAACTAAACCCTGGTTCTTCAAAAAATGTGCCAAGACATTACAAATGAAAAATCAGGCATACCACAACTGGCTCAAATCAAGAACCCCATCCTCATTCAATACCTACACTGAAGCTTGAAACAATTGCAAGAAATCTATCAATACTTCCAAAACAGATTTTGAACAGGCAAAAAGCAGGAAGCTTGCAGCCTGTCCAAACGTAAGCCGTGCCTTTTGGTCCCTTGCCAAAGCAATTGGCCGTAACTTTTGCCCTACACTATCCCCACCTCAATCATACCCAGATGGCTTGTTTGCAACATCACCCATAGAAAAAGCTAACCTCCTGGCATCAGCTTTGCCTCCAATGCACACATAACTGACAATGGCAAATGCCCTCCAGTCATTCCAACTGCCCAACATACAATATCCCCTGTATCCTTTTGCCAAAAAGACATCACAAACCTGCTGTCTAAATTGAACACAAAAAAGTCCCCTGGCCCAGACGGAATTCCTCCAATTATTCTGAAGGTCTGTGCATCTGAATTAACTCCTATCCTATGTCACCTGTACACACTCTCTTACTCCACTGGTATATATATATATCTCAAAACCTGGAAACTAGCCTATATTCAACCCATTCCTAAAAATGACAAATCACTGCCATCTAACTACCGCCCTATCTCACTCACTCACTTCAGTCCTATCTAAAGTAATGGAGAAAATCGTCAACTCTCAACTCCTAATTTACCTTGAAGGTACTACCCGGCTATTAAGTGACCACCAGTACGGATTCCATCAAAGCCGTTCAACAGGAGATCTACTCTCATACATCACCCATCACTGGACAAGCGCTATGGAGAAATTTGGCGGATTCCAAGTAGTTGCACTTGATATCTTTGAAGCTTTTGACTGAGTCTGGCACAAAGGCTTACTGGACAAACTCCCATAATTTTGGACTGCCTCAGGACTTCTGCAGATGGATTGCCAGCTTCCTGTCTGGACGCACACTGTGTGATGGTAGACGGCTCCCTATCCTCTCACCATCCAACTAATGCCGAGGTCCCTCAAGGCTCAGTTCTCTCACCGACCCTCTTCCTTCTATGTATCAATGACCTACTTCAGTTGACCTCTGACCCAACACACAGTTTGCAGATGACAGCTCACTACATTTCTCCCCTTTCATTTGACAAACCCTACCCTACACAACTCACTTCAACCCACAGAACATCAACCACCACTGCCCTTAATTCCGACCTCCGAACCATTCTCCGATAGGGCTCAGACAACCTTGTCAACTTCAACGCCAGTTCTGTCTTATTTCTCACAAAAAAGAACCATTTTCCCCCAGCATTTTTTCGATAACACTCAAATTCTCAGACAAGATGAAATTTCTCTTCTAGGAATCACCTTGACATCAAGCCTCTCTTGGCATAAACACATCACAACCATTGCATCCTCAGCTTCCAAAAAACTAGGTTTTCTCTTTCGCTCAAGACGCTACTTCACCTCTAAACAGCTGTTAACATTATACAAGTCACAAATCCTCCCAGCTCTCGAATACTGCTCTCACATCTGGAGTGGGGCTCCAAAAAGCTCCCTCAAAATGCTTGACTCAATACAGAGGAGAGCAATTAGATAATAAATGACCGATCCCTCACCAACTCGCTCCCCCCACTTTCACAGAGACTCTTGATCTCTGCAATTTGTATATTCTGTAAATACTTGGACGGGAAAGGTTCATCTGAAACAGCATCAATAATTCCCCCACCCTGTACCAAGCCCATTGGAATACGTACAGCTGCCGCCCAACATCCTTTCACAGTACACCTCGAAACCCACAGAACAAGTTTCTTCTCCTCCTCATTCATCCCTGCTACTGCAGTACTGTGGAACAGTCTTCCCCCTGACGTATTTCCCAAGGAATACAATGTACAGGCGTTCAAATCAAATGTAAACAAGTTTGTTTCTCTTTTCACAACCCATCACCCAGATACGGTACTAACGCACTACAGGTGTATATGGGCCCAACATAAAAAAAAAAATAATAAATAAAAAAAAATAAAAAAAAACCTAGAATAATCCTAACATAGAGTAAGCATATAACGTAAGAGCATATCTTGTTATTTAAAGTTCCCGACTGTTACCATTTCTCATCTTAATTTAGTCTTCATATTTGTGTTTAGAAAACAAAAGCAAAAGGCCTTATCAGACAGGAGTCTGGTAGTGTATTCTATTTAAGCAATGCAGGGTTGCATAATAAGATTTAGTTTCATTTGGAAATGATTTATTGGGGGCGGGGTATTGCTAATTTATTGCACAACATTCGGGGAGTGCCTATAATTTAGGAAAGAGCAGAGCGAGGCCGAGAAATACGGAAAATGTATTATGTACTTCGTAGTAGCGCCCGCGTTCTGAATTATTATCACAGAATCATTCGTTCTTTCACCTCTGAGATTGTGCTGCCATCTAGAACTCCTTTCAGGAAATAAAATACAATAGTTTATTTTTTCCCTCTCCCTTTAGTTTTGCTATTCGAATTTATAAGCGAGCTCATAGCAAATATATAATGAGACATACGGGCTCCTAGGCAGAGCTTGTGTCTTTTAAATAGTGTGTTTTAAATTTGATAAGCTCTCTCATAAATCTGAAATTTTCTTAAGTTTAATTTAATACTTGGCTATAAAATATTGCTAGATCTATAATATCTTCCACTTTAATATCTTATTTTGTTAATGAATCTCAACGTCGTGGCATTAGTTCAATCGAAAGCAAAATTCATTGATCCTTGACAAACTAACAGCCTACAAAGCAGTGGCGCACCCAGGATTTCCTCTTGGAGGGGACCAAGTATTCAAAATTTAATCTTGGGGGGGGGGGGGAAGTTGAGTACACGATTTGAGAATACACACATTACGCATTACGTATGACCTATGACTGATCATCTTCAGTGATCGTCAAATACATGATACCCGTGATCTCTGGCCGGGTCGAGCAAACAAAGTATCACCCGAGCACTACTTCGTTCGCCTTGCGCTCACAATGACCTTGATTACCGAGAGCCAAAGGGTATTCCCACCTTATTTGACCACTAATTCATAAGTAGTATAGAAATAGAAGACACAGCGCAACATAAATAAATAAATAAATTAATTAATTAGGAAAAGATTTTGGAAATTTTTCTAGTCTGTTTTTTTCCTTTTTCTTTTTTTTGAGGGGGGGAGCCAGGGCCCCTCGGCCTCCTCCCTGGTGCGCCAATGCTACAAAGCATCGACTTACAATAGCTCAGGTAATGGCCTAGTCTCAACTATAAGAATATTTGTTTATATCTTACAGTAGGCTTTTAAGTAAACATTTCTTATCATACCAGTATTTTGCTGAAATACTGGTATGATAGAGATATCTAAATATTAGATATTTAGAGAAAAAAAAATCATCTAACGCCTTTTTATTCCCGTATACGGGGAGTAGGCGAGGCCATTTAGACCTATCTAACTTTTTGGAGACTGAGTGGGCAGTTCAATCTCCACTGGTACCAATCAGAGATAGATGGCCCAAGGCTATGACTAATTAAGCGGTACACAGTGAAGAGAGACGGCTCAAATGTGCCGCCACCTCGTGGTCCCTAACCGTAACACAATATATTTAATGTCTGAAATAATGTGGGTTCTACGGTCGATTTTCTTGAGTTTACGGGACGAAAAACCCGAGTTTCCGGGAGGAAAAACCCGCTGGAGGAACTTCGTTACTAAATCTGAGTCTCGGGTCTGGTTTAGTAACGAAGGGGCGGAAAGAGGGGAAAAATAGTTCCCCCTGCATAAAGGAGGATCCAAGACTACTGTTGCAAATTATCGACCGATCAGCATATCAAGTCTTTGTCAAGGTATTGGAGAAAGTATTCAACAGGAGAATACAGGAATGGATTGATGAAAATGAGATACTGTATGGGGGGACAACATGGTTTTGTGAAGGGTAGATCATGCCTCACTAACTTGCTCAGGTTTTATAACACAGTGACGGCTGAACTGGATAAGGGTAATGGGTTTACAGTGATACTGCTCGACCTTGCTAAAGCCTTTGACAGGCCACATGGAATTCTAATCTGTAAACTGCAACATATGGGAATGGATATAGGGTTGGTTGAGATGGATAGGAGGGTGGTTGATGAAGAGATATCAGAGAGTAGTTTACTCGGGAGTAGAGTCCAAAAGACGGCCTGTGACTAGTGGTTTGCCGCAGGGTTCTGTTCTTGGACCACTGCAGTTTAATTTGTTCATTAACGATATAGGGAAAGATCTGAGAAGAACAGTTCATTTGTTTGCTGAAGATGCAAAGTTGGGTAGGGCAATTGTGAATGCAGAAGATGTCAGAATTTTGCAGGATGATTTGGATATATTGGAGGTCTGGGCTAAGGAAAATGGATGTCAATTTAATGTGGCAAAATGTAAGGTTATGCATTTTGGGGTGAAAAGATTAGCAGCAGTATATCACATTGGTCGAACTGTACTTCAGGAGATTGATGAGGCCATGGACCTGGGAGTATTGGTGAATAGGGAGTTCAAGTTTAGGGGGCACATTGCAAAAGTGGCTAAATCAGCTCATCAAATCACTTGGATGCTGAAGAATAGTTTGCTACAAGCAAGTTATTGTTCCTCTATATCGAGCCTTGATAAGACCTCCATCTCGACTACTGTGCCCAGATTTGCTCACCTAGGTTTCTTCTTAATGGGGAGGAGGTTGAGAAGATCCAGAGGCGAGTGACCAAGATGATAGCAGGTCTATGGAATGAACCTTATGAGAACAGGTTGAGGGTTTGTGGGTTGCAAAAATTAGTTGATAGGCGGAAAAGGGGAGATATGAATGAGAATTCAAATTGCTGAAGAGTTTCTATAGGATTAATTCAGAGGATATTTTTGAGAACAGGACTGGTGATGGGAGGACTAGGGGTCATCCATGGAAGCTGGGCAAGAGTGTGTTTAGTAAGGGTCTAAAGCTAGGTTTTTTACTTTTAGAGTAGTGAATGAGTGGAATAAGCTGCCAGAGTCTGTTGTGGGTGCTATGACAGTGAATGAGTTCAAGGCAAAGTACGATAGATACTGTGTGAATTTCGAATAGTTGTGATGGACATGATGTTTAGGGCCTCCCTCGATGAGTCTAAGGACTCCTTGGAGTTGCCCGTAATAAAAATAATAATAAATGCAAAATCAATCTCGTAAGAATATTTTAATTGCTTTTATTCAGCACGAGTTGAAGATGGCGTAAAGCCAAAACTGGTTTAGTCTCCTGTGTATGTGTGTGTGTGTGTGTGTGTGTGTGTGTGTGTGTGTGTGTGTGTGTGTGTGTGTGTGCGCGCGCGCGCGCGCCTTCCAGTCATCAATAATTCCCCCTACCTTAGTCTTAAGAACAAAAATTTCCTCACTCATATTTGCACAAACAGGCTATTATGGGAGATACTAAGACAAGGAGTAATGAGATCTTATCCACCTTTACCACGAGTTGCCTCAGTCCTGAAAATACTTCAGGTGCAAACTTTGTTTGCTTATACTGGAATAAAGGATTAAACTTAATTTATTTGAAACTAAATCTCTCTAAAAGGCGATCCTAGTCGCAGACCAGGGCGCTTTTCTTTTTGTTTCTTAGCAGTTCCCGAATTAATCAATTCTTGGCGCAGTAAAGTATTTTCCTTGAGGAAAGATCTTTTTAACCCCCCCCACAAGTCAGAAAAAACCTATAACATTCACACTTTGAAATGGTAATATACGATTAAGGTTTAGGTTCATCAGATGACAACAGTTGCCTGTTATACTGTCCGAGCTCTTCAGAATCCTCAGTAGCCATTAACACAAATCGCTGACGACTACGGGTGGAGACGCATCCCTACTGATTTCGTAAAACTTGGCGATAAAGTATCATGCCACGGTTTCCTTTGGGAAATAAATTGATTTTATATTATTTTTTGAGCATGGTATACAAGCGACTTTAAAACCGCCGTCATCATGGTGTCGTGTGTGGTTAAGTAGTTAAAGAGAAAAACCGAACCTGTTCATATTATTTATTTACATAATTAAAATTCCAAAGTCGTAGTATTTGAGAGAAACCACGTGAGAACGACTATTCCAAAGAGCAGAGGTAGATGAAATGAAAGAGCCAAGAAGTTAGTTAAAAATAGCTGCTGTATTTACAGAGAAGAAAAGTGGAAGAATTTCCGCTGGGATTCTGATAGAGTGCAAAGGAGAGTGGTGAAAATTATATCAGATTTCTGGAATACTGATTAAAGGCAGATTGAGAATTTGTAGATTGCAGACACTAGCAAACAGGAGAAAGAGGGGTGATATGACCGAGACTTACGAACTTCTGGAAGGGTCATACAGGATTACAATTGATGGAATGTTTCAATTTATGGAAGGTGGGGAAAGGACGAGAGGGCATCCTTGGAATCTGAGAATGAAGGCCGCTAAGAAGGGGTGAGGGATAGATTTTCTTCCAAAATGATTGTGCAGGATTAGAATGGATTACGTTTGGATGTTGTGAGTGTAAGCAGTGTGATAATAATAATAATAATAATAATAATAATAATAATAATAATAATAATAATAATAATAATAACAATAATGACAGCCAATTCAGCAAAACAATATTTATGAAAATAGCAAAAACACATCTATGATAAATTTACATCAGTGACTCATTGAGAGAGAGAGAGAGAGAGAGAGAGAGGGAGGCTATTATCTATTTAGCCTTCTTCTGTAGTTTATCAAGTATTTTAAAGTAAGTTTTAGGAGCACCATCCTAAACATGAAAACACTATATATTCGGATTAATTCAGTGTTATAAATTGTGCAGATGGGATGTAAGTATCTTGAGTGGAAAGGACGCCTAATTTTTTGAAGGTAGAGAAACGATGACTGTGATGTAGTTATGCTAGGAAAGCCTAAAAGTATGTAAAGTCAGTGTGAGTAAAGATATCTGATCTTGCTTGAAAATCTGGGGTATCTTTTTCTTTATCCTCTAGTTGGTGGCTAGAATCGAACATTGAATCCTTAAATGCCTTTATTTTCAAATGAAGTAGGGAGCATTTCTAGTTCTACTTAAGTTTTTGGGAGCTCTGTGGACTACCAAACTCCACCCATAGTACACAGTAGTAGCTAATCCAAGACTATCAGGGATTTTATAGGCATCTTGAGAGAGAGGATGTGCATATGGCTGCTTCCATCTGTGTTACACTAATATTATAAACCATCATAGGTATATATTATTGTCTGAAACAGTATGAGTTCCAGTCAATTTTCGTGAATTCCAGAGTCAACATTTTAGATCAATTAGGTCAATACTTAACTCGGGAAATGGTTTCAAAAAGGTCCGGAAGAAGATCATGTGCCTGGTGACTAGAATAGAACCAATAAATGTTTTTTTTTGTTGTTGTTTCCTGGAGGTATGGTGAAATTCACGATTTCGACAGCGTTACATAGGAAACTATTTTTAAAAAAATAAACTAGGAAAAAAATTTCCTAGTTTATTTTTAAGTAGTGCCTACTGATTTCGGCCACTGAAATAAAATCTTTATGCAAACGTCACTTCTGCAGCATGTATGCAAAATATGTGATCACGTGTGTCACCACGTGTTCTAGACAACTCTTTAAGAATGCTGGTCAGTGATCGTGAATAATCTTGATCACAATGGGAAAAAGAAAAACAAAGGACCTTTCGGATTTCGATAAAGGGTTCATGCGGGTGCCCGGAATCACAATTTTGAAAACAGCAGAGTTGACTGGTTTCTCAAAAGGTGAGATATCCTGATTATTTAATCAGTGGAAAAATAACCCACTTTGCTTGTTTAAGAGGCGTAACTGTAGTACTAAGACAGTCTGTTTGGAACAAGATTGGTGTTGTCTGTGAAGGCTTATATGGACAAACAGAACTTCCTGTGTGCAGGAATTGACTGAAGCAAATTAGCGAAGGCAGGTCCCGACCTATATGTCATCGAACTAGCTGCAGGGAATTGAAGAGGATCGGTATTGACAGTCACATGTTTATATGGAACCACTGATTTCTGCGAAAAACCAGAAAGTTCGTCTACAGTGGTGTCAGGAACACCATGACTGCACACTTGAAGAGGAAAAAGTCATTTGTTCAGAAAAGTTACAGTTCACCTTGTTCCGTACCAACAGAAAATGCAATTCATCATATTCACAATCACCAGTTAGTAAATAAGGTCACTATACTTCACTATAGAAGTCTTCATAGTTCCGGACTGATAGGCTGGTTCTCCTTGTATTCTGATGACACGACTTTGAAGACTCGAAAGGGGCTTTTCCCCCCCCCCCGACGCCCAACCCCCGAGTTCCGGACTGGTAGGCCAGTTCTCCTTGAATTCTGATGACTCGAATTTTGAAGACTTGAAAGGGGGCTGCCCCGATGCCTCCCAACCCCCCGAGTTCTGGACTGGTAGGCCAGTTCTCCTTGAATTCTGATGACTCCAAAGGAAGGATCTGCCTCCCCTGGTGCCTGCGGCACCCAACCCCCCTCGAGTTCCAGACTGATAGGCCAGTTCTCCTTGAATTCTGATTACTCGAATTTGAAGACTCGAAAGGGGGTTCCTCCCCTTACGGTACCCAACCAAAAACCCGAGATCCGGACTGGTAGGCCAGTTCTCCTTGAATTCTGATTATTAGAATTTGAAGACTCGAAAAGGGAGTTACTCCCGCCCGACGCCCAATCCCCTGAGTTCCGGACTAGTAGGACGGTTCTCTTTGAATTCTGATGACTCGAAAGGAGGGATCCACCTTCCCCTTGGGCCTGCAGCGCCCCCCCCCCCCCAAGTTCCGGACTGGTAGGCCGGTTGTCCTTAAATTCTGATGACGCGAATTTTGAAAACATGAAAGGGGTCCCTCCCCCGACGCCTACGCCCCCGCCCCCCAGTTCCGGGCTGGTAAGCCGGTCCTCTGAGCTGGTAAGCTGGTTATTTTTGGATCAGATGCTCGGAGCTTGCTCTCCACCTTTGCCGCGAGTTGCCCCTTCTTGCACTACTTCCGAGTTGCCTTCTTGCACTACTTGCTAAGACTTGAAAACAGCCATTTTTGTTCAATATTAGCTTTGTGTTATATATCTATAAAATAGTGCAACGTTTAATATTTTTGTATTAAAAAAAGTATTATTTTCCTCAACTTTTTTGTATAAAAGTAATTACACTACTCACACCAAATTATTATTATTATTAATTACTATTAAATATATGTTATATTTAGAAGCCGAACAAAAAACGTGACACAAAAACGTTACATAAAAGGCTTATTATTTTATATCTATAGGGTAGATATATATATATATATATATATATATATATATATACATTATTGAAATTAGTCGTGATTATTAGTCAAAATATATATATATATATATATATATAGGATAATCATGGGAGGAATGGTAAGAATGCGTAAGTTCAGTTGTTGTGTGCAAGCATCACAATGATATGAATGGCATTGAGCATGGTTATGTATCCAGCGACTTGGCGGAATGTACGCCTTTGGTTCGATCCTTTTTGAGTGTATCTTGGGAGGGAAAAGAGAAAGTTGGCCAATATGTCCAGACAGCCTTTTTATATCTCTAAGTGAAAGGAAAAGCCAGGTTGTAAAATGGATTGATTTCGTTGTTTTATTTAATACGTTGTGGTCTAAGATGTTAGCATTAGTGAAATCTGGTTATCAGAGTTAGCTGTAATTGGGAGCGACTGTAAAGGGTATGGTATTTTATAGGAGCGACAGAAGAGATAGGAAAGGAGGAAGAGAAATAATAATGATATTAGATAACTTGAGTCCAGTTAAGGTAAAAGTGCATGGTGGGATGTTGCTACAGGCTTGGGGGTTCAATTGCTGAGGACGATGTATGCATCTCCAAATTACCCTGACTATTATTGAATGAATAATCATTTTAGGTGATTAAAATTATCTACACTTTGATTCGGTGAAAGAGAACTCTCATGATAAGATTGAAAACGAATTTATTGAGTTGTCATGAGACAACACAACGTTTTCAAGCAGTATGTGAAGAAGAAACTCGAGGTCAAAGAGTTTTAGATTTGGTCATAGTATCAGAGAGGGTGTCAATGAAGAATACGACGATTTTTTCACGAGTTGGTGAGCGTGACCATGCTGTACTTTTTCTTGGAAGTAGCATGTTATATAGATGTTCCAATTAGGATGGGTTACATGCCGAACTATAAATCTGGAAGTTTGAAAAAGTGCTTCAATGAGTCAGTACCTGAATGAATGTTCTTCGAATGGGTCATTCCAAGAGCAAACCTTATTAAACAAGAGCGTCATAAGAAGAAGATGTTGTGGAAGAAATATCGTGAGAATAAGAGTAATGTGCGTTATGAAATGCATTTAGCGCAAGCTAGAAGAGTTAAGTATTCTGCGGAAAGCTAAATCCAGGTTTGAAAAGGAATTGGGTACTCAGGCTAGGCGGTTCAAAAGAATGTTATCGTTAAGCCGCAAGCACAAGAAGGAATGAAGCGGAATAGCAACTTTTCTGATTGCAGATTCTCGTCGTCACTTGTGTTCAGTTGATGAGATTGTTCATTTAACGAGTGATCATTTTGCTAAGGAATGACGAGATATAGGGGGGCATGAGAATGAGATTTCAGAGCTATTGCGTACCCTGGATAATAATACTTCAATAGGGACAGATTGAATATCAGCAAATATGCTAAAGAAATGTTCAGCGGAATTGGCTAGGATTTTGACGTGTTTGTATAACTTACATTAACTCAGGAAAGACACCACACGAATGGAAAGAATGTATGATAGTTCCGTGCAAGGGTGATGCAAGAACCGATGTTTCTAGACGACCTATAAGTGTCTCTGGAGTGGTGAAGATTTTAGAGACGTTCGCAGAAACTCGCATACAGAAATGGGTTAACAGACGAACTATTCTCTAAAAGAAACAACATGAGTTTTCTAAAGCTAGCCCATGTTTTAGCAATTGCTCATACTTTTTATAACAATATCATGGCTGAGTTGAATAAAGGGGATAGATATAGTATGATACCTTTGGATTTTGCTAAGGCATTCGATAGGATCCCACATAAAAGGCTGTTGCATAAATAGGTGAATATAGGTCTGGAAAAAAACTTCTTGACTTGGATAAGTGAATGGTTCAGAGACAGATATTATCAAAAAGTGATCTACTGTGGGCGCAAGCCTCTCAGGTTTCAGCGGTAATTAGTGGTGTACCTCAGGGATCGGTCCTTGGACCACTGTTGATCCATGTGCACATTAATAACATTAGGAAAGATCTAACAGGCGATTTTCGATTGTTTGCCGATGACATGAAGATGGATAGAACAATTCGGCATGCAGCTGACATAACAGCAATTACAGAAAGATTTGAGTAAGCTAGAAATTTGGGCAGTGATAATCGCTTCAGTTCAATGTTGGTCAATGAATAGTTATGCACTTTGTTATAATCATATCCAAAAAGCAGGGATATGCTACAAGAAAGTGATGATGCTAGGGATCTTGGCATTAAGGTGGATAGTTAACTGAAGTTCTAAGATCACATAGCAAAAATTGCAAGTACAACTTTAACGATGATTGCGATGGTGAAACGAACCTTGATAAGGAAGTCAGTTTGCTTCTTTACAAGGCCTTGATAAGACTGAACTGTACTACTGTGCACAGATTTTCTCCTAGGTTAGGAGAGTATACTGTGGAAAGGGTGAAAAGAATGGTTACAGAGATCATATCAGAATTATGGCATGAAGATTATGAGTACAGATCGAGAGTATCTGGACTACACACTCTGTTTAAGAGGAGTAAGTGTAGTGATGCGATAGTGTTCCGTGAATTTCTGAATGCTTGGCATAGGATATTGTCTGATGAAATTTTTTGATATATATGGGTGGAGAGACGACAAGAGAGCATCCGTTTAAGTTTGGGTGTAGTTAAAAAAGGGATAAAGGGTAGGTTTTCCTCTTCCAGGGCAGTGAATGAGTGGAACAGTTCTCCCTTTGAAGTGCTGAGTGAATCTAGTGTGAGTTTCAGAGAAGGCATGACAGCTGGTTGCTGTTTACCTTCTCTCGATTAGACCTTCACTCCCTGGAGATCTTGGATGGTTATGATGGTGATCACAATAATAATCCTAATAACCATATAAGTGGTGCATCTTTCGAGGATATTTTGGATCAAGTGAGACTGCGAAATTTTTAATAATTACGATGCCGATTCAACAGAGCCCGTATAACGATCGGGATTCAGTCGAAATAATGATAACACCGCCACAGCGTTGAACGAGACTTGCACATATTAGTTGCAAAACAACCGAATATGTTTCTCAGATTCATGGAAAGATTATTTCATCTTAAAACAAACAAACAAAAAATTCTTGCAAAGGCAATAGACAGATCTTTCTCACCAGTAACTGGAGTTTGTTCTGTCTAACTTGCCATTTTGTATTCCTTTGGTTTTGATTGGCATTACAGTTTTAAGATTTGGTAATAATTTCCAATTGTATTTAGCCATGTATGATGCTTTGCAAATCTTTATACAGTATTTTCTCGAGAGAATATTATTACGAATTTCGAAAAGATTCACTTTAAGTATTAAAACTCTTTGATTACTTTACACCATATTCTAACAAATATTTGAGCCTATTCGATATTCTTGGGAGTTTCGAAGCTTAAGTTTAGTTGTTTTTAAACGTCCTCTACAATATTCCCAATATTTTCTGACTATTTTTCAAAATTATCAGGAGGTAAGAATGCATATTTCAAACAACAATAATTGGTATTTTGTCAAATATACGATAACATCATGCAGGTCTACGACTCATTCTCTTCAGTTTCTAATAGAATGACAGAAGTCACCAGCCAATAAAAAAGTTCCTATCATATCGTTAGTTCGGAATGTGCATTCTAAGATTGCAAGTTAACTTTGTGTATCATAATCCTTAATCAAAAACGTAAAGTTACAAATTTCCTAATGATAGAGTTAAGGAATTATTGTAGAACGCTTACAGAAATCTATGCGGAGAGACATTTCAGTATGAAATATGTTCACTCCGAACTGCGATGTAGCTCTCACAACGTCGTACGTTGTTTGTTATCTGGAGGGGAATTTCAAGCATCAGTGAGTCTCCCTATTGCGGCCTAAACACGTTCTATGGGGTTGAGATCTGAGGAGCATGCTGGCCACTCGATTAGATTAATATCCTCAGTCTTCAGAAGTATCTCCACTGCTCGTGTACGATGTGGTTTGGTACTGTCATCCATAAAAATAAATTCTTCTCTCCCCTACAGCAAACGGAACAATCGAACATGACGCTGGAGAACTTCGTTGCAATATCGTTCAGCAGTCGTAGTCTCTTTTTTCCAGCACTTGTAATTCGGTGAGTCTATTAAGGCTAATGGACCGACCTGGCTGGCCGAGTGGTCAGCGCATTCCTCTCCAGCCAAAAGGTTGCGGGTTCGAATCCCGTCATGGGCATGGATTCAATTGCCACCTGATGGAATCTCTTCTATGTGTTTTTTTCAGTCGGTTCACTACTTATTCGATCTTTGGCAGAAGTAAGCAGAGTTTTTCGCCTGAATGTTTTTGATTTTAATTCAGTGAAATCGACTACATCTGCCACTATTTCAGATAATAACACTAGTATGCCTGCCTGGTTGGCCGAGTGGTTAGCGTATCCGCTCTCTAGCCAAAAGGCTGTCGGTTCGAATCCCGACATGGATGTTTGTGATTGATTGTCTGTGGAAATACTAGCGGTTGCGGTAGATGGCGTTGGTGTAATTGGTGGAGTGTTGTAGGTGTCATAAGTCTTTGGACTCCCCGGAGGTGTCATGTAATAATAATAATAAATCCCAGTCCGAGAGCTTCATGCGACATGCGAAGTTGTTCGCTGGTGTTCGTCGGTTTTTATTGTATTCATCACATCACAAAAGAAAGAAATTAATATTACATACATAATATTTTTAACAGACACATAAATACATATAGTATTTTAACATAATACAGACAAATATAAAAATCAAAGAAATTTCGAACTGAAAATGAAATACGTCATGCATAAAACACTGTTTTGCTTACATTTACATACAAAACATTGATTATATTTACATACAAATCTTCGAAACGCTTGGGCTAAAATGGCCACGCTTACTTCCTGTGGGTAAAAAAAAGAAAAAAGAGTCGCATTAGAGGATATTTCTCACAGAGAGTCGCAGAAATAACTAGCATGCAATAGCATCATTCTTAAGAAAAATCAACGAATATTTATAGGAGTGAATATTTATAGACCAAAGAATATTTATAAGAAATGTTTTTCCTGTTTGGCTGTGAGTATCTAGAAAAAACAGGCTCTTTTGTTTAATGAAAATAGTAACAGTTTTATCATAAAACATTCCCTTCGATCTAATATCAATTTTGTATAATTTTTTCGACTGTGCATCATTTAGAATGGACAAAATATTTAACTCATTTTACATATACAGGGTGTTCGGGATAAATTTGACATATTTATAATTAATTATATTTTTCCGTAAGTTACATGTATTAACACACACTTCTCTTCATTTAAAAGTTTGGACCCTTCTTCATTCATATACAAGATGTCAGAAAGGATGGATAGCTGGAACCCACCTGAATCATGGAAGAGAATAACTTGTATCATGATGATTCGTGCCCGCCATCAAAATAAGGATATTACGACTGCTGCCCAATGCTCCCTGAATACAGTAAAAACAATCAGGCATGAACTAGAGACTTGCAATGGTGACTACGAGGATGTAGCAAGAAGAAAGATCCCTAGCAGACGATCTGATTGCGTTCGTACAGCAGAATTCCTCGCAAATCTGCAGGAACAGGTGTTGAAGAACCCTGGCATTGGAATTCGGGCTTTGTTCGTGGAGTTACTAACTGTAGTCAAGCCCTGGATAACAAGGGTAGCCAATGGTAGGCCGTATGTATTGCAGCAGGATTCGGCCCCTTGCCACACCTCTGGGAAAAGTCAAAAATGGTTGTCTGAAAATTTCTACGACTTCACCAGTCCAAATGTTTGGCCTCCAAACTCCCCAGACCTTAACCCCATGGATTATTTTGTATGGGGCGCAGTTGAAAAAGACACCAATCGCACTTCCAGTAATACAAAAGCCCAGTTAATGGATAAAATTAAAACAGTTTTTGCGGCCCTTCCCAGGGAGACTGTAGCATCAGCTTGTTCGAGGTTCCGAAGCAGAATTGAAGCTGTG
The DNA here is from genome assembly GCF_054136105.1 of Typopeltis vanoorti. Taxonomy (NCBI): domain Eukaryota; kingdom Metazoa; phylum Arthropoda; class Arachnida; order Uropygi; family Thelyphonidae; genus Typopeltis; species Typopeltis vanoorti. The sequence goes on along the minus strand of NC_143568.1, from coordinate 610,354 downwards.
ATCGATGCTAATGGTGGTTATTTTGAGTAAATCTTGTTGATAGTATTGTAATTAACTCTGCCTGTAATGTTTTTTTGTCAATTCATTAAATTTAATAGATACAAAGAAGATTTTCTTTTTCCTTACGAAACTGTCAAATTTATCCCGAACACCCTGTATGTTACATACATTTGAAATTAATTAGGATCGCGATGCATAGTCAGTTGCTAGTTTGGTTATAGGTATTATTGACTACTAGAAGCCAGCGAGTTGTTTATAGTGTGTCAATAAACGAACATGACAAGTGAGATATAGCAGTGTTTTTTTTTGTGGGACCGCTGTTGTTTGCTATATAGATAATGGGATACACAGCTTAGAGAGAAGCCAGCAGACCTCCCCATGGACAAAGCAGGTCGTAACGACTCACCTGTTTGTAGCTGGTATAAATTAGAGGAAAATAATGCTCCCAAGTCAGTGTGCAACTGTGTCCGGGTCATATGACTGCGAGAAGGGAACTGACTTAGTTTCAAAGAGGTGTTGTGATAAGATGCCACGTTTCAGGCCTATATGCGCGCAGATTGTTGGCAAATTGGACCATCCCAGGTCAATTATCAGTGATATCATACTGAGATGGAAGTTCAGTGAGTCAGCTGCAAGTGCTACCCACAGTGGACGACCTACCACACACACACCGAACATGATCGTCTGTTGCTATGAAGGAGAATATATAAAAAACCGCCATTCGTCGGCCGACATGTGCAATGTGGAGTCCCGGCATCGACTGCAACACAAATCTACACAATAGCATTCAAACCCGAGGCTCATAACACGGGTTTTCATGGTAGGACCACAATATGCAAGCCTCATATTACCCGAACAAACACGCATCGTCGTTGCAGTGGTGCAAAGAGCGTGTACAGTGGGACGCGGAAGATTGGAAAGCTGTGTTAAGGAGCTACGAATCACGTTACCCTCTACCGAGCAGATGAACGAGTGCGAGTGTGGCGGATGCCTGGTCAACGCCTCTTACCAGAGTGCATAACCCCAACCATGAAATTCAGAGGTGACGATGTGATGTTTTGGTTTTGATTTTCCTCGAACCTCTGTTTGTGGTGTTACGAACATTGAACTCCAAGAGGTATCTGAACATTCTGGACAATACAATGCTTCCTAGTTTGTGCCGTTTCTGTGGAACTGGCCATTGCCTCTTTCAGCACGACAATGCACTGTGCCATAAGACTGCTGCTATAATTGAGGAAAAACTTGACTGGCCTGCACAGAGCCCTGATCTCAACCCTCTTAAACATCTGTGGGATGAACTAGAGCGTCTGGTGAGGTCAAGGGACGTTCCCCCCCACAACAGTCCAGGACCTCATTACATTCAAGAAGAATGGTCGAAAATTTCCATTGATCGCTCTCGTACGCTTGTTCGATGGTATGCCCCTTAGGATTGCTGCAGTCATCGCAGCGAATGGAGGTCCTGCATCTTATGAAGGTGGGTGCCATGGCTGTTTGGGTATCCATTGACTTATTTCCATGCAGTATAATTCAAGGTGTGGGAGGAGATATTCGTTTGTTAACTGATGATGATAAATTAGGAAGAGCAATCTCAGTAAGTTCTGATGTGATGCTATTACAAGAGAATTTTTTAATTCTTTGGACTATAGAATAAGAGATGCCATTCAACTGTTGCTAAGTGTATAGTTACGCACTTTGATCAAAGAAGATGAACTGAGGTTTTCAAATTGATGGAACTTTGTTTAAGGAGATATGTAGAATAGGGAGCTGATGTTCAGGGGAATATTCAGAAAGTTTTAAGGGTTATCCTGAAAATTGTTGCTATAATGCAAAGAAGGCTGACGTGTACAGACAAGCAGGTGACAGTTCCACTGTATGAGGCACTAATTAATCTTCGACGATATACTTGGAAGTAAAACTAATCCTAATACTGATTTTTAATTCAAGGGTGACCATGAAAGGACCCTTATTAAAAATTTCTCTAATCACGACTTGAATTGGACCTAAAACTGTCTTTCTTCTAGCGATATAGCATTATGTTGAACCAGCAACATTTTCATAAGACTGCGCTTTACTCGTATCTAAAAATTGTCGTTATTAATTAATTTTTTTAAAAAAAATTTTATCAATAACAGATGACGAGTAAAAAGGAGATGTGTGCCCTGTTTAAATTGGATTTCTAATGATTTGCAGCACACATATAAAGATTTCCTTATGATATTGAAGTTAGTCTTCTTTTAGGGATTGGTTAAATTATATTCAAAAATATGAATTGAAGTTTCCCAAACATGTTTTCAAGTTTATGTTTCAATGTAAGCTGAGGTTACTATGCTGTTTATAAAGAACAGGAAAACTTCTGTTAGGGTTAGGTACCAAGGAGATGGGAGCATTTGCTTGCTGGTGTCTTCATCAGTGGCGTTTTATAATTGGTGGTAGTCAGAACCGGCGCTAGGGTCTTTGCCGCCAGCATGCAATTTCTATCTAAGCGCCCCTGTAACGATCCGGGCGTGTGTCGTTCTTTTACGATAATAAAAATGTAAATTATTTGAAACTTCTTAGATAAATTTTGACAGAACAGCCACGCGTTGGTTCGCTAAATGTAACGAACCGGGGGTTGTTGACTAGGCAGGATAATCGTTAAAAATCCGAACATTCAAAAAATTCTCAAAAGTTAAAGCAAATTTTGATAAAACCACTTCACTTTAATCGTTGAATATAATGATACAGGGATTATAGACTTCTCAACGACCCGAATCGCTAACAAAATGAAAATGAATTTTAATTAAAGTTAAAATTTATTTGAACTAAAGTGTAAAAAATTCTTACATTTTACAAATTGCTAAATTCTTAGTAACTTGTAAAAATTTTTTAATAATTTTTAAAAGTGGAACTATCTTTTAGGAAAATAAAAGAAACTCAAGATAGATGAGAAAATAAGAAAATAATTCAGAAATAATTAGAACATTTAATATAAGTATTCAAAAAATAGCATCTTTACAGAATTACAGAAAATAAATTAAATTACATAAATATATTTGAACATTTTTTTAATTAAAATTTTAGATTTTTTGATTTCATATTCACAAAATCAGAAATAATGGTCTTAATGTCTAATTCCGCACATATATCATTTTCAATAGCTATTAACGCCAAACTAACAAGCCTTTTTTGTGACATACTTGTTCTTAAGTAGGTTTTAATCAATTTCAACTTGGAAAAGGAACGTTCACTGCTCGCTACACTAATAGGTAAGGTTAATAGTATTCTTAAAGCAATTGAAAAGTTAGGGAAAGTAAATTATTGGACACAATAAAATTAAGAATATCGAAAGGGTTTTGAATAAATTATCGAAAAATATCCCGGAAAGCACATAACTCGTCATATAGTTCTATCGCATTTACGTCTTTATTGTCGCCGTCCTTCAAGAGAATCTCTAAATCGTAATAATTTTTTCGTAAATCTTCGTTATTAATTTGTAGTAATCTATACAAGAAATTGAAATTATCATAATATGTTTTTAGTTGTTCAAAACGTTATATTAACGAACACGTTGCAACGTCTAGAAGTGTACAAAACACATTCACTCTAAATTTATCTTCTGGAGATTGTGGCGTTTCGTCATGATGCTCATAGTCAAATTGTCGTGTCTTCTTTTGTCGTCGAACTTCTGTACCAGTTTTAAATTCTTGTTCTCCATCCACATCTTCACTCAGTTCTTTTGCCGTTTTTAGAACTTTAAAAGTTGTATCTGATCGATACTCTTGTAAGAATATTTTTAAGTTTTCGATAGATTCTAAAGCAAGTGTAATGTTCATATTTTGTCTTGAAGCATTTTACTCACAGGGTTTATTCTGTTAAGTAAATCATGCCAAGTTATAAGAGAGGAAATAAATTTGTGCTTCATGCTGAGTTTCTTTATTAAAATTTTCATTATTTAAAATTTCAAAAAGTGCATCGTAAATTTCTCCTAACTGATATCGTAGAGGGCGGATTGCATTAATTTTACTTTCCCATCGCGTTTCTGATGGCTGTTTCAATGTTAAATTTCTTACGAACTTTAAAAGGATTGCCCAACGTTTGTAAGAGAATGAAAAGAAATTGTATATTTCTTGAATAATTGCAAAGAAACTAATTGTATCTGCATTCACTTTGGCTGCATTGTTAATGCTTAAATTTAGAGTATGAGCAGTACAGGGCACGTAAAAAGCTCGAGGATTTTTGTTCAAAAGCAAATTTTGGAGCCCATATTTTTTCCCCTTTCATATTTTCCCCATTGTCATACCCTTGACCTCGCATGTCTTCAATGGGAATGTTCCATTTTTCCAGTTGTTCCATTATTGTTGCACATAAGCCACGTCCTGTGGAATCTGATATATTTGCAAAATCTAAAACGTTTTCCCTGATCTTGACAATTCCATTATCACAGGAAACAAAGCGAATAATAATGGTCATTTGTTCTGTTTTACTTGCATCAGGTGTGTAGTCTAAAATTATGGAATAATATTTAGATTTTCGAATTGATAATAAAATTGGATCCCTGATTGCGTTACTTAAAGTTTCCAATATTTCATTTTGACTGTCTTTACTCAAATAGTGTACTCTATTGTTTTGTTGTAGGGCCCTTTTAACATGATTTTCCATAACGGGATCAAACTTCGCAAACAGGCCGACTAATTTTAAAAAACGGCCGTTATTCCTTTCATATAATTTACCAGATGATCCGCGAAAAGCTCAATTTTGGCTACCAATGAATTTTATAATTTCAATCAAGCGTTCTGAAACACTCGTCCAATGTTTCTTTTCCATTTCATACATGCTTTGAGTCTGGCAATGAATAGTAGTTTTGTTTTTTAAATTTTTATCAAGTTCCTTCCATTTTAAGAAATTTTTCATGTGAGTTAAATTAGTCTCATGTCTATGCAAAGTTGTACTTACATTTCTCCAATCGTTATAACCTTCTACAAGACTACTTGATTCGGTAGGTGCGAAAAGTTTGCAACAAAAGCAAAACACAGAATTTAAAGTTTCGGAATAAATGAGCCATGTTCTTGGCACGAGCTCCCCGTTTTCCATTTTTCTATTATAATAAGTGTCGCCAAATTTACGACCATATGTATCTCTGGGATATATTATATTTTTCTTTTGAACAGGCCACATTTCAATTAAAACAACTCGTAAGTTTTCATCAATATTTCCCCAATCACCTGGATCTTTTAAATTTACAGAGACTAGCAATGTGTTAGTTTCATGGTAAACTACAACTAAATCTTCTCCTAACTGTTTTTCACTTAAATCATGCGTCTTGTTATCTTGTTCAATAGTTGCAATAGTAGTTTCATGAAAACTGGATGATGTGCACGGTTCTTCAACTCTGATTTCTGATGTATCGAGTTGGTGACAATCTGCATCAGAATATTTTAACAAATTTATTAAGAGTCCCAGTTTCTTTCTTAATATCTGCTTCTTTTGCGGCATGACGCTTACGATTTTGTGCACCAGATAACCTTTTTTTAATTTTCTGATTCCATTTCTATTTTATACCCACAAGAAATTATTGCACAACACGACAAAGAGACGAAATAATAGTCCGCACTGCGCTACTGTCAGTAGCCTACTGAGATGAGCACCATATGACTGGTTAACTAGCAACAAATGTTTTGTACGAAAATTCGTTTCTGCACATAAAAACCGTTCACCGTTTCACTTTAGATAGACTGCAGTAGACATAACATTCTGCAGGCAAGCATTTAGCCTGCTCTCACTGCAAAATTGTAAACAGCAGGCTGATCAAAGAGGCGGCAATATACAATTTTTTAAAATTTTTATTCGGTGCATCCGGCCTTATTTATTTTAATATTGATCATTCTAAGAATTTTTTGTTTTTTATGATAAAAATTTTGTTTCTTAAAAATGAACTTATGAACCGTGCCCCGGCAGCGGCGCCCCCTTCGTAGCGGCGCTCGCATGCCCGCTTCCGCCGGCCCTGGTGATAGTCACGAGCCAGCTATCTGTGATTGGCTACCCATGGAGATTGAACTGCTCATTTAGTCTCCAAAAGCTAGATAGGGTTAAAAGGCCTCACCTCCTCTCTGTAAAGGAATAAAAAGCTTATTATTATTATTTTAGCTTTAGTCCATAAAGGTGATCTCAAATCAATAATTTGGAAAGGAGGGCATCCAAAAATTTCCCAAACGTTGTCTGTCCATGTAAAACTTAAATTAGGAGTTGGAATATTTAAACTATGATGGAAGAGAAAAAGCAAAATAGGAGAACTGGATTAATAACCCTGAACAGGAACCCGAAATAAGGTGGTTTCTTGGTGTCTAGTACAAAAGAAATAGTCGAGTTGCCTTCTGATTGGTTATCAATAAACATTCTTATTTTAAGTTCCTGTTCACGGTCCTTAATTCAGATCTCCCATTTTGCTTTTCCTCTTCTATCATTTTTGAATATTCAAACCCCTAATGCAGGTTCTACTTGGAAGACAATTTTGGATACCGACCTTCCAAAAATCTCCCCCAATTCCTTACTTTAGCTCACATTTACGAACTAAAGCTTTCCTCTTCTTTCGAAACAACATAGTTAGCACAGCTTACATTGAAACAATTTTGTGAAGCGTCAATCCATATTGTTCAATATAAATTAACCTTTGCAAAAGAGAAGACATATTTCAATACCATAAGGAAATCTGCTTAAATTATGCACTGCAAATCAATTAATCAAAATCAGCTAACGCCTTTCATTCCCTTATAGGAGTAGGCGAGGCCTTTATATCCTATCTACTCGTAGCTTTTGGGGATTGAACTAATTATAGGCAGCCACCGCTGAAGAAGCTGGTAAACATATGCTGCCATCTCTTAGTACCCTAACAGGATATGTTACTGTCTGAAATCATGTGGGGTACTACGGTCTTTTTTCTTGAGTTTACGGGACGAAAATCCCGGGTTGTCCGTGACAGAGATTGACTAACTCGGGAACCGGACGAAAATTGGCTTAGAAGAAGTTCCTCCAGTCGGCGACTAGACTTGAACCTAAGTCTAATTTTGAAAGCCCAAGCGCAAAGGACGCAAGCACCACTTCCACCGAGCCTTTGCCACAAATCAGTGGTAATGCAATTTAAATCAGACACCTTCTTTGAAATCGTTACTCGCTATCGATAAAATAATAATAAAAAAATCCTGTAAATATTAATAATGATTATTAGATTTGAGGCCTGCATAGTCTCGAAAAATGTGTCTGGTCCGACACAATGCTATATTGTCAGACCAACTGCGGTTGTAGATCCGATAGAAGTTGCCGAATACAGAAAATTTTAATAAGAATTTCTTCCAATGGTTCTTCCCAAGTTAATCGATCTTTGGCACTAGCATGGAAAATTTTTTCTCCCGTCAATGTAGAGTTTTATTATGAAAATAAGAGCCGAACATACAGACAATGTTAAAAAAAAAAAAAAAAATGTTTTTTAAAATTCTTTTTAATTTTGCTTATAAATGTTTAATTAACTATTTATTTTTATAATTTCAGAATAACATTAACTTTAGAACAGAATTTTTGTTATCGGTAAAGTAACATTTGCCCCATCCTATATAAATATATGGGAGCCTTCGTAGCTCAGTCAGTATAGACGAAGCCCTTTGGTCAGAAAGACCTGGGTTCGATTCCCGTCAGTGACGTGAGGAATCTCTATCTGGTCTCCTTCGACGAAAGGTGAGTTAGCCGGTCTCATACGAAGGTAAGGGTTTTTTTCACCCGGAACTCTGGTTTTTCGTCCTCAGAACAGGCAGATCACTCCTTGAAACCGTCACGCATCTACAGACATCGGACATACCGGGAGGCATAGGACTAATCACCTTTTCCTGGATACGGTAGCAGTAAAGTGTAGAAAAGTCCTTGACTCTGCAAGGTAAAAGAGCAGAGAAGGAATACTAATAAGAATACCTCTCTTTCTCTCTGTCTATATATCTATATCTTTTTATATATTATATATATATATATATATATGTATATATATATATATATATATATATATATATATGTAGAAAGTATTTTTACCTTGGGTATAAATATATGTTATATGTTAAAGATACCAAGCAAATTTAAACCTGGTTTTACTCCATTTCCCAAGTAAGCAAACAGACTAAAAGTCAAGTTTGCGCCTGCAATTGCATCAATTGCAGGCGCAAACTTGACTTTTAGTCTGTTTGCTTACTTGGGAAATGGAGTAAAACCAGGTTTAAATTTGCTTGGTATCTTTAACATATAACATATATATATATATATAGATATAGATATGCTAAGGTATTGACCAAGTTTTTGTTCTCTTTGTTTCTAGTCTGGTCTCTGATGAGAACCAACTTTCAAAACAGGTGTCAGCCCAGTGGTTAAATCTGATTTAAATCAAATATTGAAAATTTAAATGAGACTTTTCCATATCTTAGAGAGAGGCAGTCGTTCCAATTTAAGTTTTGACGGTGAAGTAACGCCTCAGCACTTTCTTTTGACAAATCTTCAAATTTATAACTCACCGATGAAGTAATCGTGCTGCACACCATATGATATTGTGGTCTATATCTACTCCGTTCCAAGCCAGAGTTTTCAGATTTACTGTTGCTAATGTAAGATTGGTGCTCTTGTATTATTTTTTCCACAGAGCGTCCAGTTTGTGCAAGGCAAGAACGATGAAAGTCATAAAGAACTTGGTGCACAGCGGGGAGAGCTGAAGGAGACCGTTTATCTTTTGAATATGGAAACTATGCCGATAATTTGTTGATAGGAACAAAAGTAGCCACTAAATTGTATTTAAGAATTCGGGAAATGGATTCTGAGATGCCAGAAATGTAAGGAATTAGACTAGGTTAGAAATTTGATATAGGATTATAGGAATTAAATAGCTGTCGCATGATCCTTTTTGACAAGCCATCGAATTTCATATATCCTTTGATATTTAAGAGTTCCTACTGTAATAGTTGAGGTGAGGAACAAATAGCGCGAGCATTTTTGGTGAGCTGATTGCTGTTGAATGCAGCGTCCAGTGAAAGTGGGCTTTCGAAAAACGAGAGTAATTAATTCACCTGATGGTGAATCGAGTAGAATATCTAATACCACTCTTTTCCTCGAATTTTTTACCTCAACTGTAGACAGTCAACTTTCCAATAGAGTTCTCGCTGTAGCGAAACGTTTTCTGCGCCGTTCATTTAATACACACAACCGACATTTAGATTAAACTCACTTCAGTTGTCAGGAAGCAAAGCGTGTCTCATACTGTTCCCATTTCGGACGCCCCTTTACCAAAAGTGAAAACCTTATTCCTTCAAATGGACATCGTTTCTCCATAGTTTAAAGGGATATCTTATTAGATTTCCTCTTCAGTACTGAACGGAACTTATTCTCTCTATCTAGTGAAAAGGGCAATAAACTTCGTTTGGAAAGTTCATCCGTCCTACTGAAATCCAAGCTTCCATTACAAACCTCATTTAAGCTGAAATGAAAGCGTTACAATTCTTAAGACAGTCATCTCACTATTACTGTCTGACAAGAGGAACGCCAATGTCATGAGTTCTGCTAATTATAAAAGAAAAGTCGTTCTTTTATTACGGAATCGATCAATGTATAAAAATTTGGATTATATTCCCACAAACAAACAACTCAGAAACCTGCTTTACTAGACGAAGTTGTAAGCATCGATGACAACACCATAGAAAAACAGAAGTCATTTTGCTAGAACCCTCTTTTCCTAATAAATAGACTATAAACTTATCCGTTAAACTTTTTTCGTATTAATTGAAGAAATGTGTTTTGAGCAATGAAATTTTTGTTTATCATATGCAACTGGATTATATATAATTCAATTTCATTCGGTTTTAGAATTGGATTAAAAGTACCCAAAAATATATTAATTATTTCGCATGCGTTTTACCGAATCTCTCTAGGACTTAGTTATGATTACATCGTGCTGTTCTATTGCTACGCATGCTTTCATATGTGTATAGTCAATGTTTCTATATTTATATACAGTTATGCAATTGTTCCATCTTTTAAAAGCATATGGAAGATGCCTATGACAGGTTGGGTCAAAAATATATAAATAAAAAATGTCGTATTCACGTAAGTATTCCGCATTTAAGATTCATATTTATCGTCTTATGTTTCTTTGCGTGGTACAGTTATTGATCATTAGTTAGTTATAAGAGATATTTATTCATTATCCAACATATATTGGATAGTAAATATCTCTTATAACTAATAAATAGTAATTATAATAAAGATTAAAAAGAAATCTTGCAACGCCTTGTTTCCCTCCCCCTCCCCCCACAAAGGGAGTAAGTGGTATGCGTTTTTAGCACTAATATTTTTGGAAATCGACAGGCATTCACTCTCAGCACGACTAGAAAGAATGCATCATTCATTCCAACAAGATGCGAAATATGAAGTGATGTTCCTAACATTAGTTACTATTTAGTTGTACTTCTCGCAGATGATCAACTAGTCGTGGAAATTGCATAAGAAAAAACAAAGTAGAATTTTTCTATTCGGTAGCTAATTAATCGAGTAAATTCAAGTAATTGAGGACTAGAGTAATGGAAGTTACCTCGAGTCAACTAAGATCTATAAATATATAACTTACAAACAGAATAATTTTGTTTTGAGAATGTAAGAGAGCATTTCTGGTACTATTATTATTTTATTCACATAATTGATACACAGTCAAAACAAGATATCATATAAACAAATTAATTATTAATATAATAATTATTATATTATAATTGAATATTTTTAATTATAATATAATTAAATACATTACATACATTGATTACATATTTTTTTAAAAAAATCCAATTTTTATTATTATTAAAATTATGATTACATATTTACAACAGGTTTGATTCTTTTTTTTTTTTTGTAACAATGAAATTCTTACAGATTTCTCCTTTCTTTTCTCCCCCCCGTATATGTATTAATAATAATAATACAGCATTTATTCATTTAACAATGAGTTATATATATTTACAATTTTGATTATAATATATTTAAGCGCTGTAACTACAGTACTTAAATGTGATATATGGATTTTTTTTCCTTTTTTTTTATTGATCTTGGATGAGATGTAATTTCTCAGCTTTCATCCTCGAAGCTTATTTGTTAAGCTTACTGAAGATGACACTAGTTAGTTATTGTTTATTGATTTGTTTCCAGTTCAGCGTCGCTGAACTGGAAGCCTGAACTAATATATTGTGTTTCATTAAGTTAGTAAGGTGGGTGTTTCTTGTTCGTAGTATGTCCTTAGAGCTCTTTTCAGGCTATTGTAGTTTGTAAGGTTCCTGTATTCAAAAGGTAATTTATTTAGCACGTCTGGGATGTAGAAGCTTCGTGTGGCCTTTCCGTAGTGATTAAGTATTTATATGTGATATAATTAGTTGTCTGAGGTCTTGCTATACGGCATGTATTTTTGACTCCTGTAGTTGGCATCGAAATAATGTTTTAGCAAAGCTGCATAGTGACATAAATGTTTTGCTGTCAGTATTTTGTGTTCTGACATTGCAATGTTTATAAAGTCGATATTGTCTCTATGTTCCCAAAAGATCAGTTTTATCATTTTGTACTGTAACGAAATTAATCTATTTATAATAAATTTAGTTTAATCCTTTATCCAAGTGTGAGCAAACAAAGTTTGCGCCTGAAAGTATCTTCAGGACTGGGGTAAGGTAGTACAACACCAGGCAACTCGTTGCAAAGGTGGACCAAGCTAACATCACTCCTATCTCAGTATCTCCCAAAATGCAAAACACATCTCCTTGCGGATATGTCTAATCTTATGCATTAAGGGATTGGCCACTACCCAGACTAGTTTCGACCTTTATTGAGGTCTCTTCAGTGGGAGCCAGGCCCAGAGGTGGAGCTACCCAGGCAGAAGCAATAGCAAGGTCATCTCTATCTATAGGAGTTGCCAAAAAGGTGTGCCACCTTTTTATTAAATTACTCTGGATTTAGAGAAAGATGTTGAAAGTTTATTTTTCACTTGGTTAGACTATAATAAATTTAGTTTAATCCTTTATCCAAGTGTAAGCAAACGAAGTTTGCACCTGAAAGTATCTCCAGGATTGGGGCAACTCGTATAAGGAAGCAAAGACTTCATATCTCTTGCCTTAGTATTCCATAATGCAAAGTACATCTCCTTGCAGACATGTATAATGCTATGCATTATGGTAAGGGTCACTACCCAGACCAGTTTCAGCCGTATTAATAAGCAAAGCCTCTCTAAAAATTCGGACGATCCCTAGGCCACTCAATTGTGGGCAAAAGACCGTCCATCTCAGCGTTGGCTCCACTCAGTGATAGCCTTCCACCCGCCACCACCTCCGAGCAGAACCGCTCATATTCCGGAGAAAAGCATTCACCAACAAAGCCCCACGCCGGGCAGTGCCAGAGAACACTTTCCCCAGGGACTCAAATTGCTCCCTTAAGGCAAAAACCTTAAGAGAGCGAAATCATAAGGGCCCTCACCGGTTTCGACCTTTATTGAGGTCTCATCAGTGGGAGCCAGACCGAGAGATGATACTAAGCTAGAAGTAATGCAGAAGTCATATACGAATTGCCAGACGGTGTCACAACTTATTATTAAATTACTCTGCATTAGAGAAAATTGTTTGAAATTTTTTCACTTTTTCACTTATACTATAAATTAAAGATACCAAGAAATTATATACTTGGTTTAATCCTTTATCTAAGTGTAAACAAAGTTTGATATCTGAAATATTTTCAGGACTGATGAGACCTCAATAAAGGTCGAAACTAGTCTGGGTAGTGGCCCTTCCCTTAATGCATAACATTAGACATATCCGCAAGGAGATGTGTTTTGCATTATGGGAGATACTGAGATAGGCGTGATATTAGCTTGCTCCACCTTTACAACGAGTATCCTGGTGTTGTACTACCTTACCCCAGTCCTGAAGATACTTTCAGGTGCAAACTTTGTTTGCTGACACTTGGATAAAGGATTAAACTAAATTTATTATACTCTAACCAAGTGAAAAATAAACTTTCAACATTAATCTATTTAGTTTGTAGGGTGCACAGAATGCATATGTTGTTAATAGCGTATCTTAGTATATATTTGGCATCGTGCTTTGTATATTAGTGTTTTTAGGCGTGTGGGAACTATGTCTTTTAACCTGTAGAGTTTGTCACTTATTGTTCGGAGTTTATTGTGTAGATGGTTTATGTGGCTATTCCAGTTCATATCCGCATCGAATTAAATTCCAAGTTATCGTATTGATTGAATTGTGTGTAACTGTAGTGGTTTTACTGTTCTCTGTGTTTTTTATGTTGGAGAGTGGATGTTGGATGGTTATATATTTGTTATCAACTGGTCAGGTCAGTGAATTTCTGAATATTATTAATTTCGTCTTATCTGAGTTTAGGTGTATGGAGCTTTTGGGCTATGCTTGCGTTATTATGGATGGATATTATTGCTGTATCGTCTGCGTATTGAAGATCTTACCTTTGAGGGGGGTAGCTGATTAATATCGTGCGTGTAAATGTTGAATAGAGTTGGGGAGAGTACAGCTCTCTGTGGTATTCCACAGGTTACTGGTAGCTCTCTGCTTCGGATTGATCCGATACGTGTGATATGCTTTCTATTTTGGGTAGTTTGTAAACCACCTGTGAAGAGGCTCGTCTATTCCAACATGCCTTAGCTTTTCTAACAAGGTTTGATGTGTATGTGTATCAAATGCTTCAATTAGATCGATAAAGACTACCATGGCAATTTTGTTTTTGTCTAAGGAGGTATTAATTACGTCTTTTAAGTCTTCCAAGAGATGTTGTTCCCTTATTTTTCTGAAAGCCGTATTGTGTTTTGGGGATAATATGAAAGTTCTCTGTATATGCTGAGTCTTTAGTACGATCTACTCCATAATTTGATTGATAATTGGTAATGTTGCTATGGGTCTGTAATTGCTGATTAAATTGTTTGTATATGGGTGTGATTATGGCGGTCTTTAGCATACTTGTTATCTCTCTTGTTTCAAATATTTTATTTATTAATTTTAGTAGGATAGGCCTAAGCTAGTTGCGTGTTGCTTGTTATCCTTAGGTCTTATACCATCAATTCCTGGGCTTTTGTTTGGTTTGATTTGATGCATTATAGAGAGAAGTTCTGATTCTTTTATGGTTGGGAACCATAATGTCTATTTTGATTGTGGTCCAAGTGGAGGATCACGTTTTGTGATTGACAGGGGGGGATATTTCTGTGCAGTTATTGGATGGAGTCTGCAAAGTACTGGTTCAAGTCGTTTGCTAGTTGTTGGATAGATTTTGTATCTTTCATGAAGTTGTGTTTTATGGTTTCAGAGGCGGTGGAATTGTGCTCCCAGCATCTCGTTGATCAGATGCCAGCAGAGACGTCGTGAGAAATTTTGGCGTCTATGGCCAGGAAAGAAAATTGCGCCGTTCTAAAAAAAAAAAACTTTAGAAATCTCAATTTTTGTACCTATGGCCCGGGCCACATTGGCCATAGCCTCGCTACGCCTCTGGATGCCAGGTTTGTTTCATGTTGTTTTGTGCAGAGGTTAATTTGTCTCTGCAGTAGTTTCTCTTTTGCATTTCTCATTTGTGCTGTAAGGCGATTCCTTGTTATCTTATATTCGGTTTTTAAAGCTGCGTTATTTGGAAATCGCTTTAATTCTTTCCATAGAGCGTTTTTTCTGAGTATTTCTAGGATTAAGGTTTGTGTTATCCAAGGATTTGGGGGTGTTCTTGAACGAATTCTGACTTTCTTTGCTTTCTTATATATTTCCTCCAGTGTGAGTGAGTTTAATGTTGTTGTATAAGATATGTGCTGAATCTGATGCCAAGTGTTCCCAGTCGTTTTTCTTATTTCGTGGTTGACTATTTCTTCGTCTATTATTGTTTTGTGTTGCTTTTCATATGTGGAGCATTGCTTGGATATTGTTTTAGTGTGCAGGTTTAGAGCCGTGAAATAATGATCTGCTACTTTGCACTTTATGACTGATGCAGTGTAACTGTTTGCTGGTGCTCGGATGTTTATATGATCCAGGCAGGAAGTAGTGATAGTATTTCCGAATATTTCTTCTCTACTACATGATGTTATTGTTGGTATTAGGTTATAGCGTGTCTAGGTATTGCACAGTATTGTTCTGGTTTTCATTTGCAATATTTATGTTTATGTCGCCGATTATCATTAGATATTCGGTTGAGCATATTTCTTGGCTTGAAAGCCAGCAATTGAGTTCGTGCAAGAATTTTATCATGTTTAAGTTTGGTGGCCTGTGAATAGCATTTAGTGTTATGGGATGCCGTATATTGGTGCTATTAATGATTTCGATGCAAAGGGTTTCAGTATGCTTAAACTGATAGACAGTTTCTTTTGCTATTAATTTATGTTCGATAAATATTAATATTCCATCCCCTCTTTTTGTTTGGCGGCATGATCTATGTTTGGAAGCCTGGAATTTTGGAAGAATTTTGGAAGCCTGGAATTTGGAAGCCCTGAAAGCGCCTCCGTAGCGCAATTGGAAGAACGACGGTACATTGCGCCCTTCGATTGGAATAGGCCTAAGTTCGATTCTCGTCGCGACGGGAGGAATCTTTATCTGGTCGATTTCAATCGAAGGTGAGTTAGCCGATCTCATATGGAGGTAGCAGGGTTTTTTCTCCCGGAAACTCGGGTTTTTCATCCCGCATACATACAAATCGGCCCATCAGAACACACGCAATTTACAGACAAAAATTACTAGTTGTGGTGGTGTTGGAAGTGGGCGGTAGATGGCGTTGATGGAGATGATTCGTAGTAGAGGTTAGGTTTAGAGAGAATTGTAGATGTCCTCCCACGATGAGTCTTCGGACTCCTTGGAGGTATCAGGAATAATAATAATAATAATAATAATAATTTGGAAAGCAGTTCGTTTGCCATTAATTATTAATACTTCTGTTAGGACCAATAACACCGGTTTAATTCCTCAGATAAGCCTATAACAATAACTAATGTTTTCGGATGCTTCCGATGTTAATATGCAGGATGGAGAGTCCTCTCACTTGTATTGTGTGTTGTTTTTATGCATCAAGAGAGTCAAAAGTAAAATTACTGATGTAATTACATCTGTCTGATGGTTCACATTCATTTTTATTGTGTCTTCTTTTTGAACTAATTTGGAGTCTTTTGTTTCACTCTGGCAGCCTATCTGTCTTCCGAGTGTTTTATTTGTATCGATTTGAAGTTTGTGACTTTCTCAAGAATATCTTGTAGTTTCTAATCCACAAAAATTGGTAACTTTTTTTCTGTTTTTGCTTTTATTGCTCGGTACAACAGATTTTGATTGAATGGTGTTAAATACTGAGATAGAAAGAGAAAGATTGGCGTATTGTCTTTAAGTCCTTGGCAACTGTTTTTTCAATCTGAGATTGTCTCTTGTGGACTTGCTTGTCAGACAAACTATGACTGGTGCAGGTCATGGCAAGCCTTGTTTTTTGTTCTTCCTGGAAATCCGATTTATGGCCTGACTTTCTTTATGCTGTAGGGGGATGTCAATTGCATGGCCTAACTTTAAAACTACGTCTCTGAGATTTTCTGTGGATGCAGTTTCTGGAAGACTGTTTATGACATGATCTTTTTTATGTTGTAGTTGATTTAAAAGTTCGTATTGTAGTTTTAGGGAACTAAGGTCTTGACGGAGTTCGGATGTGTCTTTCATCAATTTTGTTGCCTGTCACTTAGTACGTGAATGCTGAGTTTAATGTCTTTTACCGTTTGTAAAACTTCTTCGACTGTTGAATTATTATTTTTAACAAACTCTTCATATTCGCTATTTTTTTGTTATTTGTTCGTTCTGTTTATCAGAGTTCTTGGACAAGATCTACTAAGCTGGCTTTTATATTCTCTAAACCTTTTTCTAGTAATAAATTTACGGAATTCAAATTATTAGACTCACCTGTATTTTTTTGTCTGTTCAGTTCATTTTCTGATTCTGCCTCCGGTGTAATCGGTTGACCATGGGTGGGGCGTTTCTTTGTTCTCTCTACAGAATAGGCACTTCCGTTCTTCTCGTTTCGCATTGGATATGTGTTGCCACGTTGTTTCTGAAAATCTGGAACATGTAAAGTGAAGATTCCTAAGGTATTTCCTGCAGGTTATATGATTTCCGTTGGACGATAAATCCTATAGGCACTTGTTGCACTTCATGACTCACTTTTCTTCCCTTGAGTAACTGTAAAGATGGCTACGTGTTTTGCTCATTGGTGACCACGGTGAACTCTGTTCAATTTTCAGCACACTCAAAATTTGGATTGCACTTTGCCGATTTTTTCGGTAAATTATATATCACTGTCCTCAGCGTGACAAGTAGAATTACTTCATGACACTTTTAAATTAAAAACAGGAGTTAAAAACCACTTTAAAACTATAAAAAAAACGGGAGCAGCGATACCACCATGCAGCCGTTTGCATGCCTTTACACAGCGCCCTCTCATTTCAATAATAATAATAATAATAATAATAATAATAATAATAATAATAATAATAATAATAATAATAATTATTATTATTATTATTATTTATTCACATATTTGATACACAGTCAAAACAAGATTTGAACCATATTATTTAAACAACAATTTGACTGGTGATACAAAACAATTCAGATTCTACCCAATAATCTAAGAATAGTCTTTCAGGAAGCATCGCAAAATATGAACTGTTCCAAGTAATGCTGTTTTTTGTAGGTGTTTCGTTGATGCTTAATTGCTGTAAATGGTTGGATAGCTTCTTTGAAATTGCTCCAAGCGCACCGATAACTATTGGAGTAACTTTAGTGCAGGGCCGCATTTATACTTTTTGAGGCTCTAGGTGCAACATCATAATGAGGCCCCAAA
Organism: Typopeltis vanoorti; assembly: GCF_054136105.1. Classification (NCBI taxonomy): domain Eukaryota; kingdom Metazoa; phylum Arthropoda; class Arachnida; order Uropygi; family Thelyphonidae; genus Typopeltis; species Typopeltis vanoorti. The sequence goes on along the minus strand of NC_143568.1, from coordinate 592,471 downwards.
AGAACAAGTCTATTTCAGTTAATCAAATTCATACGCTTTTTTTTTAGTTTATTGAAAATAAAAGTCGACATTTCCATAATAACTCATTTTAATAAACTAATATATATATATATATATATATATATATCAGTTCAAATTTAAATTAAAAAAGAAAAAATAATAACAAAGATTTTTTTCTGCCTTTCGTTTTAGCAAATATATCTAAAATGATATAATAATTAATCGAGTCTATTACATTTGATTCAATGCATAATACCGACAGGTCACTTGTTTATTTTGGTGCAAGTTGCACCATGAGCGTTCAGCACTTGCATTTGAAATAGGCATCCTCAAAAATATTTTTGGAATTGTTTCTACGTTCGGAAAAGTAGACCTTATCCCATCGTTTATAAATTTGTACATATTTTAATTGAAATATGTTCTTCCTTTATCATTATTAAAAATTGCTTAACTTCAATAAATTTTACTGAATCATTATCAGCCCCATAAGGTTGTAAAATTTTGTTAATACTAGTCTTTTTCAGCTATATCTTTCTTCAAAAAAATGCCAAACATAACGCCTAAATAGCTTTTTGCTCTTTCATTAATTTCTAAAATTAGCTTATCACAAAGACAAAAGTATTAACAATGAAATTTTCTTTCCCATGTAATATATGAGTAATCTCATCATTAGATTGTGAAATTTCGTGAGACATTTTTTTTTTCGTTTTTTCACTCTTTCCTTTTCATCTTTAAATTTTGTCTCGTCTGTTAATAAATTCTCTTCTTCATTTAAAGCAGCAAAACCTATTCCTTATATCGTCAATAAAACCAACTAAAGACTGTAACAAATTATTACTAACAACAAATCCATATCGGGATCTTGCAGAGTTTACTAGTAGCATTTATTCGTTGTAAAATTTTATCCCACACAACTGTTAAAATTGCTGTTTCTGAATTGTCCAAATGATCAGCCAATGATGAGCTCTAATTTAGAAATAGGTTTTTCATGAGGAGAAATGGATACTTCAGGTAATGCCTGTTTAATTTGTTTATATCCACGATTTAAAAGCAATACAGTGTCAGCTCTTGTGGACTACCTCGTTTCACTTGATCTTTTAACTGTTAAAGATTTTTTTTTCTAAATGTTTAAGGAGTATGCTCCATCTTAAGGAGTATACTCCATCATGAAAAGTAATTATATACGTTTTGAATAAAACAAAAATACTGCACTGCTTCCGGACAAGATTCCTCGGCATAGTTGCCAATTCAATTTTAATGGATCAAAACTTCATCCGCATTCTACTTTTTATCATGCAATTACTCCCTTCGCCGTTAATCCCTGAAGGCGATTTTAGAGCCGTTAGCGGATTAACTGTGGTGGAACAACCTTTGACTTTACGTGTACTGTGTTACTTGGAATTTCATTTACTGTCCTACGAATTCATTTTGTCGTATTTATCTCGGATTACGTCCAATAATTGCTTCTTCTTCATATTCATTCGAGGTAATGTCTACGGCAATTATTTCGTCATCTCTCAATGCACGTGTTAACTGCAAATTATTTTTAACACGACACAACATAACAGCATCTCGACATTCTGTTCGTTACTTGATGCGTTTTTTTTTTGTCATTTACAGATCAAAGATGGTGTCTTTTCCCAAAAATAAAAACGAATTTCACGTGTGTGAAAATAATCAATCCTGAAATGACCAGAGATCAGCCTTTGCCTTGAATCTATTTAGTAATAGTAAATTTGCTGCCTTTTATTCTTCAAATCAGTGTCATGGAACAAGACAATTTTATATTCTTTCACTTTACTCACAATATAGAAGATTTTTTTTTCGCGAATTTTCAAATGTTTGTTTCATTTAAAATATTATGTCAAATATTTATATATATTTTTAAATAACATTTATTGAAATAAATATGACATTTTGCTTTCTTTCCTTGCAAAATACCGTTATATGGATCGTAACATTTCAATTTTAGGAACGATTTTTTTTTTTTTGTGAACAACAATTGATGTCTTTTTAATATCAAAAATTTATATCCACTGGTATTTTATCAGAGACTCTTCGCCTTTGTCTTTTGCTTAAAACTGCAAAAGATTTTTTTTTTTTTTTAGGATTCGAATTACTATAATATCCAGTGTAACCACTGTAGATTGTAACCACTGTAAATATAATATCCAGTGTAACCGCTGAAAATATAACATGAAGGATATCCTATACGAAATAATTAAAAATTTATGTGATTTTGAAGATTTTCTACTGCATCTACCTCCCTTCTCCTCTCCTGGAATTCAATTACATAATACTTTAAAGTTTTACTGGTTTGAAAGCTTTCAAACAGTATTCGAAATCTGTTACTTCAGTTTACCGCTTTGACAAAAAAAATAATATTAAAATAAAATAAAATAAAATAAAATAAAATGAAGCAATAATATTGTTGCGCCGTCGAAGATTCTGTACTATTTCTTTGCAATCTGAAATCAGTTGTTCAGTGGCCTGCTGAAATTTCAATAGTGTTATTTTTGTTATTTATTTATTTTTTGAATTCTAAATATTAAGTGTTATTTTTGTTATTTATTAATTAATTTTTTTTAAATTCTAAATATTACTACGTCTTCGAAATACTCCATAATAATCCTCTTAGCTGGAGGAAAAGCTAAACTTAGATTACTCTCACTGCTGTTGAGAAAGACAAGAGAGAAAGTATCCCCAGAAATCAACTAAATTGCCTAGCTGTAGTGCAGAATACATCAAGAATGTCGTGTTTCGTTTTCCATTGTTGATTACAGACATCCTAACACAGAAATACTGACATTTCTTTTACAGGCTGATACAACAGTTATACCAAAATGATTTCTTAATTTAAAGTGATCAGTTTCATTTTTATTATCGAAAAATATGTAATTTGATACAATTATCTTGAAAAAAAAAATAAGATTTGAATTATTTAAAAGAAAAGGCGCATATGTATTACATAATCATTTATTTAAACCATGGGTGGGGCGTTTCTTTGTTCTCTCTACAGAATAGGCATGGTTGCACCTGTTTGGATAACTCGTTCGCAGAGTATATAAGTTCTTTTCGCTATACACTTTGGTATTATTAGGTCTAGCTACTCACTGATGAAGCCTCAAAAAAGGCTGAAACCGGTCTGGGTAGTGACCTCCCTCCATAATGTAATAACAGCATACATTTCCTAGGAAATGTGTTTTTACATTATGGAAAATACCTAAGAATAGCGATCTGAACTTCTCCACCTTTGCAACGAGCTGCCCAGTATTGTACTACGTACTAGGATCACTTGCATTTGCTAACGCTAGTGTCGCCGATACTTTATAGTTTACTATATTCGGCAAGAAACTCTCTGATTCCAATCTTTGAGTTTCTTATTCGGTTTTAAAACTATGTGGGATTTAATATCCCCTTATTTTAAGTAATAATCATTTATGTTTTTTTTTTTTTTTTTGGAGGGAAGAGAAGGTTATAGACCTATTCCTTTCTGCTCGAGTAACAGTCCGTAAGCTAACGAAAATTATTGAGAAAATGAGAAACGAACACGTCCAGTAGGCGCACTAAAAGTCCCTAACAATAGCCGAATACACACAGAAATTTATTTTATTATTATATTTTTCACCTTTCGGATTTCTTTACAGCTGTTCAAAACATTTTATTCTGATTTTGCCTTTGTAGGATGAAACTGTTTTTTAAACATTAAATTCCCCAATATTACATAATTTAATGATTTATACTTATCAGGAAATAATATAAATGAAAAAATATACAAAACTTGCTAATTTATATAATCACAATTTAATTTAGGTATCGGAATATTAAAAGTTCTCTGGTACAATTACTTTCGAAAAATAGCGAATTCAAACAAAAATAAAGTGTACATATGTTATCTAGCAGTGTTTTTTTTTTTTTTTTTTTTGTGTGTGTGTGTGTGTGTGTGTGTGTGTGTGTGTGTGTGTGTGTGTGTGTGTGTGTGTGTGTGTGTGTGTGTGTGTGTGTGTGTGTGGTGATAATTTTGGGAGGGAGGAGTTAGCCATTAAAGGCGAATAATTCTCTTATGAAAATTTTGGAAATTAAATTCCATTTTGATGCATGCACCTACACATGTTTCGAAAGATAAACTGTAGGGAAAATATCGCTACTTCAAACCTGCCGTATAATATCGAAATTAGCCGAAAATATGTACATAACAGTTGACTTCATGACTGCCGGTTATTTCGATTTGTAGTGAGTGATTAGGGGGAAACCAAGAAAGTTGAAATGCAAAAACCTACAGATTACGTTATAAAAATTATGCATTACATGATATGATTCAAGGCTTACATATGATTCTATATAAAGCAAAATTTAAAAGTGCGAACCTTTGCGCAATCTATGAACTGACCTTCGAACTAAGATTATGAATAAAAAAGAAAACGTAATTTGGAACAGTGGAGGCTGTATTCATTTTTAGATTCGGATTTTCATGAATATATAAAATAATTGTTTGACAAAAATAATTATCTTCAGTCAAGTTCTGAGAGAATTTTCAAATGTATTGGCGATTAAAATAATTAGCAAAAAAATTGATAGTGACATTGATCTTCCAAAGTGATACAATATGAAGTGAAGAAAGTATGAAAGGATTTTGTATTTTGCGCTGGTATTAAAAACTATAATTATACGATAAAAACAAGCAGCAAAAAATGAATATAACTCATAGGTATTTAAGTCTGATATAACTTAGATTCCGGTTACCGAGCAAACGGCAAGCAACTGCGTTTCTTGCTGTAGGCAACTGAATGTAGCTACTATGTATGCCAGGTAATCTAATTAAGTGTTCTTTTCAGCGTGAAGGATTATTGTCCCTTCTAATGGACATGACCGTCAAACTGCACTTCTTATCCATGTTCTTTCCACAGGTGGACAGAATATTATCCAGGTTTGCTGGACGTGTATATACGTACAGCCAAGAAATGGTACGCTTGCATACATGAATTTTATGGAATACAGGAGTTCCTGTTAGTTTTATATTCTAAGGAAAGAATAATATATTTCAAATGGAAGTGGGAGGCCTAACAAATTTTTCAGCAGCCTCTGGTTTTTATATTATGAATTTAATATTTAAACATAATTATTTTATTTTGCAACTATAACTACGCTGTTTTTTTATTGTTATTTGTGAGGAGTAAGTTTTTAAAATGTGGCCCCCATCTTGCGCTTCATGCGCCTAATGGTAAATGCGGCCCTGCTTTAGTGTGTTTAAGCCACAATCTGCCAATTTCGATTGCCAGATCTCGATATTTAGCAATTTTTTTCCAGTTCTTTGTTCTTAATGTTGTTATCACCGGGTACTGCGATATCGGTAATCCAAACCTGTCGATGTTCTATAATTGTGATGTCAGGTGTTTATTGTGTTCCAAATGCCGATCAGTTTATATTCGAAAGTCCCAGAGAATTTTTGCTGTTTCGTTTTCCAATACTATCTCACTTTTATGCTGCCACCAGTTATCAGATGTAGGAAATCCATATTTTTTGCATACATGTCAATGAATTATTATTATTATTATTATTATTATTATTATAACGGTGTCTCCATGGAGTCAAAAGACTCATCGCGGGAGACCCTACATCGACACACTAACCATTATTCACACAATATCTATCATACGTATATTTAAAAATTTATTCACAGATGAAGCATTCACAACCACCTCTGGCAACGCATTCCACCCATTCACAACCCTCTAAGCACAAAATCTAGCCCTAACATCCTTGTTAACTACACTCTTACACAATCTCCAGGGATGGCCCCTCGTTCTCTCCCTTCCTGCACTAGTCTTAAAAGAGTCATCAGCATCAATCCTATAAAACCCCTTTAATACTTTATATGCTTCTATCATATCTCATCTCCTATGTCTATCAGCTAGTTTTTGGAGTCCACAGATCTTCAATCTATCCTCATAGGAAATATCTCAGAGACTGCAACAATCTTTGTAACTTGCCTCTGAATCCTCTCCACCATTTCTTCATCATCAAGAAATTCAGGTGACCAGATCTGTGCGCAATAGTCCAAATGCGGTCTTATTAATGCCTTATAAAGGGACAATAATTTCCTTATCCTTGCTTGTCAGTGTGTTCCTCAACAACCATCTAGTTTGATTTGATGTTTTGGCAACTTTTGCAATATACCCTTTAAACTTAAGTTCTCTATCCAGAATAACTCCCAAGTCCCTTGCCTCGTCAACTTCTTGCAATTCAGTTCCATTCAAATCATAAACATAATGTGATCTCATCCTACGTTAAATTGATAGGCATTTACCTTAGCCCATACCTATTATACTTATTTATCTATTATATTACCCCCCCCCCCCCCCAGTTTGAATCGTCAAGGGAATATCAACAGGTTAGCCTATATATAGCCCAATAATAATTTTGGGCTAGTGGCGTGAAGTTGTACGTTAGTTTTTGCTTGTATGTGACATGTAAAGCAACTTGAGGTTTACTTACGTAATTGTCTTTTAATTTGCGGAGTGTGTACGTTGTGGGTTCCTTATTTAATGTGTCTGAAATAAGTGTTTTTCTTGATTTTTAGTGAATCATATACATTTTAAAATGTATGATGCCGAAGAGGGTATGTATGTTTATAAAACACAGCTTTAGAATATAATACAATGTATTTTAGAGTCTGTAATGCGTCTCTGGAGATTGTTATAACACGATCACCGTAGTAGTAATAAAGATTATTCCTTTTTTTTTCTTAAAAAAACAAAACACACAAAAAACAATTACGTAGTTTCTTACATTTTTTTTTTTGACCTCGTTAGTTCTCTCTGGCTTAAATATTTTAATGTAGCAGAATCTTCTAGCTTTAGAACTCTTTGAGTTTTAACTTGTAGTCATGTAGCAGAATATCAGGAACAATTATAGAAGTGCATTCTCTATGTTTTAGCATTAGGTGAATTGTTGATCTTTCCACAGTGATCTCTATAAGTGTATAGTGAAAGTCTATCACCTTGTAGGTATTGATCACTGTGAACTAGAGTTGGACATCATGGGTTTTCATGGCATCCCCATTTCTTACGATATCAGTAATTGTGGTATTCGTTGTCCCTCAGGTTGCATTTCAATGTGTAAGATCGGTTTTGCCCTTTATCATTAAACTTTGTGACTAATTCTTGGGTGCACAGTACTCCCATTCCTTTGCCTACTGTCTTCTATATAACAGTGAACCTTCTCCTGTTGACTGCAAATCCAATCCAGAATTTTTTGATGAAAATGCATTGTACTTCTCAAATGAAAATCGTACACTACATAAACAAACTTCTAGAACATTGACTTAAATTCAAGTTCAAAACTTAAATTTAAATTCAAATGAATTTTGACTTAAATTCAAAACCATACAGCAGTATGGGTTTTGAATTTGAAATATATTTGAATTTGAATTTTGAATCAAAGACAGGGACTGTCACAATGAAAATTAAATTATCACTCATATAAAAATTACATCTCTCTTTCTATTTGATACATGTGGTGAATAAATTTTGTCATTTTATTTAATGTAGGTCATCTGAATTCTTCCTTATACTCTTTGACATATAATAGCAAATAAACATATTTCATCCTCTTGGCCTCTGCTTACATCAGATAGCCACTCAAATGGCTTCAGTTATTCTGCTATCATTCTGTTCCCTGTAATGAAAGATTTTTGTCTCCTTCACTATCCTTAACATTTGAGGTTTTTTTTTTTTTTTAAACATGATGCAGACAATAAATATCCATACATAATTATTTTTCTTGGGCATCTCCTTGAGTCAGAGACTTATCCCACTCTTACTATTCTTCATACAATATTTATTACACCTCTCTCTTTTGCTTACAAAGCTCTTACACTCACCTCTGGTAATCATTCCACCATTCACCATCCTCCAAAGCAAGCAATCTAGTTTTAACTCCCTTTCTAATAACACTCATATAATTTCCAGGAGGGGAGCCCTTGATCTCTCCCTCCCTTCCATCTGCTAAAGTTATGTTTTTATGATAACTCATATAGCATTCCATTGGCTTGCCACAACCTTGTTCATTGCCTCTGGATCATCTTCACCATTTCCTCATTTCCATGGAATCCAGGCAACCAGAGCTGCATGCTGTAGTTCAGATGTGGCCTTATTTTAAAGCCTTTGCAATATGGCTTCTAAACTTTAATTCCTTATCCACAGTCACCCTTTAGTGACTGTGGATAGGGAATTAAAGTTTAGAACTAAACTCTTTGGTGCAGCAAAAGATAACCATTATCAGTAATTTGGAGGTGCTGTGTGAATGTATTAGAACTGTATTATTTTGGTGTGATGATGATAATAATAATAAAAAAACTATTTCATTTTATTAAATATGCAGAAATTTGATTTTAAGACAAACATGATTTTGTTGTCAATTAGTACAAATGAGTATATAAATTACTGATTAAATAATATTTTTATTGTAGAACCCTATGAAGAGGATGATTCAGAGGAAATTACTCCCGATTTGTGGCAGGAAGCATGTTGGGTTGTTATTAGTGCCTATTTTGATGAAAAAGGCTTGGTTAGACAGCAGTTAGATTCTTTTGATGAATTCATTCAAATGTCGGTTCAGAGAATTGTTGAGGATACACCACAGATAGATCTACAAGCTGAAGCTCAGCATACCTCAGGAGAAATAGAAAACCCTGTGAGTTCATCTGCTGCAGAAGCAGAATTTCTAATTATTAGTTTTTCAAGGATTTTTAATTAAAATTACAGTGCACGTTTCATGTATCTATAATCTCACTAATGATAACGTGCATGTTATCTTTCATATTTGTTTTGTTTCAGATTTTCTTATAATGCTAAAATAAGAATCAGAATTTTCCATTTTGTTTGTTTATTCCACTTGGATGTGAGAAATCAAAAATAAAATTAGTATATTTTATGGTTACAGTTACTCAATTTTATTATCACTGATGTTCATAGATTATTACCTCCCCACGAATAAATAAATGACCATATACATCACACATCACTCCCCCCCCCCACAGTGCTCTAACAGACCTTTACTAGTGATCTGTTTTTTACTTTAGCAAAGAAGTAAACCATGTGAATACATTCAAATGCATACACATACAGTTTTGTCTTTTTGCCTGCTTTTGTTCTGCCTATAAAAACGGTTCTTGTAGTAAGTTGTGCATCACTTTTCCTATGAAGTTATGTAAAAAATTATTCAATATTTGAATGTTACTTATGAGAAGCTTGACTGGGGGAAAAAATATAATTGATGTTTTACTCTTTTTGAAAAACTGCAAAGAAGGTGGGAATTTTAGAAAATCTGAGTAGGACATAAGATCAAAAAAAGCTAGTCTTAAAGTATCATTTTGAAATTAAGTTAGCAAAAACTGGTATAAAATAAAGTATCTTTTTTATTATTAGATGAATATGACATAAATTGTATTTACATAAGTGCTAATACAAAAAAATACTTTTTAAGAACAAAATGTCAAATGATTTTATGTAATTTCGTCATTATTGATTGAAAGAAATCAAAGGATGTAATTTCAGCATCTCATAATAATTGCTATGTAGAAAAAGCAGTTTTATGCTGAATTTCTTATTGTTTTGCTGAGAAAGATACATATTTTTTTGACTGCTAAAAACACAACTTGAACCTAATTCTGTAGGTTCGTGTTATTTGTTAGTATAGTAGTTACTCATACAATGACAGGATTTTTATTTATTTATATAGGTGCATGAGTCCGCACGGTTAGCCTAGTGGCTGTGCGCTTCGCAACCATATGCCTGGGGAAGGAGTGTCCTAGGTTCAATTCCCGTCGGTGACGTGAGAAGCTGAAGGATCTTCCTCAGCCATAGCCAAGTTAGCCGGTCTTCGGCGTGGACAACAGGGTTTTTTCCTCAGTTTATTCTGGGGGTTTTCATCCCACAAAGCAGGCAAACTGGCCTTGAGAACTCAACACTACAGGCCATAGGATACACCGGGGCATAAAGCTGACCACCTTATCCTGTAAACGGAGTGAGGTCCGATGATCAATGGACCCTCGACACCGCAAGGTAAAAGAGGGTATAAGGAAGATGAGATGAGATAGGTGCATGTTTGTTTATATATGCTTATAGATTATGATATCATTCAGTGTGAACAGTTGCTGGCAAAAGATCATGGATGTTGCTGTGGAAGTAATCAGAGTTGACAGTACACTTAAGTGCATTGAAGATGATAGGTGTAACTGACAGCAAGTTAGTGGTGGTGAGTGGCAAGACAGCAGATGTACAAGGTAGTGAAAATGTGATTGGCATAATGGCAGTAAGAAGGTGATTGAAGAGATGAATACAAAGTTTTTAAAAATGAGGCAAGAGATTAAACATATGCAGAATGAACTGAAGATAATTACAGATTTGCATGGAAATGCAAGGAACATGGGACAATTGATGGCCTTTTGACAACTATCTTAGGCAGATAGTATATAACAGAGGATCAAGGGTTTTGGATTTGATTATCTCATTAGAAATATTATTGTAAATGAAGTGTCCAGTCTTCCTTAAGTTGATGAAAGTGACTGAAGTGATCGCTTGTGTAGTAGCCAGCCATATCAGAACTTTTCTGAGAAAGGGTTATCTGCAGAACTATAAGATGGGTGATTATTACTAACTCAGGAGGTGGCTTGCAGTGATATCATGGAATGAGTAATTGGATGAGAAGGAAATCATTGTTGCTTGGTCCTTACTCAGCAACTATCTGACATGGACAATGACTGATTGTATTCCAAAGGTCAGGAAATTAAATAAGGTAGGTGTGAAATGGATAACTGAAGAGGTGATGCATGCAATCTGGAAGAAAGAGGCATTGTGTGAAGGCAGCACAAGATGAGTGGCACTACTCGGTTACATGAGGAGTACAAAGAGCAAGCAAACACAATGACGTAGGTGAAAGTACCAAAAGTGCAGTATGATTTAGCAAATGAGGTTAAAACAAATCATAGGGAGTTTGTTCAATATGTGGCCAGTAAAAGGAAGAATGATTATGAAAGGATGATGTTGATCAGTGATAATGGTAGAATGACAACCAGCCACTGTAGAGGATATAGTAGAGGTGTTAAATTGTGAATGAAGCTATGTTATGTAATTTAATTTTTTTCATTCACATTTAACATTGCTTATTAAATATTAATCATGGCTTATATAAAATTATTTATTATTCCCTAATTGAGAATTACTAATTGAATATTTATTCAAAACCTGATCTATTATTAGTTATAAAATAATAAAATGTGTAGAATTTTGTATAACCAAATATGTATGATGTAACGTAAAGTGTTATTTTATATTTAACTGTATACGTAATTAAAAAGTTGAAGAAATAGCTTAAATATTCTGTTGTTCTTATTTGTGAAATATTTAATGTTATGTAATCACTGTAGTAGTAGTAAAAGAGCATACATTACATTAGCGAAATGTTTACGCTTAGTCTGTTGTCATGGAGACGCACGCGTAAACAACCACGAGTGGAGTAGAGCGTGGCGTTCGAACGTAAGGTGGGAGTGAAGGTCATAGATAGAAACAAAAAGGAGAAGGAAGGTCATAGATAGAGAAGACAGAGAAAGGGAGAGAAGAATTATTATTAAGCGAGGGAGGAGAGAGTTTTGCGGGACCAAGATTATAAGATCCTTAGGGCAGAAATTTTTGAAAATAGTGTTCGGAAGTGAACCAATAAGTAGTGAATCATAAAGTTTAATATTATAAGTGAAGTCAGCTGTTGTTATGAAGAAAGGTTAACATCGTGATCAGATAAAAAGGAAACTGGACAGTCAATGCGAAAATTCTGATTAGTTCCAGTTAATCTGGATTACGATTAAATTCTATGTTGCCCTAGGAAAAGGTTATATTGATTACTTGGAGAAAAGTGAACAAGAAAAGATATCAGTACCTAATTACTGTTGTTTGGAATAGTGAAGTGCGACTAGCAGTAGTACAGTTTAAACTGTGGAGAATATTTATTATGTGTGTTCCGCTAACGTTAATTAAGTTAATTCGTAAGTGCTCTCTCAATAATTTGATGTATTGAAGAATCTGTCTGGTAAGAGTAGCTGTATAAGTTTTTCTATTCTAGCTTTAACTGTGATATATCTCTGATGCTCAAGGACCGGAATACATTTGTTTGGAATATTGCTTACATAGAGTATTGCCTGCTGTGAATATAAACATTGAGCTGATAGATTTGTGAAGACTGATTAAATGTGAAGTTGTTATATTAACTTGAGATAAGAAGATTTGTGTTTTTGAGACTGTGAATTGTAAATGGAAGTTAGAACATTGATTTAGCATGAGTGACCTGAGAAGTTGTATTAAGTTAATTGTATAGTTCCATTTTAAAATAGAGTTTTTGTATTTGTTAACCATATCATATATTAAATGTTTTATTTTGTTGATCTAAATATTGTGTTTGCCTGAATTCCTTTTTATTGCACCGTTCATAAACATTCGAATCTAGCGGGAACCCGAGTAAAAATGATAATAAATAATTCGGCCTAATGAGATGACTGCTAACTAATTAAGAATTGATCCTACTATTTATATAGACTAATCTAAGAATAGGGTGGCGCAGTATAAATATAAATTTCCCTACTTTTGGATCGGTGATCACTTCGCAATTAGTTGTTTTATTAATAAGAGTGACTTGAAACAAGATGGCGGATTTAGAACATTACATGAAAAGGTCCGTCACAACAGAGGTGTTAAATCAGCAGTTCATTAAAGTAATCCATCTTTGTGAATGTAACATAATGCAGAACTCGAGAGCAGTGGGAAGGGATAAGAACCACTGATGGTGTGTGAGCTGGAGGAATATGAGGACTTGAGTTAAACTTGATGTCAATAAGGCCACCATAGGACTTGATGGTATATCATCACTTGTCTTGAGAGAATGTTCCAGACAGTTAACAGCTTTAACTTACCTTTTTAACATGAGTCTTAGATTGACCCAAATTCCAAAGGAGTGGAAAGAAGGCAAAATTATTTCACTTCATAAAGGGGAGGAGATAAAACTAAGGCTTCAAATTATAGGTCAGTCTGCTTGTCTGGAGTTGTGGTCAAGGTATTAGAGAAGCTAGTGAAGATAAGAATTCAGAACTGGATTGACAGCAGCAGAATACTTTTTCATGTACAGCATGGATTTGTTAAAGGAAAATTGTGTTTTAGCAGTCTGCTTACTTATTTATTATTTTATTTTACTACTTATTATAACAAGATGACAAATATGTTGGACAAAGGGGATACACACACAGTGATATATTTAGATTTTGCAACACTCTTCAATAGATTGCCACATGACAAGCTGGTGATCAAATTGGAACAGATGGGGCTGGATGGTAGATGAATGCATTGGATTGGAACATTCCCTCTGGTAGATATTCCAGAAAAGGAAAGTCACTAGTGGTGTGGCCTGGGATCTGTTTTGGGACCATTATTGTTTTTTGTAATGACATTGGAAGCGGGCTTGAATGGTGATTGTGCAGTTGTTTGGAGCTGGTAAGGGTGGGGGGAGCTATAAGTAGAGCAGATGTGGTAGCATTGCAAAAGGACTGGAATAGACAGAGTGAATGGGCATGTATGTGGGGATGATATTTCAGTAAGCAAAGTGTAAAGTTTGAAAATTTGGGAAGCAAAGATGGGATGCCAAGTATAAGATTGGGGGATATCTTAGAGTAGGTGTGAAGAGATGTAGGATCTGGGAGTGATAGTGGACAGCGACCTGAAATTTCAGGGACAATTTTGTTAAAATATTGAGGGCAACAGCAGATTATGATAATGATGTGGAGAACACTGACATGTAGAAATAAGGATGTTATGATTCCATTGTACAAAGCTTTGATCAGATTACATGTGGATTACTGTGCATAGATTTGGTTGTCTGGCTTTCAAAAGGATGATTAGTTGTTGGAGAGGGTTGAAAGACGATTGATGCAGTCAGTTTTTCTGGTTTCTGGAATGTGAAATGTGAGGACAGATTGAGAGAATGCAAATTTCAGAGCCCAGTGGATAGAAGGAGGGGGAGACATTATCGAGGCATATAATTTGATAAGGGATAATCACTAGATTAATATGAATGAGACTTTTTATACAATGGTTGGAGACATGGGGAGAGCAAGAGGCCATCCCTGGAAGCTGTATAAGGAGGGTCTAAGCAAGTAGAAATGAGGAGTAGATTTTTGCATGGAGAGTGATGGGTAATTGGAATGCATTGCCTGAAAGTGTGGTGAGTGCAGAGATAATGAATGCATTTAAGTCAACATATGATGAGCTGTTCATGTGAGAAAGGGACCTCCCATGATGAGTCTCTTGGTTACAAGGAGTTCAGATGATAATAATAATATATATATATATATATATATATGGTGTAACTCCACAGTGTATCAGTTGTTAATGATTGTGCTGTTTAGTTGGAAAGACCCGGGTTTGAATTCTACCTAGGTTGCAAAAACTTTTAAGATAGTTTCATCTGAAGGTTGAAAGTACTTATCATAGCCGGTCTCCTACATAGGTTGTGGAGTTTTCATCTTTTCAACAAACTAGCCTGAGAATACGTGATTGACAGTATGTACATACAATCGTATCTACATAGACTGCTATGTAGATACAATTAATGGGTCTGCCAAAGTATTAATTGGACTTATATGATTTCAGATTACTTGACTATGATAGGTCATCAGGTATAACATGTTAAGGGACAGATGAAGGATATATTTCTTATGCAACTCACCATCTTTTATGAACATATACATGTACATTTTCAGTAAGTAATATCACTAAAATGGATTAGATAGATAGAAAGAAATTTATAGCAGCCCAATCAGTTTCCTGATATTAGAACTTAGTTTTATTTGTTGGATCCACTGGTCTAGACACTAATCTTCGAGTGTTGTTGTTGTGTGAATTTGAAAGTATCACGTTCCTTTTTTTATTACATCAGAATTAAAAGTTTCTGTAATTTTCATTCCTTTTAGCCACGATATCTTCTGAAGTTTGAACAGATTTATCTCTCAAAGCCAACACATTGGGAAAAAGATGGTGCACCTTGTCCTATGATGCCAAATGAAGCAAGACTTAGAAATTTAACGTAAGTAGTGTTGCTGATTGCATTGAAAGGTATTATTGTATACATACGATCAAAAGAATTTCCTTTAACTTTTCATTCTTATTAATTTAAACCTTCTGATTTTATTTTTTACAAAGTGTATTAGGCATAAAACTACAAGAAAACCTCGCTTAACGCAAATTTGATATGCGCGATAATCAGTTAGCACGATTGAATGAAATGATACAATTTCCGTCTTTAAGCAAGTGATTAATCAGTTAACGCAATTTTTTTATGTTATGCGAAATTTTTCGTTACGTGAAATTTTTTGTTGCCAATCTGCAGCGAATGAAAGGGTCCTGGTAATACAATGATTGTGCAAAACCTGGCATACAGCAAGTCTACAATTTTTACTATATTAAATAAGAGCAATGAATACAAAGAACAAGGAAAAGTTGCTACTACTTCTTTAAGCATGCAGATCACCTGAAATAGAAGCCATTTAATGATCGAGAAGGAATGTCTTCTATCACTCTGGATTGAGGATTATAACCAAAAAAGAATACCCCTTAGTACAGGGAATATTCAGGCAAAAGTTCTCAATATCTTTACCTCATTGAAAGAGACCAACTTTCAAGAGAAATGTGAAAGCTTTACTGCGTGTTTAGGATGGTTTGACCATTTTTATAATCGAACTGGACTGCATAACATAAGAATAACTGAGGAATCTGCTAGTACTAATAAAGGTTCTGTGGCCAAGTTTCCTGAAGAATTGCAAAGGATAATTCAGTAGGGTGATTATGATGATCGGCAAATAATCAACATTGACGAAATTGGTCTCTTTTGGAAGCGTATGCCAACAAAAACTTTCCTAGCTAAAACTGAAGTATCAACCGGGATACAAAGTTTCTAATGATCATCTTACACTTTTGTTAGAAGGCAATGCAGAAGGCGACTTTAAACTCAAGCCTATGTTAGTTCATGTACAAAATCCAAGATCTAACATTATTGAAGAAATTAGCACAATTGGAAAAGAACTTGGATTTAATGAACTGGATAATGAAGATGTGAGAAACTTGCTTAATTCCCATTCAGAACATTTAAGCGAGAATGATCTCCTTCAACTGGAAGAATAGCGTGCATATGAAGAAGAAGAAGATAGGAGTGCGAACAAGAAGAGAATGTTACGACTAAGAAGTTAACTGCAAAAGAACTTGAACTAGTTTTAAATCACATTGAGTATTCTAAGGAAATTTTGTTTGATGCTGATCCTTATAATAAATTTAGTTTAATCCTTTATCCAAGTGTGAGCAAACAAAATTTGTGCCTGAAAATATCTTCAGGACTGAGGAAAGGTAGTGCAACACCAGGCAACTCAGAGCTAAGGTGGACCAAGCTATCATCACTCCTATCTCGGTATCTCCCATAATGCAAAACACATCTCCTTGCGGATATGTATAATCTTATGCATTAAGGGAAGGGCCACTACCATGTTGCACTACCTTTGCTCAGTCCTGAAGATATTTTCAAGCGCAGACTTTGTTTGCTCACACTTCATCATCATCAAATTCCTGACATTCCTGCCCTCAAGGAGTGTACAGGATATGATAGTACTACATGAAAAATTTACATCATTACTAACTTCCTATCTACAATTTTCCTCCAAATCAGTCTGTTACTTGTCAAGACTCCAATATTAGTATTATCAGATCTAATATTTCTATCGTCTAAGGCACATTGTACCATATCAATCCACCTATATCTTGGTCTTCCTCTGGGTCGTTTTCCTGCCAACCTGGCAGAGAACACTTGTTTTACTAATCTTTCCTTGCCCATTCTGTTTAAGTGACCATACCACCTGAGATTAGCTCTGCTAACGCATTCCTGGATACTGACAATGTCAAGTTCTTTCCTAATATAATCGTTTTTAATATGATATTTCTATTGATGCCATCTGTTCACGCCTCTAATCTTTCTCAGGACTCTCATATCTGCGGTATCTAGTCTTTGGTCAAATGTTTTACTTCTGACCCAGCTCTCAGATCCATAAGTTAAAACTGGTTTGAACACTGTCTTGTATACAGCTAATTTAGTGTTCTGACTAATTTCTCTCTTATTCCATATGAATTTATTCAATTGACTTCCTACCATACCAGCTTTGTTAATTCTATCGTCTATATTCCATATTTAATTTACCATCTTCACTAAAAATCGTGCCTAAGTAGCTGAAATGTTTTACTTGTTCTATAGGTTCTCCATTCACAATGCAGTTGACATTTTTGACAATTCTACCTATTTTCATTGTCTTTTTCTTTTTAATGCTGACCTTCATACCATATCTCTTACAACAGTTATTCAATTTAGTCAGGGAATCTTGCAAACTTGTAGTGGATTTATTTAGTAGTATGACATCGTCTGCATAAAGCAAAGAGCTGACATTAACATCTCCAATTCTGATTAATTCTGATATCATGTTTAATACCACTTTCCTTCATAATGTAATCCATATGGATAATGAATAACAGAGGGAATAATGTACATCCTTGTCTCACACCAGATTTAACATTAAACCATCTTCCTGCACTTCCTTCATTTCTAACTGTTGACTTACAACTCAAATAAAGACTAAGTATTGCTTGATATAATGTCCCCTTGACACCATATAACTGTAGCATATTGAATAGTTTCTCTCTCTCTCTGG
This sequence comes from Typopeltis vanoorti, assembly GCF_054136105.1. Classification (NCBI taxonomy): domain Eukaryota; kingdom Metazoa; phylum Arthropoda; class Arachnida; order Uropygi; family Thelyphonidae; genus Typopeltis; species Typopeltis vanoorti. The sequence goes on along the minus strand of NC_143568.1, from coordinate 574,689 downwards.
TCATATGCCTTTTCCAGATCTACAAAACTTAAAACAGATCTTTGTTATATTCCCATGCTTTCTCAACTATTTGAGAAAGCATGGGAAAATTCTTCACCAAGCTTCTCTTCCCCAATCCTTCTCAACCGTTTCTCAAGTATACTTGTATATATCTTAGCAGGAACACTCAGTACAAAAATACCTCTGTAATTCCCACATTCAGTTTTATTTCCCTTTTTATATATGGGTACTATGAGAGCTCTACTCCAATCATCTGGAATTCGTCCCTCTCTCCAGGCATTCTGAACTATGCAGTGCAGTGCAGCCACTGTAAGACTTTTATACCTCCATACATGAGCATTTCTGGTTGAATATCATTTACTCCTGCTGCCTTTCCACATTTCAGGCTTTTGATGGCTTTTTCTACTTCAAGTACGGATATGCATTCCTGACTGCATGCTTGGTCAGTGCTATTTTATCACTGTGCTGTCATCATTGCTTGTTTCATTTAGCACTTTTTTTGAAGTAATTACCCCATACTTCAAGGATATCTTTTTATTCAGTTTTCATATCACCTTTATCATCTCTAATTCCTTTTACAGCACTCTTTCCTCCATTTCTGAGCTTCTTCAACTTTCTTCAAGAATATCTTGCCACCCTCTTGATATTTATTTTCTATGTTCTTACCAAAATCTTCCAATGACTTTTGTTTAGCTAGTTTTACACAGTGTTAGCTTTCTTACATTTCTGCCTGTATTTTTCTAAGAGTACAAGGTGACTTATTTGCTAGAAACTTTCGATGTGCTTTCTTCTTTTCCTTCACTGCCTCTTTAACTTCCTGTGTCCACCATGGAGTTCTGATTTTTCTATCCTTGCAGACAACCTCAGCACATGCCTCTCTGGCTGAATCAATCAGGGTTTTCTTCAAGGCTTGCAACTGAATCTCGAAGGTTTGGTTCCTGTTCTGAAACTCTTTCATTATTTCTTCAATAATCTTTGTGTATTTTAGTCTACAGTTCACATCTGAGAGCTGCTCAACTTTTATTTGCTTTAAAACTTTCTTACATGTTATTCTTTTCAATATGGTATTCAACTTTATCCTGCTCAAAACTAAATAGTGATCGCTTCCAATTTCAAATCCTCTATACACTTTGGTGTCCTGCACCAGGGAGAAAGTATCACTATCAACAATAACATAGTCAATGAGACTTTTTTTATTCCTTGCCTCTTCTCTCCATGTGAATTTGTGCACATTTTTATGTTGGAACATGGTGTTAGTAATAACCAGTCCATGTCCTGAGCAGAAATTCAACGGGTATTTGCCATTATTATTGCTCTTTTCTCCAAATTTTCTCAAAATATTTTTGTATGTCTGACAATCATTTCCTACTCTGCTATTTAGATCCCCAACAAGGACCAACTTTTCCTCTTTTGTTGTTTCAGTTGCTTTTTATAAAGCATCAAAAAAAAATTCCTTCACTTCTACTTTAGTAGAACATTCTGTGGGACCATAGGCACAAATAAGTCTCATTGTCCAATTCTCCATTCTGATATTTGCCCACATCACTCGAGACTGCCTGCCATTCAAGAAGATTAGCCTTGTATTTAGTGTTGAATACTATGGTTACTCCTTCTTTTCTTTGATTGTCATTGCCTGAAATTAACATTTTGTATTTATTGCTCAGAAAGATCTCATCAGTTTTTGTCTTTTTTGTTTCAGTCACCAGTATAATGTCAATCTGGTACTTATCTAATTCCTCAGCTAGCTCCATTTCTTTGCCATTCAGGCTTCTTATGTTGATAGTACCGATCGTTAACTCTGGTGATGTTGAGTTGGGGTGTGCTTTCAGATTTGTTCCAGTAGCTGACTTTTCGCTGTTCGCCCTGATTCCCTGGCAAAAACAACAGTGGCCTTGTTTAACCAGGCGATGCCCCAGCTGGCATGAAATTTTGTCATGTTGTACCATCATTTTTTATATTGGTTTAAGCCAATAAGAATACAATTTGTTCGGCTAAATCCCGAATTGCCAGCCCATCCTTGTTCGTTCAGTATCCAGGTAGATACCCACCAGGGTGTACCACGAGAAGGTGAGGATTGGACATTAGGTCGGAAGCCCTTGTCGGTTCTCTGCATTCCTTTAAAGGCTATGTGAGGTCTCCTCTCAGTTATACAGCCCTTAAGCACCCCTTGCTCGCCCTTTGATGAACGATTAAACTAAATTTATTATAGTCTAACCAAGTGCAAAATAACCTTGTAACAAATTTCAAAATGCTGATCCTGATATGGAATGAAGTTTCGAAGTCCACCCAAATCTTGATAAAGCGATCGCCAGCTATTGCAAACTGCATGAGAAGATGATAAAGTCGAGCACAATTCAAACATCTTTATGTAAATTTTTTTTTGTAAAAAAAAAAAAAAAGTAGCTCAATCAAATGTTTAGACATTAAAAATAAAAGAAATTTAGGCAATTGATTTTTATTAACTTTGATGATTTTATCCTCTAATATAGATTATACTGTAATTTTTTTTTTCCTCCAAATTTATGCGAACTGATATATGAATATAATTATTCCTATTCTTTTTTGCATTCGCTTAATGCGATTTTGCTTAGTGTGCATTAATTGATGGATTAATAATTGCATTAAGCGAGGTTTTCTTGTATAATCGAGAAAATAAGTCATTGTTGCTTTCCTTTGCTGAATATCAAAGAAGCTGTATTACTAGTTATTACAAATATCTGAGTTTAAGTTTTGGTGTTAGTTTGAGTATTGTAAGTGGTTTACTTGACTTTGAGAATGAATTGGACTGTTAGGATGAAGAAAAAGAATCTGAGTATTAGTGTAAGAAAATTGATAATAGAATGGTCTCAGTCTTATCTGCTTTGGCCATAATTCAAAGAAACAACTCTATCTATGCAATGATATTGGAGCAATTGAGTAAAAAAGAACATTGTGATTTGGTTGAGGAGGGGATAAAAAAAAAAGACGAGTGCCGATAATGAATGTAGAGCAGAAGAACATAGGTGAGAGTTTGTGTGAATGAAGTTATTACATGACACCTCCAAGGAGTCCTTGAACTCATCGTGGGAATGCACATTGCTACTCAACGACTCACCATCTCATCTACTTAATCCTCCTACTACACACACTGTGACACTACCACCATTAACATGCATTGCCATCTGCTGCCCACCACCAGTAGTAATTTTTCGCTGAAAATTGCATGTGTTCCGTTGGCCAATTTGCCATTATGCAGGATAAAAAAACCCGAGTTTCATGGAGGAAAAAATCCTGCTATCTCCATACCTTTTACAAGTTATATATCTGTTGAACCACAACCATCTTCAGAATGCTTTTTTACAATTCTTGAATTTGAAGAATTTGTTGATTATCTAGCATCTCTTACCTCTTCTAATGAATTACTCAATTAATAATGCAGCAGCTTTGAAGAATTACTTTCTCCATTTGTTACTATCTAATTAATTTATTGGTGAGTATAGAATCAGTGTAGATGTTTCATTATTTATTACATTATAGTACTGTATAATAACTTTGTTGTAATTTGTACATTGTATTATTTCATTATAAATGAAGGGTAAAATTAGTTAAAGGTTTTAGCAAAACCGATACCTCAAAAACATTTTAGCATTCAGGAATAATATCTTTACCTATTATTCCTAATAATACATTAGGAATAATATGGTTAATAATAATAACCATATCTTTATGGTTCATGTAGTGATTTCTGACTTATAACCTTTTAGACTTCTGATTAGATCATTAGAACTTCACCCTGTCTGTAGTTGAGGACTGACGATACTTTTTAATGTTATGTATGTAATGTTTTTTTGTTCTCACTCATATGCATGCATATACCCATGCCTCATTTCAGCTTAACCCTTTAACTGCTTAGAACGTATTATTATGGACTCGGAAATACACGCCTGCTTTGCTGAGCCCATATGTGTATGGTTGGTGCGCCTTCCATATTCAGACAAATTTTTAGTATGGAAAGATCGTCGTAAGATATTTAAACTTTAACTTCGCAGGTAGGTTCCTCCATGTATTGCCAACCAATTGAAGTTTATTTGACTTGGGTTTCTGTTCTTGTATGACATCTAAAGAGAAAAATTTGAACTGGTCAACTAATCATATGCAGTACGATGCATAAACCACGTGATGGCAGGGATTTCAGGGATGTCACAATATGACGTCTATTAGTAAATATCTGCATTATCTTACTGATGATCAAATTGATGAATTGTTGCTATGAATGGTCACTTCTGTTGAGTGTATGAGAAAAACTATGAAGTGGTACAAAAAACTGTTTTTCCACCTTCTGGATATGACCATACTAAATTTCCACTGTCTCTATAATGTAAAATTTGGAAAAAACACAAACTTAGCAGACTACCAACTCATGTTTATCAGGGAATAATTCAAAAGTGCCATATCCCAAGAGCAGTAGAGAGGTTGAAAGGACATCCATCATTTGAAGATGAACCACTGCATCTCAAAGAAAGGCATTTCCCTTCTCTTCTACTGAGAAGAAGAAGAATGCAGCTCGAGTTTGTTATGTCTGTTCCAATACCACTCTTGAGCAGAAGAAGCATCATGAGAGCTGGTATATGTGCACCAAATGTGACGTTGAACTCTGTACAGCCCTGTTTGGAAAAATATCATTCCATGCTAAATTTTTAGGATTTTCATACCTTGGCACTTGGTAGGCTTAGTAATAACTGTGTTGTAAATAATAGTGCTCTTTATATATTTTGATTAATTTCTACATAAATTAATGAGTGTAATTTGCATAATCAAGTGGACACCCCTTGATTATGCAAATTTTATAAAACACTATTATTGTTTTATAAAGAAAGAGAGAAAGAAGTCTCTCTAATTCAATCATTATAATACATTGATTTCAAGTACATACATGATGGACTTCTTACTTCAGTAAGAATTTTAATTGATTTTATTTATAAATTTTTTGCAAAATTAATTCAGCACATGGGACAATATCAGTAGAATATAAAATCAGCAGTTAAAGGGTTAATAGTGTTGTTTTTAACCTGCTGGCCGTCTTGCAGCTGCATACAGGAAAAAAAAATCTGTTTGATTTCCCTGTAAAATACACTGAAGATGGCTCATGATCATGATCATCATCATCATCAAATTCCTGCCATGTACCCTCAAGGGGTGTACAGGATATGACAGTACTACATAAAAAAATTACATCATTACTATTATTACATCATGGCTCATGATATATGTATGAAATATCTCTACTATAATTAACTTTAGTCAGCTAAATGTTTAACTGTAATTAATGTGTTGTTCTATTTTGATTAATACCACATGGTTATTTTACTCTCTCATCACGTGGCTACAGCACTAGTGTGCAGAATTCTTATTAAAATAATGAGATATTGATGATGCTAACTTTCTAAAGAAATGTATTGAACATTGAAAAACAGTTTTTTAATTTAAATTTGTATGAAGGATCTTATTAACATTATCACTTAATGCAAATATAAAATTATAAATCTGAATAAATTATATGATTACTATTTGTATTATTATTCTACTCATTTTGTCTATACCATTATCTGGATTAGTTTCAAGTTAACAAACAAAAAAAGCTACCTTGAACTTGAAATCTTTTAAGTTTTTACTGAGTTGGAAGTTGAGTAAGTCACCTCCTTATCTGCACCTGCAGCTTTGCCTGTGATTATGTTGGCTATTTCTCTTTTTGAAATGCTCAAACCACCCAGCACTAACATGGAATTCTTCTTTTCCATCATTGATAGCCCTTTCTTTCAAGGTTGCAAAGAGACTTAATGCTTTTGATTTAATAAGGTCAGTGCTTAGAGGGACCCGTTTTTGGTTGCCATCTTCACTCCATGGAGAAAGAAGTCTCTAATTCAATCATTATGATACATTGATTTCAAGTACATACATGATGAACTTGAAGCAACCTTACCTTTCTCTTTGTATTCAGCAGTTTTGCTTAAAATTGCTCTTATAGTTGATTTACCCATTTTTGTGTTCTTGTCCTATCTTTGCTCTGGACTCGCCTTGTTCATTTTTCTTTATTATTTCAAGTTTTTCTTATAATGAGATTACTTTTCAAATAATTTTTACACTTCCACTTTTTGTTCACTAATTCTTGTACTCATGATGAAAGGTCGGGAAAATACTTTGAAATAAAAAATGTTAGGAAAACAATTACAAAAGAGGCACGAGATACGATCATCAAAATGCTATATATTTTGATGACATAAATGACATAAATTTTGGTGGTAAATTTGGAACATTGTGTACATGGAAATAATGTAGTATGCCATTAAAAAATAACTTTATAAAACATTTTAAATTGTTAACTAAATTAATTCATCCTGGTGAGTGATTTTTTTAAAACAGTTAGCCATAAAAAATGTATAGATAGAAACTTTTTAAAATCTGTAACATTTATTTTTAAGATGTATATAGGCACACTAATCAAATTTGGGTATAGAAAAAACATGACACACTAATCGAGGGATTGCTGTATAGTTAAAAATAAGTTAATGATGTTATGTGTTTAGCTATATTGGTATACTGCTGTTTATGCAGTAAATTCATTTTTGAATTGGTCCAAGGTTCCTTGATAGTTTTTTTTTTCTCCATATGTTCCATAATTCTGTTTATTTGCAAAACACTATGAAATTATAATAATTTCCTCTTTCAGTTTTGCTAGAATTGGACCATATTTATTTTCAAAACAATTTGAATTGATAGTTTTTCTTCTCTGGCTTGATGCAGTTTAAGGAATTTGGATCTTTAGGTTCTATTAAAATTTGTTGTTCCACTTGAACATTTTTTTGGCAAAATGGGAGAAAACAAATTCATCATAAGTTTGACAATATTAAAAAAAAAAAAAGAACAAAATAAATAAGATATTTAATTTATTAAGTAGTGATATTATGCTCGATTTCAAACAAGCATGTTTAGAGCCAAACAATTTGTCACAAGTAATATGTTAGTGTGGGAACAGTTGAAATTGTAACAGATAAGAACCCGAAAGTGTGGATAAAAAAGTGTACTTAAAAAGTAAACATATTGCTGGCCTTGTTGGCCAAGTAGTTAGCATACCAGCTTTCCAACCAACAGGTCACAGATTCGAATCCTGCCATGGGTATGGATGTTTGCGATTGTCTTTAGATGGGAGGTGAATTTCGTTGCCCAGTGTGAGACCACTGCCCTGCTTATTGTAGGCCTGAAGTGGCATGAAAAAATTCGAATGTTTGATCTCTGGACTATATAAAAAAATGAAAAAATAAAAAAATGGAAAAAGTTTATTAAAAAAATTGAAGAAAATGGAAATAAAATGATCCTTAGCCCACCCATTTAATAACCTTTTGTGGGTGGGAATCACAAACAGCTTTTGGACTGGAGTACTTAAAATGACTGCATTTCAAATTTTAGGCAAACTAATGTAACCATGTTTCTTTGGTTAGTGTTTCATTACTGCTACTGAACTTCAAAAATAATCACCCCAACATATATGTATATATATCTCACATTCATATATCTCACAATATATCTATATATACATATATCTCACAATCATATATGTATATATACATATATATCATATATGTATATATATCTCACATATCTCACATGTATATATATCTCACCCCAACATATAATCATATATGTATGTATATCTCACATGTATATATATCTCACCCCAACATATAATCATATGTGTATATATATCTCATATGTGTATATATATCTCACATGTATATATATCTCACCCCAACATATAATCATATATGTATATATATCTCACATATATCTTACTTTAAACACCCTCCCTTCACATAATCCTATGTGAAGGGGGGGGGGAGTTAAAGCCTGCTGTTCCAGGGGAGTGAATGCATTTCTATTGTTCTGTTAGGTGGATTTTACAGATCTTTCTGTTTCTCTCCATAGTAGGCCAAGTTCATAAACAGTATTCACATATATTCCTGGATGTGATAGAAGATGAAGTTCATTTTTTGCAGAGCAGATAATGGTTTCTAGTTGAAGTGTGGTTTAAACATAGAGTTGAGGTTATATTTATTTAGTAATAAATGGAAAATACATTTAATGGAAATAAAAAATAAATTTAAATGTAAATTCATAAATATAATCTCCATATTGGCAATCTTCATCCAGGTAAGTTGACTGTAATTTAATCTTTACTTTTATAATTGCACTTCCAGATTCATTTATCTACATCCATAGACCACAGCTTATTAAAAAAAACAAACTAAAAATCTGTTTTAGGTATTCAGCTCCTTTGTATGTAGACATAACTAAAACTGTGATCAAAGAGGGTGAAGATCCAGTGGAAACACAACATCAGAAAACATTTATTGGGAAGATACCTATTATGCTTCGTTCGACATACTGCTTATTAAATGGGTTAACAGACAGAGATTTGAGTGAATTGAATGAATGCCCTCTTGATCCTGGTGGTTATTTTATCATCAATGGTTCAGAAAAGGTGAGCTATAATGCGATTTTGTTTTTTATGGTTATTTAACTGAAAAATGGTTGAATTGAATCATCACAGTGCACAAAAGTTAATTTTTAATATTGATTTGGTTCATATATGAGATTTTCATATATATTTTATATATATATATATATAATATAAATGAGGATGCTGGGGTACATTCTAACAGGCAAGTGATGTGTGGTGATGCACACACACACACACACACACACACATATATATATATATATATATATATCACCACACATCACATGCCTGTTAGAATGTCCCTCATCATCATCCTCATTTTCATCAAACTATGAACCTCAGTTCATAGTTTTGATGAAAATGAGTTTATTCAGAAATTCTTATTTTCTCTCACAAAGCAGACAAACTTATCTTAAGTACAGACATCTACAGACAAACAATGCCAATGACAGCCCATTCAGTGGTAAAATATATACGTTGCTAGATTACATTTGGTCCATGCAAAATGATAACATGTTATAAGAATTTAAGTATATTATGCCAAAAAAAAAAAAAAAGGCATGGTATTGTTCAGTTCTCTTAATTCAGTTTTATTTTTAAACAAATAAAATGAAAATGATTTTTTTTTCAAATGTTAAGGATAAAAGAAAGGGCATTAAAAATGAAAAGCTTAAACATTGCTTTTGTAGTCTGTTTGGGATGGTGATGTGGATCTACCCCATGGCTTGACAGAACATGATTTGAACCTTGTTATCGCATGATGAACATTTATAAATGTATTAAACATGTCACAGTGCACAAAAGTTAATTTTTAATATTGATTTGGTTCATATATGAGATTTTCATATGTACAGGCGGTCTCTGGGTTACAGATGACCCGACTTGCAGCGTCCCATACTTACGAACAGGCTCCAATAAGGATAATTAATAATTTAATAATTAAATTGATAATCCGGGAACTAGTTTCTTTCGCGCATGTAAACAAACCCACACTTTGCTGCATTATTAAAGCAGCTTTTTCCATTATTTGGAAGTCAAATTTAAGGGCCTGTGTCACACTTGCCATGTTTGAAGATTGGATCTTGAACTGTTTTATTCCTGCTGTGGAATGTTATTGTTCGTAAAAGAAAATTCCCTTTAAAATTCTGCTTGTGCTGGACAGTGCTCCTGGACATCCAATATCTTTAGATGACCGTCACCTTAATGTAAAGGTTGTATTTTTACCACCCAACACTACATCGTTACTATGGCCAATGGATCAGGGAGTCATTTCTGCATTTAAGGCTTATTACCTACGGAGTACATTCCTGCAATCATTCAGGACTACGGAAGATGATGTGATGACCTTGAGAGAGTTTTGAAAGAATTGTAACATCCATGATGCCATCAAAAACATTGCTGATTCTTGAGAGGAAGTAAAGCAATCAACAGTTAAAGGGGGTGCGGAACAAACTGTGTCCTCAATTCTGTGATGATTTTTGTGGCTTCACAGAAGACATCACCGAAGCCAGGAAAGAGCTGTGATGGATAGTGGCAAAGCACTGCAATTGGATATCCAATGAAAATTATGTCATTGACTTACTAGAGTCCCATTCACAAGAATTAAATAATGAAGATCTTATGGAGATAGAGAAGCAGCTGACAGAAACACAAGAACACGAAGAATCAGAAGATCCAGAGCCAATAAACTTTACAACAAAAAGAATTAGCTGAAGAAGATTTTGTCTCATTGAAGCAAGATTTGCTAAGCTTGAGGAACAAGATCCTAACATTCAGCGGTTTACAAAGGTTTACCGTGCAGTTAGTGAGAACATCAGCTGCTACAAGGCCATTTATAACGAAAAAGAGAAAACAGCTGTGCAAACAATCCTAGATACCTTTTTCAAGAAAGTGACTTTAGTGGTATACTTCTCTCCTCTAGAAACAGAATCAAATCCTGATTCTCTAGCACCAGGTCCATCCTCTCTAGCACCAACTCCATCATCATCTTCCGATTGATGTTAGCCTACCTTCTTGCCTCAGAAATCCTCCTTCAGTAAGCAAGACATTAATGCATCCTTTAATATTCTTTTTGAAATTTCTCCTGTCTCCTATCTAAACTTTTTGTACGAATTTGTTTTTATGTTCTGTTTGTTTGAATTAAAAGAAGGAGCACAATAGTTTCTGTAACATGTTATTACAATACAGGGGTATTATTATTTTTATGATAGTATTACACTGTAATATTATTGCTACACATGAGCCATTATCATATTATTATTATTATTATTATTACTGCTGCTGCATGTGTGCTGTTCATCAGGGATCCGAGTTACGTAAATCCGACTTAAAGACGTTCTCAGGAACAGCATATCTCGTTCGTAACCCGGGGACTGTCTGTATTTTAATCCTCATATATATATACAGACAAGTGATGTGTGGTGATATATATATATATATATCACCACACATCACTTGCCTGTTAGAATGTCCCTCATCATTATCCTCATTTTCATCAAAACTATGAACTGAGGTTCATAGTTTTGATGAAAATGAGTTTATTTAGAATAAATAAAGGTATTTATTCTTTATTCAGAAAGAAAGAAAATTCAGAAGGAATGAATTGAAAAGAAGTATGGATTTGCATTGGAATGTGAGAGAGAGAGAGATTTGAAAGAAATATTGATTTGAGAGTGGCAGTGTATGAGAATTCGATGATAAGAGGTGTGGTGAGTGAAAAGGTGAACGAGGTCTGTTTTTTGGAAGATAGAATGAGCAAGATGATTGAAGCATTGGCAAAGAGGAGTACTCAAGCAAAAGAGTTGGTAGTGATAGTTGGCACAAATAATTTGACTGGCAACAAGAAGAATATAAAGAGGGATGCCATGAAGCTGTTAAGGAGACTAAAAAATAACAGTGTGGGGTAAAGTAGTCAGGTGTTGCCCAGGTATGATAATGATGAGTTGAGAAGGTTAGTGAAGATTACGAATAGTATGCTAGTAGAGTTGTGTGAAGAGAAAGGAGTTGAATGGATTTGGTGAGTCAGTTGGAGAAACTGCTGCTGCTGAAGGAGGAAATGACTGAAGTGAATCTAAGGCCTGAGGAAGCAAGAGGTGTTGTGGAAGAGCAGGAGAGTAAGGTAGGTGAGTTTGTGAATGGAGAGGTGAGTGGCACAAGTGAAGAGAATGAGAGAGAAGGAACACAGGATGGACAGGGAAACAGGGGAGGTCAAAGTGGGCAGGGAGGTATGCATGAGAGGTGTAGATGATGGTTTCAGGAGTAGATGTGTGAGTGTGCAAGAAAAGATAAGATAGCCAAGGATATGGGGATGACATTTTGGTCTAGGAAGGGATGTAATATCAGTGATGATAGATAGGAATGGACGGTGGGGGGGGGAGTCATTGAGAAGTGGGATCAATGAGACTTGTTATAGAAACAGAAATGAGCTAGTGTGTATGTTTATAAATGCTGGAAGTATTTGAAACAAGTAGAATGAAATTGTAGCATTGATAGAGTTCATTTGTCCAAAAATTGTTGGACATGGTTGAACGAGAATGACATTCAGATGGGAATAGAGATGGAGGGATATGTGGTTTTTCATGAAGACAGATAAAGCAAAAAGGGAGGAGGGCTGTTGATGATGGCAGAAGAGTTGTACCCATCTAGGGCAGAGATATAAGGAACAAATACTGACGGTGGTTTAGAAAAAGAATGATGTGAAGTGAAGGTGGACAGCATGAAATGTTTAGTAATAGTGTTATAGACCTGGTAACATGGAAGACAGTGAAAGAGAAATGTTTAGACAAATGGATCTGGCTCATAAGAAAAGGACAATCATTATGGTCAATTTCAATTATGGTAGTATAGCTTGGATTAAAAAACAGCATCAGAACCCAGTGAGAATGAATTTCTTGAAATTTTGAGGGACACTACCTTAAGCATTACATAACAGAGGCCAGACATGGATTGAGGGGTCTTGGATTTGATTATGTCAACAGAAGATATTGTTGTTGAAGTGTCACATCTTCCTCCAGTTGGTGAAATGACCACGAAGTGACCATTGGGTGATGGCCAGCCATATAATGACAAACTCAGACGGCAGCTTGTAGTGATATCATGGATTTAGGGTTGGATGAAAAGAAAATCAATACTGTTTGATCTCTACTCAGGATGTAACTGGGAGGCAATGACTGGGTGTCTTCTAAAGTTCAGAAGATTGAATAAGGTATGTATAAAATGGATGACTGAAGACATGAAACATGAGGTCTAGAAGAAAAAGGCATTGTTTGAGGCAGCACAAGATGAGTGGGTGATAATCTGTTACTTGAGGAGTACAAACTTCAAACAAGAAAGGTGACTTTGCCTGGCAATGGTAGCAAAAGTGCAGTATGAGCAGCAGTTAGCAAGTCCTTGGGTGTTTTTTTGATATGTGGCCAGTAGAAGAAAGAATGATTATGGGAGGATGATGTTGGTCAGTGATAATGGGAGAATGATAAACAGTGAGGAGGATATAGCAGAGGTGTTAAGCAGTTCATTAAAGTATTCCATCCTTGTGATTATAACATAATGCCAAACTTGAGAGCAGTGAGAATGTGGCAAAACCAATGGTGAGCGAGCAATAAGTATATGAGGAATTGAGTAAGGACTTTATGGAATATCTCAAAGTATTCTCATAGCTATCATATGTCAACTAATGTCATTTGTTATTTACTGACAACTGATCAAGCAATTTTCTTTTTCTTCTGTTAACTGTCATTGTTCAAAACATCCAATGCTGCTTTTGCAGGAAGCAGTGAAAATACATACCTAAATAGCAATTTAAGTAACTTTGATTTAAACAGCGGAGCATAAAATGAATCCAATATAGGAACATTTAGGGAAAATTTTTAGAAAAGCGCATGGCTAATAATAATACTAAGTACCCAGTGAACTTTTGCTCAGGATGTGGACTAGTCATTACTAACACTGTGTTTCATCATAAAGATGTACACAAGTACACATGGAAATAAGAAAAGCCCCGTTGAGTGTCATTGTATACAGTGATATCTTAATGCCTGTTGAGATACTGTACAATGGAGTTACTATTACTTAGTGCCTAGTAGGATAAAAATGAATATCTCATTGAAAAGAAAGGTATGTAAGAAAGTTTTAAAAAAGAATTAAAGTTGAGCAGCTCATATAAAGAAACTGTAGACTCAACTATACAAACATTTTTGAGGAAAATATGAAAAACATTTTGAAAACAAGAATCTAACTTTTGAGTCTCGATGTCAAACTAAAGAAAACATTGATTCAGCTAGGAAGGTATGTAGTTAAGTTGTCGGTAAGGACAGAAAAATAAGAAAACCATGGTGGACACAAGAATTTAAAGAAGCAGTCTTGAAAAAGAAGAAGAAAGCATACTGAAAGTTCCTACCTAGCAAAGAAGTCAATAGATGTCCTAAAAGAATGCAGAAAAAAATTTAAGAGCTAAGCAGTATGTAAAAGTAGAGAAGTCATGGGAAGGCTTCAATAAGAATATAGAACATAAATATCAGGAAGGTGGCAAAATGTTCTTGAGGCTATTGAAAAAAGCTTAGAAATGGAGGAAAGAGTAAGATAAAAGGAATGAGATGATAAAGGTGTGAAAACTGAAGATAAAGATATCCTGAATGTCTGGAGTAATTATTTTGAAAGACACTTGAGCAAAACAGGCAATGCCAGAACAGCAATAGAAAATTTTCAAGAGGAATGCAAACAAGAATACATATCAATAATTGAGATAGAAAAAGCAACCAAAAACCTGAAATGTTGAAAATCAGCTGGAGTAGATGATATTCTATCAGAAATGCTTCAACATGGAGGCATAAAAGTTTTGCAATGGTTACACTGCATAATTCAGAGGGCCTGATCAAAAGGTTGAGTTCCAGATGATTGGAGTAGAGTAATCATAGCCCATCATCATAATGCTAACGGATATAGACCATATTGGTCTGTTTTCTGGCCTCATTATCTATCTAATATCCTTTTTTGAGGTCTTCCTGGCCTTTCCAATTCCTTCTCTTTCCACTTGGTTTATATTTTATTATTTGTTTAGTATATATTGGATGTTGGCCATTCAGTATACCTGTTCTGTCCATTTTTGTTTATAATTGTTTAGTTTTTCTTCTACTGATTTTGTTTTTTAGTTCTTTTAAAATATATTTGTTCCTTTTTTGGTCTAATAATGTGTATTTTGTAGTTCTGGGAAATTTCTATACCTGAATTGTTTAAAGGTGTTCCACTGTATTAATATTTCATTGATATAAATATTGAAAAGTGTTGGAGACAGAGGACATCCCTGTCTTACTCCTTGGTTTATAGATTGTTTTTCAGACATTTTTTTCATTTATTTTTATTTCATTATCTTTGTATATATTCAATATTGTATATAATAAAATATTAGGTATATTTATTCTTTGTAATATATCAAAGTTTATATCTTTTTATTTGTCAAATGCTTTTTCGTAATCTTTAAACAAAAGATGAGTTTCTAAATTAAATCCTCTTCTTTTTTCTATAAGTCGTTTTAAACAAAAAGCTGCATCCATTATAGAGTGTCCTTTTCTAAATCCATTTTGACATTCTAATAGTATTTTTTTTGCTGTATATTTTCAATTTTTCATTAAGTATTCTATATATTTTGTAGCATGTATTCAATAAACTAATACCTCTGTAATTAGCAGGTTTTGTTTTATCCGTTTTTTTTAAATATAGGTATTACTATACTTGTATTCCATTCTATTGGTATTTGTCCATTTGTATATATTTTATTTAAAAATTTTAATAATCTGATGAAATTTTTTTCCAGCAAATTTATGCAGTTGGGAGTTTATCTCATCTTCTCCTGCTGAGTTGCCATTTTTTTTATTTCACTTAGGTTGCCCGTAATTCTTTCATTGTTATTATATCATTTAAAGCATTTTGTAAGTTATTGGTGTAATTTTTTTTGATGTTAGTATTATCTGTCCAAAGATCTATCAAGTAATCCAAGAATTCTTTTACATCTATTTTACAGTTTATATTTGCAGTATCTTTTACATCTACATTCATATGTTTTAGTATTTTATATACATTGGGTCTAATTTTGTATATGTCATTTTCTAGATATGATACAAATTTTTTCCAGCTTTCTCTGTGTCTCTTTCTAGTTTCTCATTTGGCTACTATTGCTCATCTTTTTTTTATATTCAATTTCATCTTCTTGTTTTTTTTTCTACTACTTAACCATCTTTTAAAGGCCAGCTTTTTAATTTCAGTTATTGTTTTTATTTCATTGTCCCATATATGTAATTTTTTTATTTTTGTGATTTTTTTTTTGTGTTCCTAAACTTTCATATGTTGCTGATGTAATAATTTCTTTTATATTATTCCATTCTTTCTTGATGTCTTCATTTTGTTATATTTTTTCCGAGTAGTTATTAATCCTTGTTTGGTATAAATTTTTTATACTGAAATCATTTGATAGTCTTACTTTGTAATTAGATTTTGTTTCTCTAGTTTATTTATTTGTGTGTATTTTTTGTAACCAGTTTGGTGGAAACCTTAGTTTTGCCTGTACTAAATGATCTGTGTAGATTTCTGGCCCTCTTCTGACTTAACATTTAGAAAGAGGTATGCTGTTTTCTCATTTGCTATAAAGTAGTTTATTATTGATTTTTGTCCTCTTCCACACCATGTATATTTATGTATAATTTTATGTTTGTAGAATGTATTCATTATTTTTAAATTATTATATATTGTATATTCAATGAGTCGCTTTCCATTTTTGTTTACTGTTGGTTCTCCAAATTTTTCTATGTTATTATTAATCTTTTTCATTCCTATTCTGGCACTAAGATCTCCTGCTATAATTATATGGTCTGTTTTATTTAATTTTTCATATAGTCCTTGTAACTGTTTATAAAAGTAATAATTTTCTTCTTTTCCTTCTTCAGGGACATACACTGTTTTACAAAACTTAACAAAATTTAACCACAACTGTTAAATTTTCTTTATTTAATTTTAATCGCACTTCTAATATTCTAAAAAGTTCTGCAGTGGCTCCACTGTATAATTTAAGAGGACCTTTTCAGAAGGTTGAGTTCCAGATGGGAGTAGAGTTCTCATAGCCCATCTATAAAAAAGGGAATAAAACTGAAAGAGAATTACAGAGGAATTTTTCTATTAAGTGTTCCAGGTAAGATTTATGCAAGCATACTTGAAAAGAGGTTGAGAAAAAATTGTGAAAGAGAAACTTGTAGAAGAACAGCCTGGGTTCAGGTCACATAGTTTGTCAAGATCAGATTTCCACTGTAAGACAAATAGTTGAGAAATCATGGGTATATAACAAGGATATGTGTAAGTTTTGTAAATCTAGAAAAAGCATACAACAAGGTACCCAGAGAGAAGCTTTTCAAAACACTTCAGTTATATGGGGTAAATGGAACATTATACATAGTCTATGTTTAAGTTGTCAATCAGCAGTGCAGTTAGAATTGAAGGAAATGCAGGAAGATGGTGTGCTGTAAAAATAATCAGATGTGCAACAAGGATGCATATTGTGTTCACTCTTATTCATCATATGCAACAGGGGGGCGATCTGGAAAGTTCTGATAAACACCTAGAACAAAAACGATATTAAAACAATTTATATAACCACAAGAAAGAACATATCTTAAAACCCTTTAATTCCCATGTGTCATCAAATTGTAATAATTTGTTCTTTTTCTTTTATGATATATAAAAAGACATAAAATTAATTAATTTTTGTTCTAGGTGTTTATCAGAACTTTTCAGACTCCTCCTTGTATATGGATTGCATTATGAAATAAAATGACATTAAACCTGATATTAGAATTGGAGATGTCAAAATTAGCTCCTTGCTTTATGCAGATGATGTATTATACACATCCAGTACAAGTCTCCAAGATTATCTAACTAAATTGCATAACAGCTGTAAGTAATTTGACATGAAAAATCAGCAATAAAAACTATGAAAATATGGAAAGGAGCATAGAAGATGTCAGCTGCATTAGAATAAGTAAAATATTTCAACTATTTAGACACAGTTTTTAGTGAAGGTGACAAATTAAATTTGGAGATAGACAGCAGAATAAGCAAAGCTACTATGGTGAAGAGCTAGTTGAATAAATTTATATTGAATAAGAGAGAAATTGGCCGAAGCACAACTAGCAGTATACAAGACAGTGTTCAAATCAGTTTCAAGTTATGGATCTGAGAGTTAGGTAGAAATAAAGCACTTGATCAAAGACTAGAGACTACAGATATGAGAGTTCTGAGAAAAATTAGGGGAGTGAACAGATGGCATCAATGATAGAATCTTGTTACAAATAAAGATATTAGAAAGAAAAAATTGACATTGTTTGCATTGAAAAATCTCTTCAGAAAATTTTCAACTGCAAATTCAGTCGAATCAGCCTATGACAATTTTTATAACTGACTATTTTGAGAAAAAGTTAGTACATGTTCACATTTTTGTAATGACACACAAAGCCATTATGTGGTAGCACTCAGCAGGATAAAAGGCTGCATTAAGCGATTTCTGTTTGAAAGAAGCTCTTTTCATGACGGAATAAAGTTGCAAACTCAGATATCTTGTAATGTCTCAAAGACATTATCTAGATGATTTCACTCTTGGAAGAATTATTGGTAAACTTGAAGAAAAAGGCTTCAGAATTACTGATATTGCCAGAGAGTTTGGAATCTCACATAGCATTGTATCCAGGCTCTGGCCAACGTTTCGAACCAATGGAATGTTTCCAGACATTTGCTAAGAGGCCATCCTCACTCTTCCATGGAGCATGGACAGATTTTTGGTTATAACAGCAAAACATAATCGACATAATCAGCTTGCAAGTCTGCTCCATTCAAGCACAGGTATGTGGATATCTTGACAAACTGTGGCATCTACGACAAGTAGGTCTATATGTCCAAAGGCCTGTAATCTGCATCCCTTTATTCACAGTTCATTGTAGAGCACATTTTCAGTGGTGTTGTATCCATAAAAATTGGACAAGACACCAATGGACTAATGTTCTCTTTACAGATGAGTGATTTTTGTCTTTCCTCCAGTTCTAGATGATATTTGATCTCATGTGAAAGTTGTACTGCTTACCATCGTGAGAATGTTCTTGAAAAGGATAGATACGATGATGCTTGGGTTATAGTATGGGGAGACATTATGCTTATTGGATGCACTGAGCTGCAAGTGCTGGAAAAACGGACTGATGAACAATATTGCAAAGTTCTTCAATGTCATGTTTGATTGTTCCATGGTGCTGTAGGTGAAGAATTCATTTTTATGGATGACAGTGCCACATCGTATATGAGCAATGGAGATATTTCTGGAGACCGAGAATGTTAATTGAATCAAGTGGCCAGCAGGCATCCCAGATCTCATATCCATAGAACACGTTTGGGATGCAATAGGGAGTTGCATTGCTGCTCATAATTTCCCTCCAGGAAACAAACAAGGCCTTGATCTTAAGGAGGAGTGGCCCAGTTTGCTTCAAGAACGCTTGAATTGCTTGTTGCTAAGTCTAGTACGACATTGTGAGAACTGCATCGCAGTTTGCGGTGGACATATTCCATACTGAAATGTCTCTCTGCATAGTTTTCTGTAAGCACTATACATTAATTCCTTAAGTACACATCCTTAGGAAATTTATAACTTTTGCCAAAAACATATTGCAATTTAATTTGTACAAAATTAAATTTTGTACAAATTAATAATTTGTACCAAATTCGGCTATAGTAATGAAAATTTTTTCATACACAGGTAAAAATGTAGTTCATCCTTAGCTTTTGGACACCAGTGTAGAATGGGTGAGAAAAGGTTCACAAAACAGGTGTTTGATGTCGAGATGGCAGTAAGGAGATCCAAAGGAATGTTAACTATGACAGCATTGGAAAGCTGACAAGTAAAAGACTAATTGGGAAGAAAATTGTTGATAGGAGATTAATAATAAGGTAAACTTAATCATGTAGTGCTGTCATAGTATTCTGAACACTCCTTGAGGATACATATCAGGAAATTAATGACGATAATAGTATTGGAAAAGTATTATTAGTATTTAAACAGCTAAATGCACATCGGTCTGATATTATAGCACTTGCATATACGTGATGTTAATTATTACACAAATTCTGTTAAATTTAATGCTGTTGCTTCTTAATATTAATTCCATTTGTATTTCATCATTAAACAACATTAATTATCTTTTAGCTTTCATTGCAGAGGAATTTCTTATGCTATAAATTTTATTCTTTTAAAAATATTAAAGTGTATCTGATATGCTGATGACAGAGGTCTCATGGCTGACAATATTCAGGATCTTCAGAATCTTCTGGAACTAGTGAATGAAGAGAATGAAAAAATGGGATTAAAAATAAATATCACCAAAATTAAATTCGTGATCATAAGCAAGAAACCAATTCTTAATTCATGGCTTTCTTTCAATGGAAAACAAATAGAAAGAGTGGCAAAGTTTAAATATCTTGGATGCTGGTTAAATGAAGATTGCAATCCAGAAATGGAAATAAAAGTTAGAATTGAAATGGCAAGAAAAAATTTTCTCTTGAGGAAATCAACACTGTGTAACTGTAGTTTAAATTTAGAGCTTAGAGTATGCATGGTTAAATGCTATGTATGGTCTGTACTACTGTACGGTGCAGAAACTTGGACCTTGAAGACAACATCGATTTAAAAAAAAAAAAAAAAAAAAGCCTTGGAATGGGATCATACAGATGAATGTTAAAAATCCCATGGACAGCAAAAAATGTCCAATCAGGAAGTACTGGAACAAATGGGGAAAACATGTGAATTTTTAGATACCATAAAAAGAAGGAAACTGCATATCTTGGTCACCTTCTTTGTAATGAAAAATATAAGATACTTCAATTGATTATAAAAGGGAAGATAAATGGAAGAAGATGAAGAAAATCTTGGCTGGCAGACATCAGACAGTGGACTAGCATGAACTCTGAGAGACTGCTCAGAGTGGCTGAGGATCGCTCAAAATTTGCCAAGGTGGTTGCCGACCTCCGATAGGAGATAGCACTCAAAGAAGAAGAAGTGTATCAATGAATCAGAAATTATATAATGCTTTACATTTTTGTTAATTAGTTTATCATTTTTTTTTTATGCGGTTCTAGTGTGAATGATTATTACTTATACATAATCATCTTTTTTAGGTACTTATTGCCCAAGAAAAAATGGCTACTAATTCAGTGTATGTATTTTCAATGAAAGACTCGAAATATGCCTACAAAGCAGAATGCCGATCCTGCTTAGAACATTCTTCTCGACCAACAAGTACTTTGTGGGTAAACATGCTTGCAAGAGGTGGTCAGGTAAAATGAACATTTTGAGTGATTTTTAATTGATCATGAAAACTTTTACCAAAATGAAAGTGGTTGCAATAATCATAGATTTTGATTTTAATATTACTTTATTATTAATAAATAGTGCAGTTTGCAGAATGCATAAAATGTCTCTTTAGCTTCACTATTTGTATATTCATCAATTTGTTCTTCAGGTGAAATGTGATATTTGAGATCTGTCATGGCATTTCAATTTTGGTTTCAGTAGGAGAGTTTAAATCTTTCATTCTAACACTACAAAGGTGCTTTAACTTCTTGTGGTAGTAGTTATTGCTAAATAAGTAACCATTCTTTCCTTCCATGATCTTTATTTCCTGAACAAATAATCTTATTTAGAAGAATCTCATTTAAGGAGGTTTCTTAGGGATCAAAGGTGGGTGAGGAGGGTGATCCTTCATGTCTCATTATTTTCCATTTGAATATTTTAAGATTTTGTGTTTCTGTAAACATTCTTTTAATGATATAAAAGAGAAAAGATTATGAAAATAATTTTTACAACTTTACAACTATTCTTGAGTGTAATACAAGCTTCATCAAAGTGAACATAGTGAAAAAGTATGGTTAACGAATGTTAAATTTGAATAATTTAAGTAAGTAAAATTGCAAAGTGATTTCTTTCTTTATGTATGTTAAAAAAAAAGTGATTTAACACTGTATTATATAAAAGACATTTTTTAAGAATAATATATTAAATGTTCATCATATGGATAACTGGCTAATTCTGTATTATTTTCTTGCATTTGACAACTGTCTGTAAGAATAGTTAATTTATTATTCTTAAAAATGTGTTCTTATTTTAAGAACACATTTTTAAGAAAAATGTCTTTTATACAGTGTAAATTAATTAAATTTTTTTAAACACACACACACACACACACACACACAGAGAGAGAGAGAAGTTGCTTTGCACTTTACTTAAACATTATCAGAGTCATTTAAATAATTAACTAGTTTAGCCTTGCTATTCTGTTTTTTCTGCTAGTGTATGCAAGAGATATATTAGACATTTAGACATGACATTTTAATAAACTTAGTTATTTTGGTAAACTTTTTTTATCAGTTAGGAATATTCCATTTAAGATCATCTAGGAATGTATTCGATCTTTTCTTTAAATTCACAAGTGTAAAGAAAAATTGTGGTCTTTGCTCTATATACAGTTATGACTGCACATACTTCTTGATATGTACAGTATATCTCTTTGTATGTACAGTCATAACACTGGATTAGTGAATTTACAACAGTCCCATCTGATAATGGAGCATTACAAATAAACTAATGACAGGTAGAAATATGGAAGATTCATTGCTTGTCCTCTATTAATTTTGATGCAATGTTTGTGCATATTGATAGTTTTCATAATGCAATTTTGCTAGCTAAAGAGATTTTAAACAATACACTTTGCTGTTTATTCCAACATGCAATTTTATTCCTAATATGATTACAATATATTATTTTACAAATGTTGAGAACTAACTAGCACTTTAAATCCAGTGTCTATTTATATTTTTCCCATGGTGAACACTGCTAGGAAGTGTTCACATAAATAACAAATAAATGAATGTAGGTAACTCATGAGCAAATTGGTTATTTGGGGTATTGTCCACCAAATTGCAGAATTTTTATTGATTTTTGTGAGTACCACCAATGAAAGGTTGTAAACCAATTGTGCATAAATACTGTGGATTGGCTATGAGATTAAATAACCTGAAACTCAACCCTATAGATCAGGTGTGGAACTTTCTTGAGCCAGTGTGCTCCTCTAATAAGTGGAGTGATGGTCTGTCTCACTGGGTGATAAAATTCGTCTACCACCTAGACATTCACAAATATCTATGCCTGCAGAAGGGTTTGAACCCACCCTATTGTTAGGAAAGTGGGAGTGCTATCCACTTGGTCAACCAGGCTGGCATGCTATGCTGCATTCAGAAAGTATGCTGACACATTTTAGCAGCTATACCAGAAACTTGATAGTGGAGGGAGCATTTATTTTCCATTATAAGACTGCGGGATGTATATATTTATTTTTAGTTTATGGATTTTGATTAATCTAAATTGCGAGGGCCACTTTGGGATGCTGTGATTTGCTGGTATCTTTCACACAACTTGAAGTTATCTATCTTATTTGGATTAATTAATATCCATAAACCTATAAAATCAGTGTATCCAATAGTCATACAGCAATCTCCTCTCAGATTCCCTTTTTATGCTTCCTAAAACTACTCCTTTTCAGTTCTAAATACATAATAATAATAAACATTCTTCTCAACACTAGGCTATTCACAAGACCTATTTCTTCACTGTATGAAATTAGCATTTGTTGATACCACATTTTGAGATTAAAAGTTACACAACATCACCTGTAATCACTAATAAGTAACAGAGGATATATATCACTAGTGGAAAAACAGTAAAACATTGTTTCCATTCTGCCTGAACAATTCTTTACAGTATTTCATTAGATATTGCTTTTGTGTTAGAGTAAACACTTTATTTAATATTACATATTGTGAAGTACCTGAAGTTGGAAGAATAATTATCCTCTGGTTGGGGGAAAAAAAAAAAAAAAAAAAAAAAAAAAAAAAAAAAAAACTAGTTCGAATCCTGGCTAGGATGCAAGAAACATTTATGAGGACTTTTCATCTAGAGCAGGGGTTGCCAACCTTTTTGTTCCCCGTACCCCCTTGGCTTTTAGTAAATTATTCGGTACCCCCCTATTCATTATAATAAGAAATAAATTCTTAAGTTTACCATACCGATTCAAAGAATATAAGAAATAAACAGTAATTAAGTTTTCATAAAAGCTTTATTCGGTAAATAAATCAATTACATTATCATAAAATTGTAAAATCTTTATTAAACTGCAGTAAAATCGACTAGTGAGAACCTTGATTCTGCTTCTTATTCACCAACAGTTTTTGAAATAGAAACCTGCATATCATGTTCAGGCTCCAGTTTGTTTCTTGTTTTGGACTTGATTGAAAACAGAACTGAGAATCCTGATTCACATAGATAAGTTGTTAGAAATGGGATTATAGCCATGTAAGCACGTTTGGTGATAATGGGATATACTTCTCCAAGTGTATACCAAAAACTTTGTAACTTCATTGATTGGAATTCAATTCGGAGTTTCTTGTTATTGTGGAGATCAATTAGCTTGTCTCTCACTGGGTTATTGTCACTGATTTTTTCTAAATCAATATGAAAAGGGTTACGTATCTAGACTTCATTCATTTGGTCAGGAGGAATTATTCTTGCAAGTGCCTCTTTCAAAGTTTTTAAATGCAATATAATGCTATCACGAACTTCTTGTTTTAGTTCATATGCCGGATCTGAAGTGATTTCATCAAGAGATTTGAAATTGGCAAAGTTACCTAACTCCACCCTTCTTCCCCCCCCCCCCCCCCCAGAGAGTCAATTTTTCTTGAAATGATTGTATCTTTTCTTCAGCTTCTGTGAGAATGACATCTGTACCTTGCAATGAAATGTTCACAGAATTAAGAATTCCAAATACATCAGAAAGATAAGCCATTAAAATCTCAAAGTTTGGATTTTTGAAATATGAAGCAAAAGCAGATTCTTTTTTGACTAAAAAATTTGAATTAAATTTCTAAGTTCAAAAACCCTTCCTAAAACATTTCCTCTGGATAACCATCGTACTTCTGTATGAAGCAGCAGTACGATATGATCTGCTCCAACCTCTTCACACAAAGATTTAAACACACGGTGATTCGGTGCTTTTGTTTTGATAAAATTCACAACTTGAACAACAACATTCAAAATGGCTTTCAAATTATGTGGAAGTGTTTTAGATGCTAAAGCATACCAGTGAAGGATGCAATGGCTTGTAAAAATATATGGGTTGATTTCTTTAACTAAAGTGGTGAAACCTGATTTTTTCCCCAACATAGATGGGAACCATTTGGTTTCCATGAAACCATTTCATGGAAACCAAATTTCCATGAAAGGCCATTTGAATCAAAAAATTATTCACCAAATTCATAATGTCCACTGCCTTTGTTGTTTCTTTCAAGGGTTTACAAAAAAGAAATTCCTTTTATTTCATTCTGATTTATATATCTAGTAAAAAACAAGAAGCTGTACACAGTTAGAGACATCAGTTGATTCATCCAACTGTAAACTAATTCTTGCTGGACTTTTCTTGATTTCCTGGACTACCTGTACACGTATGTCTTCTGACATTTCTCGAATCCGATCGCAAATTGTATTATTTGATAATGGTATTTGTGCAATTTTCTCTTTTGCTTCTTTACCACACATCAACTCAACCATGTCCATAGCACATGGCTTCACTAATGTCTCAGCAATTGTATGTGGTTTCTTTTCTTCAGCGACAATCAATGTAATGCGATAACTGGCTTTCAGTGCTGGCTTCTTCGGGGTAATAAATCCATGGTCGTGAAGTGTGATATTCTTACCAAATCATGCTCGTTTTATTCTAAATTAGGACTCTCACTCGTCAGAATGTTCAGAGTGAACATTCTGAAGATGCTTTCTCAATTTTGATGGCTTCATACTGCCATTGCTGAATATCTTGGAGCAAATGAAACACTGCGGCTTTTGTACACCTTCTTTGTCAAGCACAAAAGTAAAACTATATTACACATATGAATCTTGGTAACAACGTTTCTTGGCATGGTCATTCCTTGGGTCTGCAAAAATAATTTTTTTTTGTATATAAATCCTGATCTAACCTTTCAGCTTAAAAATAAGCTAAAAAATAAATAATATTTTAATGTATTTAAATCTTGATTTATCCTTTCATTTTTAGAAAAGCCTAAAATAAACTATAAGCTACTTACGATTAGATTAAAATTTAGTCGGCAAAAGTAATCTAACTAACCTATGTTTATCACTAAAACGTGTGTACTGTGAGCATGTCGAAATGAAGCAATTGGAATGTGTACCATACAGTACATCATGTGAATGTGCAGGAGGTGCAGATGCCCCAGAGGCAAGTCTCAACGGATTGCCGATCTGGCAGTTTCACTAGCAAGCTTGAATCTTAACCGGACATTTTGAGTTATCGGACCTCATCATCAAATTCCTGCCATGTACCCTCAAGGGGTGTACAGGATATGATAGTACTACATGAAAAATTTACATCATTACTAACTTCCTATCTACAATTTTCCTCCAAATCAGTCTGTTACTTGGCAAGACTCCAACATTACCAGATCTTATATTTCTATCGTCTAAGGTACTTTTTACTGTATCAATCCACCTCTATCTTGGTCTTCCTCTGGGTTGTTTTCCTGCCAACCTGGCAGAGAACACTTGTTTTGCTAATCTTTCCTTGCCCATTCTGTTTAAGTGACCATACCACCTGAGATTAGCTCTGCTAACGCATTCCTGGATGCTGACAATGTCAAGTTCTTTCCTAATATCCTCATTTTTAATATGATATTGCCATTGATGCCATCTGTTCACGGCTCTAATCTTTCTCAGGACTCCCATATCTGTGGTCTCTAGTCTTTGGTCAAGTGTTTTACTTCTGACGCAGCTCTCAGATCCATAAGTTAAAACTGGTTTGAACACTGTCTTGTATACAGCTAATTTAGTGTTACGACTAATTTCTCTCTTATTCCCTATGAATTTATTCAATTGACTTCCTACCATACCAGCTTTGTTGATTCTGTTGTCTATTTCTATATTTAATTTAACATCTTCACTAAAAATCGTGCCTAAGAAGCTGAAATGTTTTAGTTGTTCCACAGGTTCTCCATTCACAACACAGTTGACATTTTCAATGATTCTGCCTATTTTCATTGTCTTTGTCTTTTTATTGCTGACCTTCATACCATATCTATTACAACAGTTATTCAGTTTAATCACAGTCTCTCGCAGACTTGTAGCGGATTTATGTAGAAGTATAACATAGTCTGCAAAGAGCTGACATTAACATCTCCAATTTAAATAACATGTTTAATACCACTTTCCTTCATAATGTGATCCATATAGATAATGAATAACAGAGGAGACAATGTACATCCTTGTCTCCCACCAGATTTAACATTAAACCATCTTCCTGTTCCTCCTTCAATTCTAACTACTGACTTACAACTCAAATAGACTAAGTATTGCTTGATATAATGCCCCATTGACACCATATAACTGTAGCATATTGAATTGAATTGAATCGCTTCTCTCTTGATACCTTGTCATATGCCTTTTCCAAATCGACAAAACTTAAATACAAATCTCTGTTATATTCCCATGATTTCTCCACTATTTGTCGTAAAGTGAAGATTTGACCTGAATCCTTTAAGTTGTTTGATACCTGCAGTAAACAATCTGGCAGTAACATTTATCTTCTATCTTAATTTTAGGAATGTTACTTTTCTAAGAACTTATAAATTGTTGGCTTGGATAGCTGTAAATGAATGTATTGCATCTATGCTTGTTCCCCAAGTTATATATCCCTCGTACAGAGAAATTAAATTTTTGGTTATTTTAAAGGTGAGATATATTAATTAGTGCTGCAATTATTTGTAGATTTTAACCAAAGAATATATATATAGTGCAAAATTAATAATAAACTGGGTGCTTATATAGACAGAATTTAATTTTATTGCTTTACAGTTGACTTTGATAGTAGACTTGTAAGGACCACAGGAATAGTTTGTTATAGTGAGTCTGCTTTAGAGTGAATTTCTTTTTATCATAATATTTTACCTATAGAGCTTTGGTCAAGACCTTTTGCTAGTTTATTATAGTGAGCAAGTTTGTTATAGTTATGGTGTGTTGACTGTATTTGTTACTGATTATATTTTTCAGGGTTAGCTGGTATCCAAAGGATGCACTATTTACTTTTCTTATGATTAACTGATCTGCAAATGGGCTAATGCATAACTATATATATGGTTGGAGTTTTTTAAAAACACTTGATTGTTCTTTACTGCAGATAATATAATTTTATATATTTTTAATTATCTACAAGCAAATTGCAAACTAACTTCCATATTAAGTAGTTATTGTACATTTGTACTGTAATGTACAATATAATATAATAATATTGTATCGTTATTGTTGTTCTGGAACCAAGAATGTGGCAAAATTGCATCAGACTCCAAGTGCATTGTACCAAAAGTAACATCTCCTTACTGTTTTTTCTGAAGATTACAATTGTTTAAGATGTATGAATTGTATGTTTCCATTCTAAACCTCTACCTCATACATGATTCTGATACATGGCTAATGTGCTAATAGATTCTTAAAAATTTATGTTGGGAATTAATATTAAAGAAATGAAACAGTTATACAGAAAAATCTGTGAAACTAACAAAAACATTTTGAAGCATATATGAGGTACTGTGGGTACTGTTTCTTAAATCATGTACTGTATTCCATATCTCAAAGTTGATGATGAAATGTTGCGGTGTGCAGTAGTAAATTTTGGAAAAGTTTAACTGATTTTTTTAGCATACAAAAATACTGTCTTATGTTAGTTTTACTCCTTGACATTATTTGTTGAGAAAAAAGATTTGTTATCTGTTATAATAATTACGTCATCTGTATATATGATATGTGATTGGTCTTCCATTGACTTTTTACTCTTTTTGTTGAGGAAAGTGCTTTTTTAATGAGCTCTTGGATGAAAATTAAGAAGGCATGAGGAGAGTGGGCATCCTTGCATAACTCCGTGTGTGATTTCAAGTTTTTTAGTTGTGATATTTTTATATTGAACTACTGCTGTTGTATTTTGATGGTAGTTTGGAAGAAATCTTAGTGTTTCAAAGTCTGTTTTTCTTTATTAATATTTGAATAAGTTTTTCTCTATTAGCAGAATCAAATACTAGTTTGAAATCCACAAAACAGCAGCAAAGGTCTCTCTCCCTTGTCTTACATGATTTCAGCCAGACTATGAAGAGTAAAGATATAGTCAATTGATAACCTGTTTTTTTCTAAAGCCAACTTGTTTTTCTTCTGTTAGCTGTTTGTAAGTGTTATTTAGATGATTCTGTATTATTTTTGTAAGAGTGGCAGAAAAGAGTAGTTGGTCTATAATTGTTACATTTTTGAAAATCACCTTTTTTTATATATAAGCAAGGTTTTGCATTTTCTTATGTACCTTTGTGTTATCAGAGATCCTATGATATCTGAATGAACAAATAATTTTACTGCATATTCGGATACATTGCCTTTGTTACTGTGGCTTCTGTGAAGAAATGCCTAATCAAGGACTCTGAAGTCGGGCAACACCACACATTTTGGAGTTGTCATATTCTTGTCCATTGTAACATGGATTTTCACTTCTCTGAAATTGATAATTGAGAAATGTTAAAGGTGGTCTCATCATAGAAATTAGCATTATTATTACTCAAGAAATGTATTGTTTTCATTCATCTATGGTAACATTTGGAGTGTCAGCACATTGTGTTAGGTTTGTTATTTGCATGTAACTTTTGCTTCAAATGAATGTTGTTGTAGTCTCTAGGCAAAAGTCATTTCTTTGCACACCACATAATGATAAACCATAGAATACAATTTGTGAGTGCTCTGATTAATGGATGTGAAACTGTGGACAAGCTTCCCATATCATAAATTAGTTTGCATCTGCTTTCTGGTTAATGTTTTATCATTCTGCTATGCTATGTTCTCTAGATAGGAAGATTCCTATCTGTATTTCTGCCTGAATTCCTTTGCACACAAACTGACAAGTTGAATTCAGCAATCTGGATACACTTTCTGGTGCGCTATGAATTGTGCTCTTTTGACACTAAATGTTATCAGAATAGCACCATTTGGTAGTTTATTTGCACTAAATGATGATTGCATGTGTGGTGAAAACCTGTTATTTTATCAGTTAGTTTATGAAATATATTTTGTTTTTGGTAGTAATATATCACTTAAGTAAGTTTATAGTTATCCTGGCAGCAGCATTCATCTTACACAATTAAAATAATTATTTATAATACAGTTGTAGAGTCCATAATTTATATAAAATGAATGCTGATTACCATGTAACACTAAAGGAAAGGATTCTGATAATTCATGGAGATTCGATGCACAAGTGTTGCAATCCCTACGGTAAGTTGAAGATTCATGTTTCTGTTTTGATTAACCAACTGGCATTTAAAAAGCATTGTAGAGACAGCAATATCATTTCAAACTGCATCAAACTGAAAAGAAAATTCACCTCGATGAAAGCACTACGAATATATCACTGTATGGAGAAACCATTGCTCAGAGAACAGATCCAGGCTACTCGAAAGCACTAGGCATTTACTCAAAACCAGGTCAGGAATTTAAAATCTGAACTTTCAAGTTGTTTGAACCCAGATATTTGGGATATCCTTGAGAGAATTACAGACAATTTGGCGAATCATATCCAGGAAACAAAGAAAGCAAAACTCCTATCCACATTTCTTAGACTTAAAGATCGGCAACATTCAGAAAACCAATGGGCATATTTGAATTTCTCTGCAGTGAATGAAAACAGCCAACCAGAAGCAAGGGTCAACAGGAGCCACCAACTGCCTTCAGCGAACAGTCACATAGTCAACCAATCTAACCACACCCTGAACATTGATGAACTCGCAGCCCTCAGCAAAGGTTTATAAACTTTGTCGTGGCACCCAGAACGATTAACAAACTTGATGTTATTTACAAAAAGAAGCTTAAGATTTATCCCGACCACTATAGCAGATGAAGTACGTTTGGAAACTTCTAATATTTTAAATTTAAATTATACTAAAACAATAACCAGCAACCTAACAAAATCGGAATTGACAGTGGTGAAACCACTAAAATTAAATTCGGACACCGTAATTACTAGAGCCGATAAAGGCAGTGGCACAGTTATTCTAAATCAAACTACTTATTTGGAAAACATGAATCTAATAGTCTCGGACAACAGCACCTATCAACTTGTTAACTATGACCCTACCAATCAAATAAAAAAGAAAATGGAGAAGCTACTTAAATCAGTCACCACATGGCCCGAAGATACTGTTAAAAAATTACTTCCACACTACGCTCTTTCCCTGAGAATTTACAGTCTACCAAAGATTCACAAACAAAACAAAACACACCACTCTGGCCGATAGTTGAAGGTACAGACAGCTCCAATTATCACCTAGCCAAGAAACTAGTGCCAAACACTCAAGGAGTTAGTAGGTCATTCCCCCTCAAAAAACACACAACATTTTGTAAACAAAATCAAAGATATAACATGGAAAAAGATGATTTATTAGTCAGTTTTGACATCTCTGCCCTCTTCACAAATGTCCCAATCAATGATACAATCCTTCTATTACAGGACAAATTCCCTCCCGATATCACAGCGCATGTGCATGTACTGTGTTCTGGCTATTTTGTGTGGCAAAACACTTTCTACTACAAAAAGAAGGCACAGCCATTGGCTCACCATTATCCCCCTGCCCCCATTGCTAACTTTTACATGGAACATTTTGAGCATTGTGCTCTAGATTCCTCTCCTTTAAACCACAAAGTATGGCTTATATATGTCGACGATGTTTTCACTATCTGGTCTCATGGTGCCAGACATTAGACACTTTCCTCAGCCACCTAAACAAATAACACAAATGCATACAATTCACAACTGAGATTGAAAAGCAGAACACATCTCTGTTTCTAGATACACTTGTCACACGTCTTCCTTCTGGTAGTCTTTCCTTCACTGTTTAGGAAACTGACACATACTGCCCAGTATATACACATAAACTCCTACAACACATAAACTATGGGTCATTAATGCACTAAAAAACAGGGCTTTGAAGATTTGCTCCAATGAACAAGCATTTAAAAATGAATTAAAAGTTATCAGCAATACCTTCTTAAAAAATGGTTACAGCCAAAATGTTATCAACAAATTTTGTACAAGACCTTACTTTAAAAAAAATAAACAAGACTACATTAAAACTAACCATTCTATACATTAAACGGATATCAGACAAAATAAACAGAATACTACAAAAATACAACCTTAAAGCCATCTTTAAACCTCCTGCAAAATTAAAGAACTTGCTCAACTCATCCAAGGATCTACTCCCTCCACTGGCCCACCCTGGAGTATACCGTATTCATTGCACCTGTAATTTATCCTATATAGGGGAAACAGTATGCACAATTCCCATTAGAAAAAAAGGAGCATAAATGACAAATTAAATATAATAACTATGGTCAAGCTGGTTTTTCTGATCATGCCCTGAACACTTGACATAGAATTGACTGGAAAAGCACCTGTTAATTACATGACACCAAAAACATGGTATGAACGTAAATTTAAGGAGGCCTGTGAGAGTCTTATCAATCACCCTAATCTTAACAATAATGATGGTCTAAAAATCTCAAGAATATGGAAGGCACATATTCTCTCTTAACCTTTTATCCCTCAGAGTTAATTATAAATAGGACCATAGGCAATCCAGGATCCTTAATCTAATATAACAATTGTCATGTTAAATTAGGACATCATTTTTACTGTAACAAAACTATCTATATGAAAGAATGTTTCTCTGATGTTGTCTTAAAAAGAATATAACTTTGATGTAGTAAATTTATTTTATCTCATTTATTTATTGTAATTTTATTTTATTTTCACTAGAGGTCAGGCCGGTAGAATAACCGTTGATCAAATCATTCTCTTCGACATACTGCGTGAAATATAATTTAGCTTGTCTCTGTATATATATATATATATATATATATATATATATATATATACTCCAGATAATTACCTTAATATGAAGGTCGAAACGTCGGGAAATTAAAATAATTATTTATAACATGGTTGTAGAGTCTATAATTTGTGTAAAATGAATGCTGATCACCATGTAACACTAAAGGAAAGAAAAAAAAGAAGTGTTTGTAATAGACTGTTATGCACATCCCTGGAAGCCACATCAAAAAATGTAGTTGATAAATAGCTCCTCTCAGGTGGCTTTGTATCAGTTATTTAACTAATTTCCAATTGATTAATTTCAATAGAGATGCATGAGCAGATTATATTATACAAATACATGCTTGATGATAAAAAAAAGTGTCTGTCATTGAGGATATCTGCAAGAGCACCTGTAGTACATATGCAGAAAATATGTAACAAGCATATGGTGATGACTCTTTCCAGTGGTTTACTTAAAATACATACTTAATAGCATATTTTACTTATATAAAATTCACTATATTGTGTTAATATTATGTCGGTATGTTTTGAAGTATAGCTCCTTTTACAGTTCCTTCTGTTAGGAAATGATCATTCTGTGCAAAACTTGCTACCAGTGATTTACTACTTAGAATATTTCATTTTTTTTTTTTATAGGGAGTAAGGAAAAGTGCCATTGGCCAGAGAATCATAGCTATTCTGCCATATATCAAACAAGAAATTCCAATAATGATAGTATTTCGAGCTCTGGGATTTGTTGCTGACAGAGACATTCTAGAGCATATAATTTATGATTTTGAAGATCCAGAAATGATGGAAATGGTAATTCTTTTGAATATTTATAAATTATTTTAATTTATAATGCATTTGCTTATTTTAGTTTGAAAGATCATCTTTACCCTTAAGGGATGTACAAGATATGAAGATGATGGTGCTGAATAATTAAGTTTACATTATGAGGTTTGAAATTTGCCATCAATTCATGTTACAGGTATTTTTTTGGTAGATTGGGTTAAACTTGTTTGCTATTACACCCTGAATATGTTCTGAGAATATATTCTTCAGGAGAGTTAGCCATATGATAAAGAAGCAGCATTATCAAGCAGTATGAAAACTATTTTGCAGTGCATGCAGTGAAGACTTAAGTCCAATATTGAGACATGGTGGTAGTCGCTTATTAGCATCTTAGAGTAGGATGGAAGGCCAAAATTTTGAGTTGTTCAGTATTTATTAAGTAGTAGGCAACATGATGCAACTTTTGGTTAGAAAGATTGGTTTGAATCACACCTTTTTTCTATTGAAGATGAGTTTGCCATTCTCACACAAAGATCAATTTCCCCTGGAAACCCAGGTTTTAATCTTGCAATACAATCAGTTTGCCATAGAACACATTCTTTGATGTCATATAAGTCTCAGTCATATAAAATCCAAAAAACCAAATGCAAATAATCCATTTTTCTAATATAAACAGTTTATAGAAAAATGGTTACTTGTGCCCTGGACATCCTTCAGTTACTAAACAAACTGTGGAATTTAGACCAGCAGGACTCACATCTAATACTTGTAAAATTAAAGTTTTTTTTTTTTTAATCACATAAATTTCACTTCTAAGTGCTACATTCTGAATAAAAAAAAAAATATAACAATTGTATTATATATTGACAGAACTTTATACACACCCTAGGTCATATGTTTCATGTTGAAATCTAATAAATTATCAGATATGATTATTGAACAACATACATATTAATTGCAGAATTTTCAAATTATGTGTCAGATTTTCTTAGCATACCTTTTGTATCCATTAAATTCTGGATAACACCCAACTGGCTATGACATCTGTCAGATGAAACTTGAAGTGAAGTGGCCATTAAATTTGCAGTATCATTGAAATAACGTGCATAAGTGTGAGATAGTCGACATCTTATCACCATGACTTGTTGAGTGGTTAAATACATTTGACTAAGATCTTTTTGAATTCAAAAATGTGAAATTGAAACTTGTGATACTAATAATCAGAATTTATCACACAAGGTCCACGCAGTTAGCCTAGTGGCTATGCGCTTCGCAACCATATGCCTGGGTAAGGAGTGTCCTAGGTTCGATTCCCATCGGTGACGTGAGGAGCTGAAGGATCTTCCTCAACCATAGCCAAGTTAGCCAGTCTTGGGCGTGGACAGCAGGGTTTTTTCCCCAGTTTATTCTGGGGTTTTTCATCCTGCAAAGCAGGCAAACTGGCCTTGAGAACTCAACACTACAGGCCTTAGGATACACCGGGGCATAAGGCTGACCACCTTATCCTGTAAACGGAGTGAGGTCCGATGATCAATGGACCCTCGACACCGCAAGGTAAAAGAGGGTATAAGGAAGATGATGATGAAGTTCAGTAATTGTGAACTCTTTTCATTTAAGGAGCCAGCATTCAGCATTTTGCATATGACTCTTTGAAATCAGATGCATGCAGTATTTTCATTCACTTAAAGATTTGTGCTGGTAATTGATGTTTGAATGCTGTTTATTTTATTGCAATTTATATTGTATTGTATTGTGCTGGTGAAGCAACAGTTATCTTGTTTCTGTAGTAAAGAAACAGTTACCAACAAACAATATAAGATTTTGTGGACTGTAAAGAAGGGGAACATTTTTTTTTTAAACACCTTTAAAATCAGATTTACAGATATTAATGTAGCTCTTACCAACAAACAATGCTTATTTTGTAAAACAATAGGTGTCAGTACTCTTTAGTATATTTGGTAAATGTGTAAAAAATTACATGCTATACATCAAAATGTCACTGCTAATATAAAGGTGCGGTATATCATAAGAAGCCTGAATGGCAAAGAAATGGAGTTAGCTGAGGAATTAGATAAGTACCAGATCCACATAATAGAGGTGACAGAAACAAAAAAAAGACGAAAACTGGTGAGATCTTTCTGAGCAATAAATGCAAAATGTTATATTCAGGCAATGATAATCAAGGAAAAGGAGTTGCCATAGTATTCAACACTAAATATGAGGCTAATCTTATTGAATGGCAGGCAGTCTCAAATAGAGTGATGTGGGCAAATAGCAGAATGGGAACTGGACAATGAGACTTATTTGTGCTTATGGTCCCACAAAAGGTTCTACTAAGGTAGAAGTGGAGGAATTTTTTGATGCTTTAGAGAAAGCAACAGATACACAATGAAAAAGGAAAAGTTGGTCCTTGTTGGGGATCTAAATAGCAGAGTAGAAAATGATTGTGAGACATACAAAAATATTTTGGGAAAATTTGTTGAAAAGAGCAAAGCTAATAATAATGCAAATACCTGTTGGATTTCTGCTCAGGACATGGATGGTTATTACTAACACCATGTTCCAACATAAAAATGTGCACAGATTCACATGGAAAGAAGAGGCAAGGAATAAAAAAAGTCTCATCGACTATGTTATTGTTGATAGTGATGTTTTTTCCCTGGTGCAGGACACCAACATGTACCGAGGATTTGAAATTGAAAATGATCACCATTTAGTCTTAACAGGATAAAATTGAATTTCATATTGAAAAGAAGAACATCTAAGAAAGTTTTAAAGCGAAACTAGCTAAACAAAGGTCATGGGAAGACTTTGGTAAGAACATAGAAAGTAAATATCAAGAAGGTGGCAAGATATTCTTGAGGTTATTGAAGAAGCTTAGAAATGGAGGAAAGAGTGCTGTAAAAGGAATTAGAGATGATTAAGGTGACATGAAAACTGGATAAAAAGATATCCTTGAAGTATGGAGTAATTACTTCAAAAAATTGCTAAATGAAACAAGCAGCGATGGCAGTACAGTGGTAAGAAACACTCAACAGGAATGCAGTTTGAAATACATATTTTCTACTTGAAGTAGAAAAAAAAAGCCATCAAAAGTCCTGAAAAGTACAGGAATAGTTGATATTCTACTAGAAATGCTCAAGTAAGGAGGTATAAAAATCTATAGTGGCTATACTGCATAGTTCAGAAGGCCTGGACAGATGATGAATTCCAGATGGTTGAAGTATAGCCCTCATAGTAACCATATATGAAAAGGGAAATAAAACTAAATATGAGAATTACAGAGGTATTTTTCTACTGAGTATTCCTGGTAAGATTTATGCAAGTATAACTGAGAAATGGTTGAGAAGGATTGTGGAAGAAAAGCTTGGTGAAGAACAAGCTGGATTCAGCCCAACTAGAAGCTGTCAGGATCTGATCTTCACTTTATGACAAATAGTTGAGAAATCATGGGAATATAACAAAGATGGGGTGCAAAGTCCATTTCTTCCTCCGTGGTGCACCTTGGAGTGTTGGGAATCCTAACCATTATCGGACCTGGACAAAACACCACTAATAGAGCTCTGGCGAACACTTGAGAACCCTAGTCAGGAGAAGTGTACAGGGTGTTCGGGATAAATTTGACAGTTTCGTAAGGAAAAAGAAAATCTTCTTTGTATCTATTAAATTTAATGAATTGACAAAAAAACATTACAGGCAGAGTTAATTACAATACTATCAACAAGATTTACTCAAAATAACCACCATTAGCATCGATCACAGCTTCAATTCTGCTTCGGAACCTCGAACAAGCTGATGCTACAGTCTCCCTGGGAAGGGCCGCAAAAACTGTTTTAATTTTATCCATTAACTGGGCTTTTGTATTACTGGAAGTGCGATTGGTGTCTTTTTCAACTGCGCCCCATACAAAATAATCCATGGGGTTAAGGTCTGGGGAGTTTGGAGGCCAAACATTTGGACTGGTGAAGTCATAGAAATTTTCAGACAACCATTTTTGACTTTTCCCAGAGGTGTGGCAAGGGGCCGAATCCTGCTGCCATACATACGGCCTACCATTGGCTACCCTTGTTATCCAGGGCTTGACTACAGTTAGCAACTCCACGAACAAAGCCCGAATTCCAATGCCAGGGTTCTTCAACACCTGTTCCTGCAGATTTGCGAGGAATTCTGCTGTACGAACGCAATCAGATCGTCTGCTAGGGATCTTTCTTCTTGCTACATCCTCGTAGTCACCATTGCAAGTCTCTAGTTCATGCCTGATTGTTTTTACTGTATTCAGGGAGCATTGGGCAGCAGTCGTAATATCCTTATTTTGATGGCGGGCACGAATCATCATGATACAAGTTATTCTCTTCCATGATTCAGGTGGGTTCCAGCTATCCATCCTTTCTGACATCTTGTATATGAATGAAGAAGGGTCCAAACTTTTAAATGAAGAGAAGTGTGTGTTAATACATGTAACTTACGGAAAAATATAATTAATTATAAATATGTCAAATTTATCCCGAACACCCTGTATATGTGACCACAGCAAAAATGCCACTACTGCAACAACAGAAACTGGCCCTAAGTCCTGTGCGGCCCACACTCCCCTTTCTACAGCGGTGGTAAGGCACTGAGTGAGGCCAGGTGCTAAGAATCTCGCAGATAAAAACAGGCCACCTCTTAAATCTATGAAAATGGCAGTTGGTACCCTCAATACTCCAACTTTGGCAAGAGACTACAGAATAGATTTATTAATCAAAGAACTAATCAGTATCAACTTAGATATCTTGCTAGTGAATGAAACAAAAAGATTGAAAGAACTGACAACAAGATGGTACGATGGCTCACAAATACTCCTTGGAGCATCCTCAAACAATGGCAGACAAGGCGGAGTGGGCTTCATTGTTAAATCTAAGCTCACCAAGTCGATCCTTTCTTGTAACATCATATCTGAAAGAATAGGTGTACTCCTAATTGGAATAGAGAACAGTATAACAATAAAATTAATATCCTGCTATACTCAAACATCTGTAGCTGATAATCAAGAAATAGAAAATTTTTACATGAATCTTTTGAACAGGCATTAAATTACAAGTCAACATACACATTCTTTGGTGGTGACTTTAATGCCAAAATAGGATGTGGAAAAGAAAACGAAAAGTTTATAGGACCACATGGCCTGGGAGAAAGAAATAGAAGAGATATATATAAATGATGTTTCATCCTAATTGCACAGGATTTGTTCAGGTGTAGATAAACAAAATAGTAGACAAAACAGTAAGGATAAGGACTAATGACAACTGTTATGCAGTTATAAAAAAACTTCACAAATACTAAGAAACAAGAGAGAGAGAGAGAGAGAGAGTGCTTTGTCTGTTAATATTAATAGATTAAAGTACAGGTATGACAGAGAGAGAGAGATGGAAAATTTGAATAATATTGATTGAGGTTTTCCATAATTGTAATCAAGGAATAAAACTGCAGTTTTATTAAGTGCATGGACATGGTCTAATGAAAGCAATTGAAAAAACAGCTATTCAAAGTACTTCTCATAGAAATATTTGTTTAATTACTGAAACTAAAGCAACTGTTGATATTTCCTGTCTTTAGTTAATTAGAATAGAAGAAATTGTGTTAATATATGTGCCTGCATTATGTTGTGTAAGAACTGTTAATCTTCATATTACAAGGATGCAGTAAATGCTTTTGAGTGATTTACTGCTGGAAGACTCGACAAGTTTGTTTCTTCTCTTTGTTTTCTCTTTCTTCTTTCAATAAAGAATCTCTAAACTGAGTATTCAGTACAGCATTAATATAATAATTTAACTACTCTGCATAGTTCACCCACAGAGAACTGTGGATCACCCAAAGATGAGGTACCTTTCTTCAAATGTCCTGGAGTATATGAAATTCCATGCATGTGTGGCCTTTCTTACATTGGTCAGACTTCTAAAAGTTTAGAAATAAGACAGAAGGAACATGTGGGGGATGTCAATCATAATAGAATCATCACATCTGGTTTAGCTCATCATTTTTCAATATCAAATCATGTTATAGATTGGAAAAACAGTTCTATGCCTTACATCGAGAATGACTACAGACACAGAACTTTAAAAGAAACAGCTGTGGTACTACGCACAGGCAATAATTTAAATAGAAATCAAGGTATTATTCTTAAAGACATATGGAAAAATCTCATCATCTCTCTCAGTTCGACAGAATTACAATATGCAAAAAACTACACAACACATGGTCATGTACCGGATTCTGACTGAAGCATTCAAACACATGCACGTCATCAAACACGAATGATCAAATGTAACGGCCTAACAGTTACTAAAGTGTATGTTTTAAATGTAACTTAATGCATTTGTTTTCACACCAGTTCAGCCTTGAAATTGCTAGACAGTGGCTAATGAAACTTGTTGGCTCTTTGTATATTTTATCATTTATCTTCTGGTCTTTTAATAATAAAAGTTCTTTATTGAAATAAAGAATATGAGAGGGAAATAATTATTTACTGTTCAATGATTACTCATGTATATAATTACTATAAATAATATTTGATTAAATTATTTTGATATATTTGGTATAATTTCTGAGTCAGCTAGAATAATTAAGATAGTTTTTTTTTATACTGAGTTGAACACTTCATCTGAAATCAGAATCAGCTGTTAAACTTAATATAAAGCATTTTGGCTGATTAGTTTTTTGGCATTACAAAGCCAACACAAAAATCATCATACTTGGCATGAAATGATTTCCATTTTTAATCCTTTATGCAAGCATAAACAAACAAGTTTGCACATGAAGCATTTTCATGACTAACTATTGGTTGCTGTGGACAAACTTTTGTTAGCTTATGCCTGGACAAAGGATTAAAACAGGAATATATACTTTGTATTAAGTGTGGATTTCTTTATCCCCAAGGATAAGGGAGGAGAAAAAAAGAAAAAAAAAATGCTAATCATGCTATTATGAAACACTTTTTTTTTAATGTGATCCTTTTATGATCATCTTTATTGGCTTGGGTGCTACTCTGTAAATAATAACAATAACATTGTTCTCATTCTCTGTAGAACATCTGTATTTGTCACATGTTCTGTCCATGGGATTTTCAGAGCTCTCCTATAGCACCACATTTCAAAGGCCATTATTTGTTGCCTTACTCTCTTTTTGAATATCCAGGTCTCACTTCCATATGTGAAAATTGGCCACACTAATGTTCTTATCATTCTTTTCTTTGTCTCGATACTCACAGAACTTCTGAGCAGATGTTTATTTTTCCGGAATGCATCATTAGCTATGGCTGTTCTTATTTTTATTTCTTTATCTTGCTTTCCATCTGCAGTAAAGTAGGTGCCTAAATATTTGTATTCTGTTCTCTGTTCAAATTTCATATTGTTTATGAATATTTCTGGCTCGGATCTGCTTTCTTTTGAGATTTTCATAAATTTGTTTTTTTTTGCATTAATATCTGATCCAAATTCTTTACCTTCTTCAATTAGTAGCTGCAGTAATTTGATTAATTTGTTTCTGTTTTCTGCTATTAGAATGGTATCATCAGCATATCTAAGATTGTTGTATTTATACCATTGATACTAATTCCTGTTTTTTGTTTTTCAATCTTTTTCATCACTGTCTCACTATAGATATTAAATAGATTTGGTGAAAGGATACAACCTTGTCTAACTCCTCTTTTTATTTTCACTTCAGAAGTCTCAGAGTTAAACAGCTGCATTTTCTGTTTGGTGTAAATCATTTTTATAATCTTAAGTACATGATCTTCTATGTCTAATTTATGTAATATATTTAACATTTTATTATGTTTTACCCGGTCAAAAGCCTTCTGAAAGTCTATGAAGCATATGTAAATGTTCCTATTTCTTTCAAGTGATCTTTCTATTAGTATTTTTAGTTCCAGGATAGCATTAATGGTTCCCATTCCTCTTCTGAAGCCTTTCTGTTGTTCACTCAATTCACTGCTTATGGCTCTTTCAATTTATTTGTTAACGAAGATTAAAATAATTTTAGATGCATGGGATATTAGGCTCGCAGTTCTGTAATCCTCACAATTTTATGCATTGTGTTCCTTTGGAATTGGTATGCAGATAGAGGTTGTAAAAACTTCAGGTAATTGTATTGTTTTATAGATGTACTGAATGGATTCCACTAAATAGTTGTTATTATTGCCAGTCAAAGCTTTCAGCAGCTCTGCCGGAATATTATCACACCCAGGGGATTTATTCAGTTTACTTTTTTTAATTAATACTGAAAATGTTGAAGAAGAATTACAAATGGAAGTAATTGAACTCCAGTGCAATAGTGAACTAAAAAATAAATATAACGAAGTTGGCATACCAAATTTTTATGAATACCTCGGAAGTGAATATCCCAAATAAAAAATTTATTGTGCAAAAATGTTGTCAATCTTTGGAAGCACCTATGTGAGCAATTATTTTCAATTATGAAACTTAATAAGTCAAAGTTCCGCTCACGGATAAAAGATTCTTGATTAAATGCAATACTTCATGTTGCAACACGAAACAAAAAAACAGATATTGACATGTTAGTACAGAGGAAAAGATGTCAGGTTTCAGAATCAAAATCAAATTAAAAAAAGGACTTGTAGATAAAAGTCTTTATTTTTATAAGTCAAAATTATGTATTTAAATAATTTTCTTAAAGTATGAATAAAATGTAATTGAACTTATATTTTCTAAAGTTGTTATATTTTTTAAAATTTAAAAATAAAAATGGTTATAAATTAAAAATTTATAACCATTCAATGGTGGTGCAACTGTTTACTTAAGTCGTAAAGGCCCAGTAACAAAAGGGCCTTTGTTTAGAGCCTTTCTTTTTTTAGTTTATGTTTTGGTTCACAGAATAATATTGAATATGGCCGATGTCTGATATACATCTAATTGACTGACCCTTTGCTGCGTTTGAGTTTGAGACCCCCTGCTTTAAGTACAAACAACTGGAGAAATATGCATAGTTTACAAAGATGTTGACATTTTCACTTCATGGTTTTGTAGTGCATCTGGCTTATCAAAAAAAAAAAAAAAAAAAAAAAAAAAAAGCATTTCTATCTAAAACCAAAAATAGATGCATGGTAAATGGTGAGAAAACATTACAATGAAAATTTCAGTAGCATTGCACAGATCCTAGAAGAAAGTCTGATCATTTGTAAACAGTGTAAATTTTGTAAATCTTTTGTAAATAGACTGTGCAAATAGTTAAGTCCCTTCCTCCAAGAAAAAAAAAAAAAGTACAGAACACCTGATACTAGTTTTTCTGTTGTATAGCCCTGTGTGGTTGGTTATGATGCAACTTACTTTATTTGAAAAGAGTTAATTTCCTCCTTTATTAGAAAGTTCCTGTATTTACTGCAGGTGTATATATGGATGTATGTATCTACATATTTATTTTAGTTGCAATGTGGATGAAAATAATTTCTTTTTAATTATCTATAGGTTAAGCCATCTCTGGATGAAGCTTTTGTAATTCAAGAGCAGAATGTTGCTCTTAATTTTATTGGTGCACGTGGAGCTAGGCCTGGTGTTACAAAAGAAAAACGTATTAAATATGCACGAGAAATTCTTCAGAAAGAAATGCTTCCTCATGTTGGTGTTAGTGATTTTTGTGAAACTAAGAAAGCCTATTACTTAGGGTGAGTTTTTATGTAGCTTATTATGCACTCCACATCTTGATTTTTATCAATATTTTAAAATAATTTCATTATTAGAAATAAATATATTTTATTATTAGAAATTTCAGTCTTTATGATACAGATGATCATAAAAAAAAAGAAAGAAATCAGGCACTAATGCAGCTGCAAATATGATTAATAAAAACATAGGCTGTTTTAAAATTTATGGAAAAAGAAATGAATACATATTTTACCAGATTGTGTATGTGTAGTGGTTGAATACAGACAGATATCGGAAAATGCTTTGAAAGGAAACAGCAACAGAATACACTGATAAATAATAACTACACTGCTAGGAAAGAAGTCAACAGATACCCCTCCCCCCATGGGCAATGTGTGTTATGCCATGTAACGTCACATGTTTGTAGCCAGTATAAATTAGAGGTATATGATGCTCCCAAGTCAGTGCAACTGTGTCTTGTTGAAATGGCTGCAAAAAGGGAACTGACAGAGTTTGAAAGGAGGTATTGTGTTAGGATGCCATGTTGCAGGCTTAGCTGTTTGGCAAATTGTTGACAAATTGGACCAGAAGTGACTTCTTTGGGCATACAACATTACAAAACGAAGATGTTTATAGAAAATAGAAAAATCTCAGAAGATTGAAGTGCATGGAGTCAACTGCAAGTGCTACCCGCAGTGGATGATCCAACCCACTCACCAGACATGACCGCAGAGTACTATGAAAGGTAATATGTAAAAACTGCCATTTGTTGGCTGACACATTGAATGTGGAGTTCTGCAGAAAAACATTCAGAACTGAGGTTCATAACATGGGTTTCCATGGCAGGACCTCAATATACAAGCCCTACATTACCGGAACCAACATGCACCGTCATCTTCAGTGGTGCACATAGCATGTACAGTGGGACGTGGAAGCTTGGAAAGCTATTATGGAGCAATGAATGAATGGGTGGGTGTTGTAGATGGTTGTTGAATATCTCTTACCAGAGTCTTAATGCCAACTATGAAATTCATAGGTGGCAATGTGGTGCCATAGTCCTGTTTTTCCTGGTTTGTTCTCGGACCTTTGTTTGTGGTGCCGCAAACATTGAATTCTAAGAGGTATCTGAACGTTCTGGACATGCATTGTCTACTTTGTAGCATTTCTATGGAACTGACTATTGTCTCTTTCAGCAAGACAATGCGTTTGTGGACATGAATGTCATCACACTTAGCTGGCCTCAACAGAGCCTTGATCTCAACCCTATTGAACATCAGTGGGATGAATTGGAGTGTTGGGTGAGGTCAAGGGACATCTGTCCCACAACAGTCCAGACCTCATCACATGCCTACAGGAAGAATGATCCAAAATTCCCATTGATTACTATTGTACACTTGCTGCAGTCATCACAGCAAAAGGAGGCCGTACATCTTATTAAGGTGGGTGTTATGGCTGTTTGTTCCTCACACTATGGTATCTGTTGACTTCTTTCCAAGCATT
The DNA here is from genome assembly GCF_054136105.1 of Typopeltis vanoorti. Lineage (NCBI taxonomy): Eukaryota > Metazoa > Arthropoda > Arachnida > Uropygi > Thelyphonidae > Typopeltis > Typopeltis vanoorti. The sequence goes on along the minus strand of NC_143568.1, from coordinate 530,236 downwards.
TCCAAGAACTTACAAAGGGCATACAAAATTACAAAATAAAGATGTTTATAGAAAATAGTACATTTAATATTAGTATTAACAAATTTTATTTGAACGAATACCAGATTGCTGTTTTACTGATGTTGTGTTAGTGACTTTTCATCACTGGTATTGGACTTTCTTTCACCTACCAAGAACAGAAAAGGTTGTATTCATTTATAATCAAAATTGATCTGGCTTCAGCAGTCTTGCATCAGTATTTCTATAACTGATTCCTTTTGTTGCTTGCCATTATGTTTGAGTACTCTTATTATCTGCACATCCATGGGGATGCATCCTGTTCTATGTTTCAGACTGTTTCCAGGGTCTAAACATTTCTTGCTTTGTGGTGAAAATTGGCAGACTAATGAGAATATGGCTTTAAGAGAGCAGATAGGAAAGAGGAAGATAATTTTCTTTCTTGAAGGGGAGAGAGTGTTTAAGGAGATACTTCTAATTATTCTAGAGTTCATCCTAGGAAACTTAATTGGCTCGGGAGGGGGTTCTCTTCATTTCAGAGAAAAGTTACCCAAAACTGGATTCTGTTCACACTCTAGACAGTGCTTTTTTTATTTTTTAAATTATTTTATTTTATTTGTTTTTAAAGTATGCTTTTAAAGAAGAGAGCAGTAAGTGTTGTTAATTTGTCCTTTTTACATCCATATGGTGTCTCAGGGATGAGTAGTTAGAGAAGGTTGACTGTCAGGGATACATAGGTATATGCCTTTACATTTGCTAATGTTATTCTGCAAATGTGAGCTACTAAATGCTTATTTCCTGTTCTAAAAAAGGAACAAATATAAAGGAAACTCTTTCATGGGAATATAAAGCTCAATAAAGGTGGGCTTAGGGATAAATTGTGCAGTGCACGAGTGTGTGTGGGTGGGTGGGAAGGAGAGTTGCTGAGAAAGGATAATTCTCTAGGTAAAGAACTAGGATAAGTGGTAAGAAAGGTAAAATTAAAAGATAGATCAAAATAAACGACAATCAGGGGAAATAATAATAATAAAAAAGATAAACTTTTTTTAAAGTTGTTAGAAAGGAAAGTATAGGAGCCATTTCATTTTTCTTCTGTCGCATCATAAAAACTTCAGAATGATGTCATTTTGGTAATGATAGCAGATTAATTCCATTGTTTCCTGAAACCATTTGTTCCTACTTCTAGCTGTAGATTTTAATTGAGACTCTTGCACTTGTTTTGCTTGTATAAAGTTGCAATGTTTCTGATTTTTTAGATATATTTGAATTCTATTGGTATATATAGTAGTTGGATTTCTTGCTTCCTTTTTTCTTTTTTAGGTTTATTTTGTAAATATACTTGTTCTTTTTCCCTCAGTGGGAATGTGAATTTATTGCTAATATCACTCCAGATTTTGCTTGCCACTTGTGCTTTCATAGAATAGATGATCTTATTCCATGAAAGAGTTTTTTGTTTGTTTTGACCAGAAGGATTAGACACGGTGTAGTAAAGTGGCTTTCTTCCAGCGTATTCTGTGGTGGGTATCTAGTACATAGTCTGCAAGTCCTGAGTGATTGTATTGGTGAAACCGGATGTAGTCTTTGTGTTCAGATATCCTGACATTAGTTGTCCTGCTTGTTTGGCCATAGTAGAACAGTTTACAGCTGCAAGGGAACTCATATACTCCAGGTACGTCTAAGGGACGTGGCTTGTCTTTGGTGGAGCAGATATGGGATGCCAATTTCTTATGTGGTTTGTAACAGGTAGTCAGGTCATATTTTTTTTAGGATTTTTGTGAGATTTTCAGATGTGCCCCCAGTATACGAAATGGTGAGAGATTTAGTGTAATCTCTGTTAAGAAGGGGAGAGAGGTTGTGGTTAATTGGTTTTAATATTTTCTGGATTTTTTGCGGGGTTGTAGCCATTGACTAAGAAGGTGTTAAGGATATGGTTAAGTTCAGTAGTTAGGGTATTGTTGTCTAAACAGATTAATTTGCCCCTGTTATATAGGGTTTCTATAATCCCATATTGTTGTGGGGGGGGATGATTGTTGGTGAATATATCTACCTGTATGGGTCGGTTTTCTGTAAACAGAGAAAGCCATGGATCCATCAGGTTGGTGTGTAATCAGTGTCTAGAAAAAGGAGAACTGTTGTTGTTTTCTTTTTCCAAGGTGAACTGGATTCTGGGGGTGTTGATTGTTTAAGTGTGTTAGGAAGTTGTGGAGTGTATCTAAGCCATGTGACCAAATAGAGAACACATCATTCATGTAGCGCAGCCAGACAGTGGGTTTTTGTGGGGCTGAGTTTAAGGCCTTTTTCTTCAAAAATCTCCATAAAGAACTTTGCTGGGGGGGGGGGAGAACCCATGGCTGTACCCTCTATCTGTTTGTAGAATTTTCCCTGCCAAACGAAATAACCTGAGTTCATGGTGAACTGAAACAGGACTGAGATATCGGGAGGAAATTTGGCTTGGATGAGATCTAGGGTATCTTTGAGTGGGACATTTATGAATAAGGAGGAGACATAAAAACTGACCATTATGTCAGTGTGTTGGAGTGAGCTTTTGCTTTTTTACTCCGGATGTGACTGCAGCGGAAAAGGTGTCGGGTTTTTGATACACAAATCATCACAAAATTTTTGTCATGGAATTCAACCCTATCAATAGCAGAATTGCTCTAGTCTGCTTGAGAGGAAAACCACTCAATATCACCATTATACAGGTCTATGCCCGAACCACAGATCACGAGGATTCTGAAGTAGAGGAGTTTTATGGCCAACTTAATGCAACAATCACCAGAGTGAATAAAAAAGACCTTTTGATTGTACAGGGCGATTGAAATGCCAAAATCGGAACAGACATCGGCAAGGATTATCTCCCATTTGTTGGACCGTATGGCTATGGGGAGACAAATGAAAGAGGTTTTGAATCGATCAATTTTGCCTCACAAAATGAACTTACCATTACTAACACTCTATTTCCCCATAAACCTTCCAGAAGATGGACATGGACTTCCCCTGATGGTAAAACACACAACCAAATTGACTTTATCCTTGTAAGCACAAGATTTAAAAATTCCATCAACCTCACAAGAACCAGATCATTTCTTGGAGCCGATATTGGCAGCGAACCACAACATGGTCATCGCAACTGTGAATATGAAAATGAGGGAAAGATTACCCACAAAATCAACTCATAAAAGATATAATATAGAAAAATTAAAAGATCCCCAAATTATAAATACAAATTAAAACAAATTTTTGACACAAGCTTCAAGAAATATAATAGTATCGAATCTAAACCCAAATACTTCTCACTAAAGATAACTGAGACAGCTGAAGAAATCTTTGGATACAAAAGGAAAATAAATAAACCACGGATAAACAAAAATATTTTGGACCTATGCGACGAAAGAAGATATTTGAAATCTCATATTAATAGCAGTGATAATAAAGAACAGTATAAAAATATTACTAAGATTATTAAAAAAGAAATTAAACATGCTAGAAACTTATGGATATTGGATGAATGCAAAAATATAGAAGAGGACTTAAATAAAAATAATTCTAAAAGTGCTTTTCAAATTATCAATAAGTTAATCAAACCTTTTACCGCAATTAATTGTAGCATAGAAGATGAAGATGGAACTCCTATCACAGATAACCAGAAAATAGTTGATAGATGGAAATGTTATGCAACCAAGCTTTTTCAAAAGGACCCTCAACTGACTGATGATATTTTGGATGGAATTTTGCCAGGAGGTTCGGAGGAAGGAGATTACCTGATATTAAAAGAAGAAGTTATTGCAGCAGTTAGCTCCTCAAAAATAGGAAAATCACTGGGAAGTGATGGTGTCACAGCAGAACTGATATGTGAAGGAGGTGACATCATCATAGACACCTTGCTAAATTTATTCCAGGATGTATGGAACACAGAGACTTGGCCCTCTGATTGGCGGACTTCTGTCCTTGTACCTATTCCTAAAAAGGGAAAACAGCAATAAATGTAGCAACTATAGAACAATAAGCCTTATTAGTCATCCAAACAAAATCCTGTTAAAAATACTACTGTCAAGAATCGAAAAGAAAATAGAAAGCAGACTATCAGATGAACAAGCAGGTTTCCAGAAGTCCAGAAGTACAATTGACCATATTTTTACAATACACATATTAGGCGAAAAATACATAGAACATAACAAAATAATCTGTCATAACTTTTTAGACCTTCAAAAAGCTTTTGACTCAATATGGCATGAGGCATTATGGAAAATTTTAGAACATTATGGTATTGACAACAAAATCATTAGATTTATTAAATTTCTTTATTCCTCATCTGATATGAGAATTGAAATTAAAAATCACAGCAGCGAACCATTCCAGGCAGAAAGGGGGGGGGGTAAGACAGGGATGCATCTTGTCCCCCTCTTCTTTTTAATTGTTTTCTGGAATATATCATAGATGAAGCTCTTTATGAATATGACACTGGAATAGTAGTTGGCGGACTAAGAATAAATAACTTGCGTTTTGCTGACAATATCGATCTTCTGGCAGAAAGTGAAGAAGAATTGCAAGAGATAACCAGCTGTGTTTTCGGAACATTAAAAAAAAATAGATTATACATAAACCTACAAAAAACAAAATGATAACCTCAAAATCAGACATTGAATTCTTAAAGATACAAATTGACAATAAGCAAATTGAGAATGCAAAGAAGTTCACTTATCTAGGAAGCACATTGAGTCGAGATGGTCGTTCAAAAACCGACATTAAATACCGAATTGCTAAGGCAACCGTGGCCCTAGAGAAGTTAAAACCATTGTGGGGAGATAACAGAATAGCAATCCAGACTAAGACTAATTGACACCTTGGTGAATTCTGTCCTCTTGTATGGTTGTGAGGCCTGGACTTTATTGAAAGAAGATGAGAGGAGACTCCTGTCTTTCAAAATGAAAACTTACAGAAGACGTTTGAGAATTCCCTATACTGCTCACGAAACCAATGAAAATGTCCGAAAACTGATTGATTCAATAGACGGGAGAAAAGGGGAAAATATTCTGACAGTCATCAGAAGAAGACATGAAATGGTTTGGACATGTGGAGAGGGCTAATGGCATTCCAAAGCAAGCACTAGAAGGAATCATTCCGGGATCTAGGATGAGTGGCCGACCTCTATTAAAATGAACTGATAACATCAAAAAATGGACAAATCCTTCCCTTTCTCAACTGACATCAAGAACAAGAGACCGAGACGACTGGAGGAGGTTAGCAAAGAGTATCACCTACCAGCCATGAATGACCCAATGGTTAATTTCGGACTACGGGAGAAGAAGAAGTTGGAGTGAGAGGTTCTCTATACTGGCTTTAAAGTAGGCTGAGTTTTTAATGTGTGATGGTGTGTTTCCAGTATAATGTGTGAGCACTTTGACTAAATGTTTGGCTAATTTGCATATGGGGGGAAATCAGTGCCATCCACAATGGGATGTAATGGCACATTCTGCTTATGGATTTTTGGTAGTCCATATATTTGGTGGTGTGTGTGGGGGGTCTAGAGTTGAAAGGTTTTAGTCTGCTAGTCACTTCCTCAGGCCAAAAAGTAACCTTCTTAAGGAGCCTTTGGAGTGTTTTGATTTGGGAGCTGGTGGGATCATATTCAATGGGGAGGTAGGTAGAACGATCTAACAGTAAAGTTGAAAGCTTACCTGCGTAGTCCGTTTGGTTGAGAACCACAGTGGCATTTCCCTTATCTGTTTCGGTGATTACTATTTTTCTGTTGTTCTTCATTTCTTGTAGAGCTTTTAGTTCTTCGTTAGATAGGTTGGTTTTTGGTGGTTTAGCTTTGGTAAGAACTCCGGCTACATCCAGTCTGATATTGTTAGCAATATGGATGGGCAGGTTGCAGATATCACATTCTACTGGTATCGTTATTTCTTCAGACAGTATTGTTTTCGGCTTAGTGTATTGCTTTCAGCTTAGTGTATTCTATACTGGACAAAAAAAAAAAAAAAATAAAAATAAAAAAATAAAAAAATATATTGAATATTACAAAAATTGACTTAACTGATGCAAGTATCACTCCTGAAAGTGCAGAAATGTAACTTTGGCAAGCCCACCAACCCAGGCTGTTTGGCTTAAAATGGTTTTTCTTGTGTGAATGTACTTTGTGCATCTTGTCTAATTTTACCATCAGAAACCAAAAATGAAAAAAATGAATGAATATCAGCTTTTGTGTAAAGCTCTATTAAATAATGAAACCTGTGGAGTACATAACTAAACATATACATGTAAACCACAGTAATTACATTTTCAATTAGTAAATATTTTGTCCTAAGTATCTTGGGACATCATCATCAGTAATATATACAGGAATAATATACAGTTATAGGGTGCATGCTTACAATGGAATCCCACTATGCATGCAGTAGCATGTTATAGAATTAAATTAAAATATATCTGATAAAAAATAACTTAGATTAAATTAAAATAAAACGACATACATAAATTTATTTTACATAATTAAGGATGACAATTTCCTAGAAGACTTTAGGGATAGTAAGAACGTCATTATGGTTTAAATTTGGTCTGTGATGTAGGGCTTCAGCACTTTCTTTATATAAATGCTCATGTTTATATAAGGATCTATGTAGAAGTTTGGTGTTTTGCCATTGGATCCTATAGTTTGGGTTTTCGAGTTGTGCGAGGCCAGATTTGTGCGGTTTAATAAGACGGATATGGTCTTGATGTTCAGAGATGTGTTTACTAATAGATCTTCCTGTCTCTCTGTGGTAAGACATCTTACAGGAACATGGAACTTTATAAATGCCAGGTAGCATTAAAGGTGAGAGTTTATCTTTAGGAGAAGGTAGCAAATTATAGATCTGGTTGATTTGTTTGTAGGAAGCTGCAAGTTTGTATTTCTTCATAATTTTTGACAGACGTTCGGAGATGCCTTTGACACATGGTATGGGAATCCCTTGTTCTTGTCTAGGTTGATGTGTGGGGAAGTGACTGATTTTTTTTTTTCTTTTGAGTTGTTTTTGGATTGTTATTTTTGAGATGGATGGTGAGCAGATGAATTGGGAATGTAACGACCTGAAAATGTTGGCTTATGATAGAAGTGGAAAGGGAATCATCTTGTTTTCATTGGATGTTAAATCCAGAAAGGAGATACCTTGTGAAAATTCTTTTTCTAGTGTGAATTTGATGCAAGGATGAAGAATGTTGATCTTATCTAGAAACAGGTATAGCTCTTGTTCAGAATCACTCCAGACGGCAAAGACGTCATCAACATATTGTAGCCAAATTTTTGGTTTAGGTTCAAATGAATGTGAAAATTTTTTCTTCAAGGTGTTGCAGAAAAAGGTTGGCTAAGTTTGGTGATAAGGGAGAGCAAATTGCTGTTCCTTTCTCTTACAAGCAAGAGGAAGGAACAGCAATGGGCTCTCCCAAGTGCATGGGGATAGTCTGATTGTGGACTTGTATTGTATGTCAATGTGTGTCTGTTCATACAGTGACCATCATGCAAACATTTCTTGCTCACAAGCTGGTTGTAGCACTCAATAACTCTCCTTGCTCTTCTAACTAACTTGATTCTGCTAGACTTTTTTCTTGTTTTCTAAATGAAATTGAGTTTGAAAGGGTGCAGTTTGATAGTAAAATTTGTATAATGTTGAGAATATCAGCGCTAAATACCATTACAACAAACAAGTTGTCCCAGGCTTCCAAAGCTTGTACAAATGCCGTAACAATTGTATTTGGTCTTTGGGTATGTGAATAAGGAAAATATTTTCTATATTCACATCTTGGCTTATTTGAATTCAGTCATATTTCTTTTTTGTATTCACATTGTTTGTTTCTGTCAACATTATCAGTGAGTACTGTTTATGTTTTTAATAAAGTTATGTTTTTCAATTATGTCACTGGTTTGGTTTAATTTGTTATTAGGCTTGTGATTGTTTTTCACCATAGGGATATTTTGATAAGGAAAATGTTTCTGAGTTGCTGTAATTCTTATTGAAGTTTGATAGATAGTAATAGCTCTGTGCCCAAGGGTGAGTGATAATTACTTTGAAGTAGGTGGTGGTGAAAGATTGTCAATGGGTGAGATCATCTGGTAGATAGAAAACAATGCAATGAGCTCATTTTTTTTTTTTTTTAATCGATTGGAATACTTGTTATGAGTATCTGTCTGGAAAGAATGAAAAGTTATTATTCTAATGTAAACTGATAACATGCTGAATAAGCAACCAATATAGCTATGTTGGTTGGTGTCAGCGGTGCAATTCAGCCAAATTGCTCCTTTTTTTATTTTTTTTATTTTTATTTTTAAACCAAGCATTTTTTTAAAGGATCTTTGAACATAAAACATGTGCCCTTAAATTACTGTATGAAAATCTTAAAAAAGGAGAATAGGTTTATGTGTAGCTTTGAGATCCATGACAGTGCCCTCATTCTGCTGGCAAAAGTTGCCCTGCTGCTTAAAGTGTCCAGTTTCAAGTATGTTAGCTAAGAAAAAAAAATGTGTGAGAAAAGGAAGTTTTGTTGTTGTGGGGTGATGGCATCCATGGTAGACATTTATAAAGAGAGGACAGTAATGTCAAAGTTAAGAAATTTTATTACCATCATGTCCTGTGTTGCATATTCAAAACTAAAACTCCTTTTGGCATTCATACCAAACAGAAAATGAAAGCCATCTAGGAACTTTACCAGTGATAATATTTTAATAAACAGCAAATAGCTGACCCAGTTAGCTGAGTAGTTAACAAATCTGTGGGTTCAAACCCAAAAAAAAAAGAGAAAGCAAATCTTGCTGTCTTTATAGCAAAACTGCCCATCTAAAATGTCTTAAACATAAGTCTTAATAACAAAAATTAAAATATTGTTAATTTGTTAACAGTCATACTCTTTCTTTTATAATGTAATGTAATTCATCCTCTCCTTAGTGCTGCTCATTGTCTGTAACCTGTCAAGTAACCTAGCTTCATGTATATATTAATTAATATAGAAGTAAGATAATTAATCCTATTGGCATGGTCTTCTCAGTCTTTTGCGTGTTTTACAAGATGAGAAAATAATCTTGTGATCCAAAATCATTATGGTAATTTTATATACATATTTGTGATCAAGTGATATACATTGTGTATCTTTTTTCTTTTCAGGTATATGGTACATCGTCTTCTTTTGGCAGCCCTTGGTAGAAGAGAACTTGATGACAGAGATCATTATGGAAACAAGCGGCTTGATCTAGCTGGACCTCTACTAGCATTTTTATTTAGGGGGTAAAAAATATATATATTCCATAAATATATCTGTTTCATTTCTTAACATTTCATAATATTATATAACATGTAATGGGACTGGGAGGATATACAGCAAAATTTTGTGCAAAATATTTGCCCTAAAAATTTTCAGATGAAGTCTGAAATTTGAAATTCTATTTGATTTTTATACTTTTAGTATTTTTACTTAGTACTTTTAGTAATTATAGCTAATAGTATATCCTATCATATTTTAGAATTTTATGATAAATTAGTAATTGAAGTCTCTTCGTATCTAAGCAATTTTTACATTTTAAATGAGGTTTTGATTTTCAATGAAGTGTTATTCAGAAACCATCACACTTTTCAGAACTCCTCCAGTCTTTCCTTCAGGTGCACTATCATTTAAAGAAAATGCTTGGTACGATGCAGTATCATGTTTGCCTCGAAAGATCCATAAACAGGCTTTTCCCAGTAAAGCCCTCTCCCACTGAAGTTGTAACACTTGGGTCCTCTGTGTCCACTGCTTTTCTATATTTATGATTTGTGTCTACATGCATGCATGCCTAGCTTTGTTTGTATGTTTTGAGGAGGAGAATGAAAGATAATTTCTCTCTCTCTTTCTCTTCCATCAAGGTATGAGACTAACTCGCAGTTAGTTGAAATGATCAAAATATTCCTTGTATCATAGATAATAGGATTCAAACTCAAGTCATTCCATTCAATCATATAAGTTACTACACTTCTTTGGGTTGCGATGTTATATTATTATGGATAACTTTTAAGATGGCATATGTATATACAGGGTGTTCGGGATAAATTTGACAGTTTCGTAAGGAAAAAGAAAATCTTCTTTGTATCTATTAAATTTAATGAATTGACAAAAAAACATTACAGGCAGAGTTAATTACAATACTATCAACAAGATTTACTCAAAATAACCACCATTAGCATCGATCACAGCTTCAATTCTGCTTCGGAACCTCGAACAAGCTGATGCTACAGTCTCCCTGGGAAGGGCCGCAAAAACTGTTTTAATTTTATCCATTAACTGGGCTTTTGTATTACTGGAAGTGCGATTGGTGTCTTTTTCAACTGCGCCCCATACAAAATAATCCATGGGGTTAAGGTCTGGGGAGTTTGGAGGCCAAACATTTGGACTGGTGAAGTCGTAGAAATTTTCAGACAACCATTTTTGACTTTTCCCAGAGGTGTGGCAAGGGGCCGAATCCTGCTGCCATACATACGGCCTACCATTGGCTACCCTTGTTATCCAGGGCTTGACTACAGTTAGCAACTCCACGAACAAAGCCCGAATTCCAATGCCAGGGTTCTTCAACACCTGTTCCTGCAGATTTGCGAGGAATTCTGCTGTACGAACGCAATCAGATCGTCTGCTAGGGATCTTTCTTCTTGCTACATCCTCGTAGTCACCATTGCAAGTCTCTAGTTCATGCCTGATTGTTTTTACTGTATTCAGGGAGCATTGGGCAGCAGTCGTAATATCCTTATTTTGATGGCGGGCACGAATCATCATGATACAAGTTATTCTCTTCCATGATTCAGGTGGGTTCCAGCTATCCATCCTTTCTGACATCTTGTATATGAATGAAGAAGGGTCCAAACTTTTAAATGAAGAGAAGTGTGTGTTAATACATGTAACTTACAGAAAAATATAATTAATTATAAATATGTCAAATTTATCCCGAACACCCTGTATAGTTAAATCATCAGTTCAAAGTGTCAGTGAGGACCTTAAGACCTCAGATGTAGTTTAGTATATATGTAAACCTAATGGTGTTGTATATGTGTGTATGATTATTTACATTTGTATACATAACATTGAATATACAGTAATTTCGTAAGGTATACATTATGGGAAAGAGGGCTGACCTTTCTCTGACTTTCTGTAGTATTTTATAACAGGATTTTTGTGCTTTTAATATAACACAAAAATTCAGTACAATGGAAATCTGCCAAAATATGTTTTGGTTCATGTCTGTTTTATTGTGCTGGTATTTCTGAAGAGATCTTATAGCCACTTGTTCTGATGACTCCATAGTTAATTCTTGCCATATCATACTCACAGGGACCAAAGGAATAGTTTTAGTAGAAAGGTTAGTGTAATGAATTTGCTTGAATGGCATTAATACTGTGGGATATATGTACAGAACCTCTGTAGCTCAGTCAGCATTGAGTATAAAGAATATCATTGATACCTACTGGAAAAATATATATAGAAAAATTTCTGTTATATAGTTCTTTAAAGATGTATTCATAGAAGAAATTTCTTCATTTGCTTTTGCTGTGCCAGTCAAGAATTCAACTGAATGAGTACTCATTTAAAGCTTTCTTCTGTTATACATATCAAAATCATGCACCTGAAATTTTTCATTTTCATTAGGGAAGGGTCTTAGGTTCATCAGCCAGCAAATTTATTACAAACTAAGTTATATCAACTAGTTTCGCCGACTATAGCTGTTGTATCACTTTATGTCGGTTGTCGATCGTTAGGTCTTCTAGTTAGGAAACCGACTTGTTTACATCAGCTGTGCATCAATTTTCATCTCATCTTAGGCTGGCTAATATAGGCTAGCTGTTCATCACTTGTCCCTTTCCCTCTCTGTAATTGGAGATGACCAATTATAAAGTTGACTGATTGCTGAAATTTTCAGGCTATTAATTTTAATGGTATGGATGACATATTTAGTTATTATAAAAGATTTCAGATAAGTGACATTAATTTAAGCTATTATAACATTTCAAAATTTGAATGGTTAGTCTGCATTTATATGCTTGTCTAATTTTTTTATACACTCTTCTAGTTATCTTTCTTATATGTCTCCCATTGTCACTTGAATTTGTACTTTTTCATGTTCTCATTTTGTGTCTTTATGTAAAGTGCCTGCCAATCTTCTGTGTTCTGTCATCAGTGTACAATTTCCTGCCCTTTTTTTTTTTAACCTCAGTACAGATTTCCTCCCAAATTTATCATTCTTCAGTAGATGATGTTATCTTAGCTATAAAAGATTGAGTATTTATTAACCTTTTCCCCAAGCAGCAGTGTGCCTTGTAAAATTGTTAGTCAAAACTTTGACTCATCTTTTCCACCTTCTCTCTCTCTCTCATTTTGCTGTAGCTAATAAAATTTTGTTTTCATCCATGTCTTCACATTTGATTTAGACTCTCTGAATACAAAAGTTGGGAACAATTAGTTTTTTAGGATTTTTTTAATTGAAATAATACAGTACCAAATATGAAATTATTGTATATGACATGGCAATGCAAATATATTGCTGTTTTTCTGCTTAAAGTTAAAAATGTATACATCTGTGTTCAGTTGGATGAAAATATCTTGGAGTGGATTGTAACATTATTTGATAAGAAATTCTGTTCGTTGTTCTGAAGATTTGAGTTTTACTCTTTTGCAGTTAGTAAGCATAAAATTGCATTGGTTTTATAGGACTTAGTGGACTTTTCAGTAGTTTATTTCATTTATAATGGTGTTTGCTATACTGCACATATTGCATCCACTGGATATCATATCACTTTATATAACATCCACTTTATATCTGTTTTGTCTAGGTTATTATCTGCCTTTCAGAGAAAACAAATAATAACATGAACATAATATGTATAAAATGATATGGTTTGTTGCGGAAAGTAATAAATTAGCATTAAAAGTACAAAATTAAAATGAACAAATAAAAAGTTGACTTGCTTGAATTGAGCAGCAAAATATTTTTTCACATTATATTTTATATCATGAGTTTATTTTCAGTTGTAAATATGAATTCAGGAAGACCTTTACGATGACTTATGATATATGGACATAAAGAATAAAATGAATTGTTTGTTTATCATGTGTGAATTTCTTCAGCCATTTTTATACTTTCAGTTGCTGTGCAGTAGCCTTTTTTGCAGAACACAAAACGTTTTTGAAATCTCTGTGAATAGCCCTTTTGAAATTGTGTCAATTTACTATGCTTGCACTAATAACATATTAGAGGCTGTGCTGCATGTTGGGGGGGGAGAGAGAGAGAGAGAGAGAGAGAGACACTATTTTATACATTTTTGAGTTTCTCTGAGTCAAAATACTAGTGTGAAAAACATTCTTTTGAGATCAGCATGAAAAGCTTCTTTAAATTCATGTATCATGAATAGGGAAAAAAATTCACGTATCAAGGGAAAAAAAAATTGCTTTAAAACTGTGGGACAATTTTTTTTCCCTTCTGAGTAGCATTCACTAGCACAGCAAGTATTTGGTGGCTATATTGTTTACTGTTTAATATATGATACATACGTGTGTTTGTGCATGCATATGCACGTGCACACACAAATACACCCCACATCTTTTAAGGTGGAAAAATGGAATGTAAAATTTTTTAACCTGACTTTTAGTACAGAAAATTAATACATTTCATTTTCTTTTTATTTGTTTAGTTTGTTCCGTAACTTAACAAAGGAAGTTCGGATGTATGCACAAAAGTTTATTGATAGAGGAAAGGATTTTAACTTGGAGTTAGCAGTTAAAACAAGAATTATTACTGATGGACTTCGATATTCTCTGGCCACAGGAAACTGGGGGGACCAAAAAAAAGCTCACCAGGCAAGAGCTGGAGTGTCCCAGGTAACAAATGTTTTTGCTTTCTTACATTAAATTAGGTTTGTATGTGTATGTTTTTATCGGTATAAAAATAAATTCCATTTTGGCTTCTTGCATATGTATATATATTTTTTTCAGATGAATATGTTTATGTTACTTCTGTCCACAAAAGATTGTAAACTTTGGTACCTTCATATGATGGCTGAGGTAAGAATTAGATGCTTTTAGTTTCAAGTGGCACTTGTTCTAGAGAATTGGACACCATTTTCTAGAGACCAAACATTGCTTTTTCAAGCTATTTCTGGGTTTCATTCATGAAACATGAGCAGGGTATCCTATAGACTGCTGGATGTTTGTAAATGGGGGTGTTGTCCTTAGGAGATCTGAAAAGGCTGCAAATAGTTTGAATTGGCATATCATGTTCATATAGGTTTGCCCTATATGACAGACAAACCTTAGTTTGGTGGTGAGAAAGAAGGAATATATTGGAGATATGGAACAAAAGAAAGGAAATATTTGGTTTGGCTTACCATACTTCAATTAAGTCATACAGAATACTGGGATATTTCCACTATGCCATATTTAGAAGAAAGTTTTTGCTCTAGACTTTTTAAAGAATGCTAATTATCCATTCACACAGGTTTCTTAATGGAAACCAAGAGCTTGTATTGAATGACATCTGGAAATCCCTCATGTGAGTGAATTTAAATTTACAGTGACACAAAAAAATTCTTTATCATCTTCATCTATCTTAGTTGTAAAAAAAACTCAATTCTAAAAAAAAAAAAAAAAGATAGTTGTAGTTATCCTTTCTTTTAGTGTTGCATGGTGATCATCATTCATTTTAGAAATTATGGACTTTACAACCGTGTTATAAATAACTTTTAATTTCCCGACGTTTCGATCTTCGTATTAAGATTATTACCTGGAGCATATACAGATATACACGACAAGCTGAGTTACATTACATACAGTAAGCTAGAGAAACAATGATTTGATCACAGGTTATTCTACTAACATGACCTCTAGTGGGGAAAAAAAAAAAAAATTATTTAGGAACTACATCAAGCTAAATTCTATTTATGATAACATGAATAAACATTGAGACTATTACACTTTTTTTAATAATTGTCAAGAAAAAATTCAACATAAATAAACATTCTTTCTTATGGATAGTTTTCTTTCAATAAGAAAGAATGTTTATTCATGTTGAATTTTTTCTTTTTTCTACAGTCCTGTTTATAGTTACTGTAACTAAGGTTCCGTGGGTCGAATATGTGCCTTCCATATGTTTGGGATTTTTAGACCATCATTATTGTTCAGATTGGGGTGGTTGATAATAATCTCACAGGCTTCCTTAAATGTGATGTGCATTCATACTGTGTTTTGGTGCAATGTAGACAATTAGTACTTTTCCAGTCAATTCTATGTAAGGTGTTCAGGGCATGATCAGAAAGGCTAGCTTCACCATAATTATTATATTTAATGTGTCGTTTATGTTCTTTTTGTCTGATAGGAATTGTGTGTCCTGTTTCCCCTATATATGGTATGTTACAGGTGCAATAAATATGGTATACTTCAGGGTGGGCCAGCGGAGGGAGTGGGTCTTTGGATGAGTTAAGTAAGCTTTTTAATTTTGCAGACGGTTTAAAGGTGGCTTTGAGGTTGTTTTTTGTAGTATTCTTTTATTTTATCTGATGTCCCTTTAATGTAAGGAATGGTTATAGTTTTATTGTAGTCTGGTTTGTCTTTGTTTTTTATTGAGGTCTTGCAGAGAATTTTATTAATAGTTTTGGCTGTAACCATTTTTCAAAAATGGCTGTAACCATTTTTGAAAAATGGTTACAGCCATTTTTTTGAAAAGTATTGCTGATAACTTTAAATTCGTCTTTCAGTGAATGTTCACTGGAGCAGATCTTCAGAGCTATGTTTCTTAGAGTATTAATGACACCTAGTTTTTGTGTTGAGTGGTGGTAGGAGTTTATGTGTATATATTGGCCAGTATGTATCGGTTTCCAGTAAACAGTGAAGGAAAGATTGCGAGAAGGAAAACGTGTGACAAGTGTATCTAGAAACGGAAGTGTTCTGTTTTTCAGTCTCAGTTGTGAACTGTTTGTATTGTTTGTTTAGGTGGCTAAGGAATGTGTCTAGTGTCTGGCGACCATAGGACCAGATCGTGAAAACATCGTCAACGTATCTAAGCCAGACTTTGGATTTTAAAGGAGAGGAATCTAAAGCATGTTGCTCAAAATGTTCCATATAAAAGTTAGCAATAGGGAGGGATAATGACGAGCCTATGGCTGTGCCTTCTTTTTGTATCTGGAAAGTGTTTTGCCATACAAAATAACCAGAACGTAATATATGCGCGCGCAAAGAGCGCCATGATATCTGGAAGGTGAATTTGTTCTGTAAAAGAAGGATCGTGTCATTGATTGGGATATTCGTAAAGAGGGCAGAGACATGAAAACTGACTAATAAATCATCTTTTTCGAATGTAATGTCTTTGATAATGTTTATGAAGTGTTGTGTGTTTCTGATATAGGAGGGGGAATGACCTACCAACTCCTTGAGTGTTGCTGCTAATTACCTGGCTAAGTGATAATTCGGGCTATCTATCCCTTCGACTATCGGCCAGAGTGGTGTGTTTTGTTTGCATATTTTCGGTAGCCCGTAAATTCTTGGGGAACGAGCGTAGTGCGGAAATAGTTTTTTTGACCGTATCTTTGGGCCATGTGGTAATTGATTTAAGTAGTTTCTCTGTTTTCTTTTTTATTCTATTGGTTGGGTTGTAGTTAACAAGTTGGTATGTATTATTGTCCGAGACTAGCAGATTCATTTTTTCTAAATAAGTGGTTTGATTTAAAATAACGGTGGCACTTCCTTTGTTGGTTCTAGTTATTGTGATGTTCGGATTTGATTTTAATGATTTCTCTGCTGTTAATTTATGTTTTGTTAAGTTGCTTGTTATTGTTTTGTTATGATTTAAAATGTTGGCGGTTTCTAAATGTATTTTGTCTGCTATGTTATTTGGGATGAATCTTAAGCCTCTTTCAATATTACAAATAAATTCCAGTTTGTTTATCGTTCTGGGTGCTACGGCAAAATTTAGATCTTCATTAAGTACCGAGAGCTCATCTTTGTTTTAAGCTTGGGTGGATAGGTTAACTACGTTACTGTTACCTGCAGGCGATCGGTGGCTCCTGTTGTTTCTTGCTTCTGGTTGGTTGTTATCATTCACTGTGGAGAAATTTGAATATCTTTGTTGGTTTTGTCGATCTTTTAGTCTATGAAATTTGGAAATGAGGATTTCTTTCTTTGCTTGAAGTATATGGTTCGCTGTGTTGTCTGTAATCTTTTCCAGGATCATCCAGATATCTGCGTTTTTTTTTTTTTTTTTTTTTTTTTTTTTTTTTTTTTTTTTTTTTTTTTTTTTTAAATAATAAGCTGAAGATTCATGTTTCTGGTTTGATCAATCGACTGGCTTTTTTAAAACGTGTTGGGGCAGCAGTATCATTCCGAATTGCATCAAACTAAAGAGAAAATTCACCTCAACAAAGGTGAAATGAATATACCACCGCATGGAGAAAGCGCTACTCAGAGAACAGATCCAGGCTACTAGAAAGAACTTAGCCGTTACTCAAAACCAGCTACAAAATGTAAAATCGGAACTTTCAAGTTTCTTAAACGGACATCATTGTTACTGAAAGAAAACTATCTATAAGAAAGAATGTTTATTCATGTTATCATAAATAGAATTTAGCTTGATGTAGTTTCTAAATAATTATTATTATTTTTTCACTAGAGGTCATGCCAGTAGAATAACCTGGGATCAAATCAATGTTTCTCTAGCTTACTGTGTGTAATGTAACTCAGCTTGTCCTGTATATTTGTATATGCTCCAAATGATGATGTTAATATGAAGATTGAAACGTTGGGAAATTAAAAGAGTTATTTATAACACGATTGTAAAGTCCATAATTTCTAAAATGAATAGTTGTAGTTAGTCTACATTATTTGGAATTTAATAGCCGCCAGGTAGCAACAAATGAGGAATTTTATTAGTAGGAGAAGGAAAAGGTAGGCTGATTTCATTGATTGGTTTTGCATCTCCCATTGTGTTGAAGAGAACATACTATCTTAGATTAGCTCTGCATACACGTTGAATATTAATAATGTCAGATCTTTTCTGACATTTTTAATATGGTTCTGCCATTCGCCACATGCATAACCATGTTCAAAGGCATTTATATCTTTATCACGTTTGTATACCATAACTGAATTTTCACACACATTTCCGCCATTCCTCCCTAGATGATCTAGTTTCCCTGACTCTCTACATTAAGTCTCTAAAATTACTGGAGAAGTAATTTCTCCAGGCTTCTGATGTCAAATGAATTCAAGTGCAGGCCATCATTCTTATACAAATCTTTTCTGCCCATCAAACACCCCCACACGTCTAAAAACTCACATCCATATCTTCTACATAGCCTGCACGTGAAATCATTTGCTATCATCACCCTCCTTCTTAACTCAGTACTATCATATCTAAGTAGTAATCCTACAATTTTTACTCTTTCACATTTCTTTCTCGCTTCTTCCAACAGACCTTTCATATCTTCTCTCATACTATGTTTGTCACCACTTAAATTATTTGTTCCTACCAACACTACCATTTCTTTTACATTTCTGTTTTGGTTTTCAATTACATTTGTCATTTTAATTTTTGCTCCCGGGAAACTAGAAGTGGTGACTCCCTTCTATTTTAAAATTTGCAAGCGCAAATTTTAAAATTGAGTCACCATACCATATTACCTCTTTTTTCTTAGATATTAATGACTTACCTTGTTGTTATTAATATTTTGATTACCAAGTTCAGTATTTTCCTGCCTGTTGTTGTTCTCATCCTTTGTCTTATCCTGTCGAAGTTTAAACAAACGTTTTTCCATCTTTTCCAATTCCCTGGTCAATTTCCTAATAATTTCTTTTAACCAAGCTATTTCTAATGTCAGCGTATCCTCAGATAAATTATCTCACTGCAGCAGTATTTTTGTTCAGGACAAATGCTCTGCTCAGTAGCGTTAGTCACTGCCTTGTTATGATGAGTTTTTGGCGCCATTTTCAAGTGTAGTAAAAACTAATAATTTTCTGAAATTATGTTATAAAACATTTACCTTCTATAACTGTGTTGGTTTGCGCAGTTTAAATTCGAACTAAGGCTTTAAGGTCTGTGTATATCCTCTTAACTGGTTGTTCTTCCTGGCCAGGAAAGCTTCTATCCAGGTTCTTTGCATCCTAGACTGGATTCATATTGAGGTTGCTGTGCAAAGTATATCAGCATTAATGAGTTCATCAGTGTATTTTCATCATCATCATCATACGTATCAAGGATTTAAGCCTAGTATGGCCTGTTCCGGCCTTAGAAGTCATCGTTGAATCGTTTAAGAGGACGTCCTGGTTTTCTTTTTCCTAATGGCTTGTACTTTACGGCTTGTTTTGGTAATCTTTCTGTTTTCATTCTTTGAATGTGTTCCATCCATCTATGTTTATATTTTTTAATTTTTTCAATTACTGGTTCTTGGTTTAATATTTTCATAATATCTTCGTTTCTTTTGTGATCAAATAGGGTATACTTTGCAGTTTTTCTCATAAACTTCATTTCTGCTGTTGTTAATCTTTGTATGTCTTTTTGTTTTATTGTCCAGATTTCGCTTCCATACATTAAGACCGGTAGGGCTAATGTATTGTATATTTTTAGCCTGGTTTGTTTTTGAACTAGGTTTGGTTTAAATATAGAGTTAATTACTCCTGTTATTTTTAAATATTTTGCAATTTTTATGTTTATATCTTTTTCATTTTCATAAGTGATCATATATCCTAGGTAGTTAAATGAATTCACCTGTTCTAAGATCTTGTTATCTAATACTATTTTAGTTCTTGCTGGATCTTGTCCTTTAAAGGCCATAGTTTTTGATTTTTCTGTTGATATTATCATACCATAATCTTTGGATATCTCATTTAGATTTAAAATAGCTTTCTGTAAGTTATCTTCAGAATTTGTAATTATTATTTGGTCGTCTGCAAAGAGGAGAGTGTTTAAGTTAACTGTAGGTGAAAGTTTAATTCCTTGATGTAAATTTTTACTCCATTTTATTATTATTTCATTTAAGTAGATATTAAAAAGAGTTGCTGAGAGGGGACATCCCTGTCGGACCCCTTGGTTTATCTCTCTTGTATATGATAGCTCATGATTTAATCTTATTTGTATTTGATTATTTTCATATATACTTGTGACAGCTTTTAGGATATTATTTGGTATCTGTCTTTCTTTTAATATGTTTCTTTTAACTTTGTCAAATGCTTTTTCAAAGTCAGTAAATGCAATATTTGTTTCTAAATTATATTCTCTTCTTTTCTCTATTATTAATTTTAGGCAGAAGGCTGGGTCTATACATGATCGTCCTTTTCTAAATTCATTTTGTGCCTCTAGAATAAAGTTTTCGGAATATTTCATTAGTTTGTTACAGTGTATTAAGTATTAAGTAAAAATATAAACATTTCCACTTGTTTTGAAACCAAATTTTTCATCATCATCAAATTCCTGACATGTATCCTCAAGAGGTGTACAGGATATGATAGTACTACATGAAAAATTTACATCATTACTAACTTCCTATCTACAATTTTCCTCCAAATCAGTCTGTTACTTGGCAAGACTCCAACATTATCAGATCTTATATTTCTATCGTCTAAGGTACTTTGTACCGTATCAATCCGCCTATATCTTGGTCTTCCTCTGGGTTCGTTTTCCTGCCAACCTGGCAGAGAACACTTGTTTTCCTAATCTTTTCTCGCCCATTCTGTTTAAGTGACCATACCACCTGAGATTAGCTCTGCTAACGCATTCCTGGATACTGACAATGTCAAGTTCTTTCCTAATATAATCGTTTTTAATATGATATTTCTATTGATGCCATCTGTTCACGCCTCTAATCTTTCTCAGGACTCTCATATCTGCGGTATCTAGTCTTTGGTCAAGTGTTTTACTTCTGACCCAGCTCTCAGATCCATAAGTTAAAACTGATTTGAACACTGTCTTGTATATACAGCTAATTTAATGTTCTGACTAATTTCTCTCTTATTCCATATGAATTTATTCAATTGACTTCCTACCATACCAGCTTTGTTGATTCTGTTGTATATTTCCATATTTAATTTACCATCTTCACTAAAAATCATGCCTAAGTAGCTGAAATGTTTTACTTGTTCCACAGGTTCTCCATTCACAACACAGTTGATATTTTCAACAATTCTACCTATTTTCATTGTCTTTGTCTTTTTATTGCTGACCCTCATACCATATCTATTACAACAGTTATTCAATTTAGTCAGGGAATCTTGCAAACTTGTAGCGGATTTATTTAGAAGTATAACATTGTCTGCATAAAGCAAAGAGCATATATTAACATTTCTAATTCTGATATCATGTTTAATACCACTTTCTTTCATAATGTGATCCATATAGATAATGAATAACAGAGGGGATAATGTACATCCTTGTCTCACACCAGATTTAACATTAAACCATCTTCCTGTACTTCCTTCAATTCTAACTGCTGACTTACAACTCAAATAAAGACTAAGTATTGCTTGATATAATGCCCCATTAACACCATATAACTGTAGCGTAGTAAATAGCTTCTCTCTTGGCACCTTGTCATATACCTTTTCCAGATTGACAAAACTTAAATAAAATCTTTGTTATATTCCCATGCTTTCTCAACTATTTGTTGTAAAGTGAAGATCTGATCCTGACAGCCTCTATTTGGCCTGAATCCAGCTTTTCTTCATCAAGCTTTTCTTCCACAATTGTTCTCAACCGTTTCTCAAGTATACTGGCATAAATCTTGCCAGAAACACTCAGTAGGGAAATACCTCTGTAACTCTCACATTCAGTTTTATTTCCCTTTTTATATATGGGTACTATGAGAGCTCTTCTCCAATCATCGGGAATTCGTCCCTCTGCCCACGCCTTCTGAACTATGCAGTGCAGCCACTGTAAGAATTTTATACCACAATATTTCAGCATTTCTGATCGAATATCATCTACTCCTGCTGCCTTTCCAAATTTCAAGCCTTTGATGGCTTTTGTTACTTCGAGTATGGATATGTTTTCCTGACTGTATGCCTGTTGAGTGTTTTTTACCACTGTGCTATCACTGCTTGTTTCATTTAGCAATTTTTCGAAGTAATTACTCTATACTTCAATGATATCTTTTTCACCTTTCATGTCACCTTTATCATCTCTAAATCCTTTTACATTACTCTTTCCTCCATTTCTAAGTTCTTCAACAACCTCCAGAATATCTTACCACCTTCTTGATATTTATTTTCTATGTTCTTGCCAAAGTCCTCTCATGGCTTTTGTTTAGCTAGTTTT
Organism: Typopeltis vanoorti; assembly: GCF_054136105.1. Classification (NCBI taxonomy): domain Eukaryota; kingdom Metazoa; phylum Arthropoda; class Arachnida; order Uropygi; family Thelyphonidae; genus Typopeltis; species Typopeltis vanoorti. Next base: position 507,963 of record NC_143568.1, on the reverse strand, counting down.
ACACAATGTTTAGCTTTCTTGCATTTGTCTCTGTATTCTCTAAGAGCACAAGCTGACTTATTTGCCAGGAACTTTTGATATGCTTTCTTCTTTTCCTTTACTGCCTCTTTAACTTCCTGTGTCCACCATGGAGTTCTGATTTTTCTATCCTTGCAGATAATCTCACCAGATGCCTCTCTGGTCGAATCAATCAGGGTTTTCTTCAAGGCTTGCCACTGAATCTTGAAGGTTTGGTTCCTGTTCTCAATCTCCTTCATTTTTTCTTCAATAATCTGTGTGTATTTTAGTCTACAGTTCACATATGAGAGCTGCTCAACTTTTATTCGCTTTAAAACTTTCTTACATGTCATTCTTTTCAATATGAAATTCAATTTTATCCTGATCAAGACTAAATAGTGATCACTTCCAATTTCAAATCCTCTGTACACTCTGGTGTCCTGCACGGGAGAAAACATCACTATCAACAATAACATAGTCAATCAGTGAGACTTTTTTTATTCCTTGCCTCTTCTCTCCATGTGAATTTGTGCACATTTTTATGTTGGAACATGGTGTTAGTAATAACTGGCCATGTCCTGAGCAGAAATCCAACAGGTATTTGCCATTATTGTTAGCTTTGTTTTTTTCTCCAAATTTTCCCAAAATATTTTTGTATGTGTGACAATCATTTCCTACTCTGCTATTTAGATCTCCAACAAAGACCAACTTTTCCTTTTTCATTGTGTCAGTTGCTTTCTCTAAAGCATCAAAAAATTCCTCCACTTCTACCTTAGTAGAACCTTCTGTGGGACCATAGGCACAAATAAGTCTGATTGTCCAATTCTCCATTCTGATATTTGCCCACATCACTCGAGACTGCCCGCCATTCAAGAAGATTAGCCTTGTATTTAGTGTTGAATACTATGGCCACTCCTTCTTTTCTTTGATTGTCATTGCCTGAAATTAACATTTTGTATTTATTGCTCAGAAAGATCTTATCAGTTTTTGTCTTTTTTGTTTCAGTCACCCGTATTATGTCAATCTGGTACTTATCTAATTCCTCAGCTACCTCCATTTCTTTGCCATTCAGGCTTCTTATATTGATGGTACTGATCTTTAACTCTGGTGATATTGAGTTGGGGTGTGCTTTTAGATTTGTTCCAGTAGCTAACTTTTTGCTGTTCGCCCTGGTTCCCTGGCGAAAACAACCAGGGCCTTGTTTAACCGGGTGATGCCCCAAACTGCATAAAATTTTGTCATGTTGTACCATCATTGGTTTAAGCCAATAAGAATACAATTTGGTCAGCTAAATCCCAAATTACCAGCCCATCCTCGTTTGTTCAGTATCCAGGTAGATACCCAACAGGGTGCACAACAAGAAGGTGAGGATTGGACATTAGGTCCGAAGTTCTGGTCGGTTCTCCACATTCCTTTAAAGGCTATGTGGAGGTCTCCTCTCAGTTATACAGCTTTGACCCTTACCAGATTTTTCATACTTTTTAATTTCTTTTCTATTTATAATGCATTCATTCATTTTGAAAAAATTTTGTTGGTAACTTACAGTAGACTATTTCCCCTAATTTTTACATTTAATGAGATGGCCTTTCTTTTGAAATAGGCATATCTGTTTTACTCTCGAGTACTGTAAGATAATTTATTAGTAGCAGTTTTTTTAGTTGTATTAAGTTGGCAATCATTGCTAAGTCTTTCCATTCTTCATCACTGTTGCAATCATTTAATTTTTACATATTACTTCTAATGCAGTATTTAAACCTACTGATAGGAGGCTTTCCTCCATTATTGTTGTACTTCTTATTATATCCATTTGTTTTCTACATTGAAAATCTCATCATGGTGTTCTCTTTCAACAATCTTTGTTTCAGTAATGAAATGCTGCAATTAGGCATATTTAAATAATTATAATACCGGATAAAAACTTGCATAATATATTTTATTAACATAAAATTTTTACAAGAACACATAAATGCAATTGGACATTAACAGACAATCCTAAAAAAAGTGCCACCTAATTAGTAGCTAAATTAAGTTAACTAAAAAACAGTAAATTTCTGAACCTTTTTGTTTTTTTTTAAAAAAAACTATATATATTTAGACAAATAAAGTCATGAAAGGTTAGCGCCTGTTTAAGTTAGGAGAGTGAAGTAAAGTTTAACGTGATTCTTTATAAAGCCAGATCTGTTTTACTCTCGAGTACTGTAAGATAATTTATTAGTAGCAGTTTTTTTAGTTGTATTAAGTTGGCAATCATTGCTAAGTCTTTCCATTCTTCATCACTGTTGCAATCATTTAATTTTTACATATTGCTTCTAATGCAGTATTTAAACCTACTGATAGGAGGCGTTCCTCCATTATTGTTGTACTTCTTATTATATCCATTTGTTTTCTACATTGAAAATCTCATCATGGTGTTCTCTTTCAACAATCTTTGTTTCAGTAATGAAATGCTGCAATTAGGCATATTTAAATAATTATAATACCGGATAAAAACTTGCATAATATATTTTATTAACATAAAATTTTTACAAGAACACATAAATGCAATTGGACATTAACAGACAATCCTAAAAAAAGTGCCACCTAATTAGTAGCTAAATTAAGTTAACTAAAAAACAGTAAATTTCTGAACCTTTTTGTTTTTTTTTAAAAAAAACTATATATATTTAGACAAATAAAGTCATGAAAGGTTAGCGCCTGTTTAAGTTAGGAGAGTGAAGTAAAGTTTAACGTGATTCTTTATAAAGCCATTCCGTTAGGAACAGACTTTTATGAAGAACTCTTGTCTTGTTAATATGAACTCTGTCTAGTGTTGATAGCATGTTTCAATATCTTGAGCCTGACTGTTCAGGCTCAAGATATTGAACATAATACTTGTGTTCTTCTAGCTGAATAAAAGCAGATCTTCCTGTTTGTCCAAAATAAGATAACTCACAAGAGCAAGGATTCTGGTAGATGGCTGGATAATTGAGATGTGGAAGCTTGTTCTTAAGAAATGCAAGAAAGGTGGAGATTTTTCTGATGGTGTGAAAGGCAACAAAATTCATATTTTTGACAAAATATGAATTTTTCACCTAGACCTACTCTCCAGTACAGATATATGGATAATATGTTTGCTATCCAGAATGGCTCTTCCTCTGAACTACAAGGTTCTTTCTAAATTAAATGCACTTCATTCCAGGATCCATTTTCTTTTAGGGTGATCCAGGATTCACCCTAGAAGATAAAGTAAATAATCAGTTAGCTTTTTTTAAATCTTTTAACGTTTTGTCAACGAGATGGTAATACATTTCTCAGTTTTGTGGAATATAGGCCATTATATCCATGCTGAATCTCATCACCATCCCAGTCAAAAGGCTGGAACTATTAAAACATTGGTTCATTGGGCTCACTCTTTATATTCTTCAGATGAACTATTACAGAAAGAATTATAACATATTAATTCTGCTTTTTTTATCTAATGGATTTAAGAATTCTTTCATCAAATGAGCTTTTTTATGGCATCTCTACCTCTTCAAATACAGAAGAAATAATCGTATTCCTTATGTGCAATGCATTAGTAAATGCATAGCGAAAGTTTTAAAACCACTGAATATTTTTGTTGCCTTTCACCCCATCAGAAAAATCTCCATCTTTCTTACTTTTCCTAAGGACAAACTAACTTCCACATTTCAGTTATCCAGGCATCTACCAGATTCCTTGTTCTTGTGGGTTATCTTATTCAGACAAACATGAAGAGCTACTTTTATTCAGCTAGAAGAACACAAGTCTTATATTCAACACCTTGAGCCTGAACTTGCTGAGCATGCTATCAACACTAGACATAGTTCATTGGAACAAGACAAGAGGTCTTCATAGAAGTCGGTTCCTCATGGAATGGCTTTATAAAGAATCATGTGAAACTTTACTTCACTCTTTCTAATTTAAACAGACCCAGTGGTCTATGTTTATCCCCTTTGTGGGAGATAGTACTTTTTTACATCAGCTAATCTTTCTTAACTTTATTTTGTCTAAATATATATAGTTATTTAAATAAGTTAGGAAATTTACTGACTTTTTTAGTTATCTTATGTTAGCTACTTAGGTGGTGCTTTTTTTTAGAATTGTCTGTTAATGTTCAATTGCCTTTGTGTTCCTGTTGAAGATGCCTATGATACTGTCGTGACGACTCTTTCTGTGTCGTGTTCTAAATCTATCTAGTCTCAAGTCACTTATATGAATAATACAACTAATTACGAAATGATCACCGATCCAAAAGTAGGGAAATTTATATTTATACTGCGCCACCCTATTCTTAGATTAGTCTATATAAATAGTAGGATCAGTTCTAAAATTAGTTAGCAGTCATCTCATTAGGCCAAATCATCTATTATCATTTTTACTTGGGGTTCCCGCACGATTCGAATGTTTATGAATGGTGCAATAATAAGGAATTCAGGCAAACACAATATTTAGATCAACAAAATAAAACATTTAATATATGATATGGTTAACAAATACAAGAACTCTATTTTAAAATGGAACTATACAATTAACTTAACACATCTTCTTAGGTCACTGACGCTAATTCAATGTTCTAACTTTCATATACTATTCACAGTCTCAAAAACACAAATCTTCTTATCTCAAGTTAATATAACAATTTCGCATTTAATCAGTCTTCACAAATCTATCAGCTCAATGTTTATATTCACAGCAGGCAATAAAATACGTAAGCTATATTCCGAGCAAATATATTTCCGGACTTTGAGCATCGGAGATATATTACAGTTAATATTAGAATAGAGAAACTTATACAACTACTCTTACCAGATAAATTCTTCAATACATCAAATTATTGAGAGAGCACTTATGAATTAACTTAATTAACATTAGCGGAACACACATAACAAATATTCTCCATAGTTTAAACTGTATTACTGTAAGTCGCACTTCACTATTCCAAACAACAGTAATTAGGTACTAATATCCTTTCCTGTTCACTTTTCACCAAGTAATCAATATAACCTTTTCCTAGGGCAACATAGAATTTAATCGTAATCCAGATCAACTGGAACTAATCAGGATTTTCGCATTGACTGTCCAGTTTCCTTTTATCTGATTACGACATCAACCTTTCTTCATAATAACAGCAGATTTCGCTTATAACATTAAACTTTATGTTTCACTACTTATAGGTTCACTTCCGAACAGTAAACTCATAAATTTCTGCCCTGAGGATTTTATGATCTTGGTTCCGCAAAACTCTCTCCTCACTCCTTAATAATAATTCTTCTCCCTCCCTGTCTTATCTATGACCTTCCTTCTCTTTTCGCTTTCTCTATCTCTCTCTATGACCTTCACTCCCACCTTACGTTCGAACGCCACGCTCTACTCCACTCGTGGTTGTTCACGCGTGCATTTCCATGACAATAGACTAAGCGTAAACATTTCGCCAATATAATGTATGCTATATTACTGCTACATGAGTGATTACATAACATTAAATATTTCACAAATAAGAACAATATAATATTTAAGCTATTTCTTCAACTTTTTGATTACATATACAGTTAAATATAAAATAACACTTTACGTTACACCATATATTTTTTTGTTATACAAAATTCCAAACATATTATTATTTTATAAGTTAATAATAGGTCAGGTTTTAAATAAATATTTAATTAGTAATTCTTAATCAAGGAATAATAAACAATTTTATATAAACCATGATTAATATTAATAAGCAATGTTAAATGTGAATGAAAAATAATAATTTACATAACATAGCTTCATTCACAATTTAACAATACTTATGCGGAAATTCTCTCATCTCATCTCATCTCATCTCATCTCATTTTCCTTTTACCCTCTTTTACCTTATGGTGTCGAAGGTTTTATTAATCTTCGGACCTGAACCCTTCACAGGATAAGGTGGTTAGTCCTATGCCCTGGTGTATCCTATGTCCTGTAGTGTTGAGTTCTGAAGGTTGGTTTGCCTGCTTTGCAGGATGAAAAACCCGAGAATAAACTGGGAAAAAAAAAACCCTACTGTCCACACCCAAGACCAGCTAACTTGGCTATGGCTGAGGAAGAACCTTCAGTTCCTCATGCCACCGACGGAAATTGAACCTAGGACACGCCTTCTCCAGGGATATGGTTGTGAAGCGCACAGCCACTAGGCTAAATGCATGGAAATTCTATGCTAATAAAATATATTATGTGAGTTTTTATTTGGTATTATAATTATTTCAACATTCTTATCCTTCATTTAGTAGCACACTCCTTTTTAAATCTAATTGCATTTTTTTTTGCTTTGATCTTTCATGGCATGTTTTTCTTGTTATTTCATATAGTTTTTCACTGTGGCCTAACTCTACAATCTTCTGGACTTATTTTGCCATTATTAATTATGCAATGGAAAATAATTATGCAATGTCAAGCAGAAGAATGCATTAAGATTTTTCTCTGTATATTCAGCTATGATAATCAAAACAAAATGGTTGCAAATGTGGAGATTTGGACAAATATAGGAGTGAGATGCATGGTTTATTTTCTGCATGCAAAAGAATAAATATCAATCCATAGTTACATTGAGTTTTGTTAGCAAGTATGGGAACCATAGTGAATAGGAAGCAAGTTTCCTTGTGGCGTAATGTTTTCCAAAATGGATATATCATCTGTGGATTTCATAGAACCTATTAAAAGAAGCATATATTGACCTCTTAGCAGCCAGCATCAGTCGAGATACCCAGTTGTTAATATTAACAAAATTCATACACAGAACTAGCTGAACCCACATAAGCCTTTAAAAAGATCTTCACAAGAATTATGGGGCAGGGAGTGCTGTTGTTCCTGTGATAGGCAGACTGCTCTCATGATTTTTGTGCCAACTTTGTATGGCACTTACCTCCAACCTATAGTATGTGTCATTGATAGTCCAACCTATAGATTGTTGCCATATTAAAAATTATTAAAAGAGAATATTTTATAAACTTTTCTTTGTTATTTTATAGTTAAGTAGACATTATTTGCCTTTTAAAACTTTAAATACTTTGAAAGTTAACAAGAATGTGGAGAATACAGCCTTTGCCATGAGTCATCTTGGTATTGCACTACTTAAAAAGGTATAGAATCTCTATCGAGTGTCTCTGCATATGCACACACACATACATTCATCTGTTATCAGTACTTTTGAGTAAAGTTTCATTATCCTGATTTGCAAAAGGGCTGATGCTATGTTGAAGCAATTTTGGCTTTGTCTTCAATGCTTGATTTATGCACTTTTTTTATGCTAAAAATACCAATATAATATTGCTGTTCTAAAAATATATCTAGGAAGGAAAAAAGAAAGATTGACAAATAATCTAAGATGTACAGAAACAAAATTTAAAGTTAAATAATTTATATTAAATTGTGTGACATTTTTAAAAATGTTCATCAGTAGATGAACTGCATGTGTTTTACAGTAAAACATTTTTTCAATTGTTAGTGGATTGATATTGAAACTAATATACCTCACAATCCAAATGTTTTATGGCTAACTGCCAGTTTTATATATTGTTATATATTATAAATGCAAATATAAAAATTATTGATAATTTAACTTTGATTAATTTAAATTTAAAGTAATGTAGCTTTTTTTTTCTAGGGAAATAATGTAGGGGAAAAATACTTCTTTTGTGAATTAGTAGGAATAAATTTAGAATTCTTAACAAGTTATCATTTTCTGTATATTAGCATCAATCATACAAAAGGAGTAGCTGTTAGTTATGATCATGTTCTTTGAGGAAAGCATCATCTGCTCTGAAATTGTTATATATTGTTTCATATTGGTATTTTAAGATTTGAGTTTTTAAAGTGTCACATACATTTAGTATTTTGACATAGGAAACATTGGTGGATTTGTTTTCTGACAGTAAAGTCATCTGTGTTTTATACAATAACAGCAAGTTCCATTGGGGAACATTAAATTGTTAAGTTGGTTCAGAATGTTTAAGCTTGTGCTCATTTTAAGAAATGTGTAGTACTTACAGTGAATATCTTATTATGTATAAATGGTTTTAAAATGTATATCAGAATCACCATTGTTGACTGAACTAAACAACTTTGCAAAGCCACGTTTACTACTTGTCTAGTAGAAAAAAAGTGGCAGAGAAATGATATGTAGAGCGTACCAAAAGTAAAATTTTCTTTAGGAAATCAATTTATTGCATGAAAGTGTAGTATTTTCCAAATTTTTTTCGGAATAAAAAAAAAGAAAAAGAAATTTATTTCCTACAAAGAAAAAAGGGGAAAATTATTTTCTAAAATAAAAAAATAATAATGCATTATTTTAAAAATTTGTGCTCGACTTTTGTTGGAATTGAATATTTCTGTTGCCAGATAAATTTATTTTTGTATACCTTGCTTTACTGATAGTTAATAGGAAGCTTGCTGATTTCCCTCCCCCATGGAAGTCTTGATTACATTGCTTTATATTTATTTTGATACAGGTGTTGAATAGATTAACATTTGCTTCAACATTGTCTCATTTAAGACGTGTTAACTCTCCTATTGGTCGAGATGGTAAATTGGCAAAACCACGTCAGCTGCACAATACACTATGGGGCATGATTTGTCCTGCTGAAACTCCTGAGGTAGGGTGTTATTTTCTCAATTATGTTAAATATTTTTATAAATACTGGTATAACTGCTTTGTAATGATAGATTTGTTTTAATAGATAAAACTGGACATGGAATGTTTATTTAATGCAACTTAGTAATATGCATATTTATTCTTTGATGTGTGTTTTTAAAATGAAGAATTTTATTTAATTTGAAAAGAGGCATGATGGAAAAATTGTAGTAGAGATACTTTAAAACAAGGGTGATTGTGTCATAAAATGACTTACAAAATTCCTAAACAATAAGTTCAGGAGAAATAGCTATACAATACAATGAATATACACCTGTACCTGTAACAAACAAAAATGTTAAATTTTTTAATGCTTAAAAGAATCATTTGGAAAATAGAATAATGGAATCAGCATTTTGGTTTCAGCTTAAATGGATTACGAAAGAAATAATCTTCTGATTAAACCAGATTTCTTGAGGGAAGGAATACTGACTTCAGTTAAATTTTTTTTTTATTTTGTAAATTATAAAAGAAATGCACAATAAGAATATAGAAAGCTTATAGAAATTAGTCATAGAGAAAATATACTTGATTTGAAAAAAACAATGAGTAAAAAAATTCTATCCTAAGTGATTTTTAGTATCTCTGCTACCTTGCTGTTTTCTTAATGGAGAGGTAAAGTAGCATATATTGTATGTATATCATATGTATGGGGTTAGCTTTAAAAATAACATGAAATGGTTGAATGAATTATGAATTTCAACCCTTTTCTTTTTTTTCCATCCAGAACTGAATTTGATTTGATATAACACCAGTGGAAGTTTCACATATTATTTGGAAGTAACCTGAATTATTTAACCATTATCCTACTTATTGTACTAATGTACTAGAACTGTGCAATATTTCTAGGGTAGGATTTTTATTTCTTTATTTTTTTAAAGTTAATTAGTATGATATCTAATGCAACAAACAAATGCTAAATATAGCACATTGACATCAGAACACAAATTTAATCCTCAAGAGAAAAATGCCATGCTACATTAAAAATAAATAAATAATAAAAAAAAAACTCTTCAATTAAGTATTGTACTTAAATTCAACTGCTTACAATCAGACATTTAATCCTATCTGCATTGCTGTTATGTTCGTAAATTGCATGTTTTCTTTTGGCTGGTTTGCCTGCTTTGTATGATGAAAAACCAGAGCTTCCAGGAGGAAAAACATTGTAATCTTCATATGAGACTGGCTAACTCTCCAGCTATGTTTCAGAGAAGCCAAGTTATTTGGTCTTGACAGACCATTGAGCTTAGCATGAAAAGGGAAAATGGATGGATGGATGGATGGACCTAAATACAAATCACAAGAAATACTAGTTGTAATAAGCCAAGCTGCCAATGTCTACAGCTTTTGTTTAATGTATCTACTGCTAAATCTTCCAGAAGTTTATGCAGTGTTTAACTACAGAATACTTCCCTAAACTTAAAAGTGACCCCTTCATTAGCTTAAACTGTGGCCTTTCTGAACACTTGCAAGGAAAATGTTAATATCCCTCTAATTTGGTTTAATCATTTTTTTAATAGTTTTATAAATTTCACTGTAGTTCCTTCTTATTCTTTTATATCTGAAGCTTATAACCTACAGTATCATTCTTTCTTCATAAATAATTGTAACTGATCCAAATATCAATTTAGGTTTTGTCTCTCTCTCTTCTTTGCACTTTACGGTATCCTTTGTTCGATAGAAATTCACTAGTTGTTTAAAGAGACATATGCTAAACATGGTTTTTTTGAATAACGGTTTTGCACATGTAAGAGAAACTAAATATAATTTATTATTCCTATATATTTCACTCAATATGTCATATGCTTTTTTCAGGGAGGAGAAAGAAAAACTGGTAACAGTATTTAAATTCTGAATACAAGAACAAGTCATACAGCATGCATATATCATGTGTCTCAGCTGCAGCTGTCCAGTAGGAGGAAACAGTTATTAGAGTTCAGAAAAGTGGGAATAGATGAATAATTAATTTAAAAATAATAAATAAATAAAAATATAAAACAATTATAAGCAATTAATGGCAATCACTTCCCAAAACTTAGAAATAGACCTACAGTCTCAACAATTAAGGTTAGGACCATGGTATAGGGCTTCACACAATTCAAAAAATAGACTATCAAATTTGATTTGAACCTACCGTAGTGTAGCATCTTGGTACAGTTCCAGTGAACTCTGTGTCTAGTATAGATGGCATGAGAAGCAAGGCTTGAACCTTCAGAATCTAAAAATCTTAAATAATCTTGATGTTCTTCAATTCTAATAGCAGCAGAATAGTAAGTCTGTCCAAAGTAGCAAAGATGGCAAGAACAGGGTATTTGATAAACACCAGGCAAGTATAAATGTGATAATGTATTTTTGATAGATGGTAAGAAAGATGACAACGTCCAAGCTGGTTTGAAGATGGTGTACAAATTATATATGCAAATGATCAGATGTTCCTTTAAGGTAGGTATGCTGATCCTTTTAACATCGGATTGCACTCCGGAAGAGGGATGATAATTATCAAATAATGTCTGTATCAAGGTCTCGCTGTATCCATTAAGTAGAGTAAGTTTTATTTTAATTCTTTTAATAGGAGAGACTCAGAACAACAAATTTTGTATGCTCTGTGCTGAAGGATTTTGGTAATACCTATTTGCTATGAAGGATGATGATGTAAAGCTGTGTGGATGTATCTGCCTGTAAAGGATGACTTTCTGTAAAAGAAAATTCAATGTTATCAGCAGAGTTATGATGTATTAAAGTATCCAAAAAGGAGGATTGTTGTTACATTCACATTCAATGGTGAACTTGATGGGAGTATATCAGGAGTTAATTTTATCTAAAAACTGAAGTTCTGTTTCCTTTTTGCCTTCTCAAACAGTAGACTGTCATTGGATTTTTACAAATCATATGAAAAAACTTTTACAACTGAAGCTATTAAATTTTTGATACTATTTCTCAGATCTAAGAAATATCTTGATAGCTCTTTTCTTTATTGTTCACTACCCTTCTCAGTTTGATATCATCTACAATTCTGTGATCAGTATCATTGGTAAAATTCATCATTGGGTATAGAAAATATTATGATAGCACTAGTGACTAGGTTTGAATTATTAAGCTTCCTTTCCTTGAAACTAATCTGCAGTTTGTCAAAGTTCTCATATTGCACATTTAAATCTAGCATTTCAGTCTTCTAAGGTACCATTAAAAGCATTACCCCACCTAAATATTTGTTGTCCTTTGGGTCTTTTTTTCCCTGCTATCCTGGCATCAGATACCTGTTTTGCTAATCTTTCCTCTCCTGATTGACTTTACCATTCTGCTCCCATTCCTGAATACTAACAATTACAAGTTCATTTCTATTATTTTTATTCTCAATATGATTGTTACTGATGCTATATGTTGCACTCTCTTAATTTTTCTCTCATGTCTGTGGTCTTTAGTCTGAACTGTGCTATTTCTAACCCATCTCTCAGATCCATTAATTAAAATTGAATGCTGTCTTGTATATATAGTCCTAATTAAGTGATTTGGCTAATATCTCTTATTCCATATAAATTTATTCAATGGCTGTCCACCATACCAGCTTTGCTTATACCATTGTTAGTTTCCACATTTAATTTACTGTCTTCACTAAAAACATGCTGAAATAATATACTTCATTTGGAATGCAGTTTATGTTTTCCACAATGCTGTCTCTGTTTTCATAGATATTACTTTTATTGATAATTTTCATACCAAATTTATTAAGCACTTATTCAGTTTAGTTACTGAACAGTTGTACTGGATTTGTTTAGAAGTAAACATTATCTGCATTTATGCATAGTAAAGAATCACTCGAATATTTCTGAATTTGATAACAGGTTTAATGCCACTTTCCTTAATAATTGATCCATGTGCATATGTGCATTACAGCTAACTGTGGAGATATTGTGCACACTTGTCTTATACCTGATTTTATATCAAACTTCTTGCAACTCTGACTGTAATTATCAAACAACTTAAGTATGTTGAATATTGTTCTGCTGCTGTTTCTTTTGGTACCGTATGTATGTAATTTCCATATCTCAAAACATAAATACAGATCTTTGTTACCTTTTTCCATCATCGAATTCCTGCCATGTACCCTCAAGAGGTGTACAGGATATGATAGTACTACGTGAAAAATTTACATCATTACTAACTTCCTATCTACAATTTTCCTCCAAATCAGTCTGTTACTTGTCAAGACTCCAACATTATCAGATCTTATATTTCTATCGTCTAAGGTACTTTGTACCATATCAATCCACCTATATCTTGGTCTTCCTTTGGGTTGTTTTCCTGCCAACCTGGCAGAGAACACTTGTTTTGCTAATCTTTCCTCACCCATTCTGTTTAAGTGACCATACCACCTGAGAACCTGACAATGTCAAGTTCTTTCCTAATATAATCGTTTTTAATATGATATTTCTATTGATGCCATCTGTTCACGTCTCTAATCTTTCTCAGGACTCTCATATCTGCGGTCTCTAGTCTTTGGTCAAGTGTTTTACTTCCGACCCAGCTCTCAAATCCATAGGCTAAAATTGGTTTGAACACTGTCTTGTATACACCTAATTTAGTGATCCAACTAATTTCTCTCTTATTCCATATGAATTTATTCAATTGACTTCCTACCATACCAGCTTTGTTGATTCTGTTGTCTATTTCCATATTTAATTTACCATCTTCACTAAAAATTATGCCTAAGTAGCTGAAATGTTTTACTTGTTCTCCGTTCACAACACAATTGACATTTTCAACGATTCTGCCTATTTTCATTGTCTTTGTCTTTTTATTGCTGACCTTCATGCCATATCTATTAAAACAGTTATTCAATGTAGTCAAGGAATACTGCAGACTTGTAGCGGATTTATTTAGAAGTATAACATCATCTGCATAAAAAGAGCTGACATTAAATCTCCAATTCTGATATCATGTTTAATACCACTTTCCTTCATAATGTGATCCGTATAGATAATGAATAACACTGGGGATAAAGTACATCCCTGTCTCACACCAGATTTAGCATTAAACCATCTTCCTGTACATCCTTCAATTCTAACTGCTGACTTACACCTCAAATAAAGACTAAGTATTGCTTAATATATCTCCCCATTGACACCATATAACTGTAGCGTATTGAATTGAATAGCTTCTCTCTTGGCACCTTGTAATATGCCTTTTCCAGATCGACACAACTTAAATATAGATCTTCGTTATATTCCCTTGGTTTCTCAACTATTTCTCATAAATGAAGATCTGATCCTGACAGCCTCTATTTGGCCTGAATCCAGATTGTTCTTCACCAAACTTTTCTTCCAAAATTTTTCTCAACCGTTTCTCAAGTATACGTTCATAAATCTTGCCAGGAACACGCAGTAGGGAAATACCTCTGTAATTCTCACATTCAGTTTTATTTCCCTTTTTATATATGGGTACTATGAGAGCTCTACTCCAATCATCGGGAATTCGTCCCTCTGTCCAGACATTCTGAACTATGCAGTGCAGCCACTGTAAGACTTTTATATCACCATACTTCAGCATTTCTGGTCGAATATCATCTTCTCCTGCTGCCTTTCCACATTCTGTGCTTTTGATGGCTTTTTCTACTTCAGGTATGGATATTTATTCCTGACTGTGTGCCTGTAGTGTTTTTTACCACTGTGCTATCACTTTTTGTTTCATTTAGCAATCATTACTCATACTTCAAGGATATCTTTTTCTCCTGTTTTCATGTCACCTTTATCATCTCTGACTCTTTTACAGCACTCTTTCTTCCATTTCTAAGCTTCTTCAACAACTTCCAGAATATCTTACCACCTTCTTGATATTTATTTTCTATGTTCTTGCTAAAGTCTTCCCATGACTTTTGTTTAGCTAGTTTTACACACAGTGTTTAGCTTTCTTACATTTGTCTCTGTATTCTCTCAGAGCACAAGCTGACTTATTTGCCAGGAACTTTTGATATGCTTTCTTCTTTTCCTTTACTGCCTCTTTAACTTTCTGTGTCCACCATGGAGTTCTGATTTTTCTATCCTTGCAGACAACACATGCCTATCTGGCTGAATCAATCAGGGTTTTCTTCAAGGCTTGCCACTGAATCTCCAAGGTTTGGTTGCTGTTCTTAAACTCTTTCATTTTTTTCTTCGATCATGTTTGTGTATTTTAGTCTACAATTCACATTTGAGATCTGATCAACTTTTATTCGCTTTAAAACTTTCTTGTTCTTCTTTTCGAAATTCAATTTTATCCTGCTCAAGACTAAATGGTGATCACTTTCAATTTCAAATCCTCTGTACACTCTGGTGTCCTGCATAACATATCAAGAATAACATAGTCAAGACTTTTCTTATTCCTTGCCTCTTCTCTCCATCTGAATTTGTGCACATTTTTATGTTGGTACATTGTGTTGGTAATAACCAGTCCATGTCCTGAGCAGAAATCCACCAGGTATTTGCCATTATTATTAGCTTTGCTCTTTTCTCTAAATTTTCCCAAAATATTTTTGTATGTCTGACATCATTTCCCACTCTGTTATTTAGATCCCTAACAAGGACCAACTTTTCCTTTTTCATTGTGTCAGTTGCTTTCTCTAAAGCATCAAAAAATTCCTCCACTTCTACCTTAGTAGAACCATCTGTGGGACCATAGGCACAAATAAATCTCATTGTGCAGTTCCCCATTCTCATATTTGCCCACATCACTCTACTTGAGACTGCCTGCCATTCAAGAAGATTAGCCTCGTATTTAGTGTTGAATACTATGGCTAATTCTTTTCCTTGATTGTCATTGCATGAATATAACATTTTACATTTATTGCTCAGAAAGATCTCACCAGTTTTTGTCTTTTTTGTTTCAGTGATCCGTATTATGTCGATCTGGTATTTATCTAATCCCTCAGCTAGCTCGCACTTCTTGCCATTCACACTTCTTATGTTGATGGTACCGATCTTTAATTCCGGTGATGTTGAGTTTGGGTGTGTTTTCACATTTGTTCCAGTAGCTTACTTTTCACTGTTCGCCCTGGTTCCCTGGCGAAAACAACGGGGGTCTTGTTTAACCAGGCGACGCCCCCATCCGGCATGAAATTTTGTCATGTTGTACCATCATTTTGTATTTTGGTTTAAGCCAATAAGAATGCAATTTGGTCGGCTAAATCCCAAATTGCCAGCCACCCATCTTCATTTGTTCAGTATCCAGGTAGATACCCAAGAGGGTGCACCACGAGAAGGTGATGATTGGACATTAGGTCAGAAGCATTGGTCGGTTCTCCGCATTCCTTTAAAGGTGATGTGGAGGTCTCCTCTCAGTTATATAGCTTTGACCCGTAAGCACCCCACCTTTTCCCATTATTTTTGAAATATTTTAGCATGAAGTAAAAATTTGGTCTCCTAAAATTTCTGTTGGTTCAGAATTTTGTCTTAGCTTCTGAAGTATGTTTATAAAAATCTTGCTTGAAACACTGAATAGGGAAATTCCTCTGTAAGTCTTGCATTTCATTTATTTCTCCTTTTTATACATAGATACTGTAATATCGGCATTGTGAAAGCAAATAATCCAATTTGCTTTCTGATTGTGAGACTGTTTTTAAATATTACAAATTTATATTCAGTTAAGTTTCAAAAGAATCTTGGTCTTTCTTTCAACTTTAGCTTGAAATTGAAAAGACCAAAAAGGATGCTCATTTCATGATACAATCATATTAAAAATCAGAATATTAGAAAAGAATTACATTGTTAGCATTCAGAAATGTGTTACCAAAACAAATCTCAGGTGGTATTTGGCTTAAACAGAATGCAAGAGGAAAGGTTAGCAAAACAAGTGTTCTTTGCCTGGATGGCAGGATAAAGACACAGAAGAAGACTAGGTTCTAGGTGGATTGATACAGTAATAAGCATCTTAGAAGACAGAAATATAAAATCTGATAATGTTGGAGTCTTGAGATAACAGATTAAATTGAAGGAAAATTGTCAAAAGACAGTTGGTAATGATGTAAATTTTTCATGTCATACTACTATAATATCCTGTGCATTCCCATGAGGGTGCATATCAGGAATTTCATGAAGATGATGGTAAATAACATAATATTATATATTGTAACATAATGTTACAATGGAATAAGAAACTCACAATTTTTGCAGTGATGAACACAGATGAAGAAATTTGACATTGAGCTTATTACATGATAGTGTGTCTTTTTTATATTTATCCGAAGTAAGCAATTGTATAAATTTTTGATTGTAATAAAGGCAATGTAGGAATCATAATCATTACATGTTGTGCTCTGTTGGTCTATATCAGTTAATAAAATTATTAATGTTTAGTTATCTACACATAAATAATTATCTTTTTCAGGGCCATGCTGTGGGACTTGTTAAAAATTTAGCTTTAATGGCATATATATCTGTTGGTTCTCAACCTTCTCCTATCTTGGAATTTTTAGAAGAATGGAGTATGGAAAATTTAGAGGAAATTGCACCATCAGCAATTGCAGAGTATGTTGAGCTGCATATATATATTATACAGTACTAATCAAATTGACATTTAAAAAAAATAAAAAGAACCTGTTTGTATGTAGTACTTGGGTAACAGAAACTGATATTAAATAATGCATTTGCTATATCATAATGATATGGTTACCTAAACCAGATCTAATAATTTGCTAATAATGTCTAAATAATTTCATATTAGTTGTAGATGATTTTCATCCTCTACAGCCTGTTTAGTGGTACTTGCAAAAAAGTACCAGTAAGCTGGGTCTTCATTGTTTATTCATTAGCCCATGCAGAGTACTAATGTGTTATAGATATACTGCCTTTTGTAGATGGGACAAAAAAAAAAGTCTGAAATATGTTGCTTGTTCTGTAGGTTCACTAATGATAATGTAATTGATATTTTGTTTTTCTATTTTCATATATTCATTGCTAATGGATAAGCAATCAACACCCAGCTTACTGGTACTTTTTGCAAGTACCACTAAACAGGCTGTAGAGAATGAAAATCATCTACAACTAATATGAAATTATTTAGACATTATTAGCAAATTTTGAATTCTGCTGCCATCTTTTTTGACTGATTTGCATATAAAAATGGTTTCAAGGTATATATTTTGATTGTCATAAAAAATATTATATTACTGTCCCACCCAGTATTTTAACTTGGTGTTTACGAACTTGGGCTACATATATATATATATATATATATATATATATATATATATATATATAAACTTAATATACTCACTGTAGCAAACACCACCATAAAATATTCAACAAAACCATGAACCAGCCTTATTTGTGCAGTTCGGTGTGCTAAAAGATATTCACTGCTCACTGTCAGCTATAATAAACTACTTCTGTCTTCCTCTTTGATTTTGCTGTATTGAGAATTGATTGCATCGCAGTCTTTGTTGATGTATAGGTAGGCTCATAAAGTTTCCTCTATTGCTGCTACATCTAATGCACAGGAATCGGAAATTGTAGGACATTGTATGAATAGAAGTTAAAAATAGCTATATTAAAAGAGAAAGCTGTGTGTTTTGGTTCTTTGAAACCAAATTCCAAGTGTCGAAAAATTTCCAAATAAGTTTTCATTCCAGTATAGGTATCAGGATTGCATCAAAGATTTTTAGACCCTGAAAAGTTTTTGATTAGAAAAGAAGCATCCAGCCATGTATGACTGGATGCTTCACATCACTTGGCCTTAGTATGTATCCCATAATGCAAAGCACTCCCCCTCCCCTTTGGACGTGTAAAATGCTCTGCATAATGGCAAGAGCCACTACCCAGACTAGTTTCGACCTTTATTGAGGTCTCATCAGTGGAAGCCAGACCCGGGAGAGATACCAAGGTTGAAGTAATGCAGAAGTCATATATGTATCTCATATACGAGTAGCCAAAAGGTCGAGCACCTTTCAAATTTGCACATGGTTCAAATATCGCCAAGGCCTTGGATGTTTGTGATTCTCCTACCAACCAGTTACCATATGCACTGCTGTGACTTATGTCCTGGCACAGTATGACCTTTGTTGTCTTTGCACCATAAAGAATCAAATAAAAAAAATCTCATAAAAGTATATGATAAGATATTAAGAGAAAATGGTTAGGATTTGTAGATATCTATAGATCTCTGCAACTCGGTGTTCAATCATGAACTAAATTTGGCATATAGTTTTCAAATTTTAAAGGTCTGAAAATTTCATGGCTGTCAAACCACAATTGAAGTGAAGATTAGTTGTTGGTGTTTGTGTGTGTGTGTGTGGGGGGGGGAATCTATTTACTAAGACACCTTCCAAGACATCAGTTAACAAACTTTGAATGTGACTTTACTACAATGCTTAAGGTATCTTGAAAATTTCTTCACAATTAGATTAATATGGAGGTTTATAATCATTATGGTGGAAGACTCCCTACTGTATAGATATCTTTAAAGGCTGTCTATCTCTTCTGACTATTCAAAAGTGGAGTTGGACCCCCCCCCCTTGCAAATGAGGTATATTTGCAGTGGGGGGGGTCCCCATTAAGTGTTACTTTTCTCCAAAAACTGGAGACTAAAAGCTTAATACATACTGGAGAGTGTATTGTTCTTTCAATTTAACTGGTTTATACTTTCATCTAAAAAAAATTGCTCCTAAAACACTTCATTTGTAAAAAAAAAGTTTGTCAAATATGAGGTACAGAATAGAGGTTTGGCAATTTAAAAGTGGATGACATTATTTGAATTTTTTCATAAATGTAATTTTTATCTGAAATTCTAGCAACACTGTTAATAAAAATGTCATCAAAATACTGAATATTTGGTTAGCAATCCAGCTAAAGCACCAAATATTCTGCTGAAGCATGGTGAATTTTACACAGAAAAAAAGGTTTTGAACAACAAAAAAAAAAAACTCTTTGAAAATAGATATTGTAAAATATAATTTTTTTTTGTTTTGTGTGCTATATACCCCCCCCCCCATGTCTAATAAGAAGGACCTCAATTGCACCATACAACCCCATTTCTAATAAGAAGGACCTCTATTGCACCATTCACCCCCATGTCTAATAAGAAGGACCTCTATTGCACCACTGCTTTGCTATAGTGTAATATCTGTTCATCCACGAATGGCTTCTAAAAATAAATATAAACATTTTTTTCTTTAAAAAAATGTACATGAGAATACTTTGCCTAACATAATAACCACATTAAATGCGAAAATAAAATTCTACTACTATCCTGAAATGTGATAAACTAGTCCCCTTAATTTTACAGGGAACATTTATTAAAAGAAAAAAATACAGCATAAAAATGAGAAGAAAAGAAAAAAACTTGCTCTTGTTTCCTCCTCCTCATCAAATTCCTGATATATATGCTCAGTGGAATATGTACAAGATATGATAGTAGTACTACATGAAAACTTTACAGCATTACTAACTTCCTATCGACAATTTTCCTCCAAATTAACCTGTTGTCTTCAACATTCCAGTATTATCAGATCTTATATTTCAGTCTTCTAAGGCACTGTTTTATTTCCTTAAAGTAGCAAAATAAAAATTAACAGAACTTTGATTTTAAGTTGTCAAATGCAGAAAATAATCATAGATTTAACAATCAAAAATTCTTTCACTATGTATGCTGGTGCTGAAAGAAATTTTCTTGCTATCCCACTCAAAATGGGCAACATAATTTTTTCATTCTTGCCACCGCAGTAATGAATCGTTAATTCTTTTTAACAGTGGTTTATTAAAATTTGTAATCATCTCATTAATATTTTTCTGTGATTGATTCTGCTTTCGACTTGATGGTAATACAGCAGTAGAAAATGTGGTAGCAGGAAGATGCTTGTCCTAATTTACTCATATTTTTCTGTTCTTTGTGTTTTCTGATGATCTCACCTTTTTGATAATGGAATTTTTATTTCATCACTTGAGAAATCATATTTTCATATTCCATCATATTTCTGAATCACATTCAGATTTCTCATTAATTAGAATGCTTTAAAAGATGGACATCTATTCTACCACTGGGAATGTGACAGAAACTCAACAGGTGGTGTAGGATTCCTAATAAATAAAACAATCAAGCACAATGTCCTGTTTGTAAATAAAATAACATCAAGAATAGCTGAACTGAGTCACTTCATAAATAAAAGATACCAACTGAAAATTATACAAATATATGTCCTAACATATGGAGGAGAAACATGGAATTTAACAGAAGCCCTAAACAAAAAGCTGAGAACAACACAACATCGCATGGAAAGAAGTATGCTAAAAATAACATTAAGAGATAGGAAGACAAATATCTGGATAAGATCTCAAACAGGTGTCATGGATATTGTAAAATACATTAAACAGGCTAAGTGGAGATGGGCTGGCCATATTGCCAGATGCAGTGATGGGAGATGGACTAGAAAAACAACAGAGTAGAGACCAGTGGATGCAGCAAGACAAAGAGGAAGACCTAGAAAAAGGTGGAGAGATGAACTGGAATAAATTGCAGGAGTGAGATGGATGGGAGAAGCAGAAAACCAAGTGATCTGGAAAATCATGTGGAAGACCTTCGTCCAGCAGTGGACAGAACCAGAAGGTTGAAGAAGAAGATGCTTTAAATAAAAATAATCAATTTTGTCTAACTTAAAAAATGCTTGCTGAAATCTTGGATCTAATATTGTAGAAATAATATAATTATTTTTTGAATAAAGTATCACATGTTCTGCTAATATCTTCACAAAGAAATTTTTTAATTGTTCCCACTCTGAAAAAAGTATTATCTTCATCTTTAGATAAATACATATTCAGAGTCTTAATAGTCAGAAGCATTTCTGAAGTTACAGTAACAGTTAAACTCATTGTTTTGGTAATTTCCTTGAAAAGCTCCAATAAATTTAGCAATGGTGGACATATTTAAATTGTTATCAACTGCATGGATATTTAATGTCCTTTTTTGTTTGTTGTTTTCATATTTTACATTTTGCAAATTTTGAATCTTTACATAAACTGTGAAAGTTCCAGTTATTGCTTGTTTCATTATTTGGCCAAAATGGTACTTTTTTTCAGTATTTTAAAACAGTTCAAAACCATAATATAAACAAATTTTAAGATTGTATAATAAAATAAAATAAAAACAGTCAATACCAAGCGAAGTATCTGTAGCAAATTCAATGAACCTTATATGATCACACAAGACAAGATAAGGGGAAATTTCCCCCTGTTTGTTGCCTTTCTTGTGATTCTTGCAACTTTTTCTGCTTTGGACAGACGAATACTGAATCTTTCTTTTGATTCAGCCAAAGCTGAATTGGCTGAATACCAGAACAAAACAAAACAAAATATTCAGCATATCCCTAATAGAAACCTTAAATATGAAATGTCTGAGGAGAGTGAGGAGAATGAACAAATGGCAGCATTGGTTAAAATCAAATCATATTAAAAGAAGATTATTAGAATGGAACTTGACATTATTACACATTCCAGAATGTGTGTATAGAGTTGACATGATGTAGTATGAGTACTTAAACAGAATTAGAGAATTTAGGTTAAAAAAACATGTCTGTTGTCCTTGCCTGTATGGTAGAAAAAGACCCAGAGGAAGATCCAGTATCTAGGTTGATTGATACTGTCAGTAGTGCTTTAGAAAACCCAAATAATGAACTTGATATTAATGGAGAACTAGCAAATAACAGTTTGCTTTGGGAAAAAAAATGTATATAGTAGATAGTATAATGTATTTGATATGATAGGATGTCCAGGATGATATGACTATGTATTTCATAGTCATATCATCCTGGACATCCTTAAGGATACATATAATGAAATGACAGTGATGAATCAAATAGGGGGATATTAATTCTGGTTCCTTACTTCAGATGATGTTTAATAAATCTATGTCTTCAAATTTAACTGAATTAAAAATTACTGTAATAAATTTAATATGAAAATGTGCAGTCAAAAGATTAAGCTATGAAAATAAGCTGTAAAACACTGATTTCGAAACTGCAGTTAGTTCCTTGATTTATGATGTATAAGACTTAGGACCACTTGCACTTGCAACAGCCATCCCACAAATACAACTTCACTCTTATGGACTAGGGCGGTGTTTCTCAACCTGTGGTCCACGGACCACAGGTAGTCTGCAGGTAGACTTAAATTAATTAAATAAATATATATTTTTTAGTTATCCAAACAAAACAAACTAAAATTGAATAAGTAAGTAAAAATTATTGAAAAAAAAAAAAAACTTTGTGGTCCGTAGAATTGTTTTAGGCATTTTACTGGTCCTTGGGCTTAGAAAGGTTGAGAAACGCTGGACTAAGGTATTATTGCTGTCTTCAAGGCATATTGTTTAAGAAATACTTTCTCAGGTTTATTACTGATACCGAGAGTGAGCAACCCTCAGAGATGTTTGGAAAGAATATAATAATCTTGCCTTGCACAAAGAATGTAAATGCAGCATAGAATGAGATGATGGCAGCGTGTATGAATGAAGTTTGGAAGAAGCTACTGAACTTGTATATTCATAAATTCAAAGGATTTGACAAAGATAGTACTACCAGCTAAAAAGTTGGAAGTTGACAGTAAAGATGTATAACAGTTGGTGAAAGCTGTGGAAGAACCCTCAGATGAAGACCTTTAGAACTAGAAACGCAGAAAGTTGCAGAAGAAGAAAAAGGGAGAAAGCAGAACAAGAAGAGAAAACCAAGCTTCCTCCCATTCCTAAAAAAAAAAGTTTACAGTAAAAAAAAATGACAGACATTTGCCTGTTAATAAGGCAATTTGGTTGTTTGAAGAAATAGAACTCAACATAGAGAGATTTAGAAAAGTAGTCAATGATGTGAGTTACAGTTAATTGCTATAAAGAAATGTATGCAGAAAAGAAAAGGACAAAAAAGAGAAATTAGTCAAAACACTAAACTAGCTGTATAAAAGACAGTGTTCAAACAAATTTTATCTTATGAATCTGAACACTGGGTTAGAAGTTAAAAGACTTGATCAAAGACTGAAGACTATACATAAGAGAGTTCTGAGAAAGGTTAGTGGAGTGAACAGATGGCATCAATGGCAGTATCATGAGGATGCAGGAAGGAACTTTGGCATTGTTAGCATTCAGAAATGTGTTAGCAGAGCTAATCTCAGGTAACATAGTCACTTAAACAGAATGGTAGAGGAAAGATTAGCAAAACAAGTGCTCTTTGCCAGTTGGCAGGAAAAAGACCCAGAGGAGGACCAAGATCTAAGTCAATTGATACAGTAAAGAGTGCCTTAGATGACAAGTATAAGATCTGATAATATTGGAGATAACAGATTAATTTGGAGTAATATTGTTGATCTGAAGTTAGTAATGATGTAACTTTTTAGTACTATCATAACATCTGTACACTCCTTCAGGGTACATATCAGGAATTTGATAATGAATAAAGGGCAAACTGTCAGACTAAATTGGATGTAATGTGCAAACTTTTAAAGAAGTCCACTCCTGTTCTCATTTCACCCCAGAAAGATCAGCCTGAACCATCTACAGGGTGTCCCAAAATTCATGCAAGATTTAAATTTAGCGCCATTTGTGCAGTAAAGTGTTGCCAATGAGAAAAAAAAGACGGCGTGAGAGCGGACAGTTCAGGGTTATTAAAAATGACCACACACAGTGAAGAGAGTTCGTTGAATGGATTATGGAACAACAACAAGTGGATGCTTATTTTTCGAACAAAATCATCTTCAGCGATGAGGCTCATTTTAATCTTGATGGCTTCGTTAATCGACAAAATTGTCGCATTTGGGGTTCAGAAAATCCACGAGTGATTGTTGAGAAATAAATGCGTCCACAGCGTGTCACTGTTTGGTGCGGATTTTGGGCTGGAGGCATCATCGGTCCATTCTTCTTCGAAAATGCGGTTGGTAAGGCAATAACAGTTAATGGTGCTCGTTATTGCGACATGATAATCCAGTTTTTTGTGCCTAAATTGCAAGATATGGATGTGGACGACATGTGATTTCAACAAGATGGTGCCACATGCCATACAGCCCGAGAAACAATTCAATTACTGCACGAATCATTTCCTGGTCATGTAATTTCCCGTTTTGGTGATCAGAATTGGCCGCCCAGCTCATGTGACTTAACGCCGTTGGACCTTTTTCTTTGGGGTTTTTTGAAGTCTAAGATTTATGCCAACAAGCCCACGACCACCCATGCCTTGAAGGTGGAAATTGAGCGCTGTATCAACGAAATTCAGCCACATTTATGCAAAACGGTCATGGAAAATTTCGACAAAAGAATGAGTATGTACCAGCAAAGCCGTGGAGGCTATTTACCTGATATGCTATTCCATGCATAACCCTATACTGTATACTTTATGAATCAATAAGAAATTACAATTTTTAATTAAAAACCTGTGTTGTCTATCAAAATTACTTCTTGCGTGAATTTTGGGACACCCTGTATAACCTTCCTCGGAATGCTTTGCTTCAATTCCAGAATTTTGAAGAATAAAATTTGTTGATGATGATCTAGCCTTTCCTCCATTGAATCATCCAATTAATAAACAACAGCTTTGAAGAATTGCTCCATGTGTTTCCAGCTAATTATATTAATGATAAGTGCATTGATGATGTTTTACTCAATTAAAAAAGTAACAAAACAGGTCTATACATTTCAGCATTCAGGCATGTTACTTGTTAACATATAACATCTAGCTTGCAGATATGTCCAAAAAGGTCGAGTTTTCATCTACTTATTTTCTGCATTAGATTGATTTACTTTCTGTAGGGTTCTTCATTTGATATTCTTTGCACCATCCAATTCATAGAACTTTTTACACTGTGTTCTTTCAAATGCCAATACTCTCCTTATAGGGTCTTTAGAATATTACTAATGTTTTACATCCATAGAAAGTATTTGCATGTGTGAATATGTATATTTCCAGTACTTTCAGCTTTGTTTTAAGGGTCATTACTCTTTCCCATATCTTATCTATTGCTAACTTTCACTTTTGTTTTTTTTGAATTCTTATCCCCTTTTTTTTACAGTCTAAATCATGCATCATGTTTCTTTCTCTAAATACATGAAGTTACTAATGTCTTTCTGCTGATCTTTATTTGCCTGTTCATCTGTTATCTGTTCCCAAATATCATGATTTTAGTTTTTTCAACATTCCTTATTTGCCTGTCTTTTTATTCTTCATTTAACTTCACTACTGTTCTTCTTAGTTAGTTCCATCTTCTTTATTAATGACTGTCATCCAAAAATCTTAGGTGTTGTTGATCACATAGAAATAATGGATATTAAATTATGGATATTATTTCTGGGAAAACTCCCATGTTACTCCTCTTAACAAACTATTATATTTACGGCTATTTTGCCTGCTTCTGTTTAAGAGTGCCCCTGTTTAAATGTCATTGGCTTTTTACTCACGGATTCTTAGGGCATTGTAGATGTATATTTACCAATAAATATATGTAGCATAAAGGAAGAGAAATTTACACATTTTTTTCTTGGTGTTGTGGCTTTTCTTCTTTCTGCGATGTGCAAACTGCTGCAGTTAGGGTGTTTTGGAAGGACGTATGTGTGTGGGATGGGGGGGGGAGGTTTAGGCAATGTGGGAGAAAAACGCTCCGTCCATCCCTAATAATATAATATATATGTGTATATATATATACATATATATTATGTATATATATATATATATATATATATATATAAAATGAAAAAAACCAGGTTTTTTCATTTTCTATTTAATTCTCCCACATTGCCTAAACCTCCCCCCCCCCACATACACACTTCCTTCCAAAACATCCTAACTGCGGTAGTTTGCACATTGCAGAAAGAAGAAAAAGCCACAACACCCAGAAAAAGGTATGTGTAAATTTCTCTTCCTTCATGCTACATATATTTATTGGTAAATATACATCTACAATGCCCTAAGAATCTGTGAGTAAAAAGCCAATGACATTTAAACAGGGGCACTCCTAAACAGAAGCAAGCAAAATAGCTGTAAATATAATAATGGATATTAAAGATCCAATAGTATTTCAAAGCCAAATGTTTGAAAGTATGAAAGTTTCATAAATGTGACTAGAGAGTTTACGAGAACATTCTCGGCATCAGAGTTGCCTTAGCTTGCACTACTTAAAAGAACATGACTGTTGCCGAAGCATCCATATATTTGCTTTTTATTAGTGCATTTGATAAGGTTTCACTGGCCTGACAGCTATTTCAAACCGGATGGTTCTCCTCAGAGGTCAGGCAGAAACCTGAGAGCAAAAACTCCCATTCACTGCTAGAGAAATCCAGTGAGAGTTCACTTACAAAAAATACACTTCTCTGCCATTGGATTTTTCTAGCATTGAATGGGAGTTTTTGCTCTCTTAAGGTTTCTGCCTGGTCTCTGAGGAGAACCGTCTGGTTCAAAACAGTTGTCAGGCCAGTGAAACCTTATCAAATGCTCTAATAAAAAGCAAATATACGGATGCTTCGGCAGCAGTCATGTTCTTGTAAGTAGTGCAAGCTGTCTGGTCAAATTTATGAAATTTTATGGTTTCTATAAACATTTGGCTTTTAATTAATGTTGGATCTTTAATATCCAATATTTCTTATGTAATTTATGTCACAAATGAAGCCAAATCGCTCTTTCTTTATTAATCACTTAGGTTTTTATTCTGATGCCTTAAACCGAAATTTTCTTATGATTGTTCTATAATTTTTGCAGTCTGTTCTACTTCCATTTTTATATGAATAGACTATAAAACTGATTTTGGTGCTTTATGAGATTGAAATGAAAGAGCTGATCATATTAAGGTATGAAACAAAATTAGCTAGTATAATAAATGTTTAGAAATAAATTAAGAAATATTAAGTGTTTTGAATTATCTTTATATCTATTATACTTTCTTGAAGGTATGTACTAGAAAATAAGGATATTTTCTGCAAAATCATTTATGCAGCTAAATACTAGAAATTGCCTTCTAGGGGCACTTAGCATTTCCTTGGAAGTATGGTCAAATATAATCAGATTACTCATAAAATCTATATATGAAATATCTGGATAAAAAATATATTCGTAAGAGTTATTGTTTATTTTTTTGAAGGGCTACAAAAATTTTTGTAAATGGCTGTTGGGTTGGAATTCACAGAGATCCAGATCAGTTGATGAATACATTGCGCAAACTAAGACGCCAGATGGATATCATTGTGTCTGAGGTATGTTTATTTATCGTATGGCATGTACACATGGTTAAAGGACAATAAGATAAAATACACGTTTATTTATATTATCATATATGGTATGTTATTTATATTCATATGTATTTTATCTTATTGTCCTTTAACCATGTGTACATGCCTTATCAAATTTATGTCACAAATGAAGCTATATGGCTCTTTCTTTATTAATCACTTAGGTTTTTATTCTGATGTTTATATCAGAATTAAAACTACATTCAGAATTTAAGAACTACATTCAAGAACTATCGTATCTAGACAGAGCAGACAGATGATTAATCATATTTTAATATTTAGGTTTTTAATCCAATTGATTGCCTCTGGGGGATAGGTCAAAGATACCCTTAAAGTCACCTGGATATGCTGTCAGTTCACATTCCTGTACTATATGGCAAATGGTTTGGGTCTCGGCTCCACAAGGACAGTGGGGATTTGGTATCTTACCCCACTTTTGAAAGTAAGCCTACACATACACCATGGCCTGTACGAATGCTGTTAGCCATCGTCCATATTCCTGGGCAGGTCAAATCCAGATGGTTTTTGGAAGATGATTATGTAATTACGAACTTCAGGTGATACTGCTTGGGACCTCAGTACATCCCACTTACTCACCATACTGTCATTCTGGCTAAGAAGATTATGGGTGGTTTTTATGGCTGGTCTTCTGGATTTTAGTCTATTGGATAAAGCATCTGGAATAAATTCATGTATTGGGAGGTCATTGCAGTTCCAGAGGAGCAATATGGCTCAAAGTGGAGAGCCATTGTAAGGGAGTACTCCTAATGCAACCCATTATTAAATGCAGAGTGGAGGTAAGTTGAGCATCTAGTTTATTGACATGGTAACTATTGAGCCAGACAGGAGCACCATACTCTGCTGCACTGTAAACTAGATCCATGGTGGTGCACTGCAGAGTTGTGGCACTTGAGTCCCATATAATACCACAAAACTTCTGAACTATGTTATTTCTGGTGCAAACTTTAGTAGCGATATTAATCATATGCGTTTATGTGACAGAGTTCTATCCAGAGTTATTCCCAGATGTTTAGGTGTCAGATTAAACGAAATTAATGTTCCATTAGCATATATCTCTGATTTTTAGATCGCCAAAGCTAGATCATCTACATAAGCAAACTTCCTGCTAGCTGTTTCAGAAATATCTGCGATGTAAAGGCTAAAGAGCAGTGATGCGAGCACCGAGTCCTTAGGTAATCTATTCTTAAACAGTCTCTGTTTACTGATGCTTCCTCCGGTGACTATCCTGAAATATCAATCACAGTAATTTGTTTAGGAGATGACCCAATATTTTACATGGTATGACCTTAAGAAATTTATATATGTATGCCTCCCTCCAAACAGTATTGTAAGCTGCTGTTAAGTCAATAAAGATGCCTGCAGTAGTCTTCAAGCATCTTTGAAATCCTGCTTCAATGTAGGTTGTTAAGCTGAGAACTTGATCTGTGCAGCTTCGATCTCTTCTGAACCCTGCTTGTTCTATTGGAAGATGTTCCAAAATTTCTCACTGATCCTATTCAATATTAGTTTTTCCAACAATTTGTAGGTTGCACTTAAAAGAGGTATGGGACGATAGCTTTCAGTTCTTTCTGCTGGTTTTAACACAGCTATGATTTTTATCCTTTTAAATTCTTTAGGAACGCAGCCACTTTCAAGTATATCATTAAAGAACTTAGTCAGCCACAATCTTGCATAAGGTCCACAGTGTATCAGGAATTCATTATGAATATTGTCAAATCCAGGAGCCTTCCCCATTTTGATATTTTGAAACCCTGAGGATATTTCCTCACGGGGAAAAAGGCAAAGAAAATTGTTGATTCTTTTGAGTTAGACTTCATAGCCTTTAGTTCGCATTTTACCTCTTGAGATATGTTAATCAGTGTTTATTAAAACCATCTCAAACCATGTTATTTCATATTTGTTCTTTCATTTTTTTTATATATTTTTCTAATATATTATTTTAAAATATATAGGTGTCAATGGTAAGAGATATTAGGGATCGTGAGATTCGTATATATACAGATGCAGGAAGAATATGTCGACCATTGCTTATTGTAGAAAATCAGAAGTTGCTCCTAAAAAAAAGGCATATTGATCGATTAAAAGAAAGAGAATATAACAATTATAGGTATGTTGCAAATTATTTGACATTTTTAGTATTCCTGTTTTCACAATCAAAACTGTTCATGGTGTTATCTTATTGTTAAATATTGATATAAAATTGGTAAATATTTAGTTTTAGATTTTTTAAAATTATTAAGCATTTCTATTATTTTTTTAATCATATTTGAATTTACAGAATTTACAGAAATTTACAGAAGAAAACAATGTGATTATTGATTAAAACTTTTTTTAGTATCAGTATTACTTCTGGAGCTCTTTGAAGTCTGAAGAATCATTGCAGGAAATCAAACACATTCAGACCACAATGACTATCATACCTTGCCTTAAAGATGTTTAGGATTTTATTAATTTGAAAACTTCAAATACTTTTGCCAATTCTATCTAAGCTATAAGATAATAGTACATATTTATTAATACAATTATTTAAAATAATGGTTGCACACATTTAAGGAAATTAGAATTTATTAAATATCTTATATTTGTAAATATCCCGATTTCTCCCTGAATGAACATCATTCGGGGAGAAATCGGGACACATCATCATCATTGGCTCAATAGCCCTGTGTGGACCTTGGCCTTCTTCAGAAATTCCTGCCAGCTTTCCTTATTTAATGCCAAACTCCTCCAATTTTTGACTCCTAAAACCTTAATATCTTGCATCACTCTATCTTCCCATCTTAATTTAGGTCTTCCAATTTTTCTTTTCCCTTCCAGCTTAGCATTAAACATCTTAAGTATTCTATTACTATCTATGCATATAATGTGTCTAGCCCAATTTAATCTATTTATTTTTATATAATGTCTAGTTCATTAAATAATCTGTATAGTTCATGGTTATATCTTTCCTCCACACACCATTCTCCTGTACTGCTCCAAAATATATATCTGAGAACTCTTCTTTCAAACAGACCTAGCAATCTTTCATCTGCCATTGATAATACCTAGTTTTCAGAGACTTAAGTTAACACTGGTCTTACAAGTACTTTGTACATCATTATCTTTGTTTTTCTTGAGATCAGATGTGACTTTAGATGTTTCCTAAGACCACAGAAACATCTATTTGCTGATAGAATAAGTCTGAATCTCAGTACTGATATCATTTTTACAATTAACTTCTGATCCCAAATCTATTAAACTATGTACAATTTCAGATTTATAGGAACCAATTTCAATTTGAGAAGGATTATTATCACAAATCTTTCTAGTTACTTGCATATACTTTGTTTTTTCTTGGTTAATCTGCAAATTCATCTTCTTTGCTGCCTTTTCTAAACTGAGGAAAGTTTCTTCCATTGCTTTTCGTGTCCTTATAATATCGATATCATCTGCATATGCCATAATTTGTACTGATTTATAGAAAATAGTTCCCCTTGTATTAAAGCCATCATCTCTGAAAATCTTTTCAGGTGCTGTATTAAACAGTAAGCAAGCTAAGCCATCCCCTTGTTGAACACTAATTTTTATATATATTGGATCAGACAGCATATTCTGAATTTTGATCTGACAACGAGTATTTCTCATTGTAGCTTTAACTAAAGCAATAAGTTTTCTTGGAATCTGTAGTTCCTCCATTGCAATGAATAAGTTAAATCTATCTATGCTATTATATGCAGCTCTAAAATCTATGAAAAGGTGATGTGTTTCAATTCCAAATTCATTACATTTTTCAAGTAATTGGCATATATTAAAAATCTGATCATTTGTAGATTTTCCTTCATGGAATCCACACTGATAATCAACAATAGCATTTTCTACATAGGGATAAAGTCTCTTAAATAGAATTTGAGATGAGTCATACAGCATATGCATACTTCCACAAGTCTCGGTTGCAGCTGTACTAATAGGAAGAAACGCTATTAAAGTTCCAGGGAAACTGATATAGTTATATACAGGAATACCTCGATTATTGCGGCTTCAATTATCGCGATTCTCGATTTATTGCGGTTTATAATTTGATACCAAAATTCAAATTATTGCGCTCCAAATTCGAAGTATTGTGGCCACGAGATGTAGCCCACTACATATGCAACCAGTTCGAGTCGACACTCTCCAGGTATCGTTCTCTTGTAGCATTTTTATCCGATGGCGCCTTCTCACCACTTACCAGTAACTATCTGCCCTTGCCTGAAGTACATGTGGATATTTATTTCTCTTGTTATTTACCCCTACAATGAATGCTAAAAGAAATAGGGATGATTTCAAGTCTACAGCTATCAAGAAAAAACGTAGTGATCAGCTAAAAAGATAAGTTGCATATGATAAATAAGTATGAAACAGGCACAACCAAAGCCAAAATTCCAAGAGAGTACTGTCTAAATGAATCAACTGTTCGCCATATTTTAGACCACGCTGCAAACTATAGGCAACTAGGACAAAGTGCATTGACCTTGTCTGTGTTCCAAACTACGAGAAACACAAGCTGTCTTATGATTGAAATGGAAACGCTATTGTCAGTGTGAATAGAAGATTGTAACCAAAAGAGAATTCCTCTTAGCAAATGACTATAAAAACAAAAGCACATTGAATTTATTTGAAACTTTAAAAAGAAAACAATTAGAAAGCGAAAATGATTCGGCGTCAGTAGTGGAAGAAACTTTCTCTGGAAGTTCAGGGTAGTTTGATCGGTTCAAAAAGCGATCGAGCATTCATAGTGTTCGTGTACAAGGTGAAATTGCAAGCGCTGATGAAAAAGCAGCAGCTAGTTTTCCTGGTGAATTTCAAAAGATCATTGAAGAAGGAAATTATACCAATGATCAGATATTTAATGCTGACGAAACAGGCTTATTATGGAAAAAAATGCCCACTAAAACATTTTTAAAAAAAATGAAAAATCACAGCCTGGCTACAATGTTTCGAAGGAGCATATAACACTTTTACTATGTGGCAATGCTTCTGAAGATTACAAGATTAAGCCTCTCTTTATTTATCGTTCACAAAATCCTTACCCGCTTAGAAGTTTAGATAAAAATTTTCTCCCTGTTCATTGGAGAAAGGTACTGCAAGTCATTAAATCTTGATTTTAAAATCTTGTTGATATTAGATAATGCACCTAGTCATCCAACAGCACTGAATGATTGGTGCGAAAATGTAAAAGTTATTTATTTACAACCTAATACCACTTCCATCATCCAGCCAATGGATCAAGGTGTAATTGCATCCTTTAAGGCATATTACCTACGAAGAACTTTTTCACAAGCAATAGAAAAGACTACAGGAGATGAAGCTATGACTTTGACAGAATTCTGGAAGGTATTCAGTATCAAAAATTGCATTGAGAATGTCAAGGAAGCATGGAGTGAAGTAACGTCTAGCAACCTGAGAGCGGCATGGCAAAAGATTATTCCTCATTGTGCAAATGATTTTAAAGGATTTGAAAATGAAGTAACTTGTGTTATCAATGACATAACTGAGCTTGGCTTCGATCTAGGGCTAAAAGAAATTGAAAAAGGTGATGTTCAGGACCTGCTTCAGTCACATGATAAGGAGCTGGACGATGAAGACCTAATTAACCTCGAGAGAGAACATGCTTACGATGCTCAAATCGATGATAATGACAAACAAATTGACTTGACACCGAAGGAATTCACCCTCAAAGAAATGGACGAAATGTTTAGAATTGCTGAAAATTTTAAAGAAAAAATCTTGAACGCGGATCCTAATCTTGAGTGATCACTGAAAGTTCGTCGGGAAATTGAAAATTCCATCCGTTGCTACTGAGTTTTATACGAAGAAAAAAAGAAAGAAAAAATTCCACCAGATAACTCTACACCAATTTTTATCCAAGAAAGAATAATTGTATGTACTGTATGTACTTCTTATATATAAATAAAGATTAAAGAATAATCTTGTTTTTCTTAAGAACCGTCATTTTTTACTTAACATGTTTAACACATTTCTTTTTTACTTGCTATATAAAATTTAATTAATAGATTTGAAAAATCCTTGGTATTGATCACCCATTTTACACGCATTATTTATCCTGATTATTGCGGTATTTTTCGTGGCAACAATAACCGCGGTAATAGAGGTATTCCTGTAATTAAAAAATCATCATCATCATCGTCATCATCAAATTCCTGCCATGTACCCTCAAGGGGTGTACAGGATATGACAGTACTACATGAAAAAATTACATCATTACTAACTTCCTATCTACAATTTTCCTCCAAATCAGTCGGTTACTTGTCAAGACTCCAACATTATCAGATCTTATATTTCTATTGTCTAAGGAACTTTGTACGGTATCAATCCACCTATATCTTGGTTTTCCTCTGGGTCGTTTTCCTGCCAACCTGGCAGAGAACACTTGTTTTGCTAATCTTTCCTCTCCCATTCTATTTAAGCGACCATACCACCTGAGATTAGCTCTGCTAATGCATTCCTGGATGCTGACAATGTCAAGTTCTTTCCTAATATCCTCATTTTTAATATGATATTGCCATTGATGCCATCTGTTCACGCCTCTAATCTTTCTCAGGACTCTCATATCTGCGGTCTCTAGTCTTTGGTCAAGTGTTTTACTTCTGGCACAGCTCTCAGATCCATAAGTTAAAACTGGTTTGAACACTGTCTTGTATACAGCTAATTTAGTGTTCTGACTAATTTCTCTCTTATTCCATATGAATTTATTCAATTGACTTCCCACCATACCAGCTTTGCTGATTCTGTTGTCTATTTCCATATTTAATTTACCATCTTCACTAAAAATCATGCCTAAGTAGCTGAAATGTTTTACTTGTTCCACAGGTTCTCCATTCACAACACAGTTGACATTTTCAATGATTCTGCCTATTTTCATTGTCTTTGTCTTTTTATTGCTGACCTTCATACCATATCTATTAAAAAGTAATTAAAAATTATAAACAATTAATGATTAAAAATTATAAACAATAAAAAATTAATTGTTAATAATTGTTATTAATTAACAATCTATAACAATTATTAATTGTTAATTAATAAACAATTAATAAATAAACAGATAGTATTCCTAGAGATAGGCATACTGTCTGTTTGATTAAGATTAGGATGGTGGTGTAGGGCTTCACACAATTCAAGAAATGTGCAATCAGATTTAAACCTATTTGTAGTGCAACACCTTTAATTTCAGTGAACTCTCTGTTTAGTATCATTGGCATGAGAAGCAAAGCCTGAACCTTCTGATTCTAGAAATCTTGGATGTTCTTGGATTCTAATCTGAGCAGAATACCAGTCTGTCCAAAGTAACAAAAATGACAAGAACGTGGTATTTGATAAACAATAGGCAAGGACAGAGGTGATAATTTATTCTTAAATAGGTGGTAAGAAAGAATATAATTTCCAGACTAGTTTGAAGGTGGCATACAGATTATATTTGCTGAGAGTCCTTGCTATTTGTTTAGAAGTTCCTTTAAGGTAGGGTATACAGATCCTTTTAACATCAAATTGCAGTCTGGCAGAGAAATGATAATCAGTCATTTTCTGTATTGTAGTTTTGTTATATTCATTAAGTGAGAGGATGAGTTTTATTTTATTTAATTCTTCTAATAAAAGTACAAATTGTGCATGCTTGGTGCACGAGGCTTTTGTTAATATCTGTTTTTTGTGAAGGATGGCAATGTGTCGCTGTGTAGATATATCTGCCTGTAAAAGTGGCTTCTTGTAAATGGAAATTTCAGTAGCAGAGTTACAATGTATTAGGGTATCCAGAAAGGGAAGACTGTTGTTAGATTTATGCACAATAATGAGCTTAATATGAGTGTATAAGGAGTTAATTTTGCCCAAAAGCTGAATTAGTTCTGTTTTTCTGTTTAAGAATTTTAAATAATTGTATTATGTCTAGCACTACCATGCACTTTCCTATTTAAATGCCTAATAAATATATTTATTAATGTCAGTTATAATAATTTTCAAATTTACATTTTACAAATTTCTAAGGGGGAGGGGATTTAAGAGGGTAGAGAAATGAGGTGTTTTGTTTGAATCGTTGCCTGAACGAATAGCATACCAATGCTCCAGTCACTGGGCCATGGTTTTTTTAACCCCCCCCCCCCCACAGTGGTGGGATGAAAGTTTGTCTTTAGGTAGTGAATGATTTTTGTTGGCCAGAGTGAGACTTGCATTCTGCTAATTAGAGGCATGAAGTACTTCAAAAAGTACTATGTTTGGTCTCCAGAGCAAGACTTCTGGATTAGCACTATAGATTAGCTATGGATAATAATGTACTGCTATAGTGCTACTATAAGCTTACAGCCTTTCATGGATGGAATTCACATCAAAAGAAATTAGGTTTTTTTTCCCTTCTCCCATACCCAATAATATTCTTTGATAACAATCCAAATGATATTTTGACAATATGGTACAGTTGTAAAAGCTGAACATATCTAATGAAATTATGAGTTTGATTGCATTTCTGCAAATGGTCTAGATGAAATAACTTGACAAATTTTAATGGAGATTAAAATACCACATTTCACAAACATGTTCACTTTCAAGGAGAATAGAAGTTGTATTGCAGGATAGTGAAAAGAGCTCATTTGAAGCTATTTGGTGTGAGATTGAGACTAACGGAACAAAATGTACAGTTGGGTACTGCTGTAGACCTGGTGATGGAATAGATGATGGAGATAGTATGCATAGGCAAATTGATGAAATGAGTGCAAGGAGGGTAATTATTATGGGGGATTTCAACTATGGTAACATTGACTGGAAGGAGAAGAGGACACATGTGAGGAAGGAACTGGATTTTATCCAATTACTGAGGGATAACTATCTGAGATAGCATGTAATGGAAAATACTAGGGGTTCGAGAGTGCTTGACCTACTAATAGCATCTGAGAATTTGACTGTAATGAATATGACCATGTTGCCTATTGGCGAGAGTGATCATAGGGTCTTGACCTGGGAGTTGGCTAAATGTGTGAAATTTCCGATTAAGACAGGGTACATGTGGAATTACCGTGCTGGCAAGTATGACAAGCTTAGGAGATTGCTTGGTTCAGTGCCATGGCATGTAAAACTGCAAGGGCTGGATGTTGATAGGGCATGGAATGTGGTCAAGGAGCATTTGCAGGAGGTTATGGCTAACTGTATACCTAGAATCCGAATAGTAAAACAAGTAGGGGTGAAATGGATGAATAACACCATTAAGCTTGAGCTGCAAAAAAAGAAACAACTGTGGAGGGAATTTAAAGAAAGGGGTGACCTGCAGGCACACGAATGGTATAAAGTGCAGGCCAGAAAGGTAACGAGTGTGGTAAAAAAAAGCAAAAGCGGATTATGAAAGGAAACTAGCTTTGCAAGCAAAACAGAATCCCAAACAGTTCCTTCAATATGCTGCAAGCAAGAAAAAAACTGTACATGGCAAAATGATTTTAAGGAATGACGATAGTAGGGAGGTCACTGAATCAGTCGATATAGTGGAGTTACTGAGCGCGCACTTTGCAAAAGCATATCATCCAGGTGGTGACATTGAAAAAATGAAGGAACCATTAGTTTATACGGGAATAGTGATGAATGAAGTGGAGGTGACTAGTCTATTACAGAACCTTAATGTGAACACATCTGTGGGATTGGATGGTATACCGGCACAGGTCTTGCGTGAAGTGGCTAAGGAATTATCAGTGCCCTTGACCATGTTGTTTAATCTGAGTCTCAGGACTGGTTTAGTCCCGAAGGTGTGGAAAGAGGGGAAAATAGTTTCACTGCATAAAGGAGGATCCAAGACTGCGGTTGCCAATTACCGACCGATCAGCATATCAGGAGTCGTTGTGAAGGTCTTGGAGAAAGTAGTCAAGGGAAAAATACAGGAATGGATTGATCAAAATGAGATACTGTACAGGGGACAGCATGGCTTTGTGAAGGATAGATCATGCTTCAGTAACATGCTCAAGTTTTATAACAAGGTGACGGCTGAACTGGATAAGGGAAATGGGTTTACGGTGATACTGCTGGACCTGGCAAAGGCGTTTGACAGGATACCACATGGAATACTAATCCGTAAACTACAACATATGGGAATGGATATAGGGTTGGTGAGATGGATAGGTGGTTGGTTGATGGAGAGATATCAAAGAGTAGTTTATTCAGGAGTAGAGTCCAAAAGACAGCCTGTGACTAGTGGTGTGCCGCAGGGTTCTGTTCTTGGACCACTGCTGTTTAATCTGTTCATTAACGATATCGGGAAGGATCTAAGTGGAACAATTCATTTGTTCGCTGATGATGCAAAGTTGAGTAGGGCAATAGTGAATGCAGAAGATGTCAAAGTCTTGCAGGATGACTTAGGTAGATTGGAGTTCTGGGCTAAGGAGAATGGATGTCAATTTAATGTGACAAAATGTAAGGTTATGCATTTCGGGGTGAAAAGATTAGCAGCAGTATACCACATTGGTGGAACTGTACTCCAAGAGATTGATGAGGCCAGGGACTTGGGAGTGTTGGTGGATAGGGAGATGAAGTTTAGGGGGCACATTGCAAAAGTAGCTAAATCAGCTCATCAACTCACTTGGTTGTTGAAAAACACCTTGACGAGCAGAGACAAGCAAGTTATTGTACCTCTGTACCGAGCCTTCATAAGACCTCATCTCAACTACTGTGCCCAGATTTAGTCACCTCGGTTCCTTGATGGGGAGGAGGTGGAGAGTATCCAGAGGCGAGTGACTAAGATGATAACAGGTCTATGGAATGAACCATATGAGAACAGGTTGAAGATTTGTGGGTTGCAGAAACTAGTTGATAGGTGGAGGAGGGGAGATATGATTGAGACATTCAAATTGCTAAAGGGATTCTATAGGATTAATTCAGAGGATATTTTTGAGATCAGGACTGGTTGTGGGAGAACTAGGGGACACCTATGGAAGCTGGGCAAGAGTGTGGTTAGCAGGGATGTTAGAGCTGGGTTCTTTACTTTTAGAGTGGTAAATGAGTGGAATAAGCTGCCAGAGTCTGTTGTGGGTGCTATGACGGTGAACAAGTTCAAGGCAAGGCACCCTTATATTGATGCATTATTCTAAATGACCCATTCCCATTTTTTGTCCTTAGTGCTGGCTCGGGTACATTATATACATTCTTACACTCCTCTGTCTCACTGATGTCTGCATATCCATTCCCCCCCCCCCTTCCTTGGTAGTTCTAGTTTCCCTGGTTTTGCACATCCATTTTCACTTCATTCAGCAACACTCTTTCCAGTCTCCGCACACCAAGACCATTCAAATGCAGGCCATCCATCTTGTATAAGTCCTTTCGCCCATCAAACTCATTCCACACGTCCACGAATTCCACACCACACCGTCTGCATAACCTACGCATAATGTCATTTGTGATTATGGCCCTCCTAAACTCCTCTCTGTCATGCCGCAGCAACAGACTAACCATTCTAACTCTGTCACTCTTTTCTTTCGCTACCTTTAACAATACTTTCAAGTCCGCTCTCATAAAAAGTTTATCACCTTTCAATTCATTCGTACCCGCCACTGTTTTTGCACTCTAATACTCTCACTTACATCCTTAAATTTCGCACCTGGTAAGTACGATTTAGTTACACATTTTCAGAAACTCTCTCATTCTTACACTGTTTATTTACGTTAGCCGAATCACTCTGGAAGGAGTTTTGCAGGTGCTCTAATTGCTGCTGCACATTTTGTATTACTGCGCGCAACCTAGTGATCTCGCTTCCATCCAGGTGGTGACATTGAAGGAATGAAGGAACCATTAGTTTATATGGGAACTGTGGTGAATGAAGTGAAGGTGAATAGTCTATTACAGAACCTTAATGTTAATACATCTGTGGGATTGGATATATCAGCACAGGTCTTACATGAAGCAGCTAAAGAATTGTCAGTGCCCTTGACTTTATTGTTTAATCTGAGTCTCGGGTCTGGTTTAGTCCCGAAGGGGTGGAAAGAGGGGGAAAATAGTTCCACTGCATAAAGGAGGATCCAAGACTACTGTTGCAAATTACCGACCGATCAACATATCAGGAGTCGTTATCAAGGTCTTGGAGAAAGTAGTCAAGGAAAAAATACAGGAATGGATTGATGAAAATGAGATACTGTATGGGGGACAGCATGGTTTTGTGAAGGGTAGATCATGCCTCAGTAAATTGCTCAGGTTTTATGACACAGTGATGGCTGAACTGGATAAGGGTAATGGGTTTACAGTGATATTGCTGGACCTGGCTAAGGCCTTTGACAGGATACCACATGGAAGTCTAATCCATAAACTGCAATATATGAGAATGGATATAGGGTTGGTGAGATGGATAGGAGGGTGGTTGAGGAGTAGAG
The DNA here is from genome assembly GCF_054136105.1 of Typopeltis vanoorti. NCBI lineage: Eukaryota > Metazoa > Arthropoda > Arachnida > Uropygi > Thelyphonidae > Typopeltis > Typopeltis vanoorti. The sequence continues at coordinate 467,718 of NC_143568.1, read as the reverse complement.
TCCAAAAGACGGCCTGTGACTAGTGGTGTGCCGCAGGGTTCTGTTCTTGGGGTACTGCTGTTTAATTTGTTCATTAATGATATAGGAAAGGATCTGAGAGGAATGGTTCATTTGTTCACTGACGATGCAAAGTTGGGTAGGGCAATAGTGAATGCAGAAGATGTCAAAATTTTGCAGGATGATTTGGATAGATTGGTGGTCTGGGCTAAGGAGAATGGATGTCAATTTAATGTGAAAAAATGTAAGGTTATGCATTTTGGGGCGAAACGATTAGCAGCAGTATATCACATTGGTGGGACTGTACTCCAGGAGATTGATGAGGCCAGGGACTTGGGAGTGTTGGTAGATAGAGAGTTGAAGTTTAGGGGAGCACATTGCAAAAGTGGCTAAATCAGCTCATGAAATCACTGGGATGCTGAAGAATACTTTGACGAGCAGAGATAAGCAAGTTATTGTTCCTCTCTATCGAGCCTTGATAAGTCCCCATCTAGATTACTGTGCCCAGATCTGGTCATCTAGGTTTCTTCTTGATGGGGAGAAGGTTGAGAGGATCCAGAGACAACTGACCAAGATGATAGCAGGTCTATGGAATGAACCTTATGAAAACAGGTTGAAGATTTGTGGGTTGCAGAAATTGGTTGATAGGCGGAAAAGGGGAGATATGATTGAGACATTCAAATTGCTAAAGGGTTTCTATAGGATTAATTCAGAGGATATTTTTGAGAACAGGACTGGTGGTGGGAGGCATGAACTATTGAACTATTTATTTATGAAAACATGAACTATTTATTTATTTATTATTTTAATATACTGAAGAAAATCACCATAGAATATTAGTCAGTGTGTGTGTGTGTGTGTGTGTGTGTGTGTGTGTGTGTGTGGTTAGAAAAAATTTAGAACTTTAGTTTAAAGACTTGAAATACAAAACTATTCAATGACAACTTTGTTAATGAGATTGCTCTCCCTTTTGTGTTTTGGTTAAAGATACCACTCTCTTCTCCTTATTTGCTAGGCAGTACACATCACTCAATTTCATTCTGCTTCCTGTATGGCTTCTTTGATTATTTATTTCTGGTTGGCTGATGAAATTCATTTGTCATCTAAACACAGTCATATACATCCATATCAGCAGTGGGATTAAAACCTATAGCTTGTTATCTAGAGCTACTATGCTATCCTCTCAGCCATCCAGAGCACCATTTAGTTTTGAATCATCTACTTTTAATGCATCAACAGTACTTCATATTGAAATTTTAGATTTTAACTTACACCTTTATATATTCTAGCTATTCATTATACATTTTATACATATATAATATACACTTAGGACCATATGTCCAAAGTGATGGAACCTGGACTCAGAACTCAGTAGAAGAATCCAATCAGAGTGGAAATAATTGGAAGAATTTCAGGTATCTTGTATAATACAAGTATCTAGTTAAAAGGAAACATCTACAAAATGATAAGAAGACCAGCACTGATGTATGGCAGTGAAACCTTGCAGATGAACTGAAATGAGAATACTGGGACTTGCAAGTGGTATAACAGAATTTGACAAGATCAAAAACTCACTGATCCAGGAGACAATAAAGGAATTATTAATTAATTTTTAGACTAATGAAGAAATTATTAGCCTCTGTGGTTTATCATCAATCACCAGTTTAGTACTTTTACTGTATGAGAATACATTTAATTTTTCAAACACAAAAAATAGTCATTATGCACATAAGTATCTGGGAAGATTAGGGAAGCAAGGCTGAGGTGGTTTGGTCATGCTATGTGTGAGGGCAAAAGCTATGTGGGAAAGAAGTAAGGGAAGACCTAAACAATGATGGCTGGACAGCTTGAGAGGGGACCTCCTTAGGCTAGAGAAGACATAGTCTTAGAACTGAAAGAGGTCAATCTGCTTTTGCAGACCCCATTTGAATAGTTTCTGTGATCTCTGCAGTTTTGTTCTGTGAACATCTTCTGTATTTTTTTTGCAAACAATATCTCTCTCATAAGTTATCTTAACTGTTTGAGCTCATCATGGCCTTTTTTTCATAGTTGTAGATATTATAGACTTATTTGTTCTATCCCACGGTAATCCACTCTCTCTCTCTCTCACACACACACATCATCTAAATTATTTTTCTGTAATGAATTTTTCTTTTAATACTCATCCCTACCTTAACATGCTCCCACTAAATGCACACTAAATTCAAATATATACTGTAAATTCACTCCACTTTTTTATAATTTAATACATTAGCCATAGAAATTCTTGGTGATTAGATATTTATATGTGTATTTCTTTGTGAGTTGATTCATATATTGACAATAGGAAGATCACATATCAGTTGATCCTGACAAAGTTGGTCACATTACCAAGGAAAGTACTTTATCTAATACAGTATCTCTATGGAAAATACTCTGAAGAATTGTATTATAATTGGGCATTCACAGAAATTTTATATAACCAGTGGGCAATTGCAGTTCTAATGGTCACATACAGAGATGCCTTTTATTATTATAAATTTCTTATACTATCATTATAAAATTTACACATGTTCATTTTGAGTCTATATTAATCAATTTCAGGGCATTTGGTAATGATAATGTGGTTGCTGTTGATTTTTATTTATTGTCTTGCCAGTGTTCTTTTTGAGAGAATTAGTAAATTCTTTAATATTTTTATATCTAGTTGGCAAGATCTGGTTGCAAGTGGTGTTGTGGAATACATTGATACCTTAGAAGAGGAAACAGTGATGTTGGCCATGACACCTGATGATTTACAGGACAAAGTCCAGGCTTATTGTTCTTCATATACACATTGTGAAATTCACCCCTCCATGGTGCTTGGTGTTTGTGCATCCATTATTCCATTTCCTGATCATAATCAGGTAAGTATATGTTTCAGCTAATAACTCATAGGTGTACTTTATATTTTAGAAAGAGATATGTGATTTTTGCAGGGTTACATCCAGAACCAAAGTTAGATGTCTTGAAAACTATATACACACATTCTCTGAGATGCTGTTTCCCATTTGTCATATGTCTGTGCATTATTGTGGGCCCTCTCTCAATCTAATTATATCATATCCTATCCTAATTTACAGTCACGGGTAGACCTAGACATTTTACTGTGTAGAGGCACTCGGAACCGAAATTCTACAGAATAGAGGTTGGTTACTCTTTATTCCTGGAGGTGTCCTATATCTGTAGAATGTTATGTTCTCAAGGCCGGTTTGCCTGCTTTGCAGGAAGAAAACCCCAGATAAACTGGAGAGAAAAAACCCTGCAGTCCATGATCAAGACTGGCTAACTTGGCTGTGTCTGAGAAAGATCCTAAGTGCCTCACATCAGCGATAGGAATCAAACCCAGGACACTCCTTTCCCAGGCATATGGTTGCGAAGTTCAAAGCCACTCAGCTAACAGACAAGGCTGGTGAGATGGGGTTTGCATCCCAGAGAATTTTTTTTTGTTCCCACGATCCAATAAGGGCAGGCTAGCTAATGGTACCACAGAGAGAGACAAAAAAAAAAAAAAAAAAAAAAAAAAAAAAACATTATAAAAAAACATATTCAACACAGACTGTTAGTTTACAAAATTTAACAAATTGGAATAATTTTAAGAATTTTCATCAGAGAAATGTAAAGGGAAAGAGCAGTTACATTTTTCTAATGCAAATTGTTTAGAAAAGTGACATGCCTATAGCCACAAGTATTAATGGCTACATTTTTTTATATTTACAAATATTTTGTCATTAAGTTTTAAGTAAAATAATCAGTTTGTCTTGAGTATGAACCTCCATAGTTCAGTCAGTAATGACAACTCTTCAATTAAAAAGACCTGGGTTCAATTCTTGTTTAGAACATGAGGAACTGCTATCAGAGTTTTTCAACTGAAAGTGAGTTTGTCAATCTTATAGGTTTTTCCTCCTGGAAACTCAAGTTTTTTTAATCCTACAAAATGGGTAACTGGCAAGAAGAAGAAGAACACACAATATACAGACAGTGCAGATAGGATTAACTGCCCTGTATATTGTGTGTGTTCTTGTGGTAATGGATGTACTATATATGATCCTGTCAAGCTGGATCACCTAGCTTCTCCTCTCTGATCCCACTCTTGCTCCACATAGTAAACTCTGCAACTTGAGCAACCAAGTGGAAGATTGGATGCTAATCCCAGTGGGAAGCTTAGTCATGATGAGAGAAATTAGTCTTAAGACAAGTTTGGAAGTTCTAAGATGGTAGTCCACCACCAGACCAGGCTGTAGTTGGCCAGTAACCAACCCATTTGAATTTCTTTCTTACTACAAAGTCTAAGGATAGAGGCAATTGAACTGTCACTCTGGAAAAAACTCTGGAGAAAACTGTCACTCTCTGACAGGTTAATGATATGTGCAGGAAAAGGACATTGTTACTATTTGGAATGTCAGAAGTATTCATCACAAATGCTAAGATCTATATAAAATTCTAATAGAAGGAAATATCAAATTAGCACTAATAACTGAAGCAAACAAGCAAAAAAAAAAGGATTAACTGCCTGTTTAACTGCCTAATTATATCTGTTTCAGATGAAACAGATAATTATATCTATTTGTATATCTACAGCAGAGTCAGAAATGAAGGAGCAAAAGCAGAAGTAATGATTTTTATTCATAAATCAATTAAGAATAACAGCACACATTTATAAATATTGGAGTGATAGAATTCTAGAAATAAGATTACAAATAAGTTGTGGCTTCTTATTGCTGGTATCCATGTTAACAGTGCCTTTTACTGAGATTATCTTTTAATAATGGGAGATTTCAGTGCAGAGTAAGGAACATTCTGCTTGGTACAAAATACAAGAATGGATGAAGCCACATCCATTCTTGTATTTTGAAGACACACCCAGTCTGTATAGAAAGGTATACAGACTGGGAGATTTTTCTACATTTATTAACTTAAAAATTATGAATACTTTTTATCAAGCATAAAGATTGCCAAAAATTCATTTGGGAAGCAAGAACATTTCCTTTAAAAGTTCTAATAGCTAATAGGAAACATGATATGATGCAAGATTGCAGGTGCAGAAATAGAATCTGATGATCTATTACAAATCATATTATATTATTATTATTATTATTCGGCTTCCATGGAGTCAAAAGACTCATCGCGGAAGGTCCTTCCTAGGAAACACAAAGTCTTTCAAGACTCGTCGTAGAGGTCCCTCCTAGGAAAAAGAAGTCTATCATACTACTCCTTAAACTCATTGACTGTTCTCACACTCTATCAGGCAATGCATTCCATGGTTCAAATCTTTAGAGATCTTTTAGAGTTCATGTTTGGATGGCAAAAGTATTAATTACCTCTATATACAAATAATAAGCGAAAATCTAGAACAAAGAAGTAAAAAAAAAAATTATGATACAGAATGACATAATTTAAAAATCATACTAATAAGTAGAGCAACAGAATGTCTTGAAATAAAAAGTAAATGGAAGAGGAATAAGACACTAAGATGAGAATATTGAACCAATAATCAAAGGCAAGAAAGAAACATAAACAATGAATAAATCCAAAATCACTAGAAGCAGAAAATAATTATAAACATGCAGAAAAATGAACAGAGAAACATGGGATCATTTCAAAATTGGAAAAAATCTTAGTTAAGTGATGAAACACTTACAACATTTTAAGAAACATGAATAAGGAGGTGAAAGAAAAGTCTAAACTTGAAATAAACAGTAAATCTGACTATACTTCCAAAACTTATGCCAAGGTAGTAATGAAATGAAATATAATATAATGGTAATTATTAAGCATACAGTGAAAGAAATAGTAAATCAGGAAAATCCCTTGCAGAAGATGGAATAAATGTATTACTTATTAAATATGCAGGCATCCTTTATGAAATCATTTAAAATTATTTAACAGTATCTGGCAACAAGAAAAAATACTGGAAAGTTGAAATAGTGCCATTATTATTCCATCATCATCATCTAATTCCTGCCATGTACCCTCAAGGGGTGTACAGGATATGATAGTACTTCATGAAAAAAAAAAAAAAAACATCATTACTAACTTCCTATCTACAATTTTCCTCCAAATCAGTCTGTTATTTGTCAAGACTCTGACATTATCAGATCTTATATTTCTATCGTCTAAGGCACTTTTTACTGTATCAATCCACCTATATCTTGGTCTTCCTCTGGGTTGTTTTCCTGCCAACCTGGCAGAGAACACTTGTTTTGCTAATCTTTCCTTGCCCATTCTGCTTAAGTGACCATACCACCTGAGATTAGCTCTGCTAACGCATTCCTGGATGCTGACAATGTCAAGTTCTTTCCTAATATCCTCGTTTTTAATATGATATTGCCATTGATACCATCTGTTCATGCCTCTAATCTTTCTCAGGACTCTCATATCTGCGGTCTCTAGTCTTTGGTCAAGTGTTTTACTTCTGACCCATCTCTCAGATTCTTAAGTTAAAACTGGTTTGAACACTGTCTTGTATACAGCTAATTTAGTGTTCCGACTAATTTTTCCCTTATTCCATATGAATTTATTCAATTGACGTCCCACCATACCAGCTTTGCTGATTCTGTTGTCTATTTCTATATTTAATTTACCATCTTCACTAAAAATCGTGCCTAAGTAGCTGAAATGTGTCACTTGTTCCACAGGTTCTCCATTCACAACACAGTTGACATTTTCAATGATTCTGCCTATTTTCATTGTCTTTGTCTTTTTATTGCTGACCTTCATACCATATCTATTACAACAGTTATTCAATTTAGTCAGAGAATCTTGCAGACTTGCAGCAGATTTATTTAGAGGTATAACATCGTCCACATAAAGCAAAGAGCTGATATTAACATCTCCAATTTTGATATCATGTTTAATACCACTTTCCTTCATAATGCGATCCATATAGATAATGAATAACAGAGAGGATAATGTACATCCCTGTCTCACACCAGATTTAACATTCAACCATCTTCCTGTACTTCCTTCAATTCTAACTACTGACTTACAACTCAAATAAAGACTAAGTATTGCTTGATATAATGCCCCATTGACACCATATAACTGTAGCATATTGAATAGCTTCTCTCTTGGCACCATGTCATATGCCTTTTCCAAATCGACAAAACTTAAATACAGATCTTTGTTATATTCCCATGCTTTCTCGACTATTTGTGGTAAAGTGAAGATCTGATCCTGACAGCCTCTATTTGGCCTGAATCCAGCTTGTTCTTCACCAAGCTTTTCTTCCACAATTCTTCTCAACCGTTTCTCAAGTATACTTGCATAGATCTTGCCAGGAACACTCAGTAGGGAAATACCTCTGTAATTCTCACATTCAGTTTTGTTTCCCTTTTTTATATGGGTACTATGATTGCTCTACTCCAATCATTGGGAATTCGTTCCTCTGTCTAGGCTTTCTGAACTATGCAGTGCAGCCACTGTAAGACTTTTATACCACCATACTTCAACATTTCTGGTCGAATATCATCTACTCCTCCTGCCTTTCCACATTTTAAGCCTTTGATGGCTTTTTCTCCTTCAAGTATGGATATGTATTCCTGACTGATATTGATATTGATAAATAATGATATTTACCATTATTGTTAGCTTTGCTGTTTTCTCCAAATTTTCCCAAAATATTTTTGTATGTCTCACAATCATTTCCTACTCTGCTATTTAGATCCCTAACAAGGACCAACTTTTCCTTTTTCATTGTGTCAGTTGCTTTTTCTAAAGTCTCAAAAAATTCCTGCACTTCTACCTTAGTAGAACCTTCTGTGGGACCATAGGCACAAATAAGTCTCATTGTCCAGTTCCCCATTCTCATAGTTGCCCACATTACTCTACTTGAGACTGACTGCCATTCAAGAAGATTAGCCTTGTATTTTGTGTTGAATACTATGAGGACTCCTTCTTTTCCTTGATTGTCATTGCCTAAATATAACATTTTTTATTTATTGCTCAGAAAGATCTCACCAGTTTTTGTCTTTTTTGTTTCAGTCACTCCTATTATGTCGATCTGGTACTTATCTAATTCCTCAGCTAGCTCCATTTCTTTGCTATTCAGGCTTCTTATGTTGATAGTACCGATTTTTAACTCTGGTGATGTTGAGTTGGGGTGTGTTTTCAGATTTGTTCCAGTAGCTGACTTTTCGCTGTTCGCCCTGGTTCCCTGGCGAAAACAACGGGGGGCCTTGTTTAACTGGGCGGTGCCCCAGCCGGCATGAAATTTTGTCTTGTAGTACCATCATTTTTTATTTTGGTTTAACCAATAAGAATACAATTTGTTTGGCTAAATCCCAAATTGCCAGCCCATCGTTGTTCGTTCAGTATCCAAGTAGATACCCAACAGGGTGCACCAGAGAAGGTGAGGATTGGACATTAGGTCAGAAGCCCTGGTCGGTTCTCCACAATCCTTTAAAGGCTATGTGGAGGTCTCCTCTCAGTTATACTGCTTTGACCCTTTAGCACCCCATTATCATTCCAATATTACAAAAAAGTGATGAGTGCAACTGTGAAACCTATTGCACTCATCACTAGAATAGTAAGTCTCCTAAATACTGGTTATAAATTATACACATAAATATTAACTTAAACTCATCCTATCGAAAAGATTTGTGAAGAACAGATGACTTCTGAAAAGGATGATAATGTATTGACCTAGCCTTTACATTAAAAAATCTTATTGGAAAAACATTGTGAAATCGACATAGAAACACACACAGCATTTGTAGATTACCAGAAAGCCTTGAACAAAGCCATAAGGAACAAATTTTGGATCACGCTTAAGAAGTTAAACATTCAAGATCAGTTGCTCTCAGCAGGAACTAACATTTAACAAGCAAACGTTAGTAAAATAAAGACATTTAAATATCTAGGAAGTGTTATTAGCAGTGATGGAAGATGTAAAAGTGACATAAAAGCAAGAATAGCAATGGGAAGAGATGCCTTTAATAGAAAATGGAATTTATTCAGAAGTAAAATGGGTCTCTCAGGGGACCCTGTAACCCCTAGAGAGCGTGTCCCTGGGTGGCGGATAGGGGAGCCCACCATGTGTGTACATGCTCGTGCGTGCATGTATGTATATATATATATATATATATATATATATGGTGGGGTGATCCAAATATACTGAATAAGGACTTGTGGACCAACAGGGCCATAAGGGGCAATCATCTTGATTTAAAGGGAAGCGGCACTCCCATGGACCCCTAGCTGGATCTATCCTCTCCTTCTTCTACTGTGAGGAAGATCCACTTACTTTAATCTTTCCTGTAAGGCCTTATCAGCCAACTCTTCTTACTTTATGACCCTTATGCTATTAGAGTACTCAATGGCGATGGGGTCTTTTCATTTCTGGCCTTACAACTATGCTCTCTCTATAAACCTTACTATATTTCTTCTATAATCTACTCTTTCCCCTTCAATATACCCTATTCTTCCTATGGGTTTAAATTCAGAAGAAGGCTAGTTCAAAAGCCTTAAGGTAGCAGCCCTACCACTGAACTGTTCCATCGGCAGGCTAGTCCCCTGACATGGAGAACATAATCCTACTTGTAAGCTGACAGAAAAAGATAATCGGATGGAATCTATGGGAAACGACCCTGGAATGGAAAAGGGAAAACGAAAATGGAAACGACAAAATATAATACACATAGCAAACTGGAATGTAAGAGGATTAGCATATAAAGAAAGAGAATTAGACCAGTTATTAAATGAAAGAAATTTTAAAATAGCAGTAATCACTGAAACAAAAAAGAAATTAAAAGGAACTATGAGTACTGAAAATTTTAATGTGATATACAGTGGAGTCGACAGAGACCAAAGAGCACAAGCAGGAGTCATGATTTGGATTCATAACTCCCTTTCAAAACAGTTAAAACATTATAAATTATGGAATGAAAGAATAATAGAAGCTAGAATAAAAATAGATAGAGGCTATTTAATAATAATTGGTTTATATACCCCAGAAGAAGGAAGAGAACAGGATAATATTGATTTTTATAATCAGCTACAAAACATATATAATAAAATAAATAAAAATGATTACATAATTTTAGCAGGAGACTTAAATGCAAGAATTGGAAACACGAAAATTAATAATAATATAGGAATACATGGAGAACACACTCTAAACAAAAATGGTAAAAAATTGATTGACTTTGTAGTTTATAATAACCTAAAAATAATGAGTTCCTTCTTAAAGATATACATAAATATACTTGGGCAGCAAGAGGATGGAAATCAATATTAGATTACTTCATATTAAATGAAAAGACATCAAAATTTTCACTAGATGTTAGAGTTCACAGAGGATATGAAATAAGCAGTGACCACTTCCTTGTTAAAATAAAATTAAGATTACCACCTAAATGGCTACAAGTAACAAGAACAGAAAGAAAAATTGAAACATTTGTTTATAAAACTAGACTATTGAATGACACAAATGTACAATGGCTATATGAACAAAGAATTAACCAATATCTAGATAAAATAAAACAAAATGAAGAAATAGAAATAGAATGGCTTAATATAAAAACGATACTAAATGCAGCAGCAAATGAAAGCTTTGGAAAGACCAAAAAATTCAATAAAAGAAAAAAACTGAAGATCTGGGATGATACAATCAAAGAAATAATTAAAAAGAAAAAAGAAGCCCATCACAAATGGTTAAGCAGTAAAAGATTAGAAGATGAAATAGAATATAAAAGAATAAGAGCCATAGCTAAAAGAGAAGTCAGAAAAAGAAATAGAGAATCATGGAATAAATTTGTTTCTAATTTAAAACATTATTTATATAAAATAAGACCCAATGTATATAAGATTTTGAAACACCTAAATGCAAATGTCAAAGAAAACATAAAATTAAACACTGAATTGAAATTAGAAGAATTTCTAAATTACTACATAGAACTGTGGACAGACACATATTTTAAAAAAGACAACTGGCAAAATTAATGAAAAGGAAATAACTAAAGAAGAATTAGAAATCAGCCTGAAAGAAACAAGAAATGGAAAATCACCTGGAGAAGATAAGCTAGGTTCAGAACTATATAAATACGCAGGAACAAGATTCAAAGAAAGACTTATTATTTTTAAATAAAATTTACTCAACTGGTATCCCCCCAATAGAATGGAAAAAAGCAATTGTGATTCCTATTTTTAAGAAAGGTGATACAGATGTCCCTAAAAACTTTAGAGGTATCAGTATATTAAATTCCTGTTACAAAATATATAGCAGAATCTTAAATAACAAACTAATGAAATATTCCGAAAACTTTATTCTAGAGGTACAGAATGGATTTAGAAAAGGACGATCATGTATAGACCCAGCCTTTTGCGTAAAATTAATAATAGAGAAAAGAAGAGAATATGTATTTAGAAACACATATTGCATTTATTGACTTTGAAAAAGCATTTGACAAAGTTAAAAGAAACATATTATTTAACATATTAAAAGAAAGACAAATATTATTTATTATTATTATTATTGTTCCGGGCAACTCCAAGTAGTCGACAGACTCATCGAGGGAGGCCCTAACATCATGTCAAGAACAACTATTCGACATTCACACAGTATCTATCATTGAACTCATTCACGCTCGTAGCACCCCCAACAGACTCTGGAAGCTTATTCCACTCATTCACTACTCTCCAAGTAAAATACCTAGCTCTAACTCCCTTGTCAACCACGCTCTTGCCCAGCTTCCATTCATGGCCCCTAGTCCTCCCACCACCAGTCATATTTTCAAAAATATCTTCTGGATCAATCTTATAGAAACCCTTCAGTAATTTGAATGTCTCAATCATATCACCCCCTCCTTCGCCTATTGACCAATTTCTGCAACCCACAAATCTTTAGCCTATTCTCATAAGGTTCATTCCACAGACCTGCTATCATCTTGGTCACTCGTCTCTGGATCCTCTCCACTTCCTCCCCATCACGAAGAAACCCTGGTGCCCATAACTGGGCACAGTAGTCCAGATGGGGTCTTATCAAGGCTCGATACAGAGGGACAACAACTTGTTTGTCTCTGCATGTTAAAGTATTTTTCAGAAGCCACGTGATTTGGTGAGCTGTTTTAGTCCAATAATTTTAGTCCAAAAATACCAAATAATATCCTAAAAGCTATCACAAGTATATATGAAAATAATCAAATACAAATAAGATTAAATCACGAGCTATCATATACGAGAGAGATAAACCAAGGGGTCCAACAGGGATGTCCCCCTCTCAGCAACCCTTTTAATATCTACTTAAACGAAATAATAATAAAATGGAGGAAAAATTTACATCAAGGAATTAAACTTTCACCTACAGTTAACTTAAATACTCTCCTCTTTGCAGACGACCAAATAATAATTACAAATTCTGAAGATAACTTACAGAAAGCTATTTTAAATCTAAATGAGATATCCAAAGATTATTTTATGATAATATCAATGGAAAAATCAAAAACTATGGCCTTTAAAGGACAAGATCCAGCAAGAACTAAAATAGTATTAGATAACAAGATCTTAGAACAGGTGAATTCATTTAACTACCGAGGATGTATGATCACATATGAAAATGAAAAAGATATAAACGTAAAAATTGCAAAATATTTAAAAATAACAGGTGTAATTAACTCTATATTTAAACCAAACCTAGTTCAAAAACAAACCAGACTAAAAGTATACAATACATTAGCCTTACTGGTCTTAATGTATGGAAGTGAAATCTGGACAATAAAACAAAAAGACAAACAAATATTAACAACAACAGAAATGAAGTTTATGACTAAAACTGCAAAGTATACCCTATTTGATCACAGAAGAAATGAAGATATTATGAAAGAATTAAACCAAGAACCAGTAATAAAAAAAATTAAAAAATATAAACATAAATGGATGGAACACATTCAAAGAATGAAAACAGAAAGATTACCAAAACAAGCCTTAAAGTACAAGCCATTAAGAAAAAGAAAACCAGGACGTCCTCTTAAACGATTCAACGATGACTTCTAAAGCCGGAACAGGCCATGCTAGGCCTAAATCCTTGATACGTATGATGATGATGTAAATTGGGTAGAAATCTAAAGAAAAGACTAATAAAATGTTATGTGTGGAGTGTTGCCCTCTATGCAGCTGAAACTTGGGCATTTAAGAAAGAAGAAATTAAGATATTGAAAAGCTTTGAGATGTAGATTTGGAGAAGGATGGAAAAAATTAAATGGACAGATAAAATTACTAATGAAGAGGTCCTAAAAAGAGTAGAAGAAGAAAGAAGTCTGTTAAGGAGGATAAAAAGAAGAAAGGAAAACTGGATCGGACATATTCTGAGAGGGAATGGAATCATCAGAGATGCCATTGATTGAAGGAAAAATAGACGGAAAAAGACCCAGAGTAAGAGTAAGGAAAACAATGCTAAGATGATATGCTGAATGGAGACAGATACACAATCTTGAAAGAGAAGGCTCAGAACAGAAGAGAGTGGAAGAAAAGTTTTTTGCTACTAAGAGAAGAAGAAATATATACATTGGATGATCTATATTGTATACAAAAGAAGTGACATTGATACCAAAATTTCGAACTTCCTAAAAATAACTGTGATAATCAGTAATATTTTCAAATCTGATTAGGTTCAAAAGTATCCAAGAATAAGAGTTTCTAACTTTCTGGCAAGACTTTGCTACTGTATGAAAGTGAAATATGGACCATAAAAACTGCAGAAGTAAAAATAGAAATTGGAGAAATGAAATTTCTATGAAGGACAGCAGGATGCTCTTTGGGAACAAAAGAAGCACAGCGATACACAGAGTTAAAAAAAAAAAAAAAATATGGACTCAGTATTAGATAAAATATGAATATAGAAAGAAATGGATTGAACATATTAAAAGAGTAGACAATTTGAAAACAACCAAGAAGATACTTAGATACCATCCATTTATAGGGCATAGAAGTCAGCTACAACCAAGAAAAAGATTGAAATGAGGCCGGAACAAGCCACTAGACCTGTATCCCTAAAAGAATGATGATGATGAAATTACTTTGCTGTGAGGCCATTGAGCTTAACACTTTAATTGAAGATATTTCTCTTGGGATTTAAGAGAATGTTGTAAGAACAGGCATGTACAAGAGTTTTTATATTTATTAAGTACATTTGAAAACATCATCATCAAATTCCTGCCATGTACCCTCAAGGGGTGTAGAGGATATGATAGTACTACATGAAAAGAAATTACATCATTATTAATTTCCTATCTACAATTTTCCTCCAAATCAGTCTGTTACTTGTCAACACTCCAACATTATCAGATCTTATATTTCTATCGTCTAAAGCACTTTGTACTGTATCAATCCACCTATATCTTGGTCTTCCTCTGGGTCGTTTTGCTGCCAACCTGGCAGAGAACACTTGTTTTGCTAATCTTTCCTCGCCCATTCTGTTTAAGTGACCATACCACCTGAGATTAGCTCTGCTAACGCATTCCTGGATGTCGACAATGTCAAGTTCTTTCCTAATATCCTCGTTTTTAATATGATACTGCCATTGATGCCATCTGTTCACGCCTCTAATCTTTCTCAGGACTCTCATATCTGTGGTTTCTAGTCTTTGGTCAAGTGTTTTACTTCTGACCCAGCTCTCAGATCCATAAGTTAAAACTGGTCTGAACACTGTTTTGTATACAGCTAATTTAGTGTTCCGAATAATTTCTCTCTTATTCCATATGAATTTATTCAATTGCCTTCCCACCATACCAGCTTTGCTGATTGTGTTGTCTATTTCTATATTTAATTTACCATCTTCAATATGTGCTTTTAATTGTAGGCATAATGAAGTTTATATTTTGTTTTTGTACTGTACTATATATTGCAAGATTATATATGACTGTAAAATGCAATTATATGTGAGGTTTATTGTTTAGAAAATTCAGTGTGAAAGATTTTGTGAGCTTGTGTGTGTGTGTGCGCGAGAGAGAGAAATCTGTTAATGTGAATGAATTGTTTATGGTTTGAAAGAGTAGTGAGAGAGTTGCTCAGAATTATCTCGAAAGTAAGCCAGAAGTTTGGATTGTCAAAAGCAAGAAAGTGAAAGTGGTGACCATTAGTAATAACAAGCACAAAAAAATCTGGGTATGACTGAGTGTGTACATGGAACTGAGTATGAGTGAAAAAAATACAAATGATAACATAAAGATTGTGGTCATAATGAGAGAGAGAGAGATATCATGCACACTGATCTTCAATAGACAAAATGTGAGCTTGAGCAGTTGGAGAAATGTCTAATGAGTGGCATGGCAGAGAAAGAAATGAGAACTGAGAGTGAAGAGAATTATATGATGCACTGATGATGAAGTAGGGGGGGGGGATTAGTAATAAGTGAATCCATGGTGATTCCATATGAGTGTATACCTGTATATTCCATATATACCTGTTGAGAGCATGACAATCATGTTTTCCAGTAAGAATGAAGGGTTTAAGTAACACAGAATACAATGAGGAGAATGTGAAAGAGCTGATTGTTTTGGTGGGTACAAATGATATTTGAAAAGGTGACAAACATGAAATGAGAAAGAGATGGTATGAAGGAGTTAATGGAATAAAAAAAGAAAAGCAAGAATGCTAAATCTTTTTACTTGTTATGAGCTATACTCAAGACTACTGTGGTCTCTTCAGAATGGAGCCATATGACTAACCAGCCATGGTATGAACAGTAGTGAATTGAGAAAAATGGAAAGATTGCAAATGAGTTAACATCTACATGTTAACTCATTTGAGGGGAATGGTGTGCAGTTTGTAGATGTGTAGAGTGTGAATTCATTGGCTAAAGGACTTACATAAACTATTCAAGGTATACATTTTTGGTCGTTTTTATAGATAGAAATACACTTTTATTATGTGGTCTTGCCTACATTGGACAAACTTCACGAAGTTTAGAAATTAGACAAAAAGAACATGTTGGTGATGTAAACCACAACAGAAGCATTTCTTCCGGCTTACCACATCATTTCTGCACGTCTAACCACACGATAGATTGGCAAAACAGCTCCATGCCATATCTCGATGACGACTACAGGCATCGTGTTTTTAAGGAAGCCACAATAGTACTAATAACCGGCGGAAACCTCAACAGAAATCAGGGTATAATTCTCAACAGTTCGTGGAAAAACTTGATCCTCTCTCTCAGTCAATCTGAACTACAGCTAGCCAGTAATCACATTACAAGTCTACAACAAACACGCATGCGTGATAATGAATAAGAACAATAAGCCATCTTTGTCACGCGAAACGTGTAACCATAGATACTAGTTTGGTTTACAACGTTTTTTATGTTCCTTTTAATTTGCATTTACTTTCATATCTCCGTAATACCTTGAAAAAGCCAGACAGTTTGCTGGCGAAACTGGTAGGTTTTAATAAATGTTTATTTGTAAAATACTGGTCTGTATTAATAAAAGTGTATTTCTGGACTTACATAAGATTGGTGGATTTCACTTGAATTGGCTTGGAGTTGAGGTTGAGGGAGGTGGGTGGGGGTTAGTGACAGTTTAGAAGTGCAAAAGCAGCAAAACTGGTATCTGTTGGGTACAGATTGACATGTGGGCAGGCATCCTTCAGACAAGTGATGAGAGAATAGGGATGATAAAAAAAAAATAAATGAATACTAAATGTAGTTCACAGGTCTTGTATTTGAATGAAATGGTCATTACATGATGTGAGAGTAGTTGTGGGTGCAAGAGGAGAGGAATGATAAAATCCTTAGATGTTAATGCTAATAGCATTAGAAATAGGATGAGGAGCTTTTTATTATTGGCATTTGAATTGATTGACAGAAGATGATATATATGGATGAGATGCTGTTAAATTCTGAATGAGAAGAATTGTACAATTATAGTATCTCATTCAGAGTTTAACACGATCTGCCATTCCTAAAGCAAATTCTTGTTAATCAGAACTAAATAGTAAAATCTTGTCTAATATTGTACTCCACTTAATTGTAAAATAAATTGTAAGATATAAGTAACAACTTTGAATTGTAAGCAGTACTGTTCACAAAAAGGATTAATTCTTAGTAATTTATATGTATGCTGTAAACTATGCACGGGACCTTGGAACTTAATCCCCTTGTTTAGAGTACCTGCCTAGGGCAAGACACGAGATTCAGAGTCTAAGTAACGCACGCGAAAAGATATATCATCCGCTAGAGTCCTATTTGGCACTTCTCGTCATGCGATGTGGCAAGGACGATTGCCGGCACTGAATTTGGCGCTAGTTGTCAAAGGGCCATGCCCTGTTCATGAAAAGAGAAGAACCAATCGCAGAAGAAAGCGTGAGATACAAAACCGAATAGCAGAGCTGAAAGCTCTCTCTTAGCTTTACTCTCATGCTCTTGTGCCAGCCCCTGTTGCAGCCACTGGGAAGCTTGTGTTTCTGCGTTCCAGTATTCCAGTATGTAGACGCCGAAACTTGCGGAGACCTCTAAGGTGATAACCTATGGAATGATGTCTTGTAGTTAGAAAATATGCACTCCTGTGATACCCAAGACAGATACGGCACTGCAGGGCCATGCTGTATGTTACTGACGAAAACTCGATGTCCACCTATGGTATGCAGTGCGGTCTCCAATAGAAAGGTCTATGGAACAGGAAAGAGGAACCACCATCCCAGATATTGAGCTGAGAAGGAAAGTATGACTTCAGTCCCGGTAAGAAATTCCTTGTCTTTACATTTTGGAATCATAAAGAAGGGACGTGTATAATCTTAATAAGAGTTCATGTTGAATGTATGTGAAAGTTTAATGTTTGTTCCTAGGAAACATGACTTAGTAATTTCTTTGTTCCTCGAGAACGGGTTGAAAGTTTCGTAAGATTTATTTGGAATAACGATTTTTAGAGTAAAGGACTTCAGGAAATTTGTTGTAGAGTAGGAAAGGTGCTGAAATTAATTTAAATTTAATTAATAGAAAAGGTGCTGAAATTAATTTGCATTTTGTATGTGCATGAGTTTACATTTTGATTTCAGTTGATTGAAATGTGTATTCTATTAGTCTGAACAAAGTATGATCCTTAGATAATCTGCTAAATAGTCAGATATTTTAATAAATTTTGGAGTTGTATTGTTCTGAAGGAAATTGCCTAACCTTGATAATTATGGTTAGGATGTGAATTAAGATCTCATAATGTGTGTAATTTTCATGTTTTAGTATAATAAATGTTTTGTGTTAATTTAAAGTATGTGCTTGCCTGACTTAATTTCATCTTTACCACTCATAAAAAGTTCGAATCTAAGCGGAACCCAAATTATTAGCATAGGACCACGACTGTAATGTGTTTAAGGATAGAAAAAGAGACTACTTCAGCAATGCTTATCTGTCTGAATCAAAGTTTTCTTCAGAGTCTGATTCTTGCCTTCAGATTCTTTCATTTATATTTTTGAATAAATATTTGTATATTTGAGTTTACAATTCGCTCTAGAAGCTGCTTAACTTTGATTCTTTTCAGTGCTTTGAATCAGTTGTCTTTTCAATATTGTATTCAGTTTTATCCTGCTCAAAACTAATCTGATCACATCTCATTTCACATTCCTTGTATACTCTTGTCCTGAACCAGTGTGTAGATATCGCTTCAACAGTGCAACTTTTCTTCTCTCTATATGAATTTGTGCACCTCTTTATGTAGGAACATGGTATTAGTAATGATTAGTCCATGTCCTGAACAGTAAGATCCAGTAAACATTTCTTATTAGCATTGCTCTTTTTTTCCAAAGTTTTCCCACACATTTCTGTATGTTTGGTGTTTATTTTGTACTTGATGTTTAGATCTCCAGGATGAACTTTTCATTTTTCTTTGTGTCAGCTTACTTCTTTAAGTAGACTTGAAAAATTCCTCCACTTCTTGCTAGTAGAGCTATCAGTAGGACTATAGGCACAAGTATCCTTGTCCAAATTCCCATTTTGATGTTTGCCCATATTACTTTTTATTTATTTATTATTATTTCTTTTATGTAGTTCCCACACATGAAAGATAATTAGTAAACCTATAGTACATTTGTACCATGTGGTGGGCTAAGGATTATTTCTCCATTTTCATCAGTTTTTTTATAATTTTTTTTGTTATTTTTATCTATGTTTACACAGTCTGGAAACTAGAGACCAAACATGTAATTTTTCCAAGCCACTTCAGCCTCTAATAAGTGGGATATTGTTCTTATTTTTGTCTTATTTGTTTCAGTAACATCAGTTATGTTGACCTGGTATTTCTCCAGTTCTTCTGCCATTTCCACTTATTTTCCCATGAATGGTGGCAGTCTTGAATTCTGTTGATAAATTGGAATTTGTAAATTTTGTTCCAGTAGCTGACTTTTCACTGTTTGTCTAGGTCCCTGACATCAACTGTGGGGCCTTGTTTAACTGAGCAAAGCAAGCCTGAAATTCCATAATGTAGTACCATAATTTTGTTTTGGTTTAAGCCATTAAGAATACACTTTGGTTGGCTAAATTCCAAATTGTCAGCCCATTCTCATTCATTCAGTATTCAGCCTGCTTACAGGATGTCTCACAAGAAGGTGTGAATTGTATATGAGGCACGACATTCTTTAAAAGGCTGTGTGGAAGTCTCCTCCTAGTCACCTAGCTTTGACTCTTAAGTGGTCTCCCACCGGGGAAAAAAAAAAAAAAAAAAAAAAAAACTCCTACATAAATTGGAACACTGGAAATGGATATGAACTATTGATATGGGTATAAGAGAGGTTCTTATATCCATATCACCAATGGACAGATCAGAGAGTAGTATATGTCAGAGTAGAATCCAAGAGATTGCAAGTGACCAATGGTGTGCTACAGGGCTCCCTGCTTTGACTGTCGCTCTTAATTTTTACATTGATGATATAGGGAATAATTTTTTGAGAGATGTCCAGTTTTTTTTGCATATAATGAAAACTAGGGAGGACAGCGGTTGATAAAGTTGATGTAGAGAACTTGCAGGGTTATTTAAATAGACTGACATTATGAGTAAAGGATATGGTTGTAAGTTTAATGTGGCAAAGTATAAGGTATGCACTTTGAGATCAAAGATTATAAGCTGTGTATTATTGGATTGGCCAGCAGGAAATTGGTGATACTAAGGAGTTGGGAGTGAGGTAGTCAGGGGTCATATTGCAAAAGTGGATAGAGTGTATCTCAAAGGGATCACTTGGATGTTAAAGAACATGGTGATAAGGGATAACAATGTTACTATCCCTCTTTATAAAACTTTGATATAACCACATCTGGACTATTGTGCATAAATTTGATCACTTGGGTTTCTTGGGAATATGGAAGTGATGACAAGAATTCAAGGACAAATGACTAGTACGGTAACTGGTTTTAGAATGCTTCCTATGGGAATAAATTAAAGGTTTGTTAAATTGCAAAGTTTAGTTGAAAAGAGAGGGGCAAGATAGAAACATTAGTTACTAAAGGAGTGTAGATGCTGAAGAAATGTTCCAGTATATGACAGGAAAGAACAAGGGTGGTGGGGGTCATCTGGAAGTTGAGCATTTGATAAGGGCATGTGGATTAGAATCTAAGAGTTAACCTGTCCGTTAATTCTTAGGTGGGAGAAAAATTTCATTGCCTGATGTAACCCCACCGTCTCACTTATTGATGGCCTGAAGAAGTTCCATGTTTTTCAGAAAGAATTTCCAAATTTGTATGTGTGTGTGCATCTGCATGCATGCACACACACAGAACACTTAAAAATATATAAAAAAAGACCTTAGTCTACCTATGGTACTAATGTACTATAGCTGTAACATAAAAAGATAAAACATGCATTCCTGTGTTTGAATCTGAGACGTGAAGGAAAAAACTAAATTTCTTCTGTACCACTATAAATAAATCTTGAGGATAAAAACATTGAAAATCATAATCCCTCAATAAATTAAAATCGATAGGCCTATGCGCATATTAAGAACATATTGGTTTTCTGAACTCAGATTGGTAAGTGATAAGTACCAGCAATGTCTTATGGCTTGGCAGCAACAGAAAACAATTGAAAAACCTTCAGGCTGTTTTAGGATGAATATAAAGATATTAAATATTTGAGGGGGGGGGGGGAAGAACTGTAATAACTCTCTCAGCACTTTCCAACTTTCTCACCACATTTTATTATTGGGTATCAAATCAGCTAATTATATTATCCACCTGTGTTTTATCCTACAGCAAAGTAGCAATTAGTTGGCTACTTTGCTGTACCCTCAATCTCTCTTTAAAGATAAGATAAAATGATTCATGCATATGCTATTATGACGAAATACGTGATGACCAACAAAATAAGCATTTGTTAGCTGCAATAAATAAGGTAAAAAAAAAGTACAAAAAGCTATATATGACATAAAACTGCATAGAATCAGCATTATATACATAAAATTGACAATTAAGCTGAAATTTCTTTTTTTTTAACTCATCAACCAAACATTCTCAGTCATTAACAGACATGTGCTTTGTTCACTGTATATCACACACTTTTTAAGATTCTGGATAATATTTTGATTATAAAAAGAATTCAGTAGCTTCAGAAATAATTTGAATACTATTGTTTTAATAAAATATCTTCCTTCCTAATGCATGATTTTCATTATTATTACTATTACTAACATACACTATTCTAAAAATTTATTTTCAGTCACCAAGAAATACTTATCAGTCTGCTATGGGTAAACAAGCCATGGGTGTTTACATTACTAATTTCCATGTGAGAATGGACACCTTAGCGCATGTGCTGTATTATCCACAGAAACCACTTGTTACTACTCGATCTATGGAATATTTAAGATTTAGAGAACTTCCTGCTGGAATCAACTCTATTGTAGCAATCATGTCTTATACTGGTTACAATCAAGAAGACTCTATTATTCTGAATGCATCAGCTATTGATCGAGGATTTTTCAGGTGAGAATTGTGCTTGAAATATGGTTTATAACTTCGCTTAGTTTATGATGGAAAGTGTCATATCTGCTTTCTGTAGTGTTTTTTTTTTTTTTTCACTTGATGTATATTTTTAATAAGTTTTTTATTATTTTTCTTAGTTTTGTATTTAAAAATGTGAAATTGAATTATGTAATTCTCTTGTCCCTATATATATGGCAACATTTGAATAAAAGTCATTGATATGTGTTCTCTGCAATGCAATCAAGACTGGAAAATGCACATTGCAGATTTTTTCTCAATAAGCAGTTAGAGTAAAACCATTTCTCAATTTTTAAAATCTTGACATCCCAAAATCTATTGAAAGTTTTTCCACTTGGTTATACTATAAATTAAAGATGCCAAAAAATTATATTCTTGGTTTAGTCCTATATCCAAGTGTAAGCAAAGTTTGGCCATGAAGTAATTTCACGACTGGGCAACTTGTATATAGAGGCTAATGACTTCACATCGCTTGTCTTAGTGTCCCATAATGAAAAGCACATGCCTTTACAGACACGCATAATGCTATGCATTATGGGAAGGGTCACTACCCACACCGGTTTCGACCTTTATTGAGGTCTCATCAGTGGGAGCCAGACCCAGAAGTGATACCAAGTAATGCAGAAGTCATAGTTCCATATACAAGTTGCCAAAAGGTGTCACACCTTATTATTAAAATACTCTGGATTAGAGATAGATGTTGCAAGTTTCTTTAATTTTAGTAATTTCATAGTATTTTAGTAATAAGGTGTGACACCTTTTGGTTACTTGTATATGGAAATATGACTTCTGCATTACTTTAATCTTGGTATCACTTCTGGGTCTGGCTCAGTGGAAGCTCATCTGCTCTCATCTGCTGACCTTTCCCATAATGCATAGCATTATACATGTCCATAATGTGCTTTGCATCATGGGATACTAAGGCATGTATGTGAAGTCATTAGCCTCTATTATGAGTTGCCCAGTCTTGAAGTTACTTCACATGCAAACTTTGTTTGCTTACATTTGGATAAAGGATTAAACCAAGAATATAATTTCTTTGCATCTTTAATTTATCCTAAAATCTAGTTTATTTTTAGTGGAATTTGAAACCCAGTAGTTTATTCTCCTTTCTGGATGCCAGACTATCTTCTTCTTTAGAAGGCTAAAAATTATAATACAGAGGAAACATCCACTATTATTTACATGCTCATTGTCATTATTATACACCTTGGAAACTAGGAATTAAATCAACATCAGTAGCCTGAGCCCATTATTTCGTTAATGTCAAGGAAGAATTAAACTCATTATTTACCACTATATTTTAGAACAATTAGGATAAATGAATTGTTACTAGACTTTTGTTTCATCCACAAGCATGATGCAGATATGATAATAGTGACATATAAAGATTCTCTCTCTTGTACAGCAACTCATCATAACTGTGTTAGTAGAAATACATAAGAATTGCAAAATCAGAACTGCTTTTTCACAACAAAAATCAGAACTGCTTTTTCACAACAAAAATCAGAACTGCTTTTTCACAACAAAAATCAGAACTGCTTTTTGACTTCCAAACTGAATCTTCTTCAGTTTGGAAGTCAAAATGCAGCTCTCTGCAGTACCAGTATTTACTATCTTTGTTGTGATTATAGTGTTTCATATAATGTACAAACAAGCAAGCAAAATATCCATAGAACATTAATACATATCAACACATCAGTGATACCAGTTCCAGGAGATCTGGAAGTGAATGGGAAGTTACTCAGATAAGGTCAGCCTACAGTATACAGACTGTAGGCTGACCTTAGAATGTGGTCTGTATACCAACTCTGTATACAGACCACATTCTTGAGCTCAACAGTGCTAGCACATAAAGCAGTTTTATGTGCTGGCTGACACTGTTATAGTTATTGACTGCTACGTTTATAATGTTTATTTATTTATTCAAATAAATACAATATATATCTGTATTTATTTAAATCTTCACTTTTTTGAATATTTGTATCTGACAAAGTCCTCTGATAGGAGGATAGTACATTATCCTGTTAGTTTCTTTCAGTATTAACAGTCCATATGAAGAAAACTGCCAAAAATTCCATATCCAACTGCATAGAAAACTTGCATCAATAGATATATGCAGCATGCTGCAAATAATTTAGACAAATATTTGTGGCATGAATTGCACTTAGGTTCAGAATTGTTCCGCTTGTTCTTTATTTCTTTTATGCTTTTGTACGTCAGAGGTTGTTCATTTTGTTTTATGTGGAATTGCGCAAGTACCATGGAGGAGCAGGAAGTTGAATAGAAAGAAGAAACTTTTAGACATTGCGTTTGAAGGTCTACAGATTATATACTCTTTAGGAAAGACACAGGAAGGCCTTGTATTAGGTTGGGGATTAATGCTGCATAGATTTTAACAGATTTAGAGGAAAGTGGAGGAATTACTTGTACCATTTTCAATGGATATTGACTGTGGAAGTAAAGGATGGCCATAATTAAAGAGGTGTGCAGACCCTGTAGCTAAAAATGTATTGGATGAAATTCAACCAAACTTGATGCAAGTACACTCTGAAACATGGGATTTTTATTTACTGAAGATAAAAAAAATAGTACAAAATTATGCTACTAGGGTACATTTGGCACTATATGTGCATGGTTTGGGATTAATTAAATGCTAATGGCTAGAAGAGACACAAATGAATTTTTGTGTTCATCTAACTTATAGATGCGGTTCAATATGTCCTCCTTTCAGATGTTCTAAGAACTGCATTCTGTGAATGACATTTTCTTCAGAACTCAGCAGATCTGTGTTGATTTGCCTCATGTGTAGCATTATTCTGTCCTTCAAGTTGCTATATCATGAACATGTCCTTCGTACGCCACAGATTTCAGACATCCCCACAACCAAAAGTCATGGGTTGAGATCAGGTGAATGAGGTGGCCATGCTGTGGGAAATACATGATTAATCACTCTGTGTTCTGTGAAGTGTTTGCATAACATTCGCTGTACTGGCAATTCAATGAGAGGTGGTGCTCCGTCCTGCACGAATATGCTAGAGTCAAGGCATCTTTGCTGCTGCAATTGCGGAACAACAAAGTTGTATGGCATCTCTCAATACCTAACAGCAGAGATGGTACAAGTCACTGGTCCTGTTGGGTGAAGTTCTTCGAAAAAGTATGGACTGACGGTGAGTGTAAAGAGGTCTGATGGAACACATGAGAATTATTTGCAGCCCAAACGTGTCAGTTGTGTGAGTTAACACTACTGTTCCTTGTTATTCCATAAGAACTTCCATAGCCATGCATCATCCACTTCCATCCAAGCTAAGATGTCAGAGCAAATTACAGTTTCTGCATCACCATCAAGCAAAGCTTGAATATGGGGGATATTGTAGGGGAAAAACTCAGCATTTGATACAGAATTTTTCACACAGTTGAGTACAGCATGTCCAATCGCACTGCTGGACCTTTGTGCGTTATTCATTCCGTGTTCCACGACAGCAGTTGCAACTTTGTCAACTTGTTGAGGAAGAATCTGTTTGTACCCTCATCCTGGCCTTACTGCTAAAGATCCACTATTTTCAAATCATAAAAATCATTCTTCTATGATTTGTTATTGTCACTGGACCTTTTCTCCTATCCTTCAAATGCCGAAATTCTCGAAGCGCAGCATTAGAGTTACCATATGGTTGATAGTAAAACTCAACTAGCAATGCACATTCAGTCTTATCAGAATGACACGAATCTGTTTTGGTCTTGCTTAAATCCACCAACTCGTCCATAGAAACAGTGAAATTATGCAAATGTCCCATGGTTGCAGAATTTTGTGCTATTTTTTATCTTCTGTAAATAAAAGCCCAAGGTTCCATAGTGTACGTACACCAAGTTTGGTGGAATTTTGTCCAGTACATTTTTTGCTACAGGGCTCTGAACACCTCCTCTTTGATTATGGCCACCCTGTAGTTGTAAGAAATGCAAGTAGCAGAAACTGAATTTCTGTATGAAAGAGAGTGGAGGGAATCTGAGAGATGGTTTGTGGATCAATCTAATTTCTCTCCTTTACTGAGGTAAGGAATATTAGAGTGATGTAGCAGATTTGTGATTTTTGTAGTTGATAGTGATTTAACTTTACAAATGAAAACCTGATTTTTTTGGATGATGATGAGGAGTAGTATTTGTGATATATTTATATCCAGAAAGATTGTTAGAATTATCTCAAGAAAAGAAGTTTTATTTATGTCTGGAGAATTTGGTATTTTCAAAATGAAGAAGATATGTGCATGAACACACACATACATACACAAAAAATATTTTAAAAATATATAGATGAAGCATCTTCTATATCTTCAAAAAGGAAAAAATATTTTATTTTATTTATTTTTTCCTCTTGAAGATCTCTTCATTTTCCTCAGGCTATCTAAATAGCCTGTTAAAAAAAAAAAAAAAAAAAGTCTGTTCCTTATCTATTAGGCTGATTAGCCTATTGCACCCCAGTAACTTGACTTGGCTTCATAAAACCTAATCAGTACCCTATTAGGACCGTTAATCCTATCTAGACTAGGCAGATAGCCTAGTCTTGCTGTCTGTCAGTTGCATATCTTGTGTCCAGTTTGTGTATCTTGTGGGATGATGCCAACCTGGCTGGCCGAGTGGTTAGCATATCTGCTCTCCAGCCAAAAGGCTGCGGGTTCAAATCCCACCACGGACATGGATGTTTGTGATTGTCTGTGGAAATACTAGTGGTGGTGGTTGGCGGTAGATGGCGTTGGTGTGGTTGCGGTTAGTTGGTGGATTGATGAGTGATGAAGACAGCTGTAGAGCAGCTGCCCTCCCTCGATGAGTCTTTGGACTCCCTGGAGGTGTCAAATAATAATAACAATAATAATAATAATAATAAACCTGAAAAGTCCTTATAAAGGTTCTTGTCTTACATGGGATCTGAACCCAGGTTTTACCAGCCAGCGAGCATCATGGTTATTGACCAAGCTCCTACACACAAACACACACAGATACAGGCAATCCCTATATAACGATTTTGATCTTACACAGAGAATTTCAATAAATCTAGCACAACATAAGTCATATAACATGGTTTCACTCTAACATAGAGATTTCTGGCAAACCTGGCATAATGTATGGTATTTTTGAACTTCTGCACAGAACAAACCTTGCTATTATGGATGTAATTTTCAACATTTCCATCATTTTTTTCAGAATACTTGCTGTTGATTTGTTAGCCATTAAGCAAAAAAAGAAAGAGAAAAAGGTAGGGGGGGTAAGGTTGATATCCCCATATTTTGTTTGAGACCATTAAAAATTCAAACTTTGAAGTGCACATTTAATTTTTTTGATTTTATTTGATCGTTTATAAATTTTTCTATATATGCATTACTAACTGTCAAATTTCAAAAAATTCTTGAAGACAAGGATACACACTGTATTAAGTTTTTCTGTGCTAACGAGATGCCTGTGGTGGAAAAAAAATGCCCAACTGAAAGTTCAATTTAAGAAAAGAGAAAACTGCAGAGGTTTTAATGCTTCAAAGATTATGTAACATTATTTATGTGCAGAAATGCATCAATAAAGATTATGTTATAAAATTTATGTTAGTTTATAGATCCTCTAATCCTTGTGCAGTAAAAGCATGTTACTAGTATATCATCATCATCAAATTCCTGCCATGTACCCTCAAGGGATGTACAGGTGTGACAGTACTACATGAAAAAAATTACATCATTATGAACTTACTATCTACAATTTTCCTCTAAACCAGTCGTCTGTTACTTGTCAAGACCCCAATATTATCAGATCTTATATTTATGTCGTCTAAGGCACTTTGTACCGTATCAATCCACCTACATCTTGGTCTTCCTCTGGGTCATTTTGCTGCCAACCTGGCGGAGAATACTTGTTTTGCTAATCTTTCTTCGCCCATTCTGTTTAAGTGACCATACCACCTGAGATTAGCTCTGCTAACGCATTCCTGGATGTTGACAATGTCAAGTTCTTTCCTAATATCCTCGTTTTTAATATGATATTGCCATTGATGCCATCTGTTCATGCCTATAATCTTTCTCAGGACTCTCATATCTGTGGTCTCTAGTCTTTGGTCAAGTGTTTTACTTCTGACCCAGCTCTCAGATCCATAAGTTAAAACTGGTTTGAACACTGTCTTGTATACAGCTAATTAAGTGTTCTGGCTAATTTCTCTCTTATTCCATATGAATTTATTCAGTTGACTTCCTACCATACCAGTTGTGCTGATTCTGTTGTCTATTTCTATATTTAATTTGCCATCTTCACTAAAAATTGTGCCTAATTAGCTGAAATGTTCCACAGGTTCTCCATTCACAACACAGTTAACATTTTCAATGATTCTGCCTATTTTCATTGTCTTTGTCTTTTTATTGCTGACCTTCATACCATATCTATTACAACAGTTATTTAATTTAGTCAGAGAATCTTGCAGACTTGTAGTGGATTTATTTAGAAGTATAACATAATCCGCATAAAGCAAAGAGCTGACATTAACATCTCCAATTTTGATATCATGTTTAATACCACTTTCCTTCATAATGTGATCCATATAGATAATGAATAACAGAGGGGATAATGTACATCCCTGTCTCACACCAGATTTAACATTAAACCATCTTCCTGTACTTCAATTCTAACTGCTGACTTACAACTCAAATAAAGACTAAGTATTGCTTGATATAATGTCCCATTGACACCATATAACTGTAGCATATTGAATAGCTTTTCTCTTGGCACCTTGTCATATGCCTTTTCCAAATCGACAAAACTTAAATACAGATCTCTGTTATATTCCCATGCTTTCTCGACTATTTGTAGCAAAGTGAAGATCTGATCCTGACAGCCTCTATTTGGCGTGAATCCAGCTTGTTCTTCACCCAGCTTTTCTTCCACAATTCTTCTCAACCGTTTCTCAAGTATACTTGCATATATCTTGCCAGGAACACTCAGTAGGGAAATACCTCTGTAGTTCTAACATTCAGTTTTATTTCCCTTTTTATATATGGGTACTCTGAGAGCTCTACTCCAATCATCGGGAATTCGTCCCTCTGTCCAGGCTTTCTGAACTATGCAGTGCAGCCACTGTAAGACTCTTAAACCACCATACTTCAGCATTTCTGGTCGAATATCATCTATCCCTGCTGCCTTTCCACATTTCAAGCCTTTGATGGCTTTTTCTACTTCAAGTATGGATATGTATTCCTGACTGCATGCCTGGTCAGTGTTTGTCACCACTGTGCTGTCATCACTGCTTGTTTCATTTAGCAGTTTTTCAAAGTAATTACTCCATACTTCAAGGATATTTTTTTCTCCCATTTTCATGTTACCTTTATCATCTCTAACTCCTTTTACAGCACTCTTTCCTCCATTCCTAAGCTTCTTCAACAACCTCCAGAATATTTTGCCACCTTCTTGATATTTATTTTCTATATTCTTGCCAAAGGCCTCCCGTGACTTTTGTTTAGCTAGTTTTACACAGTGTTTAGCATTCTTTGCATTTGTCTCTGTATTCTGTAAGAGTAAAAGCTGACTTATTTGCCAGGAACTTTTGATATGCTTTCTTCTTTAACTTCCTGTGTCCACCAGGGAGTTCTGATTTTTTTATCCTTGCAGATAACCTCACCACATGCCTCTCTGGCAGAAACAGTCAATGTTTTCTTCAGATTTGCCACTGAATCTCCAAGGTTTGATTCCTGTTCTCAAACTCTTTCATTTTTTCTTCAATAATTGTTGTGTATTTTAGTCTACAGTTCACATCTGAGAGCTGCTCAACTTTTATTTACTTTAAAACTTTCTTACATGTTATTCTTTTCAATAAGAAATTCAATTTTATCCTACTCAAGACTAAATAGTGATCACTTCCAATTTCAAATCCTCTGTACACTCTGGTGTCCTGCACCAGGGAGAAAACATCACTATCAACAATAACATAGTCATTGAGACTTTTCTTATTCCTAGCCTCTTCTCTCCATGTGAATTTGTGCACATTTTTATGTTGGAACATGGTGTTAGTAATAACCAGTCCATGTCCTGAGCAGAAATCCAACAGATATTTGCCATTATTATTAGCTTTGCTCTTTTCTCCAAATTTTCCCAAAATATTTTTGTATTTCTCACAATCATTTTCTACTCTGCTATTTAGATCCCCAACAAGGACCAACTTTTCCTTTTTCATTGTGTCAGTTGCTTTTTCTAAAGCCTCAAAAAATTCCTCCACTTCTACCTTAGCAGAAGTGGAGGAATTTTGTGGGACCATAGGCACAAATAAGTCTCCTTGTCCAGTTCCCCATTCTTATATTTGCCCACATTACTCTACTTGAGACTAGCTGCCATTCAAGAAGATTAGCCTCGTATTTTGTGTTGAATACTATGGTTACTCCTTCTTTTCCTTGATTGCTAGTATATTGAAAAGCAATTAAAAATTCTTGGGTAACTGCCAATTTAGTTTAAAAAAATGGTTTTTAAATTATCAGTTATTACTATTTTTTAATAAAAAATAAGATTTGGATAGTTTTAAAAATGATATATTTTTGTTAGCTTTTGGAATGTAATGTCTCTCCCCTTTTCTTTTTTTGCTGTTAGTCCTGTATAATGGTGTTTCACCCTACACAAGATTATATGGTTACCTAACTACCTACTGTGTTTATGAGGGTGATATGCATGTGTGTGTATATATGTATATGTATTTTAAATAAGTTAATAAGGTTATCAAAATTCCACTGAAGAATGCTTTGAACTGGGATATTTCTGATTTGTATGGTGCAAGATTTTTTAATTGAAGTATTGAGAGATGTTCAATGAAGATACGATCTACAGATCGGATTTGCATTGAACAGCAGAAAGTTGTTGGTAGAGAGAGAGAGAGAGAATTTGGCCCTGTAGTATCCCAACATTAGTTACATAGTATTAACATGACTTGGTAGTAACATAAATTGTATAATGTACTCCACTTTCCCATTTGACAAACCATGTCAAATGGGAAAGTGAAGCACATTATATTGAAGAACTCTCTATTGGATATGCAGTAAACTAGAGTGAGTTGTTGATATAGATGTAGTAAATGTTTGGTCAACGAAAGTGTTTCCATCCTTTTACAAATCCCAGACTGCTACTCTTGGCATTTTCTTTAGTCTAGCAAATACCTTTTGATCAAGTTCTTTGATTTTCCTATGACATTTTTCTGTTTGATGGCAAGTTTCCTCTTATATTCAACGAGTTTTTATTTTTGAGGGTTTTTTTTTTGCTAATGCCAGGATGCTTTAAGATTAATTCAAAAGTTATTAATTTATTATTATTATATTTTTTACTGCCTTCATTTCCCTTCACAGCTGTCAACTCTCAGCATGATCATCAGCAAGTTGTTGCAAGTTTTTCACTTGGTTATAAATTAGATTAAAGATATCAAGAAATAAGAAATTACATTCTGGTTTAATCCTTTATTCAAGTGTAAGCAAAAATTTGTATGTGAAGTATCTTCATGACTAGGTTACTTGTATATAGAAGCTAATAATTTTGCATTAATTGTCTGGGTAGTGGCCTTTCCCACAATGCATAACTTTATACCACCTGAAAGGATGTGTGCTTTGTGTTATGGGATACTAATGCAATTAATGTGAAATAACTAGTTTCTGTATGCAAGTAATCTAGTTAGGAAGATACTTCACATTGTAAGCTTTCTTTGCTTACACTTGGATAAAGGATTAAACATGAATATAATTTCTTGTCATCTTTAATTTAACTATCAATAAAGCTGATAACAGTATTGGTTTTCTTCTTTTAATGTTTAAAGTATTTTAGCCCTTAATTAACCTTGTCTGAGTTTTTATTTTATTTATTTATTCATTTATTTTATAATCCTTTTATAATAAAATTTATTATTATTTTTACCTAGCTTCATTTCCCATTCACAGCCGAGTTGATTAAAGTTAATTAAGGCCTAAATACTTTGCGCTTTAACCTAGACAGAGTAATAAAGCTTTTTATTATAGAAATGAAGGTAAATCAATCAAGCATTCATCTGTTCAGATACTGAATTAGTTGAGGATTTCTTTCTTATGTTTATATTAACATTTGCTGTTTAGCAAGCAGTGGTTTATGCATTATAAAGTAAAGGTGAATATGTATGATATTAATAGTGACAAGTGAGCCTGCTGCTCTTCCTGTGGGAACTAAACTCCCAGACAAAGAAATTTATTGAGGAATCAAAATCACAGTGTCCATCAAGTATTTTTATGTTAGCAAAATGGATTTTGGAAAAGAATGCCTTCAGAGATCTATATAGCCAGGGGAAAAAGTTTTGTTATTCACCAATGGTTTATTAACTGTAGGAGTAGTAATGCTGCTTGGGTGTTAATATCATCTAATCTATACTTGATATACTATTTTCAAGCAGGTGCACATAAGGGTTTGAAAACATGCACTTCCAGTGATTTGGAAGTATAGCTAATACTTACAATCAGTCAGTAACAGATGTTTAAGGAAATGTGTTATGGACCTTATACATTCAATAACAGTCAGCATCATGTGTTAAAATATTGTAAAAATGAATAACTTCTGCATATATATCTCAATTTCAATATATATATATATATATATATATATATATATATATATATATATATATATATATATATCTTTCTTGTTACAAGGACATCGTAAAGACAGTTAAGTATTCAAAATGACATCACATAGCATTTGCTTACTTCCTTGTGTCTTGGCTGTGGCTG
The DNA here is from genome assembly GCF_054136105.1 of Typopeltis vanoorti. Taxonomy (NCBI): domain Eukaryota; kingdom Metazoa; phylum Arthropoda; class Arachnida; order Uropygi; family Thelyphonidae; genus Typopeltis; species Typopeltis vanoorti. Next base: position 435,045 of record NC_143568.1, on the reverse strand, counting down.
AGTAAATAGAATACACTACTAGAATTCAGAGGAAAACAATGGTTAGGTTTTGTAATTTAATATAAGATTACATAAATCATCAGTTTAAAAAAAAGCTATTAACAATTAGTCATGATTACCTCCCAAAACTTTGAAGTAGGCATGCAGTTGGAGTAGTTGATATTTGAATGTTATTATAGTTTCATGTGTTTAAAGAAATAGATGATCAATTTCAATATGTATGGGTGCAGATCTTGGTTTGATTCCAAAGAATTCTGTGACCAGTGTCAATTGCATGGTAAACAAAGCTATCAGATTGCAATAATTTTGTAATCCTAAAGTTCCTGGATTTTAATGTCAACAATGGTCCTCTCAATGTTCCTGTCAATAAGTTGACAGGAACAAGGTGCTTAATAAATAAACACCAGGCAAGATTGAGAGGTGGTAATTTTTCCCTGATGGACGGTAGAAAAAGGACAGTTTCCAAAATGGTTGAAGGTGGTGCATAAATTAAATATCTCTACAGAATGATATCTTTTGCTTCATAGGTGATATTTCCATATAGATATTTGTGTTGCAATATCATCTGTGAAGCAAAGTGAAATATGTGGTTGAAGAAAAATGGTGCTAAAATGTTCATTTTTCAGATGTTTCACAAAATAGTCTGCCAAAGTTGGTAGGATAGGACATGGTTGTTCCCTCAATTTGTTTAACTTATTTTGCCAGATTTAAATGAAGTTAAATCAAGCATATATGTGTGTGTTTCAGATACTGAAACTAGTTGAGGATTTCTCATATTTCTCATATTGACATTTTCTGTTAGCAAGCAGTGGTTTATGCATTTTAAAGTAAAGGTGAATTTGTATGATATTAAAGTGACAGGTGAGGCTGCTCTGTTAACTTAAAAAGTTGACTATCTTTGGAGAAACTCATGTTGCAGGACAAGACTTTCTTGAAGTGATATATTGGTGATTAGGGTGGATCCAAAGAAATCATTGTTTCATTGAGCAAATGTATAGCTTATGTTTCATTTTTGATTGGTTAACATGTTTTGATGTTGTTAAACAATCTTTTATTCTCTATGTCCTTGTAACAGAGAAGAAATATTTTAGAGTTAATAAATTCTTTATTAACTTCTTTATATGTGCTGGCTATTATTTAATTCATAATAATTCAGTTAGGTCAGATTACATGGTGAATGTATTCATGGAAAATGCTATATATTGTTATTATTATTTTATTTTTTGATCTCCAAACCATGAAAGGTTATCCATATATTTTTTTAATGTAATTCCTACCTATGAACCAAACATAGTACATTAGTATCACTAAGGATGACCCAGGAAAAGTAGCTTTTGTAATTATTTTTTATTTTATTTATTTATTTTTTTACATAGTTTAGAAACTCTGCTCTAGAGACCAAATATGGAGGACCTCAGATAAGCAGGGAAGTAGCCTTGCACTGGGTGATGAAATTCACCTTCCACCAAAAGACAGTTGCAAATATCTCTGCCTATGGCAGAATTTGAATCTGCAGCCTGTTAGTTGGAAAGTGGATATGTAACCCCTTGTCCAACCAGGCCAGCATGAATATACATAGAAACCATAATTTGAGGTATTAAGTCAGTAAAACACTAACTCAGAACCAAAATTTAGTAATTGTTCATAATAATAAAACCATAATTAAGTAATTAATAGTATTTATGAATAAATGTTGCTCCTCTTAGCTTGAATAATTCTTCAAATAGCTTGAAAGCTGTTCAGAGGCTCTTTTAAAGTTTATATTCCTTCAGCTTAAGTGCACGAATGTATGCGTGCCTGAGTTTTATACAGTAATTTAACCTGTTATAAGGAAGTTTATTAAATTCTTATCATTTTTACTTGAATGCAAGAAGCCTCTCATTGGTCAGTTCCTCTTGGTGAGAACTGATCAGCTCATCCACTTGCTAGCCCCAAAGTTTTCACTAACTTCTCTGTCCATGGTGGAGGAAGAGGAGAGGGGATATTTTTTATAGATAATTTTGTTAAGATGATCTTAAGAAAATTCTAGATTAACCTGTTGTCCTTCTTGTTGGAACTTAGGAGTGCAACATTACATGAGTATATGTAAAAGTACAAGGACTTTTCTCATTGCCGTTTCTTGTGAGACCACGTCTTCCTCACTGCTATTTCCATTTCATTATAAATATTAGTTTTGTTCTCATTCTCAATTATTTCATACCTAGCAACACCTTCAGTAAATATGTTTATTTATTTTGAGGAAACAGTTAAAAATACATAAAAATTGTTATGGAGGAAAAATATTATCAAGGTGAGGTAAGGAAATGCAAACTTCCTTGTGACATTAAGTGATTTTTCTACCAATTTTTTACTAAAAATTTTTTTTGATGAAAAAAATTTCTAATCTATTTATGAGATAGTCTGTTATATATAATGTTTTGTTTTCTATTTTTTATTTATTTTTTCATATCAAATGTATTTTTTGTAGATCAGTATTTTATCGGTCATATAAAGATGCTGAATTAAAAAGAGCAGGTGATCAAGAGGAACAGTTTGAAAAACCTACCAGAGAAACCTGCCAAGGTAATTTAATTATACTATATGAAGAGGTATTCTTCATGAACATGTGATGTATTTCGAAAGTGATCATAATTACCAAAATCTTAGTATCAAATTTTATCAGAATTATAATAATTGCATGTTTGGTTTCTTCTACATCTTTTCCAACTTGATAAATCTGTGTATAGTCTGATATTTTTATTTATTTAGGACATTATGCAATTGGTGAAACACATCAATTATATTTTATCTGTTACTTCGCATTGTTCAAAAAATCTTTTGTAAGAAGTAGACAGGTATGATAACAGATTTCTTGCATTCTTGGGAGATTTAATTATTAAACCCATTAAGCTGGGTTTTGAAACTTAAGTACTAATCAATCATTCTGCTCACATCACATATACAGTTGACTTTCACTATAGCAAACTTGCAGACACAAAAAATATTAGTTATAGTCGATAGTTTGCTATAGTAAATTTTGATGTTTTAAGGATGCTTGTGACATAAAGACTGAATAATATAAGCACGTAAACACAAGAAAGATATTTAATTAACCAAATATTTTGGTCTGGAACTAGCAGACCATCTTCAGTGGCACTACAAGAACAGTTAAAAAAAAAAAAAATACAAGGTAGAATACTAACAATAGATCAAATTTATAACGGGATCTATGTAAGAGGCAAGTTTTTGACCAAAGGATGTTGTAGTTAGTTTCAATCCCGTGCTGAGCCAATCCAGATTTTTCAGATTTGTTGTGATGAATGGAGGATTGATGTTCTTGGATTCTTTTTTCAAGAGAACGTCCAATTTGTCTAAAATAGGAGAGATCACAGTTACAGGGAATTTGATAAACTCCAGGAAGAGACATAGTTGAGCGTTTGTCTTTCTTGCGATAGGTTCTGAAATCCCAGAGATTTTATTTTATTTAATTTTTTTATTTTTTATTTTTATTTTTAATTTATTTTTTTAAACTGTTCTTGTAGTGCCACTGAAGATGGTCTGCTATTTCCAGACTGAAATATTTGGTTAATTAAATATCTTTCTTGTGTTTACATGCTTATATTATATAGTAAATTTTCTTGAGAATAATATTTGCCTGTGGGGATTTAATCATCTCTTTTTTGGTAGTTTGTTATTGTAGTGAGTGATAAATCAATTATATAATGGCTGCTGTAGTTCTTGTGAGAATCATCTGTGTATGTAAAGATATGCAAATAATAAAGGACACCTAATAATTGACATAATTTCATCAAGTCCTACATTTTATTTCCATATTGGTTTTGTTTTATTGGTGCATTTAAATGGATAATTTTATTTTTAGCCACTTGCTTGTAATGTAGTTACTGCATATACCTTTTTTTTTTTTTTTTTTTTGCAATATGCAATAGATTGCCATATGCAAAATGAGTAGATTAAATCTCATATCTATTAGTATATATCTCCATCAGTTACACATGCAAAGAAACAACAAAAACAGTAGATTTCCAGGCTGGTTGGCCTTAAAGATAGCAGGAAGCATTCATTTCTAGAAGAGAGAAATTTCATCCACATTAAAGATGAACTCTGAAGAATTTTCCAACCCCCATTTTGATCTGCATGCAGTGTATGTATTGTTGTTGTTATGTACCATCCAGTTGTTTTAGACTCTTGATGACCTTGTGAACAGAAGCATTCCATTCAGCCTCTTTCCTTTCTTATAGCAATTGTAAGTTCAAGTTGGTAAGTTCATTTTTGTTGCCCGTCTAATTCTTTTGCGGTCTTCCTCTTTTTCTCATTCCCTCAATCTTTCCCAACATAACTGTCTTTTCCATGGATTCATCAGCTCACGTATGTCCAAAGTACACCAACTTCTGTTCAGTGATCATCACATCCAATGAGCATTCTGTCTGTATACTATCTAAAACCTATTGGTCATTCTTGCAGTCAACGGGATTCTTAATAGTCTCCTTCATGTCCATAATTAAATAAATCAGTTCACTTTTTGTCTTTCTTCTTAATAATTCAGCTTTAACATCCATATCACTACTGGAAACAGTGCTTTGACAATTCTAACTTTCATGACCTCACTCATACTTCTCATCATCATCATCATCATCATCAAATTCCTGCCATGTACCCTCAAGGGGCGTACAAGATATGATAGTACTACATGAAAAAAATTACATCATTACTAACTTGCTATCTACAGTTTTCCTCCAAATCAGTCTGGTACTTGTCAAGACTCCAACATTATTAGATCTTATATTTCTATCGTCTAAGGCACTTTGTACCGTATCAATCCAGTTATATCTTGGTCTTCCTCTGGGTCGTTTTGCTGCCAAACTGGCAGAGAACACTTGTTTTGTTTTGCTAATCTTTCTTCACCCATTCTGTTTAAGTGACCATACCACCTGAGATTAGCTCTGTTAACGCATTCCTGGATGTTGACAATGTCAAGTTCTTTCCTTATATCCTCGTTTTTAATATGATATTGCCATTGATGCCGTCTGTTCACGCCTATAATCTTTCTCAGGACTCTCATATCTGCGGTCTCTAGTCTTTGGTCAAGTGTTTTACTTCTGACCCAGCTCTCAGATCCATAAGTTAAAACTGGTTTGAACACTGTCTTGTATACAGCTAATTTAGTGTTCTGACTAATTTCTCTCTTATTCCGTATGAATTTATTCAATTGCCTTCCCACCATACCAGCCTTGCTGATTCTGTTGTCTATTTCTATATTTAATTTACCATCTTCACTAAAAATCGTGCCTAAGTAGCTGAAATGTTCCACAGGTTCTCCATTCACAACACAGTTGACATTTTCAACGATTCTGCCTATTTTCATTGTCTTTGTCTTTTTAATGCTGACCTTCATACCATATCTATTACAACAGTTATTCAATTTAGTCAGAGAATCTTGCAGACTTGTAGCGGATTTATTTAGAAGTATAACATCATCTGCATAAAGCAGAGAGCTGACATTAACATCTCCAAATTTGATATCATGTTTAATACCACTTTCCTTCATAATGTGATCCATATAGATAATGAATAACAGAGGGGAAATGTACATCCTTGTCTCACACCAGATTTAACATTAAACGATCTTCCTGTACTTCAATTCTAACTGCTGACTTACAACTCAAATAAAGACTAAGTATTGCTTGATATAATGTCCCATTGACACCATATAACTGTAGCATATTGAATAGCTTTTCTCTTGGCACCTTGTCATATGCCTTTTCCAAATCGACAAAACTTAAATACAGATCTCTGTTATATTCCCATGCTTTCTCGACTATTTGTAGCAAAGTGAAGATCTGATCCTGACAGCCTCTATTTGGCGTGAATCCAGCTTGTTCTTCACCCAGCTTTTCTTCCACAATTCTTCTCAACCGTTTCTCAAGTATACTTGCATATATCTTGCCAGGAACACTCAGTAGGGAAATACCTCTGTAGTTCTAACATTCAGTTTTATTTCCCTTTTTATATATGGGTACTATGAGAGCTCTACTCCAATAATTGGAAATTCGTCCCTCTGTCCAGGCTTTCTGAAGTATGCAGTGCAGCCACTGTAAGACTCTTATACCACCATACTTCAGCATTTCTGGTCGAATATCATCTACTCCTCCTGCCTTTCCTCATTTCAAACCTCTGATGGCTTTTTCTACTTCAAGTATGGATATGTATTCCTGACTGCATGCCTGGTCAGTGTTTTTTACCACTGTGCTGTCATCACTGCTTGTTTCATTTAGCAGTGTTTTCAAAGTTATTACTCCATACTTCAAGGATATCTTTTTCTCCTGTTTTCATGTCACCTTTATCATCTTTAACTCCTCTTACAGCACTCTTTCCTCCATTCCTAAGCTTCTTCAACAACCTCCAGAATATTTTGCCACCTTCTTGATATTTATTTTCTATGTTCTTGCTAAAGTCTTCCCAAGACTTTTGTTTAGCTAGTTTTACACACAGTGTTTAGCTTTCTTACATTTGTCTCTGTATTCTCTCAGAGCACAAGCTGACTTATTTGCCAGGAACTTTTGATATGCTTTCTTCTTTTCCTTTACTGCCTCTTTAACTTTCTGTGTCCACCATGGAGTTCTAATTTTTCTATCCTTGCAGACAACTTCACCACATGCCTCTCTAGCTGAATCAATCAGAGCTTTCTTCAAGGCTTGCCACTGAATCTCCAAGGTGTGATTCCCGTTCTCAAACTCTTTCATTTTTTTTTTCAATAATCGTGTATTTTAGTCTACAGTTCACATCTGAGAGCTGCTCAACTTTTATTCGCTTTAAAACTTTCTTGCATGTCATTCTTTTCAATATGAATTTCAATTTTATCCTGCTCAAGACTAAATAGTAATCACTTCCAATTTCAAATCCTCTGTACACTCTGGTGTCCTTCACCAGGTAGAAAACATCACTATCAACAATAACATAGTCAATGAGACTTGGTGTTAGAACATCTATAACATGTTAGTAATAAATGGCATGGTGTTAGTAATAACCAGTCCATGTCCTGAGCAGAAATTTAACAGATATTTGCTATTATTATTAGCTTTGCTCTTTTCTCCAAATTTTCCCAAAATATTTCTGTATGTCTCCCAATCATTTCCTACTCTGCTATTTAGATCCCCAACAAGGACCAACTTTTCCTTTTCATTGTGTCAGTTGATTTTTCTAAAGCCTCAAAAAATTCCTCCACTTCTACCTTAGTAGAACCTTCTGTGGGACCATAGGCACAAATAAATCTCATTGTCCAGTTCTCCATTCTTATATTTGCCCACATTACTCTATTCTCTACTTGAGACTGACTGCCATTCAAGAAGATTAGACTCTTATTTTGTGTTGAATACAAAAAATTCCTCCACTTCCACAATAGTAGAACCTTCTGTGGGACCATAGGCACAAATAAATCTCATTGTCCAGTTCTCCATTCTTATATTTGCCCACATTCTACTCTCTACTTGAGACTGACTGCCATTCAAGAAGATTAGCCTCTTATTTTGTTGAATACTATGGCTACTCCTTCTTTTCATGATTGACATTGCCTGAATATAACATTTTGTATTTATTGCTCAGAAAGATCTCGCCAGTTTTTGTCTTTTTTTGTTTCAGTCACCCCTATTATATCGGTCTGGTACTTATCTAATTCCTCAGCTAGCTCCATTTCTTTGCTATTCAGGCTTCTTATGTTGATAGTACCGATTTTTAACTCTGGTGATGTTGAGTTGGGGTGTGTTTTCAGATTTGTTCCAGTTGCTGAATTTTCGCTGTTTGCCCTGGTTCCCTGGTGAAAACAACGGGGGCCTTGTTTAAACGGGTGAATCCCCAGTCGGCATGAAATTTTGTCATGTTGTTCCATCGTTTTTTTATTTTGGTTTAACCAATAAGAATACAATTTCGTACAATCACGAGAAGGTGAGGATTGGACATTAGGTCAGAAGCCCTGGTCGGTTCTCCGCATTTCTTTAAAGGCTCTGTGGAGGTCTCTTCTCAGTTATACAACTTTGAACCTTAATTCTATCTTTTGTAATTTTTGTCAGGCTTAACATAGCTTTTTTTTTCCCCATTAGTATTCTTTTAATTTCATCTTCACATTCACTATCATTTCTGATTCTGGAACCCGTAAAGCATAACTTCAAACGATTTCTATTTTATCTCTCTCTTATAAATTCATTTAAATTGTCAGAAGCCATCACTTTTGTTTTGCTGATATTTAAATTAAGCCCACCTTTGTTATTTTCCCTCTTAACCAATAGAATCAACTGCACCAGATCTTCCTTAGTTATGATATGACTATGAGGGTTATATCATCTGCTTACCTTAAATTAATTTTTCTGCCACCAATCTTAATTCCAGCTGAGTCTTTGTCTAAGTTAGCCATTCTCATAAAATATTTACTATAAATATTAAAAAGAGAGGGCAACAAAAGAGAGGATTGCATAAGTTTCCTATACAACCTTGCTGCATCTCTTTTTCCACTTGAACACTGTTTTTATTGATGCTTCTTGGTTGTCGTATAGCACTCTTATTAAGGGAATTAGATGCTCAGGTATTTCCATTGAATCATTACATTTCCACAGTTCTGTTGTGATCCACGCAATCAAAAGCTTTCTTATAATCAATAAAACAGATGAATACTTCCCTTCTGATATTCTCTTGTTCTTTCCATAATCCATCTCATGGATTAAGAACTATGGAAAATTGCTAATGGTCTCTAGTTCCTCTTCCTCTCCTAAAGACTGCCTGTTCTTGTGGCATTTCTCTATTCACATATGACTCCAGCCTTTGTTGGATCACTTCAGTATAAATTTGCTTGCATGTGCAATTAAAGCAATGGTTCTATAATTTTCATAATTCACTGGGATTCAGTGTTTTTGGAATTGGGATGAAAACTGATGTTTTCCAATCTCTAGGTCAGTATATTTTCTTCCAAACCTGTTGACAAATTTCAGTCATTATATTCACTATTTCATCCCCAGCTGCTCTTAATAATTCCACTGACACTCCATCAGCTCCAATAGCTTTTCCTTTTGGTAACTGTTCCATTGTTGATATCACTCCACTTTCCATTATCATGGGTTCTTCAATAAATTCTCCTTCAATATTAAACTCCAATGTTCTTTCTCCTTCATTCCTCAGTCCTAAACCAAATTTTCCAGTGATGACTCATTCTTCTTTTTCTTTCACTTCTGCATTCCAATCAAAACCAATATTAAAAGAAAATCTGTTTTATAAATTCTGTATACTTGTTTCAATCTGTGGTAAAATTCTTCAACTTCATCTTTACTTGAATCTATAGTGGGTGCATACACCTGTATAAGTGTGACATTCACTGTATATGCCTTTATTCTAACTAGGATTATTCTGTCAGACAAAATGTATTTTCTGTATTTCCTTCTATCTATTTCTTCAAAGAGTTTTCCACAGCTAGAGTAATATGTCATAAATCACTGGTATCAAAGTGACCCATTCCTGTCCATCTCTGTTCACTGTTTTCTAAAATCTTAAGTCAAGTTCTCATTTCTTTCTTTACCGGTTATAGTTTTCTTTGATACATGATTCTTACATTCTATGTTCCTATTTTATGTAAATCAGTAAAGCAGAGGCATCTTCTTCTGAGATTAACTTTATCAGAAGGTGAACTTCCAGAAGGGCTTTGATCCAGCTTCGTCATTCTTGTTAACTTCATTGGAAGTTCCTCTCTGCACTTACCCAGTAGCCATTTCGATGCCTTCTGACATGGATGTCCCATCTTCCAGCACCATATCACAATAACTCAAGCCTCTGTTCATAAGATTTTCTTGGCAAAATGTATACAGAAGTGGTTTGCATTATCTTCTTCTGTGTTTTGTGTAGTCTATCTACTAGGTAAATACCTGAGTGGGGAGAGAGAGAGAAGGCAGATCCCCACTGCAAGAGACGAAAAAAAATAAGATAGGAAAGATTCATCCCTTGCCCTTGAATACTCTAATAGCATTGGAGAGAAGGAGCAAGAAGGAAAGAAAGAAGGGTAGGAATCAGTCTGCAGATAATATAAAGATCTATATTACATGAAGTTAGGTGTGGTCCAGCATCAGGTACCTCGGGTTTACCACTGCTGTACTCCCTAAAGTGAGCTCTTACTATTATTACCATATTTTATCGGTGCAGTGTATACATTATGGTTTAAATTTGTCATACTAGATAAAGGCAAACATCAACATTTTTTCATAAGATCTCCTTTCTCTCCTTCTCTTGCTTCATGAGTCCATGTAAAAACACCTCCTTATTCATAATAAGTGTTATATTATACTTTACACTGAGCAGTATATTCACTAGTTTTGTTCTCCATCCATGACCAGCCCTTCTGTTTCATAAATAAGAAACTATCCAACATATATCCAGTAAGTAACTACCATATTTATCGGTTTATCCAAAACTGTTTTGCCTTATAGTAAAAGATTTTCTAGTGGTTGAAGGCTGTTATAAATCTATTGCAATTCATATTTGGAAACTTTATCAAGTTTTTTTCATTATGAAATGTGTTTAACCCCTTAACGTACCAATTAAAAATCAGAAAGCGGTCGTTTTTCTGCCAACTTTTTTGGACAAGTTTTGGGCGAGGGTGATTTGCTGGATCAAATTCATCATTATTCTAGTAGTAAGACTTATATGTTGGTTAGACATAACTGGTAATTAATTTACGGAATTAACAACGCATATGAAGTATATTAATTAAAGATAACTTTAATGAATCACTTCTATATTTCGGCAATGGACTCCTTAAGAAGGTCACTTCTTGGCCTGTGGAATCCACAGACTCCTTAAGAAGGTCACTTCTTGGCCTGTGGAAGTCACCAACAAACTTAAACCTTATAACTCTAGACCCCCCCGATTATATGGACTCCCAAAAATACATAAACAAAATGTGCCATTGCGTCCCATAGTGGATGGCATTGATTCCCCCACATATAAATTAGCCAAACATTTAGCCAAAACGCTCACACACTACACTGGCAACACACCATCACACATAATAAACTCAGCCCACTTTAAAGCCAGTATAGAAAACCTCACACTCCAACACACTGACATAATGGTCAGTTTTGACGTCTCCTCCCTATTCACTAATGTCCCACTCAAAGAAACCCTTGAGCTCATCCAAGCCAAGTTTCCTCCCGATATCTCAGCCCTATTTCAGTTCACAATGAACTCAGGCTATTTCGTTTGGCAAGGAAAGTTCTACAAACAGATAGAGGGGACAGCCATGGGTTCACCACTTTCCCCACCCTTGGCCAATTTCTTTATGGAGACATTTGAAGAGAAAGCCTTAAACTCCGCCCCACAAAAACCCACTATTTGGCTTCGTTATGTGGATGATGTGTTTGCTATTTGGCCACATGGCTCAGACACACTCCACTCCTTCCTAACACACTTAAACAACCAACATCCCAGAATCCAGTTCACCTTAGAAAAAGAGGAAAACAACACCCTCCCCTTCCTAGACACTTCAGTCACCTGCCAGCTTGATGGATCTTTGGTTTTCTCTGTTTACAGAAAACCCACCCATACTGGCAGATACATTCACCAGCAATCCCCCCCCCCTCACAACAATATGGGGTGATAAAAACACTATATAACAGGGCAAAATTAATCTGCTCAGATGACAAGGCCCTGACTATTGAACTAAACCACATCCTCAACACTTTCTTAGCCAATGGCTATAACCCCAAAAAAATCCAAAAAATACTAAAACCTATAAACCACAACCCCCCTCCCCCCCCCCTCCACAATAAAGACTACACCAAGTCTATCACTATCCCCTACATCCAGGGCACCTCTGAAAAAATAACTAATATCCTCAAAAAATATGACCTTACTTCCTGTTACAGACCATATAAAAAGTTGGCATCCCTTATCTGCTCTACCAAAGACCAACCACTTCCCCTAGACCTACCTGGTGTATACCAGGTCCCTTGCAGCTGCAAATTGTCCTACTTTGGCCAAACAGGCAGAACAACAAATATCAAGATTTCAGAACACCAAGATTACATCCGGTTTCACCAGTACAGCCGCTCTGGGTTGGCAGAACATGCCTTAGATACCCACCATAAAATTCGTTGGAAGAAAACAAAAATAATCCATCGCAGCAAGTTTAAATACGAAAGATTATTCAAAGAATCTTCAGCAGCTCTAAAAAACGTTCCTAACCTCAACAAATTTGGGTGCATGAAATTGCCCCAAATTTGGGAGACTTTCATTATGAGAACTTCAGCCCAACTGCCAAGACTACTAAATTAGCCTGCAAGAGGGCACCATTAGGACTTTAGGAACAAAATTAGTTTCTTACTTTCTTCCTCATTTGCTTTGTTAGTTCCTTAGTGCACATACCATATCTTTATGTTCCTGAAGATGGCAATGTGACATTGCCGAAATATAGAAGTGATTCATTAAAGGTATCTTTAATTAATATACTTCATATGCGTTGTTAATTCCATAAATTAATTACCAGTTACAAATTCATCATTATTTGAAAAATAATGATGAATTTGTGCAAATGCAAACGAAATAGCCGATGCACGCTGTTGGTAACTTTTCTCGGCTGAAAGGAAATAGGCACAAGATTATCTAGCATCTATATTCGGTTATATTTATATGTGAAACCAAAATTCAGAATCAATTTTGGTACAATAAACAAAAGACGTGTTACAAAATCTTTGTATGTTAAGAGGTTAATTATGCATTTGAAATAATATATTGTTTTTGCTATATTTTTCTTTATGAAGTAATCCACATATGAAATAACATGACAGTGAAGTAAAATTTCTCATTCATTCACAGGAATGAGGAATGCTATATATGACAAACTGGATGATGATGGTATTGTTGCTCCAGGAACAAGAGTATCTGGTGATGATGTTGTTATTGGAAAAACTATTACTCTTCCAGAAAATGATGATGAGGTCAGTTTCTTAATTAGAATTTACTATTATGTTTTTATTCATTCTATAATGTGTGTGAATGTGCACACATATACTCTTTTTACCATTATTTATCCCATTAGTGTTGTAGGAGTCATAACTTTCAGATGACTGTTATATTATGGATATCCCAAAAGATAATTTCTGTTTTTAGATGTTAGAAATTTAGTGTTTCTAATCATTATAATGATTTATAGTGACTCGATAAAATTACTTATACTAAAAATCTATCTTTTATCTTATTATTTAAAGGAATGGCTACATAAGTCTTTTGCATTTCAAAAAGGACTGATTAAATATAATATTAGTCTTGATTAATAGAGCTAATGGAGAGCAGGCGGAATGCACTAATAATTGAAAAAACACCGATGATTCACACATAATACTGTGTTTTTATTAAGATATATGGATTAAGCAAAGAACAGATCTCAAAATATATAGAGAAAGCTTTAGTAAATTCAATAGCCACCATCAAGATAAATAGTAATTACAATTTTTCATTTACTGAAGTATGGATGGATGGATTGAATCATAGTATGGATCAATAATATCCTTCTTTCTAATAATTTTTCAATTTCTCGATAGCAAGAATTAATCAGTTGTATACAGAAAAAATATATTATTCAAATCATTCTAGTATTTCAGGTTAATGTTACTAGTTGTCCATGGAATTTATTCTTAGTTAATTTCATGCTATGAAATGAAGCAAACAAACATACACATAAAAAAAGGCTTATTGTGTAAATAAACATTAAAATGCATCATTGCATGGTTATCTGTCTGGCATCCTCTTTGATAAAACAGCAAAAATACTTTTACCACAGATCTCGGGAGTCAGGAACTCATCAAGGGAGGCCATATATCATCCGCATCAGTTGTCATACTTTTCCCTGACTTCATCCACATTACTTGCCCTCACTATCTCTAAAGGCAAGCCATTCCAATCATGAATAACTGAGAGAAAAATCTAGCTCTTAACCCTTTCTTGACTGCATTCATTCTCAACTCCCCATCTTCCATAAAATTGAAAATTCCATCTACTGGTATCCTATATGATCCTTTCAGAAGTAGGTCTCTATCACATTATCCCTCTTTATTTTGTTTGCTAGTATCTACAGTCATCAAGTAGTATAAACTCTCCTCATAATCTATATTCCATAGTCCCCTATCATCTTTAAGAATCTTTGTACTCTCTCTCTCTCTCCACTGTATGTGTATCACCAGGAGACCACATGCAGTAGTCCAGATGAGGTTGTATCAAAGCCTTGTAAAGAGGCAGATTGACTTCTTTATCCTTATGTCATTCATTTCAACATTACAGTTATATTGTAATGTTGAAATGAAGCTGTATTTGCAATGTTTATTATATTGCCTCTGAATTTCACCTTCCTGTTAATTAAAACTCCATGATCCATAGTCTGATCAGTTTCTTCTAGCATAATCCCACTAATATAATATGCCATTAGATATCTTGTTAGATCAAAGTAGTTAACTTTACATTTACTAAGAACTGAGAGCTGTTTTCATATGTCAACACTTCCAACCTATTTCAAATCATTTTGCAAGCGTTGATTGCCATTTGCAATCCTGATTATCACAATGACTGATATCCCCAGGTATCATTCACTCAATTGTTATTTAGTCTTTATATTAATGACATTGGGAAGGATTTTATATAGAGGAGACAAATCTCTTTGCATCATCAGAAAACCACTTTGTCTTCTGTATGTGAAATCCTTCCCAATGGCTGATATCTGGGGATGTGTCACCTTAAATTGGTATAATTTTGAGTGAAAATTAGAATATAGGTTTAAATCATAACGTAATATTGTCTTAATTTTGATAGCTTGTTGCGTCTGTGTGATTTTGGTGTGTATTCCGTTTTATTTAATTTAGTATTTTAACGATACATTTCATAGAATAGCACATGGCGCCAATGCGACGGCATGTAAGATAATGGCGTCCAAAAATACAATGCCTTTGTTCAAAAACTGTAATGTGAGGGAGTTTGTCCAATGTGATGTGTATGGGATGTATGCATTCCCGAATGAGGCTGGAGTTTGGATTGAAAGTGATAGCGGTGGGAGAATGTGCAGAAAGTGTAAGCAAAGTGAGGAGTTGAAGTATGTGTCAGGTTGTGAGATAGTTATGCTTGAAGAAAGCCAGAATGTGAGTGAAAATAGTGGCTTGATAGGGAATTGCGATGTTGTACAAGATGGCAATCAGAGCGGTGATCAAAGAAAGAGTGAAAGCAACTATACAGAGAAAGAAAATGGTTTAAATGATGAAAAAAATGAGGAATCATTTGTAGGGAGTGAGATCACTAGGTTGCGTGCAGTGATACAAAATGTGCAGCAGCAATTAGAGCACCTGCAAAACTCTTTCCAGAGTGATTCGGCTAACGTAAATAAACAAGTGTTTGAAAGGAAAAATAAGTGTAAGAGTGGGAGAGTTTCTGAAATGAAGGAAAGAGTGTTATATGGTGACTCGTTATTAGATTGTACTTACCGGGTGCGAAATTTAAGGATGTAAGTGAGAGTATTGATAGTTGTGGCGAGTACGAATGAATTGACAGGAGATAAATTTTTTATGAGAGAGGACATGAAAGTATTGTTAAAGGTAGCGAAAGAAAAGAGTGACAGAGTTAGAACGGTGAGTCTGTTGCTGCGGTATGACAGAGAGGAGTTTAGAATGAGAGCCATAATCGCAAATGACATTATGCGCAGGTTATGCAGACGGTGTGGTGTGGAATTCGTGGACGTGTGGAATGAGTTTGATGGGCGAAAGGATTTATACAAGATGGATGGCCTGCATTTGAATGGATTTGGTGCACGGAGACTGGAAAAAGTGTTGCTGAATGAAGTGAAAATGGATGTGCAGAACCAGGGAAACTAGAACTACCAAGGAGGGGGGGGGATATGTGGACATCAGTGAGACAGTTGAGTGTAAGAATGTATATAATGTACCTGAGCCAGTACTAAGGACAAAAAAATCGGAATGGGATAGTTAGAATAACGCATCAAGATGGGGTGGGATAAAGGGACCACTGCATTTCATGTATATTAATGCCAGGAGTATTAGGACAAGAAGGAAGAATTTTTGACCTTGATTGGCTCTTCCTGGCCACAGGTTATTGGCATTAGTGAAACATGGCTGACGGAAGATGATATAGTTAGTGGGATATAATGCATAGGTTATAGTGTGTTTAGGAGGGGCAGAGAGAATAAAATGGGGGGAGGGGTGTTATTGATGATAGCTGCCAAGGAGAATTGAAGTGGTATCATAGGATAGTGAAAAGATCTCATTTGAAGATATTTGGTGTGACATTGAGACTGGAAGAACAAAATATACAATTGGGTGCTGCTATAGACCAGGTGATGGAATAGATGGTGGAGATAGTATGCATAAACAAATTGATGAAATGAGTGGAAGGAGGGTAATTATTATGGGGGGATTTCAACTATGGTAACATTGATTGGAAGGAGGAAGGAAATGGATTTTATTCAATTATTAAGGGATAACTATCTGAGACAGCATGTAATTGAAAATATTAGGGGCATGAGAGTGCTTGACCTGGTAATAGCATCTGAGAATTTGACTGTAATGAATATGACCCTGTTGCCACCCATTTGTGAGAGTGATCATAAGGTCTTGACCTGGGAGGTGGCTAAAGGTGTGGAATTTTCGATTAAGATAGGGTATACATGGAATTACCGTTCTGCCAAGTATGACAAGCTTAGGAGATTGCTTGGATCAGTGCCATGGCATATACAACTGCAAGGGCTGGATGTCAATAGAGCATGGAAAGTGGTCAAGGAGCATTTACAGGAGGTTATGGCTGAATCTGAAAACACACCCCAACTCAACATCACCAGAGTTAAAGACTATCAACATAAGAAGCCTGAATTGCAAAGAAATGGAGCTAGCTGAGGAATTAGATAAGTACCAGATCGACATAATAGGGGTGACTGAAACAAAAAAGACAAAAACTGGTGAGATCTTTCTGAGCAATAAATACAAAATGTTATATTCAGGCAATGACAATCAAGGAAAAGAAGGAGTAGCCATAGTATTCAACACAAAATATGAGGCTAATCTTCTTGAATGGCAGTCAGTCTCAAGTAGAGTAATGTGGGCAAATATGAGAATGGGGAACTGGACAATGAGACTTATTTGTGCCTATGGTCCCACAGAAGGTTCTACTAAGGTAGAAGTGGAGGAATTTTTTGAGGCTTTAGAAAAAGCAAAGACACAATGAAAAAGGAAAAGTTGGTTCTTGTTGGATATCTAATGTGGGCAAATGATTGTGAGAATACCTAATGTAGGAAATGATTGTGAGACATACAAAAACATTTTGGGAAAATTTGGAGAAAAGAGCAAGGCTATAATAATAGCAAATATTTGTTGGATTGCTGCTCAGGGCATGGACTGGTTATTACTAACACCATGTTCCAACATAAAAATGTGCACAAATTCACATGGAGAGAAGAGGCTAGGAATAAGAAAAGTCTCATTGACTATGTTATTGTTGATAGTGATGTTTTCTCCCTGGTGCAGGACACCAGAGTGTACAGAGGATTTGAAATTGTTAGTGATCACTATTTAGTCTTGATCAGGATAAAATTGAATTTCATATTGAAAAGAATAACATGTAAGAAAGTTTTAAAGCGAATAAAAGTTGAGCAGGGGGTGCTTAAGGGTCAAAGCTGTATAACTGAGAGGAGACCTCCACATAGCCTTTACAGGAATGCGGAGAACCGACCAGGGCTTCTGACCTAATGTCCAATCCTCACCTTCTCGTGGTGCACCCTGTTGGGTATCTACTTTGATACTGAACGAACGAGGATGGGCTGGCAATTTGGGATTTAGCCGACCAAATTGTATTCTTATTGGTTAAACCAAAATAAAAAATGATGGTACAACATGATAAAATTTCATGCCGGCTGGGGCGTCGCCCGGTTAAACAAGGCCCCCGTTGTTTTCGCCAGGGAACCAGGGCGAACAGCGAAAAGTCAGCCACTGGAACAAATCTGAAAACAAACCCCAACTCAACATCACCAGAGTTAAAGATCGGTACTATCAACGTAAGAAGCCTGAATGGCAAAGAAATGGAGGTAGCTGAGGAATTAGATAAGTACCAGATCGACATAATAGGGGTGACTGAAACAAAAAAGACCAAAACTGGTGAGATCTTTCTGAGCAATAAATACAAAATGTTATATTCAGGCAATGACAATCAAGGAAAAGAAGGAGTAGCCATAGTATTCAACACAAAATACGAGGCTAATCTTCTTGAATGGCAGTCAGTCTCAAGTAGAGTAATGTGGGCAAATATGAGAATGGGGAACTGGACAATGAGACTTATTTGTGCCTATGGTCCCACAGAAGGTTCTACTAAGGTAGAAGTGGAGGAATTTTTTGAGGCTTTAGAAAAAGCAACTGACACAATGAAAAAGGAAAAGTTGGTCCTTGTTGGGGATCTAAATAGTAGAGTAGGAAATGATTGTGAGACATACAAAAATATTTTGGGAAAATTTGGAGAAAAGAGCAAAGCTAATAATAATGGCAAATATCTGTTGGATTTCTGCTCAGGACATGGACTGGTTATTACTAACACCATGTTCCAACATAAAAATGTCCACAAATTCACATGGAGAGAAGAGGCTAGGAATAAGAAAAGTCTCATTGACTATGTTATTGTTGATAGTGATGTTTTCTCCCTGGTGCAGGACACCAGAGTGTACAGAGGATTTGAAATTGGAAGTGATCACTATTTAGTCTTGAGTAGGATAAAATTGAATTTCTTATTGAAAAGAATAACATGTAAGAAAGTTTTAAAGTAAATAAAAGTTGAGCAGCTCTCAGATGTGAACTGTAGACTAAAATACAGAAATATTATTGAAAAGAAAACGAAAGAGTTTGAGAACAGGAATCAAACCTTGGAGATTCAGTGGCAAACTCTGAAGGAAACATTGATTGATTCTGCCAGAGAGGCATGTGGTGAGGTTAGGTGCAAGGATAAAAAAATCAGAACTCCCTGGTGGACACAGGAAGTTAAAGAGGGAGTGAAGGAAAAGAAGAAAGCATATCAAAAGTTCCTGGCAAATAAGTCAGCTTTTACTCTTACAGAATACAGAGACAAATGTAAGAAAGCAAAACAGTGTGTAAAACTAGCTAAACAAAAGTCATGGGAGGACTTTGGCAAGAATATAGAAAATAAATATCAAGAAGGTGGCAAAATATTCTGGAGGTTGTTGAAGAAGCTTAGGAATGGAGGAAAGAGTGCTGTAAAAGGAATTAGAGATGATAAAGGTGAAATGAAAACAGGAGAAAAAGATATCCTTGAAGTATGGAGTAATTACTTTGAAAAACTGCTAAATGAAACAAGCAGTGATGACAGCACAGTGATAAAAAACACTGACCAGGCATGCAGTCAGGAATACATATCCATACTTGAAGTAGAAAAAGCCATCAAAGACTTGAAATGTGGAAAGGCAGCAGGAGTAGATGATATTCGACCAGAAATGCTGAAGTATGGTGGTATAAGAGTCTTACAGTGGCTGCACTGCATAGTTCAGAAAGCCTGGACAGAGGGACGAATTCCCGATGATTGGAGTAGAGCTCTCATAGTACCCATATATAAAAAGGGAAATAAAACTGAATATGAGAATTACAGAGGTATTTCCCTACTGAGTGTTTCTGGCAAGATCTATGCAAGTATACTTGAGAAACGGTTGAGAAGAATTGTGGAAGGAAAGCTTGGTGAAGAACAAGCTGGATTCAGGCCAAATAGAGGCTGTCAGGATCAGATCTTCACTTTACGACAAATAGTCGAGAAAGCATGGGAATATAACAAAGATCTGTATTTAAGTTTTGTCGATTTGGAAAAGGCATATGACAAGGTGCCAAGAGAGAAGCTATTCAATACGCTGCAGTTATATGGTGTCAATGGGGCATTATATCAAGCAATACTTAGTCTTTATTTGAGTTGTGAGTCAGCAGTTAGAATTGAAGGAAGTACAGGAAGATGGTTTAATGTTAAATCTGGTGTGAGACAAGGATGTACATTATCCCCTCTGTTATTCATTATCTATATGGATCACATTATGAAGGAAAGTGGTATTAAACTTGATATCAAAATTGGAGATGTTAATGTTAGCTCTTTGCTTTATGCAGATGATGTTATACTTCTAAATAAATCCGCTACAAGTCTGCAAGATTTTCTGACTAAATTGAATAGCTGTTGTAATAGATATGGTATGAAGGTCAGCATTAAAAAGACAAAGACAATGAAAATAGGCAGAATCATTGAAAATGTCAACTGTGTTGTGAATGGAGAACCTGTGGAACAAGTAAAACATTTCAGCTACTTAGGCACAATTTTTACTGAAGATGGTAAACTAAATATAGAAATAGACAACAGAATCAGCAAAGCTGGTGTCGTGGGAAGTCAATTGAATAAATTCATATGGAATAAGAAAGAAATTAGTCGGACCACTAAATTAGCTGTATACAAGACTGTGTTCAAACCAATTTTAACTTATGGATCTGAGAGCTGGGTCAGAAGTAAAACACTTGACCAAAGACTAGAGACCGCAGATATGAGAGTCCTGAGAAAGATTAGAGGCGTGAACAGATGGCATCAATGGCAATATCATATTAAAAATGAGGATATTAGGAAAGAACTTGACATTGTCAGTATCCAGGAATGCGTTAGCAGAGCTAATCTCAGATGGTATGGTCACTTAAATAGAATGGGAGAGGAAAGATTAGCAAAACAAGTGTTCTCTGCCAGGTTGGCAGGAAAACTACCCAGAGGAAGACCAAGATATAGGTGGATTGATACGGTACAAAGTGCCTTAGACGATAGAAATATAAGATCTGATAATGTTGGAGTCTTGACAAGTAACAGACTGATTTGGAGGAAAATTGTAGATAGGAAGTTAGTAATTATGTAATGTTTTCATGTAGTACTGTCATATCCTGTACACCCCTTGAGGGTACATGGCAGGAATTTGATGATGATGAAAGTTGAGCAGCTCTCAGATGTGAACTGTAGACTAAAATACACAAAGATTATTGAAGAAAAAATGAAAAAGTTTGAGAACAGGAATCTGCATCTACCATGGAATTAGAACTCCATGTGAACTGTAGACTAAAATACACAAAGATTATTGAAGAAAAAATGAAAAAGTTTGAGAACAGGAATCTGCATCTACCATGGAATTAGAACTCCATGTGAACTGTAGACTAAAATACACAAAGATTATTGAAGAAAAAATGAAAAAGTTTGAGAACAGGAATCTGCATCTACCATGGAATTAGAACTCCATGTGAACTGTAGACTAAAATACACAAAGATTATTGAAGAAAAAATGAAAAAGTTTGAGAACAGGAATCTGTGTCCACCATGGAATTAGAACTCCATGGTGGACACAGGAAGTTAAAGAGGCAGTTAAGGAAAAGAGGAAAGCTTATCAAAAGTTCCTAGCAAATAAGTCAGTTTGTGCTCTTAGAGAATACAGAGACAAATGCAAGAATGCTAAACACTGCGTAAAACTAGCTATACAAAAGTCATGGGAGGACTTTGGCAAGAATATAGAAAATAAATATCAAGTAGGTGGCAAAATATTCTGGAGGTTGTTGAAGAAGCTTCGGAATGGAGGAAAGAGTGCTGTGAAAGGAGTTAGAGATGATAAAGGTGACATGAAAACGGGAGAACAAGATATCCTTGAAGTATGGAGTAATTACTTTAAAAATCTGCTAAATGAAACAAGGAGTGATGACAGCACAGTGGTAAAAAAACACTGACCAGGCATGCAGTTAGGAATACATATCCATACTTGAAGTAGAAAAAGCCATTAGAGGCTTGAAATGTGGAAATGCAGGAGGAGTAGATGATATTCGACCAGAAATGCTGAAGTATGATGGTATAAAAGTCTTACAGTGGCTGCACCGCATAGTTCAGAAAGCCTGGACAAAGGGACGAATTCCCGATGATTAGAGTAGAGCTCTAATAGCACCCATATATAAAAAGGGAAATAAAACTGAATGTGAGAATTACAGAGGTATAACCCTACTGAGTGTTCCCTGGTAAGATATATGCAAGTATACTTGAGAAACGGTTGAGAAGAATTGTGGAGAGAAGCTATTCAATACGCTACGGTTATATGGTGTCAATGGGGCATTATATCAAGCAATACTTAGTCTTTATTTGAGTTGTAAGTCAGCAGTTAGAATTGAAGGAAGTACAGGAAGATGGTTTAATGTTAAATCTGGTGTGAGACAAGGATGTATATTATCCCCACTGTTATTCATTAACTATATGGATCACATTATGGAGGAAAGTGGTATTAAACATGATATCAAAATTGGAGATGTTAATGTCAGCTCTTTGCTTTATCCGGACGATGTTATACTTCTAAATAAATCCGCTACAAGTTTGAAGATTCCCTGACTAAATTCAATAACTGTTGTAATAGATATGGTATGAAGGTCAGCAATAAAAAGACAAAGACAATGAAAATAGGTAGAATCATTGAAAATGTCAACTGTGTTGTGAATGGAGAACCTGTGGAACAAGTATAACATTTCAGCTACTCAAGCACGATTTTTAGTGAAGATGGTAAATTAAATATAGAAATAGACAACAGAATCAGCATAGCTGGTATGGTAGGAAGTCAATTGAATAAATTCATATGGAATAAGAGAGAAATTAGTTGGAACTTGCTCAAGTTTTATAACACAGTGACGGCTGGAGTGGATAAGGGTAATGGGTTTACAGTGATACTGCTGGACCTGGCTAATGCGTTTGACAGGATACCACATGGAATTCTAATCCGTAAACTACAACATATGGGAATGGATATATAGTTGGTGAGATGGATAGGTGGGTGGTTGACGGAGAGATATCAAAGAGTAGTTTATTCAGGAGTAGAGTCCAAAAGATGGCCTGTGACTAGTGGTGTGCTGCAGGGTTCTGTTCTTGGACCACTGCTGTTTAATTTGTTCATTAACGATATTGGGAAAGATCTAAGAGGAACAGTTCATTTGTTCACTGATGATGCAAAGTTGGGTAGGGCAATAGTGAATGCAGAAGATGTCAAAATCTTGCAGGACGACTTGGATAGATTGGAGTTCTGGGCTAAGGAGAATGGATGTCAATTTAGTGTGACAAAATGTAAGGTTATGCATTTTGGGGTGAAAAGATTAGCAGCAGTATACCACATTAGTGGAACTGTACTCCAGGAGATTGATGAGGCCAGGGACTTGGGATTGTTGGTGGATAGGGAGATGAAGTTTAGGGGGCACATTGCATATGACAGTGAGTGAGTTCAAGGCATGATACGATAGAAGGTATGATAGATTCTGTGAGAATGTCGTATAGTTGTGTGGACATGATGTTTAGGGCCTCCCTCGATGAGTCTAAGGACTCCCCGTAGTCGCTGTAGTAATAGTAATAAAATCTTTCTGAATACCCCCCCCCCCAATACATCACTTTTTGATATGCTAATCAGCCATTCTCTTATCCAATATACAACAGTCTTCCATGCTGTATCCTGTCATAGCCTTAACAAAACAAAATTCTAAAGTATCATGGTGCATTTATTTCCCTTGGCTTACTCAACATTATTAGAACGTGTGCAAGTTACTCACACATGACCCGCCCTTAGTAAGCCCATGCTGTTCATTGCAAAGTATAGATTCTCTATCAACACGTTGTATGTGAACTCAAAACAAACTCCTCTTCAAAATCTTCACCACTATTCTAGAGATATATTGATAGTTAAGCACATCAGTCTTTGCTCTATTTTTGTGGAATGGGATTATCATGCACATTCTTTCCATTCCTGTGAAATTTTCCCTGTGATGAGACTCCAGTTATACATCTAGGTCAATGGCACAGCCAGTTCCGCTGAACACTTAGCATCCATCCTGATATATCTACCCCCATTGCCAAATTCTTATTCAGTTTATACAACAGTTCCAGCACCTTCTCCTCAATAATGAACCTGTTTCTTTATCCAGCAGAAAGTTTTTTCATCTAGTTATCATGGAAATGATGTTCTTGTTTTTATATATACATATGTATGTATGTGTGTGTATGCATGTATAAACAAGAATATACATATTCAGGGCTTGCACTTTTATTTTATTTAAGTAAAAAAAATTTTTTTTTTACATAGTCCAGAAATCCTGCTCTAGAGACCAAACATGGAACTTTTTAAAGCCAGTTCAGTCTCCACTAAGCATAATAGTGGTGTCACAGCAGACAATCGCATTCATTTCCCATGTAATGACAATTTCAAACACCCATGTCTGGTACTGAATCCGAACCCGCAGTCTGTTAGTTGGTATTGCTTATTGGTTTTCTCCATTGAAGATGCAGTCAATATTTTCCATGTTCCTGCCTATTTTCATTTTTATTATTTTATTGAGTTGTTTATTTTTATATCAGATTTGTTACATTATGTAAGTTTATTATTATTATTATCCATTTTTCAGTTGGAAGGAACAACAAGAAGATTCACAAAGAGAGATGCAAGCACATTCCTTCGAAACAGTGAAACTGGAATTGTGGATCAGGTAATGGTTACACTGAATGCAGAAGGTTATAAATTTTGCAAAATAAGAGTTCGTTCTGTTCGGATCCCTCAGATTGGCGATAAATTTGCTAGTCGCCATGGTCAGAAGGGTACGTGTGGAATTACATATCGTCAAGAGGTAAGATCATATGCTTTAAAAATAGTAAAATAATATTGAAGTATAAATTTTAGAGAATATTTACAGGTTTTATTGCTAATGCTTGTTTATATAAATTGATAATATACTTTTAAAACAAATACAGGTCAATAATGAAATTTTCAGAATAATGAACAATATTCTTGTTTGGAAGAGTGTACTTAATATATTAAAGAGATCTATTTGACTAGTTGTATTGGTATTGCTAAACGATGTTTAGGTGTCACCCAAAGTTCATCATAAAAATCCATTTTGAAATGAACAAATAAACAGTAAAACATGGATTATAGGATGGAATTTTACCGATTTTTTGCATCATCCGGAGTCATTCTGTATAGAGTTGTCCAGTCTTTTTTTTCTGAAGTGTATACTATATGTGAGCAGTTAGTTATTGCAGAGAAAGTGATTAATTTTTTATTATGATGATTGTTAAAATGTGCAAAAAGAGTGAAAAATAATGACAGTTCGCATTACAAGAAAAATTGTAATTTTGGAAAAAAATAAATGCTGGGAAGAAAAGTGAAGTTGTGAAAGAATTTAGCATTGTGCTTTTGACATTGTTGACATTTTTAAAAGATTTTAGAAAAAGGTGAAGGCATGTTGGAGACAGCCTTCGAATTTCACCAAAAGAAACTTTGGGTATTTTTTTTTCTCTTTATCTCATATGATGAAATATCACTAATCATCATAATCAAATTCCTGACATGTATTCTCAAGGGGTGTACAGAATATTATGATAGTTGAGTGAAGAACTTACATCATTACTAACTTCCTATCAACAATTTTCGTCCAAATCAATCTGTTCTCTGTCAGGACTCCAACATTATCAGATCTTATATTTCTGTCTTCTAAGACACTTTTTACTGTCATTCCACTTATATCTTGGTCTTCCTCTGGGTCTTTTTCTTACTAACCTGAAAGAAAACACTTGTTTTGCTAATCTTTCCTCTCCAATTCTGCTTAAATGAC
Source organism: Typopeltis vanoorti (assembly GCF_054136105.1). Classification (NCBI taxonomy): domain Eukaryota; kingdom Metazoa; phylum Arthropoda; class Arachnida; order Uropygi; family Thelyphonidae; genus Typopeltis; species Typopeltis vanoorti. Next base: position 409,351 of record NC_143568.1, on the reverse strand, counting down.
CATACCACCTGAGATCAGCTCTGCTAACACATTCCTGGATGCAAATAATGTCAAGTTTTTTCCCAGTGTCCATCATCAAATTCCTGATATGTATCCCCAAGGGATGTACAAATTGATAGTACTTCATGAAAAAAATTACATCATTACTAACTTTCTATCTACAATTTTCCTCCAAATCAATCTGTTACTTGTCAAGACTCCAGCATTACCAGATCTTATATTTCTATCTTTTAAGGCACTTTTAACAGTATCAATCGACCTATATCATAGTCTTTCTCTGGATCTTTTTCGTGTCATCCTGGCGGAGAACACTTGTTTTGTTAATTTTTCCTTTCCCATTATGTTTAAGATTAGCTCTGCTAACACATTTCGGGATGCTAACAATGTTAAGTTCTTTCCTAATATCCTCATTTTTAATATGATATTGCCACTGATGCCACCTGTTCATGCCCCTAATCTTTCTCAGGACTATCATATCTGTGGCCTCTAGTCTTTGGTCAAGTGTTTTATTTCTAACACAGCGCTCAGATCCATAAGTTAAAATTGGTTTGAACACTGTCTTGTATACAGCTAATTTAGTGTTATGACTAATTTCTCTCTTATTCCATATGAATTTATTCATTTGACTTTTCACCATACCAGTTTTTTTTGATTCTGTTGTCTATTTCCATATTTAATTTATCATTTTCACTAAAAATCGTGTCTAAGAGGGGATAATTTATATTCTGACACACCATATTTAACTACGAACCATCTTCCTGTACTACCTTCAGTTCTAACTTTGTATAAAGTTAGAATTGAAGGTAGTACAACTAACCTTCTCAATTAAAGGCTAAGTATTGCTTGATATAATGTCCCATTGACACCATATGATGTAGCATTTTGAATAGCTTTTCTTTTGGCACCTTGTCATATGCCTTTTGCAGGTGTACTAAACTTAAATACAGATCTTTGTTATATTCCCAGTGATTTCTCAACTGTTTGCCGTATAGTGAAAATCTGATACTGATATCCTCTATTTGGCCTGAATTCAGCTTGTTCTTCACCAAGCTTCCTTTCATAATCTTTCTCAACCATTTCTCAAGTATTCTTGCATAAATCTTATCAGGAACACTTAGTAGGGAAATGCCTCTGTAATTCTCACATTCAGTTTTATTTCCCTTTTTTGTATATGGGAACTATGAGAGCTCTGCTGCAATCATCTGGAATTCGTCCCTCTGTCCAGGCCCTCTGAACTATGTAGTGCAGCCACTGTAAGACTTATACCTCCACACATGAGCATTTCTGGTTGAATATCATCTACTGCTGCTGCCTTTCTACATTTAAAGCTTTTGATGGCTTTTTCTACTTCAAGTATGAATATGTATTCCTGATTGCTTGTCTGTTAAGTGTTTTTTTACTACTGTGCTGTCACTAATTGTTTTGTTTAGCAATTTTTCGAAGTAAATACTCCATACATGAAGGATATCTTTCCACCAGTTTTCATCTTTAATTCCTTTTACAGCACTCTTTCCTCCATTTCTGAGCTTTTTCAACAGAATATCTTGCCACCTTTTTGATATTTATTTTCTGTTCTTACCAGTCTTCCCATGACTTTTGTTTAGCTAGTTATACATAGTGTTTAGCTTTCTTACATTTGTCTCTGTATTCTCTAAGAGCACAAGTTGACTTATTTGCCAGGTACTTTTGAACTGCCTCTTTAACTTCCTGTGTCCACATGGAGTTCCGATTTTTCTGTCCTTGCAGTCATTCTTGCAGTCAACCTCACTACATGGCTCTCTGGCTGAATCAATGTTTTCTTCAGGATTTGCCACTGAATCTCCAAGGTTTGGTTCCTTTTCTCAGACTCTTTCATTTCTTCTCGAAGAATGTTTGTGTATTTTAGTCTTGAGTTCACATCTGAGAACTGCTCAACTTTTATTTGATTTAAAACTTTCTTAGATGTTCTTCTTTTCAATATGAAATTCAGTTTTAACCTGCTCAAGACTAAATGGTGATCACTTCTAATTTCAACCCTTCGGTACACGTTGGTGTCCTGCAACAACAGGGAAAAACATCACTATCAACAATAATATGGTCAATGAGACTTTTCTTATTCTTTGCCTTTTCTCTCCAAGTGAATTTGTGCACATTTTTATGTTTGAACATTTTGTTAGTAATAACCAGTCCATGTCCTGAGCAGAAATCCAACAGGTATTTGCCATTTTTATTAGCTTTGCTCCTTTCTCCAAATTTTCCCAAAATATTTTTGTATGTTTGACAATCATTTCTTACTCTACTATTTAGATCCCCAACAAGAACCAACTTTTCCTTTTTTCATTGTGTCAGTTGCTTTCTCTAAAGTCTCAAAAAATTCCTCCACTTCTACATTAGTAGAACCTTCTGTGGGACCATAGGCACAAATAAGTCTCATTGTCCAGTTCCCCATTCTCATATTTGCCCACATCACTCTATTTGATATTGCTTGCCATCAAGTTCAGCCTCGTATTTTGTGTTCATTACTGTAGCTACGCCTTCTTCCTCATTTTTAATATGATGTTGCCATTGATGCATCTGTTCACGCCCCTAATCATTTTCAGGATTCATGTCTGTGAGTCAGTGGCAGCCAGACACTGGCTCCCAATAATGAGACCTCAATGAAGGTTTTGAAACCAGTCTGGGTAGTGACCCTTCCCATAATGCATAGCATTATACATGTCTGCAAGGAGATGCGCTTTGCATTATGGGATACTAAGGCAGGTGATGTGAAGTCTCAGCTTCTTTATACAAGTTGCACCAGTTCTGATAATAGTTCAGGCACAAACTTGTTTGCTTACACTTGAATAATGGATGAAACCAAGTATATAATTTCTTGGTATCTTTAATTTATGGTGGTATATACTTGCATTTAACTTCAAAACAAAATAATCTTCATACTAATTAATTTGTTTCATTAATTGCAAGCCTGATTGGCTAAATGGTAATGTGGTAGCTCTCCAACCAGCAGGCTATAGGCTTAAATGGGTGTTTTTGGGCATGGATGTTTGTGAATGTTCATAGGTGGGAGATCAGTTTCATTGCTCATTGTGTGACCATCACTCTGCTTATTTGAAGCCTGAAGTAGCTTGAAAAGTTAATTGTTTGTTCTCTAAGCAGGGTTTCAGATTCTGTAAAAACAAATAAATAAAATAATAAAAAAATTTCAAAATCTCTTAACACACTCACCAAACTAATGTAGTATAGATTTACAACCTTCCATTAGTAGGAGTTATTGGTAGAATTTGTTATTTATTTACATATATATAAATTTATTTATATATATAAATAAATAACAATTCTGGCAATTTTTGTACCATTGCCAACTTATTTGGGATTTAAATTAACGAGAGAGAGAAAGCAAGACACATTTTTGAACCTAATATGTACAGTAAATCTCTTTAAATTTGGTATTAAATAACACTTTCTTGCATTTTTATTAATGAAGTTATTTATATTAACTATTTGAGGGCACTTGCTGAAAAAAAAAATTTTTTTTCATATAAAACAAACCATTTACATCAATGTGAACTGTTCTCTACTGATTCATGAGATTCTGTGAAAGAAGTTTCACAGTTTCTCCACTACTTTATCTGTGAATCGCTCTTCTTTCCACATAGCTTTTATCTCTCCATGTAACATGGCCAAACCACCTCAGCTTTGATTCCCTAATCTTTACAGATACCACTTGCAAATCTCTGCACTCTCATTTTAGCTTTGTCTTTAACTTTTTCAATAAATATTTCAATTACAATACCATTTTTCTTTTGTGGAAGCTCTGTATGTTATGAAACATCATTCTTATCTAAGAATTTCAGTTCAGTTATATATTGTATATGTTAATGTGCTTGTTTAGCTTAGTAGAAGTGCCGTTTGGACTCTACGGTGCTTGACCGCATGAAGAAAGACTTATAAGTTCAAGTCTAGTCACCGACCAAAGGAACATTTTCCAAGCCTTTTTTCGACCGGCTCCCGAGTTAGTCGATCTCTGGCACAGGAAAGCAGGTTTTTTTCTCTCGGAAACTCGAGAAAATTGTTCGTCGAACACACGCTATTTTCAGACATTAAAATAGCGTGTTAAGGCTAGGGACTACGAGATGGCGGCACTTAGCCACCATCTCAGTGGAGATTGAACTGCCCACTCAGTCTCCAAAAGTTAGATAGGACTAAAACGGCCTCACCTACTCCCTATATGGGAACATAAAGATGTTAGTTGATTTTTTTTTTCTATATGTTACACTGCATTTAAAATTGTTATGCTTCCATTAATAATTTAATGATTTGTTTTGTTTTTTTGCAGATCTTTGTTTTGTTTTTATTGTGACCTCACCAATATTTTATTCTTTTTTAGGATATGCCTTTTACTGCTGAAGGCATCACACCAGATATTATCATCAATCCTCATGCTATCCCTTCCCGTATGACAATTGGTCACTTGATTGAATGCTTGCAAGGCAAAGTCTCAGCCAACAAAGGAGAAATTGGTGATGCCACACCATTTAATGATACCGTCAATGTACAAAAAATTTCAAATTTATTGCAAGAGTATGGATATCATCTCAGGGGCAATGAAGTAAGGATTTAAATTTTTTTTTAGTTTGATTTCAGCATAACTATATATATTTTTGAAAGCATTTGGAATGATTAAGTCATTGTATGTATATTAGATGCTAATTATAGATATTTCAAAACATTCCTAGAAGAAAAAGATTGCTAGGAAAGATCAATTGAGAGGTGGCTTGAGACTTCTAAGCATACTGGACAGAATGATAGTGTGTTTTGGGTTGCCTGGATTAAAATCTTTCTAGGATAAGAACCTTTATAAGTGCTTTTTCATCTGAAAGCAAATGTACATTTCTCATACAGAGCTGGTAGAGGTTTCCTTTCTGGAAACTCAGATTTTCACAAGGCATACTAACTAGTGCAGTTGATGTAGTACAACTGTGCAGATAGGATTAATCACCTCATGATATCAGTAATTAGGTTTCTATGAAGTTATATTATTTGATTTGTGGCATGCAGCCAAATATGTAAGATAAAGTAATTACTAATAACAGTATTCCATGAGGTCAGTAGATTCATATTGTTGCCAACTAAGTTTCACATAGTTGGCAACATGTCTATCCTATCTATCCCTCTTGTCTGTCCTAGGAACTGGTTGAGTCCCCTCCTAATGAGGGGTTACTGGAATATTAATGCAGCTGGTTCGCCACTCCTCTGCTGCATCTCCTAAGGGATAGCCCTTTTTAGGCAAACTGGTCCCCGTGTGTGCTCACGGGGACCAGTTTGCCTGCTTGTGGGCTGAAAAACCCCAGATAAACTGGTGGAAAAAACCCTGTTGTCCATGCCAAGACCGGCTAACTTGGCTATGGCTGAGGAAGATCCTTGAGCTCCTCACGTCATCAATGGGAATTGAACCTAGGACACTCCTTCCCCAGTCATATTATTGCGAAGCGATAGCCACCAGGCTAACCACGCGGATACATGTCTATCATATAGATTAAATATAATCAAGAAACTTTCCATTCTTAATAGGTCATTCACATTGCTTAAAAGATTTCTTTAGCACTAAGTATTTGGTTGACTTCATCAATCCTTTATAATAAAATTGGTTTTTATTTTTAAGCTTTGATGCATTTCTATGCTCTGTACAAAAGGTGGCACATATGCCATTTGTAACTTTTTTTTTTATATATAGTGAAACTTGTAGGGTATCCATAACTATAGAATGACACGTATTCCACAGTAAATAACTTTATTATGTAAATATTGAATAGGAATGGTCAATTCCTATTATTGTTTGCTAGTTGTACTGATGATGTCTTATGATACATTTGTAACATATAATTTAAAATGCTCCAGAAATCAACTAGATTTTTAAAATATGGTTAAAGTTTGTTGATTCTAGTGTAAATCTTAACCTTTTTAAGATTGTTTCCAATTCTTGAAAACCTTCCTGCTTTTTTTTTTTCATTCATATAAACTTTTCTGTTATTCATATTTTCAAATAGCTATCAAATTGTTCAGTTTACATTTTTAAATCATGGCTGCCTTTAGTAAACTATTTGGTGGAAGTACTCAAATTCCATTTTATTTCTAACTGAATGTTAATTTCAAGATGATTATCATAATTTTTTCTCTCTGCATAATGTTAACATTATGCAGAGAGAAAAAACTGAAGCCTTTTGGCTCTTTATTTTAGTAATTAATTTTACGCATTATTTTCACAGAACATTTTGCTTGTATATGCTGATATACTTAATTTAACTGAGACAGTGTGTAAATAAGATAAAATATCCTAAGAACTCAAGAGGGAAACTGAATGACCATTTAAAAGAATAAGTTAGATATGAAGTTAAAATTTAAAAATGTAATAAACTATTATTAAGTTAAAGATAAATATAAAAATACCTGGAGAAATAAAATTAAAACACAAAAATGATGAATAAATAATGATTATTGATATAAAGTAAGCTTGCTATTATATTATATTGTATTGTATTGACTAGTAAATAATGGAACTTCATGAACAATTCTCAGCAGTTTTTTTCTCATAACAACATATTTGAAAAACATATTCTGTTAGGAAAGGGAAAAAAGCCTTTTGCTTCCGGTAATTGTTTTACTGGTATTATTGTTAGCAGATGATAATGGAGAGAGAAATTGGATTAGGATTTGTATATATCCTCTTAGTTGGAGCAGATTGCGAGACAGACATGGCCCTTATTAGGAGGTGTGGCTGAATTTAAGACTTGAATTCCTATTTGATTCATGTACTGTTTTTAGCTCTAGGGTCCAAACATAGCCCAATAACAGATATTTTAACTTTCAACAAGTTTTCTAGCAAGAGTACCAACTTGAGAAAGAAGCACTAAGGAGGGGGAGTTAAAAATAAATACTCTTAGTAAATGCACCTAAGGTGACATGTTACCATGTCATCCTAAGTAATGTTACTAAGAATAAGAAGTACAAAATATATGTGATATTTCTAAATAAGTATATGATAATATCTTTATCTCGGAAACCGAGAAAGAAGGAAGTAGCTCAGCTACACTTGTTTCTTTGATCAAGATAAACTTCTTAATTAGGATAAGTAAAGTGATATAGACAAATCTACAAATAGAAAATTGAACACTGAGACATTTGTGTCTCTACTCTATCAGAAAATTGTAGGAAGAAGAGGAATTTCTCAAGATCTTAGTGACAGCATATGTATCCTATATACAGGGTGTTCAGGATAAATTTGACATATTTATAATTAATTATATTTTTCCGTAAGTTACATGTATTAACACACACTTCTCTTCATTTAAAAGTTTGGACCCTTCTTCATTCATATACAAGATGTCAGAAAGGATGGATAGCTGGAACCCACCTGAATCATGGAAGAGAATAACTTGTATCATGATGATTCGTGCCCGCCATCAAAATAAGGATATTACGACTGCTGCCCAATGCTCCCTGAATACAGTGAAAACAATCAGGCATGAACTAGAGACTTGCAATGGTGACTACGAGGATGTAGCAAGAAGAAAGATCCCTAGCAGACGATCTGATTGCGTTCGTACAGCAGAATTCCTCGCAAATCTGCAGGAACAGGTGTTGAAGAACCCTGGCATTGGAATTCGGGCTTTGTTCGTGGAGTTGCTAACTGTAGTCAAGCCCTGGATAACAAGGGTAGCCAATGGTAGGCCGTATGTATGGCAGCAGGATTCGGCCCCTTGCCACACCTCTGGGAAAAGTCAAAAATGGTTGTCTGAAAATTTCTACGACTTCACCAGTCCAAATGTTTGGCCTCCAAACTCCCCAGACCTTAACCCCATGGATTATTTTGTATGGGGCGCAGTTGAAAAAGACACCAATCGCACTTCCAGTAATACAAAAGCCCAGTTAATGGATAAAATTAAAACAGTTTTTGCGGCCCTTCCCAGGGAGACTGTAGCATCAGCTTGTTCGAGGTTCCGAAGCAGAATTGAAGCTGTGATCGATGCTAATGGTGGTTATTTTGAGTAAATCTTGTTGATAGTATTGTAATTAACTCTGCCTGTAATGTTTTTTTGTCAATTCATTAAATTTAATAGATACAAAGAAGATTTTCTTTTTCCTTACGAAACTGTCAAATTTATCCCGAACACCCTGTATATGTATATGTATCCTCAAGATATTTACAGGATACTGTGATAATACCACATGAAAAGTTTACATTATTGCTAATTCCTTATTCACAATTTGTTAATCTGCAATGACTCCATTATTGCCAGATATATTGTCTTTCAAGCCACTTATAACTGTATCAAGCCACTTATAACTGTATCAAGCCACTTATAACTGTATCAATCCACCTAACTCATGATCTTCCTGTGCATCTTTTTTCCATCATCCTGACATAAAAACATGTTTTACTAACCTTTAGGTTTCTATTCTATTTAACTGACTATACTCTTTGAGATTAGCTCTGCTCATATATTCTTGAATGTTAATAGTATGAGGTTCCTTCCTAATATCTTCAGTTTTAATATAATTCTCCCATTGATGTTATCTGTCACTAAGTTTTTTCAGAACCCTTTTTGTAGTCTCCTGTCTTTTTGAACAACGGTTTTACTTTTTTCTAACCCAGCTCTCAGATCCATAGGTTAAAATGGTTTAGACACTGTCTTTTATATAACTAGTTTAGTGTTTTGACTAATTTCTCTCTTATTCACTTGACACCCTACCATTCAAGCTTTATTTATTCTAGTGTTTATTTCCATATCTAATTTGCCATCGCTAAAAATTTTGCCTCAATGGCCAAAAAAATGTTGCATTTGTTCTGTAGGTTCTCTGTTTATGATGCAGCTAATGTCTTCAGTGCTACCCACCTTTCATAGGCTTTTCTTTTCATTGCTAATTTTTTATATCAGATTTAGTAGGTATTTATCTTAGTTAAGGAAAGCTGCAAAGTGGATTTATGAGTATAACATTATCTGTATGAAGTAAAGAGCTGTTATTAAAATCTCCAGTTTTGATATCAGGCATAATGCATTTCTTTTCATTTTGTGATCCATATACATGGTGTGCACCCTTGTCACACACCTGATTTTATAGCAAACAATCTCTCAGTTCTAGAGACTAATATTGCTCAGTATAATGTCCTGTTTACACAATATATATAAGTATTTTGAACAGCTTTTCTCTTGGTGCCTAGTGATGTGCTTTTTCTAGATCTACAAAATTCAGATACATATCTTTGTTATATTTCTCCAATTTCTGAACTATAAATGTGATCCTCACTTTGTGTTTGGGCTGAACTTATTCTCTCTCTGTGTTTCTTTTCTACAAATTTCTTAGCCTCTTGTCAAGCAAGCATGCATAAATCTTACCTAGGAACACTCATTAAGGAAATTCCTCTGCAATTTAATTCTCACATTGTTTTATTTTCCTTTTTTTATAGAGGTACTATGAGAGTTTTATTACAATCATTAATAATTCTACTTTCTTCTTGACCATGACTTCTTGATTATGTAGTGCAGTAACTGTTAAACTTTTACACCTACATATTTGAGCATTTCAGGTTGAATATCATTTACTCTATTAGCTTTTCCACATTTCCATTCTTTGGTGGTTTTTGCTATCTTAATTATTGATATATACTTTTGACATTGCATTTGTGTTGAATATTTTCTGCTATTGTTTTGTTACTTCTTTCATTTAGTAGTTTTTCAAAGTAATTACTCCAGAATCTAAAATATCTTCAGTTTTAATGTCATATTAGTCATGTCTAAATCCTTTTACAGTACTCTTTCTTCCATGTTTAAGCTTTTTTTTTTTTTTTCAATTACCTCCAGAATATTTTGTTACCTTCTTGATATTTATTTTCTATATTCATATAAAAGTCTTTCTATGATTTTTGTTTAGCTGCTTTTACACAGTTTTGCTCTTATATTTTTCTCTATATTTTCTCAGAGCACATGATTGCTTACTAGAAACATTTGATACTTCTTTAAGTTCTTATATCCAGCATGGGATTCTGATTTTTCTATTCTTGCAGAAAACTTTACCACATGCTTCTCTAGTTGAATCAGTGTTATCTTCATAGTCTGCTACTGAGCCTTTAGGGCTCAGTGGGTGGTAGACCCTGAAGAGACTAGTTCTTGTTTTCAAACTCGCAGTTTTTTTCTTGAATGATATTTGAGTTCACTTTCTTATACATTTTTCAGTATCATGTTCAATTTCAATATCATCCATCTCACAACAAAGTGAACAACTTTTCCTATTTCAAATCATCAACTGTTATTGGTGATAACAGTTGATGAAAGTTTCTGTATTTTTTATCTCCTCTCCTGATGCGAATTTTTTGTACATCTTTATGTTGAAACGTGGTGTTACTAAGCCAGTCCATATCTTGAATAGAAATCCAGCAGATACTTAAATTATTATTAGCTGTTTTTCCAGAACATTTCTGTCTGGTATTCATTTCCTATTCTGCTGTTAAGGTATTCAGTCAGGAACAACTTCTTTGTGTCACCTGCCTTCTATAATGACCTGAAAAAATTCCTCCACTTCCTTAATAGAACCTGCTGAGAAACCATAGGTTCCAATATGTCTCATTGTTCAATTTCCCATTTTATCCTTTGCCCACATCACTTTACATGGCATTGCTTGCCATTCAAGAAGATTATCTGGTGTTTATGTCACCACTAGATGCTAGATAATCTTGAATGCTAGAGCTACTCCTTCCTTCCTTCCCTGATCATTATTGTCTGCATATATCATCTTTTATTTTGTATTTAGAAGAATCTTATTTGTTTTTATCTTGTTTGTTTTGTTAACACCAATTATGTTGACATGATGCTCCTCTAATTCTTCCAATTCTCTTGATGTTTGTTATGCTGATGCTGCCTAGCTTGGATTCTGTTGATGCCGAGTTGGAGTTTGTTCCAGTAGCTGACTTTCACTGTTCATCCTGGTTACCCGATAAAAACAGCAGGGCCTAGTTTAACTGCTTGATGCCTCAACTGGTATGACATTTCATCTTGTTGTCCATTATTGTCTTTTGATTCAAGCCAAATACAGTTTATACAGAATATAGTTTGTTTGGCCAAATCCCATATTTGCCAGTCCATCCTTGTTTGTTCAGTATCTAGTAGATACCTGCTTAATGATGGAGCAAATCATGAGAAGGCAAAGATTGGACAATAGGACAGAAGCTTCTATAGGTTCTTTACATTCTTCTCTAGCTTTCATCCTTAAGCAGCATCCCTCCTCCACATCAAAAATACTAGTTTGATATAATTGGTATTAATACAAAAACGTGCATAATAACTGTAAAGTGTTATATTAAAGCAATAATGATCAAGGAAAGGAAGTAGCAAGTACAATTAATTATTAAACTCTCAGAGTGGGTCTCCCCCCCCCCCAAAAAAAAAGAAAGAAAAAAAAAAAGGTAAACCTGTATTGTCTGAGTTGGATGGGTGGACTAAGTATTTAAAGTTTTTTTTTTTTTTTGATGGGGGGGGGGTGTTTTAGTTTAATTTTACATAGTCCAGACCTTGCTATAGAGACTAAAGATGGAACTTTTTAAACCAGTGGTTTTACACTAATGAAACTACTGTCAATTTAAATTCATCTATTATGTAAAGACTATCACAAACATTCATGCCCACAGCAGGATACAAACCTACCTGTTTGTCAGAGAGTGGATACATTAACCACTCAACAAACAAAGCTGGCAAATATCAAACTTGTTTGGAGAATGAGCTTTCTGTGCCTTTGATCTCACAGAAAGATTTAATGGGCATGTAAAGGAAATTTTTTCCTTTAAAAGAAGAAAGTAACAACAAATAGAAAAAAAAAATTATCATTAGAGAGGACTGACATAAAAAAGAAAAGAAAGAAAGGGAAAGCTGATTCTTTTTGGAGACTTAAATGGCAAAGTAGGAAATTCAGACATATATAATGTTTAGGGAAAGTCTGTTAAATGAAATAAATTATATTTTTATATCAATTCCAAAACAGGTGAGATACACTGAAATGCTAAAACAAGTTATATTGCTAAGTATATAATATGTTCAAACAATACTGATCAAGAAAAGAAAGGAGTAACTATGGTATTTAAACAAGAAGATGAACTGCTTCAATAGCAGGCAGTTTTAGCATTGGTCAAATTTGAAAATGAGAAATTGGAAAATGAATCTTACTTATACCTGTGGTCCCATAGAAGCTTCTATTAAGGAAGAAGTGGGGGGGGTTGAGTCATTATATAAGGTATCTGACATAAAAAGAGGAAAAACTTTAGATTCTAGGAGATCTAAACAGTAGAATAGGAAATGAACACCGGACATATAAAAATATTTAGAGAAATTGGTGAAAAAAAATGAAAATTGGAAAAAAGAGCAAAGCTAATAATAATGGTAATTAACTTTCAGGACATGAAATAGTAATAATTAAACCATGTTCCAACATAAAAATATGCATGGAAGAAGACACAAGAAATAAATTTTATTGACTATGCTGGTATTGATATTGATATCTTGAGGCTGATTCAGGATGTAAGAGTATACAGGAGATTTGAAATAGGGAGCAAACATTTAGTTTTGAATAAGATAAAGTGAATATTGTATTGAAAAGAAAACTGTTTTAAATAGAGGAAGTTATGCAGCTTTCAGAATTGAACTGTTAATTCAAATGTACAAATATTATTTGAGAAAAAGGTGAAAGTTTCAAAACAAGAACCAAACTTGGAAATTCCATGGCATGGCACACTGAAGAAAATGTTGATCATTCAGCTGGGGGGGGGGGGGGGTAGCATTTGGTGAAGTTGTATGCAGGATAGAAAAATCTGAATTCCATGGTGGACCGGACTCCTGAAGTTAGAAATTACTGAAGTCACCAAATTGAAAGCTCTTGTCAGTTAAGTCTGCAGGTGCCCTGAGATGATATGGATAGATGCAAGAAAGCCAAGCCATGTGTAAGTGTAGTGAAACAAGTCAGAATTTGGTAAGAATATAGAAGATAAATATCATGAAGGTAACAAAATGTTGTGCAGGGTGTTGTAAAAGCAAAGAAATGGAGAAAAGAATAGCGTAAGAGGAATAAGAGATGATCAAGTGACAAAAACTGAAGATAAACATGGTTTAGATGTCTGGAGTAATTACTCTGAAAGATTGCTGAATGAGAAGTGGTAATAGAACAGTGGTAGAAAATATTCAAGAGCAATGCAATCAGGAGTACCTATAAATAAGGTTGAAAAAACCCCATCAGAAACCTGAGCTAGAAAGGTAGCAAAGATATATTCAACAGAAATTCCTCAGATATTGAAATATAAAAGTTTTACATATTGGCTGCACTGCTTAATTCAGAACGCATGGTCAGAGGTCAAATTCCAGATAAAGGGTAGAGTTGACCCATCTATCACAAAATGAAATATATCTGAATGTGAGCATTACAGAGGAATTTTTCTACTGAATTTCCAGGTAAGATGTATGCAAGTATACTTGAAAAGGGGCAAAGAAAAATAGTGGAATTGAAATTTGGAAGAACAAGCTAGGTTCAGAATAAATAAGAGTTATCAGGAGCAGATTTTTTCCTTTAGTCAAATAGTTGAAAAATCTTGGGAATATAAAGTTGCCAAGAGAAAAGTTGCACACAAAAAATTATGATTACTTGGAGTTAATGAGACATTACACAAAGGAAGTACATGAAGATAGTTTGATGTAAAATTAGGTGTAAGACAAGAATGCATGCTACCTCCACTGTTATTCATCTTTGTGGATCACATTATGAAGGAAATTGTGTTAAATTTGATATCATAATTGGAAATATTCAGCTGAGCATTCAGGACAATTACACTCTTAAATAAATCTTGTACAACTCTTCAGGATTCTTTAACTAAATTAAATGAGATTGAATAGAAAAACTAATTGAGCAGGAACATGAAAAACATTTCGGTTACTTAGACACAATTTTTAGAGAAGCTAACACATTAAATTTGGAAATAGATAATGAATGAATGAATGAACAAAACTGGCATGTTGAGTAAATGTATATGGGATAGGAGGTAAATTAGCCAAAACTTTAATGGTATATAAGGCAGTGTTCACATCAATATTAAATTATGGATCTGAGAGTTAGGTTGGACATAAAACCATTGATGAAAGACTGGAGACCAGCAACAGGTATGCGAGTGAGAAAAGGTTAAGTGAATAAACAGGTGGTATCATGGGCCGAATCATATTAAAAAGAAGATATTAGGAATTTGACATTATTAGCATTCAAAAAATTTATGAGTAGAAGTTAATTCTAAAATTTCAACAGAATGTGAGAGAAAAGGTTAACAAAACGAGTGTTTGATGCTTGGATAGCTTAAAAAAAAAAAAGAAGAAAGATCTAGATGGATTGATGTAGCTAATTGTGCCTTAAGATATATGTCTTTTTTACATGTGGAGAACATAAAATATGAAAAGACTCATTGACTATGTTATTGTTAATAGTAGTAGTATTTCCATGATGTTTTATGATACTAGAGTATACAGGGGATTTGGAATGAAGTGATCACCATTTCATTTTAAGAGGATATAAATGAATTTCATATTGAAAAGTACATTTTGGAAAATTATGGAGACAATTACTGTGTTTGAGTAAAACTTTGTAAGCCTCACTGTGTAAGCCTCAAAGAAAACATATTGAAAAGAAGAGCTTTTCAGAAGTAAATCAAATGCACAAATATTATTAAAAAAAAAAGTTTGAAATTAAGAAAATCAAACTTTGGAGAATCACTGGACTCTGACAAAAGCATTGATTCAGCCAGAGAGGCATGTGGTTTTTTGCAAGGATAGAAAATCATGGCATGTACTGAGGAATTTAAAGAGGCAGTCATAGAGAAGAAGAAAGCATATTGAAAGTATCTCTCAAGTAAATCAGTATGTGCTCTGAGCGTTGCTAAGCAAAAGTCATGGGAAGACTGCTAAGAATATAGAAGGTGGCAGTGTGCTGTTGAAAGAAGCCTAGAAATGGAGGAAAGAATACTGTAAAAGAAGTTAGACATGATAAATATGACATGAAACTGAAGAATTTCAGATGTCTAAAGTAATTGCTTAAAAGATTGCTAAATGAAATAAGTAGCAATAGGATCAGTAGCAGAATAAGAAAAGTTGGTATGGATGGAAAATCAAGTGAATAAATTTATATGAAATAAAAAAGAAATTAATCAAAACATAAGGACGTGTTCAAACCAGTTTGTTCAAAAGCAGTTTAGTAGCTGTGTTTATTGGTTTTCAGCTCTTTGGGCTCAGTTTTTAGTGACAAGAACAGATTAAAAATGCAAATAGACAAGAATAAGCCAAGATATTATGATAGTGGGGCTTCAAACAAATAAATTTATATGGAGAGAGAGAGAGAGAAATTAGTCATATCACTAAACTGTTTGTACATAAGGCAGTTCGAATCAAATTTAACTTATGGATGTGAGAACTCGGTCTGAAATAAAACAGTTGATCAAAGATTACAGACCACAAATAGGTGTATGAACTGATGGTATCAATGGGGGATCATATCAAAAATGAAGATATTAGAATAGAATCTGGCATTGCTAGATTTAAGAAAATGTGTGAGCAGAGCTAGGCTAAGGTGATATGACCACTGAAATAGAATAATGGGAGAGGAAACATTTACACAGTCATTTGATGCCAGGATGTGGTTTTCCCCCTCGCATCAATGATTGTGTGGCATCAGTGAAAAAAATCCAGAGGAAACCCATAGATTTGGGTGGATTCGTGTAAGTAGAAGTATGTTGTAAGACTGAAATATAAGATCTAAGCAGATTAATTTGGAAGAAAATCATTGACCGGAAGTTAGTAATAATGTAAACATTTCATCAATACTATCATAGGATCCTATACATTTCTTGAAGGTACATAGCAGGAAGATGATGATATTGATCCTACCGAAGGTTGGAAAACCTTATAGCATATTACTCTAATAGAAAGGGGGATGGTAAATCCCTTTATGTTTTTATAGCCGGGTACGAAACTCGGATCGAAATCCATAGAGTTTCATGCCGAAAAAATTATCGGCGAGCCCAAGTGTAAATGATCACTTGGGTAGTACAACACCAGGGCAACTCCATGCAAAGGTGGAACAAACTCCGTCATGAAACACTATGGATTTCGATCTGAGTTTCATACCCGGCTATAAAAACATAAATGGATTTACCATCCCCCTTTCTATTATCATTATCGCCGGTAAAATAGCCTTTCGGCTTATTAAATTAGCATATTACTCTGTATGTGAATGGAATATGAAATAAATAAAAGAATTTCTGTTTCATAGGAATGATATAAGTTTTATATAACTTAAAGTTATACAGTGTCTATTTCATTTTTATTGTACTTTCAAATAATTAATGTCTCCAGATAATTACTGCTCCATTAATAATATAGCGGTAATTGTTAGAATCACCTCTAGAATTTGTGATACATCAAAAGTAGTATTTGTTTAACTTTCATTTAAAATTTAACCAGCATTAAAGATGCATGAAATTTTTCAGGTTATGTTTAATGGACATACTGGCCGCAAAGTTAATGCTCAGATCTTTTTGGGACCAACTTATTATCAGAGGTTAAAGCATATGGTGGATGATAAAATACATTCTAGGGCACGAGGTCCAGTTCAGATTCTTGTGCGACAGCCAATGGAAGGTAGAGCTCGGTAAGTATTCATTAATTGATAAGGATGGAGATCGCAACTTCTGGAATGCAAAAAATATGTAGATGACTTTTTGGATGCCTGTTATGTTCATATAAGTTGGTTGTACATCCAAGAGATACATTCATTATTAGTATGTGCTGAAATGTGATAAAACTTAAAAAACACTGCAAATATAATACATGATGATTTATTTATTTTCAGTTACAATCGAGAAATTATTGAACAAAGAAAAACAACAAAACCAATACCTATACTGACATTGGAGTTCACTGTATCTCTCAGATACAATTTATTATCAAATATCACTTTCACATTCAACTATCATTCTCCTCATCGGACTTGAGTAACATTCGCTGAATCTCTTCAACATCTGATGGATTATCCAATCGATATATTTTTCCAACCATTTTCAACGGTAAATAAAAAAAAAAAAACAACTAAACCAATACTATACTGACATCGGAGTTCATGGTATTTACTATTAAATATCACACACCTTTACATAACACGTGTTAAACACATACTGATCACATAAACAGTGTGGAATATCACTCGTAATATATGCATGTGCAGCAAGTCATGACCTCCAAGCTATACACTGGATATGTGTAAGAATATTTATATTAAACAATTTGTTTGTATCTGTCGGATTGGCCACGACCTCTGCAGGGTTAAGAGAATGCTGCAGGGGGCCATCATACTGTGCATAAATATATAGCTGGTTCTGACTGTATCTTTTTCTCGGTGTAGAATCACTAATTCTATAGAATTCTATATGGTATATATTTTAATTAACCAAAAATCTCAGAATGAGTACTCTTTGTCAAGTAGGCTAAAATAAATTTCTCTTAGTTTATATTGGCATTCATATTACAATATCACCATTATGTGGACAGTCATATTGTTTTGATTATGATAGTTTTTTTTTAATGTCGACCCCAAACATGAAAGTTATGAACTATCACAACAATATCGTGTGTGAGAAGGTGATTAGAGAGAAGAAAGGGATCTGTTGATATGTTTCTTGAAGAGTTGGAGGTTTTATTCATAAAATAAATCAAGCTATTAAATAAATCTATTTTCATAATGATTGAGTGTTTTGAGAAATAATTAGGTATAATAATAATAATGATATAATAAAAAGAAAAGTGTTATGTTGCTTGTTTATTTTACATTGTTTTTAATGTTTTACTTAATGACACAATATAATAAGATCTTTATTATTATGTAAAAATAAGTATAAATATACATTGTTTTTTAAAATATATGAATAAATAAAATAAGCTATATACTTATTATACTTAATTATTTTTAGAGAACTCAGTCATTATGAACAAGTAACATTTATAATCTACTTATAACTAGAATAATATTTTGTTAATCACGAAACATACTTGTTAAACATCACCACTTCTTGCTCATTAAAAAACAAATCAAATGAAACACACCAAGAAACCCCATATGAAAGAAGAAGCATACAAAAGGATTTCTGGAAAAAGTGAGCGAAAATTGTTATGACAGTACTGAATTAAGAAGGGCTACAATGGCAAACAATGTGGACTGAGTGTGAGGGAAGAATGGCTTTACATAAAAAGAATGGCCTACACTTAAATGCGTTTAGTATATTGTGGGAGTCTGTAGAAATTAATATCTGTTAGTATGAGACCTAATATAGAGTCAGGGAAACTAGATCATGATGGGAGGAATAGTGACAGTCATATGCATATGAATAACTAAGTTATGCATCTGTGTTAATGATGCATAATTGTGGAGGTGATTATGATGAAGAGATAATTGCACTTGTCTGGTTTGGACATGCAAGGATGTCTGTTTAAGGGAGATGTTAGATGTGAATAGAGATCTGCAAGTTGTGCAGTGGAGTCATACAGACTACAGAGATCAGTATACAAAAAAGCCTAGAGCTAATTTGTATCTGTATACAAGTGTCATGAGTATCAGGAACAAAGAGGTAGAGTTTGTGGCCTCAGTGAATATGTTGTGGTCTCAGATTGTAAACATTAATGAGACCTGGTTATTAGAAGCAGGTACACTAACTGGAAGATTATTGTACCTGCTTGTTTATTTTGATTATTCTACCAAACTGTATTTTTAGGAAGGATAGACAAGATAGGAGAGGAAGAGATGTGCTGCTAATGCTATTGGACAACTTGAGTCCAATTAGTCTAGAAAGCTGTGATTAGTATTAGTAACAGTTTTCCATTCAGCAGTGAGTTTGAATCTATTTGGTGTGAGATGAGGATCAGCTACATGGTGGGGTGTTGTCACAAATCTAGCGGATCATGCTGGTGAGGAATGTAATGTGTGCTAAATGAGTAATCATCATGGGTGACTAATTATCTGGACATTGATAATTAGTCAATGTTCAGATAATTTATTGATTCAATAAATTCTCTCAATAAAACTGACTCAATAAATTCAGATAAAACTGATTTTATTGAGCTTTTGCAAGAACTTCCTTAACTAGCATGTGACTGAAGGAACTTGAGGTCAAAGAATGTTAGACTTGATTATAGTTTCATTTAAATATGTAACAGTGTTCATGCTGTTTCGACCTAGGAAGTGGTTAAATATATGAATGTTACAATCAGAAGATATTACATGCTGAAATACAAAGCTGGAAATTATTACCAATTGAGGACTATACTGAGTTCAGCTCTGCAGTATCATGTGCTAAATGGGATGAATATTGTCAGTGCATGGGAAGCATTAAAAAAATTATGTAAAAGATGCAATATTGGAATATGTCCTAATGTCCTACAGTGAAGAATAAATAGGTTGGAGTGAAATGGATAACATTCTTATTAAGCAGGAGATTCTGAAAAAAAATATGATTTTCATTGTCATAAGGATAATGTCAGTTATGAAAATTATAAGCTAGAAGAATTTATTTATTTATTCTTATGAAATTCAAAACAGCTACAGGTCAATGTCCAGTCTGGAAAACCAATCCAGAGCCTCATTCGTCAACTTGTGGATGCCCTGTAGGCCACCACCATCATGAAATTTTTGCCTTGGGCAGTCGTTCACAATATGGGTAATCATCTGGGCCATGGGAGAAAAATCACAATAAGGATGGTCTAACAGCCTCCATTTATGTAGTAGGTAGCCACATCTACCCTGGTTAGTTCTGATCCTGTTGATAGATGACCAAATCTTTCTAGGAAGAGCAAAACCAGGCTGCAGAGCACAGGGATCTTCTACCAGGAAGCTTTTTGTTGGAAGATTGTTGGACCAGTATTCTGTCCGCATGTCAGGTGTTGATGAAAGGGCAGCTGAAGAGAATTTGTCCGTGGACTAGAAAGACTTTCTAGATTTTAGGCAAAGACTAGGTGGATTTATGAGAGTCTGGTGCAAGGGCAGGAGTGGGTTGTTCATCACTTTATTAAATTCTTTAATCGAGGCTTGTCTTCTCCTTATGTTTGGTGGAGCAGTGTTAGAATGAGACAGGCAGCCAGGAGAGAGGAGTGCTTCTTACTGTCTCACTAATAATTGTGCGCATAGAGTTTAGCTGGGTGTCTATAATGTTAGCGTGTGCACTTCTTTCCCAGACAGGAGCACAGTATTCTGCTGCAGAGAATGCAAGGGCTAGTGTATTCTCTGCAGCAGAATGATACCAGTGAATCACAAGTAACATGAAGCTAATGTCTCAAACAAGGCTTCGAAAGGGACCAAGCCTCCTGGACCACTTTCAGCTAGAAGAATTAAATATATTGCACAGAAAGCTAAGTCTGAGTATGAAAAGAAACTGGCATTCCAAGTAAAAGAAAAAATGAATGTGAAAGAATAACTCTACTTAATGTAGATAGTATGTGAGTGGCAGAAGAGATTGTTCAACTAATGAGCACCTGCTTTGTTTTGCAGAATGGATAGGATGTCCCTGTATTGAGATTGGCTAACTGACTTTTAGTTGAAACATCCATAATGTTTTATCCTAGTTAGGACTGGATTTAAACCAAGTCTTTCCAACCAAAGGGTGTTGTCATCACTATTAACATCACAATAAGTTCTGCACACATGAGTGGCCAGTGGGATGTTGTAATAGTGTTTGCCTTCATGTCATTTGTAGACCTGACTGAGAAAATATGTATATTTGTTTTCTGTTTTTTTGTGTTCTTGTTCTGTAAAATGAGATTTCAAAATGGAGGAGGAATTTGATTTGGGTCAGATATTGTAACTGTTTAGTACTGTTTCACATGACAAGATTATGGCACATGTTTGTTAAAATTAAATTACTTCCTTACTTGTTCACAGTGTGAATGTTCAGCTGAATTGGCTAGGCCAATTCAACTGAACATATATTTCATAACTCCTCTCACTCCTATTCTCATGATGTTCTTTCCACATCATCTTCTTCTTGTAGACTTTTGTTTAATAAGGTTGCACATCCATTTCACTCCCAACCTATTTATTCTTCGTATACTAGGGATACATACAGATACCACCTCATTGAAACATTTTTTCAAAGATTCCCATGCATTGTTGACATTTTTCCCATTCAGTAACTGATACCATGGGACCAAAGATAGTGTTCTCTTAAGTTAATCATAATTTCCAGCTTTGTAGTTCAACATGTAAACTGTTCTAATCAGAGCATCAATACAATTAGATACTTCCCAAGAAAGCACAGCATGATCACTGTCACCAGCTGTTGGTAAAATGGCCATATTCTTAACAGAGATCCCTTCTGAATTATGTGAACAAGGAAATGATTGTACACAGTAATAAAAAGGTGATTTGTGGTTACATCATTTTCCAGCAAAACACTTCATAATCACAATTAAATTTAGATATGTTTTTGAAATGGCTATAAATTTCAGTAGTGATCCTGAATGCTATTATAAGTTTCATCAGACTAAGGAAGAATGTTTTTATTCCCATCATTAGTTTACCACTAACAGTGGTCCAATTATAACTAAAAAAAATTACATAAATATACAAGACAAGCTGCGTCATATTTCAAATCGTAAGCTAGAGAGACAATGATTTAATCACATGCTACTCACTGGCATGACCTCTAGTGAAAAAAAAAAAAAAATATCAAATCAAGCTAGATTTAATTTATGATTACATGAATAAACATTCTTGCTTACAGATGGTTTTCCTTCCAGTAACAGTGATGTCCTATTTCTATTATTACATTTGTTATTTTTGATTAAAAAATTATAAATTACAACATGAATAAACATTCTTTCTTATAGATTTTTTCTTTAACAGTGATGTCCTATTTTTTATTATTAAAGTTATTTTAGATTTAGGATCCGATCCTGGATTTTCTACAGTCCTGTTTATAGTTCTTAATAGAGGAAGGATTCGTGAATCCTTCTTCTATTAAGTATATGTATGGGATTTAAAAATCCCATACATAATCTCATATATATGGGATTTTTAGACCATCATTATTGTTTAGATTGGGGTGGTTGATAACAATCTCATTTGCTTTCATATGATATGATAACTAAGGATGTTCGTATTCATTGACCTCTTAATTTATGAGAGGGTTGTGCTCCAGAATGTCTTGTGCAATTTAAATTAAAGAGCAATGTAAATAATCACCAAAAAAAAAAAAAATGCTTTAATAGGCCTATGGGGGTAATTCTTGTGTCCTAGTAGCTAGGTTACCTTTTCCTGTACACACCATTCATTCTCTCTCTGGTTGGAAGAATGGGTACTCTTTAAGAGATAAGTAACCATAAAGATTCATTCATCTTTATTTTTTTTTTTTGTGCAGTAACAAAAAGCATGTTCACTTTAATTAACATATACAGTATGGAGTCATTCAGCCACATAACATTTTTTCCATGTGTTTGATCAATCTTGACCGAGCATATTGTGCAGTTAATTGCACACTACTCTTAACACTTTCTTTATTTTTATCACCACTATTTTGAATAGTATCTAATGTACTGTCACTCAGAGCATGCTTAATGCATGCCATGCTCTCACCTCATTCATAGCATTTAAGCACTTCCAATTTCAGTTCAAACGAAATAATTTTCTTGAACAATTATCATAACTTCTGCTAGAGCTACGAGGACACTTACTGGTCATGAGGGTAATAAGCACACACACAAAAAAAGCATTTCCAGTAGATGACCAATTGATAAGCTTCAGCAAAACAAAATGAGAAAATGACATTCTATCACACTGGCCTTTAGTTGCTATATCTTATGTTATGCATCAGTAATTATGAAGGCCAGAAGGTGACATTTTTGTTCTTATCTGAGGGATGCATATGAAAGTAATATATTCAGAATACAATGATTAATCAATTTAATAAAAATTACAAAAAAAGGGGGGGTATCACAGAATACCCCAATCAGAATACTCTATGGATTTCTTTCATTTTTAATTAAACTAGTTGCAGTGTAATAGGTTACTGTAAAGTAAATAAACGTTTCTTGTATATTATGTTGATTATGATTGATCAGTATAGTGTTTTAATGACTGATTTTATGATTGCTGTACTCATTCAACTTTCTGTTATAGTGATGGTGGTCTTCGTTTTGGGGAAATGGAGCGTGACTGTCAAATTGCTCATGGGGCTGCACAGTTCTTACGAGAACGATTGTTTGAAGTTTCTGATCCATATCGAGTTCATGTGTGCAATTTATGTGGTATTATTGCCATTGCCAATTTAAGAAATAATACATTTGAATGCAAGGGTTGCAGAAACAAGACCCAGGTAAGTTATGATTATTTTCTAGCATAAAGTTTTTAAATATTATTAAATAAAAACTGTCACATGAGCATTGTTAAAAATTAAGTAATTATGATTCCCATCATAATTACTTCAATTTTTAGCTTATTATTAAGAGATGATATAGCACAGGTTGCACTTGATTTATATGGAGTTTGTTCATTTACTGATATTTTGAATAGCCACTTGTTAAAATGGAAACTAACTGACTGAGGTTGCACGAAGAAATGAATAGAGCATTTGGAAACATAACAGTGACAAGATCATGTGTGATACATAGTTTATTGTATATGACTGTCCATAATAAGCTAAATAGCAAGAAAAGAGAATTTGTAATTATATGGATGAGATTAGTTCTGCTTTATTTATCTTTGATAAGAATAAAAACGCTTAAGATCAAATAAAACATGCACTGTAGATTTACTGTCATGATTCTAGATATATGCCAGAATTACTAAAATATTCTAGCTATATGTTGAGGAGAATCTCAAATTCTAGATTATTCTGTTACTAATAGAAAAAAAAGGAGACATTTTGAAAATAAATTTTCAAAATAAAAAGTTAGTTCTATCTGAATGTATTGTTGCAGCCTCTGGTTTTTTGGCATTTTGCCCATTATGCATGATCTCTTCATTTCTCAATTTTCTTAGCAGCCCTACAAGGGAGACCCTATTTATGCCTTAGAATTGTTAATCTTTCCATGTGTCCAGAGGTGAGTGTTAGTGGCTGAGAGATATTCTTTGGATCAAAAGCGACAGATATATATTGATAATAATTAAAATTCACTGTTACTTTCTTCACACTTTTCTGGAGAATTGGGACTGGCTTATTCCACCGTTATTGGGTAGATGCTGGGTGAACATGATATAGCACAGGTGTTAATTTTGGACCACCGTGGGTATGAGAATACCATTAGGACCTGAAGACTGGTATCCTTATTATACAGGATTCTTATGGTGTGTTTCTGGTGAGAGACCAGAAAAGGTGTGCAGTGAGCTGCTCTTGGCATACTGAAAGTGTTTTGCCTTAGTCATCTTTTGTACTTAACCCTTTCACACTTCATGCACAAACTTCCCTCCAACTGAGCCAGCAATTATGCAGAAGTTGCCCTTTTTTCTTTCTCTCTCTCATGCATGGAAAAGATAATGGAATGAAAGCATTACAGATGATACCATATCATTGTCTTTTCCATGCATAACAGAGGTAGAAGCATAAAAGGATAGAAGTTATATCACTGCTGTTTGAGCAGGAGGTAAATTTTCTGCATTTAGCTTTTCATAGTTTAGTCATGCAATTTTGATTTGCATGATGCCCCTTTAAGTGGAATAGCGTTTTCAAGTCTATGATGATGACATGCTTTTCATAAAGTATGAAAAAAGAAATGTACCTTTTTCTTTTATATATTTTTTTTAACCAGAATATATTATTGCGTAAGATAAATTGTTCCTGGAATTGTGCAATATAAAATTATTGCAGCAGTAGTACAAGATCATAAGCTAACATAATTGTATCTCATTTTCTTTTATATTGTTTTTTTTTTCACTAAATATTTGATTCAATCTTTTCCAGCTCTTTTAACAAATAAATACTGCTCTAATGATGAAGTCCAATTTACTCAATCATTAATGGCAAACAATACATGCTGTACATTTCATTTAAGCTTTCCTTCATAGTTCAACTTGCTGCCATTACAAATTTTTAGGCTGTGCTTTATTTAATGAACATAACTTTTTAGCAACAACCTGAAATACTAAGCAGAACTAAGGTTCTGCTTAGTATTTCAGGTTAATCCAAGTTAAACCAAGTTAATCAGGTTAAACCAAGTGCATCAATGGCAACTTGCACCATGATGCATTATCTATGTTCCTATATGAGGATATAACAGGCTTTACTATAAAATCATCTGCTCTCTCTCTTTATACATATGTGAGAAACATGACTTCGGGCATCAGTTCTATTACCATCGGTCAGTCTTCCACAGATAAACTAGTTTGAATGACTATATGACTTGCACCATGATGCATTATATAACAGGTTTTACTATGAAATCATCTGCTCTCTATATATGAAGCACTGAAATTAGCAGATACTTATTTCAGACTTAATACATGAAACTTGGATAGTAGCTGAAAAATTTTAAAAGGGGCTGTATATGCCATTGGAGATAATGTAGATAGTTAATTAGGTTTATAAAGCTGTATTACTGTATATGACAGGCAATTGATCTTACCTGTTAAGGGAAAGGTGATATATATATATATATTAAACATGCTCTGATTAGTTGTATTTTCAGTGGCATTGTTTAATGAATGTGAATCATTTCTACACATGCAGTTTGTCACTTCACTTAGAAATCTTTTTTTATGGAGTGAGAGAGGTAAAGATGTGATTGCATGCATTTTAAGTTATTTGTTTTGGAAAAAATGTGGGATACTAAAAGAAAAATTCTTATTCATTTACAGTTGAAAATAATTTTCAATTTAGAAACTCATTTGTCTAATTATACAAAGCACATTAAGATTAACATAATTAGCAAGTAGCAATGGTTAGCATCATCTCTTCATGATAGAGATGGCATTAAGATTATCAATTTTATTATACTCTGAAAGTAGAAATAAGCACTAACTTTGCTTACAGATTGTACAATTTTGAAGGAAAATAAACAGTTAAATATTACCTTATCCTCCTTTTATATAGGTAACATGCCATGTTGGTTTACAATATTAACAACTAAAATAAACTGTTGGCTAGTTTGAATTCAATCTAATGATTTCTGGAATTTTAATACAGTTGTATGTTCCCATGAACAGGATTTATGAAATAAACAGATCCACATCATTTAACTCTGTGATCATTTTGTTCATTAGTTTTTTTTTTTTTTTTTAGATTTCTCAAGTAAGGCTACCATATGCATGCAAGTTGTTAATTCAAGAACTGATGTCCATGTGCATATCTCCTAGGCTGATGGTTACATGAACAGTTGCATATAGTGAATAAGTGTGTACAAAATTAAAGGTAGAAACCATTAAGTAAGCCTGTGTAATGATGTTTCAGTGGTGAAACTGATATTTTAATAAGTCTCACTGTAAATATCTCATTAATAAAATTCATCTTTGTTTTAGTTTTCATTATGAGCTGGATCACTTCTTCTTTCATGATCTCCCCACTCTCTTACACTTTAATTCCTGTGATGTTAAAAACCTATGATGGAATGTAAACTTAATTACAACATTGGAAATAAGTTTAATATATGTACTAAAACAATACGCCGAATACTTTTCTCTTAGCATATAGAAATGTTCTTCACATCACAAATGGCTTTGTTAGACAGTATACAGATTACTGAACCCATTAGGAGTTGGGAAGGTGACTGCAGTCTTCTGTCTTTCACTGGTCTCACTAGCTGTAAGTGGTTATATGCAAGCTTGTGCTATAATTAACTTATTTATTAACAATAAAAGAAAATGGAAGACTCACATTAAATAACAATCATTAATAAAATTTTTGCCTAAGGCTTCTTCAGTATACAGAAATGGAACACCATATTATAAAAACAAAAGCAATTTCTTATGGGATGCCGTTTAAAAATAACAGTAAGCTTAAAAATAATGAATTTGTTCATTATTTTTAAGCTTACTGTAGCTATGTATGGTGGAAGATTCCAAGAAGGCACTTAGAATATTTTTGTATATTATGCTGTCCAGTACCGTCGACAGGATGTAGCATAGAGGCAGCTTGCCTTACAGCGCCGCTTAATTAAGGGTGCTCGTTCAGCCATATTGCAGTAGGCGCCGTATTAGGACAACAAGATATTTTACAACATCTGATGTAGATGCAATAGATTTATTTGAAGAATTAAAAATTCTCTCAAAAACAATAGAAGAGAAAAGTGGTTCTCACCAAATTTTATGATATATACATATATATCATATATTCCAACAAAAAGATTGTCATAAATGGACGTAGCACTTCTTCAATGGCATACACAGGAATATGGAGAACCTCAGTTCAACAGTGCAGACCATTACAAGGAGCTGATATTGATTCGGACTAAAGCTTAGTGATTGCGAATATAAGACTAAAACTGAAACAGAAGTACAAAGGAAAGTTCCAAAAAGCTAGAGACATCTCAAAACTAAATGAAGACAGGATAAGAACAGCATATCAGAACATATTGGAAACTAAGCTTAAGACCCCAAGTGAAAAACAAAATATAAATACAAGAGCAGAACGACTGACTACAGTGCTAAAAAAGCAGTAGAGGAAGTAATTCCTGAAAGAGAAAAGATCAACAAGAAATGGATAACTCAGGAAACCCTAAAATTGGTACAAGAGAAAAGAGAACTGAAACTTAAAAGAGATAATTCAGAGGCAGCAGATGAATTATACCATCAGAAATGTAATGAAGTATGGAAAGCAGCAAGATCTGATAAAGCCAAAATGGTTGGAGGACCAGTGCAAAGACATTGAACAGTACTATGGAGAACACAAAACTAGAGAGGTCTACAAACTTATAAGAAATGTCAACAGGAAGTGGTAAACAAGATCAGTAGCAGTCAAGGATGAAAATGGTAAAGTATTGATGGATAAGACAGAAATCATATACAGATGGACAAGATATTGCAGCGAACTATATAAAAATCAACTAAATGATACTGCAACAGAAGTAATCAAAGAACTAAAAAACATCTATATAAACATCGGCTATAAAACATCTCAAGAACAACAAGAGACCTAGAGACTGCCCTGATGCTGTCCTATTTCTGTAGTAAATATGCCTTACACAAGCAAAATTTGACCATTGAAGATATGTTAATTAACTTGAAATTTATTTTTAACATGTTCCTACTTATGTTTTTTCAATTTTAAAACAAATCAACTTATTTATGATGTGCATTGTCGTTATTTTGACAAACTGAAAAATCAGTGAGCTATATATATACACATACATACACGAGGGTGGTCTGAAAACTTCTTGGCCTAACAACGAAAAAACGAATTTATAGAATATAAAAACGAGATTATGTTGAAAATTATTTTTATTTTTCAACATAATCTCCCTTAAGACTAATACATTTATTCCAGCGATACTCCAGCGCCATTATCCTGTCCCTGTAGTGGTTCTCAATAAGATCTGAGATCTGCAAAATATCCCTCTACAGCTGCAATCACCTCTTGATTCGAAGAAAAATGCTGACCAGCGAGGATGAGTTTTAGTTTGGGAAGAGACAGAAGCCAAATCTGGGGGAATAGGGTGGATGTTTCAATAATTCATAGCGCAGATCCCTTAATTTTCCCATTGCCAAAATACTTTTATGGGTCAGTGCATTGGCTTAATGAAAGATGACTTTTTACCTTCTTCAAACCGGGTCTTTTCTCATGAATTTTTTTGTCTGGTCTGGTTAAAAGATTGGAATAATATTCCCTGATTATTGTTTTACCCTTTTCAAGATAATAAACAAAATGCCTTTTATCATCCCAAAACACCAATGCCCATGACCTTTCCTGCTAATGAAACTGACTTTGTCTTCTTTGACACTGAACAACCGGCTTCTGTCCACTGTTTTGACTGCTGTTTGGATTCTGGTGTGTAATTGTGAATCCAAGTCTCATCCATAGTAATAAATTGATGCGCAAAATCAGCTTTATTCTTTGTAAAATGCTCCAAGCACAGTTCAGAGATTTTCATGCTAGTGCATTTTTGATCTGCTGTGAGCAAGTGTAGCACCCATCTTGTGCGCAAAGCTTTTTCATTTGCAATTCTTCATGCAAAATATATATCCTACACGTTTTTTGAAATGCCTATAGTCTCAGCATTTCATGCACTTTGACTCGCTAGTCATCCAATAGCATATCATGCACTTGATCAATGATTTCTTGTGTTCTTACATTTTTTGGGCATCCTTCACGTGGATCATCTTCAAGGCTGGTACGGCCACGTTTAAATTCAGCAGCCTATTTCTTAATTGTCGAAAACGAAGGAAAAGAGTGCCCGTGAGCTTCTATGTACTTCAAATGGATTTCTTTTGGCATCAAACCTTCTTTTGCAAAGAATTTTATAACTGCACTATACTCAATTTTATCCTTTTCAAGGGATACAAACAACACTTTTGCTTCAGGCAGCTGTATAAAACAAACTGCTTGATAGAATGACTTGCAATTTCACATGGATGCTTATGACAGATGTACCAACTTTGGGAAAAAAAAAATCTTGCCGATAGCGTTGCCATCTATAGTCGAGAACATTTCAGACCACCCCCGTGTGCATGTGTATATATATATATATATATATATATATATATATATATATATATATATATATATATATATATATATATATTTATTCTGACCTATTCTGTCATGTCATGACCATTTAGCATATCAACACTACAGATAATGAATTTAAATTTATAAAATGGGTGTACAGGATACTATAACATTACTAGCTTCCCATCAACAATTTTCTTACAAATTAGTCTGTCAGGAGTCCAGTATTGTCATGTTATATTTATCTAAGGCATTTTAACTGCATCAATCCACCTCGATCTTTATTCTTTCCCTTTTTTTCTTGCCATCAGACATGTTTTGCAGATCTTTCTTCTCCTATTCTTTAAGTGACCACACTATCTCAGATTGGCTCTGCTTACACATTCATGCCAAGTTCCTTCCTGATATAGAATCATATTTGTAATATGATTTTATCATTACATTAAAATTAGTCTGAAAAATGTCTTGTATCTACAGTTATATTACTAGTGTTCAGACTAATTTATTCACTTGACTCCTACTATAATTATTCTGTTATCTATTTCCATATATAATTTACCATCTTCACTATAAATGTGAATAGTTCTATAGGTTCTCCATTCAGCTCATATGTTCCTGCCTTCTTTGTATCTTTTAATTGCTGATTTTTGAATCAAATTTGTGACAGCAGCTATTCAATTTAGTTAAGAAATATTGCAGATTTTGTAGTACAGAATTTATTAAGAGTACTTCAACTGCATAAAGTAGAAAGGTGAGATTACCATATCTAATTTTGATATCAGGTCCAATACTGCCATATCGTGACCCACATAGATGAACAGTAGTGAAGATAGTGTGACCCTTGTTTCAACACCTGATTTTACAAACCATCTTCTCCACGTTTCCCTTCTATAACTTTCTTCAGCACTTTTTTGAGTATGCTTACACAGAAATATCTGATTCTCACTTTGTTTTATTTCCCTTTTTCAAAAATGGAATGAGGGGTTGAAATAAATATCCAAAGAACAAATCCTTTTTGATCTTCATTATTCCAGAGTAGAACAATTTTTTTTTTTTTTTTTTTTTTGTCAATATATTTCTGTCCTACTGAAACAATCTGTTTCAGTAGGACAGAAATAGGTTCTAGGATATCTATTTTTCAGGATTTAATCCAGAGGAGAAGTTTTTTTTTTTTTGTATGATTCAGAAAATTTCACTCTCAGAAAATGTTTTCAGAAATTTCAATTATCGATATCCTTGTTAACAGTAACAATAAATAGAGAAATACTATTTTTTCATTTTTTTTTTTTCACTATTATTTTTAAATTAATCCTGAATAATCAAATAAATTTGATGTGAAATTTTATCTGAATTATGTTTTGAGGAACAAAAATTGTTCCAGTCTGGATAGATAAATTCACGATAACAAAATAAAAATTATCTGGAATTATTAGTTTGTGTGATTAGAAGAAAAAAAAAAAGTTTCTTTTGAATTGTTCCGAGAGAAGCATTTTTATTTTGGTTCAAAACCATTTCAACCCCTGAATGGAATTATGAAAGTTTTATTCCAGTAATCTAACATTTGACCTGAATTATGCAGCACAGCCAGTATATAACTTCTGTATCTCCACTTGTGATGCTTCTCATTGAATATTCATCTACTACAGCCACCTTTCCACATCCTAGGTTTATTTATTTTTAATGGATTGATTTTGCAACTTCAAATATTGATTGCATTCATCTTGAATATATTTCCACACTATGTCACACGTAGAACATCTTCAGTTTTCATGTCACCAGATTCCTTTTCCTCCATTTCTGATCTTATCTCTTCAAAGAACATTTTGCCACCCTTGATATGTTTATCTTCTACATTCCAGTCTTCTCATGACTTGTTTAGCTACTTCTATAAAAGCTTCACTTTCTTACATTTTACTCTTTCAGAGCACATGCTGACTGACTTGTTAGCAATGTTCAATATAGTCTTTTCCAAGACATTCTTTCAAACTATTAGAGTCCAACCCATTCTGTTTCTTCTATTCCTTCCAGACAATTTCTCTACATGCCTGCCTGATTGAATCAATATGTAATTCAGAGTGCCAGTGATCCTCCTCCTTGTTTTCCAACTGTTTAATTTTTTTTATTAATATTTGATTCTATACTTCACTTAAAACTGAGCATGAAAGCCTGCTCAAATTTTTATTCGTTTTAACACGTTCATTGTCAATAACGCGATATCGCGTGATGCAAGTCCTCGTCGGGTGGCCGATCACGCGTTATCGCATGGACGTCGCTATCACGTTTCTAAGCAGAATAGTATAGCGGCCACAGCGAAACGGCGTGTAATATTATAAAATTATATTATAAAAGACTGATAATTAAAGTTATAATTATTATATTCAAATGTTTTTTATTTGTACAATATATAACTTATTTGACCGAATTACATATCATGTGATATCGCATAATAGATATTTAGAGTACATAAATCCTATGTACATAATAATAAAAGCATATAAATAATATATTAACTTATTTTGAGCACAATAAAAACTAAATAAAAAAAATTTGGCCACCATAGGAAATTCCAATTTTCAGCTTGGCAATGAACGTGTTAAAACTTGAATAGTTTTCTTGTCAATGAGATTCATTTTTATCTCACTCAAAACTAAATGATTACTTATTTCAAATCTTTTATATATTAAGTCCTAAGCCAGTGTGAAGATATCACTATCAACAATAGGCAAACTATTTGTGTCTTTTCTCCTTATTAATTAGCACACATCTTTACATGAAAGATGGGTGTTAGTAATGACTAGTCTGTGTCTTGAATAGAAATCCAGCAGGTATTTACCATTATTAGAACTTGATTCTTTTCTCCAAATATTCACGAAACATTTCTATGTGATATTCATTTCCTACTCAAGACAATATATAGACAAGTCTCATTGTCTAGTTGCTCTTGATGTTTGCCCTCATCAGTCTATGCAATATTACCTGCCATTCAATAACCATTCCTCAGTATTCAATATTATAATTACACTTTCCGTAATAATTATTGCGTGAATCTTCTTGTATCTGATGAGTAATTCAACCAAAAAACAAATGTGACAAAATATAACTGACTCTAGGTTTAATAGTTGGTGATTATATAAATAGTTAAGACCAAACGGTTTTGCCACATATGCCAGTGGCTTTTGGGTTGGGGAAAAAAAAGGGGGAGGGGATAAACATGAGCATTACAGAACTAAACCGAACATGTAGGAACTGTTGCACAAAAGTAAAAACATGCATGGAAGCTGGCACAGGTCAGTTATTGTTCAGTAGATATGCATGATAGTTAGCAAAAAAAAAAAAAGAGTCTGATGTGTAAAAGATTTAAGTTTGTTTGTCCCCTTATTGTATTTCTTTTTTTTGTTCTTCCTAACCCTTAAAAAGCCACCAGCTATGTGGCAAAACTAGTTGGTTTAACTATTTATGTTATTATGACCTATTAAACCCAGTGTCAGTTATTTTTGTCACCTCTTCTTGATTTTGGTAAAACCAATTACACTAATGCAATCCTTCCCTAATTCAACCATTTCCACATTTTTTCTGTTGATAATTTTTATTGTGTTGCACCTATCTTGATTTCTTCTGATGTTAAGGTGTTTCAATAGCTTGTATTGTTCACCATGGTTACCTGACAAAATTACTGGGCCTTATTTAACCCTGTTGTACTATGACAATCTTTTCATTTAAGCCAATAGAAAATACAATTTGTTCAGCTAAATTCCAAATTGTGTAGCCATTCTTGTTCATTCAGTATTCAGGTTGATACCTAAAGATGGGATGATCCAGAAGAAGGTGAGAACTCATTAGGTCAAAAGCCTTGGTTGTCTCTAAATTTCTTAAGATGTGGAGTTCTCTTAACAGTTATCCAGCTTTGACTTTTTCAGCAAGTCATCACTGGATTACACAACCTTATGTTTCTTTGGCATATCTAATTAACATTAGTATTACAATCATTTTATTTTATTTTTTTTTTAAATGCATTTCAGGGAGTTGTGATGAATGGCATGTAATTATGTGAAACAGTCTTGTATTCAAATTTATTACTTATCAAAACTATTTAACAAACTTTAAAAAACAGCATAAGGAGAACAATAATTCAATCACAGTTAACATCCAACAAAATTACATATTTTAGAGACAGTTAAGCCCAACTATCATTTCCTGATCCTCCCCAATCTACAACTTTTCCAGGAACAGCAGCCCAGTCTTCTGTGCGTGGAGGTTCCCATTCATCAACAGTAGGAAAAGTCCCTGTAGTATGAGTCACTGGTTCAGCTGTCCACTATTTAAAAAAAAAAAAAGTTACACACACACTTTAAAGATAACTGCAGTTGTTACAATGAGATCAGTCTTTTTTTTTTTTTTTTTACCATAACATTAGAGGTAATTATAGTGACAAAATGCCAATGGAGAGAAATAAGCCTAGAATTTACACTGAATATTATACAGAAGACAAACTGAAAAGGAATGAATCTACTGATTTCATCCATAATATGGAAGAACATGAAGTGTATGATACAAACTCAAGGGCTGAATAATTGAGAGATGTGTGTGTGCACATGATCCACTGACTTCTGCTTTCCACATATCACATACTAAGTCTCTCCCAACACAACTAATGGCAACAGAATGAATCAAAAGCTGTACTACAGTGTGCTAAAGTGGGTCTAATTAGTTATAATTTGGCATTTCAAGAAACTGACCTGAAAATACCTCAAAATAGAGGATACGTTGGGACCTTTCATTAGGAACACTATAACTTACATTTCTAATATAATGTAAAGGAAATGTGAGAAAAATCAATCTGGAACTTGATTCTAGAATTGGGTCAAGTCACTTGACTTCATTGCAATTAACATATGTGAAGCACACATGAGGGGTTGCAAAATCCATTATAGTGCATCAGTGTCATGTGGGGACAAGTGGTTCAGAAGAAAGAAAGACCATATTAATATGATTCATTGACAAATGGTGGTTGCAGTTTGGAAAAAACAACTGCACGAGAAGGTAATTTCACTGAAAGAGGCAGGCGGAATGAAAGAAGAAGATGAAAAGTTGGATCAGTATGTTTGATGCTAGACGATGTACTGATGGCATCTAGCAGCTGCTCATATTCTGACAGATTAAAGGAAAGGGCAGGAATAAGGTTAGCTGGTGCAGAAGAAGAGGTCCACAAAATATCTACAAGAACATTAAGATAAACATTAGATCTTTTAACTCTACCATCCTCTTCTGGATGGCATGAAGGTTGTAGGTAGGTTTTTTTCATCATCACAAACCATGGGCTCACTGCCCATTGGTGTCCGATGCCTCCTTCACTATCTTCTTCCACCTTTCTTTACTTCACTTTACTTTTCCAGATGTTACCCATGGCCTTCAGATTTGTTCTTCCCTTTGCAATCCTGATCTTTATTTCTTTTTATATATCATTATGTCATTTTACTTACCAAATATGTGAATTGTTCTACATTATCTATATCAATTCCACCCACTTTTGTATCATGTTCTTCTTACCAAATACCATTGTTTTTGTTTTTTTCAAAGTTCATAAGTCCAAATCTCTTTCTTTCCTCATTTAACAGTTTCAATGATTTTTGTAGTTCTCTTTTGTCTTCTTCCATAATAACGTCATCTGCAAATTTCAGATTGTTAATTCTCATCCCATGCACTGATATTCCTTTTGCATCTTCCTTCATTTTATCCATTGCTCTTTCTAAATGTGCTATGAAAATGCTTGGTGATATTGGGTCCTCCTAATACCTCTGCTTGTTCTAAACTATTTCCCCAAATCATCACCTATTCTAACTGTATTCTTGTAAACATTTCTTAATATAGCTATTAGTTTTCTATCAGTTCCATAGGAGTAGGTTTTTTGGTGCATCAAAATGAGTGTGAATACAATATTCTAAGGTTGTGTAGATATGAGATTTACATATCAGTAGTTTTGTAAAAGTTCTTGAGCAGAAAAGGACACCACGTTTTTTGGAGGCTGTAAAGAATATGGATGTACAGGGTGTTCGGGATAAATTTGACATATTTATAATTAATTATATTTTTCCGTAAGTTACATGTATTAACACGCACTTCTCTTCATTTAAAAGTTTGGACCCTTCTTCATTCATATACAAGATGTCAGAAAGGATGGATAGCTGGAACCCACCTGAATCATGGAAGAGAATAACTTGTATCATGATGATTCGTGCCCGCCATCAAAATAAGGATATTACGACTGCTGCCCAATGCTCCCTGAATACAGTAAAAACAATCAGGCATGAACTAGAGACTTGCAATGGTGACTACGAGGATGTAGCAAGAAGAAAGATCCCTAGCAGACGATCTGATTGCGTTCGTACAGCAGAATTCCTCGCAAATCTGCAGGAACAGGTGTTGAAGAACCCTGGCATTGGAATTCGGGCTTTGTTCGTGGAGTTGCTAACTGTAGTCAAGCCCTGGATAACAAGGGTAGCCAATGGTAGGCCGTATGTATGGCAGCAGGATTCGGCCCCTTGCCACACCTCTGGGAAAAGTCAAAAATGGTTGTCTGAAAATTTCTACGACTTCACCAGTCCAAATGTTTGGCCTCCAAACTCCCCAGACCTTAACCCCATGGATTATTTTGTATGGGGCGCAGTTGAAAAAGACACCAATCGCACTTCCAGTAATACAAAAGCCCAGTTAATGGATAAAATTAAAACAGTTTTTGCGGCCCTTCCCAGGGAGACTGTAGCATCAGCTTGTTCGAGGTTCCGAAGCAGAATTGAAGCTGTGATCGATGCTAATGGTGGTTATTTTGAGTAAATCTTGTTGATAGTATTGTAATTAACTCTGCCTGTAATGTTTTTTTGTCAATTCATTAAATTTAATAGATACAAAGAAGATTTTCTTTTTCCTTACGAAACTGTCAAATTTATCCCGAACACCCTGTATATAGTGTTTTGATAACATTTGTCAGCTGCCAGATAGTTTGAAACATCAATTATCTTTTCTTCATTGATGTTAAGTAAGCCTGAGCAGAATTAGAATAATAGGGTGACCAATTGGAAAGACTAGGTGACATTGAGGTGTTTTTTTTTTTTTGCCAGACTGGTTGGTCAAGTGGAAATGTGAAAAACATATTCTCTAATTAATAGGTCATGCATTTGAATCCCAGTATAGCCATGGATGTTTGTAAATGTCTTTTTCATGGTAGAATGAATAGGAGACCTGAAGCGACTTGAAAGGTTGTGTGTTTTGTTTCAGGATCACCCAATTCTTAACTCAACCATGTTACTAATGTAATGTACTATAGGTTTTTTTAAAAAATTTCTAAATATTTAACTTATAATTCTTATGCCTAGATCTTAAATAATAAGGAGGTTCTCTTAAATACTTGAATTATGTTTTAAATTTAAGAATGATCACTATCAGAATCAAATTCTACAGGCTGAGATTCTTTATTTTCACTAACTAAATTAGAGATATTTTCACATTCCTCTGGTTTATTTAATTCTAAGTCAACTAATCTATGATATTCTGCTACTATTTCATCCATATTTGTCTTTTTGATTATCATCACTCTTATGTTGTACATTATCTGAATTATGTACCCTGGAGTTTCTGGAATTTCTTGCACTAGGTTTTGTTTTACTTGAATTTCTTAATTTTTTCCTCTGCTGTATATCTGAATTATGAAGTTTGCAACTATTCCCTTTCCTGCTATCAGATTGTGAATGAAGTGCAGGGATATCAGAAAAACAACCCTCATCCCTATTCATATTTTCTCCTAACATATAATAAATTTAGTTTAATCCTTTATCCAAGTGTGAGCAAACAAAGTTTGCACCTGAAAGTATCTTCAGGACTGGGGTAAGGGGGTACAACACCAGGGTGTTGTACCACCTTACTCCAGTCCTGAAGATACTTTCAGGCACAAACTTTGTTTGCTCACACTTGGATAAAGGATTAAACTAAATTTATTATACTCTAACCAAGTGAAAAATAAACTTTCAACATTCTCCTAACATAATTAAATTTCTTCTTCCTAAAAAAATACCTTTTTAACCTATCAGAGTGTACATTTACAATTTTATTAGGATTTCTCACATCTTGAATCCTAAAATTAACAGGAGAAAGTTGGTCTAAAACTCTATATAGACCCAATGCTTTCCTTCCTAATTTTCCTACCCTTTTAATACTAGATTCATCTTCTAACAATATTAAATTTCCTAGTGCAAATGACTTATACTTTCGGAAATGATTAACATACTTTCTTGTTTTCTGTGAACTTAATTTACTCATTTCACCTACTAACCTGAGGTGTGCAGTAACTAAGTTCTCGCTCCTGCACATCCTGTACCCATTAGAGGAAGCTAAATGCTGCTACCAACCAAATGCAAGTGATCAAACTAAAATGCTTCCAAATTCCTGCTCTAAAGGATTCCATCTGGGGCAAGGCCTAAAAGTAATATCGTTTAATATTGAAGGTTTCTCTAGTGTCAAGCAAGATCTCATTGCAAATATTTGTAGAGATAATGACTGCAATGTGCTCTGCCTGCAAGAAACTCACAGAGAGGTAAGGTGCTGCTGCTAGACCTTACGTCTATGGCATGAAACTCAAAGAAATACCCCATGATCAATATGGTAGCACAATATTTACTAAAGAAAACTTAATTCCATCATCCAGTGATTCAACAAACAGAAACATCAAGATTATTATTACAATCAGATTTAAAAATATCTCACTCACCTGAATTTATAAACCACCAGAAGAAGCTTTCTCCTTCCAATATCCTCCTCGATAATAATGCATACATGACTAATGTTGTATTAGGTGACCTTAACAGCCATAGTATTAACTGGGGTTACACAAAGTGCAATGAAGATGGAGAACTTGTTGAAAAATGGGTCAAAAACTTCTCTCTAAACCTGATACATAATCTGAAGCTCCCTGCATCTTTTAATAGTGGCAGATGGAAACAGGGCTATAACCCTGACCTCATATTTGTTAGCTCAAAAATATCCAACACTTGTGTTAAATCCATTCCACATTTTCAATACAGACTTATAATGCTTCAATCCATTATGCCCAACACAGTTCCTTACAGGCAATTTAATTTCAAAAAAGTTAATTGGAAGGGTTTCGTGCAAGATCTTGACTACTCCATAGGGCCAGTCCCTCCAAACCCTCAAGGTATCCTCAATGCATAAAAATACTGAGGAAAATCTCCACCAAACACATCCCAGAATGATGACACACAAACTACATTCCAGGTCTTTCCAAAGATATACAAGCCCAGTATACTAATTACAACTTTAAAACACAAACCCCTTCTCAGAGGCAACTATCCATGCAGGAGAAAAATTATGCTCCTAGATGGCAGAGGAAAGGTGTTCCTAATTGGAAAAAAATAGAAGCAATGACATGAC
The DNA here is from genome assembly GCF_054136105.1 of Typopeltis vanoorti. Taxonomy (NCBI): domain Eukaryota; kingdom Metazoa; phylum Arthropoda; class Arachnida; order Uropygi; family Thelyphonidae; genus Typopeltis; species Typopeltis vanoorti. Next base: position 370,230 of record NC_143568.1, on the reverse strand, counting down.
TCATAGTACCAGAAAGGCATGGAACCTTATCAACAGAATTAGGGAGGATTTCACTGGGTCAAATGAGCATCCACAGGTAACAGCTAATCAAATTGTTCACCAGCTGCTGCTGCTGAATGGAAATTCCCTAAAAAAAAGGACCCAAAAAATAAGATTTCATGGTCACTGAACTCAACCCTGCAATAAACCTATTAAAATCTAGAAAATCTGCAGGCCTTGTGATATCTGTAATAAACAAATTAAACATTTTGGATCCAGGACTAAAGAGTGGTTATTAAACCTATACAACACTTGCCTCAGAACCCTAAGGATACCAACTATCTGGAGGCATGCTAAAGGGTGGCCTTTCTGAAACCAGGGAAAAATTCCAACCAAAGCAAAAAAATTACAGACATATCACTACTCAGCAACCTCTTTTAAACCCTATGAACGATTAATTTTGAATAGGCTACAACCCCTAATCGAACCCCATCTTATTGCTGAACAGGTTGGTTTTAGACCAGGCAAATTCTGTACATCATAAATTCTCAACCTCACTCAATATATAGAAAACTGTTATGAGTAAAAACTAGCCACAGAAGCAGTCTTTGAAGACCTAACTGCAGCATACAATACCATAAAACCACTCACATTCAGAAATAAAATATATGGAATAACTAGAGACTATCGCCTTGTCCTCCTGATCCAATCACTTTTGGAAAACAGATGCTTTTATGTGGACCTAGAAGGTAGGAAGAGCCACTAGCATCCCCTAAAAAATATGGCCTCCTCCATGGAAGTGTGTTATCACCCTTACTTTTCAACATATACATCAATGATCTCCCCATCTTTCCAGGAACTAGAAATTTTATCTATGCTGATGACCTTGCCATAGCTACTCGATCAAATAATTTCAGGTCCATTGAAACTACTCTATCACTTGCCTTAAATAGTCTAACCACACATTACAGCAATAATCAATTAAACCAAGCCCCCTTGAAAATGCAGAGTGGCCTTTTCCTCCTTAAAAATAAGGAAGCCAAGAAGCTACAGATTTCTTGGGAAGGCTCTTATATAGAAGACTCCTAGAATCCAGTCTATCTTGGTGTGACTCTCGATCTCACTCTTTCATATAAAACACACACAGAAAAAACAAAAGCAAAAGTAAATGCAAGAAACAATATACTAAGAAAGCTTATTTCCTCCAAATGGGGGTGCAGACCCTAGCAGATCTGCCTTGGCTCTGCTTATGGATCACTTATGGCATACTTTTCCAAATGTAACAAACTTTTATTCTTTCCCAAATTCTAGAAAATCCTTGATGTTCTGCCAAGTCAGAATCATGGAAAGTGTACATAATCCAAGGAATCATTTGAGTTGGTGCCAATATTTTCAATATCAACCTACCTTCCTTCCATTTTTCTAGATAGGAGTAATCCATCTTTATCTAAATATAAGTTTTCCAGGTTTAAAAATGTATCGAATTGAGTTTCACCTCTTAATACTGCTTCATAAATAGTTTTGAGTATGGGATCATCTTTCTGAGCTTGAACAATCCCATACTTTTCCCAAATTTGTGAACTACATTCCATATTCATCTTTATGAATAATATGAATTTTAGATTTCTCTTCATCTTGATTCAAAGAGAATCTTAATTGGCACCTATGGCACATGTGAGGATGTCATACCTTTCCAAATGTATGTTATCACATCTGGCAACATACATTTGGAATTTAGGAATAAATTTAGGATTGGAATGACATGGCAGAATTTCTTGAACCTTGTGGAAATTTACATAGCTGACATTTCTGTCATGACATTTATCCCTAGATGTTTCATTATCATCAGATCCTAGTCATGCAGTTCCAGTGCCCACCTAATTATATGTTGATTTTTATCTTTCAAAGTATTTAGGAAAGACAAAGGCTGCTGATCAGATCTTATTTTAATAGGTCATCCAAACAACAAGAAATCTAAATTTTCTTAAGAGAAAAATTATTGCTAGTGCTTCCTTTTCTTAGGTTGAATAATTCAATTCTGCACCTGATAATTTTCTACTAATAAAAGCTATTGACTTAAAATCTTTTCCATCTTTCTATGCTAATACAGCAGCAAGATAAAAAATTTCACCAAATTTAGGATTGGAATAACATGGCAGAATTTCTTGAACCTTGTGGAAATTTACATAGCTGACATTTCAGCCTTCTGCAGAAATGTAAATGCAAAGTATTTTCTGTCTTCTTTCTTCAAAGGAGAGAAAGTAGCCAGAGTTTAAATCCAATTTTTGTAAAATATTGTGCTCCTTGCAAACAGATTAATAATTCCTCAATCTAACACAGAGGGAAATCAACAGGCTTCTGGACCCATCCAACTGCTTGGTGAGCGTTGTGCATTTCATGTAAATGGCAAGCAAGAAGTTACATATAATGACAGACATCTCATTAACATAAACAGAATGTCTTCAGAAAACACAACAAATATCTGTGTAAAAAAAAAATCTCTTTACAGAGATAAATAGTAAAATGAAAAATAAAAACAATGGTGCAGTCAATTGGATTGGTTGTGACTTAACTTTATTTTAGACTCCAGAAAGCTAAAATTTGACTCAAGTAAAATGGCTATAGGAGATAGTAATACCTTCATTCTCAGGTGATAGTCATGAAAGCATAGAAACATTTCAAGCAAAACATTTTAAATATGCAGAAAAAAATTAGAGATTTAGGAAAATAGTCAGATTTCCATTTGTTAATTATACTTTGTAATAAATTATTGGGCAAAGCCAAAATGTTCTTAAACACATCCCCTTTACTAAGAGACAATGACAGTTATGCAACATTTAAAAGTTTACTGATATCAGAATTTTCAAGTGTGGGAGAATTAGGGTTGGAAACATTCATCAGTGCATTCAAGATAACAGAGAGTCTATTTCAGAATATTACCACAGACTTTAGAGCATTGTTCATAAATTTAATGTTTCAACTGAAGACCAGGCCTGGCACGAAGCAGGGGCAGAATGGGCGAATGCCGCAGGTGGAAAAGTAAAAGGGCGGAAAACTTAGAGTTTGTTACAATTATACTGGAGGCAGAAAAAATTAAAAAAAAAAAAATTAAATTGGTCATATCATATTTAAAAAATATTAAATTTATATATACATATTTATATAAAGATAATTATTTTATTCTAATTATATAAGCTCCAAATAATTATCTTTATTTTGATAATCCCTTGGACCAGTACTGTCGACAGGGTGTAGCATAGAGGCAGCCTGCCTCATAGCGCTGCTTAATAAGGGCATTCGTTCAGCTGTATTACGGCAACAAGATATTTTACAAAAATGCAGCATTTAGTTTACCAAATAAAAAAGGCACCATTTCCCATTGACAGTTAAATATGTGCTTATTATATTTTATTAATAAAAAATTATAGTCATACATAGTAAAACTAAACATTTTAGAACCCACTTACTAGATACTTAAGGAAACAACCCATAAAGTATCATACAATGTGAATTTCATGAACTTTTATAGTCAATATATATATATATATATATATATATATATAAAATTTTATATATATATATATATATATATAAAATTATATTATGCATGAATTCTCCTACTCAAATTGCAAGTCACTATTGCCCCGACTTTCACGTTGGAGCGATAACTCGCTCTCTGCAGTAAACAATACGCCCTCCACAACAGCAACTATACTGCAGAAACATGAAAAACAATTACTTTTTATCATGTCACTGAATTTACAGACTGTAATATATTTCTCAACGAATAGTGCAATTAGAGACAACTGGGAATATAAACACTAACTAATGAATCGCATCTCCCCTCCAACAGAAACTGCTGTATAGATTCAAGCAAAACCACATGTTGCTGGTGCAACATATGGTTTTGCTTGACACTACCATCATGAACGTGTTAAAACTAAGACATATATAGTGAATGTATTTCAGATATGGAAATCGGTTTAAGAGAATTAGCATTTGCATTCAGTTGTCAGCTTGCTTTTTGTTTGGGTCATGCGATCTTTTGTTAATACTGCACCAATCATATGCACTTCTTAATAGCTGCTCTTTCTCTACGCACATCATTCACCTCTCATTAGTAATTTGTCAAGGATTGTTCATTACGTATCTCATGTCTTAAATTACTGGTAATTTTTTTTGCTTGATATAATGGGAAAGAAGATGACTATTTCGGTAAACTTTGACATTGCACACAAGGAAACCACTCTCGAGGACAGAAGTGATGGAGAATAGAAGCTTCTTGGTAAGTCATACCCATTTTCAGTTTTTTTTTTCTGAAAACTAGTTTCCGAAAATCCCCACATATATCTCGCACCACGATTTTTTAGCTTTAATTTTGGGAAAAAAAGTGCGAGTTATATTCAAGTAAATACAGTAATTTTTTTAGCTTTCAAATTCTTAAGTATTGATCATTGATTAAAGACTGGATTTATAAAACACACAATAGAGCAATATATAGCAGATATAGAAATAAGCAATTTCACCCCTCTCATTGATGATAAATTATTAATATTAAGTAAAAATGTACAGTATCTTCATAAATTTTGTTCTATTAAAAATAAATCATATTTTTTGTTTAAATGTACATCTAAATTCAAATAAAACAGACATTTACAACGAAATATATTTTTATTTATTATTATTATTATTTTGATAAGGTACTTGGTAATAATGAAAATTAAAGAAGGGGTACACGGATATATCTGTAGTTTCAGAAACACTGATCTATCCAGATATTTAGTCTGAAACATAAGTGTATATTATGCTATTCATTTTCTTCAATTCCGCTTCGAATCTGGATAGATGAAACAGCGTGATATGCACTTCTTACATTTTTTTTCAGCGTCATTTCAATTTTGAATGTGAAACATATTGAGTGTATTGTGTATTTAAGTGACTTTGGACAATCTTTGACTTTGTTTTTAATTGTGTACTTATTTTTGGATTTTTGATAGACAAATAAAATTTTAAAGATAATAGTTTATAAATTATAAACATTAATCAGAGGCACATTTTGCTAAAATTGCTCATTGGGCAGCATATTTTACGTCTTACATTGCCCTCAATAATTATAGTTTACCTTTAATTATCAAATTATTGTATAAATTAATTATTTATAGTAAAAATCCATACAAGGCAACTGTTTTAAATCGATTTTTTTAAAAATAAGATTTAATTGTTTTAAAACTCTTAAAAATAATAAATAAATTAACTCAAAATTGATAATTAATAGAACAAGAATAATTTATCAATACGAAATTTATTGTCATTTATGGCAATTTGGGATTTAGCCGACCAAATTGTATTCTTATTGGTTAAACCAAAATAAAAAATGATGGTACAACATGACAAAATTTCATGCCGGCTGGGGCATCGCCCAGTTAAACAAGGCCCCCGTTGTTTTCGCCAGGGAACCAGGACGAACAGCGAAAAGTCAGCTACTGGAACAAATCTGAAAACGAACCCCAACTCAACATCACCAGAGTTAAAGATCGGTACTATCAACGTAAGAAGCCTGAATGGCAAAGAAATGGAGCTAGCTGAGGAATTAGATAAGTGCCATCTCGACATAACAGAGGTGACTGAAACAAAAAAAAAAAATAAACTGGTGAGATCTTTCTGAGCAATAAATACAAAATGTTATATTCAGGCAATGACAATCAAGGAAAAGAAGGGGTAGACATAGTATTCAACACAAAATACAAGGCTAATCTTCTTGAATGGCAGGCAGTCTCAAGTAGAGTAATGTGGGCAAATATGAGAATGGGGAACTGGACAATGAGACATTTGTGCCTATGGTCCCACAGAAGGTTCTACTAAGGTAGAAATTGCAGGAATTTTTTGAGGCTTTAGAAAAAGCAACTGACACAATGAAAAAGGAAAAGTTGATCCTTGTTGTGGATCTAAATAGCAGAGTAGAAAATGATTGTGAGACATACAAAAATATTTTGGGAAATTTGGAGAAAAGAGCAAAGCTAATAATAATGGCAAATATCTGTTGGATTTCTCTCAGGACATGGACTGGTTATTACTAACACCATGTTCCAACATAAAAATGTGCACAAATTCACATGGAGAGAAGAGGCTAGGAATAAGAACAGTCTCATTGACTATGTTATTGTTGATAGTGATGTTTTCTCCCTGGTGCAGGACACCAGAGCGTACAGAGAATTTGAAATTGGAAGTGATCACTATTTAGTCTTGAGCAGGATAAAATTGAATTTCATATTGAAAAGAATAACATGTAAGAAAGTTTAAAGTGAATAAAAGTTGAGCAGCTCTCAGATGTGAACTGTAGACTAAAATACACAAAGATTATTGAAGAAAAAATGAAAGAGTTGGAGAACAGGAATCAAACCTTGGAGATTCCTTCAGAGTGGCAAACTCTTTAGAAAACATTGACTGATTCTGCCAGAGAGGCATGTGGTGAGGTTGTCTGCAAGGATAAAAATATCAGAACTCCCTGGTGGACACAGGAAGTTAAAGAGGCAGTGAAGGAAAAGAAGAAAGCATATCAAAACTTCCTGTCAAATAAGTCAGCTTGTGCTCTTAGAGAATACAGAGACAAATGCTAGAATGCTAAACACTGTGTAAAACTAGCTAAACAAAAGTCATGGGAGGACTTTGGCAAGAATATAGAAAATAAATATCAAGAAGGTGGCAAAATATTCTGGAGGTTGTTGAAGAAGCTTAGGAATGGAGGAAAGAGTGCTGTAAAAGGAGTTAGAGATGATAAAGGTGACATGAAAACGGGAGAAAAAGATATCCTTGAAGTATGGAGTAATTACTTTGAAAAACTGCTAAATGAAACAAGCAGTGATGACAGCACAGTGGTAAAAAATACTGACCAGGCATGCAGTCAGGAATATATATCCATACTTGAAGTAGAAAAAGCCATCAAAGGCTTGAAATGTGGAAAGGCAGCAGGAGTAGATGATATTCAACCAGAAATGCTGAAGTATGGTGGTATAAGAGTCTTACAGTGGCGGCATTGCATAGTTCAAAAAGCCTGGACAGAGAGACGAATTCCTGATGATTGGAGTAGAACTCTCATAATACCCATATATAAAAAGGAAATAAAACTGAATGTGAGAATTACAGAGGTATTTCCCTACTGCGTGTTCCTGGCAAGATTTATGAACGTATACTTGAGAAACGGTTGAGAACAATTTTGGAAGAAAAGTTTGGTGAAGAACAATCTGGATTCAAGCCAAATAGAGGCTGTCAGGATCAGATCTTCATTTATGAGAAATAGTTGAGAAACCATGGGAATATAACAAAGATCTATATTTAAGTTGTGTCGATCTGGAAAAGGCATATTACAAGGTGCCAAGAGAGAAGCTATTCAATACGCTGCAGTTATATGGTGTCAATGGGGCATTATATCAAGCAATACTTAGTCTTTATTTGAGTTGTAAGTCAGCAGTTAGAATTGAAGAAAGTACAGGAAGATGGTTTAATGTTAAATCTGGTGTGAGACAAGGATGTACATTATCCCCGCTGTTATTCATTATCTATATGGATCACATTATGAAGGAAGCGGTATTAAACATGATATCAAAATTGGAGATGTTAATGTTAGCTCTTTGCTTTATGCGGATGATGTTATACTTCTAAATAAATCCGCTACAAGTCTGCAAGATTCTCTGACTAAATTGAATAGCTGTTGTAATAGATATGGTATGAAGGTCAGCAATAAAAAGACAATGAAAATAGGCAGAATCATTGAAAATGTCAACTGTGTTGTGAATGGAGAACCTGTGGAACAAGTAAAACATTTCAGCTACTTAGGTACGATTTTTAGTGGAGATGGTAAATTAAATATAGAAATAGACAACAGAATCAGCAAAGCTGGTATAAATTCAGCTGGTATATGCTGAATAAATTCATATGGAATAAAAGAGAAATTAATCGTAACACTAAAATAGCTGTATACAAGACAGTGTTCAAACCAGTTTTAACTTATGGATCTGAGAACGGGATCAGAAGTAAAACACTTAACCAAAGACTAGAGACCGCAGATATGAAAGTCCTGAGAAAGATTATAGGCGTGAACAGATGGCATCAATGGCAATATCATATTGAAAACGAGGATATTAGGAAAGAACTTAACATCATCAGCATTCAGGAATGCGTTAGCAGAGCTAATGTCAGGTGGTATGGTCATTTAAACAGAATGGGCGTGGAAAGATTAGCAAAACAAGTGTTCTCTGCCAGGTTGGCAGCAAAACGACCCAGAGGAAGACCAAGATATAGGTGGATTGATACAGTACAAAGTGGCTTAGATGATAGAAATATAAGATCTGATAATGTAGCAGTCTTGACAAGTAACAGACTAATTTGGAGGAAAATTGTAGATAGGAAGTTAGTAATGATGTAAATTTTTTTCATGTAGTACTATCAAATCCTGTACACCCCTTGAGGGTACATGGCAGGAATTTGATGATGATGATAGATCAGTAATTTGAAACAGAAAAAAGTTACCGGGAGCTGCTTTTCTCAAAAGGAAAAGAGAAAAGGAAGAGCAAGTAAAGAAAGTAACAAGCGATACAAGGAGATTTGGAATTTGTGTGAGCAAGGGAGTGAGAAGCAGGTTTTTTGCATGGAGAGTGGTGAGTGATTGGGATGCATTGCCTGAGAATGTGGTGAGCATAGAGACGGTAAATATATTTAAGGCATGGTATGATAAACTATGTGTATAATAGTGGACCTCCCACGATGAGCGACTCCATGGAGATTTTTATAATAATAATAATTATTATTATTATAAATCGTTCACATATCTGCAAAATTTTCTTACATGCCAGTTCACTATCCCTGTATTAATGTGTATTATATTGTTAGCTTGCTTTACCTCATATTTATGAAGTCTGTAGTTAAATATGTGATTTATCTTAGTAATGATTTTTTTAAATAAATTATTAATTTCATTTTCTTTGTAGCTATAGCCGTGTTGTTTTTAACTTATTTTTTTATTTTATGAACTCAATGGGCATATATTTGAAATTATGCCCATTGACTACTATACGGAGTTTTACATTAATATTAAACAAGGTAATTTTTAATTTTATTTTGCTCATTTATTTGTTTTCTTAATGCAGTAAAATCAAATAAAAATGATTGTATAAAGGGGCAAGACTTGGCAAATGACAATTCAATTCAAAATTTTTTTACTTTGTTTTGGGCCCATACTTTATGAAAAAAAAAAAAAAAAAGTTTTTTTATGATTTCAGAAACAGACAATAATGGCAGACCAGAGAAACAAAATTAAAACCCTTTCTGGTCATCAATACAAAAAAAGACAAGCAGAACGAGAAGGTATTCGAGCTCAGTGAGAAAATCAATTGTGGAAATTTTTGAAATTATCAGAAACAAGAGTCAGTGAAAGTGATGTTGCTGTGGAGTCCCCCACTGACCATGAGTGTGAAAATTCAAATTTGTGTTTAGATGATAATCAAGCTCTTGAGAAACATCCAATAGCTTCGACTACAAATACCTCAACACTAAATTACGAGCTTTTTGATGATCCAGCTTTATGGCCAAACTTGTCCAATTCAATAATTGATATATTAGTAAAACAAGGTCCTGCTGAATCAAAAGAGACTATTTTTCCACCCAATGAACATAATAGAAGTTTTCCGTCTGTATCCAGTGGTGTAGCTAGAGCTTTTGCCACCCCTCTCAACACACGCTAAAAATACTACAAAAAGTCAAAACAACGTATAGAGAAATAAATTAAAACACTATGTTTATTTTTGAAGTAAAACTTTAATTTCAACATTCTAAAATGTTATTTTTCTTGCTTTTCTGTTAGCAAAATCGTCGATGACATTGCCGAATTCTTAATCTATTTTATTTAGAAAAACTCCTCTCACAACTAGCAACACTTACAGCAATTGTGAGGAAAATTCGCAGTAGTATTACAATAATTGAAAATGAGTTCTCAAGACTGTATTTTAGAATTAACTGTAGAAGTTCAAAAGGGTTCAACATGCCGCCCGGGGCTTTAACATCGGTAACTTAAAATTTGATAATGATACAGTAAAAAAATCTTGTTTCAACTTAGAAATTGTTCTGTCTGATGGTGATCAAAAAGATATTTCAGCAATAGATTTATTAGATGAATTAAAAACATTGTCTGAGGATATCAAATAATTATTCTTCCAAAGAAGTATTAAATTATATTTGTGCAAATAACTGCATAAGTATTTTTCCTAATGTGTACACATCACTACGAATTCTTTTAACAATCCCAACTACAGTTGCAAGTGCAGTTTTTCTAAATTAAGACTTATTAAAAATTATTTGAGGTACACAATGGCTCAAGAGAGAGATTAGATGGCTTAGCCACTTTATCTATTGAAAGTGAGATAGCCGAGACATTAGATCTAGAAGAAGTAGTAAAGTCTTTTGCCGAAATTAAGGCTAGAAAGGTTTCTTTTTTTTAAATAATTAAAATTGTTAATTCTTAATTTAGATTTTTTCATATTTGTTTTGTCATATTTAATGTGATTTATGTAATATTTATAAATTGTGTTAAAATCATGTACTCATTAATAATAAACACAAACTTGCCCACACTCAAAAATTTGCTTAAAAATAACTTGAAAGAACCAGCATACAAGAGAAAGGTTAAAAATCTTGAACAATGTTTTTAGCTTATTAGAGATATATTTCATTACACACAATAAACAGATAAACTCTTTTCAGTATGATTCTCCTAATACAGTGGCTGCAGATAAAATGCTAGAAAGTTTCAAAAATTAAACAGGTGCTAAGAAAAAAGAAACACAGTTTAAGGAAATTTCTGTCAATTTAACTGAAGATGTTCCAGAAACTGAGTCCAAGGTATACAATCACATTATTATTCAGGCCTCCACGGAGTCATAAGACTCATCGCTGGAGGTCCTTCATAGGAAACACAAAGTCTATCAAGACTCGTCGCGGGAGGTCCCTCCTAGGAAACACAAAGTCTATCATACTACTCCTTAACCTCATTGACTTGGGAACAATATATGGAATAATTTTTTTCCAAAGTTTCTGACATTCTCAGATTTTTTATGTTGATTTTTATGTTTTTCATGATTTGGGAAGAATAGAGGAACTAAAAACATTTCTTAGAAAGACAGCAGAGACCAGTTGCGAAAGGAAAGAAACTTCTTTAAGATGACATCTGATTTAACAATACCCAAGAATCCTACAGATATGTTTCTCTTGGAAATATGTTTTTGACAGAAATAAAACATCTCAAAAGAGATATGTTCTAAGATGTTTTAGATGCAATTAAAACCTGGTCATTTTGCTAAAGATTTTTGGGTTAGGATAAACTTTGTTTACAACATAAAAAATCTGAGAATATCAGAAATTTTGGAAAAAATTATTCCAATATTATATTGGCAAGGACAGAAATGTCAAACTGCTCATTAGACACGGGTAAAGCTAAAAGCAGCTCAAACCCAGAAAGAGAGTTTGATGTAGCAATAGCTTCTTATGCTAATGAAGATAATCCTTTGACAGTTCAAGAAGTTATTGAAAATGTGCTTAGTGAAATCTTACTAAACATGTGTATGCACATCTTTTGCTTATTTCTTATAGTTTAACAATATTAAAACTAATTCTAAATGTCATATAATTTTAATACCTTGTTTTCCTTTGAAAGTTTGTCATCCATTAATAGTTCTTCCAGAATCCTCTAATCCAAATATATAAGTAATATTAGGAATTGATTTTCTTAAATGTCATGCTTTTGCATGTAATTTTGTTGCTAGTACAGTGTCCGTTTGTGGACTAGAATACTGTTTGGACAGGACATCAGTCGACAAAGAAAAATTAGAGCAATCTTCTGAAGTTTTTAAACGCTGATGATAACGGCCAAGTGTTTAATATTGAGATTCTAAAGAAAGATGAGAGGGAAAACACTGAGGAAATAGAAGAGAACCTAGTGTAGAGATAATATTGAATTGAATTAGCAAACACTAGTGTTTGCTAATTCAATGAAATTAGCAAACACTAGTGAAGAAAGGAATAGGGTTCTGAAATTCTTTAAATCTGCCTTTGATTTTTCTCTGGTGTTTTCACCGAGGATATTGTTTCAATGTTTTGCACTAGTGCAGTGGAACACTCAGTGCAGATTTGTACTCAATCTCCTATTTACATTAGGCAATATCAGACTCCATTGAAATATATAGTGCGATTTCAGAAACTCATCATCATCAACAACCATGGGTCCAATGTCTGTAGGTGTTTGCTGCCATCTTGATATGATTCTTCCATTGCATTCTATTTTATGCAAGATAACTCAGTTTGTGTATAGAGTTTCTGCACAATTTGATGATGTCATCGCCCCATTCTCTGTTTGGTCTTCCTCTTTTGTTTTTTCCTTCAATCATTCCAAACAGCAACATTTTTAATTTTCTCTCATTATTCATTCTACATATATGGCCAAATAGACATAGTTTCCTTTCGATTATTTTCTGGATCAGGTTTTCTTTTGGTTGTATTCGTCTGTAGATTTTGTCATTGTTCACTTTCTGTATCCAGCTTATTCTCAAGATCTTTCTATAGCACTTCTTCTCAAATGCCAATATCCTCCTTTCAGATTCTCTCAGGAGTACCCAGGCCTCACATCCATAGAGCATGCTGCTGAAGATACAGGTTTCTACAATGTGCAGTTTAGTTTTCATCCTGATAGCTCGGCTCTTCCATATTTTGTCCATGGCTTTTAAAATAGTTGTTGCTCTGGCTATTCTAATTTTTATCTCTTTTTTTTGGGGTCCAAGCCATGCATCATGTGGCATCCAAGATATGTGAAGTGTTCCACATTTTCCAGTTGAAATCTGTCTATCGTAACTCTATTCAGTAACTCCTGTTGTCTGAATATCATTGTTTTTGTTTTTTCAAAGTTGACATTTAGTCCATATCTTTTTCCTTCTGTGTATAGTGTTTGCAATGTCTGTTTCAGCCTTGCTGCGTCTTCTTCAATCAGGACGATGTCATCTGCAAAGCAGAGGTAGTTTATTCTCATGCCATTTATTGAAATGCCTCCACCTTCTTCTTTAATCTTATATAGAATCTAATATAGAAACCCTGGTGCCCAGTTATGGGCACCAGGGTTTCTTCGTGATGGGGAGGAAGTGGAGAGGGTCCAGAGACGAGTGACCAAGATGATAGCAGGTCTGTGGAATGAACCTTATGAGAATAGGTTGAAGATTTGTGGGTTGCAGAAATTGGACGATAGGCGAAGGAGGGGTGTATGATTGAGACATTCAAATTACTGAAGGGTTTTTATAAGATTGATCCAGAAGATGTTTTTGAAAATATGACTGGTGGTGGGAGGACTAGGGGCCATGCATGGAAGCTGGGCAAGAGCGTGGTTGACAAGGGTGTTAGAGCTAGGTTTTTTACTTGGAGAGTGGTGAATGAGTGGAATAAGCTTCCAGAGTCTGTTGTGGGTGCTACGACCGTGAATGAGTTCAAGGCAAGGTATGATAGATACTGTGTGAATGTTGAATAGTCGTTCTAGACATGATGTTAGGGCCTCCCTCGATGAGTCTGTCGACTCCTTGGAGTTTCCCGGAACAATAATAATAATGCCAATAATAATAGTGTTCTTCCTAGATGTGTGATGAAGATGATTGGTGATATTGGGTTCCCTTGTCTTGTGCCTTGACTAGTGGCAAACCAATCTCCAGTCTCACCTGCTATTCTGATTTTTGCTTGTGCTTGGCTGTTTATATCTTTCTGCAGGCAGATCAATTTATTGTCCACACGATAGGATTCCAAGACAGCCCATGTTACATTTTAGTCAATATTATCAAATGCTTTTTGGAAGTGCACGAAACAGCAGTATATCTTTTTGTTTTTTCTTCGAGCTATCTCTGCTATTAGTCTTAGTGTGAGTATTTGTTGCACTGTACTTTGATACAGGTCTTTATCAGGATGAGCAAGCCGGATTTTGTTGAAATCCGGCTTGCTCATCTGGAAGATGTGCCTCCATATGCCCCTTCAGGCATTCTGTAAGTATTTTCATCAGACTTTGCCAAGATGACTCATTAATGCAATAGTTCTGTGAATGGTGCATTCTAAAGTACTGCCTTTCTTATGAAGAACAACCAAGACCGATTTTTTCCACTCTTCGGATGCATACCCTGATCCCCATATTTCATTACATAGTTTATGTATTTCTTTTACAACTGATTCTCCCCCATATTTTAGCATCTCGCCTATTATGTTGTCATTTCCAGGACTTGTTGTTCTTGAGATGTTTTATCGCCTTATTCACCTCCTCTTCCAAGATGTCATTGTAAAGATCTCTGCTGGTGGAGAGATTGCTTTTAGTTCTTTGATTACTTCTGTTGCAGTATCATTTAATTGATTTTTATATAGTTCGCTGCAATATCTTGTCCATCTGTGTATTTAAGAAGTCAAATTCACAGTGAAACAGCCCATTCATCTTAATTGAAAAACCAAATCTAAGCCTAAGGTTTGTCTTAGACTTGAGAGAGCCATCAACAAGATTACAAAGTCTATTGATTTCCCTCTATGTAAAATTGAGGAATTATTGATCTGTTTGCAAGGAGCACAATATTTTACAAAACTGGATTTAAATTCTGGCCTTTCTTTCCTTTGAAGAAAGAAGACAGAAATACTTTGCATTTACTAATGGATGGCAAAAATATCAGCTATGTAGATTTTCACGAGGTTCAAGAAATTCTGCCATGTCATTCCAGTCTTTAATGAATTCTGTCATATCAGATAAGTTGGTAAATGGAGTCATCTGTTTTCAGGATGATCTAATTTATTCCAAGGATAGCCACTGTAAAATCCTGTGGAATGTTTTAAAGAGAATAGATGAGGCAAATCTATCTTTAAAGTGCTCTAAATGCCTATTTGTGTTATAAGAAGAGTATTTAGGTCATAAAATCAACAATAAAGAAATTGTGCCAACTCAGTCAAATACAGGAAACCTCACTTAATGCAAAATTGATATGCATGATAATTAGTTAGCGCGACTGAGCGAAATGATACTATTTCCCACTTTAAGTGAGTGATTAATCAGTTAATGCAATTTTTTTACGTTATGCGAAATTCCATTACACAAAATTTTTTGTTACCAATCTGCAGTGAGCGGAAAAGCTGGAAGTCATTAAACATGAAAGTGGCACTAGTAATACAATGATTGTGCAAGACCTGCAATACAGCAAGTCTATAGTTTGGACTATATTAAATAAGAGCAAAGAATAGAAAGAACAAGGAAAAGTTGCAACTGCAACTTCAACAGTTGCAACTTCTTTAAGCAGGCAGATCACCTGAAATGCAGATCATTTATCACTCTGGATTGAGGATTATTAAACAAATTAGTACAGGGAATATTCAGGCAAAAGCTCTCAATATTTTTACCTCATTGAAAGAGACCAAATTTCAAGAGGAATGTGAAAGCTTTACTGTGAGTTTATAATGGTTTGACAGTTTTAAAAATCGAACTGGATTGCATAACATAATAACTGGTGAATCTGCTAGTGCTGATAAAGATTCTGCAGCCAAGTTTCCTGAAGACTTGCAAAGGATAATTCAGGAGGTGATTATGATGATCGGCAAATATTCAAAGTCAATGTAACTGGTCTCTTTTGGAAGCGTATGCCAACGAAAACTTTCCTAGCTAAAACTGAAGCATCTCAAATAGGATACAATATCTAAAGATTGTCATATGCTTTTATTAGGAGGCAATGCAGAAGGCCACCTTAAACTCAAGGAAAAGAACTTGGATTTAATGAAATGAAGATGCGAGAAACTTGCTTGATTCCCATTCAGAACATTTAAGCAAGAATGATCTCCTTCAACTAGAAGAACACTGTGCATATGAAGAAGCAGAAGATAAGGAGTGCAAACAAGAAGAGAATATTATGACTAAGAAGCTAACTGCAAAATAACTTGAGCTAGTTTTAAATCACATTGAGCATGCCAAGGAAATTTTGTTTGATGCTGATCCTGATATGGAAAGACGCTTCTAAGTCTGCCAAAATCTTGATAAAGCGATCGGCAGCTATCACAACTTGCATGACAAGATGAAAAAGTCAAGCACGATTCAAACATCATTACTTCATTTTTTTTTTTTGAAAAAGTAGCTCAATAAATTTAAGCAATTGATTTTTATTAACTTTGATGATTTTATCTCTAATATAGTTTTTTTCCCCAAATTTATGCTAACTGATGAATGAATTATAATTATTCCTATTGTTTATTTTATTCTCTTAGCATGCATTAATTTATGGATTAATTAATTGCGTTAAGTGAGGTTTTCCTGTATAGAAGGCATATTATCAGCCAAACCTTCAACAACAGTTAGGCAAGTTCATAGATTCATTACATGTTAAATTTCTATAGAAAATTGATTCCTAATTGTTCACAGCTGTTGAAACCCATAGAGTACTTGACAAGGAAAGGTTAGATTCAATTTTTGGTAAAGCCCAACAAGAAACATTGCATTAACCAAAGCTCCAGTTTTCATTTAAGCCAGCAGCTTTTATTAGTGGGATATTATGGGGTCCAGAATTGAGCTATTCAACCTTAGAGAAGAAAGCACTAGTAATAATTTTTCCCCTTGAGAAAATTTAGATAATTGTTGTTAGGACAACCTATTAAAATAAGATCTGATCACCAGCTTCGTCATTCCAAAGTACTCTGAAAGATAAAAATCAACATATAATTATGTGGGCACTGGAACTGAAGGAATATAATATTTATGTGGGTTATATTCCAGGAAAAGAAAATGTAGTTAAGTAGTTAAATGTAGAAAAGAAAAATTACTTATCTAGATCTCTAGAATCTGATGAGGATGAAACATCCAGGGATAACCATTTGAATCAAGATGAAGAGAAATCTAAAATTCATATTATTCATAAAGATGAATATGGAACGTAGTTCACAAATTTGGGAAAAGGACGGGATTGTTCAAGCTCAGAAAGATGATCCTGTACTCAAATCTATTTATGAAGCAATACTGAGAGGTGACTACTCAATTGGACACATTTTTAAACCTGGAAAACTTATATTTAGATAAAGTTGGATTACTCCTATCTAGTAAAATGGAAGGAAGGAAGGTAGGTTGATATTGAAAATATTGGCACCAACTCAAATGATTCCTTGGATTATGTACACTTTCCATGATTCTGACTTGGCAGAACACTAAGGATTTTTTAGAACTAGGGAAAGAATAAGGGATTGGCACATCTTGAAAGGTATGAAGAGTGACATACATATGCTAAATTATTATTATTATTAACATTTGACCTCCATGGAGTCAGAGACTGATCGTGGGAGGTACTCATTATTGCATACAATGCTCATCCAACCGCATCTTAAACTGATTCAACATCCACAACACACTCAGGCAGTGCATTCCACTAACAAACAACCTTCCATGCAAAGAACCTACTTCTCACTCCTTTGCTCACACCCTCCTTATACAGCTTCCAGCAATGGCCTCTTGTTCTACTCCCCGCTCCCATTCTATGAAAAATCTCTTCCATGTCTACCTGATAACCCCTGACCAGCTTATATGTCTCAATCATATCTCCCCCCTCCTCCTATTGACGAGGCTCTGCAACTGACATTCTCTCAATCTGTCCTCTTACTCCACATTTCAAAGAACACTGACTATCTTTGTGAATCTTCTCTGTACCCTTTCCAACATATCCTTGTCACAATGAAACCCGGCGACCAAATCTGTGCACAATAATCCATATGAGGTCTAATCAAGGCCTTATACAATGGAATCATAACCTCTCTATTTCAGCTTGTCAGGGTTCTCTGCATCATTGCAATTATTCAATGTGATGTCTTCACAACTCATGCAATGTGGCCCCTGAATTTCAGGTCCTTGTCCACCATCACTTCTAGATCTCTCATCTCCTCTACTTCTGTTAAAGTTTCCCCATCAAGTGGTATACTTTGCATCCCATCATTCATTACCAAATCTCAAAACCTTACGCTTGGCAACATTGAACTGACAGTTCCACTTACCTGCCCATTCATGCAATCTATTCAACTCCTCTTTTAAGGCATTAACATCAGCCTGACTGTGCATTGCTCTCCCCAGTTTTGCATCATCTGCGAACAGCTGGATGTCATTAGTTAACTCCAACCCAATATCATACAAATTGAATAACAATGGCCCCAAAACTGACCCTGTGACACACCAGTGGTGACCTTTCTCTTTTGAGATACTTCACCCCCATATACAACTTTCTGATACCTATCCGACAGCCAGTCACTGATCCAACACAGAAGTCTGTTATCAATCCCATCAGTTTCAATTTATTTTAGAGCTTGTCATGTAGCAGTCTATCAAAAGCCTTTGCTAAATACAAGTACATGCATATATGCATCTTCCTTGTCCAAGGTATTTGTCACCTTGTTCTAGTACATAAGTTAGTGAAACATTATCTCCTTTTAACAAACTCATGCTGATAACCACAGAGAATAGTGCTGTTATCAACCCATTTCACCAATCTCTCCAGAACTTTCACCACAACTCCAGATATACAGACTGGCCTATAATTTGAAGCTACAGCCTTATCACCAACTTTATGCAGTAGAACAATTTTGCCCTCCTTCCACTCCCCTGGAACCTGTGCGGTTGCAAAACTCTTATTAAACAGCCATGCCAATGCTACTGCCAGTTCCCTGGAACATTCCCTTAAGATGTGTGGTGATATGTTATCAAATCCCATCACCTTATTAATATCAAGGTTATTTATTTCCTCAAATACCTCCCTCACTCGCAATTAAGCTATCCTCTCCTATGTCCTCTACACTTTAGTTCCTCATGATTCCACCCTGATTAGGATGAAACACGCTTATAAATTGATCACTGAATACCTCAACAATGTCTTCTGCAGCAGTTATTTTACCACTTTCATCCCTTAACTTCATCTTTCCATGATCATTCTTCCTTCTACTTGCCATATATCTAAAAAAAACTCTAGGGTTTTTCTTTTGCCTGATTTACCAATTTCTGCTCATACCCCATTTTTGTTTTCCTTACTAACTGAGTCACTCTTCGGACTTGTTCTTTATATTCTTCATGTGACTGATTACCATTATTCATCGTGTACTTCCTCCAAAGTACTTTCTTTTCCCAGATTTCATGCTTAAGCTCCATATTCATCCATTTTATACCTTATTCAGCCTTTTGGCCTTTGGGATAGATACATTCATACACTGATGCTGTTATGTATTTCTTTGTAAGTTCCCATGCAGCATTTATTTCCTTACCACTCAACTTCTCGTTCCATGTTATAGCTCCAAGCTGTTTCCTAAGTTTGTCATAATCACAAGCCTTATAATTCCACATATATCCTTTTCTCGCAAAAGTCTGCATATGACTAGCCACAACACAGGTGATTACTTCATGATCACTTTCACCAACTGGAGGAAAAGGTGAAATCTCTGTAACAATTACATTCTCTGATGAAATTATGAGATCTAGAACTTGATCTTTGCGTGCCTTTCTTTACGTGCTGCCTGAGATAGTTATCCCTCAAGAACTCGAGAAATTAATTTTCCTTATTCCCAAATGCCACCATAATTAAAATCACCCATAATAATTACCCTTCCTTTGTTCACTAATCCAAGTTGTTTATACATTTTTTCATCACCACCTTCTGCATTCCCAGGCCTATAGCAACATCTGACTAAATATGTCTTCCTCTCAACCACCATGTTACACCACACTGCCACATAACCATTGTCACTATTTCCCCCTTTCATGTCTACCTTATGTGGACATAATTCCCCTGCTATCATCATCAGCATTCCCTCTCCTCCCTTCCTATCCTCACAAAAAATACTGTACCCTTCCATTTCTATTCCCATTACGACATCATCTTCATTCAACATGCCATAAGGACCAATTAAGATCCCCTTTCAGAGGAAAGGGGATCTTAATTGGTCTTCCTGGATCTTCCAGATCCTCCACTACAACCATTTCCAATCCCAACAACTAAAAAAAAGGCAATAAGTATGTTCTTGTAGCCACTTACCATCGTGCACATGGCCTTGCCACCTATGTACATAGTACTCTAGAAGATTGGCATCTCATTATAACTAACATTGTTGATGCCGTGCATCTGATAACAACCAAGACAAGGAACATAACCATTACCAATATGTATAACCCCCCCCAGTCGTCTGGTGGCCTCCACAAGTTCTACCAGTGCACAACCACCCTGTGATGCATATAAGGTGACTTCAACAGCCACCACATGCTATGGAAATATGCTTCCAACAATGAATGAGGAAAGACTGACTGAATGGACAGAATTTCATAACATGCACCTAATTTTTGATGCAAAAGACATCTTCCTGCAGGTCAGCAGCTTGGAACAGGGAGACGACCGTTACCTATATTGAGAAGAGTTCTAACTTTCCACGAAGCCAGCATAGACCAATTATATTAGAGGTAGATCTGCAGGTACCCCTTGTTAGATCCATGCAACATCCCTGCTGGATCTTCCAGAAAGCCAACTGGGACACATTTGCTACCTATCTTGACAAATAGGTTTGTTGGATTCCTCCAACTAGCAATAATTACATGATTAATGGGAGCTGTTTTAGCTGTAAGTAAGAACACCAGGGGTGTAAGGTATGGGTAGTAGGGGTAGCACCTCTGCCTGCTCAGCAGTTGTATCTAAATATTTGGTGGCTGGGTGGAATTGGTCCCCATTGCTCATGCAACTCTCGCTTATGGCTCCAAGTAGCTGGTAGAGTGCACCAGTGGCCACACCCTGGGACCGTGCTTCAACTGGCATGCAAAACTAAGTGAGGATATCAGCAATTTTAAGCAATAGAGACCAGGTTGGACCCTCTGCAACTTTTATCTCTTGGAAACATTACAGGGAAGAAGAGAAAGAAACTAGGGAATGTAAGACAGATACTATGAAAATAACACATGAGGAAGATGCCTTAAACCCTCCGGGGGGGGGGGGGGGTATCTCCTGATCCTTCACATCTGGGAACCAAGAATCTTCTCTTAAGGCTTGCAACTTGGAATGTAAGGACCTTATATGAAGCTGGGAAGTTAGATAACTTTATACAAGAACTTGAAGCAATGAAAATTAACATTGCTTGTATCAGTGAAGTCAAATAGACTAATAGTGGAAAAATAAACCAAAAGAGTCATTCAATTATATACTCATGTGGAGACAGTCATAGGAATGGAATAGCATTTGTACTAAAAAATAAGATTGCCCAATCCTTACTTGGATTTTGGCCCATAAGTGATAAAGTAATTGCATTAAAAATTGCAGCTCAACCTTTTAATATTTTTATTGTCCAAATATACATACACCCACTTCTGATTACCCAGATGAAGATGCATAATGTTTCTATGAAGGCATTCAAAATGCACTTAACAATCATTATGGGAGATCTAAATGCTAAAGTAGGCTCAGAAAAGATCTCTTCCTGTATGGGAAATCAGGGCCTGGGACATAGAAATCTGAGAGGAGAAAGATTAATACAGTTTTGTGAAGAAAACAATCTGGTAATAACAAATACTTTATTTATCCAGCTTCCTAGAAGAATTTACACATGGAAAAGTCTTGGAGACAGCTGTAGGAATCAGATTGACTATATAATGATTAAAAAAATTCCAGAATAACATCTTACAAGCCAAAACATACCCAGGGACTGATAATGGATCAGAGCACAACTCTGTGGTCATTAAAGCAGCAATAAAACCTATACACATAAAAAAATTTGTTCTTGGCTCCTTAAAAATCAAGAAATACAGGTAACCCTCGTATAATGCGGATGTTAGGTTCCATAGAAATGCCGCATTATATAAATCCGTTATGAGAGACTCAGATCACACAGAAAAAGTAGGGTTATGTTCCGAAATTGTTTTTTTTTTTTTAATTTTAATTATGAAGAGCTCAGGAGACAGCTTGCAGGTGTAGCATGGAATGAGGAGTTAGCTGGAAAAGAGATCAATGCACTTGGGGGATTTTCAAAAAATATTTAGTGGATGCAATGTCTAAATGTATACCACGCGTGAGAAGGTTAAATAAGTTAGGTGTGACATGGATGAATAAAGAGATTAAGCATGCAATACAGAGACAAAGGGCATTGTGGAGGCAGCATAAGAGAAGTGGAAGTAACCAATTTCATGAGTTCTACAAAGACCAGGCAAGGAGAGTGACTTGGTTGGTGAGAGTAGCTAAAGAGAGGTATGAACAGCAGTTAGCTAATGAAGCTAAAAAGAATCCTAGGGAGTTCTTTCGATATGTAGCCAGCAAAAGAAAGAATGATTATGGAAGGATGACATTGATTGGAGGAAATGGTATAAAGACAGCTGTTGCAGAATGTGTGGTGGAGATACTTAATGAGCAGTTCATAAAGATCTTTCAATCTTGTGAATGTGACTTCATGGAGAGATTAAGAGCAGTTGATGATGGGGAGGAGAGACTGACTGTAAGTGAGCAAGAGGTGTTTGGGGAGTTGAGTAAACTAGATGTAAATAAGGCTGTGGGACTTGATAATATATCACCGCGTATTCTGAAGGAATGTGCCAGAGAGTTGACACCTGCCTTGACATATTTTTTTAATACGAGTCTTGCACTTGGTCAAGTCCCTAAAGAGTGGAAGGAGGGCAAGATTGTGCCACTTCATAAAGGAGGTGATCGAACTCAAGCATCAAACTATAGGCCTATCTGTGTGTCAGGTGTTGTGGTTAAGTTGTTGGAGAAGCTTGTGAGAACTAGGATTCAGAGTTGGGTTGACAACAATGGTATAATCTTTGATGGACAGCATGGATTTGCTAAAGGGAGGTCGTGTTTTAGTAATCTACTTACTTATTACAATAAAGTGACTGCTTCCTTGGACAGAGGAGAAGGATACACAGTAATATACTTGGATTTTGCAAAAGCTTTTGATAGAGTACCTCATGATAAGTTGACAGTCAAACTAGAGCAGATGGGGTTGGATATTAGATTAGTGCATTGGATTGGAGACTGGCTATCTGATAGGTATCAACAAGTTGTGTATGGGGGTGCAATATCCAGGAAAAGGAAAGTCACTAGTGGAGTGCCTCAGGGATCTGTTTTAGGGCCATTACTATTTAACTTGTATATTAATGATATTGGCGAAGATTTGGATGGAGATATTCAGTTGTTTGCAGATGATGCAAAGTTGGGACGAACCATAAAGAGTAGTGAAGATGTTGTGGCCTTGCAAAAAGACTTGAATAAATTGAGTGATTGGGCAAGCAAATGGGGATGTGAGTTCAATGTTGCAAAATGTAAGGTTTTAAAATTTGGAAAACAAAGATGGGATGCAGAATTTATGCTTGGTGAGAATATATTGTTGGAAGTAGAGGAAATAAGAGATCTGGGAGTGATAGTGGATAAGGATCTAAAATTTAGGGGACACATCACCAAAATTGTGAAGACAACACAAAGACTCCTGGGAATGATGAGGAGGACACTGACGTGTAGAAGTAGGGAGATTCTTGTTCCATTGTATAAGGCTTTGATTAGGCCACACATGGACTATTGTGCCCAGATTTGGTCACCTGGTTTTCAGAAGGATGAAGAGATGTTGGAAAGGGTCCAAAGGCGACTGACTAAGGTAGTTTCTGACCTCTGGAATGTCGAGTATGAGGAAAGATTGAAAAGATGTAATCTGCAGAGTCTAGTGGAGAGAAGGAAGAGGGGAGATATGATAGAGACCTACAAGTTGGTAAGGGTTGTTATAGGATCAATGGTGGAGAAGTTCTACAGAGAATAGTGGGAGATCACGGGAGAACCAGAGGTCATCCCTGGAAACTGTATAAAGAGGGTGTGAGTAGGGGAGTGAGAGGCAGGTTTTTTTCGTGCAGAGTTGTGAATGATTGGAATGTCTTGCCTGAGAGTGTTGTGTCTGCAAGGAGTTTGAATGTGTTTAAGACCCGGTATGATGAGATGTGTGTGAGATTAAAGGACCTCCTAGATGAGTCTTTGACTGCATGAGGTCTTGTTTAATAATAATAATAATGATAATAATAATAATAATAAACAACGACATACCCAACAAAATTTTTTTTTTAATGTAAATCTAGTAATTCATGTAAGTTAAGAAAACATAAACTATGAAATATGTTTTAGGCAAAATTAAAGAAAGTGCATATTGTAATTGTCATCACTGTCTTCAAAACTAACGTTTTGCAGATGTTTATTTATGACTGGCCGGACGTCGTCATCACTTGAAATCTCTTGGACATCGTTTGTGTAATTCTCATGGCCTACTTCGGCTGGTTTAGTTATCAAGAAGTCAGTAATACGACCTTGCTTATCACTATGCTGCAATTTTTTTTTATCAAGTTCATAATATGGAGCTAAACAAATCTCCAACTGTCTTGTGAATTTTCTGGAGCGCTCCACTGAGGGATCATTATCCATAAAATAACTTCCTAACATTCTTGCCAAGTCCAATCCTTTTAATTTCTTTAAACTGAATTCTTTAACGGATTCATCGCAATCAAAATCTCTGGGAGAAAATTTTTCCTGTCATTTGGTTCGACGTCATCTATTAATTGTAACGGTTCCTCCTCATTTAAATCTATTTCCCCATCAATTAATTCACTAAATTCGTTTTAAACCATATCGCAAAAGCCCTCTAAGTGGCCATTACTATAAAAATAAAATTTTTACATAAAAAAGCACATATTGTATGTAACTCACCAAAATATAAAGTGCTCAGCTTGAGATTAACACACTTATGATTTTTAATGGTTTCCCTGGCAGAAAACGAAGACAACTTTATACGGTAAACAATTGACGTACATGCGTGCTAAAGAGTATTTCCCCTAATATAAATTCGTTACTTATAACTACATGTGCGATATGACAGATGCAAATTTAATGAAGATAAAATTTGATTTTTAAGTCATGCAGTAAAAAATATACGAAAAGATAAAGGGTTACTACAATTTGTAGACCGCGCTAGATCAAAACCGCGTGATAAATTTTTAAAGGAACTGGCACAATTCACTGCTGTTAATGTTCCTGATTCCACCAAGTATCTTACCCTAAAGATGAGATTGAGAATAGGTGGCAGAAATTTAAAGAGGACATAAAAATGGCAATAAAACAAACAATTCCCAAATTTGAGAATAAGACGATGAGTAAACCCTGGATGAATGACAATGATGGAGGAAAGAATGTAGAATTGCAAAAGAACTGTAGCTCAACAACAAATGCCAGGAAATTGAACCTTTGAACAAAAAGGACAAAACCAGAGAACTTCATGAAAAAGTTAGGGAGCTAACTAGCAAATCTTGCAAAAGGGTAGGCTCTCATTGCACTGAAGATACCAATGGAAACATCCTAATGAAGAAAGACAAAATAAGGGATAGATGGGTAGAGTATTCAAAGGAACTCTACAATCATGATAGAATAGATAAGCCATTGCAAGAAGAAGACTTGGAGGGGCTTACTATTCTTACCTGGGAAGTAACCAATGCCATTAGGAAATTGAAACCAGGAAAAGCTCCAGGAATGGATGTAATTATGGCAGAATATCTAAAAGCTTTAAAATGATAAGGCTATAAGATCACTGACTGATATATGTAATAAAATATACAAAACTGGACACCTGCCAAAAGATTTTAAACACTCCACTTTCCTACCAATACCTAAAAAACCAAAGACAATCAAATGTGAAGAGTACAGAACAATCAATCTGATTAGTCAG
Organism: Typopeltis vanoorti; assembly: GCF_054136105.1. Classification (NCBI taxonomy): domain Eukaryota; kingdom Metazoa; phylum Arthropoda; class Arachnida; order Uropygi; family Thelyphonidae; genus Typopeltis; species Typopeltis vanoorti. The sequence goes on along the minus strand of NC_143568.1, from coordinate 344,478 downwards.
ATAGCAAAAGTTATGTTATATATCATCCTAGAAAGAAATAAACATAAAATCAAATTGGAAATTAATGAAACACAATCTGGTTTTCAGGAAAATAAAGGAACTAGAGAAGGACTCTTCAACAGCAGAAATATAAGCAACTTAAGATATGCAGATGATATAGTACTGCTGGATGAAAATAAAAAAGATCTTCAAACCTATAAGAAGAGATGCTGAAACTAAGTGAAAAATATGGACTAAATTTCAACTTCAAAATAACCAAAACCATGCTGGTAAGAAGAGAAAAAAGGGAAAATATCCGATATAAATATTAAGATCAGAGGAAATAACCTTAGATCAAGTAGAGAGTTATATATATTTGTGTCAACTAATTACAGAGAATGGAAAGCATGATAAGGAAATATTAAGAATGGAAACTGCTAGATCAACCTTCATTAGCATGAAAAACATTCTGACCTCAAGGGAAATTCACAGAAACAAGAATTAGGCTGTCCAAATGCTACGTATGGTCAACACTGCTATATGGAGGAGAAACCTGGACAATATCAAAATATTGCGAAAATAAACTAAAAACCTTTGAGATGTGGATCCTTAGAAGAATTCTTAGAGTCTCATGGACTACCAAAAAACTAATTTAGAAATATTAGAGATGATTGAAGATAGGACTCTGTTGAAAACCATTAAGGAAAATCACCTACCTTGGTCACATACTAAGGCATGAATCCCTACAAAAAAAACACTTCTAGAAGGAATAATACAAGGAAAAAGAAGAAGAGGAAAACAAAGAACAGACTGGATGGCAAATATTAAGGACTGGACTTTTTTGTCCTATGAAGAATGTAAAAGAGAAGCACAAAACAGCACATGCTGGAAGCTCATGGTAGTCAACCTCCTTGAGATGCCATCTGACAAGACAAGAAGACCATACCAAGAGGCTTCCACAAGGAGGCCTGAATGAGACGATGATAGTAAGAATCTGTATCAAGAATAAACCTAAAGTGTGGCAACCCTCACACTGCAGATGAACTCATTCACAGCCTTGACACCAACGGACAGAAGAGGACTAAGACAGTAGAAAGACTTGATTTTCAGAACTCCAGTAGAAAAGCATGGAGGCTTCTAAGAAAACCAGGTAGTGGCACCCTGACCGTCTGGGAACAATCAGCTATTTCTCCTAACCAATATGCATCACATATTGTTAACACTTCAAGATATACTGATAAGGACAAACAGCACACTCTTCAAATAAAAAGAGAACTTACATATCTTAAGAACATCAGACCCTTTATATTTGCGACCTTTCACTCTTGAAGATATTAACACTGCTTTAATGGATATGAAACCAGACAAGGTTTCATTAGAATTCATCCTGATTTCCTGTTGAAGTCAGGACATAAACCTCAACAGTGGTTGGTTTGCTTCTTCTCTGACATCCTCCAGACTGGTAGACTTCCAAAGAGTTTAAAAGGACAAACATTATCCCCATCTTAAAACCAGGCAAAACCAACAACTGTTATAAGCTTCTAGAAAGGCTCATCCTCAAAAGAATTGCCCCTAAGATAGCAGAACAAGTCCTAGTGGAAAGGCCAGATTCAGACAAACGAAGCTGCTGTGATCAGGTTCTGCAACTCACCACACATATAGAGGCAGGCTACCAACAACCTGAAAACAGCTGTAGCCTTTGTTGGAAATTTTTTCACTCGGTTATACTCTAAATTAAAGATACCAAGAAATTATATACTTAGTTTAATCCTTTACCCAAGTGTAAGCAAACACGTTTGCACCCGGACTATTTTCAGGACTGGGGCAACTCATATATAGAAGCTTATGACTTCACATCACTTACCTTAGTATCCCATAATGCAAAGCATGTATCCTTACAGGTATGTATAATGCTATGCATTATGATGATGCATAGCATTATACATACCCACTGATGAGACCTCAATAAAGGTCGAAACCGGTCTGGGTAGTAACCCTTCCCATAATGCATAGCATTATACATACCTGTAAGGATATGTGCTTTGCATTATGGGATGCCAAGTCAAATGAAGTGAAGTCATATATGAGTTGCCCCAGTCCTGAAAATAGTTCAGGTGCAAACTTTTTGCTTACACTTGGATAAAGGATTAAACCAAGTATATAATTTCTTGGTATCTTTAATTTATAGCTGTATCCTTTGTAGACCTTACCACAGCTTATGATACAGTCTGGAGGCAAGGAGCAATCTGCAAGTTACTCCATGCAGAACAATAACTAAACTAACTGAAAACATGCTGGGCAACTGCCTGTTCCAAGTGGTTATGGATGAGAACAAAAGTAAACAAAGAACACTGGATAATGGATTACCACAAGGGTCAGTTCTGGTTCCCGTCCTTTAACTCATACATCACAGATTTGCCTAATACAGCCTCCAATAAGTTTTGTTATGCTGATGACATTGCTCTAGCCACAAGACATACCAACTTTACTACAATGGAAGACATACTAACAAATGACCTTGCAGTCCTAGATGCATACTTCTGAAAATGGAGATTATGCTCAAATCCTAGCAAAACAGAAGTTTCGTGCTTCCACCTGAACAATAACCAGGCTAACAAATAACTGATAGTCTACTTCAACCAAAAATTACTATGCTACAACAGATTCCAGAAACATCTGGGCGTTACTTTGGATAGAACTATCTTTTAACCTCCCTACTGCCGAGGTGGATAAAATAGCGAGACCAAATTGCACTTCTTATCCATGTTATTAAACGGGTGTTACAGAATCCTATCCAGATTTAGTTGGATGTCTATAAACGTCATGGCTGGTTGGGGGGGGGGGGTTAAAATGTCTCATTAACACAGCATCCAAGCTAAAAACACAAAAAAACAGTATACTGCAAGTAACGAAGTAACGCTTCACTGTACTGCTCTTGTTTTCTCTGCAGAAGAATACTGCTCACCTGTATGGGCTGAACAACACCCATGTGTACTTGGCTGTGGCTCAGCTTAACACCACTATGTGCCTTATTTTTGGAACTGTGAAATCAACCCCAACCTAAGTACTGAGCAACATCCCATCTCCACACCTCTGCAGATCCAACTTTCTTCTGCATAATACAACAAAATCATGGAAATCTGAGATCTCTCAATCCACAAAGACATCACACCCCTGGAAATAAATAGGCTAAAGTCAAGGCACCCTCCAATTCAAAAAACCTTGCAGAGACAAGTTTTAGCATGAAGGAGAAATGGAAAGAAGGCATAGTGTAATACTTCAACAGGGCACTTCCATGAATTAGTGGACCCAATACAGAAGCCTTCGGATTTTTGACCTACCTCAATAAACTTGGTCTACCCTTAACAGAATTCACACCAATCAAGGCAGATGTGCACCTTTACAAATGATGAATGATTGCCTCACCCAGGTGTGACTGTGGATCATCCCACCAGACAATTAGTCATATTACAACAGAATGTGCCCAACGTGCATACAATGGAAACCTGTCTGATTTCATCCATGCTGCACCAAATGCAGTCAATTGGATAATCAACCTAGACATAGAGTTGTGGTCTATTCTTGAGTGTCTCTTTGATGACTATATCATTTATTATTATGTTACATATGTATATTAAATATTATGTTTATATATACTAAAGATTAGGAATGCTTAAGGGTCAAAGCTGTATAACTGAGAGGAGACCTCCACATAGCCTTTCAAGGAAAAGCAGAGAACCGACCAGGGCTTCTGACCTAATGTCTAATCCTCATCTTCTCGTGATGCACCCTGTTAAGTATCTACCTGGGATACTGAACAAATGAGGATGGGCTGGAAATTTGGGATTTAGCCAACCAAATTGTATTCTCATTGGCTTAAACCACAATATAAAATGATGGTACAACATGACAGAATTTCATGCCGGCTGGGATGTTGCTCAGTTAAAAAAAGGCCCCTGTTATTTTCACCAGGGAACCAGGGTAAAAAGTGAAAAGTCAGCTACTGGAACAAATCCTAAAACACACCACAACTCAACATTACCAGAGTTCAAGTTTGATACTATCAACATAAGAAGCCAGAATGGCAAAGAAATAGAGCTAGCTGGGAAACTGAATAAGTACCAGATCGACATAATAGGGGTGACTGAAACAAAAAAGACAAACTGGTAAGATCTTTCTGTGTAATAAATACAAAACGTTATATTCAAGCAATGACAATCACGGAATAGAAGGAGTAGCCATAGTATTCGGCACTAAATACGAAGTAAATCTTCTTGAATGGCAGGCAATTTCAAGTAGAGTGAAGTGGGCTTTATGTGGTTTAAGCTAGAATCAAGAATGGAGAACTGGATAATAAGACTTATTTGTGCCTATGGTCCCACAGAAGGTTTTACTAAGCTAGAAGTGGGGAAATTTTTTGAGGCTTTAAAGAAAGCAACTGACACAATGAAAAATGAAAGATTGGTCCCTGTTGGGGATCTAAACAGCAGAGAAGAAAATGATTGTTAGGCATACAAAAATATTTTGAGAAAATTTGGAAAAAAGAGCACAGCTAATAATAATAGCAAATACCTGTTGGATTTCTGCTCAGGACATAGACTGGTTATTACTAATACAATGTTCCAACATAAAAATGTGCAAAAATTCACATGGAGAAAAGAGGCAAGGAATAAGAAAGTCTCATTGACTATGTTATTGTTGATAGTGAGTTTTCTCACTGGGGCAGGACACAAGAGTGTACAGAGGATTTGAAATTGGAACCATTTAGTCTTCAGCAGATTAAAATCAGATTTCATATTGAAAAGAAGAACATGTAAGAAAGTTTTAAAGTGAATAAAAGATTGAGAACTGTAGACTAAAATACACAAACATTATTCAAGAAAAAAATGAAATAATTCAAGAACAAGAACCAAACCTTGGAGATTCAGTGGCAAATCCTGAATAAAAGATTGATTCAGCCAAAGAGGCAGTGAAGGAAAAGAAGAAAGCATATCAAAAGTTCTTGGCAATTAAGCCAACTTGTGCTCTTACAGAATAGAGAGACATATGTAAGAAAACTAAATACTGTGTAAAACTAGCTATACAAAAGTAATGGGAAAACTTGGGTAAGAACATAGAAAATAAATATCAAAAAGGTGGCAAATTATTCTGGAAGCTGTTGAAAAGATCAGAAATGAAGGAAAGAGTGTGGTAAAAGGAATTAGAGCTGAATACTGTTGAAAAAAAGATATCCTTCATGTATGGAGTAGTTACTTTGAAAAATTGCTACACGAAACAATCAGTGACAGCACAGTAGTAAATATATAAAACTGAATGTGAGAATTACAGAGGTATCTCCCTATTGAGTGTTCCTGGTAAGATTTATGCAAATATACTGGAGAAACAGTTAAGAAAGATCATGGAAAGGAAGCTTGGTGAAGAACAAGCTGTATTCAGGGCAAACAGAGGCTGTAAGGATCAGATTTTCACTTTACAACGAACAGTTGAGAAGTCATGGGAATATAAACAAAGATCTGTATTTAAGTTTTGTACATCTGGAAAAAGCATATGACAAGGTGCCAAGAGAGAAGGTATTCAAAATACTACAGTTGTACTGTGTCAATGGAACATTATATCAAACAATGACTGACTGATTTTCCCTTTCAGTCGTTTCTGACTGTAGATGACTTTGTAGGCATTGCCCACAAAGTATTCCTGGTTAGATTTTTACAGGGTAGTCCACCATTACTTTTCCGATTTTTATCCAGGCTCAGGATCGGCATATGGCTGGGATGTATCCATGACCGTAATTATTATTATTATTGTTGTTCTGGGAAACTCCAAGGAGTCGACAGACTCATCGAGGGAGGCCCTAACATCATGTCTGGAACAACTATTCAACATTCACACAGTATCTATCATATCTTGTCTTGAACTCATTCACAGTCGTAGCACCCACAACAGACTCTGGAAGCTTATTCCACTCATTCACCACTCTCCAAGTAAAAAACCTAGCTCTAACACCCTTGTCAACCACGCTCTTGCCCAGCATCCATGCATGGCCCCTAGTCCTCCCACCACCAGTCATATTTTCAAAAACATCTTCTGGATCAATCTTATAAAAACCCTTCAGTAATTTGAATGTCTCAATCATATCACCCCTCCTTCGCCTATCGTCCAATTTCTGCAACCCACAAATCCTCAACCTATTCTCATAAGACTGAATGATATAATCACGTAATCACAAGAAAGATATTTATTTAACCAAATATTTCGGTCTGGAAATAGCAGACCATCGTCGGTGGTATTACAAGAACAGTTTAAAAAATATACAAGCTAGAATACTAACAATAGATCGTTGAAATTAGAACATGCCGCGTGATGTTATATCACTAAGTATGAAACGAAATATTTTGAAGTAGAAACATGATTGAATTTGCTATTAAAAAAAAAAAAATTAATGAGTAATCTTGATTAGGCTTTCCCAGATTTTTGATATAGATATGCAGTCATTACGATTCAGGTTGGGATGATGGAGCAAGGCCTCCACGCTTTCCTTGAACAAACGTTCGAACCTGTAACGGGATCTATGTAAGAGGCGCGTCTTGGACCAAAGGATGCTGTGGTCAGTTTCAATCCCGTGTTGAGCCAAACCAGACTTTTCAGGTTTATTGTGAAGAATGGATGATTGATGTTCTTGGATTCTTTTTTCAAGAGAACGTCCAGTCTGTCCAAAGTAAGAGAGATCACAGTTGCAAGGAATTTGATAAACTCCAGGAAGAGATAAAGTTGAGCGTTTGTCTTTAGGAGAAGGAAAATGAGAAGACAATTTGTTAATAGGAGAATACGTAGCTGTTAAATCATATTTCTTCAAAATTCTTGCGATAGGTTCTGAAATACCGGAGATATAAGGAATAGGTACTCGACGTATTGAATCTTTGTTGTTTTGTGGAGGATTATAAGATGTAAGAAGACGTTGAATACTTTTTTCAGAAAAGCCATTGAGTTTCATGTGTTGCTGGATAGTAGAAAGTTCTTTCTGTAGATAATCAAAAGTAGAACAATTAGTTTTGGCTCTTTTGATGAGACATTTTATAATTCCTGTTTTATGACATGGATGATGGGCTGATTCTTTCAGAATATAACGACCTGTGAATGTTGGTTTCCTGTATACTGTAGTTGTAAGAATATTTGAAGATGATCGGATGAGGAGAACGTCTAAAAAAGATAACTGGTTGTTTTCTTCTAATTCCATAGTAAACTTTATGCGATGATGTAAGGAATTAATACTGTTTAAAAAGGAAGATAAAGTGTTTTTACTGTGAGGCCAAATAGCAAATATGTCATCTATATATCTTACCCAAAAAGATGGTAGAGGGAAACTAGATGTGAAGAGGACTTTTTCTAAATGTTCTAAATAAAAGTTGGCTAAAGCTGGAGAAAGAGGACTTCCCATGGCTGTTCCTTCTACTTGGCTATAAAATTTGTTTTGACATATGAAATAACCAGAATGTATAACGAAATCGAATAGTTTTATAATATCTTGAGGAAAGATGTCAGCAAGTAGTTTTAAAGTTTCCTTAAGAGGTACATTGGTGTATAAAGATTCTATATCAAAACTAACCAAAACTAATCGTAATGACTGCATATCTATATCAAAAATCTGGGAAAGCCTAATCAAGATTACTCATTAATTTTTTTTTTTTTTTTTTTTTTTTTTTTTAATAGCAAATTCAATCATGTTTCTACTTCAAAATATTTCGTTTCATACTTAGTGATATAACATCACGCGGCATGTTCTAATTTCAACGATCTATTGTTAGTATTCTAGCTTGTATATTTTTTAAACTGTTCTTGTAATACCACCGACGATGGTCTGCTATTTCCAGACCGAAATATTTGGTTAAATAAATATCTTTCTTGTGATTACGTGATTATATCATTCAGTCTTATGTCGCAAGTATCCTTAAAACAACATATTCTCATAAGGTTCATTCCACAGTCCTGCTATCATCTTGGTCACTTGTCTCTGGACCCTCTCCACTTCCTCCCCATCACGAAGAAACCCTGGTGCCCATAACTGGGCACAGAAGTCCAGATGGGGTCTATTCAAGGCTCAATACAGAGGAACAACAACTTGTTTGTCTCTGCATGTTAAAGTATTTTTCATAAGCCAAGTGATTTGGTGAGCTGTTTTAGTCACTTTTGCTATGTGCCCCCTAAACTTCAACTCCCTATTCACCAGCACTCCCAAATCCCTGGCCTCATCAATCTCCTGGAGTACGGTTCCACCAATGCGATATACTGCTGCTGTTCTTTTCACCCCAAAGTGCATAACCTTACACTTTGCCACATTAAACTGACATCCATTTTTCCTAGCCCAGTCCTCCAAACTATCCAAATCATCCTGTGCACTCACAATTGCTCTACCCAACTTTGCATCATCAGCAAACAAGTGAACACTTCCTCTCAAATCCTTTCCAATATCATTGATGAACAAATTGAAAAGCAGTGGTCCAAGAACAGAGCCCTGCGGCACTACACTAGTCACAAGACGTCTTTTTGACTCCACTCCTGAATAAACCACTCTCTGGTATCTCTCCTTCAACCACCCTCCTATCCATCTTACCAACCCTATATCTATCCCCATCTGCTCCAGTTTACTGATTAGGGTTCCATGTGGTATCCTGTCAAAGGCCTTGGCAAGGTCCAGTAGTATCACTGTAAACCCATTACCCCTATCCAGTTCAGCCGTCACCGTGTTATAAAACGTGAGCAAGTTACTGAGGCATGATCTACCCTTCACAAAACCATGTTGTCCCCCATACAATATCCCATTTTCATCTATCCAATCCTGTATTCTTTTCTTGACTAATTTCTCTAAGACCTTGACAATGATTCCTGATATGCTAATCAGTCGGTAATTTACAACAGCAGTCTTGGAACCACCGTTATGCAGTGGAACTATTTTCCCCTCCTTCCACCCGCTCGGGACTAACCCGGACCTGAGACTCAAATTAAACAAAATGGTCAAGGGTACTGACAATTCTTTAGCTGCTTCTCGTACTACACGAGCTGGTATACCATCCAATCCCACAGATGTATTGACATTGAGGTTATGCAATAGACTACTCACCTCCACTTCATTCACCACAATTCCCGTATAATCTACTGGTTTATTCGTTTCCGCAATGTCACCACCTGGATGATATATTCTTGCAAAGTGCTCACTCAGTAACTCAGCTATCTCAACTGATTCAGTTACCTCCCTACCATCGGCATTCTTTAAAATCATTCTGCCATGTACATTTTTCCTTTTACTTGCTACATATCTAAAAAACTGTTTAGGATTCTCTTTAGCCTGCATGGCCAATGTTCTTTTGTAATCTTTTTTTGCTTTTCTTACCACACTCGTCACCCTTCTGGCCTGCGCTTTATACCGTTCATGTGCCTGCCGGTCACCTTTCTCCTTACATTCCCTCCATAGTTGTTTCTTTTTTTGCAGCTCAAGCTTAATGGTGTTATTCATCCATTTAACCCCTACTTGATTTATTATTCGGACTCTAGGTATACAGTCAGCCATTGCTTCATGCAAGCACTTCCTAACTACCTCCCATGCACTATCAACTTCTAGTCCTTGCAGTTGTACATGCCATGGCACTGAGCCAATCAAACTCCTAAGCTTGTCATACTTTCCCGCCCGATAATTCCACATGTACCCTGTCTTAATTGAAAATTCTACACCTTTAGCCACCTCCCAAGTCAAGACCTTATGATCACTCTCACCGATTGATGGCAATGTGGTCATATTTGTTACAGCCAAATCCTCAGATGTAATTACTAGGTCAAGCACTCTCTGATCCCTAGTATTTTCCATTACATGCTGTCGCAGATAGTTATCCCTTAATAACCGCATAAAATCCAATTCCTTCCTCCCGTGTGTCCTCTCCTCACTCCAATCAATGCGACCATAGTTGAAATCTTCCATAATAATCACCCTCCTTCCACTCAAGACCTTATGATCACTCTCACCGATTGGTGGCAATGTGGCCATATTTGTTACAGCCAAATCCTCAGATGTAATTACTAGGTCAAGCACTCTCTGACCCCTAGTATTTTCCATTACATGCTGTCGCAGATAGTTATCCCTTAATAACCGCATAAAATCCAATTCCTTCTTGAAATGTATTGGTCTCAAAATGTACTGGTCTACAGACTGGATTCTAAACACGCTAGTGTTTCGTGATGTTATGACTGAAAAACAATTCAGTCTCATCCTGAAGTATTTGCATTTTTAGAATAATGAGGAATACGATCAGGCAACACATCCTTGCCCAGTCCTCAACAAAATTTATGATTTTCTGATGAAAATCCGTCAGAAATGTAGATCACTCTACATTCCTGAGAGAGAATTGAGTATTGATGAAAGCCTTATGCAATTCAAAGGTAGACTGAAATGTAAGCAGTATATTCCCAAAAAGAAAGCGAAGTATGGGGTAAAATTTTTTATGCTTTGTGAATAGGAAAGTGGATATCTTTGGGATTTCAAACCTTATACGGGAAAGCAAACTGTAATCTAGCATGATAAATATTCGGATCTCCCCTTGTCGATACATGCAGTAATGCAATTACTAGACCCTTTACTGGGGAAAGGTTACTGCATTACAATGGATAATTACTATATGTGTCCTGAACTCGCTGATTTGCTTTTACAGCATCGTACAGATATATAGTTATGGTACTGTAAATGCAAAAAGGCGAAACATGCCTCCAGATCTGGCTTCAGGAAAGTTATTGAAGGGGGAAATCCAAGCTTGTCAGCGAGGGAAAGTCTTTTCACTATGTTGGAAAGACAAAAAAGATGTTTTTCTGCTGTCTTCCCTGCACAATCCATCAACAGAATCCATGGAGAAGCATGGTTTGAAGAAAGAAAGAAAAACCCATTGCTGTGTGTATACGACACTATGGGTGGTGTCGATAGGTGTGATCAGCAGTTATCATTCTACTCTGTAATCAGGAAACAGGCATAAAAAATATTACAAAAAAGTGTTTGGACATATATTGAATTTTGTTATTTCGAACAGTTTCCTCCTGCACAAGAAAAAATGTTTGTCTACCATAACATATCTAGAATACAGAATAGAAATTGTGAAAGCATTGCTGCATGCACATGCACCTTCTTCAGCAAGCAGAAAAACATGCAATCCTGCCAGACATCTGAGGTTGAATGCTGCTAACTCCAACCATTATCCAGAAAATCTACCACCAACAACTAATAAAAAAAAAACCTGCACACAAATGTGATGTATGTAATAAAAAAAAATATCAGAAAGGACACAAAAATCTGGTGCCCTGAGAAAAAACTGCTTTTTGTGTTTACCCTTCCTTTAGGGTGTTCCACACTGTTCAAGAATTTTAAATTCTGAACAGTATGAAATAAAAAATTTCTTTTCAGGGCCATCAAAACAGTCCTTTTCAGGACTTCAAATATTGATAGAGGAATATCTGAATGTACTGTTTCCTTTTCATCTTGAAGGCAAATTTTTAAGTTCTTTTTATAACACAGAATGGTATTTTCGTCTTTTCGAAGGAATGAAATATAAGAGGAACTGGAATATTCTTTCCAGTTCCTCTTGAACTGGAAAGAGAAGTATTCCAGTGTTCTTGGACCACTGCTGTTTAATTTGTTCATAAATGATATAGGAAATGATCTGAGAGGAACAGTTCATTTGTTTGCGGATGATGCGAAGTTGGGTAGGGCAATAGTGAATGCAGATGACGTCAAAATTTTGCAGGATGATTTGGATAGATTGGAGGTCTGGGCTAAGGAGAATGGATGTCAGTTTAATGTGGCAAAATGTAAGGTTATGCATTTTGGGGTGAAAAGATTGGCGGCAGTTTACTGCATTGGTGGAACCCTGCTCCAGGAAATTGATGAGGCACGAGATTTAGGAGTGTTGGTAGATAAGGAATTGAAATTTAGGGGACACATTGCAAAAGTGACCAAAACAGCTCATCAAATCACTTGGTTGCTGAAGAATACGTTGACAAGCAGAGACAAGCAGGTTATTGTTCCTCTCTATCGAGCCTTGATAAGACCCCATCTAGACTACTGTGCTCAGATTTGGTCACCTAGGTTTCTTCTTGATGGGGAGGAGGTGGAGAGGATCCAGAGGCGAGTGACCAAGATGATAGCAGGTCTGTGGAATGAACCGTATGAGAACAGGTTGAGGATTTGTGGGCTGCAAAAATTGGTTGATAGGCAGAGGAGGGGAGATATGATTGAGACATTCAAATTACTGAAGGGTTTCTATAAAATTAATTCAGAAGATATTTTTGAGAACAGGGCTGGTTGTGGGAGGACTAGGGGACATCCATGGAAACTGGGCAAAAGTGTGGTTAGTAAAGGTGTTAGAGCTGGGTTCTTTACTTTTAGAGTAGTGAATGAGTGGAATGCACTCCCTGAGTCTGTAGTGGATGCTGTGACAGTGAATGAGTTTAAGGCGAGGTATGATAGATACTGTATGAATGTCAGATAGTTGTAATGAATATGATTGGGGCCTCCCTCGATGAGTCTAATGACTCCCTGGAGTTGCCCGTAATAATAATAATAATAATAATTCCAGGTAAAGTATTTCACGAAAAAAATAAAATAAAATTAATAAATAAATAATATAAATAATAATGTGAACATTTTCACCTTGCCAACACTCAACATTGATGTGATATCGGTTCAAATTTCTTGTTTTGGAGATATATATATATATTACAAAGTTTTGTAATAAAAATTTCTGCAACAATGAAGTTTGAAGTTTGATGAAGTTTGACAGAATCAACAAATATTGTTGATTCTGTCAAACTTCATTTATTACTACCTTATTTCTGTTTCTCTTGTGGGAGAAAAATGGTAAAATGTCACTCTTATAATTATATCAGATGTTATAATGGCAAAAATAGTAAGAAAAAATCATATGCACTTTCTCTTCAAAACACAAAGAAAGAACATTGTAAATTCAGCCAGTGGAAAAGAAAATACTAAATATTTTTCTTCTGTTATCTGATTTTTTTTTCTTATAGTACAAATAAGAAATCATTGTATATAACATGGAGTATGCAAGAGGGAAAAAATCTGGAAATTGGTTACATTATAATGAATAAAGAAATCATGTCAGAAAAAATTATTCACGTAAGATTCTTATATCAGCAGACATAACATTTTCTTCTAGGTTAGATAACTAAACCTTGGCTACTATTTTACACCAAAATGAATGGGTATGTTCCCCAAGTGATTTACGTTTGTAACAGTTGTCTTGCGAATGATTTATGAAATAAATTCTCTGAAAAATCTGCAGATTGAATAGGTCTAATAAATAATGTATCAGCATGTAAAAGAAATGTCAGTATTTCTGTTAGGATATCTGTAATCAATAATCAAAAAGGAAGCAAGACATTCTTGATGTATTCTGCACTACAGCTTGAGGCACTTTAGTGTGACTTTAGTGTTCTCTCTTTTCTTTATCAATAGCACTGAGAGTAATAATTACAATATTAAACAGGAATTGCATGCGAAAAAGAGGCTATGGAAGAGATATAAGGAGACAGGTGAAGAGATGCATGAGGAATATAAGACACAGGCCAGAAGAGTGACTAGTGTGATAAGGAAAGCGAAATTGGAATATGAGAGGAGATTGGCCCTAAGATCCAAAGAAAATCCTAGGGAATTTTTTAGCTATGTGGCCAGTAGGAGGAGAAATGACTGTGGAAGAATGATATTGTGGGATAAAAATGGGAATAGAGTGACTGATGCAGAGGACATAGTGGAATTGTTCAATGAACACTTTATTGGAGTATTTCATCCTAGAGGAGTCAGTTTTAATGCTAGAGGGATAGGACTGGTACGAGGTCTGGAGGTACAGGAGGAGAGTGTGTTTCAGATACTGAGTACTCTGGATGTCAGTAAAGCTGTGGGACTGGATGGTATTTCGCCACGAGTTTTGAGAGAATGTGCTAGGGAATTGACAGTACCTTTAACGTGGCTTTTCAATGAAAGTCTGGATTTGGCAAAGGTGCCCAGGGAATGGAAGGAAGGTAAGATAGTGCCATTGCATAAGGGTGGTAACAGACTAGAAGTGTCTAATTATAGGCCAGTCTGTGTGTCATCAGTAGTTGTTAAGATCTTGGAGAAAGTAGTGAGGGACCGTGTACAGCACTGGGCAGATGAGGGTAATGTTATCTGTGAGAATCAACATGGATTTGTGAAAGGACGCTCTTGTTTTAGCAATATGCTAGCCTTTTATAATAAAGTTACAAGAACATTAGATGAGGGAAAGGCATATACTGCAATTTTCTTAGACTTGGCGAAGGCATTTGACAGGGTGCCACATGATAAGCTGATATTTAAGTTGCAGCACATAGGTCTGGATGTCAGATTGGTCAACTGGATTCAGGATTGGCTGTCCGATAGGTATCAGAGAGTTGTGTATGGTGGAGCAGTTTCCAGGAGGCAGAGGGTTACAAGTGGGGTCCCACAGAGCTCAGTACTAGGACCTATATTGTTTAACCTTTATATCAATGACATAGCCAGTGGATTGCAGGGGGATATTCAGTTGTTTGCGGATGATGCGAAGCTGGGAAGGATTATTAGTAATAGTGCAGATGTGGTAGCCCTGCAAGAGGATTTAAATAAGCTAGATAGATGGGCAAATGAATGGGGGTGTCAGTTTAATGCAGCAAAATGTAAGGTCTTGAGGTTTTGGGAAACATCGATGGGATGCTGCATACTCTATGGGAGGAGTTATACTGGAGGAAGTAGGGGAGACAAGAGATCTGGGGTTGATGATTGATAGAAACCTGAAGTTTAGGGGACATATTGCAAAGGTGGTGAAGGTAACACAGAGGATTGCTGCTATTATGAGAAGGACACTGACCTGCAGAGATAAGAGGGTTATCATTCCGTTGTATAAGTCTCTGATCAGACCACACTTGGACTATTGTTCTCAGATTTGGTCCCCAGGATTTGAAGGGGATAAATTAACTGTGGAAAGGATACAAAGACGGATGACAAAGATGGTTTCAGGACTGTATAAGGATAGTTATGAGGATCGGCTGAGAGAATGTGGACTGCAGAGTTTGGTGGATAGAAGAAGGAGAGGTGAAATGATTGAGACTTTTAAACTGTTGAGAGGTGGTTACAGGGTTGACACTGGGGAGTTCTTTCGCTTGGTTGATCAGCGGGAAGGAGTGATGACAAGAGGCCATCCCTGGAAGTTACGAAAGGAAACTGCGAGCAAGAGGGTAAGGAGTGGTTTCTTTGTGTGGAGGGTGGTTGAGCCGTGGAATGCATTGCCTGATGGAGTGGTGGGAGCGAGAACGGTCAGTGGGTTTAAGGAGTGGTATGATAAACTTTGTGTTTCTCAGGGGGGGGACCTCCCCCTTGATGAGTCTTGACAGACTTTATGTCTTAGGAAGGACCTCCCTCGAAGAGTCTTTTGACTCCTTGGAGGCCTGAATAATAATAATAATAAGCCTTTAGCTTTTCTTCCAGCTAAGAGGATATTACCAAGTATTTCTAAGATGTAGATTATTTCAGAAATAACAACCAGCAGTAGGAGTAGTAATATTTAGATTTTTAAAGAAAAACAAACAAAAATAATTCTACTGAACTTTCTTTTGTGTGGTATGCATATAAACAATTTTGCATGGTGAAAACATAGCATATTATTTCTAAAATTTCAAATAATTTCAGCAGACAGAGAACAGCTGATTTTAGATTGCAAATAAATAGTACAGAATTAGAAGCTTCACGGTACAATCTGATTGCTGTATATCTTTTGTCAAAACGGAAAAATGAAGTAATAGATTTTGAATACTGTTTAGAAAAGCTTTTAAACCTGTAGAAATTTAGAATAGTTATGCAATTGAATTCCAAGAGAGGATAAGGATGGGGGGAAAGCATTAGAAAATCTTCAAAATGAGCAAATATTTTGAATCATTCCGTATATGATATTTTTAATATTATATTTTCAACATATCTATGAGGATATGCACTGGATATTATCGTAATGTGCAAAAATAAATGAAAGCGAAGAATCACTGCTAAAATATCATTGGATATAAATTTTTGATACCAATCTGAAACCGAGTAATGCAAATTTAGCATTTTAACATTTATTTTGTCTTTATGAACAACAAAAAATCATTTCTAAAACTGAAATGTGATGATTCATATAATGCTATTTGGCTAGGAACGAAAGCAAAAGGACATATTTATTTCAATAAATATTATTTAAAAATATAAATATTTGACATAATATTTTCAAAGCAAACATTTGAAAATCTGAAATTCGAAAAAAAGTGTTTCTATATTTTAAGTAAAGTGAAAGAACAATGTGAATAAAGTGAAGTCTCATGATGACGGTAAAGCTTGTGATCAGAAAATTGCAGATGGCAATACAGTTTATTGTGTACGTCTGTAATACTGCAGAGCAGAAAGCAAATGGAGAAACTACTGCTCTATTCTCTCTCCAGACTAACCACAATGGCGAGCAAATCTACACAAATGGCCCCGAGTTACTGGCGTCCCTTAAATGGGACAGGGGTGTGAAGAATCCCCAGGCTCAACATGGTGCGCTCAGTAAAACTAGGAACCTGGAATGTCAGAACCTTGTATGAAGTAGGTAAGCTAAGAAATGCTATCCAAGAAATGAAAAGACTTGAAATTGGAATTTTAGGAATGAGTGAAGTTAGGTGGCCAGGATCAGGCAAAACTCAAGTCAATGACATGACAATGTATCACTCTGGAAGTTGTGAAAACAACCATCAAAGTGGAGTTGGAATAATAATAAACAAAGATATCAATAAGTCACTGTTGAGCTTCATCCCTTACTCAGATAGGATGATGTTATTAAAACTGAAAGGACAACCACTAGATGTTAATCTTATACAAGTCTATGCCCATACTGCTGACAAGAGTGATACTGAGATTGAAGAATTTTATGATCAATTAAAAGAATTAATGAAAAACACAAAAAAGCATGATATTAACATAGTCATGGGTGATTTCAATGCTAAAGTTGGGAAAGGTAGAAGTGGAGATGTAGTTGGCGAACATGGACTGGGCACAAGAAATGAGAGAGGTGACCGTCTTTTTCAATTCTGCCAGAAAGAGGAGCTAATAATCACAAACACATGGTTTAAGCTACCACCTCGAAGATTGTATACTTGGCGATCACCACAGGATAATAGTCATAAACCAAATTGATTACTTACTAATTAATCAACGATTTCGAAGTTCTATAAAGAGTACAAAACCTATCCTAGTGCAGATATTGCTTCTGATCATAACCTACTGGTGGCAGAGTTACAACTTAGACTGAAAGCTATGCTTAAGAAACATCAACAAAAAAAGTTTGATTTGGGAAAATTAAAAAACACAGAGATAAGAACCAAATTGAGTCAAGATCTGAATCAAGAGCTAGCACTTATCAAGAAAGATGACATCATGAGGGTTGATGAATCGTGGGACAAATTAAAATCTGTCTTCATAGAGAAATGTACTAATGTCCTAATAGAGCAGTAAAAAAGAAAGATTGGATGACTGATGAAATTCTTTCTCTCATGGATCAACGCAGATCATATAAAAATCATAATCCAACAAAATATACAGAGGTTAAGAAAATTATTAAACACAAGATCAAAAAAGCAAAAGAAATCTGGATGAATGAAAAATGTAAAGAAATAGAAATTCTACAGGGAAAACATGACAATTTTAATCTACACAAAAAGATGAAAGAGACCTCAGGTATATGTAAGAAAAAACAATTCTCTATCCTTCGAAACAAAAAGGGAGAAATTATATCCAAAAAGGATGACAAAATACAAGAATGGGTGAAATATATAGAAGAACTCTTTACTGATAACAGACAGAACCCAGAAAATACTTATGAACATATGGAAGGTCCATGCATTCTAAAATCAGAGGTAGAATGTGCATATTAAACTCAGCTAAAAATGGTAAAGCCCTAGGACCAGATAAAATACCAGCAGAAATAGTAAAGTTATTAGAAGGTGACAACATTAACATATTAGTAAAGCTATTTAATAAGATCTACGATACAGGCATAATCCCTCAAGACTGGTTACAGTTGACCTTCATCATGCTACCTAAAAAAAGTAAATGCGAAAACTTGTAATGACTATAGAATGATCAGCCTAATGAGTCACATTCTCAAAATGTTTCTGAAAATAATTCAAAAAAGAATATACAGAAAATGTGAAGACACCGTCAGTGATACCCAATTCGGCTTTAGAAATGGCTTGGGAACAAGAGAGGCCCTTTTCTGTTCTCAGATCTTATTTCAAAAATGTATTGACCAAAACAAGGTAATATTCATTTGCTTTATCGACTTCGAGAAAGCATTTGACAAAGTCCAACATGCTAAAATGATTGTACTATTAAAAAGAATTGGATTAGATGGTAAAGACATCAGGATCATTGAAAACTTATATTGGAACCAAAAGGTATCTGTTCAAGTTGATGACATTATTACAGACTCCATTAACATCAAACGAGGAGTAAGGCAAGGATGTGTGCTATCACCTCTTCTTTTTAACATCTACTCAGAAGCCATATTTCAAAAAGTCTTGGAAGGAAGAAAGGAAGGGATTAGTGTAAATGGTGAAATCATCAGTAACATCCGATATGCCGATGATACAGCTCTTCTGGCTGACAATATTCAGGATTTTCAAAATCTTTTGGAACTAATAAATGAAGAGAGTGAAAAAATGGGATTAAAAATAAATATCACCAAAACTAAATTCATGGTCATAAGTAAGAAACCAATTCTTAATTTAGCACTTTCTTTAAATAGGAAACAAATAGAAAGAGTGGCAAAGTTTAAATATCTCAGATGCTGGTTAAATGAAGATTGCAATCCAGAAATGGAAATAAAAGTTAGAATTGAAATGGCAAGAAAAAATTTTCTCTTGAGGAAATCAACACTGTGTAACTGTAGTTTAAACTTAGAGCTTAGAGTACACATGGTTAAATGCTATGTATGGTCTGCACTGCTGTACGGTGCAGAAACTTGGACCTTGAAGACAACATCAATAAAAAGACTTGAAGCCTTTGAGATGTGGTTATACAGACGAATGTTAAAAATCCCACGGACAGCAAAAACGTCCAATCAGGAAGTACCGGAACAAATGGGGAAATCACGTGAACTTTTAGATACCATAAAAAGAAGGAAAACTGCATATCTTGGTCACCTACTTCATAATAAAAAATATAAGATACTTCAATTGATTATAAAAGGGAAGATAAATGGAAGAAGAGGACAAGGAAGACAAAGAAAATCTTGGCTGGGAGATATCAGACAGTGGACTGGTATGAACTCTGAGAGACTGCTCAGAATAGCTGAGAATCGCTCAAAATTTGCCAAGGTGGTCGCTGACCTCCGATAGGAGATGGGACTCAAAGAAGAAGAAGAAAGAAAGAACAATCAGTGCAACTCTTCCGGTGGACTGATTTGTAGAATAAAATACACCAAATTTACTATCACTAAATAGATTCATTGCAAAGGCTGATTGGTGGTCATTTCGGGATTTATTTTCGCACATGTGAAATTCCTTTCAATATTTGGGAAGAGACACAAATCCTTTTAGAGGCAAAAAAGGTTAAATATCTTAGGACAGTAAAGGAAATTCCAAGCAACACAATAGACATAAAGACAGGGGGACACAAAGGGTCACTCAGCAACAGTTAATCCACTAATGACTATAGAATAGCCATAACGAGGTTAACAGCGAAGTAAGGTAATGGCATGATAAAAGGCAGAATGGTGACGAAGTTTTGATCCATGGAAAAAGCTAGGGAGAGCTGACTATTTCATCCACATCAGCCAGTTGGGGGGTTAACAGGAAAAAGATGGGTGATATGATAGAGGTCTATAAACTTTTGAATGGGTGTTATAGTATTTCAAATGATGAAATCTTTCGTCATATGGAAGGCGGGGAGAGAACACGGGAGCATCCATGGAAGTTAAGGTTGTTCTCAGTCAAGAAAGGGGTAAGAGCTAGGTTTTTCTCCCAGAGAACAGTGAGTGAGTGGAATAATTTTCCCTTAGGGATAGTGAGTGCATCTAGTGTAAATGAATTTAAGGGAAGGTATGATAGCTGGGTTGGATAATTTACAGCCTCCCTCGATGAGTCCTTGATTCCCTGGAGGTCTCAGATAATAATAATTGAAAAGATTATAATGCAGATGAAATAGTGGAAGAGTATCGTAGGTTAGTTAACTTAGAATTAGATAAATCAGAGGAATGTGAAAATACCTCTAATTTATTATTTTGATTCTGATAGTGATCATTCTGTAAATTTAGAACATAATTCAAGTAATTTAAGTGAAATATTTGAATAGTACAGAAATGAAATTTGTAAATATAATGAATTGGGAGAGGATAAATAAATAGAAGAAAAAGTTACAATTATCCCTAGCATCAGATGATTCTGAAACTAGTACCCATTCAGAAATTGTAAATAATGAAAATAATGATCTGAAACAAAAATTTAAGATCCAGGTTTAAGAATTAAAAGTTATGGCCGACACATTTTCTTCATTAGTGTAATGACAATGTCTTTACAAAATACAACAAATATCTCAATACTTAACAATTTTAAATTACAATAAAAAAAAAATTGAAAGTAAAGTAACTTAACAATTTTAAATTACAATAAAAAAGAAAAATTGAAAGTTTTATTAAATATAAGTTAAATATGAAAGATGAAAGAGAAAGATGTGATGTAAAAATAAATAAATTTGTAATTATGAATCATTTTACAATTATGTCTCTCTTAATATATTATTAGTTTCGGCTTAACACATATATCAACACTTGCGATGTGCCCATTATTGATATTATTATTGTCAAAATGAAATAAATCATTTGAAATTGATGTACTTACTAGATTCTGATAGTTGTATTACTTTCAATTTTTCTTTTTTATTGTAATTTAAAATTGTTAAGTATTGAGATATTTGTTGTATTTTGTAAAGACATTGTTATTACACTAATGAAGAAAATGTGTCGGACATAACTTCAGGGGCTCACTTTAGTGAGTATGGGCATGGCAAACCCGAGGTACCTGATGCTGGACCATGCCTTACTTCATGTAATATACATTTGTTATATTATTTGTAGACTAGTCCATTCTCTTCCTCCCTATTAAAGGGAGGAAGAGTATTCCCCTTGAATACTCTAATAGCATTAGAGTATTCAAGGGGAATCTTTCCTATTTTGCTGTGTCATTTCGTCTTGTGCTAACAGGGCATTATCAAACACTGTAACATGATCAGGCCAACAAAAAATGTTCATACCACATCATCCGTCATGTGGGTTACTAAGGGACGCATTCGGGTTTTAGGCAGAGGGACCCATTCGAAAAATATGTTACAGTCTCCCTTAGACACCATTTCCTCAGCACTCTGCTAGAGGAAACTCCATCAATGGGCCCGCTACCCGTTTGAGGAGGTGTTTAGGGGCAGCGCAAAAAAATGGTTCTGCAAAAGGACAGAAATGGCAATGACAACGGCACCAGACTATGGCTTTAGGCAACTGGAACATCTCTCTGACAGGGAAGGAGTTGGAAATGGTTGAGGAAGCCATGTGCTACCGGCTAGACTTAGTCAGGCTTTCTTCGACCAAGAGGAGAGGCTCTGGAACTGTCGACCTAGATAAGGGGTGGAAGCTCTACTACTCTGGTGTGAGCCCGACAATGTCTGCTCAGGCAGGTGTGGGCATAGTCACAAGCCCCCAGCTGTCAGACTGTGTTGCTGAGTGGATCCCACTGGGGGGATAGGGTATGTGTGTTAAAGCTTCAGATGAAAAACCATGATTTGGCTGTGGTGCAAGCCTATGCACCTAATCTGAAGTCATAATACTCTGCCTTCCTAGAGAAAGTGGATGCTGCTTTTGACAGGGTGGCAGACATGGGATCAGTCCTGCTAATGGGTGACTTCAATGCATGTGCTGGAAGAGATGACCAGACAAGGAGGGATGTGGTTAGGAGGAACAGTGCCCCTGACCTTAACGCGAATGGGTTGAAATTATTGGACTTCTGCTGTACTAACAGCTTGTCCATAATGTATACCTTCTTCCAGCACCGAGAAGTCCATAAGTATACCTGGTACAGGGATACACTAGAACAAAGGTCTCTGAGTGACTTCTTTATAGTCTCAGCAGACCTATTTTCCTCAGTGTTGGACGTTCGTGTGAGAAGAGGGGCAGAACTGTCAACTGACCACCACCTTGTTGTGTGCACTCTACGGCTTCAGAAACCAGATGCTACCATCAACGCTGGTAGGCCTAAGCAGCTATACCGCGTGAAATGGGAGACATTGGAAAATGAGGCTGTGAGGAAGAATTTTGCAGATGACATTTCCTCCAGGTTCAAAGAGATTCCCAAGCATACTGCAGATATTGAGGAGGAGTGGAAGCTGTTCAGAACAGCTGTCACTGCCTCTGCACTCTCATGCTGTGGCAGAAAGCGGCTCGGCGTGGCAACAGGCAGTGAGAAAAGGACACCTTGGTGGAACCAAGAAGTCCAAAAAACTGTCTGGGCAAAAAAGGAGTCCTACCTAAAATGGCTTAGGGTCAGGTCACCTGAGATGCGTTTGCAGTATGCTGAGGCACGAAAAGCTGCTGCTGAGGCAGTAAAGACAGCAAAACAGAAGGCTTGGGAATCCTTTGGAGAAAGATTAGACTCATCCTATGCAAATGCAAACAAAGTATTCTGGCAGACCAAATGCTGCCTTTGA
Source organism: Typopeltis vanoorti (assembly GCF_054136105.1). Taxonomy (NCBI): domain Eukaryota; kingdom Metazoa; phylum Arthropoda; class Arachnida; order Uropygi; family Thelyphonidae; genus Typopeltis; species Typopeltis vanoorti. Next base: position 321,707 of record NC_143568.1, on the reverse strand, counting down.
GGGAGGAAATCATGCACAGCAAGGGCAATTAAGGCCTCTGATGGTGCACTTTTAACAACTGAGAAGGATATCCTCCACAGATGGAGGGAATACTTTGAGCCTTCTTAACCCAGGTGGCCCAACAGTTGTGGACATCCAAGAGGTGCAGATTGGGGCAATGACTAGTCTCATAGCAGAAAAGGTCCATTTAGCAATAAAATCGCTAAAATCGGGCAAAAGCTGCTGGCGATGATGAAATTCGGCCCGAAATGCTAAAAGCTTTAAATTGAGATAGTGTTCTCTGGCTGACTCAAGTGTGTCAGGCTGCTTGCATATCTGGGCAAGCACCAAAGCAATGGCAGACAGGCATAATAATACCAGTCTTCAAGAAGGGAGACCAGAAGGATTGCAGTAACTATGGAATCTCTCTGCTCAGGCTGGCTGGGAAAGTGTATGCTAAGTGCTTGAAAAGACGGTGCAGGAGCATAGTTGAGTCAAAGTTCCAGGAAGAATAATGTGGCTTTCGTCCTGGTAGAAGCACAACTGACCAAATCTTCACTTTAAGGCAAGTCTTTGAGAAATCTTGGGAATATGCCAAGAATGTCTACACGTTTTGTGGACTTGGAGAAGGCATATGACTGGGTTCCTCGGGATAAGCTTTGGCAAGTAGTACAGGAGTATGGAGTGGATGGCCAACTATTAGCTGCCATCAAGTCCCTGTATGAATGCTCAGAGTTTTTGTGTCAGGGTAAACAGCACAAAGTCTGAACCTTTCACAGTCTCTGTTGGCCTCTGCCAAGGGTGTGTTCTGTCATCCCTCCTTTTCATAATATTTATGGACTGGATTGATAGGCACAGCCAAGGCAGTGAGTGTCAGAATTGGAAGATGTAGTGGACATCTGCTTTTTGCAGATGACCTAGTTCTGCTTAGCTCTTCCACAGATGACCTCCAGCAGAATCTGTATAGGTTTGTAGCTGTTTGTGCAGATGCTGGAATGAAGATCAGTGTGGCCAAAACTGAAACATTTGTGGTCTCAAGACAACCATCCCAGTGCACTCTACATGTAAGTGGAGTCCCAATGAGGCAGGTGGAGAAGTTTAAATACCTTGGGTCCATATTCACGAATGATGGAAAATGAGAAGTAGAGCTAGATACTCCAATTGGCTTAGCAAGCTCAATATTGCGGGAGCTTGGCCGTTCGGTAGTATTGAAGCGGGAGTTAACCCAGAAGGCAAAGCTGGCTGTCTTCAATACAGTCTATGTCCCCATCCTCACCTATGGTCATGAGAGTTGGGTAATGACCGAAAGAATGCAGACACGAATCCAAGCGGCTGAAATGAGGTTCCTTCGAGGGGTTGCGGGGCTGACAAGACTCAACAGAGTCAGAAGCTCTGCAATTCTGGAAACCCTCAATACTCAACCGCTGCTTCTCCGTGTTGAGAGATCACAGTTACGTTGGTATGGGCACCTGGTCAGAATGCCACAAGAGAGGTTCCCTCAGCAAGCCCTCTTTGCCAAGACAGAGGGTGGGAAGCCACGTGGAAGGCCAAGGACTTGCTGGATAGATTATATCCAAAACCTTGGGTGGACATGTTTGGGAATCCCACCAGAACACCTGAGCTTGGTGGCAGAGGATCGTGACCATTGGAAGTTCCTCTTGCAGCTGTTGTCCCCACAACCCAATTAGGAAAGGTGGGCCTTGAAGATGTATGTATGTATGTTTGTAAAGACATTGTCATTACACCAATGAAGAAAATGTGTTGGCCATAACTTCTTGCTTGCTATTTACGTGAATTGTATATATTCACCGAGGAGATTAATGGGTGATTGACAGCTAACGGAGAGAGTGTTCGCTATCCAGGGAACAAGAAAAACAAGTGGGGAGAGAATAAAAAGTTGTGAACGGCAACCAGAGAATTTGTTCTTAGGAAGATTTTAAGATTTATGTGACAGTTTGGAGAATATTAATAGAAGATTCCGAAAAGGAATCATAGCACTGTGAATCTTTAAACTGGAAGAGTTGAGACTGTCAACAAGTGTTTAGAAAATAAAAGAAGATATTTGGAGTTGACATTCTAATTCAAAGTTCAAGGAAACACTAAATAAAAAGTAGTGCATTGCCTTAGAGGGTGGTGAGTGCAGCAATATTATTATTACCCAAGACCCCATGGAGTCAAAGACTAATCTGGGTTGGTCGATTGTTAGAGCCTCTGCTACTAATAGCTCACACAAAAAGTTAAGCAAGTTTGAGTGCAGTTAGTAGTAGTTTGGAAGGGATCAATTGTTCGATGCAATTAGCACACTATCCCTTGACGAGTCTTTGGACTCCCTGGAGGTGTCACATAATAATAAAAGTTCCGTCTTCTGTCTTAAGGACACCAGATCTATTTATTATTATTCTAATGGAAAAAGATGATGGAATTAGTAAAATCTGGAACTGTAAAGTGGCTTATCGTGAAGAGCTCAACATAGATATGTTGTTTATGAAGTAATAGAAGAAACTTCTTTCTCTGGTACAAAAAAAGATCCCTTGGAAGTGAAGAGGTAGTTCTATGTTTTCAGGAAAGGGCCTAACAAGGAAACTCTGATGAACATTTTGTTCATCAGAGTTTCCCTGTCTAGACAGAGTGTTTAGTCTGGTAGACATGGTTATAGATATGTTAAACAAACCAGTTATAGAATGAGTCAGAGAATGAATGATTTTATTTTCGGTAAGAAAATCTGTAAAGTGTAGACTTATTTTTGCAAGTGTTGGATCCAGTTAATTTTGTAGTTATTTATGTAATGTCATTTAAATGTATATAATGTTTTAGTTTCATTAAATGGATATATTATTTATTTGGTCACTGCACCATTGGAATGAACACTTGTGTTATTACACTCTGTGTGAAAAAAAAAAAAAAAAATCTCTTTAAAGAGAAAAATAGTAAACTGAAAAATAAATCACCCCTTTGACTGGAAAATCTCAAGATCAGTTTTTAGAGTACTGACTATGGAAGATGTATGAGAGCATTACAAGGTCTGACAAACTGAGTGTATTGCCAAAGTCAAAGAGGTCGTCAGGTTATTGAGAGGTCATTAAGTATAACAGGAGATTAAGATAAAGTACAGATCATTGGGCCATTCCTGCACTGATGGAGAAATCCTAAAAGAAAAATTCACCCTGACAATTATTAGAGAGGAAACCAACAACCCAGTTGTAAAGGGAGGAAAGTAGATAATAAAAATTATAGTTGTAAGACAAGCAGGTATATGCTAAACCTTATCAAATATCCTGCAAAGTCAAGTGCAACCACTCAAGTTTCTATCAACTTTTATCCACTTTTGAACATAAGACATGCAATGATGGCCAAAGATATGTGGATCAAGAGTGGAAAAATCCACACAATGGTTGTTAACTTGTGTAATTTTGGGTAGTGAAACAGTTGGAATGAGTCTCATGGCTAACAACTATTTTTTTTTTTTTTTTGAATACTTCCATGGTGAAGAACAGATGCTAGAAGAGTACAAAGACTAGAGATTATAGGACATATCATATATGATGAATTCTAGATCATGAAATTTGAGCAGAATAACTAGGAAAAAAATACCATGAAGTCCAGAAGACTTATTGGCATCTGTCTACAGCATTCAGGATTCTTCTAATGTCTCTCTAGCAAAAGACCAAAGAAGGTATTGCCGTCAAATGCTCTTGGTATAGCAAGAGATGATATTTTATCATGAGTGGAAGAAGAATGATGCCATGAGATTAGTTATTCTTTGGTGATGAAAAACTTATCTGCTGAATGTGAGAGGAAGTGGAACATGAATAGGCACAAGATGCACCCAAAGTCTTGGAAAGAGACCAGAATACCCCCCCCCCCCCCACCAGACCAGACCATTTTAGAATGCTTGTTAGAGAAACATACTTGCAGTCAGAAGTTTGAACAATGGGGCAGATTGCAATCAGGAGAGAGCAGAAATAGTAATCAAATCTCATAAAAGAGAAATAAGAAATATTGCAGATGTCCATTTGGTACCACCGCAATACTAAATGAGTGGCTGGCCAAAACATTTTTAAAAATGGAAACTTATATTATGGACTGAGTTACCAAGTTGTTTGTGGGTATTTGACATTACAGTCCAAGAAAGCAGTACTTTGAAGGCTGTGTTTTATGTCTATAAACAGAATGATGTTCTGGCTGGTTTTCCTGTTTTGCAGGATGAAAAAGCTGACTGTCTGGGAGGAAAATGTTGCTACTCATATGACACTAGCTAGCTCACCTTCAAATAAAAAACTAGGAGAAGATTATCTATAGTATAAGTGGAAAGATCTAGTTAAGAAAAGGTCTAGTGTGTTATGAGGATGAAAAAGATTATCTGGTGGATAGATGAATAAGGTCACTGCTAACATCTCTAAATACCTTGATATTTCTTTTCATTTTAGACAGCAGTTTGGAGAAAGGAAACTACTTTCCATTGTGAACAAAGAAAACCCCCAACCCATGAAGATCTCACTGTTTGAACTTCTGAACTTTAAAACCTTATGACTGAGAGATGAATAATCTAAGGTCAGACTGGTTGGAGACACAAATATGGAAAAATCATTAAAACTTCCAATAAGTTTGGTGATGGAAGTTGTTTACTATCTATGGGTTTAGTTACCAATTCCTCCAACATCTTGATAATGTCAAGTATTGTCCTAGAGAAGGACAATACTTGACAATAAGATGTTTGGTGATGACAATACCTGCCAGGTTCATCAAAACTCCATTCATAGACTTAGGCAACAACATGTGTGGGCTATACACCAGCCTATTTTGGCTGATGCAAAACATCTAGCATCACACCTTGTTAATGTGTTCATTACTATATAGACTAACAATGATGAATCAATGACTAGAAATGGCAGATACTTAGATTAGTAACAGACCACCATAGTATGATAGTATCAACAGAGAACAATCCAGTCTAAGTGGACCCTACCACAGAAAACCGATAATGTAATTTCTCATAAAATCAAAACTCCATTCAATTGAAAATACCTAAAGATTTCATATTTAGTAATTCATACTGAAAATACGATTGATATTTTCCAGATATTAAAATGATGAAAAGTTTACTAACTTTTCATCATTTTCACGTGCTTATTTACTAGGTTGACAGGTAGAAAATTATTGTAAAATTAATTTCTTAGCTGTTTCTTCCAAAACATGCACAGAAACTATTCATATACATTGCACTAAATAATTCTTAAACTTACATCACTTATTTCTGGTTGTGAAACACCGGCATCCCCACCTCCCCACTGTTCTGAAGGATATTCTCGAGTTTCTGTACCTGCAACTGGCGCTTGAATTTGGGATTGTTCTTCTTTTTCAGTCTGGAATAGCACGAATATATATTTATTCATTCATAACAACTAAGCTTTTCTTAAAGTTAATAATTTCTTGATATGCAATGTCAAGGTATGTACAATGTTTTTTTATTTAAAATACTTACATAAATTTTAAAGATAAAAGAGTTTCGTCATTTTGGAAATCTCTGAATAAGAACATCAATTAAGTGAAATAATTCTGTTTATCAGGCTATGGACAAATTTTGTCCCAACAGACAATTTCTATTTGTCACTGTTTTTTGAATGTTAAAGTGGCAATAAAAATTTGCGTATAATTTCATCTGAATAGAAGAACGACGGTACATTGCGCCTTTCGATTGGAATAGGCCTAAGTTCGATTCTCGTAGCGACGGGAGGAGTCTTTATCTGGACGATTTCAATCGAAGGTGAGTTAGCCGATCTCATACGGAGGTAGCAGGGTTTTTTCTCCCGGAAACTCTGGTTTTTCATCCCGCATACAGACAAATCGGCCCTTAAGAACACACGGAATTTACAGACAAAAAAAATACTAGTTGTGGTGGAGGTGGGCGGTAGATGGCGTTGATGGAGATGATTCGTAGTAGAGGCTCGGTGTAGTGGTTGAGACAGTTGTAGGTGTCCTCCCGCAATGAGTCTTCGGACTCCTTGGAGGTATCAGGAATAATAATTTCCACAAACTAAACTATACTTTTCATTATTTGTGTGACCATATCAATTAATATAACTAATATCAGCTTCTTGATATGTACCCTCAGAGGGTGTATAGGGTAGCACTGTCATGATATCATCAGTACTAATGTTCCATTGACAATTTTCTTCCAAATTAATTGGTTAACTGTCAGTACTCCATTGTCATCATATTTTACATTTCAGACTTCCAAGGGTTTTTCTTCTTTCTAGATCTGAGTATTCCTTTGAGTCTTTTTTCCTGCTATCAATATGAAATTTTTTACATTCAAGTCAAGTAGTGTAATTATTTTGTCAGTTATCTTATAAATTGCATGAAAACTGGGTCCAGACATAATGTGCTTTGCAAATACAGGTGGATCACTACTTTAACTTTCAGGAAATGATCACCACACTTATGAACATTGCAGACTAATAAACAGAGCCTCCAATTCATTTGCTCAACACCTTGTGCTTATGAACATTTTTACAATGTGCAATGCAAATTGAATCGAACTTAGGCCCTTTCTAATCGATATGTTGCACCCTTAGATTAGAAAAGGCCTAAGTTCGATTCTCTATAACCTGCTATCTCATACGGAGGTAGCAGGTTTTTTCCTCCTGGAAACTCTGGTTTTTCATCCTGCATACAGACAAATCGGCCCTTCAGAACACACGCAATCTACAGACAAAAAATACTAGCGGTGGTGGTGGTGGTGGGCGGTAGATAGCGTGATGTAGGTGATTGGTAGTAGTGGAGAGAGTTGTACAGTTAGTGTCCTCCTGCGATGAGTCTTCGGACTCTTTGGAGATGTCATGAATAATAACAATAATTAGTTGGTGGTGTAATGGCTGTTCATCATTTGCCAAACATATTCCACTTGTTAATGATGGGAATGTTTATATATTACCATACTAGTTTTTATTACCCTTGAAATATGGAAAACAAATGAAGTGATTGCAAAAGTGATTAGTATCAAAAATATCTACTGATTTCAGCAGAAACTAAAATGGACTTAAGCTATCTGAATGTAGCAGATCTTCAATTAGTCATTTTTATAATGCCAATAAAAATTTTAAGACATACAAAAAAAATTGTGATTATACTCAGCCTCCTGCATTGCTGAGTATAATTACAAATTTCCTCTGTAATATTTCTAAAAATGACATACTGTCAAAGAAATAAAACACCCAACACTTAACAGTTTGGATTCAGAATTAAAATAGGAAAAAACCAATGATTGGGTACTGAACTGTTCAAGATCTTTTCCAGAAGAAGATCCTGCCAGGGACTTGCATTGCAACAGAGAAAACAAAAGTTCCAAAGGACTGTCTAACTCTGCTGCAGGGTAAAGCTTCAAAAGACTACAAACTAAAGCCATTTGAAGTTTACTACTTTGAAACCTCTTGGGTTTTCAGTGGTGTTCATAGGGTGACACTGCTGGCTATGCAAGTTCAAAAAAATTCATGGGTAGCATCTGCACTATTCCAAGTTTTCTTGCTTCTTGATAATGCACCAAGTCATCTTACATTAACAGATTTGAATCTGAATATGAAAGTGGTACCGTTGCTTCTCAGTACCACCAGCTTATTGCAATTATGGACCAATTGACAATTGCAACCTTTGAACATTTATATCACAAGTAGCAGAGCTATAGCAGCTTAGCTGAAAGATACAAAATTGTGGATACAGTATCTTAGAGGCCATAAAAAATATTGACCATTACCAAAAGAAAAAAAAAAAAAACCTCACCAAGAATAATGACCTGCCATTGGAGAAAACTATCCATAGTTTCCTAACATGTATTGTCGGGGGGGGGGGGGGGACAAAATGTTATGTCAGCAATCTACATGAAAAAGTTACATAATTACTATCTTTCTATTGAAAAATTTCCTCCAAATTAATCTCTTTTGTCAAAACTAATATTAACAGATCTTATAATTCTATCTTCTAAGGCACTTTTCACTGTAACAAATGACATAGATCATAGTCCTTCTCTGGGTCTTTTTCCTGCCATCCTGGAAAATAAGTTTTGCTAACCTTTCCTCTTCCACTCTATTTAATCAGTGTTCTTAAAGATTCTTTAAATTAAGTTAAGATGGCTATGAAGGCACTACAGAATAATGACCCAAATGTGAAAAGAAGTTCTGCTGTTTTGGAAGGTGTTAACAGAGCTAGCCTGCTACAAACAAGTTGAAAAGTGTTCTGCAGATCTCTTGATTTTCCTCAAAGTAGAGGAGACTACACCCTGCCTCAGCTTAGCAAACATTGGGACACATCTTGTCTGACTCTCTAATGATGGACTTGGATTGGGTTGGTGGTCTTGATGGGATGACATCGATGATTTTACCAATGACAAGTTGCAAGAGCAGTGTACGGTAGGTGAAAATTAGTCTAGACTGGTGCACTGGTAGGGTAGAGATTTATGTGTTTGGTCAAAGATCAAGGTGCAATGTTTAACTGGCCTAATCTGTGAAAGCCTGACCTGGTATTGCGAGGGCCTAAACTATACTGTATAAAGGAAGCTGCATGGACTGAACACTTTTAGCTCCTTAATGTGGGATAACACTGTTCATTCCTCGTGAGTTGAAAGTAAGAGCTAGCAGGAGTTCTTCCTTTCATACTTTTATGGTGCAATCTCCCTGGCGACGAAGCCTGTAGAACGGAAGCATTGAGACTATTCAACTGCTGTGTCCTACACTGCATATTCAGGTGTGATGTGCGGGAACCACATCACCTGCAAATGACCTACATACTGGTCTGAGTATCATGCAGAGAAGAGCAGTCACCATACTACCATGATCTATTGAGATTTACCCTCTAACTGAACCTAGCCTTACTGGATCTGATAATCCAGGCCCAGTTGTTCACTACCTAATGTATGTATTGTATTAGACCACACACACACACACACACATATATAGAGAGAGAATGATAGAATTCTCAAGAAATTTCAAATCTACACTTCGCTAACTCCTCTGTCCAAATTCTGTTCCTTACTCAGTACACCTAAACATAACAGCCTAAAGGAGTCGATCATCTTTGGTGTAACTGCAATGTGCCCTATTTGGTCAGAGAGAAAGAGAAACTATATATGGCAGAACTAGAACCAGCACACTATCCAATCACATGCTTAATTCTGCTCGTTCAAATGAGGAAGATTCTGTCATTCATCCAGTGATCTGGAAGAAATCAGAAAACACATTTTTAGATGTTACGATGAACTGGAGAGAAGAAAGACAGAGTGCAATAAAGATTTATGAAAAAGCTTTCGATAATGTTAATCACTCTGTTTTATTTGATATTATGCATAAAATAGGAATAGATGGAAAAATTATCAGACTGCTGTTTAGAATATATAAAACTCAAGAAGCCAGGGTTAGATTTGAAGGAGAGGATACTGAATGGATCCCTATAAGGAAGGGTGTGAGGCAAGGTTGTGGGATGTCCTGACTTCTTAATGTCTATAGTGAATGGATGATGAGAGAGGCCTTGGAAAACCTGAAGGATTGAATAAAGATAAATGGACCTCTAATAAATAATATAAGATACACAGATGATATCATACTCATGAGCAAAACAGAGGAAGGTTTACAAAGAACTTTGCATAGATTGAACAGGTTTCAAAATCAGAGATATAAAATAAACATTTCAGAGACAAAAAGTGAACGATTTCAAGGAAAGGAAATGGGATGGAAATCATTTTGAATGGACAAAGAATAGAGAATGTAAAAAGTTTTGAATACCTTGGGAGCTGGATAACAGAAGACAATAAATCTAACTATTGGTCTGGGTATCATGCACAGAAGAGCAGCCACCATACTACTATTAAGAAAAGAATTAAAAACAAAAACAAAAGCAGCATTTTTCCAAATATATCACATATTTGGAAACAGAAATCTGAACAAAAAGTTAAAAGTAAGATTAAAGTAAGTTAAAAGTCTAGAATCCTCAAGACAATGATCTGGAGCATGGGGACATATGGAGGCGAGTCCTGGATGATCAAATAAGGAGATGACTGACTGATTAAATGCGTTTGAAATGTGGTGCTTGAGAAAAATGGATCATATCAGCTTGACTGAAAGAGAGAGTAATGAAGAGGTTCATAAAAGATTCAAGGTGAAATAGACTATATGGCTAGTATCCAAAGAAGAAAATGGTGTTTGCGGGACATTTGATGAGGGGTTCTTCTGGAGAGCTCCCAAGAATAGTATTGCGAGGGAAGGAGAGGAAGAGGATGACCCAGACTGCAATGGAAAAACAACATCCAAGACTGGATGGGCAAGAGCCTTACAGAAGCAAGAGATGGAGAAGAATGGAAAAGGACAGTTCATCAGGTGCAACCCTCTCAAAAGAGGAGGCAACAGGATTAGGATTTATTGAAGAAAAAAAAAATACTACACTCTTTTCAGAATAAACGAAGTCTTTTCAAATCATGCATTCTTACTATCTTTGTTTCAAGCTAATATGTTCTAGAAACACACTAATAAATTTAACAGTATATCTCTCACATCATCATCATCAAATTTCTGAAGGATATTATGATAGTACTACATGAAGATCTTGCATACCACCTGAGATTTGCTCTGTTAACACATTCCTGGATGCTAACAATGTCAAGTTCTTTCCTAATATCCTTGATTTTAATATGATATTGCCACTGATGCTATCTGTTCATGCTCCTAATCTATCTGAGGACTCTCAGGTCTGTGACCTAGTCTGGTCAAGTGACAAAATTGGTTACAAAATTGGTTTGAACACCGTCTCGTATACAGCTAATTTAGTGTTTTGACTAATTTCTTTCTTATTTCATATAAATTTATTCAGCTGACTTCCTAGTATACCAGCTTTGTTGATTCTATTGTCTATTTCCATATTTAATTTACCATCTTCACTAAAAATTGTGCCTAAGTAGCTGAAATGTTTTACCTTGTTCCACAGGTTCTCCATTCACAATGCAGTTGACATTTTCAATGATGATGCCTATTTTTATTGTCTTTGTCTTTTTATTGCTGACCTTCATACCATATCTATTACAACAGTTATTCAATTTAGTCGAATAACTTCGAATCAAGATGTGACTGTAGCTGTAGAGGGGTATTTTGCAGATATTACTGATATCTGCAAAATACCCTTATACTCTGATAACAGCACCATTATCCCATCTACAAGGATGGGATAATGGTGCTGGAGCATCGCTGGAATAAATGTTTTAGTCTTAAGGGAGATTATGTTGAAAAATAAAAATAATTTTGAAATTATAAATTCCTTGTTTCATATTAAGCCAAGAACTTCTATTTTCATTGTCTTTTTGTTGCTAATTTTTCATACCAAATTTATTACAACAGTTTTTCATTTTAGTCAGGAAATCCTGCAGACTTTACTGAATTTATTTAGAGATATAACATCATCTGCATCAAGTAAAGAGCTGAGATTAACATCTCCAATTTTGATATCAGGTTTAATACCACGTTCCTTCATAACATGATCCATATTGATAATGTACATTCTTGTCAAAACAAGATTTAACTCCAAACCATCTTCCTGTACTAGAATTGCAGTAATTCTAACTGCTAACTCACAATTCAGAGACTAAATTTTGCTTGATCTAAATCTTGACATCTCTGCAAAGGCAAAACTATTTAATAGTGATATTCTTCCATCACTCACATATGGATCAGAAACATGGAATATAACAAGAAAAGAAGAAGATACTCTCAGAATAACTCAGCGTGCAATAGAACATAGGATTTGTAACATCAGCAAAATGGAACATGTTAGAAACACGGAACTAAGAAAGAGATCAGACATAAAAAGATGTGGTAACTGTAGTATATGAAAGCAAGATAAGATGGGCAGATCATATAGCCGGAACTGACAACCAAGAATAAAGAGAAAACCAGGAAGACCACCTACAAAGATGGGAAAATCCATTAGTGAAATCTATGGGTATAACATGGCAGAGAGGCTCAAGACTGAGATTGTTGGAGGAATCTTTGACCTGCATTCATGGAGAAATCCTGAGTGAAACACAGTAAATCAAGGTATTGCTTGATATAATGTCCCATTGATACCATATGATGTAGCATTTTGAATAGCTTTTCTCTTGGCACTTTGTCATATACCTTTTGTAGGTGTACTAAACTTAAATACAAATCTTTGTTATATTCCCACGATTTCTCAACTATTTGTCATAAAGTGAAAATCTGATTCGGACAGACTCTATTTCTCCTGAAACTAGCTTGTTCTTCACCAAGCTTCCCTTCCACATTTTCAACCATTTCTCAGGTACATTTGCATAAATCTTACCAGGAACACTCAGTAGGAAAATACCTCTGTAATTCTCACATTCAGTTTTATTTCCCTTTTTGTATATGGATACTATGAGTGCTCTACTCCAATCATCTGGAATTCATCCCTCTGTCCAGGCCTTCTGAACTATGTGGTGCAGCCACAGCAAGACTTTTATGCTTCTATACTTGAGGATTTCTAGTCGAATATCATCTACTCCTGCTGCCTTTCCACATTTCAGGCTTTTGATGGCCTTTTCTACTTCAATTACAGATATGTATTATTGATTGCATGCCTTGAGTGTTTTTTTTACCACTGTGCTGTCACTGATTGTTTCATTCAGCAATTTTTCAAAGTAATTACTCCATACTCCCTGTGTTGGGGTGGGTAGTAGAATAACCCAACCGCACTCCTGTGTATCGTAAGTGATAAATGGAGACTTCCCAGGGGTATATAGCCGGGTCCCCTTCGGGGTTTGGAGAAAGATTAATCACCTCTCCATGTAAAGATCATCTGATTATGGAAACTGCAAATCTCGACGAACAAATGCTCCTGGCGACAAACATGACTAGCAAGATCCCAGAAGACGGTTATCTAGCTTGGTCTGATATCGATAACGTATATATAACAAACCAAGGGGATAGCCTTTTGGAACCGTTGTTGTTGAAAGAGTCACTTATGAAGCCACAAAAAATTTTAAAGATTGGATCATGGAATGTCAGAACGCTGTACCACGTAGGAAAAACTAGGCAGGTAACAAATGCAAGTTAGATATTTTAGGCATCAGTGAACTCAGATAGACTGGTTTTGGTAGACTTATAAATAAAGACAAGACAATATTGTACTCCGTATTAGAGGAGAAGCATGAAAAAGGAGTTCCACTAATACTGAACCCAAAAGCCTGATGGAATGGGAACCAGTAAACAAGAGAATTATAAAAGCCAAGTTCTATTCCAAATTTGTCAAACTTTCTATTGTCCAGGTGATGCAGATGAAGAAATAAAAGAATGCTTTTATGAACAACTCCAAAAGGTAATAAATTCTATTCCAAAATACGATATGATAATACTCATTGGTGATCTTAATGCAAAAGTGGGTAAAAGGTCATGTGCTGAAGTAAACTCCTTAGGTTTGGAGACTTGTGGAGACCGAAATGAAAATGGCATGATGTTTGTATCCTATTGTGAAATGAACAACTTTGTTATTGGAAGAAGTAAATTCAAGCATCAAGAAATACATAAGTTGACTTGGATCACACCAGACAGCAGTACAAGAAACCAAATTGATCATGTTGCTATCAATAGTAAATTCGTAAGATCCATGATTGATGTGAGAGAGTCAAACGTGGTGCCGATGTTGGTTCTGACCACTTCTTGTTAGTGATGAAGTTGAAATTAAAACTTCAAAGTGTATTAAGAAAGAAAAGAAGTTCAAGAACTGCATTTGATATTGGAAAATTAAAAATTAAAGAAACAAGAGAAAAGTTTGCCTTGGAGATAAAGAACAGATTTAGTATATTAGAAATAGAGGAAAATCAAGATATAACAGTAGAAAACTTTAGTAATATGCCAGCCTTTTATAATAACGTTACAAGAGCAGTAGATAAGGGAAAGGCATATACTGCCATTTTCTTGGATTTAGTGAAGGCATTTGACAGGGTGCCACATGATAAGCTGATATTTAAGTTGCAACAGATGGGTCTGGATGTCAGGTTGGTCAACTGTATTCAGGATTGCTGATATAGAGATCATCTGAGATGATCTCTATATACTATAATATAGCTATGTACTCCCTACCTGCTATTGTCATTTGCCAGAAAAACATTTGACAAATATTTGATAACTGAGATAAATGTCTCCTTAGTCCTCAGCATGTCTGCAGAACTCTTACCCATTTCATATTCTTTCTCTCTCTACTTATAAAATTAGTTTAATCCTTCATCCAAGTGTGAGCAAACAAAGTTTGCGCCTGAAAGTATCTTTAGGACTGGGGTAAGGTGGTACAACACCAGTAAACTTGTTGCAAAGGTGGAGAAAGCTACCAACACTCCTATCTCAGCATCTCCTATAATGCAAAACACATCCTACAATGCAAAACATATCTGCAAGGAGATGTGAAAAACACATCCTACAATGCGCAAAACATATCTGCAAGGAGATGTGTTTTGCATTATAGGAGATGCTGAGATAGGAGTGTTGGTAGCTTTCTCCACCTTTGCAACGAGTTTCCCTGGTGTTGTACCACCTTACCCCAGTCCTGAAGATACTTTCAGGTGCAAACTTTGTTTGCTCACACTTGGATAAAGGATTAAACTAATTTTATTATACTCTAACCAAGTGAAAAATAAACTTTCAACATCTTTCTCTAAATCCAGAGTAATTTATTAAAAAAGGGTGGCACACCATTTGGCAACTCCTATAGGTAGAGATGACCTGCTAATGCTTCTGCCTGGTATCTCCGCTTGGGCCTGGCTCCCACTGAAGAGACCTCAATAAAGGTCAAAACTAGTCTGGGTATCTCCACTTGGGCCTGGCTCCCACTGAAGAGACCTCAATAAAGGTCGAAACTAGTCTGGGTAGTGGCCCTTCCCTTAATGCATAACATTAGACATATCCGCAAGGAGATGTGTTTTGCATTATATAGGAGATGCTGAGATAGGAGTGTTGGTATCTTTCTCCACCTTTGCAACGAGTTGCCCTGGTGTTGTACCACCTTACCCCAGTCCTGAAGATACTTTCAGGCGCAAACTTTGTTTGCTCACACTTGGATAAAGGATTAAACTAATTTTATTATACTCTAACCAAGTGAAAAATAAATTTTCAACTTCTCTCTCTACTCTTTTGTATTGTCATTTACACTATTGCAATAGCATGGAAGTAAGACCAAATTCAACCTATTCCACAAAAGGAAGATAAAAATTTGCCAATCAAACTAATAAATCCATTGTCCTCACCTTTATGCACTGCTCTCTAAAATAATGGAGGTGGTCATTAATAGTTAAAATCTTCACCAACCACAGTGTAGATTATATTCTCTAACTTATAACCTAGTACATCTCCATCTCTTCTTCATTTCAAGGAGAAGCCATTATCTTTTATTCAAGAAATATGAATTTTTCTTAAGTAGCTTTTCCAATTTGGAGGTTAGCAATCATGGTATGCCAGTGTCCCATCCTCTCCATTCTTTTGATTTCAAATATGAATTATGCTAAACAAATTGCATTTGTCACAAATTCTTTTGTGTATCACCTTCATAGAAAACATAAGTTGAAATGGACACATCTACACTTGCATTACTGCTATGAAATGAATGCTTGTACCCAGTGAAAAGCGGGAGGGGGGGGGGCTAACTTATCCCTTATAATACTTATATTGTGACTTTGTAGCGCTTCTGACAGATATGATAATTCCTGTAGGATATCAATCATTTAAAAGATCTTTTAAAAATTTCAAATTGAGAAGTCGGTTTAAAAAGCGCTTATATTTATCATTCGATGCAAAATGCTTGCATAAAGCTAGGTAATTTCTCCACAAAGCAAGAGCCGTTCGTAAACTGCAAGCTGCCCATCGTGGTCCAAACACACGGCCGATCTTTAAAATTTCGATACCAAGGTCTTTTGCAATCGTATTTAATTCTCGTTGATTTTTTGGATTGATGATAAAAAGCATATAATTTATCCATATATATTTCAAAATGATTTATTTCTTTAATGTTTTTTTATCGAATCATCTAATGCTTAGTGTAAATTTATGAGCTATGCAAGGCCAAATCACAATGTTGGGTAATTTTTGTAGAAGTTTGATTGCAACACCTGATTTGTTTCTTAACATTACATTAGCTCCATCAGAACAAAATGCAATGAGATGATTTTTTAAATAGATATCGGAAAATCCATATGAATTTCAAGTAGCAATTACAGTGACATGTATATTTTCCGTGATTATATTTTCTAGTTTTGCAAGATTATTAAACAAGAAGAACAAGGGGCTCGCAAATTTGAGAAAAATTTAAAAGGTTCGCACAAGCCCCTTATAGCTCACTACTGCTTGTACCTGTAGTTCTACTGATATAGCATACGTATGCTTCAGTGAGTTCATTTACATCAAAACAGAGCAGTGAGTAGAACAGTTTGCCTGTTGAAGTAGAGTACATCCAGTGTGAATGAATTCAAGAAAGTACGAGTTGTTCTAGGTGATGTATGGCCTCCTTTGATGAGAGTCACCTCCCCTCTAATAATAATAATAATAAATAAATATATATATATATGTAGAAAGTTTTTTTACCTTGGGTATAATATACATTACTTGGGAAATCGATTAAAACCAGGTTTAAAATAGCTTGGTATATTTAACGTATATTATACCCAAGGTAAAAAACTTTCTACACCTATCTCTCATCCTGAGATTTTTTTAATAAGGTTAAAGCACCTTATGGTAACTTGTTTTGGTAAAATACTTATAAGCTCTGTATTACTTAAACCTTGGTATTTCTAAGCCTGGCTCCCACTGATGGGACCTCAATAAAGGTCGAAACCGGTCTGGGTAGTGGCCCCTTGCCTTTAATGCATAGCATCATACATCTCCTCAAGGAGATGTGCTTTGGATTAAGGGTAAATATTAAGAATAGTGATCAGAGCTTAGTCCACCTTTACCACGAGTTACCTAAGACTTGCACTACGTGTGGGTCAGGTCACCCAGATTTAAAATAGCTTGGTATCTTTCACACACACACACACACACACACACACACACACACACACACACACACACACACACACACACACACACACACACACACACACACACACACACACACACACACACATCATGCATATCACATACACAGCTCATTGTTAGTAACTACTAAAAATGAGTGAATAGTTCTGATATTCAAAGTTGTTGCTTAATTGTCCTTGTAACCAAGAGCTGACACTCTTGGTCAAAAAATAAAAAAAGAAATAAAGAGCAACATTTTTTAATATGAAAAATAATGGGTATAAGTATCATCATTATTATTACACAAGCATTTCCATGGGATCAAAAGACACACTATGAGAGGCTATAATTATTACATGTTTTTTTAAAAAAAAAGTGAAAAGAAGGTATAGTGAAGACTGCTTTTTTTTTCTGTGTGCATAAGGAGGTTTGCTCACATGTAGCTTGTTAAGCAGCAACATATACCATTCACATATTATGGTTTGCATACTTTCACTATTTCAGATGTGGAATAGGAGACCAAGATAAAAACTGTTCCTTATGATTGCTACTTAACTTGTAAAGTTAATTTTACTCAGTGGATTCAGAGGTGTCACTTATATAACTAATAATCTGCAATACTTATTATTATTACCGCAAGACCTCATGGAGTCAAAGACTCATCTGGGAGGTCCTTTTATCACACACATACACATCTCATCATACCGTGTCTTAAACACACTCAAACTCGTTGCAGACACCACACTCTCAGGCAAGGCATTATAATCATTCACAACTCTGCAAGAATAAAACTTGTCTCTCATTCCCCTACTCACACTCTCTTTATACAGTTTCCAGGGATGACCTCTGGTTCTCTCCGATCTCCCACTATTTTCTGTAAAACTTCTTCAGCATTGATTCTTAACCCCTTAACAACCCCTTACCAACTTACAGGTTTCTATCTCCCCTCTTCCACCTGTCCACCAGATTCTGCAAATTACATCTTCTCAATCTTTCCTAATACTCGACATTTCAGAGGTCAGAAACTACCTTAGTCAATCGCCTTTGGACCCTTTCCAACATCTCTTCATCCTTCTGAAAACCCTGTGACCATACCTGGGCACAACAGTCCATATGTGGTCTGTTGGGCCCAGGTATGGTCACAGCAAATCAAAGCCTTATACAACGGAACAAGAATCTCCCTACTTCTACACGGTGTCCTCCGCATCATTCCCAGAAGCCTTTGTGTTGTCTTCACAATTTTGGCAATGTGTCCCCTAAATTTTAGATCCTTATCCACTATCACCCCCAGATCTCTTATTTCCTCTACCTCCAATAATATATTCTCACCAAGCATAAATTCTGCATCCCATCTTTGTTTTCCAAATTTTAAAACCTTACATTTTGCAACATTGAACTCTCATCCCCCATTTCCGTGCCCAATCACTCAATTTATTCAAGTCTTATTGTAAGGCCACAACATCTTCACTATTCTTCATGGTTCATCCCAACTTTGCATCATCTGCAAACAACTGAATATCTCCATCCAAATCTTCACCTATATCGTTAATATAAGTTAAACAGTAATAGCCCCAAAAGACACCCCTGAGGCGCTCCATGAGTGACTTTTCCTTTTCCTGGATATTGCTCCCCCATACACAACTTGTTGTGTATGGGGGAGCAATATCCAGGAAAAGGAATTGCTCCTTCCACTCCTTCCATACCTATTAGATAGCCAGTTTCCAATCCAATGCACTAATCTAATATCCAACCCCATCTGCTCTAGTTTGACTATCAATTTATCATGAGGTACTCTATCAAAAGACATTGCGAAATCTAAGTATATTACTGTGTATTCTTCTCCTCTGTCTAAGGAAGCAGTTACTTTATTGTAATAAGTAAGTAGATTACTAAAACATGACCTCCCTTTAGCCAATCCATGCTGTCCATCAAAAATACCATTGTTGTCAACCCAACTCTGGATCCTAGTTCTCACAAGCTTCTCCAACAACTTAACCACAACACCTGACACACAGATAGGCCTATAGTTTGATGCTTGCATTCGATCACCTCCTTTATGAAGTGGCACAATCTTGCCCTCCTTCCACTCCTTAGGGACTTGACCGACTGCAAGACTTGTATTAAAAAAATATGTCAAGCCCCTGGCACATTCCTTCAGAATAAGTGGTGATATATTATCAAGTCCCACAGCCTTATCAACATCCAGTTTACTCAACTCCCAATACACCTCTTGCTCACTTACAGTCAGTCACTCCTCCCCATCATCTACTGCTCTCAATTTCTCCATGAAGTCACATTCACAAGATTGAAAGACCTTTAAGAATTGCTCATTAAGTATCTCCACCACACATTCTGCAACAGCTGTCTTTATACTATTTTCTCCTATCAATGTCATCCTTCCCTAATCATTCTTTCTTTTGCTGGCTATATATCGAAAGAACTCCTTAGGATTCTTTTTGGCTTCATTAGCTAACTGCTGTTCATACCTCTCTTTAGCTACCCTCACCAACCAAGTCACCCTCCTTGCCTGGTCTTTGTAGACCTCATGGAATCTGTTATTTCCACTTCTCTTATGCTGCCTCCGCAATGCCCTTTTCCTCTGTATTGCATGCTTAATCTCTTTATTCATCCATTCCACACCTACCTTATTTAACCTTCTCACCCTTGGAATACATTTAGACATTGCATCTACTAGATAGTTCTTGAAAATCCCCCAAGCTGCACTGATTCCTAATATTATTATTATTATTATTCAGGCCTCCACGGAGTCAAAGGACTCATTGTGGGAGGTCCTTCAAGATGATGAACATAAAGTCTGACAAGACTCATCGAGGGGAGGTTCCCCACTAACAAACACAAAGTCTATCATACCACTCCTTAAACTCATTGACCATTCTCGCCCTCACCACTCTATCAGGCAATGCATTCCACGGCTGAACCACCCTCCATGCAAAGAAACCACTCCTCACCCTCTTGCTCACAGTTTCCTTTCGTAACTTCCAGGGATGGCCTCTTGTCATCACTCCTTTCCACTGTTCAACCAAGTGAAAGAACTCCCCAGTGTCAACCCTGTAACCACCTCTCAACAGTTTAAAAGTCTCAATCATTTCACCTCTCCTTCTATCCGCCAAACTCTGCAGTCCACATTCCCTCAGCCGATTCTCATAACTATCCTTGTACAATCCTGAGACCATCTTTGTCATCCGTCTTTGTATCTTTTCCACAGTTAATTTATCCCCTTTAAATCCTGGGGACCAAATCTGAGAACAATAATCCAAGTGTGGTCTGATCAGAGACTAATACAATGGAATGATAACCCTCTTATCTCTGCAGGTCAGTGTCCTTCTCATAATTGCAGAAATCCTCTGTGTTACCTTCACCACCTTTGCAATATGTCCCCTAAACTTCAGGTTTCTATCAATCATCAACCCCCAGATCTCATCTCCCCAACTTCCTCCAATATAACTCCTCCCATAGAGTATGCAGCATCCCATCGATGTTTCCCAAACCTCAAGACCTTACATTTTGCTGAATTAAACTGATACCCCCATTCATTTGTCCATCTATCTAGCTTATTCAAATCCTCTTGTGGGGCTACCACATCTGCACTATTACTAATAATCCTTCCCAGCTTCGCATCATCTGCAAACAACTGAATATCTCCTTTCAATTCGCTGGCAATGTCATTGATATAAAGGTTAAACAATATAGGTCCTAGTATTGAGCCCTGTGGTACCCCACTTGTACCCGTCTGTCTCCTTGAAACTCCTCCACCATACACAACTCTCTGATACCTATCAGACAGCCAATCCTGAATCCAGTTGACCAATCTGACATCCAGACCCATGTGTTGCAACTTAAATATCAGCTTATCATGTGGAACCCTGTCAAATGCCTTTGCTAAGTCTAAGAAAATTGCAGTATATGCCTTTCCCTCATCTAATGCTCTTGTAACTTTATTATAAAAGGCTAGCATATTGCTAAAACAAGAGCGCCCTTCCACAAATCCATGTTGACTCTCACAGATAACATTACCCTCATCTGCCCAGTGCTGTATACGGTCCCTCACTACTTTCTCCAAGATCTTAACAACTACTGATGACACACAGACTGGTCTATAATTAGACACTTCCAGTCTGTTACCACCCTTATGCAATGGCACTATCTTACCTTCCTTCCATTCCTTGGGCACCTTTGCCGAAGCCAGACTTTCATTGAAAAGCCAGGTTAAAGGCACTGTCAGTTCCCTAGCACATTCTCTCAAAACTCGTCGTGAAATGCCATCCAGTCCAAAAGCTTTATTGACATCCAGAGTTCTCAGTATCTGAAACACACTCTTCTCCTGTACCTCTAAACATTGAACCTGCCCTATCCTTCTAGCATTAAAACTGACTCCTCCAGGATGAAATACTCCAATAAAGTGGTCATTGAACAATTCTACTATGTCCTCTGCATCAGTCACTCTATTCCCATTTTTATCCCACAATATCATTCTTCAACAGTCATTTCTCCTCCTACTGGCTAGAGAGCTAAAAAATTCCCTAGGATTTTCTTTGGATCTTAGGGTCAATCTCCTCTCATATTCCAGTTTCGCTTTCCTTACCACACTAGTCATTCTTCTGGCCTGTGTCTTATATTCTTCACGCATCCTCTCTTCACCTGTCTCCTTATATCTCTTCCATAGCCTCTTTTTCACATGCAATTCCTGTTTAATATTGTTTGTCATCCACTTTACTCCAAGTTGTGTCCTCTTCTTCACTCGTGGTATACAACTTACCATTGCTGCTAACAAATATATTTTTAACAATTTCCCACCCACTAATGATGTCCCGGCCTTCCAATTCCTCCCTCCACGAAACTTCCCGAATTTGACGTCTAAGACTATTATAATCACCTGCATTATAATTCCACATAAGTTCCTGTCTCTTTGATGGTCCTGCATGTCTATTCATTTTCCAAGTCAAAACCATATGGTCACTCTCTCCAACTGGTGGGAGAGATGTCATCTCAGTTATTATCAACTCTTCTGATGCTATAACCAAATCTAAAACTCTTGAACCTCTTGTTCCCTTTGTTACATGTTGCCTAAGACATTTGTCCCTCAAGAATTCTAGAAATTCCATTCCACTATTGCTACATGCATCTTCCTCTCTCCAATTTATACTACTGTAGTTAAAATCTCCCATAACAATCATTCTTCTTGCACTTGCCAAACTTAGCTGTCTAAACATCTCCTGGTCCCCATCCTCCGTGCTCCTGGGTCTGTAGCAACACCCCACTAAATATCCTGTCTTGCCTACCTCTACCTCACACCATATGCTCTCAAAATCATTTGTCTCACTTCCTTCCCAAGCCTCCTTAGAGGACATAGGTCATCACTCTTAGAGGACATAGGTCATCACTTATCATAAGCAGTACCCCACCACCACTCTTTCCCCTCCTATCCTGATGAAAAAGGCTATACCCAGTGACTTCTATTCCTGTTATTATATCCCCTTCTGTCAACCACGTCTCAGTGATCCCAATAATTTTTGGCCAGGCTGATGCTATCTGCGCCACCAATTCCTCTCCCTTATTCCGGATACTCCTGGCATTAGTATAAAGCATATAAATGCCATTGTTTCTATACCCAACATTATCCCTTCTAGACTCCACTGGGCTCAGTGTTACCTGACATCCTCTCCTTTCTCCCAAGTATCCATTCCCACAAGAGGCCACCCCTGCTATCATCCTCCCTTGGACACCCTGACTCTTTCAGAACAGTAATCTCTCCAGATGCCTACGTCCTTCCTCATTCAAATGTAAACGGTCTCTCGCATACAATTCCTCTCTTTCCTCAAACGCACTCCAAGCATCCACATATACCAGTTCTCTCTTGTCACACATTCTTGCTATTATGCCATTCAATATCACTGCTCTTCTGTTCAGCTCATCATTATCATACCTAGGCAACACACACACTATTTTTCCTCTCTCTGTCTTCTTCCGTACAGTCTCAAGCAAAAACCTCATATCTCTCGCTGCCCAACTTACATTACCACTCGAGTCATTCGTTCCTAACATCACAATCATCTCATCCACCCTTTCTATTGTTCCTCCTGGCAAACACTCCTCACGCATCCTATCTTGAACACCACGGATCATTGAGTCGTCATACATTATGCCTCTTACCATTCCCTCTCTCCTATTGTTTCCATTCTCTCCTCTTCTTTCATTCCCATAGATCTCTCTCATTCTCTCTCCTCTACTGCTATTCTCTCTTCTAGCATTCCCATACCTCTCTCTGCTACTGTTACCATCCTCTCGTCTTCTAGCACTCCCATACATCTCTCTCATTCCCTCTGTCTCCTACTGTTTCCATTTTCTCCACTTCTAGCACTTCCATATCCCTCTCTCATTCTGTCTCTCCTACTGTTTCTATCCTCTTGTCTGCTAGCATTCCCATACCTCTCTCTCATTCCCTCTCTTCTACTGTTTCCATTCTCTCCTCTTCTAGCACCTCCATACCTCTCACTCATACTCCCTAAATTCTCTCTGTCTCTCCTACTCTAATTCTCCTTACATTTATCTCTTCCATTTTCCTAATCTTATCTTTCATACTTCTGCTCTCATTCACAAGACATTCCACCTCCTCTTTCAACTCATCCATCTCCCTCTGCAGGTCAGTCACTATTACTCTAAATTCACTCTCCCAAACAAAACCATCTACTAAACTTTCACAGTCACTCACACCTTCCACACTATCAACTATTATTTTCCCATTCATATATATCTTTTTTTCATTCTCTCCTATCACACTACTTGTCTTCTACATTCATTCCCAGTTCCTGGAGCAACGAAGTCGGATATCGATATTTCTAATGCACTTATTTCCTCCAACTGCCTGCATTTTGCACATATACGCTCTCCGCTCTCTTTCACAAGCCACATATCTAATTCCCGAGACGCATACATGCCGCAAGTACTGCATGCCACAAAGTCCCTTATGATATTGCTAATAATTGAGTTCTTAAATGGCGGAGGACTTGGCGATACGCCACTTGCGACTGCTGCTGAATCCGTCATCATTCCTTACTGCCGAGTAGCGTGGTCATTAATTATTCAATTAATAAATTCCGTTAAATAAATAGAAAAAAAAGTACAAACAATTACAAGCAAAACAAAACATTTAAGTACACTAAATAAAATGAAATATAACTAAATACAGTAATGAAAACTTAGCTTCGTTTTGTCTTCCACCATTATGCATTCGATTCCGAAGTAACCAAAATATATTCTATCGCGACAGCACTAACTTCCAAAAAACAACCACCGAAGTACACTAGTATTCAGAGAAATGATTTAGCACTCAAAAATGTAGAAAAAAGGGGAAAAAAACGGACTATTCACCAATTAAAAATCACTTTCTTCTACACAGCTCAAATTCACCGCCACATGCTACGCCGACGCTAGCGCCACTTTTCAATATGAATTCTCAAGGGGTGTAGAGATTACTCCATTAGTACATTATTAAGATGAATTATCAACAATTTCCCTCCAAATGAATGTTATTTATAAGATCTACAGTACTTGATAAAAGTTTATTTTTCACTTGGTTAGAGTATAATAAATTTAGTTTAATCCTTTATCCAAGTGTGAGCAAACAAAGTTTGCACCTGAAAGTATCTTCAGGACTGGGGTAAGGTGGTACAACACCAGGACACTCCTTGCAAAGGTGGAGCAAGGTACCAACACTCCTATCTCAGTGTCTCCCATAATGCAAAACACATCTTGCAGATATGTCTAATGTTATGCATTAAGGGAAGGGCCACAACCCAGACTAGTTTCGACCTTTATTGAGGTATAATGGGAATTCATGTCTCTCATCATTGGCCTTTGGAGAATAAAGCGTGCTGAGGGTCAGCAGACAGTAAGAGAGGAGTATGATGTAAGATAGAGTAGGAGGTAAAAGAGGCCTCAGTCAGCCTGTTTAGCCGTATTAGGCTAATTGGTCTGTAACACATAATCTCCATTTATCTGTTCAGAAAAAAAAAAAGGTTAAACATAGACTTTTGTCTAGGGTTTGCATATCATTTTATCCAAATTAGTAATTTACTTAGAGGATCTTTTTGTGTTACTAAATATAATATCCTTATTTGTATTCCGGGTAATTAAATTTTACTGCTGTTATCGAGAAACTGAGGTCTTATGGTCCGGGCTAAATATATGAATTGATCATAGAGGTCGAACTTAAGGTCCGGAGTTTTCTTTTTTTTTTTTTTGAATACATTTAAAATATAAATTTAATTATTTAAATTAAAAAAAATTAAACTAATAAAATAACAGGAATTAAGGTCCGGTGAGTTGAAATGAATAGGGACTTATAGACCTGGTATTCTAAGTACTGGACTTAGAATGGGGTAGAGACTGGCCCAGGAGATGCCGCTCGCGAGGAGTGGCACCGCCTCACTGTAAGCCTTCGCAGCCCGGGTTCTCAGCTCTACCCCCCTTATTTGGAGTAAAAGAAACTGTGCCAGCGAAAGCTTTGTGGCTAGGAAAGACAGAGTGGTTATTCTTTTTCCTAGGGGGGGGGGGGGGTTTGGTGGGGTTTTGTGGATTCTAAAGAGATATACAGGGCTTGATGCGTCCCTGTATAAGAAAGCATATTGTCAGTGGTTTGCAGTATTGATTCACAAATTTAAAATCTCCTAGTAAGTACCTTTCTTGTGCAAGAAATTTGGGTAAGTAAAAAAATAAACCTTTCCTTATTCTTGCATACATTAAATTTGCGTCTCGTACCTGGGATTTTTTCCGTACCTTCCAAATGTGATATTTTAACACGTTGATTAGGAAGATAGTGAACTTTTGGGTTTTTTGGACTGTTTGGGGGAATTGTAGCTGTACGACCTCTTCTACTGTCAGCATGGGGATTCCCAATGCTGTGCTGAGCCTCCGCCATATGCTTTGGGCTGGTGGGCAAAAATAAAAGAAATGGTCCACCGTTTCCACGTCCCGGCAGACATCGCAGAAAGGGTCGCACGGGCTAGGTACATACTGGGATTTCACCTGTTTCACCGGGACCTGCCCGTAGGCTATTCTCCAGGCTAGATCTCGATGAAAAGGCTGTCCGCAGCTGTTTTTGATATTTCTGAAGAGAATTTCATTATTTGTCCTGAGATTGGGTGTATATCATGCCTGGAAAGTTGGAAGAAATCCCAGTATACTGCTTTGGGTTTGTGTGTGAGGATTGCTATTCCTCTGTCTGAGTGTTGTGATCGATTTAACTAATGTACGGTACCACTTGGGCACCCCCCCCCCCCTTGAGCGGGGTCCAGCATAGTCCGTGATCCCAAAGAGGGGGAGGAAAAGTCCTATAAAGTATCTAATTAGCAGGCCAGAAATGTGGTTGGAGTTTAAGGCCTTCAGTACGGTTTTGAACGTGTTTGCTTGTAGCAAGCTTTTGTGATCGGGCAGAGCGTAACCCCCTTCTTCCTGTTTGAGTTGTAGGTATTCTTTCTTTACTTCGTGTTTTCTCCCATTCCAGAAGAAATCAATGAGTTCTTTGGATAATTTATTTTCTTGTGACAGTGTGATGCCTGTGATGTTGACAGTGTGCATCAGCATTGGGGTGACGATTGTTCTTATTACTGTCGCTCTGCCATAAAAGGAGAAAAAGGTTGGTTTGAAGCCTTATCCTGTCCCTGCTTGTCTCCTGCAATTTTTGCAATGGTAGTGCTAGGGTGTCTGAAAAAGGCACGCCTAGTATTGTTAGGGGCTGTGTCTGTAGCGTTAAACCGTAGGGAAGTCCAGTGCTATGGAAATTTCCAAAACTTTTGATTTTAGTTTTTTGTGCGTTAACGCGAAGCCCACTGACTATGCTGAACTTTTGCAGCATGTGCAGATAGATATAGATGGACTCAGAATCTCTGAGTGTGGCCACTACATCATCCGCATATGCTACTATTTTGCATTGTCTGAAGACTGTGGAATACCATTAATTGCAGGGATGTTATAAATTCTTTTGATTAGGGGTTCTAATACTAGGGAGAAGAGGAGGGGGGGCTTCGCGGGCAGCCTTGCCTAACCCCTCTCTTTATGCGGATTGGTTCTGTCAGAAACCCATTAATAGATAGTTGGGTCGTGGCTTCCGCGTACATGTTTTTAATTGTATGCCGAAGTCTCGGGCCCACGCCTGTTTTTTGGAGGATGTTCTGCAAGTACCTGTGGTTGACGCTGTCAAACGCTTTCTCCAGGTCAGTGGAGAGAAGTACCAGGGGGTATTTTTTTTCCTTAGCCAGTCTGATCGAGTCTCTTAACAAGAAGAGATTGAGTTCCATAGATCTACCGGGGATCCCGTAGACCTGTGAACTTGTTATTATATTTTTGATACCGCCCTTAAGGCGTGTGCAGTATACTCTTCAGTGGGAGCCAGGCCTGAGTGGAGATACCAGGCAGAAGCATTAGCAGGTCATCTCTACCTATAGGAGTTGCCAAATGGTGTGCCACCCCTTTTTTTTTTAATAAATTACTCTGGATTTAGAGAAAGATGTTGAAAGTTTATTTTTCACTTGGTTAGAGTATAATAAATTTAGTTTAATCCTTTATCCAAGTGTGAGCAAACAAAGTTTGCACCTGAAAGTATCTTTAGGACTGGGGTAAGGTGGTACAACACCAGGACACTCCTTGCAAAGGTTATGCAACTCCTATACGTAGAAATGACCTGCTATTGCTTCTGCCTGGTATCTCTACTCGGGCCTGGCTCCCACTGAAGAGACCTCAATAAAGCTCGAAACTAGTCTTAGTTGTGGCCCCTCCCTTAATGCATAACATTAGATATATCCGCAAGGAGATGTGTTTTGCATTATGGGAGACATTGAGAGAGGAGTATTGGTAGCTTGCTCCACCTTTGCAAGGAGTGGCCTGGTGTTGTACCACCTTACCCCAGTCCTGAAGATACTTTCAGGTGCAAACTTTGTTTGCTCACACTTGGATAAAGGATTAAACTAAATTTATTATACTCTAACCAAGTGAAAAATAAACTTTCAACATCTTTCTCTAAATCCAGAGTAATTTATTAAAAAAAAAAGGTGGCACACCATTTGGCAACTCCTATAGGTAGAGATGACCTGCTAATGCTTCTGCCTGGTATCTCCATTCAGGCCTGACTCCCACTGAAGAGACCTCAATAAAGGTTGAAACTAGTCTGGGTTGTGGCCCTTCCCTTAATGCATAACATTAGACACATATGCAAGGAGATGTGTTTTGCATTATGGGAGACACTGAGATAGGAGTGTTGGTAGCTTGCTCCACCTTTGCAAGGAGTGTCCTGGTGTTGTACCACCTTACCCCAGTCCTGAAGATACTTTCAGGCGCAAACTTTGTTTGCTCACACTTCGATGAAGGATTAAACTAAATTTATCTACAGTACTATTAGATCTTAATATCTCTGTGGCATTCCAAACCGTATCAATCCACCTAAATCAAACCACAATCCACCCCATTCTGTTTAAATGACCATACTACTTTAGATTAGCTCTACTCATGCTAGTAGTCTTAAGTTTCTATCTACTATCTTCATTCGTCACATGATTCTGCAAAATCTGAGTTTAGGTTCTGAGCAGTGGCACATTCAGGATTTAATCTTGGGGGGGGGGATGAGTTGAGTAGACAATTTGAGAATACACACTATGCATCGCATGCGACCAATGACTGAGCATCTGCAATGATCACTAATTCATAAGTAGTATAGAAATAGAAGACACGCAACATAAATAAAAAAAAAATTATTTTAATTAGGAAAAGATTTTTGGTACATTTTCTAGAGTTTCTTCCTTTTCTTTTTTTTTGGGGGGGGGGGCTTGGCCCCCTCCCTGGGTGCACCACTGGTTCTGAGTGCCTGCTCATGAACAACTGATTATATGCATTCAATGATTTTTACCTGCTTATGGAATGCAGGTTCTCAGCAAAAATTCATGGCACTAGGTTCTACCTGTTGTGGAAAAACACATGGAGATGGAGCCTCTATAGCTCAGTCAGTATAGACAATGTCATTTGGCTGGAAAGACTAGTTCTTCACATCCTTCACATTCTGTTAGGATGTGAAGAAGCTTTATCATTTTAACTGAAGGTGAACCAGTCTCATATAGTGGTGGCTGGGTTTTTCCTCATGGAAACTCAGGTTTTTTCATCTTGCAAAAGAGGCAAAACCAGCCATAAGAACATATATAATTTATAGTCGCAGCAGACAATGCAGATAGGATTATTTATCCTAACATGTGTGGTATAAGGTTTCTAAGATGCCAAGTTGACAGGTCATTGAACCTAACATGAAAGGAAAGATGAGAATAATGGGAATATTTATGTCTGTTTGCATATCTCCAAACAGATCAACAATCTGATGGCAAGAGGTAAGTTGTCTGTGACAGGAGCAAACACAGTATTAAAGGCCTACCTCGTACCTTGAGCTAAGTGTTAGACATAGATCTGAAGTGCTTAATTGCTGTTCAACAGCCCATCAAGAATTTCCTCAAATGACATAGGAAAATTTCCCTGCAAAATACTTAAATTATTAATTTGCTTAATTGCTGTTCAACAGCCCATCAAGAATTTCTTCAAATGACATAGGAAAATTTCCGTGCAAGGTTCCAACAATCATGCACTTGGGTTAAGCACAAGACAAATTACTTCTGAGTAAACCAATAATCTCTTTTATAAGCCATAAATAAAGGAAATGATGGTACCATCATTTCCTGCATGTGAATTGATGCAAGGCTGATAAAATTGCAAGACCTAGTATACAAAGACCGGCTTAAAGCCAGATCTGTTGAGTTTTAATATATTGATGACCACATTGTCTGCAATAAATGTAATCAAGATGAACTTTTGATAATGGTTATTTCCTATAGAATCAGTATTTCTTATTAAATAATTTAAGGAATTTACAACGTACACATTATACAAATTAAATTAAACTTAATCTATATTTCCAATATTTTGGCAACGTCACATTGCCATCTTCACAGGAACTTAAAATAAAGACATGTGCACTCTATCCACAGTAAATGAGGATGAAGCAGGAAGCTATTGTTTCTCCTAAAAGTCCTGATGGTGCCCCCTAGTGGGCTATGTAAAAAGAAATAGTAATCACCTAGGGTGATTACTATTACTATTTCTTTGTTTATCTTCAATTCCTGCAGAGATTTATATTCCTTATTTATATCTCTCACCAAAGCAAGACCACCAAAAACTAACATATCCAATAAGGAATATAAATCTCTGCAGGAATTGAAGAAAAACAAAGAAATAGTAATCACCAAAGTAGATAAAGGTAACACCACAGTAGTACTTAACCAAAAGAATTACACAGGTAAGCTTAATGCTCTACTATTAGATCAGGCTACTTACCTCCCTATTGAGTACAATCCCACCAACTCACAAATTAGAAAACTCCACAGGCTCCTTAAGAAGGTCGCTTCTTGGCTTGTAGAAGTCACCAACAAATGAAAACCATTCAACTCCTTATCCCCCGTATATATGGACTCCAAAAATACATAAAGAAAATGTGCCATTACATAGTGGATGGCATTGATTCCCCACATACAAATTAGCTAAACATTTGACTAAAGCACTCACACACTAAACTAGCAACACACCATCACACATAAAATACTTAGCCCACTTCAAAGCCAGCATAGAAAATCTTACACTCCAACATACTGACATAATGGTCAGTTTTGACATCTCCTCCTTATTCACAAATGTCCCACTCAAAGAAACCTTAGAGCTAATCCAAGCTAAATTTCCTCCCGATATCTCAGCCCTATTTCAGTTCACAATGAACTCAGGTTATTTTGTTTGGCAAGGAAAATTCTACAAACAAATAGAGAGGACAGTCATGGGTTCACCACTCTTCCCACCCTTGGCCAACTTTTTTATGGAGACTTTTGAAGAGGAAAGCCTTAAACTCTGCCCCACAAAAACCAACCACATGGCTTTGCTATGTTGATGATGTGTTCGCTATTTGGCCACATGGCTCTGATACACTCCTCTCCTTCCTAACACACTTAAACAATCAACACCCCAGGATCAAGTTCACCCTGGAAAAAGAGAAAAACAACAGCCTCCCTTTCTTAGACACACTAGTCACCTGCCAGCCTGATGGAACCTTGGTTTTCTTGTTTATAGAAAACCCACCCATACAGGCAGATACATTCACCCCCCCCCCCTTCACAACAATATGGAGTTATTAAGACACTACACAACAGGACTAAACTTATCTGTTCAAATGACAATGCCCTAACCACATCCTCAACACTTTCTCAGCCAATGGCTACCCCCTAAAAAAAAAAAAAATCCAAAAAATATTAAAACCAGGAAAAGTAAACCACAACTCCCTCCCTCCCTTCACAACAAGGATTCCTCTAAATCCATTACCATTCCCTACATCCGAGGCACCTCGGAAAAAATTACCAAAATCCTAAAAAAACATGACTTGACCTCGTGTTACAGACCATATAGAAAATTGGCGTCCCTTATTCGCTCCACTAAAGCCCAACCACTTTCCCCTAGACCTACTGGTGTTTACCAGGTCCCTTGCAGCTGTAAGCTGTCCTACTTTGGCCAAACAGGTAGGACAGTGAATATCAGAACACAAGGACTACATCTGGTTTCACCAGTACAGCCACTCTGGTCTTGCAGACCATGTTTTGGATAAACGCCACAGAATACGGTGGAAGAAAGCCACGGTGATACACCATAGTAAATTCAAATTTGAAAGGCTATTCATGGAATCAGCCTCAGCCCTAAGAAACAGTCCAAACCTTAACAAATTTGGTTGCATGAGACTGCCCCAAATTTGGGAGACTTACATCAGAAGACCTTCAGCCCAATGACCAAGAATACCTACATAGCCCATTAGGGGGCACCATCAGGACTTTCAGGAGAAAAATAGCTTCCTGCTTTGTCCTTATTTACTGTGCATAGTGCCTGCATGCACGTGTCTTTATTTTAAGTTCCTGTGAAGATGGCAATGTAACGTTGCCGAAATATTGGAAATACAGATTAAAATTTAACTTAATTTGTATCCTGTGTATGCTGTAAATTCCTTAAATTATTCAAAATTAAGTGGATATTGAATACCACATTATTTCTTAGCCGAATAAGAAACTTAAAGATAGGAAATCTAATCTAAGAGGAAGATGATTTGATATTAAATCAGGTGTTAAATCATTATCTATGTGGATCACATTCTATTCCCATCATAAAGTGATATTAAACCAAATATCAAAATTGGAGATGTTAATGCGACTGGAGACTGGAAAAAAGTCATATGTGTCATGTGGTCCCACTAGTCATGGTACACAGACAGTTTGGCAGGAGTCACATGAAACAATAAACCCAGCTCACCTTGTAAACAAAACTCAAGGTTCTGGAGTTGGGCATGTTCTTTTGTAACAGAACATTCCCTGATATTGCTGGAAGGAATATCTGAACATTGTTGCCAATCAAGTCCATCCTGCAATGTTGACTTTTGATCTAGCAGGTGACAGTTGTTTCATGGATGACAAATGCTACTGACCATCGTGAAAGAACTGTTCAGCAGTGGTTCAGTGAGCATGACAGCAACTTCTACCATCTTTCTCCATATTTCTCCCATGATGAGTCTCTTGACTCCATGAAGGCCCGACTAATAATAATCTACCCTAGCTATCACAAAGCATATATCTGAACTGCATTGAGTGTATGAGAAATGTATGGGACATATATGTTAGAAAATCAGATCCAGGAAGAGAGCCCTCTTCTGTCAAATCTGAGACAGTTAACGGATGGTCTAGTGATTGCCTAATATGTTGTAGATGCAATCCAACACCATCTGGAATCTTAGCCCAAATTACATGTGGTTTGGCATAAGGAGGTCCAACACAGTAAGAAATAAGTTTCTAATTCAGTGCCTAGTATGTGTATTTTCCTTATATAATTAAGAAATCAGTAATTTGGGGCATCTTATTGAAAAGTAAGAAAGTTTTTGAACTAATCTCTTTGAACTAATTTTGAAGAAAGTTTTCGAACTTTCTATCTTAATCACAACACCTATCTGTGTGACAGGTGTTGTGATTAAGTTGTTGGAGAAGCTTGTGAGAACTAGGATCCAGAGCTGGGTTGACAACAATGGTATTATCTTTGATGGACAGCATGGATTTGCTAAAGGGAGGTCATGTTTCAGTAATCTACTTATTTATTACAATAAAGTGACTGCTTCCTTGGACAGAGGAGAAGGATACACAGTAATATACTTTTGGATTTCGCAAAGGTTTTTGATAGAGTACCTCATGATAAGTTGACAGTCAAACTAGAGCAGATGATATTGGATATTAGATTAGTGCATTGGATTGGAGACTGGCTATCTGATAGGGATCAACAAGTTGTGTATGGGGGTGCAATATCCAGGAAAAGGAAAGTCACTAGTGGAGTGCCTCAGGGATCTGTTTTAGGGCCATTACTGTTTATCATTGTATATTAATGATATTGGCAAAGATTTGGATGGAGATACTCAGTTGTTTCCAGATGATGCAAAGTTGGGACGAACCATAAAGAGTAGTGAAGATGTTGTGGCCTTACAAGAAGACTTGAATAAATTGAGTGATTGGGCACGGAAATGGGGATGTGAGTTCAATGTTGCAAAATGTAAGGTTTTAAAATTTGGAAAACAAAGATGGGATGCAGAATTTATGCTTGGTGAGAATATATTGTTCGAGGTAGAGGAAATAAGAGAATCTGGGGGGGGGGGGTGATAGTGGATAAGTATCTAAAATTTAGGGGACACATCCCAAAATTGTGAAGACAACACAAAGGCTTCTGGGAATGATGTGGAGGACACTGACGTGTAGAAGTAGGAAGATTCTTGTTCCATTGTATAAGGCTTTGATTAGGCCACACATGGACTATTGTGACCAGATTCGGTCACGAGGAAGAGGGGAGATATGATAGAGACCTACAAGTTGGTAGTGGGTTGTTATAGGATCAATGCTGGAGAAGTTCTACAGAAAATAGTGGGAGATCAGGGTAGAACCAGAGGTCATCCCTGGAAACTGTATAAAGAGGGTGTGAGTAGGGGAGTGAGAGGCAAGTTTTATTCATGCAGAGTTGTGAATGATTGGAACGCCTTGCCTGAGAGTGTGGTGTCTGCAAGGAGTTTGAGTGTGTTCAAGACACGGTATAATGAGATGTGTGTGATAAAAGGACCTCTCAGATGAGTCTTTGACTCCATGAGGTCATGGGGTAATAATAACAATCAAAAGAGAGTGGTTTTAGAGGTGAACATATAGACTCAAACTCATTGAAAAACAGTTTGAAAGCAAGAATCTAACTTTGGAAATTCAGTGACAACCTCACCTCATGGAGAGGTTGTCTGAAAGGATAGAAAATTCAGAACTCCATGGTTAACACAGGAAGTTAAAGAGAAAGTCAAGAGAAAAAAGCATATCAAAAAGTTCCT
Source organism: Typopeltis vanoorti (assembly GCF_054136105.1). Classification (NCBI taxonomy): domain Eukaryota; kingdom Metazoa; phylum Arthropoda; class Arachnida; order Uropygi; family Thelyphonidae; genus Typopeltis; species Typopeltis vanoorti. Next base: position 287,225 of record NC_143568.1, on the reverse strand, counting down.
GGAAAGTAAGTCAGCTTTTACTCTTAGAAAATATAGAGAAAAATGTAAGGAAGTGAAACATTCTGGTAAGAACAAAGAAAATAAATATCAGGAAGGTGGCAAAATATTCTGGAGGCTATTGAAATAGCTTAGAAATGGAGGAAAGAGTACTTAAAAGGAATCAGATGATAATGGTGACTTGAAAACTGAAGACAGATATTCTAGATGTCTGGAGTAATTACTTTGAAAGACTTCTAAATGAAACAAGCAGTAATAACATGGTGGTAGAAAACACTTAACAGGAATGCAATCAGGAATACATATCAAATACTTGAGTAGAAAAGCCATCAAAAACCTGAAATGTGGAAAGGCAGCTGGAATAGATAATATTCAACCATAAATACTCAAATATGGAAGTAAAAACGTTTTACAATGGCAACACTGCGTAATTCAGAAGGCCTGGTCAGAGGATCAAATTCCCTTTGATTGGAGTAGAGCTCTCATAGTCATCATCTCTATAAAGGGAAATAAAACAATGTGAGAAAAATATAGGAATTTCTCTTCTGAGTGTTCCTGGTAAGATTTGTGCAAGAATATTTGAGAAAAGGTTAATAAAAATAACCTGGATTCAGGCCAAATAGAGGTTGTCAGAATCAATTTTGACTTTAAGACTGATAGTTAAAAATTTGTGGGAATGCAACAAATATCGATCTAAATTTTGTACATCTAGACAGTTAATGGCATATGACAGTGCCACGAGAGAAGCTGTTGCACGTTAGCAGTTATAACTGCAGGCAGTACAGGAAGATGATTTGATATTACATCAGGTGTTAAACATTATTCCCAATATTAATAATCATCATCTACATCAGTGGTACTTAACCTTTTTTTTTTGCCTGGAGCCTCCTTTCAACTATTTGTATGGCCTGGCATCCCTGCTCAATTTTACACTAGGTTAATGACTCAATAAGATAATTATAATATATTATTAGGCAAACCACATTTGAACTGATAGTTAATTAAAAATTATTGTATTTGCAGGCTTATAAGATGCACTTTTTTCTTTGAAATAGGTCTGAAAAACAGGGTGCATCTTATACGGTGATTCTCAGTTTTTTATTACTTTCATTTCTGGAAATTTTCTCTGTTTCGAGTTATGTGATTTCTTTCTTGCTTCCTTGCGGTGTGTGACAGCATTCCAGTTAAGTAGAGTTATTGGATGTGCATGCACTGTCATCGATGATCACAGCTGTGTTCCTGTTCAATTAAACTTTCCAATTGTTGTCGCGGTTGTTGTGAAAGGTGATAAATTTCTGCCGTTAAATTTTCTCTAAATTTCTTGGCAAATTATGGCTGAAAACCATTGGCATTGCTACAATATTGCGTACAAGCTAAGTGTGATTGCGTATGCTAAAGAACATGGAAACAGGGCTGTAGAGAGGCATTTCAGGCCACTCCCAACTGAGAAAATGATAAGAACTTGGCAAAATCAGGAAGAGGATCTAAAAAAAGCAACTCACAGTAAACATAACCTATGATAAGTGAAAGGGTAAATCCCTTTTTATTTTACAGCCGGGTCTGAAACGCTTACAATTTGTTGATTGAAAATTTGTTTCAATCAACAAATTCGCTGATAAAATAGCCTTCTGGCTTATTATCTTAGTAATTAATAACCTATGATAAATTTCGGGATTTGACAAAGAAGATTAAAAGGTGGGTACTCTTTCCTAATTAGATTAGGTATTTGGTGAAAGTAGACCTACTTATTACTTTATATTTGAAATACTGTAAATTCATTATAATATTCAGTGATAAAGTTTTTTTCCTAAAAAATGGGTACAAAAAAAGGGGTGCATCTTATTATTATTATCTAGGCCTACATGGAGTCATTGCAGGAGGCCGTTTTTAGGAAACACAACGTTTATCATACCATTTCTTGAACCCATTGACCGTTCCCGCTCCAAACACTCTCTCAGGCAATGCATTCCAAGGTTCAACCATTCTCCACACAAAGAAACCACTCCTCACCCTCTTGCTCATAGCCTCCTTTTGTAACTTCCAAGGATGGCCTCCTGTCATTGCTCCTTACTGCCGTTCCACCAAGTGAAAGAACTCTCCAATGTCTACCCTGTAACTGCCTCTCAACAGTTTAAAAGTCTCGATCATATCACCTCTCCTTCTATCCACCAAATTCTGCAGTCAACATTACCTCAGTCAATCCTCATAACTCATATTGTACAGTTCCTGAAACCATCTTTGTTATCTGCCTCTGTATCCTTTACACAGTCAATTTAACCCATTCAAATCCTGGGGACCAAATCTGAGAACAATCCTCTAAGTGTGGCCTGATCTGGGTCTTATACAACAGAATGATAACTGTTTTATCTCTGCAGGTCAGCATCCTTCTCAGTATTGCAGCAATCCTCTGAGTTACCCTCACCACCTTTGCAATATGCTCCCTGAATTTCAGTTTTCTATCAATCACCACCACCAGATCTCATCTCCCCTACCTCCTCCAGTACAGCTCCTCTCATCGATGGATCCCAAACCTGAAGACTTTACATTTTGCTGCATTGAACCGATACCCCTCATTCATTTGCCCATCTGTCTAGTTTATTCAAATCCTCTTGCAGGGCTGCCACATCTGCACTATTACTGATAACCCTTCCCAACTTCACATTATCTGCAAGGGGACATTCCATTGACAATATCATTGATATAAAGATTGAAATACAGGTCCCAGTACCGAGCCCTGTGGAACCCCACTTGTAACCTTCTGCTTCCTTAATATTGCCCCACCACACACACAACTCTCTGATACCTATCAGCCAGCCAATCCTGAATCCATTTGACTAGCCCGACATTTAAATCCATGTGCTGCAACTTAAATATCAGCTTATCATGTGGCCCTGACAAACGCCTTTGCAAAATCCAAAAAAAAACGGCTGTATATGCCTTTCCCTCATCAACTACTCTTGTCAGTTTATTATAAAAGGCAATCATATTACTAAAGCAAGAGCGCCCCTTAACAAATCCATGTTGATTCTCACAGATAACATTACCCTCATCTGCCCAACATTGTATATAGTCCCTCTAATTTCTGCAACACCTTAACAACTATTGATCACACACAAACAGGCCTAAAATTAAACACTTTTAGTCTGCTATCGCCCTTATGCAGTGGCACTATTTTACCTTCCTTCCATTTCCTGCAGCCAGACTTTTATTGAAAAGCCAGGTCAACGGAGCTGTCAGTTCTTTAGCACATTCTCTCAAAACCCGTGGTGAAATACCATCCAGTCTAACAGCTTTACTGGTATCCAGAGTACTCAGTATTTGGAACACACTCTCCTCTTGCACCTCAAAAACCTAAACCTGCCCTATCCCTCCAGTATTAAAACCTCCTCCAGGATGAAATACTCCAATAAAGTGCTCATTAAACAAGTCCACTATGTCCTCTGCATCAGTCACTCTATTCCCATTTTTATCCTGCAATGTCATTCTTCCACAATCATTTCTCCTCCACTGGCCACATAGCTAATAAATTCACTAGGATTTTCTTTGGATCTTAGTGCCAATCTCTTCTCATATTCCAGTTTCGCTTTCCGTACCACACTAGTCACTCTCCTGGCCTGCATCTTATATTCTTTGTGCATCTGCTCTCCACCCCTCTCCTCATATCTCTTCCATAATCTATTTTTCACCTGCAGTTCCTGTTTGATATTGTTTGTCATCCACTTTACACCAAATTGTGTCCACTTCTTCAGTGGATGAATACAGCTTACTATTGCTGCTAACAAATATTCTTTCACACCTTCCCAGGCACTAATGATATCCTGGCCTTTCAATTCTGCAGTCCATGGAAATGCCCCTAGTTGATACCTAAGACTATTATAATTACTTGCCTTATAATTCCACATACATTACCTTTTTTTTGATACACCTGCATGTCTGTTCATCTTCCAGGTCAAAACCACATGGTCACTCTCTCCAACTGGTGGGACAGATGTCATCTCACTTATTATCAGCTCTTCTGATGCTATGACCAAATCTAAAACTCTTGGACCTCTTGTTCCCTCTATTACATGCTGCAGAAGACATTTGTCTCTCAAGAATTCCAGAAATTCTATCCCCTTCTTACTACTTGCATATTATTATTATTATGGAGATCTCCATTGAGTCAGTAGACTCATCGCGGGAGACCCAAACCATCAAAACAATATCTATCATACCTCTTCTTGAATTCATTTACAGAATTCAAGAAGAATTGAAGAACTCACAACTGAATCAGGCAATGCATTCCACCGACTCACCACCCTCCAAGCAAAAAATCTAGTTCTCATAACCTTGTCAACCACACTTTCCTTAATTTCCAGGGATGACCTTTTGTTCTTCCATCAATATCACACAGCTGAAATATTTCCCCTGCATCAATCTTATAAAAATCTTTTAGTAATTTAAATGTTTCTATCATATCCCCTCTTCTCTGCCTATCAACCAACCTCTGCAATCCACAAACTCTCAATCTATCAATGTAGAGAGCATTTTTTTACATCACTCACCAACTTAGTCACTCTCCTGTGAACCCTCTCCACAACCTCCTCATCTCCAAGGAATCCAGGTGACCAGACTTGAGCACAGTAATTCAAATGCGGAAGTATCAATGCCTTATAAAGGGGAATAATAATCTCTTTAGCTCTGGATGTTAGTGTATTCTTCAATAACCAAGTAATCCTATGTGCCATCTTGGACACCTTAGCAATGTGTCCTCTGAACTCCCTATCCACCAACACCCCCAAGTCCCTAGCCTCATCAATCTCTTGGAGTACCATTCCATCAATGTAGTACACAGCTGGTAATCTTTTAATCCCAAAATGCATAACTTGATACTTTTCCACATTGAACTGACATCCATTACTTTTTGCCCATTTTGCCAGCTTATTTAAATCATCCTGCAAACTCTCAACATCAGCTTGATTTTTTCTTGTGCTACCTAACTTTGCATAATCAGCAAACAACTGAATTTCTCCCTTCAAGCCATTTTCTATATCATTTATGTACAAATTAAACAATAAAGGCCCAAGCACAGAGCCCTGAGGCACACACACCACTGGTCACCTGCCTCATCCTGGACTCTGCTCCTCCATACACTACTTTCTGGTATCTGCCCATGAGCCATTCTCTTAATCATATCACCAGCTTGATATCCATCCCCCATCAGCTGTAATTTGCACAACAGTATTCCATGGGGTATCTTGTCAAAAGCCTTAGCAAAATCCAATAGTATCACTGTGTAGCCATTTCCCTTGTCCAACTCAGATGTCATTCTATTATAAAAAGTTAATAAATTGCTAAGGCAGGATCAACATTTAACAAAACCATGTTGGCCCCCTATAGAGTATCATATTCTGATCCACCCATTCTTGAATTCTGTCCTTAAACAACTTTTCCAATACTTTTACCACCACTCCCGAGATGGTGATTGGTCTGTAATTAACTACCGCAGTCTTAGAGCCACCTTTATGCAAAGGAACCACTTTACCTAAATAAGAGGCGTTGACAATTCCTTTACACATTCACGTAACACCCGAGCTGATATTCCATCTAAACCTACAGCAGTATTTGCATTTAAATTCTGCAATATACTAAGTACCTCTGATTTATTACCTTTAATTCTCAACATTAGTTATTGCTACCAGGTACAGAGATATCCTCACTTGGGTGATACACTTTTGAAAAGTGATCACTCAGTAACTCTACTATTACATCTGAATTGGTCATCTCAATACCATCAGCACCCACTAAAGTTTATCCTTCCAAAGTCATTCTTCCTTTTGCTTGCCATATAGCATCTCTTTGGGATTACCCTTGATCTCCTTGATTAAGGTCTTCTCATAATCTGATTTAGCTTTTCTTACTATGCTGGTAACCTTCCTAGCTTGAGCCTTGTATTCATCATGGGTGTAGTGATTGCCTTTCTCCTTGTAAATTCTCCATAACATTTTATTTTTTTGCAGATCAAGCCTGATACTACTACTCATCCATCTAATGCCTACCTTGTTTGTCTTGCTGAAGATGGGAACACATTCTGATATTGCTTTCCTCAGATACCTGCAGATTTTATCCCATGCACTGCTAACATCTGTCCCTTGCAATATGTTCTGCCATGGGACTCAATCCAAAGCTTGTTATAATTACCTAACCATATATACCCCTTCTTAAGAGAGAAATCCACAATTTTGCAACCTCCCAAGTCAATACCCAGTACCGTCGACAGGGTGTAGCATAGAGGCAGCCTGCCTCACGGTGTGGCTTAATAAGGGTGCTCATTTAGCCATACTGGGGTAGGCGGTGCACTTCCTACATAGCGTAGGAAGTGTGGAAAGAAGTTTCTTTTTCAAGCTTAAACTGATTAAAAATCATTTGCGAACAGCAATGACCAAAGAAAGATTGGCTGGTGTAGCAACTATATCGATAGAGGTGGACATAGCTTATAATTTACATTTAGAAAAGCTTATAAATAAACAGCTTTATTGTGCAATATCCCCATAGAGCAAACATTTCATTAATATTATTATGCAATGGTTTTGCATTAATGTTTCTCTTGTAATAAAAACAAAATAGTAATTGGAGATTCTTATAGTTTTGTCTTATAATCCATCAGGAGCGATATTTTATTCTTTGCATCAGGGAACGATCTAATCTGGCGACTATCACTACCACATGATCGTTCTCACCAATTGGAGGTGAGAAAGACACCTTACTCATGCATATGTCCTCTGAACTTATGACCAGATCCAACACTCTCACACCATGAGTCCCTTCAGTTATGTGCCATTTCAAGTAATTATCTCTTAAAAAGTGTATGAATTCCATTTCCTTTTTGCCACGTGATATTTTCTCCTTAAATTGATATCGCCATAATTAAAATCCCCCATAATAATCACTAACCCTGCACTCATTGCACTAATTTGCTGATGCCTGAATTCAATATCACCCCCCTGGCCTATAGCAGCGACAACTGTATATTTGGTTGTGTTGGCCACTATTTCACACCAGACTGCCTCGAATGAACTATCATTCTCATGTCTATCCTCTTGATATACTACTTTCTTCGGCTGCAACTCATCAGCTATCATCAACAGTACTCCTCCCCCATTCTATCTTCTCTATCCTCCCTGAAAATACTGTACCCATCACATTCAATTTCAGTAACCACATCTTCTGCTGACAGCCAAGTTTAACTAATGCCTACAGCTTTTGGTGAGTGCCAAAAATTCTTTCCTCTTATTTCAAATGTTTCTTGCATTAATATACAAAAATTGCATACCCTTTAGTTCTTGTACCAGCTTTAGAACTGATATACACTCTATTAATTTCAGAAGTCCCATGCCGATTTTAATCCACTCTATTTTTCAAATTATTCCGTGAAAAAGGATCAACAAATATACATTCACTGCATAAGTTTCTCCCTTTTACACTCAACCTTTTCAATTTTAGTATTCCTGCAAAATTACTTGTTCAGAAAACAGCAACTTCTTCAAATGCTTATGACCTTCCATGTTCAGATGCAACCCATCTCTTGCATACAGCTGTCTTTTGCCCTCAAACGCACTCTCCAGACATAAACAAATTCCACACCTCTTTTTTTTGCACATTCTTGCAATCATATCACTGCTCACCTACTTAACTCATAATTGTCAAAATGAGGCAGCGCACGCACGCACACACACACACACACACACACTATTCTCCCTTTCACACTTTTTTCTTCACGATATCTAACAATGTTCTTAAATATTTTGCTACCCGATTAATACTACCACTCAGGTCATTTGTACCCACCATAATTATCATCTTCAGGCACTCTTCATACCCTTAATCACTGAATCACCATATATAATGTTCGTAAACGTCAATAAAATGAAGAAGCGAGTGCTGTATGGGGATTCGCTATTAAGAGGCGTAATAATTGAGAGTTCAACGAAGTCTTACCAGCTGGGTGCGAACATAAACGACGTCAGCGAATCTATTCGACTGCAAAAACAGAGGGTGAAAGAGATGATAATCGTGGCAGGAATGAATGATTTGAAAGAGGAAAAAATGGAAATGATAGAGAATGTGAGGGAGTTGTTTGAGGTAGCAAAAGAGAAGAGTGCGAGAGTTAGGATGGCGAGTATCTTACTACGGTAGGACAGCGAAGTGTTTAGAAGGAGGGCCATAATTGCCAATGACTTTATGCGTGGGTTATGCATGGAGAGTGGAGTGGAATTTGTGGATGTGTGGAATGAGTTCGATGGGCGAAAGGACTTATATAAGATGGATGGGTTACATTTGAATGGAGTTGGTGCACGGAGACTTGAAAGAGTGTTGATGAATGATGTGGAAGTGGATGTACAGACTCAGGGAAACTAGATTTATTAAGAGGGGGGGGAGTAGACATGCAGACTTTAGGGGGGCAGTTAAGTGTATGAATGAGTATATTATGCCCGAGCGAGTACGGTGGACAACAAATCAGAATGGGATAGTTAGTATAAGGCATCAAAGTAGGGATGGGACAAATGGGCTTCTGCGATTCATGTACACTAATGCCAGGAGTATTAGAAACAAGAAGGAAGAGTTTTTGGCCATGGTTGGCACTTCCAGGCCACAGGTTGTCGGTATTAGTGAAACATGGCTGACAGAAGATGATAAAGCTAGTGGGATTGAATGCGACGGGTATAGCATGTTCAGGAGTGACAGGGTGAATAAAAAGGGGGGAGGAGTGTTATTGATGATAGCTGATGAGCGTCAGCCAAGGAGTATAGAAGTTGAACTGCAGGATGGGAAAAAAAGTAAATTTGAGGCTGTTTGGTGTGAGATAGAATCTAGCAGAACAAAATATACAACTGGGTGCTGCTATAGAACGGGTGATGGAGTGGATGGTGGGGATAGTATGCATAAGCAAATAGAAGAAATGAGTGGAAGGAGGGTAATTCTTATGGGTGATTTCAATTATGGTAACATTGACTGGAAAGAGGAGAGGGCACATGGGAGGAAGGAATTGAATTTTATGCGGTTATTAAGGGACAACTATCTATGGCAACATGAATTGGAAAATACCAGGGGGCAGAGAGTGCTGGACCTAGTAATTGCAACTGAGAATGTGGCTGTAACGAACATGACCATGTTGCCAACAATTGGTGAGAGTGACCATAAGGTCATGACTTGGGAGGTGGCTAAAGGAGTCGAATTTACAATTAAGACAGGGTACATGTGGAATTACTGCGCTGGTAAGTATGACAAGCTTAGGTGTGTGCTTGGCTCAATGCCATGGCATGTAAAACTGCAAGGGCTGGATGTTGATAGTGCATGGGAGGTGGTTAAGAACTGTTTGCAGGAGGCAATGGTTGACTGTATACCAAGAGTCCGAATAATAAATCAAGTAGGGGTTAAATGGATGAATAACACTATTAAGCTTGAGCTGCAAAAAAAGAAACAATTGTAGAGGGAATTTAAGGAGAAGGGTGACCTTCAGGCGCAGGAACAGTATAAAGCTCAGGCCAGAATGGTAACAAAGGTGGTAAGAAAAGCAAAAGCAGATTACGAAAGGAAATTGGCCATGCAGGCTAAAGAGAATCCCAAACAGTTTTTTCAATATGTTGCAAGTAAAAGGAAAAATGCTCATGGTAGAATGATCTTAAAAAATGCTGAGGGCAGGGAGGTAACCGAATCAGTCGATATTGTGGAATTACTGAGCGAGCACTTTGCAAGAGTATGTCATCCAGGTGGTGACTTTGCAGGAATGGAAGAACCAACAGCTTATACTGGAATTGTGATGAACGAAGTAGAGATAACTAGTCTATTACAGAACCTCAATGTCAATACATCTGTGGGATTGGATGGTATACCAGCTTGTGTCTTACGTGAAGCGGCCAAAGAATTGTCAGTGCCCTTGACCATTTTGTTTAACACGTTCGCTGCCAACTACGAGTATACTCGTAGTAGGTGAACCTGCTTCACAAGCCAGCTACGAGTATACTCGTAGGACGCTTACCGCCGGGAACGAGATTATTGTAGTGACCTTGAAGAAGCCAAAATGCTTGGCTTGTGGGGCTAGCATCAAAACTGTGTATTCTCATAGACCGTATATGCTCCGTACAAGCCAACTACGAGTATACTCGTAGGACGTTTACCTCCGGTAACGAGATTATCGTACTGAACTTGAAGAAGGAAAACTGCTCGGCGTAGGGGAACAGACCATGCCAAAGTAGCGTGGCAGCGAACGTGTTAATTTGAGCCTCAAGACTGGGTCAGTCCCAAGGGGGGTGGAAAGAGGGGAAAATAGTTCCACTGCACAAAGGTGGTTCCAAGGCTGCCGTTGAAAATTACCGGATATAATCAGCATAACAAGAATCATTATCAAGGTCTTAGAGAAAATAGTCAAGAGGAAAATACAAGATTGGATAGAAGAAAATGGGATACATTACCGGGAACAGCATGGTTTTGTGAAGGGTAGGTCATGCCTCAGTAACTTGCTCACGTATTATAACATAGTGACGGCTGAACTGGATAAGGTTAATGGGTTTACAGTGATTCTACTGGACCTTGCTAAGGCCTTTGACAGGATACCACATGGAATTCTAATCAGTAAATTGCAGCATATGGGAATGGACAGAGGGTTGGTGAGATGGATAGGAGGGTGGTTGACGGAGAGATATCAGAGAGTGGTTTACTCAGGAGCAGAGTCCACAAGACGGCCTGTGACTAGTGGTGTGCCACAAGGATCTGTTCTTGGACCACTGCTGTTTAATTTGTTCATAAATGATATAGGAAAGGATCTGAGAGGAACAGTTCATTTGTTTGCGGATGATGCAAAGTTGGGTAGGGCAATAGTGAATGCAGATGACGTCAAAATTTTGCAGGATGATTAGGATAGATTGGAGGTCTGGGCTAAGGAGAATGGATGTCAATTTAATGTGGCAAAATGTAAGGTTATGCATTTTGGGGTGAAAAGATTGGCGGCAGTTTACTGCATTGGTGGAACCGTGCTCCACGAAATTGATGAGGCATGAGATTTAGGAGTGTTGGTGGATAAGGAATTTAGGGGACACATTGCAAAATGTGTGTGACCAAGATGATAGCAGGTCTGTGGAATGAACCGTATGAGGACAGGTTGAGGATTTGTGGGTTGCAAAAATTGGTTGATAGGTGGAGGAGGGGAGATATGATTGAAACATTCAAATTACTGAAGGGTTTCTATAAAATTAATTCAGAAGATATTTTTGAGAACAGGGCTGGTTGTGGGAGGACTAGGGGACACCCATGGAAACTACTGGGCAAAAGTGTGGTTAGTAAAGGTGTTAGAGCTGGGTTCTTTACTTTTAGAAGTAGTGAATGAGTGGAATGCGCTCCCTGAGTCTGTGGTGGATGCTGTGACAGTGAATGAATTTAAGGCAAGGTATGATAGATACTGTATGAATGTCGAATAGTTGTGATGAATATGATTTGGGGCCTCCCTCGATGAGTCTAATGACTCCCTGGAGTTGCCCATAATAATAGTAGTAGTAATTATACCACTCATAACTTCAAACCCAAACAAGCATCACTCACGGCCTCATTTTCTACACTATTCAGCACGACTCTCAGAGTTTCATTACTTTCCTTCAACACTCTTTTACTTACTCCCTCACTTTCACAACATCTCATTTCTTCTAGATCTCTTGTGCTTTCATTCTGTTGATTCCCAATCACTTCCATACTATTCATTACTTCATCATTCACCAAAGACTCTCCCTTACTTAGACCTGTTCTAGTTACTTCAGCTAAAGTAATCTCCATAATCCTAATTTTTCTATTCAACACATTTTAACTCAGTCTTCATATCCTGAACCTCCTTACTGAGCACTTCCAATTCCTCTTGTATGAGATGAAGGTCGCTTTTCATTTTCATTAACGCCTGCTGAAGCTCCTCTGCTATGGTCCTGACGTTTGCTTCCATTCTCAATTGCTCTAGTCTATCTAGACACTTCTTACATACATCAACGTTTTCATTCTTATCGTTTAGCCAAACAGTCCACAGATCCTTCACATTCCTCGGAGCATACATATAGCAGTTTCAGCAACGCATCCACTGTGAAACATCCAAGGCAGAGCTCGACTTTTGTACAGAAGTCCTCCGTGCTGCCAACATACGTCTTTTTGTGAAAGCCATCTTTAGACGCTGAAGCAGTGCAAAAAACAAGTAGTGAAAACACTGAATAGTAAAAGGTATAATGTATGGTAAGAGGTATAATGTATGGCGACTCAATGATCCGTGGTGTTCACGATAGGATGCTTTAGGAGTGTTTGCCAGGAGGAACAATAGAAAGGGTGGCTATGGCAATTAAGAGAGGTGAAAGGGTGGATGAGATGATTGTGATGGTAGGAACAAGTGATTTCAGTGGTAATGTAAGTTGGGCAGCGAGAAATATGAGATTTTTGCCTGAGACTGTACGGAAGAAAACAGAGAGAGAGGAAAAATAATGTGTGTGTTGCCTAGGTATGATAATGATGAGCTGAGCAGAAGAGCAGTGATATTGAATGGCATAATAGCAAGAATGTGTGACAAGAGAGAACTGGTATATGTGGATGCTTGGAGTGTGTTTGAGGAAAGAGAGGAATTGTATGCGAGAGACCGCTTACATTTGAATGAGGAAGGACATAGGCATCTGGAGAGATTGCTGTTCTGAACGAGTCAGTGTGTCCCAGGGAGGATGATAGCAGAGGTGGCCTCTTGTGGGAATGGATACTTAAGAGAAGGGAGACGATGTCAGGTAACACTGAGCCCAGTGGAGTCTAGAAGGGATAATGCTGGGTATAGAAACAATGGCATTTATATGTTTTATACTAATTCCAGGAGTATCCGGAATAAGGGAGAGGAAATGGTGGCACAGATAGCATCAGCCTGGCCAAAAATTATTGGGATCACTGAGACGAGGTTGACAGAAGGGGATATAATAACAGGAATAGAAGTCGCTGGGTATAGCATTTTTCATCAGGATAGGAGGGGAAAGCGTGGTGGTGGGGTATTGTTTATGATAAGTGATGACCAATGTCCTCTAAGATTGGAGGCTTTGGAAGGAAGTGAGACAAATGATTTTGAGAGCATATGGTGTTAGGTAGAGGTAGGCAAGACAGGATACTTAGTGGGGTGTTGCTACAGACGAAGGAGCATGGAGGATGGGGACCAGGAGATGTTTAGTCAGCTAAGTTTGGCAAGTGCAAGAAGAATGATTGTTATGGGGGATTTTAACCACAGTAGTATAAATTGGAGAGAGGAAGATGCATGTAGCAATAGTGGAATGGAATTTCTAGAATTCTTGAGGGACAAATGTCTTAGGCAACATGTAACAAAGGGAACAAGAGGTTCGGATTTGGTTATAGCATCAGAAGAGTTGATAATAACTGAGATGACATCTCTCATACCGGTTGGAGAGAGTGACCATATGGTTTTGTCTTGGAAAATGAATAGACATGCAGGAGTATCAAAGAGACGGGAACTTATGTGGAATTATAAAGCAGGTGATTATAACAATCTTAGACGTCAACTTCGGGAAGTTTCATGGAGGGAGGAATTGGAAGGCCGGGATATCATAAGTGCGTGGGAAATTGTGAAAGAATATTTGTTAGCAGCAATGGTAATTTGTATACCACGAGTGAAGAAGAGGACACAATTTGGAGTAAAGTGGATGACAAACAATATTAAACAGGAATTGCATACGAAAAAGAGGCTATGGAAGAGATATAAGGAGACAGGTGAAGAGAGGATGCATGAAGAATATAAGACACAGGCCAGAAGAGTGACTAGTGTGGTACGGAAAGCGAAACTGGAATATGAGAGGAGGTTGGCCCTAAGATCCAGAGAAAATCCTAGGGAATTTTTTAGCTTTGTGGCCAGTAGGAGGAGAAATGACTGTGGAAGAATGATATTGTGGGATAAAAATGGGAATAGAGCGACTGATGCAGAGGACATAGTGGAATTGTTCAATGAACACTTTATTGGAGTATTTCATCCTAGAGGAGTCAGTTTTAATGCTAGAGAGATAGGGCTGGTTCGAGGTTTAGAAGTACAGGAGGAGAGTGTGTTTCAGATACTGAGTACTCTGGATGTCAGTTAAGCTGTGGGACTGGATGGTATTTCACCACGAGTTTTGAGAGAATGTGCTAGGGAACTGACAGTGTCTTTAACCTGGCTTTTCAATGAAAGTCTGGCTTCGGCAAAGGTGCCCAAGGAATGGAAAGAAGGTAAGATAGTGCCATTGCATAAGGGTGGTAACAGACTGAAAGTGTCTAATTATAGACCAGTCTGTGTGTCATCAGTAGTTGTTAAGATCTTGGAGAAAGTAGTGAGGGACCGTATACAGCACTGGGCAGATGAGGGTAATGTTATCTGTGAGAGAGTCAACATGGATTTGTGAAAGGGCGCTCTTGTTTTAGCAATGTGCTAGCCTTTTATAATAAAGTTACAAGAACATTAGATGAGGGAAAGGCATATACTGCAATTTTCTTAGACTTAGCAAAGGCATTTGACAGGGTTCCACATGATAAGCTGATATTTAAGTTGCAGCACATGGGTCTGGATGTCAGATTGGTCAACTGGATTTAGGATTGGCTGTCTGATAGGTATCAGAGAGTTGTGTATGGTGGAGCAGTTTCAAGGAGGCAGAGGGTTACAAGTGGGGTCCCACAGGGCTCAGTACTAGGACCTATATTGTTTAACCTTTATATCAATGACATTGCCAGTGGATTGCAAGGAGATATTCAGTTGTTTGCAGATGATGCGAAGCTAGGAAGGATTATTAGTAATAGTGCAGATGTGGTAGCCCTGCAAGAGGATTTGAATAAGCTAGATAGATGGGTAAATGAATGGGGGGTGTCAGTTTAATGCAACAAAATGTAAGGTCTTGAGGTTTGGGAAACATCGATGGGATGCAGCATACTCTATGGGAGGAGTTATGCTAGAGGAAGTATAGGAGACAAGAGATCTGGGGTTGATGGTTGAGAGAAACCTGAAGTTTAGGGGACATATTGCAAAGGTGGTGAAGGTAACACAGAGGATTGCTGCAATTATGAGAAGGACACTGACCTGCAGAGATAAGAGGGTTATCATTCCATTGTAGAAGTCTCTGATCAGACCACACTTGGACTATTGTTCTCAGATTTGGTCTCCAGGATTTGAAGGGGATAAATTAACTGTGGGAAGGATAGAAAGACGGATGACAAAGATGGTTTCAGACTGTACAAGGATAGTTATGAGGATCGGCTGAGGGAATGTGGACTGCAGAGTTTGGTGAATAGAAGGAGAGGTGATATGATTGAGACTTTTAAACTGTTGAGAGGTGGTTACAGGGTTGACACTGAGTTCTTTCGCTTGGTTGAACAGCGGGTAGGAGTGATGACAAGATGCCATCCCTGGAAGTTACAAAAGGAAACTGTGAGCAAGAGGATGAGGAGTGGTTTCTTTGCGTGGAGGGTGGTTGAACCGTGGAATGCATTGCCTGATGGAGTGGTGAGAGAGAGAACGGTCAAGGAGTTTAAGGAGTGGTATGAGAGACTTTGTGTTTCTTAGGAAGTACCTCCCACGATGAGTCTTTTGACTCCATGGAGGCCTGAATAATAATAATAATAATAATAATAATAATAATAAACACAATATAGCAACAAAGTTTCAAAAACAAGAACACCACTGAAGGACACCTGTATCCAACTGAAGCTCAACTGCAGCAAAATTTTTAAATCCAATATCGAAATTGGAGATGTTAATGTCAGCTCTTTACTTTATGCAGATGATGATGTATGTCTAAATAAATCCAATAAAGTCTGCAGGATTCCCTGACAAAATTGAATAACTGCTGTAATAAAGTTGGCATGAAAATCAGCAATGAAGAGACAAAGACAATGAAAATAGAACACTGAATGGAGAATGTATAAAGTAAAACATTTCAGCTATTTAGGCACAATTTTGAGTGAAAATAAATTAAATATGGAAATACATATTTATATTCTATATAAATTTTATATAGAATAAGAGGGAAATTAATCAAAACTCTAGACTTGTTATATAGAAGACAGTGTCAAAACCAATTTTAACTTATGGATCTGAGAGCTGGGTTAGAAATAAAACACTTGATCAAAGAATGGAGACCACAGATATGAGAGTGCTGTGAAAGATTAGAAGAATGAACAGATGGCACCAATGGTGGTAACAAATTAAAAATGAGAATTATGAGGAAAGAACTTAACATTTTTAGCATTCAGGAATGTGTTAGCAAAGCTAGAATCTCAGGTGCTATTGTTACTTCAACAGAATGGGAGAGGAAGGGTTAGCAAAAAAAAAAAAAAAACAGTGTTTGACAACAAGATTTTTGACAGCAGGAAAATGACCAAGATCTAGGTGGATTAACAGTAAAAAGTGTCTTAGAAGACACAAATGTAAGTTCTGATATTATTTGAGTCTTGACAGATGAGATTAATATAAAAGAAAATTGTCAATAGGAAGTTAGTAATGATGTGACTTTCATGTAGTATTATCATAAATTCTGTACACCTTCTGAGGGTACATCAGGAATTTGATGAAACCTGTAAATGTAATTAAGAAGATAAAATATGTTTAAAGATATTTCTAAAATAAACCTAAAGCTTATCATAGTTTATAGTATAATACTATAATTCACTACTGGGAAAGTTAACAGAAGTTTCATGAAACTGAAACTATAACCAGTTGCAGAAAAAAATGAAATAAATAAAAATTTTATTGTCAAAATAATACTTTAAAATAATGTATTACTAAATCTTTGTATAGATTGTTTATAATTTATAAACTGACAAAAGTAATAATAATAATGGAACATTAACTAATGTTATATCTTATGGTTATCTTAACGACTGCGGCATTGTTATATCTTATTTTTCTTTATTACTATTATTTCTGTTAACTTAACTATATACCTTTTAGTCATACAATCTCCTCTTTTATATACTTCTTTATGTGTGCCTAACTCGACTCTACCTAGAAATGATTCCTTTTCGGATACTGGCAAATTTATTTTTTTATTGCTGCGCCAGCCAATATCGTATAACATGAGTTTTATTCAGGTTCAGGGAATATTCCTAGATTGATTGGCCTTCACTCTAACACACACTAAATAGATATCGGTACTAATTGCAATCGTGGCCAATGATCTATCACTTAAACATACTCATCCAATTCCCTCCCGCTATGGTTCTAAATTTTATAAGTGGTAATTTGGACTCGAATTCGGGCATGAGTCAGGTATATGCAACAAAACATGTTTATTGGAACTAATGACAATTACAACAAAAATTGGATTAAAATACTAAGACTTCCAAATCTCTTACAAGGTTAATATCTCATGCTAAGCTAGTTACACAATGCTAAATTAATCAAAATGCACTCAGATCATAATGCTAATCACACGAAACAATAGAACTAAATGACAATATTACTCTAAATCAATTCTCTTATGCATGCTACACTTAAAGACACTTTATACAACTTGTTACTATCTGGTAAAGGTCATCCACAAAATACAAATACACATATAATTTCAGTCACATGCAACTATTCTCGTAGACAGGCTTATACATTGGTTATGCATTATTAAAACACTTAAGGAATAGAACAACGTAGTTAAGGATATAAATTAAATTAAACTTTAATAAATATTTTCCGATATTTCGGCAATGTCACATTGCCATTTTCTAAAGGAACTTACAATACAAAAAAGTTACGTGCACGTAGGCACTACAACACAGAAACTGGGAATGAAGAGATGAAGGTATTGTTCTCCTAACAGTCCTGATGGTACCCTCTAGCGGGCTAAGTAGGTGTTCTTGGCTGTTGGGCTGAAGGTCTGCAGATGTAGGCCTCCCAAATTTGGGGCAGTCACATACAACCAAATTTGTTGAGGTTTGGAGAATTTCTTAGGGCTGAGGCTGATTCCATAAAGAGTCTTTCAAATTTGTATTTTCTGCGGTGTATCACTGTAGTTTTCTTCCACCGTATTCTGTGGAGTGTATCCAGAGCATGGTCCGCAAGCCCAGAATGACTGTATTTGTGAAAACGGATGTAGTCCTTGTGTTCCGAAATTATGATATTCGCTGTCCTGCCTGTTTGGCCAAAGCAAGACAGTTTACAACTGCAAGGGACCTGGTAAACACCAGGTAGGTCTAGGGGAGGTGGTTGGTCTTTAGTGGAGCAGATAAGGGATGCCAATTTTCTGTAAGGTTTCTAACAGGAGGTCAGGTCATGTTTTTTTAAGATTTTGGTAATCTATTCCGAGGTGCCTCGGATGTAGGGAATGGTGATGGATTTAGAGTAATCCTTGTTGTGGGGGGGGGGGGAAGGATCTGTGGTTTGTAGGTTCTAATATTTTTTGGATTTTTTTTTGGGGGGGTAGCCATTGGCTGAGAAAGTGTTGAGGATGTGATTTAGTTCAGTGTTTAGGGCCAGGTTGTTTGAACAGATTAGTTTAGCCCTGTTGTATAGTGTTTTCACTACTCCATATTGTTGTGAGGGAGGGGGGGAATTGTGGGGGGGGGTGGGGGGGGGGGGGGGTGGGGGGGGGGGGGGGTGGGGGGGGGGGGGGGTGGGGGGGGGGGGGGGTGGGGGGGGGGGGGGGTGGGGGGGGGGGGGGGTGGGGGGGGGGGGGGGTGGGGGGGGGGGGGGGTGGGGGGGGGGGGGGGTGGGGGGGGGGGGGGGTGGGGGGGGGGGGGGGTGGGGGGGGGGGGGGGTGGGGGGGGGGGGGGGTGGGGGGGGGGGGGGGTGGGGGGGGGGGGGGGTGGGGGGGGGGGGGGGTGGGGGGGGGGGGGGGTGGGGGGGGGGGGGGGTGGGGGGGGGGGGGGGTGGGGGGGGGGGGGGGTGGGGGGGGGGGGGGGTGGGGGGGGGGGGGGGTGGGGGGGGGGGGGGGTGGGGGGGGGGGGGGGTGGGGGGGGGGGGGGGTGGGGGGGGGGGGGGGTGGGGGGGGGGGGGGGTGGGGGGGGGGGGGGGTGGGGGGGGGGGGGGGTGGGGGGGGGGGGGGGTGGGGGGGGGGGAAGGTGGCAGATTCCGCGCTCAATCTGGATCATAATATCCTCACTAGGTATATTATTGGGAGCAATGGCGAAGTTGTGTCCACGTGACAGCGTATTGAGTGCTTCAGACTTCAGGGTGACAGAGCATGGTCGGCAAGCCAGGTCCCTTGCGGTTGTAAACTGTCTTACTTTGGCCAAATAGGCAGGACAGCGAATATCAGAATTTCGGAACACAAGGACTACATCCGTTTTCCACAAATACAGTCATTCTGGGCTTGAGGACCATGCTCTGGATACACGCCACAGAATACGGTGGAAGAAAGCTACAGTGATACACCGTAGCAAATACAAATTTGAGACTCTTTATGGAATCAGCCTCGGACCTAAGAAATTCTCCAAACCTCAACAAATTTGGTTGTATGCGACTGCCCCAAATTTGGGAGGCCTACATCTGCAGACCTTCAGCCCAACGTCCAAGAACACCTACTTAGCCCGCTAGAGGGTACCATCAGGACTGTTAGGAGAACAATAGCTTCATCTCTTCATTCCCAGTTTCTGTGTTGTAGTGCCTACATGCACGTAACTTTTTTGTAAGTTCCTTTAGAAAATGGCAATGT
This sequence comes from Typopeltis vanoorti, assembly GCF_054136105.1. Classification (NCBI taxonomy): domain Eukaryota; kingdom Metazoa; phylum Arthropoda; class Arachnida; order Uropygi; family Thelyphonidae; genus Typopeltis; species Typopeltis vanoorti. Next base: position 267,576 of record NC_143568.1, on the reverse strand, counting down.
GACGTTGCCGAAATATTGGAAAATATTTATTAAAGTTTAATTTAATTTATATCCTTAACTACGTTGTTCTATTCCTTAAGTGTTTTAATAATGCATAACCAACGTATAAGCCTGTCTATGAGAATCAACATCATCCACGGAGATACAATTGCACGGAAGGCCGGCACAATACGGTAAATTGAAATTGAAGCTGTCTAGCTATGCGAACAAATCACCGCCACGTGGTCGCTCTTAGTGGACATTAACGAAGCTATTCGTGCCGTCGAAGATGAGCTTTCGCGCACTTTGAACCACGAACTTTGGTCGATTTTACATGATGTCTCATGTACCGCTGCCGAAAAAGAATTTAAAAAAATACGAGGCTGGCAGATGAAAAAGTTTGAAAAAATTAAAAAAGAACTCTACCGTCTTTCCAAAACCTGCTACCAACACGGTAATCAACCTTTCTTCAGTTACCCTGAAGCCTGAAGCACTCAACGCGCTGTCACGTGGACACAACTTCGCCATTGCTCCCAATAAAATACCTAGTGAGGATATTATGATCCAGATCGAGCACGGAATCCGCCACCTTCCACATCAAGTTGCCAACAGTGTAAGACTGGATGTAGCCTGTGTCCTTTCCAAACCAAGACCACCAAAAACCAACATATCAAACAAGGAATATAAAGCTCTACAGGAAATGAAGAATAATAAAGAATTAGTTATCACCAAAGCGGATAAGGGAAATGCAACTGTTGCATTTCCCTTATTACTTAACCAAAAGGACTACACAGGTAAGCTGAATGCTCTTCTATTAGATCGGGCCACTTACCTCCCTATCAATTACAATCCCACCAACTCTCAAATTAGAAAACTTCATAGGCTCCTTAAGAGAGTCACTTCTTGGCCAGTAGAAGTTACCAACAGATTAAAGCCATTTAACTCTATACCCCCCCCCCCCGTATTTATGGACTCCCAAAAATACACAAAGAAAATGTGCCATTACGTCCCATAGTGGATGGCATTGATTCCCCCACATACAAATTAGCTAAACATTTGGCCAAAGAGCTCACACACTATACTGGCAACACACCATCACATATAAAAAAACTCAGCCCATTTCAAAGCCAGCATAGAAAACCTTACACTCCAACAAACTGACATAATGGTCAGCTTTGATGTGTCCTCTTTATTTACAAATGTCCCACTCAAGGAAACTTAAGATCTAATCCAAGCTAAATTTTCTCCCGATATATCAGCCTTATTTCAGTTCACAATGAACTCAGGCTATTTCGTTTGGCAGGGAAAATTCTACAAACAAATAGAGGGGACAGCCATGGGTTCAAAACTCTCCCCACCCTTGGCCAATTTCTTTATGCAGACCTTTGAAGAAAAAGCCTTAGCCTCTGCCCCACAAAAACCAACCATATGGCTTCGCTACGTTGATGATGTGTTCGCTATTTGGCCACATGGCTCTGAAACACTTCTCTCCTTCTTAACACACTTAAACAACCAACACCCCAGAATCAAATTCACTCTGGAAAAAGAGGAAAACAACAGCCTCCCTTTCCTAGACACACTAGTCACCCGCCAGCCTAATGGATCCTTGGTTTTCTCAGTTTACAGAAAACTCACTCACCCATACAGGCAGATACATTCACCAACAATTCCCCCCCCCTCACAACAATATGGAGTAGTGAAAACACTATACAACAGGGCTAAACTAATTTGTTCAAACAACCTGGCCTTAAACACTGAACTAAATCACATCCTGAACACTTTCTCAGCCAATGGCTGAGAAAGTGTTGAGGATGTGATTTAGTTCAAAATTTCCCAAAGTTTCCCAAAAAAATCCAAAAAATATTAGAACCTACAAACCACAGATCCCTTCTCCCCCCCCCCCCCACACACAACAAGGATTACTCTAAATCCATCACCATTCCCTACATCCGAGGCACCTCGGAAAAGATTACCAAAATCTTAAAAAAACATGACCTGATCTCCTGTTACAAACCTTACAGAAAATTGGCATCCTTTATCCGCTCCACTAAAGACCAACCACCTCCCCTAGACCTACCTGGTGTTTACCAGGTCCCTTGCAGTTGTAAACTGTCTTACTTTGGCCAAACAGGCAGGACAGCGAATATCAGAATTTCGGAACACAAGGACTACATCCGTTTTCACAAATACAGTCATTCTGGGCTTGCGGACCATGCTCTGGATACACGCCACAGAATACGGTGGAAGAAAGCTACAGTGATACACCATAGCAAATACAAATTTGAAAGACTCTTTATGGAATCAGCCTCAGCCCTAAGAAATTCTCCAAACCTCAACAAATTGGGTTGTATGCGACTGCCCCAAATTTGGGAGGCCTACATCTGCAGACCTTCAGCCCAATGGCCAGGAACACCTACTTAGTCCGCTAGAGGGCATAGTCAGAACTGTTAGGAGAACAATACCTTCATCTCTTCATTCCCAGTTTCTGTGTTGTAGTGCCTACGTGCATGTAACTTTTTTGTAAGTTCCTTTAGAAAATGGCAATGTGACATTGCTGAAATATCAGAAAATATTTATTAAAGTTTAATTTAATTTATATCCTTAACTACGTTGTTCTATTCCTTAAGTGTTTTAATAACACATGCAACTATATAGATTCATTCCTGACTTTTCTTTGTTCAACAGAATTTTGTGGTCTGAAATTACGAATTCTTATCAGAGTCCTCTATGGATTGTCCATATAACCTAATCTAACATAAATTTCTATCTCTTTCAAAACATATAGTAAAGGTCTTTACATTACCCAGTTCTTTCTGTAGGTCTGTTAACTGCCCTGTGTTGTTCGGGTCATCCTTCGATCGGTTGTTTCTGTGCCTGGCTTATGGCTACGTCATCCCTTCTACATTCTTCCGGACTCAAACTTATTACTGCCTCGACTGAGGGTTATCTCCGCTCCTTTGTTCTTGAATGGGCATCCAGCGATAGGTACATTTTCTGCATAGGCCGATGATTCACGTGCGGCTCGTCTTAGGATCTTGCTCGGCATACTCAGAAAGACTGCCCACTGTTTGACATCGTAGGACCATGGCTCATCCTTTCTCCGTCCACTGGTCAGGAATCCTCAAGGTTAAATCAGGAACAAAAAGCCCCACAATATCCCGTGTATTGCCTTATATTCTCTCCCTCCTTTTTAGCACGACCCTTAATTTTTATGCCCTCAAGATGATCCTCAATTTCCTTACTGCCGTTAGGTGCTGTCTTCTAGGGAAGCGTACTTGCGTCATCTTCTGCGTTATGCAGTACCCTATGGCGTTCCGGCCGACACGTGCATTTCAGACTCGACCTTCGCACTGGTGCTCTTTACTGCTGTCTGTCGATTTACGAAGTTTTAGACAGCTTAATAGGACAAAATATAATTACTATTTCCCTTTTACAACATGATCATTAATCTGATAATTCTCCAGCTTAGTTTTCGTCTACAAATATTTCTGAGACAATTCATATATTATTACACAATTTCCTATACAACAAATCAGAACTTTCAGCTGGTAAACTATTATCTAAGTTAGCTAGAATTCTCATTTTAGATTCTGAATGAATAATTTCTTAAAATTCGTCCATTCAGGATCTAACACTAAGAGCAATTAAATCTTACCTCCTCTGGATCCCGATAGAAGTACAGATCTACGACAACATCCCATTTTAGTTCTCGGCTGATAGCACCTCTCATTCTCAAAACCTCACGTGCTAACATCCACCACAGAAGTCCAATTGAATGAATACCCTATATATATATTATGAAATACAGTTAGCTGACATAAAACACTAATTTACAACAATCATGCACATCTGCAAGAGTGCCACACTGCAAACTGTTATGCTACTGGGATCCTAAATAATAATAAAAATATATATATTTGCTTATTAATAAATTTTCCAAATTTTGGACATAGATCACCTCTGAGATTACAGTTGTGAAAATTAAGAATCTCAGGGCTCTTTGAAATAGCCATTAAAATTTTTAGATGCTTCTAAAAATCCTGTGGCTAGCGTTCTGGGCACGTTCTGTAAGGCTTTATTATTAAGGCTTGTGACTTTAATCAGCTGAAGGGTAGTAAGCATGTTGCCTAGGTATGACAGTGGTGAGATGAGGCAGAGAGCAAGGATTATGAATATGTTAGCTGAAATGTGCGAGGAGAAAGGAGTACAGTTTGTTAATGTGTAGAATAAGTTTGAAGGATGAAGTGAACTATATAAGAGAGAGAGAGAGAGAGATGGACTACATTTGAGTGGTTTTGGTGTGAGTCGCTTGGAGAGACTGCTGCTGGAAGGTAGAGAAGTGAGTACAGAGAATGAACCCACTCTTCCACATCACTTCCCAAGTGGGAAGTGATGTGGAAGAGCAGGAGAGTAAGAGGAAAGATTGAAGAGGTGGTTATGAATGAGGGAGTGAGCAGCATGAGTATGGAAAATGAGAGAATGGGTGTGCAAGAGAAATAGGGAAACAAGGAGGCTCGGTGCACAGCATGAGAAAGATGGATTCTCCAAGAGGATATGAATGCATGTGTAGACAGGAAAGGAATGGAATGACCTGGGATCAAAAGGAAGCAGTTGGACTTGAAGAGGGTTCTAAAATGAATATGCAGAAAGGGAAATATCCCCAGTCGAGCATGAAGAGATCACATCGAATGAGTGGTATCAGTGAAACTGGCTGTAGATCCAGGAATGAGCTGTTGTGTTTGTATACAAATGCCAGAAGTGTAAGAAACAAGGCAGATGAAATGGTTGCATTAATTGAGGATGTTCACCCAAAAATTGTTGGAATAAGTGAGACATGGTTAGGTGAGGACAACATCCTGACAGGAATAGAGATGGAAGGGTATGATGTGTTTTGTGAGGATAGAAGGGGTAAAAAAAGGAGGGGAAGTGCTATTGATGATATAGAAAGAGTTGTGTCCGCACAAAGTAGAGATACAAGATGGAAATAGTGCCAGTGGTTTTGAGGCAGTATGGTGTGAGACAGAGGTGAATATAGAATGAATATAGAATGAAATACTTGGTTGGATGTTGTTATAATGTGGATAGGTAGTGAGTATGAAATGTATAATCAAATTAGCAAGGCAAATAAGAAAAGAGTGACCTATATGGGTGATTTTAGTTATGGCAATATTGACTGGAATGATGAGAGAGAGAGAGAGAGCAACTGGAAGTAAAGAAAATGAGTTTGAGTTTTTGAGGGATAACTACTTCAGACAGTATCATTAAATTGTGAATGAAAGTATTTTGTAAATTATAATACTTCATTCATATTTAACATAATCCTCCATGTCATAAGTAAGACTTGTAAATATTATTTGTTATTAGTCTCTTGCTTATAATGTGTTATTCATATAGTTGCCTTGAGTTTTGTTTGTTATTATTTAATAATATAATCTTAAGATATGTAATAGTAATAAAAAGACTCTGTATAAAAATATCATTCATTTAAATTACTTTATTCTGTAAAATTTATTATAAGAAACTGTGTGTATATAAATTTAAATGTACTTTATATGAACTGTGATATATATTTTTTATTATCTCTAATTAATGGAATTCTACTGATGAGATTTGATTGGTCACTGTCAAGGAAACAGAGTTATTTTTAGGTGGAGTACTGTATACAAAGGGAGAAGCGAGTTGTTATGAACTGAACTGGTCAGAATGAAAGTAAGATATAGGGAGAAGCCTTAGAGACAGCATAGAGATCGGTAGCGAGTGGCAGAAAGGGAGTTGATATGTGCTGTAAATCGACTAGGAAAGGACAAGGAATTAATAGACATTTCGAATTACTTCTATGGGAGTTCTGATACTATGATAAATTCCAAATGGTTAATGGAAGAATAGTGCAGAACTGAAGTTAATACATAGAAGAAAATAAGGAATTAGTAGATAACTTAAACCAAGTGCATCAAGACTTGTGTATTTCTGTGTCTATAATTAGTTATTACATTGGAAGATTTCTTTGAATTGTGTTGCGATAAAGTAAAAGTCAACCAGATTTTCAAATGTGCCTATGCGAATTCGATGTGTAGAAGCAGTGATCCGGTAAGAGTTGTCCTTTCTATAACCTGTGAAGCTATAATAGTTAACTCCGTAGGATATATTTTGACCTTAGCTGTGATGTTATGTCAATTAATGGTCGGATGTTAGATGTACTGAAGTACTTTCCCCTCGAAATAATAAGTGTTATGTTGATCTATTAAGTGTTAGCTGACTGAGAAAGAATATAGTGTAGCCTGTCATAAGATTAGTTATTGTAATATTTGGAAGGTTAAACTTTTAAGAACTATTCTCAACTTGATTGACTGAGCATAAAGAACTGAAAAATGAATGTTTCATAGTTAACGGATTGTAATTATTCTGAATACTTTAAACTGAGCTAATATATTTATGATTTAATTCATCTAATTGGGTAGACAGAATGAAGTGAAAGAATTACTGATGCTTTAAGAATTAAGAAGTGTCACCATTAGCCATAATCCTCAAACCTAAATAAGAAGTTACTAATATCTGAATATCAATTTTTGTAATTGTTCAATTTGATAACCTTTTGCAGATAGTTATACTCGAATGTATACGTTGTACTATTCCACAGTAAATGTTTTCTTCTGTTGAGTTAAACTTGGTGTTTGCCTGATTTTTCTTTCATTGCACCACTCATAAAATTAATCGGACCTTTGCGGAAGCCTTAAAAGCTATTAATAACCCCGGCCTGAAGATAAAGTGATAATATAAGTATAATTGATGATTGATTCCTCTATATTATTTAGACTAATCTGAATATAGGGTGGTGCAGTATAATATAAATTTCTTTATATTCAGATGAGCATCAATCAACAACTAATGAATAAAAACGGAATTTAAAGAGGTAAAGATAAGATTAACAAACCAACAAAAATGGAACAGAAGGCATGCGAGGATTGAGGGTCTTAGATTTGATCATCTCATCTGAGGATGTAATTATAAACGAGGTGTCCAATCACCCACCAATTGGTGAGACTGACCATGAGGTGATTATCTGGGCGGTTGTCAGCAGTGTGAGGACCTCTGTAAGAAAAGGGTTTATGTGTGGAACTGTAGGTGTAGCATGGAATGAGGAGTTAGCTGGAAAAGAGATCAATGCAGGATGGGGGATATTCAAGAACTATCTAGTAGATGCAATATCTAAATGTATTCCAAGGATCATAAGGTTAAATAAGGTAGGTGAGAAATGGAGTAAATGGAGTAATGAATAAAGAGATGAAGCATGCAATACAGAGAAAGAGGGCATTATGGAGGCAGCATAAGAGAAGTTGTAATAATAACGAATTCCATGAGGATTACAAAGACCAGCCAAGGCAGGTGACCTGGTTGGTATAGGTAGTAAAAGTGAGGTATGAACAACAGTTAGCTAATGAAGCCAAAAAAATCCTAAGGAGTTATTTAGATATGTAGCCAGCAAAAAAAGAATGATTATTGAAGGATGACATTGATTTAAGAAAATAAAGACAGCTGTTGTGGAAGATGTGGTGGAGATACTTAATCGGCAGTTCACAGAGATCTTTCAATCTTGCAAATGAGATTTCATGGAGAGATTGAGAGCAGTTGATGATAGGGAGAAGAGATTGACTGTAAGCGAGCAAGAGGTGTATTTGTGATATGTGTATAGAGGTGTATCATGGGGAGTTGAGCAAACATGATGTCAATAAGGCTGTGGGACTTTATTATATATCGCCATGTATTCTGAAGGAAGGTGCCAGGAAGTTGACACTTGCCTTGACATATTTTTTAAATACGAGTCTTGCACTGTGTCAAGTTCCTAAGGAGTGAAAGGAGGGCAAGATTGTGCTGCTTCATAAGGAAGGTGATAGAACTTAAGCATCAAACTATAGGCCTATCTGTGTGTCAGGTATTGTGGTCAAGTTATTAGAGAAACTTGTGAGAACTAGGATCCAGAAGTGGGTTGACAACAATGGTATTATCTTTGATGGTCAGCATGCATTTGCTAAAGGGAGGTCATGTTTCAGTAAGCTACTTACTTATTACAATAAGGTGACTGATTACATGGACATAGGAGAAGGATACACAGTAATATACAGTGGTACCTCGACTTACAAACCACTCAATATACAAACTTTTTCATATTTCATTTTGACCTCTAGATACGAACCTAGACTAGAGATAAGAACCGTGATACTTTTCTTTTAAAATGAATTAAAGCCTGTTTTACATTATACTTTTTTTATTTTTTCCCCTAGTACCAGAAACAGGCTTAATGCACAGTACGGAACCAGCATAAATGTATGCACGTTTAGCTAAGTGCGCGGTGAACCGCCTCTAGTGTAACGATTGTTACTATGTCATATTTATCTGAAATACGACGGCTGCTGCATGTATTTGCTTTTTTGTGTATCTATTTCGGTATTTGTGTAAACAAATAATACATTTCATGAAGATTTTTTCAGGTTTGTATTTATTATGTGTACATGTATTTCTTTTTATAAGTGGCATGTTTTATTGTAGCTTCATGTTTATTTTCTGAATAATCTACCAGATAAGCATCATTTCACTGATCAGTGTATTATTTTCAACATGAGGCCAAAGAAAAATAAGAAACAAGAGAAGAAGAAAATCACAATAGAAATTAAGAAAGAGATTGTGGAAAAATATGAGAAAGTGATCTGTGCCAGCAGTACGACTTGTCCAAATCCACCATAGATACAATTGTCAAGAAAGCACATTTTTATATATTATTTTTATAATGAATTTTAGGAACTGGATGTGGTCAAAGGAGTATCTGTCGTGTCATCTCAAAGAAATAAAGTTATGGAAGAAATGGAAACTTTATTACTCATCTGGATAAATGACATGCAACTGAAAGGAGATAGTGTATCTCAAAACATGATCTGCTTACATGATCATGTTTTGAAATGGCATTGCCAAGACACAAGCCAATGAAAGACTAGCTTTGCCTTTTTGTGCCAATGCCAGTGGTGACCTGAAGATAAAACCTCTGTTGGTTTACCACTCTGAAAATCCTAGAGCCTTTAATTTAACAGGCACAAACTCAGCATTATGTGACGAGTTAACATCAGAGCCTGGGTAACCAGGTAATTCTTCTGAGTGGATGACAGAGGCCTTTGCTCCCACAGTGAAACATTATCTACAAGAAAAGGGTCTACCTGAGAAAGTTCTTCTTATAATGGACAATGTTCCAGCACATCCACCGCAGTTGGAAGAAGATTTGGATGAAGAGTTTAATTTCATCAAAATTAAGTTCTTGCCTCCTAATACCACACCACTCCTACAACCAATGGATTAATATGTTATTTCCAACTTCAAAAAGCTTTATACCAAAGCTCTTTTCCAAAGATGTTTCGAAGTTATCACCAACACAGAATTAACCCTCAGGGACTTCTGGAAGAATCACTTCAACATTCTTCATTGTTTGCATCTTATTAGTCAGGAATGGGAAGATGTTTCTGTGAGAACTATAAAATCATCCTGGAAAAAGTTATGGCCCGACTGTGTCCGAGGAACTGCATTGGAAGGACCTGAAAGCAAAATTGACATTGTCGATACAGTTGTCTCCCTGGGCAAGACCATGCATTTGGAAGTTGATTAAGCAGACGTCAAGGAGCACAACCTTGAGCTGACCACTGAAGAGCTACAGGAGTTAAGAAGAGAGCAAGAAAAAAGGGATGAGGAGGAAAAGCAAATGTCTTCAGATGACAAAGAAGACAGCAACAAAAAGGGAGAAATTCCAACAAGTGATGTAAAAAAAAATCTTGCAGCACTGGGGCGAATTGCAGGAATTGGTTAACAAGTGGCATCCAAATCAAGGTGTTGTTTCTAGAGCCACCAATATCTTCAATGACAATGTCATTAATCACTTTAGAAGGGTGTTAAGGAAACAACAGATTCAGTCAACGTTGGATAGGTTTTTTAAACCATCTTCACCTAAGAGACAAAAAGAAGCAACTGATGACAACAAATCGAAAACTCCTGAACCACAAAACCAGTTGCAAGGAAATTTTTTTTCAATTTAATGGAATATGATTTTCATACTAATCATGTAAAACCAAACATTTCGTAAATAAAAATTAATATGCAATGGCATACAATATGCATATTTATAGTGTAAAAATGCTCCTCACTCCTCCATTTCTTTGCATTTTCTTCATTTAGTTGAGAACAGTTTTTTTATTTTTTGGACCTTTTTTTAAATTTTTGAATCTGGGAATGGATTAATTGATTTCCCTTAAGATATAATGGAAAACTGGGTTTTGAATGCATACATACATTTCGAGATATGAACCGCGGTCAGAAACGAATTATGTTTGTAAGTTGAGGTACCACTGTACTTAGATTTCGCAAAGGCTTTTGATATATTACCACATGATAAGTTGATAGTCAAACTAGAGTGGATGGGGTTGGATATTAGATTATTGCGTTGGATTGGAGACTGGCTATCCGATAGTATTAACAAGTTTTGTATGGGGGAGCGATATCCAGGAAAAGGAAAGTTACTAGTAATGTGCCTCAAGGGTCTGTTTTAGAGCCATTGCTGCTTAACTTGTATACTAATGATATTAGAGAAGATTTGGAGATGGAGATATTCAGTTCTTTGCAGATGATAAAAGTTGGGAGAACCATGAAGAGTAGAGAAGATGTTGTCGCCTTACAAGAAGACTTGAATAAATTGAGTGATTGGGCACTGGAATGGGGATGCGAGTTCAATGTCGCAAAATGTAAGGTTTTAAAATTTGGGAAACAAAGATGGCATGCAGAATTTGTTTGGTGAGGATGTATTGTCAGAGGTGGAGGAAATAAGAGATCTTGAGGCGATAGTGGATAAGGATCTGAAATTTAGGAGACACATTGCCAAAACTGTGAAGACAACACAAAGGCTTCTGGGAATGATGCAGAGGACACTGACTTGTAGGAGTAGGGAGATTCTTGTTCCGTTGTATAAGGCTTTGATTAGGCCACACGTGGATTATTGTGCCCAGATTTGGTCACCGGGTTTTCAGAAGGATGAAGAGATGTTGGAAAGGGTCCAAAGGCGATTGACTAAGGTAGTTTCTGACCTCTGAAATGTCGAGTATGAGGAAAGATTGAGAAGATGTAATTTGCAGAGTCTGGTGGACAGGAGGAAGAGGGGAAATATGATAGAGCCCTACAAGTTAGTAAGGGGTTCTTATAGGATCAATGTTGAAGAGGTTCTGCAGAAAACAGTGGGAGATCAGGGGAGAACCAGAAGTCGTCCCTGGAAACTGTATAAAGGAGGTGCGAGCAGTGGAGTGAGAAGCAGGTTTTTTTCAAGCAGAGTTGTGAATGATTGTAATACCTTGGCTGAGAGTGTGGTGCCTGCAGAGAATTTGAGTGTGTTTAAAGCAAGGTGTGATCAGCTGTGTTTATGATAAAAGGACCTCCTAGACGAGTCTTTGACTCCATGGGGTCTTGGATAATAATAAATACAAGATTGGTGTTCAGAAGTATGCTTCAAATCTGATCTGCCTGTTGCACGCTGTTGCTCAAATGGCATATTTTGGACAAAATATGCCGTTTGGGCAATAGCGTGCTGTGTACTTTTTACTTATTTTTATTTCTAATAAACTTCAGATTCAGTCCCATTAACATTTGATTCTGATTTGGTATTAACTTATCCTATATGCCTGTGTGTATAAATACTACACCTATGCATTAGTGAATACATGGAAGGATTCTTGCAGGTCAATGCCATATAGTGGGTATTCAAGTTGCAGTATTACAGTGAGGCATTATTAAAGAAAAAAAACACATTAAATTTGTACAAAAAACTACTTACTTTATTCATATAAAACCATTCTGTTTATAAGTCACTTCAATTCTTTGTTTCAGAGATGTAATAAATGCTATGTATTGGGGGAGAGACAGATTTTTTTTTTTTTTTTTTTTTTTTAATAAATGCGCATGTTTATATAGGAGTCTATGTAGTAGTATGGTGTTTTGCCTTAGATCCATATATAAACATGAGCACTTATATAAAGAAAGTGTTGAAGCCCTATGTCATAGACCCAATCTTAACTGGAATGACTGTCTCACTATTCCAAAAAATGAGGAAATTTTTATCCTCAATTGTATAAAATGAATTTATCAGTTATATTTTAATTTAATTATAGCCCAATAGTTTTTAATCTTTAAACACGCTACTGTATACATAGAGGGATTCCAATGTAGGTATGCACACTCATATTTTTTTAATGTAATTCCTATAGTTCAATAACTGTACTGATGATGTCTTATGATACTTAAGACGAAATATTTACATATTAAAAGTTAATCACTGTTTTAGTTATGAATACTCCACAGGTTTCACTATATAAGAAAATCAATTCTAGTTATTCTTCTTAGAAGAACAAAATTTACAAACAGATAGAGGGAACCACTATGAGTGGTTCCCTCTATATCCCCCCCCTCACCCCCTCTTGCCAATTTTCACATGGAAAATTTGAAAAACGAGCCATAGATTCAGACACTCTGAAATCTGGCTAATATATGTAGATGATGTGTTTTCTATTTGTCCTCATGACCCACACGCACATTAGACTTCTTCCTCAGTCACCTCAATATAGTCTACATCCAAGAATCCAGTTTATGATGGAAAAGGAAAAATAACAATAGTTTACCCTTCGTAGACAGCTTCCTAATTGTAACTTTTCCTTCGCTGTATATAGAAAACCCACTCACATAGGCAGATACATTCACAAACTTTTCCCCCACCACCCATATCAACAATATGGCATTATTTAAACTCTAACCAACAGAGCCTATAATCTTTGTTCCAGTGGAACCTCTCTTTCAACCGACAACCACATACACAACACCTTCCTTTCCATTATAATAAATTTAGTTTAATCCTTTAACTTGGTCCACCTTTGCTACGAGTTGCCTAGTGTTGTACTACCTTATCCCAGTCCTGAAAATATTTTCAGGCGCAAACTTTGTTTGCTCACACTTGGATAAAGGATTAAACTAAATTTATTATAGTCTAACCAAGTGAAAAATAAACTTTCAACTTTCCTTTCCAATGGCTATGGTGATTACAGATTTAAAAAAATAATCAGTTACTCCCCCATTCCTTCAGAAGGATTTCAGAAATGCTATCACCATCCCTTACATCTGTAGTACATCAGAAAAAAAATAGCCAGGTCTTTAAAAAAGTACAACCTTTACACAGCTTTTAAGCCCCACCAGAAACTTGCTACCGTTATCCATTCTACCAAAGAACAGCTCCATCCTCTCTTAGTGCTTGGAGTATATAAAGTACCCTGTTCCTGCAAGTTGGCTTACTTCAAACAGACAGGTAGATTAATGACTATCAGCTTAGAAGAACACAAATTGTACACCTGCAATCACAACTATGGTCAATCTGGCCTTGCAGACCATATATTGGATGCAACCCACAGGACTCCTGAAAGAAAACCGCCATGCTCCAACATAGTAAATTTAAAAAGGAAAGACTGTTTTTAGAATCTGCAGCAGCACTCAGAAATCAACTGAATTTAAATAAATACAGATGCATAAAACTTTCCAAATTTTGGGAAACAATCACCACTTTACATACTAGGCCACCTGCAAATGCCCATAGACAGTACATCCTAGATAGGACTTTAGAGTATCTTCACAACTGGACTACTTGTATAATAGAGGCTAATGACTTCACATACAATTGCCTTAGTATCCCATAATACAAAGCATGTGCCCTTTCAGATGTGTATAATGTTATGCATTATGGGAAGGAGCACCACCTAGACCAGTTTTAACCTTTATTGAGGTCTCATCAGAAGGAGCCACAACCAGAACACATCTAGGTAAGTAGTGCAGAAGTTATATATTTCCAATATACAAGTAGTGAAAAGGAGTATCACCTTATTATTAAAATACCCCAGATGAGAAAAATGTTGAAAGGCAGTTGATGTGAAATCTTTGGCGTCTATATTCAAGTAGTCCAGTCACGAAGATACTTCACACAAATTGTTTCATACACTTGGATAAAGGAATAAACCAAGATTATAATTTCTTGGCATCTTTAATTTATAATCTAGCCAAGAAGAAAAGCTTTCAGCATCTATCTCCGATCCAGAGTATTTTAATAAGGATAACAACTTCCTTATCTCTACTTGAATGTGTTCTTCACTAGCCAAGTAATCTTATAGGCTACCTTAACAACCTTAGCAATATGTTCCCTAACTCTGTCTATCACTGCCAGCCCTAAATCTCTAGCTTTATCTATTTACTGGAGTGCAGTGCCATCAATGTGATACACAGCTTGTAATCTATTTATCCCAAAATGCATAACTTTACATTTTTCCACATTAAACTGATACCTATTATCTTGTACCCATACCAAAATCCTATTAAATCATCTGCAAGCTCTCCACGTTGCCTTGATTAACTATTACTCTACCTAAAAGAAAGGATTATTCGACCTAATTTTGCATCATCAGCAAACAACTGAACCTTTCCTTTCAGGTTATTTCCTATATCATTTATGTACAAATTAAACAGCAATGGTCCTAACACCGAACCTTGAGGCACACTACTAGTCACCTGTTTTGTCTCGAATCTCCCCCCCCTCCATATACCCCTTTTTGATATCTGTCCAGCAGCCACCCAGTTATCTACTTAACCAGTGTCATATCCATCCCCATTTGTTCTAATTTGCATAACAGAGTTCCATGTAGCATTCTGTCAAATGACTTTGAAAAATCCAGCATAATCATCATGTAGCCATTTCCTTTATCCAATTGTGCTGTTACTCTATTATAAAAAAGTTAGTAAATTACTAAGTTATGACCAATCCTCATACAGTATCATATTTTAATTCATCCATTCTTGAATTCTCTTTCTGACCAATTTTTCTAGTAATTTTACCACTATGCCTGGTAAATTAAACAGCTTAGTCAAAGGCATTGCCAGTTCTCTTGCACATTCTTGCAAAACCCTAGCTGATATCCCATTTCATCCCATAGATGTATTTATATTGAGATTCTGCAATATCCAAAGAATTAAATTAGGATACTGCAGGATATTAAATTAAAGAGCATTGCAAGTTCCCAATTCATCCCAATCAAAAAAGATTTAACTTGTATATTAATGATATTGGCGAAGATTTGGATGGAGATACTCAGTTGTTTGCAGGTGATGCAAAGTTGGGACGAACCATAAAGAGTAGTGAAGATGTTGTGGCCTTACAAGAAGACTTGAATAAATTGAGTGATTGGGCAAGCAAATGGGGATGCGAGTTCAATGTTGCAAAATGTAAGGTTTTAAAATTTGGAAAACAAAGATGGGATGCAGAATTTATGCTTGGTGAGAATATAGTGTTGGAGGTAGAGGAAATAAGAGATCTGGGTGAAAGTGGATAAGGATCTAAAATTTGAGGACACATCACCAAAATTGTGAAGATGACACAAAGGCTTCTGGGAATGATGCAGAGGACAATGACGTGTAAAACTAGGGAGATTCTTGTTCCGTTGTATAAGGCTTTGATTAGGCCACACATGGACTATTGTGCCCAGATTTGGTCACCGGGTTTTCAGAAGGATGAAGAAATGTTGGAAAGGGTCCAAAGGCAACTGACTAAGGTAGTTTCTGACCTCTGGAATGTCAAGTATGAGGAAAGATTGAGAAGATGTAATTTGCAGAGTCTGGTGGATAGGAGGAAGAGGGGAGATATGATAGAGATCTACAAGTTGGTAAGGGGTTGTTATAGGATCAATGGTGGAGAAGTTCTACAGAGAATAGTGGGAGATCAGGGGAGAACCAGAGGTCATCCCTGGAAACTGTGTAAAGAGGGTGTGAGTAGGGGAGTGAGAGGCAGGTTTTTTTTGTACAGAGTTGTGAATGATTTGAATGCCCTGCCTTGAGAGTGTGGTGTCTTCAGGGAGTTTGAGTGTGTTTAAGACATGGTATGATGAGATGTGTGTGTGATAAAAGGACCTCCCAGATGAGTCTTTGACTCCATGAGGTCTTGGGGTAATAATAATAATAATAAAATCCACCTCTGTTCCCTCATTAGTGTCTGTCACAGAGGTTAAAGCAGTAACCTCACTAGGAAGATATATGCTTGCAAAGTGGACACTCAGTAACAACTATTTTACCCACTTCTGTCTCCTCGTGACCATCATCACTCATTAAGGTCAATCTTCGATAGTTTTTCTCTCACTTGCCACATAACGAAAGAACTCTTTGGAATTTCCTTTGCCCTGCTTGGCTAAATTTGTCTCAATCTGATTTTGCTTTCCTTGCCATGCTGGTCACCTTTCTTGCACTGTTCATGAATTTGTTGGTCATCACCTTTATGTTTATATCCCCTGCACAGCATTTTCTTCTTCTGCAGCTCATGTTTAATAATATTACTCACACATCTAACTGCTACTACTTGATTAACCAGTGTCATTTCCATTCCCATTTTTTCTAATTTGCATAACAGAGTTCCATGCAGTATTCAGTCAAATGCCTTTGCAAAATCCAGTAAAATCATTGTGTAGCCATATCCTTTATCCAACTCAGCTGTTATTCTATTAAAAAAAGTTAGTAAATTACTAAGGCATGACTGGCCTTCCACAAAGCTATGTGACCCTCATACAGTATCGTATTTTTATCTATCCATTTTTAAATTCTCTTCTTGACCAATTTTTTCAGTACTTTTACCACCACGCCTGAGATATTGATTGGTCTATATTCGTATTTACAAATTTAGGGACACAAAACACACGTGTTGAAATTATTATTATCATCATCACAAGACCTCATAGAGTCAAAGACTCATCTGGGAGGTCCTTTTATCACACACACAGCTCATCATACCATGCCTTGAACACGTTCAAACTCCTTGCAGACACCACACTCTCAGACAAGGCATTCCAATTATTTTACTTATTATTAATAAAATAACACTTGACGTTTCAACCCCTGTATTGAGATCATCATCAGAAAGATACATGTGTATTGGAAACCAAGCTACATGCTCATGCCCTCTATAATGGTAAATTAAATCCATGCTGTTAATTAATCTTTTTCTTAGCCTGATTATAAAATATATAATTTTAAAAATAATAAAAAATATATATAAAAAAATTATATTAAAAATTAAATAAATAAATTAAATAAGCTATCATATACGAGAGAGATAAACCAAGGGGTCCAACAGGGATGTCCCCCTCTCAGCAACCCTTTTAATATCTACTTAAACGAAATAATAATAAAATGGAGGAAAAATTTACATCAAGGAATTAAACTTTCTCCTACAGTAAACTTAAATACTCTCCTCTTTGCTGACGACCAAATAATAATTACAAATTCTGAAGATAACTTACAGAAAGCTATTTTAGGTCTAAATGAGATATTCAAAGATTATGGTATGATAATATCAACAGAAAATCAAAAACTATGGCCTTTAAAGAACAAGATCCAGCAAAAACTAAAATAGTAATAGATAACAAGATCTTAGAACGGGTGAATTCTTTCAACTACCTAGGATGTACAATCACATATGAAAATGAAAAAGATATAAACGTAAAAATTGCAAAATATTTAAAAATAACAGGTGTAATTAACTCTATATTTAAACCAAACCTAGTTCAAAAACAAACCAGGCTAAAAGTATACAATAAATTAGCCTTACCAGTCTTAATGTATGGAAGCGAAATCTGGACAATAAAACAAAAAGACAAACAAAGATTAACAACAGCAGAAATTAAGTTTATGAGAAAAGCTGCAAAGTATACCCTATTTGATCACAAAAGAAACGAAGATATTATGAAAGAATTAAATCAAGAACCAGTAATAGAAAAAATTAAAAAATATAAACATAAATGGATGGAACATGTTCAAAGAATGAAAACAGAAAGATTACCAAAACAAGCCTTAAAGTACAATCCATTAAGAAAAAGAAAACCAGGATGCCCTCTTAAACAATTCAATGACTTCTAAGGCCAGAACAGGCCATGCTAGGCCTAAATCCTTGATACACATGATGATGATGATGAAATAAATAAATAAAAAATATATATATATAAATAATTAATAAATAAAATAAATAAACTACAATAAACTCTGCTAAAGTCTTCCTGTACTTAGATTCTTCTGGATTTGTATAGTTCAGATCATCAACCATATATTTATAAAAAATGGATACAGTAATAAAACTATTCACAAGATCCTCCACAGAGATACTAGTAAAAAAAGATTTCCAGAATGCTATTGTCATACCTTATGTTAGAGGCATTTCCGAAAAAATAGACAGAATATTACACAAATACAACATCAACACCACGTTTAAACCCCCTACAAAATCAAGACACCTACTCAGTTCTTCCAAAGCTCCTCTTCTACACCTAGCCCACCCAGGGGTATACAAAATACAATGCACATGTAACCTACCATACATAGGGGAAACAGGGCAAACCATCCCAATTAGGGGGGACGGACACAAATGACACATTAAATACTTACATTTTGGAAAAACCGGCCTTTCTGACTACGCACTCCAAACATAGTACAGAATTGATTGGAAAGGTACCAAGTCCCTACACAGCACCAAAACCTGGTTCAAGAGAAAATTTAAAGAACCATGTGAAATGCTCAAACATAATCCAAATCAGAACAAAAATGATGGCCTAACCAGTCCAAGAATGTGGAAGACTCATTTGCAACCTTTATGGCAACAAGAACAAGCCAAAGAAAAATCCCACTACAAGAAGACTTGGTGAAGTTCCCCCCCCCCCCCCCCCCCCAACATTCAATAGCAACTTGAAATGTACAAGTCCAGAAGAAAATTTTAGTATAACAATCTGAACTGTACAAATCCAGAAGAATCTTAGTACAGGAGGACTTGAGCAGAGTTTATTGTAGTATTTTATTTATTTATTAATTATATATATATATATATATATATTTTTTTTTTTTAATTTAATTTTTTTACATATATTTTTTATTATTATTTTAATTTTTTTTATCACTAGAGGTCAGGCTAAGAAAAAGATTAATTAACAGCGTTGATTTAATTTACCATTATAGAGTGCAAGAGCATGTAGCTTGGTTTCCTATACATATGCATCTTTCTGATGATGACCTCAATACAGGGGAGTCGAAATGTCAAGTGTTATTTTATTAATAATAAGTAAAATAATCATTTCAACATGTGTGTTTTGTGTCCCTAAATTTATAAATATGAATGCTGATCACTGTGTAACCTTAAAAGAAAGAGTGATTGGTCTATAATTTGCCATAGCAGTCTTAGAACATGACTTATGCAAGGGTATTATTTTGCCCTTTTTCAACTTCTTTGGAACTTTACTAGAGCTGAGACTTAAATTAAAGACCATTGCCAGTTCCCTTGCACCTTCTTGCAAAACTCAAGCTGACATCCCACTTAACCCCACAGCTGTATTTACATTGAGATTCTGCAATATCCTAAGAAACTCCAATTCATCAACCTCTGTTCCCCCCCTCTTACAAAAAAAATACACAACTTCATAAACAAAATTAGAAACATCACCCTCATGGACGAAGATTTATTAGCTCAGACATAACTGCCCTTTTCACTAATGTCCTGATCAATGATACTATTCTTCTCATGATATTTCTACCCAATATCACGATCCTCTTTGCTCCCATACTTCACTCCAGGTATTTCGTCTCGCAAAATAATTATTTTGCCTACAAAAAGAAGGTATGGCCATGAGCTCACCACTTCCGCAACCCCATAGCTGGGATTGTGGAAGTGGTGAGCCCAGACGTATCAATATATTTGGCTCAGATATATTGATATTTTTGCCATTTGGCCCTATCGCCATAAAACATTGAAATACACTTGTAAGCTGCCTGAACAAACAACACAAACATTAAATTCACCATCGAGGTTGAAAACAACTCTCTTTCTTTTCTTGACATGCTTATCACAAGTCTTCTTTCAGGCTACCTCTCCTTCAAGGTCTACCCCATAAAAATTCATACCACCACCCAACATAAAAACTAGGGGTCATCAGCACCTTAAAACACAGAGTCCTAATAATTTTCTCCAATCACATGTGCTGAATAAAAAATATGAAATTATTAGCCAAAAGTTTTTAAAAAATGGCTACAATAAAAAAAAAAAAAACAGTTCAAAAGATACTCCACAAAAATATCATTATAAGCAAAAACTTTTACAAGAATGCCATAGCCATTAGGGTCATATCAGAAAAAATAGAACACTACATAAATACAAAATAAGGCAACCTTTAAACCTCCTGCAAAATTAACAAATTTACTCAGCTCATCCAAAGATTCTCTTCCATACCTTGGCCCACCCAGGGGTTAACAAAATGAGCGCATCTGCAACCTCCCTTACATAGGGGGAAACAGGATGCACCATCCCAATAAGAAAAGATGAACATAAATACCACATTAAAGTCCACCACTATGGTAAAACAGGCCTGTCAGACCACACACTTTGACCATGTCATAGAATTAACTGGAAAGGCATTAAATCCCCATATTACACCAAAACCTGGTTTAAAAGAAAGTTCAAAGAAGCCTGGGAAATGCTGAAACATCATCCAAATCTAAACAAGAATGCTGGATTAATAATTCTAAGGATCTGGAGGACCCATCTTCAACTCATAGTATCCAGAACAACCCCAAACAGAAGAAAACCTTAATATGAGAGGATTTGAGAAACTGTTTAATGTAGTTCTGCTATAAAACCCTATTTTTTTTTTTTAATCATTGGTATGTTATTATACTGATATGTATGAAAAATGTATTTTCTTTTGTGAATTAATTTTAATTTTGTATATATTTTGTCTAGTAATTTTTCTTTACTTAAATTTTTTTTTTCCATCAGGGGTCAGGCTAAGGTAAACGATTAACAAAGCATTTAGATTCATCTTACATTTGTGTAGTGTCATATAGCTTGTGTTTTGTATATATGTATGATGATGACCTCCATACAGAAGTCAAAATGTTGAATATATTATTATTATTATTATTCAGGCCTCCATGGAGTCAAAAGACTCTTCGTGGGAGGTCCTTTCTAAGAAACACAAGTCTATCAAGACTCATCGAGGGAGGTCCTCCTAGGAAACACAAAGTCTATCATACCACTCCTTAAATGCATTGACTGTTCTCACTCTCACATCTCTATCAGGCAACACATTCCATGGTTCAACCACCCTCCATGCAAAGAAACCACTCTTCACCCTCTTTCTCACAGTTTCCTTTCGTAACTTCCAGAAATGGCCCCTTGTCATGACTCCTTCCCGCTGTTCAACCAAGCGAAAGAACTCCCCAGTGTCAACCCTGTAACCACCTTTCAACAGTTTAAAAGTCTCAATCATATTGCCTCTCCTCCTATCCACCAAACTCTGCAGTCCACATTCCCTCAGCCGATCCTCATAACTAACATTGTACAGTCCCGACACCATCTTTGTTATCCACCTTTGTACCCTTTCCACAGTTAATTTATCCCCTTCAAATCCTGGGAACAAGATCTGAGAACAATAGTCTAAGTGTGGTTTGATCAGAGTCTTATACAATGGAATGATAACTCTTATCTCTGCAGGTCGGTGTCCTTTTCAGTATTGCAGCAATCCTCTGAGTTACCCTCACCACCTTTGCAATATGCTCCCTGAATTTCAGTTTACCATCAATCATCACCCCCAGATCTCGTCTCCCCTACCTCCTCCAGTACAGCTGATCTAATCGAGTATGCATCCTCCCATCAATGGATCCCAAACCTCAAGACTTTTACCTTTTGCTGCATTAAACTGACACCCCCATTCATTTGTCCATCTGTCTAGTTTATTCAAATCCTCTTGCAGGGCTGCCACATCTGCACTATTACTGATAACCCTTCCCAGCTTCACATCATCTGCAAACAACTGAATTTCCCCTTGCAATCCACTGATATAAAGGTTGCACAATACAGGTCCCAGTACTGATCCCTGTGGAACTCCACTTCTGCTTCCTTGATATTGCCCCACCATACACAACTCTCTGATGCTATCAGTCAGCCAATCCTGAATCCATTTGACTAACCATTTAAACCCATGTGCTGAAACTTAAATATCAGCTTATCATGTTGCACCCTGTCAAATGCCTTTGCAAAATCCAAAAAAAAAAAAAAAAAAAATGGCAGTATATGCCTTTTCCTCATCAACTGCTCTTATCCCTTCATTATAAAATGGATCTTGGGCATGGACAGCACGGTTTTTTTCTGCCAGTTTATCTGGGGTTTATCATCCTGCAAGTAGGCAAACCAGTCCTATGAACACACACTGATTACAGTCAGGAATACTGACCCAGCCATAGGCTAAATTCGTCAGCTATGCCGGTTCCGGAGCCCGGATAAAATTCGGGGGGGGGGGGGACTAGATGGTGCCGTACCTCCCAGTAAAAGGGGACTCACGGTCATTGCACCATCACAGGGAATTTATATTATTTATTATAAAATGGTTAAAATATTATAAAAACTTTATTATAAAATGGAGTACGACTGCTCACGAGAATTGTTACTCCACCATGTACAGGGCCACCCTCCAGTTCTATCCTTGCATGTAAGAGTGATATTCCTGATGGTAGGATCCTTGCTGGATTTTAATAAGTTTTCTGCAAACAGAAACAAAAAAGTTTGTGTTTCTGCAGTAGGTGCTTGATATCATCGATATTATGGTGAAACCCATGGCAGTTCAATTGTAAAAATTTTCCAATTGTTTAGGCTTCCCAGATTTGTCTGGTTTCTGGGATTTCTGGGAGGGGTTAAGGACTTGTCATTATCGGGTTCATATTTCTCATTAGATTTTGGGAAGTATGGATGACCAGTGTCCATCTCTTCCTCTGGAAAAATATCCAATACATCACTGGATGTGTCAGAATCACAAAATTTGCTCTCAGTGGATACTGAAATATCCACTTTTTTCTGTGGAAGTGTCTGGTAGTTTGTCTTTAAGTACTAACTTTGATATATATATATTTTTTTTTTATAAGTGGGAAACAAGGCCTTATTGTCCCTATACCCAAAAAAGGGCAGTCTTAATAGAATGGATAACTAAGGAGGTATTACTTTGCTATCAGCCACAGTTAAAATCTACAATAGGATGATACTCAGTAGAATAGAACCTTACTTAACACCACTTTTAAGAAAAAACCAAGCTGGATTTCTAAAAAAACGATGTACAATAGAACAGATACATTGCATCAGAAGAATCATAGAAAGTTCATGGGGATAAAAACTTACCACTCATTTTAACCTTTATAGACTTCAAAAAAGCCTTTGACTCCATTAATAGAGAAGCAATGTTTAAAATACTTAGCTTCTATGGTCTACCCTCAAAACTCATACAAGCAATCACAGACCTTATAAAGATAACAATGCTACAGTAATCTTTAAAACAGAAACATCTGAATCATTTCAGGTGACAACAGGAGTCCTGCAAGGTGATGTACTAGCACCTTATTTGTTTTTAATATGCTTGGACTACATCTTCCATACCATCAATACAGCAGATCTTGGTTTTAACATTAAAACATCCACCCACACCATGCAAATAACTGATCTTAGCTTTGCTGATGATGTTGTTTATTGATACAGAACCAACAAATGTACAAAAGCATCAATCTACTAGAAGCACAGGCTAAACTTATTGGTCTGCAGATCAACATCCAAAAGTCCAAAGTATTCTCAATAGGTTGTGAAAACTTTATACTACATTTTAACAATAAACCATTAGAAAAAGTAAAGGACTTTCAATACCTTGCATCATACATTATTATTATTATTATTATTATTATTCAGGCCTCCATGGAGTTGAAAGACTCATCGTGGGAGGTCCTTCCTAAGAACATAAAGTCTGTCAAGACTCATCGAGGGGAGGTCCCCCCCTAAGAAACACAAAGACTATCATACCACTCCTTAAACTCATTGACCGTTCTCTCTCTCACCACTCCATCAGGCAATGCATTCCACGGTTCAACCACCCTCCACACAAAGAAACCACTCCTCACCCTCTTGCTCACAGTTTCCTTTTGTAACTTCCAGGGATGGCCTCTTGTCATCACTCCTTCCCGCTGTTCAACCAAGCGAAAGAACTCCCCAGTGTCAACCCTGTAACCACCTCTCAACAGTTTAAAAGTCTCAATCATATCACCTCTCCTTCTTCTATCCACCAAACCCTGCAGTCCACATTCCCTCAGCCGATCCTCGTAACTATCCTTGTACAGTCCTAGAACCATCTTTGTCATTCGTCTTTGTATCCTTTCCACAGTTAATTTATCCCCTTCAAATCCTGGAGACCAAATCTGAGAACAATAGACCAAGTGTGGTCTGATCAGAGACTAATACAACGGAATGATAACCCTCATATCTCTGCAGGTCAGGGTCCTTCTCATAATTGCAGCAATCCTCTGTGTTACCTTCACCACCTTTGCAATATGTCCCCTAAACTTCAGGTTTCTATCAACCATTAACCCCAGATCTCTTGTCTCCCCTACTTTCTCCAGCATAACTCCTCCCATAGAGTATGCTGCATCCCATTGATGTTTCCCAAACCTCAAGACCTTACATTTTGCTGCATTAAACTGACACCCCCATTATTTTGCCCATCTATCTAGCTTATTCAAATCCTCTTGCAGGGCTACCACATCTGCACTATTACTAATAATCCTTCCTAGCTTCGCATCATCCGCAAACAACTGAATATTCCCTTGCAATCAACTGGCAATGTCATTGATATAAAGGTTAAACAATATAGGTCCTGGTACTGAGCCCTGTGGGACCCCACTTGTAATCCTCTGCCTCCTTGAAACTGCTCCATCATACACAACTCTCTGATACCTATCAGACAGCCAATCCTGAATCCAGTTGACCAATCTGACATCCAGACCCATGTGCTGCAACTTAAATATCAGCTTATCATGTGGCATCCTGTCAAATGCCTTTGCTAAGTCTAAGAAAATTGCAGTATATGCCTTTCCATCATCTAATGTTCTTGTATCATCAGCAATACAGAAAATGATATCAGAAAACGTAAATAGCTGGCTCTAGTCGTCCATAACAAATTACTCCCCATCTGGAAATCATCATTACTATCATTAAAGACGAAAATAAGACTATACCATGCAACCAGTAGATCCATCTTCTTGTATGGTCTCAAACATGGACAATAAGCACCAAACAAACTACAGATCTAATTAACTCCTTTGGAACTACATGTCTCAGACTGATCCTTGGATACACCTGGATGGACCGTGTCACTAACTCTGCTGTACTAAATCTGGCTAAGCAAGAACCACTTGTCAGCGTAGTCAAAAAACTACAACTCAGACATCCTGAAGTCTCGCCCTTTTTGGAATCCTTCATCCTGTAAAAACCAGAAGATGGCAAACGCAGTAGAGGAAGATCATGCAAACAATTTTGGCAATACATATGTGAAACCATCAGTAGACTGAACTGCAAAACATCTACCAATTAGCTCAAGATAGAGAGACTTGGAAGACAATAATTTGCAATATTTAATTTTTAATATAAATTTCTTTTCCCTTTTCACATTGTATCATATTCTGAATAAACTATGTATGTATAAGTGAGTTCTCATTGAACGGAACCAATTTTGGAGAGGGATTGCATATCATGCAATTGATGTGCTCAACAGAGAAACAATCACGAATGTAAAGTCATGGATAAAGTAAAGTTATATCGTAATGATATGGTGAAATTATCAGATGGAATAGATATGCAAGTTTGAGATGCTGCTATTTTCTTGACTGTTATCTTCTTAGCATGAGAGGATCTGATCTCATTGCAGGTGGTGGTGGCAGCTACTTTTCTTCTGGCATCCTGATATATGTTCTGTTCTAGGAAAAAAAAAATCTCAACCCCTCTCTCTCTCTCTCTCCATAACTAATATTCCAGAGTCCTGGCATTGTCAGTAACTCAAACCATCCCAAATCCCTTTCCGGTTTTTTCCCCTAGAAGAGAAACTAGTGGTAACTAAAATTGTTCACAATAGCATGTGCTCTCCAGTTAAGGCTTTGCATTGTGGACTATACCATACTATGATAGTCTACAAGGAAATAAATTTCACTAGATGTGAAAATAAAAGCATGTCTACATATGCCACCGATTTCAACTATCAGAACTGGTTTTATAGTCCAAACTCTGGTTTGCATCACTTTGCTGAGAAATATCTATTCCAACTAAGCACACATGGCATCACATACCCACTGTTAAAACACTTTTTTTCAACCTTTGATCCCATTCCCACTTTGATTCAGTAAAGGTCTTGTTGTTTAAATGATATTCAACCTCCCCGGAAGTGTACAAATACATATATATATAACTAGTAAAACATAAGACTAATAAGGTGCAAATGAACCAATTAAATATGTATATATGTAATGCCTTTCTAGCCTTCAGCCTTATGGATAGAGCAACCTTTCACTTCTCATTACTTGACTACTAAACATGGACATTTATTTTTTCTGTTCTAAAATATTTTTTTTTTAATCAGAGGTACTATGATTTCTACTTAGTTTTAATATATTAAACTATAAAGTACTTTAAAAAATTACCTTGTTATTTCCAGGTATGGCTATATCAACATATCTCAATGGAGAGTCTGTGTTGCAAAATGCAATTACTGGAATATTCACATATGAAGCTTCAGTTACAGGCTGATGATCTACACGAGGATCAGTCACAACAAGTAAACGTGGCTCACGAAAGGCAACCTGAATTTGATTGGTAAAAGTACCAGGTGTGAAACGACCAGCAATGGCTATAGCTCCAGTAGCTGAAGCAAACTTTAACACAGCTCGCTGTCCATATGGACGGGCTGAGATAACACACACATCAGAAGGATTATCAACAGCAACAATTGCTCGAGCTGCCAGGAGCAATTTCTCCC
Organism: Typopeltis vanoorti; assembly: GCF_054136105.1. Classification (NCBI taxonomy): domain Eukaryota; kingdom Metazoa; phylum Arthropoda; class Arachnida; order Uropygi; family Thelyphonidae; genus Typopeltis; species Typopeltis vanoorti. The sequence goes on along the minus strand of NC_143568.1, from coordinate 240,640 downwards.
ATGTTTTCTTTAGATTTATTAAATATACACCTAATACAAGAAACAGAATATTTTTGCAAAATAAGCTACAAAAATTAAAAACAATTTCAAAATTAACAAAAAATGTAAATACAAAGCACTGATCCAAACTAAACTACACAAAATAATGAATGCCCAGCCATTAAAATATTTTATTATATTATATTGGAACGCTTGGTGTCACACTGATTTGATCGTCGGCTTGTCGAGAGCTCCTGAAAAGATCAGTAGTATTTTGTGTTAACGTTGGCAATTTTACTAAAATTTTAAGTAGTATTGTTTGCTTTCTGTTTCTTGGTGTGTCTGTGCAATTTTTGTGTATTTTCTGTTATTTTAAGTATTATTTTTAAGATAAGATGGCGTACATATGGCACTGATAAAGAAAAAAATGGCAGCCAGGTCGCCATGTTTGTTTAAGAGTTTGATGTAAACGAATTTATGCAATGTACTGTCTGTGAGATGTATACTTTGCGAAGAGCGGTGGGAGTCTGGTTAGAGGGCGATAGTGGAGTTAATATGTGCAGAAAGTGTAAGGAGAATGAGGATCTCAAGTGTGTTTTGGGTGGCGAGAGTGATATCTCTAACGATAGTCAGAATGTAGAAAATGGCGGTGTGATAGAGAATTGCGTGGTAGTGCCAGATAGATGTGAGAGCGTTGCTGAAAGTGTAAATGAAGGTAGAAATACAGAATGAATGGATGATTTGATTGATAATGAAAATTGTGAGATAAATGCGAGTAGTGAAATTGCGCATTTGAATGGAGCGATACACCAAGAATAGAGGCAACTGGAGCATATGAAAAAATGTGTGCTGAACGTACCGACTAATAACCGGCGAAAGTCTGTGACGACAAATAATAGAATGTTCGTAAACGTCAATAAAATGAAGGAGCGAGTGCTCTATGGAGATTCGCTATTAAGAGGTGTGATAGTTGAGAGTTTGACGAAGTCATACCAGCGGGTGCGAACATAAAGGACGTCAGCGAATCTATTTGAGTGCAAAAACAGAGGGTGAAAGAGATGATAATCGTGGCAGGAACAAACGATTTGAAAGAGGACAAAATGGAAATGATAGAGGATGTGAGGGAATTAATTGAGGTAGCAAAAGAGAAGAGTGTGAGAGTTAGGATGGCGAGTATTTTACCGCGGTATTTTACAAATTCCACATTTTACCGCGAGTATTTTACAAATTCCACACCACTCTCATTTGCCAATGAGAGTGGTGTGGAATTTGTGGATGTGTGGAATGAGTTTGATGGGTGAAAGGATTTATATAAGATGGATGGGTTACATTTGAATGGAGTTGGTGTATGGAGGCTTGAAAAAGTGTTGACGAATGATGTGGAAGTGGATGTACAGACTCAGGGAAACTAGATTTATTAAGGGGGGGGGAGTAGACATGCACAAAACCACATAGTCACTCACTCCAACTGGTGGGAGAGATGTCATCTTAGTTAGTATCAGCTCTTCTGATGCTATGACCATCAGAGGGAATAGAGCAGGTTTAGAGGTGCAAGAGGAGAGTGTGTTCCAAATACTGAGTACTCTGGATACCAGTAAAGCTGTTGGACTGGATAGTATTTCACCACAAGTTTTAAGAGAATGTGCTAAAGAACTGACAGCTCTTTAAGACTATTATATCTAAGACTATTATAATCACCTGCCTTATAATTCCACATATGTTCTCTTTTCTTTGATACTCCTGCATGTCTATTCATCTTCCAAGTCAAAACCACATAGTCACTCTCTCCAACTGGTGGGAGAGATGTCATCTTAGTTAGTATCAGCTCTTCTGATGCTATGACCAAATCAAAACTCTTGAACCTCTTGTTCCCTCTATTACATGTTGCCTAAGACACTTGTCCCTCAAGAATGCTAGAAATTCCATCCCCTTATTACTACATGGATTTTCCTCTTCCCAGCTTATACTGCTGTAGTTAAAATCTTCCATAACAATCATTCTTCTTGCACTTGTCAAGCTCAACTGCATAATGATCTCCTACTCCCCATCCTCTGTGCTCCTTGGTTTTTAGCAACACCCGACTAAATATCCTGTCTTGGCCACTCTACCTCACACCACATGCTTTCAAAACCTTTAGTGTCACTGCCTTCCAAAGCTGATACTATCAGCGCCACTAATTCATCTCCTTTATTTCAGATACTTCTGGCATTAGCATAAAGCATGTTACTGCTTTTATACCTATCATTATCCCACCTAGACTCCGCTGGACTCAGTGTTACCTGATGTTGTCCAGTGAGGTCTAGAGGGGATAATAATAATTCTGTCCTCAAATGCCCTCCAAGCATTTACATATTCCAATTCTCTCTTCCGACACATTCTGGCTATTATGCTATTCAGTATTACTGCTCTTCTGCTCAGCTCGTCACTATCATACCTGGGCAACACACACACACAGCATTTCTTCTCTGTGTTTTTTGTACAACCTCAAGCAAGAATCTCAGATAGTCATTCTTGCTCACCATCACAATCATTTCATTCATCTTTTCACTCCTCTTAATTGCCATAGCCACACTTTCCATCGTCCTCCAGGCAAACACTCCTCTGGCATCCTACCTTGCACACCACAAATCATCGAGTCTCCATACATCACACCTCTTACCACTCTGTTCCTTGATTGCTCACCTGCATCACTCACTCTCTCTCCTCTAACCCTTTCTCTCTGTGTTCTCTACTTACCTGCTGTCTTGGCATCACTATCCCTAGTTCCAGCCCTCACTCGCATTCTTTTCATTTCCTCTCTGACTGTTGCCATTCTCCCCTCTTCTATCATTCCCATAACTCTCTCTCATTCCCTCTCTTCTACTGTTTCTATACTCTCTATCATTCCCACTCTTCTGGTCAAATATCTACTCCAGCTACCTTTCCACATTTCAAGTTTTTGATAGCTTTTTTCCTACCCCAAGTATTGATATGTACACCTCTTTGCATTCCTCTTGAAAATTTTGTAGTGGTTCTATCACTGCTTGGTTCATTTATCTCTGTGGAGGTCGCGGTTGAAAAAATTGCAGTGTAGGTCATGTGTATCCGAGAGATACATTCATTACTAGTATGTGCTAAAATGCGATAAAAAAACAACAACACTGCAAATATAATATGATGATTTATTTTCAGTTACAATCTAGAAATTATTGAACAAAGAAACAAAGGGGGAAAAAAAAAAACTAAACCAATACTATACTGACATCAGAGTTCGCAGTATCTCTCAGATACAATTTACTATCAAACATCACTTTCACATTTGACTCTATCATTGTCATCACTGGACTCGAGTAACATTCGTGGAATCTCAACATCTGATGGATTATCCAATCGATATATTTTTCCAGCCATTTTCAACAGCAAATAATAATAAAAAAAACAACTAAACCAATACTATACTGACATCAGAGTTCGCGGTATCTCTCAGATAAAATTTACTGTCAAATAGTCTCCTTGGAGTCAAAAGACTCGAAGAGTCTTTTGACTCCTTGGAGGCCTGAATAATAATAATAATAATAATAATATCACAAACTTTTATAAAAAGTGTTAAACCAAACCGACAGCAAAAACAGTGCGGAATATCACTCTTAATATACGCACATGCAGCTAGTCATGACCTTCAAGCTGTACAGTGAATACGTGTAAGAATACTTATATTAAACAATTTGCACGTATCTGTCAGATCATCACGACCTCCACAGGGTTAACAGTCTTTCAAAGCAATTACTTGAGACATCTAGGATATCCTTATCTTCAGTTTTCATGTCATCTTTATCATCTTTCATTCCTTTTACAGGACTCTTTCCTCCATTTCTGAGCTTCTTCAATAGAGAATATTTTGTCACCTTCCTGATATTTATTTTCCATACTCTTGCCAAAGTCTTCCCATGAGTTTTGTTTAGCTACATTTACACATAGCTTAGCTCCCTTACCTTTTTCTCTGTATTCTTTTAGTGCATCTGCTGACTTATTTGCTAGAAACTTTTGGTATGTTTTCTTCTTTTCCCAGACTGCTTCTTTAACTTCTTGTGTCCACCATGGTGTTTTTATTTTTCTATCCATGCATACAACTTCACCACATAGCTCCCTGGCTGAATCAATGTCTTCTTCTTCAGAGTTTACCACTGAGACTTGAAGGTTTGGTTCTTGTTTTCAAACTGCTGCAAATTTTCTTCAATAATGTTCACATAGGTGAGTCTACAACTTACTTATAAAAGCTGCTCAATTTGAATTCTTTTTAAAAGTTTCTTACATACTTCTCATTTCAATGTGATATCAATTTTTATCCTGCTTAGTACTAAGTAATAGTCACTTCAAATTTTGACTCCTCTGTATACTCTTGTATCCTGAACCAGCTTTATGATATAACTATCAACAATGATGTAGTCAATGAGGCTTTTATTTCTTGTGTCTTCTCTGCATGTGAAATTGCACACATCTTTATGTTGAAAGATGGTGTTAATAATGACTAGTCTGTATCCTGAGCAGAAGTCCAGCAAATACTTACCATTATTATTAGTTTTGAGCTTTTCTCCAAATTTTTTTCCCAAATGTTCCTATGCAAGGACCACTTTTTTCCATTTTGTTTATGTCAGCTGTCTGTTCTAATGTCTCAAAAAACTCCTCCACTTCTTCCTTAGAAGAACCTTCTGTGGAACCATAGACACAAATAAGTTTCATTGTCCATTTCCCTATTTTGAAGTTTGCCTACATAACACTACTTGAAACTGCTTTCCAATCAAGAAGTTCATCTTCATGTTCAATGCTATTGGTACTCCTTCCTTTCCTTGATCATTATTGCCTGAAAATAAGCATCCTATACTTATTTAGTAATATATCACCTATTTTTGTCTTCATTGTCTCAGTAATGCCAATTATCTCCACATGGTACTTTTCCAATTCTTCTGCAAGCTAGATTTCCTTTTCATTAATACTCCTTATACTGATGGTTCCTATTTTCAATTTTTTTGATGTTGGGTTTCTTCTTCTTCTAGATATCGAGTTGGAGCTTGTTCCAGTAGCTGACTTTTCACTGTTCACCCTGGTTCCCTGACTAAAACTGTGAGGGGGGGGGGGTTGTTTAACCAGGCGATGCCCCAGATGGCGTGAAATCTCATCATGTTGTACCATGATATGCATTTGTGGTTTAAGCCAATAAAAAGTACAATTTGGTCAGTGAATTTGGTCAGTTCAAAGTGGTTCATCCTTTTAACTTCACAAACCAACCTGAAAGAGAAGCTGAAATGTTTGCTGTCAATACAAGGGTGGTCTGACAAGTTCTCGGCCTAACAATGAAAAAAACTAATTTATAATTATATCCTTTTAACTTCAGAGACCAACCTGGAAGAGAAGCTGAAATGTTCGCTGTCAATACGAGGGTGATCTGAAAAGTTCTTGGCCTAACAATAAAAAAAACTAATTTATAATTTCAAAATTATTTTTATTTTTCAACATTATCTCCCTTAAGGCAAATACATTTATTCCAGCGATGCTCTAGCGCCATTATCCCGTCCGTGCAGTGGTTCTCGTTAAGATCTGCAAAATACCCCACTACAGCTGCAATCACCTCTTGATTCGAAGAAAAACGTTGACCAGTGAGGAAGAGGTTTAGTTTTGAGAAGAGATAGAAATCAGAGGGAGCCAAATCTGGGAAACAGGGTGGATGTTCCAACAATTCATAGTGCAGATCCCTTAATTTTCCCATTGCCAAAACACCTTTGTGTGCAGGTGCATTATCCTGATGAAACATGATTTTTTTTTTCTTCTTCTACAAACCGGGTCTTTCTTTTCTCAAGAATTTTTTCGTCTAATCCGATTAAAAGATTGGAATAATATTTCCCAGTTATTGTTTTACCCTTTTCAAGATAATTAATAAACAAAATGCCTTTAGCATCCCAAAACACCGATGCCATGACCTTTCTTGCTAATGAATCCGACTTTGTCATCTTTGGTGTTGAACAACCGGCATCTGTCCACTATATTGACTGTTGTCTAGATTCTAGTGTGTAATGGTCAATCCAAGTCTCATCCATAGTAATAAATCGATGCACAAAATCAGCTTTATTCTTGTTCAAATGCTTCAAACATTGCTCAGAGATTTTCATGGAAGTGCATTTTTGATTTGCTGTGAGCAAGTGCGGCACCAATCTTGTGCCAAGCGTTTTTCATATGCAATTTTTCACGTTCTTTTAAAATGCCTATAGTCTCAGCAATTTCACGCACTTTGACTCACCTGCCAACCAATACCATGTCATGCACTTGATCAATGATTTCTGGTGTTGTTACACTTTTTTTGGACATCCTTGACGTGGATCATCTTCTAGGCTGGTACAGCCATGTCTAAACTCGGCAGCCCATTTCTCAATTGTCGAAAACGAAGGACAAGAGTGCCGGTCAACTTTTATGAACTTCGAATGGATTTCTTTTGGCATTAAACCTTCTTTTACAAAAAAATGTTATAACCACATGATGCTCAATTTTATCCATTTCAAGGGATACAGACAACACTTTTGCTTCAGACAGCTGTATAAAACAAACTACTTGATAGAATGATTGCAATTTCACATGGATGCTTATAACAGATGTACCAACTTAGTAAAAAAAAAAAAACACTTTCCGATAGTGTTGCCATCTATGGTTGAGGTCAAGAATGTTTCAGACCACCCTGATACAAGTTAAACAGTAATGGCCCTAAAACAGATCCCTGAGGTACACTACTCGAGTCCTTTTCCTGGATATTGATCTGCTATACACAACTTGCTGATACCTATCAGATAGCATGTCTCTGATCCAATGCACTAAATCTAATATCCAACCCCATCTGATCCAGTTTGACTATCAACTTATTATCCAATAATCTATCAAACGTTTTTGCGAAATCCAAGTATATTACTGTGTATCCCTCTGCTCTGTCCAAGGAGCCATCACCTTAATGTAATAAGTAGATTATTAAAACATGACCTCCCTTTAGCAAATCCATGCTCCATCAAAGATAATACTGCTGTTGTCAACCCAATTCTGGATCCTAGTTCTCACAAGCTTCTCCAACAACTTAACCACAACACCTGACACACAGATAGGCTTATAATTTGATGTTTGAGTTCTATCACCTCCCTTATGAAGCAGCATAATCTTGTCCTCCTTAGGAACTTGACACAGTGCAAGATTCGTATTAAAAAATACTGCTCATCAAAAAGTCAAAACAATGTATAGGGAAATAAATTAAAACACATACCTCGCATTTGCTACCCTTACGAACCAAGTCACCCGCCTTGCCTGGTCTTTGTAATCCTCGTGGAATTAGTTATTACTACTTCTCTTATGCTGCCCCCATAATCCCCTTTGTTCTCTGTATTGCAAGCTTAATCTCTTCATTCATCCATTTCAGATCTATCTTATTTAACTTCTGATCCTTGGAATACACTTAGACATTGCTTCTACTAGATACCTCTTAAACATCCCCCCAGGCTGCATTGATCTCTCTTCCAGCTAACTCCTTATTCCATACTACACCTGCCAGCATCTCCTGAGCTCTTAATAATCACCACTCTTGTAGTTCCACATATATCTTTTCTCACAGAGGTGAGAAATTTTCATAAAACATTCTTATATGCAATAATTATTTCCTACTCTGCTTTTAAAATCTCCAATAAGGATCCATTTTTCCCTTTTCATTGTGCCAGCTGCCTGTTTCATAAATATATGCACTATAACAGCTCCATACATTGTGGTTAAGTTGTTGGAGCAGCTTGTTAGAATTAGGATCCAGAACTGGGTTGACAACAATGGTATTATCTTTGATGCATAGCATGGATTTACTAAACGAAGGTCATGTTTTAGTAATCTACTTAAGATTTTTGTTCCGTTGTATAAGGCTTTGATTAGGTCACACAGGATTACTGTGCCCATATTTGGTCACCTGGTTTGCAGAAGGATGAAGAGATGTTGGAAAGGGTCTAAAGGCGATTGACTAAGGTAGTTTCTGACCTCTGGAATGTCGAGTATGAGGAAAGATTGAGAAGATGTAATTTGCAGAGTCTGGTGGACAGGAGGAAGAGGGGAGATATGATAGAGACCTACAAGTTGGTAAGGGATTGTTGTAGGATCAATGGAGAAGTTCTACAGAGAATAGTGGGAGATCAGGGGAGAACCAGAGGTCATCCCTGGAAACTGTATAAAGAGGGTGCGCGTAGGGGAGTGAGAGGCAAGTTTTTTTCGTGCAGAGTTGTGAATGATTGGAATCCCTTGCCTGAATGTGTAGTGTCTGCAAGGAGTTTGAGTGTGTTTAAGACATGGTATGATGAGATGTGTGTATGATAAAAGGACCTCCTAGATGAGTCTTTGACTCCATGGGGTCTTGTATAATAATAATAATAAAAATCAAAAGAGAAAAATGTATATTTACCTTCAAAAGATGGTATTTTCCTTTCCAAAAATGACTAATTTTTCTAGTAGAATCAACTTGTAAATGCAGTATTCATAAAAACTAATTGTCAAAACTTGATATTAGTTATGCAACATGCAGGAATACTGCAGTGTTATTAATCACCAGGAAGCAATCGTGAAGCCAATGACAAAAGATATCCAAAAGAAGTTATTCAAAGAAAGATTAAGCAAAGTACAATGAGAAAGGAAAGAAAAATTTTATAGCAGTATTGTGAAAATTCAGTGCAATAAGAAAATATGTGCCTTTCAAATAGCATAGCAAGCATTCATCCATGCAAAGCAAGAAACACGTTAAAAGCAAAAGATAAAACAAGACTCTGGAAAGAATAACATACAAAGAGAATTAATTAGCAATAAGATAATTCTATATAAACATATATGTGATAATTAGAGAACAGTTCTACAGATGAGTCATTTCACTTTTTTAAAATGTGAAAGTACTAGATCAATGTATTTCAAAATAGTCATTCAATTTTAATTCAACAGTTTTAGCTTTTAATACCAAAACAAAAAGTAACATTCAACTGCCTTAAAAATTAGATTTTATTTATTTAATCTAGATAACTACTTTCTTGCTATTATAATCTGCACAGAGTGTACTGACATCACAAGAAGATTGGTTCAACCTGGCAGGAAGAATGACAGTAGCTGTTAGTCAACATCACTTATCAAGCTGCAAACTAACCAAACCAAAAACTTCTCTTCCTCTTTGTATCATTCCATCTATCTAAATTCTTTGGTACACACCTCTCTCACTCTGTTTTTCCCCAAAGGCAACTTTAATTCAGCTGTTCAGATTTCTACTTTCCTCCTACTAACAGATAACACTGATGTGCTATATGTCTCGCTACTTTTAGTTTATGGGTCTATATAAAAACTTATTGGAAATATGAAATGGCTCTAGATTTGGTTTCCATAGTTATTATGCCAATATTTGTCTAGGTCACATAGGCATCTTTATAGGTACAAACACTGACCACATGGATGAGGGCAAACTGGTAAGGAAGCAAAGACAGAGTGTAAATGGCAGGATCCTACAATCCTAACTAGCATCCCCTATAGCAGTGCTTCCCAAATTTATGGATGTGAAGGCGCCCCTTGGAAAAATTAAAATATTTTACGGCCCCATTGAAAAAAAAAATCGTAATACAGACATATTATTATAATATTTATTGTATTTATATTCAATCCAAAACATACACAGCGAATATCGCAAAAATCAAATATGACATTTTTAGCATATTACATACACATTTGACATGGTACACTTAGTCTTAAACATTTTAAATTTGTTTTCATTATTTCATGGTCCCCCTCAACAAAACTAACGGTTCCCAAGGGGGCCGCAGCTCACAGTTTGGGAAGCGCTGCCCTATAGGTATGATGATGGACACTTGCTGATGGTCTCCAAAATTTCAGTTAAAGTGAGGCAGATTCTAGGAAAGGTCTTGGATTTTTCTGCATAAGAGAGAGAGGTTTTAATCCAGTGATCTGTACCTATCAGTGGCACACCCAGGGGGGGGGGGGCTTAATTAGCCTTAACCTTCCTTACCATATTTCTCACCCCTTTTGCCTGCACCTTATATTGTTCATAGGCATGCAGATCACCTTTTTCTTTAATAATCTGCTAAACAACTTTTTCTTTGTGTGCAACTCCTGCTTAAAAGCCATTCATTCAGATACTGCTTTCTTCAAACACACCTTGACCACCTCCTGCTTTCTCTTCCAAATTCTTATCCTGTGGCTCTGCTAAAAACAGACTCCTCAGCTTGTCATAATCACCTGCTTTTTAATTCCACATATATCCCTTCTTAACAGAAAATTCTGCATGTTTGGCACTCTCCCAGGTCAAGACTACATGACCACTTTCTCTAAGCAGAAGAAGCATAGCTAGATTGGTTAGTGTTAAATTCTCTGATGTAATGATTAGATCCACTTTTGAACCATATGCTTCCTTCCTATTGCATGTTGCCTCAGGTAATTATCTCTCCTTGCAAGTGTATGTCACTTACATTCTCCTTATATACCCCCTGGATTATGGCAGCAACAATTACATATTTAGTCCTGATGACCTCTATCTCATACCAGATATTTAGGCAGGAGATTAATTTCATCGCCTGGTGCGAGACGACTTCCCTGCTTATTGGATGCCTGAAGTAACTTGAAAAAATTTCCTGTTTGGTCTATAGAGCAGGGTTTCTGAACTGTGCAAAAATAAATGAAAAAAAAACTGCCAAAAAATATATAAAACTGATTTAACCTGGGTGCTACATTTTGCATCATGTGATCAATCTTCCACTTACTAACATCTAGGTTGACTGGATCCACGATCACATTCTATTTTTCCTGACTTTATACTTCCAAACTTTCACTGAAAAACTCTTTTTGAAGACTCCTGAAAAATTTTTTTTAGATGCAAGCCGTCCACTTTATATAAATGCCGTGGTATGACAAAGAGGAGTTTAGAAGGAGGGCCATAATCGCAAATGACATTATGCGCAGGTTATGCAGACGGTGTGGTGTGGAATTCCTGGACATGTGGAATGAGTTTGATGGGTGAAAGGATTTATACAAGATGGATGGCCTGCATTTGAATGGACTTGGTGTGCGGAGACTGGAAAAAGTGTTGCTGAATGAAGTGAAATGGATGTGCAGAACCAGGGAAACTAGAACTACCAAGGAGGGGGGGGGGTTGGATATGCGGACATCAGTGAGACAGTTGAGTGTATGTATATAATGTACCTGAGCCAGTACTAAGGACAAAAAATGGGAATAGGACATTTAGAATAATGAATCAAGATAAGGGGTGGGACAAAGGGATCATTGCATTTCATGTATACTAATGCCAGGAGTATTAGGAACAAGAAGGAAGAATTTTTGGCCTTGATTGGCTCTTCCTGGCCACAGGTTATTGGCATTAGTGAAACATGGCTGACAGAAGATGATATAGTTAGTGGGATAGAATATGTAGGTTATAGTGTGCTTAGGAGAGACAGAGAGAATAAAATGGAGGGGGGGGTGTTATTGATGATAGCTGATGAACTGCAGCCAAGGAGAATTGAAGTTGTATCGCAAGATAGTGAAAGGAGCTCATTTGAGGCTATTTGGTGTGAGATTGAGACTGGCAGAATAAAATATACAGTTGGGTGCTGCTATAGACTAGGTGATAGAATAGATGGTGGAGATAGTATGCATAATCAAATTGATGAAATGAGTGGAAGGAGGGAAATTATTATGACGGATTTCAACTATAGTAACATTGATTGGAAGGAGGAGAGGACAAATGTGAGGAAGGAAATGGATTTTATTCAATTATTAAGGATTAACTATCTGAGACAACATGTAATTGAAAAATACTAGGGGTGTGAGAGTGCTTGACCTGGTAATAGCATCTCAGAATTTGACTGTAATGAATATGACCATATTGTCACCTATTGATGAGAGTGATCATAAGGTGACCTGGGAGGTAGCTAAAGGTGTGGAATTTTTGATTAAGACAGGGTATATGTGGAATTACCATGCTGACAAGTATGACAAGCTTAGAAGATTGCTTGGATCAGTGCCATGGCATGTACAACTGCAAGGGCTGGACGTCGAGAGCATGGGAAGTGGTCAAGGAGCATTTACAGGAGGTTATGGCTGATTGCATACCTGGGGTCCGAATAGTAAAACAAGTAGGGATTAAATGGATGAATAACACCATTATGCTTGAGCTGCAAAAAAAGAAACAACTGTGGAGGGAATATAAAGAAAGGGGTGACCTGCAGGCACATGAATGGTATAAAGTGCAGGCCAGAAGGGTAACGAGTGTGGTAAAAAAAAGCAAAAGCGGATTATGAAAGGAAACTAGCTATCCAAGCTAAAGAGAATCCCAAACAGTTCTTTCAATATGCTGCAAGCAAGAAAAAAACTGTACACGGGAAAATGATTTTAAGGAATGACGATGGTAAGGAGGTCACTGAATCAGTCGATATAGTGGAGTTAATGAGCGAGCACTTTGCAAAAGAAAGTATATCATCCAGGTGGTGACATTGAAAAAAAGAAGGATCCATTAGTTTATATGGGAATTGTGATGAATGAAATGGAGGTGAATAGTCTATTACAGAACCTTAATGTGAATATATCTGTGGGATTGGATGGTATACTGGCACGGGTCTTGCATGAAGCGGCTAAGGAATTATCAGTGCCCTTGACCATGTTGTTTAATCTGAGTCTCGGGTCTGGTTTAGTCCTGAAGGTGTGGAAAGAGGGGAAAATAGTTTCACTGCATAAAGGAGGATCCAAGACTATGGTTGCAAATTACCGACTGATCAGCATATCAGGAGTCGTTGTCAAGGTCTTGGAAAAAGTAGTCAAGGAAAAAATACAGGAATGGATTGATGAAAATGAGATACTGTACAGGAGACAGCATGGCTTTGTGAAGGGTAGCTCATGCCTCAGTAACTTGCTCAAGTTTTATAAGGTGACGGTTGAACTGGATGAGGGTAATGGGTTTACAGTGATACTGCAGGACCTGGCAAAGCCGTTTGACAGGATACCACATGGAATTCTAATCCGTAAACTACAACATATGGGAATGGATATAAGGTTGGTGAGATGGATAGCTGGTTGGTTGATGGAGAGATATTAAAGAGTAGTTTATTCAGGAGTAGAGTCCAAAGGACGGCCTATGACTAGTGGTGTGCCGCAGGGTTCTGTTCTTGGACCACTGCTGTTTAATCTGTTCATTAACGATATAGGGAAGGATCTAAGTGGAACAATTCATTTGTTCGCTGATGATGCAAAGTTGAGTAGGGCAATAGTAAATGTAGAAGATGTCAAAGTCTTGCAGGATGACTTAGGTAGATTGGAGTTCTGGGCTAAGGAGAATGGATGTCAATTTAATGTGACAAAATGTAAGGTTATGCATTTTGGGGTGAAAAGATTAGCAGCAGTATACCACATTAGTGGAACTGTACTCCAAGAGATTGATGAGGCCAGGGACTTGGAAGTGTTGGTGGATAGGGAGCTAAAGTTTAGGGGCACATTGCAAAAGTAGCTAAATCAGCTCATCAACTCACTTGGTTGTTGAAAAATACCTTGATGAGCAGAGACAAGCAAGTTATTGTACCTCTGTACTGAGCCTTGATAAGACCTCATCTCAATTACTGTGGCCAGATTTGACCACCTCGGTTCCTTCTTGATGGGGAGGAGGTGGAGAGGATCCAGAGGCAAGTGACTAAGATGATAGCAGGTCTATGGAATGAACCATATGAGAACAGTTTGAAGATTTGTGGGTTGCAGAAACTAGTTGATAGGTGGAAAAGGGGAGATATGATTGAGACATTCAAATTTCTAAAGGGTTTCTATAGGATTAATTCAGAGGATATTTTTGAGATCAGGACCTTTGGTGGGAGAAGTATTGGACACCTATGGAAGCTGGGCAAGAGTGTGATTATCAGGGGTGTTAGAGCTGTTTTGTTTACTTTTAGAGTGGTAAATGAGTGGAATAAGCTGCCAGAGTCTGTTGTGGGTGCTATGACGGTGAGCGAGTTCAAGGCAAGGTATGATAGATACTGTGAGAATGTCGTATAGTTGTGTGAACATGATGTTTAGGGCTTCCCTCGATGAGTCTAAGGACTCCCTGGAGTCGCCCATAATAATAATAATAATAATAAAAATCCTTCCTTCCATCAAACTCACTCCACCAGTCTACAAACGTCACACTATTCTTCCTGTACAATCTGCATACTGACTCATTCGCAATCATAGCTCTCCATCTCAGCTTACCTCATCAATACCATGGCAAGAGACTATCACCTTCTACTTTCTCATGCATTAGCAACTCTTTCATGTCTTCTCACATACCACATGTCTATCATTTGTCTCCTGCTAAATCAGTTGTACCAGCCAAAATAAATATCTTTCACTTTAACTCTCTGCATTCTTACAGCATAACTGATATCCTTTATCTTATCCCCAGGAAAACACGATTTTGTCCTGCTCTCCTCAAGGATTCCTCGTATCAATGAATCATCATACAAAATCCAATCCTTATTTTCATGTTCTCACTCTTTGCTTTCTCTCCTCTTTCTTTTGTTTATGTGTCATACCATCTGCCAGGCATTTCTCCAACTACTCAATCTCCTGTTTTGTTCTGTGAAGAATTCAGCATAAGTGCACAATCCTTTCCATTATCTTCTGGTCATTCTCTTCATTTTCCACTGAATCATTCCTACAGTCACTCATGTCACTTGCAACACAAACTACACCACTTGCATTATCACATATTTTGCCTTTCAACCCACTGCTTTCATTCTTCTTATTCTCTTCACCTTTCTTGCATTCATTCACAAAATTTCTACAAAATCCGTTCCAGTTTCATTCTCCTTCCAAAAAAATCTCTCATTCTGTGAAGGTGATACATTTTGCACATGCTACAGTGAACTTAATCAAGGACATTAAAATTCCCCTCCATTGTTTTGAACAATGGCACCACGCCACACAATACAGTGTACATGAAAACAAATATTATACTCACATTGTTTTAAAACTGAATAAGAAACTCAAAGATCGGAATCAACAAGGTTCATGCCAAATATAGTAACTATAAACGTATCGGCGACTACTAGCATAAGCTAAAGCTCGTAGTTCACTCCTTACTCAAAATACTACTACTTATCTTTACAAATTCTTGATGTGCCTATGTATGGAATAGTGCTAATTCATCTGGAAGAAATATTCCAAACAATTCAAAATCATGAGGAGTTTCACATAATCTAATCAGTGACTGCTCTCTCTCACACATGCACTCATTCCACACTAAAGTAGAGATGCTTATTTTATGCGTTATCCTGATCTAGATTGTTCACCTACAGTAATACACTCAAAAGCTATTAAAATTCCAGTAACAATCCCATCATTCATCTTCAGTCCAAAATGAACAGCTGTAGTTAATATATAACTCCAGCTGTTCAGATTAACCATTACTACCTATGAAAAAAAAAAAAACTATATCAGCATTTTTCAGAAACTAATATAGGAAAATTGCCCCAGAAACAAACCTTGGAAACAGCGTGAAAATGAATATTTGTCTGTTTCTTGGCCTTTCTACTAGCATACTATGGATTTTCAATCCCTCCCACACTTCTCATTTTGTACAGTGATAAAACCTGAAAGACTTTCTTCCCTTTGTTCTTTAAGCTATTTGATGATTTGAGCTTTAAATGAGCATAATTTGAGCTATATTAGATTAAACAACTCTTATGCTATCTATCTAATCAGAAAAATTCAAGTGAGCAACATTTTTACTCACTTGATCAAAAAGTGAAGTCTGGCTACACTAAAAGCACGTTAACAAAGTATTTTATGCAATGTTTTTTTTTTTTTGTATCTCATCATATCTAATACCCCTCTTTTTTGTTTTCATTGATTTGTTAAAAAAAACTGAAAAAATCTTAATATTTCCCATGAGCCATTATAAACTTGAAATAAAAGGAAGTTGACCAAAATGCTAGAACCTAGAGCCATAATGGGAAAAAAATAAATTAATAATTTAAGAACATACTGAAATACAGGAGAGGGGAAAAAGAAAGAAAAAAATAAACACACCCACACCTTGCATGAATATACAATATTTTTTTAATATGAATTTCATCTACGAAAGGCTCCAAAAACCTACCAAAGGAATCTCACTCTATAAACCTTTCTCTAGACACCAAATTGCAGAACTTTTGCAAGTCGCTTAAGGATTTTCCAAAAAAAAAAATACACACACACACACACACATATATATAGGCCTGTGGTCTTCCACCAAGCAATGAAATCTATCTACCATATTCATAAAATGATTCATAAAACATCGTTATGTTTTGATGAGATAGCAACTGGAAGTAAAGAAAATGAGTTTCTTGAGTTTTTGAAGAATAACTACCTCAGACAGTATGTAACAGAGGGCACACGAGGATTCTTGTCTTGGATTTGGTCATCTCATCAGAGGATGTCATTATAAATGAGGTGTCAAATCATCCACCAATTGGTGAGAGTGACCATGAGGTGATTACCTGGGTGGTTGCCAGCAGTGCAAGGACCCCCTGTGAGAAAAGGGTATATTTGGAACTACAAGGAGGGTGATTATGAAGAGCTCAGGAGACAGCTTTCGGGTGTAACATGGAATAAGGAGTTAGCTGGAAAAGAGATCAATGCAGCTTTGGGAGATTTTCAAGAACTATCTAGAAGATGCAATATCTAAATCTATTCCAAGGGTGAGAAGGTTAAATAAGGTAGGTGTGGAATGGATGAATAAAGAGATTAAACATGCGACAGAGAAAAAGGGCATTGTGGAGGCAGCATAAGAGAAGTGGAAATACCCAATTTCATAAGGTCTACAAAGACCAGGCAAGGAGGGTGACTTGGTTGGTGAGAGTAGCTAAAGAGAGGTATGAACAGAAGTTAGCTAATGAAGCCAAAAAGAATCCTAGGGAGTTCTTTCGATATGTAGCCAGCAAAAGAAAGAATGATCATGGAAGGATGACATTGATTGGAGAAAATGGTATAAAGACAGCTGTTGCAGAATGTGTGGTGGAGATACTTAATGAGAAGTTCATAAAGATCTTTCAATTTTGTGAATGTGACTTCATGGAGAGATTGAGAGCAGTTGATGATGGGGGAGGAGGGACTGACTGTAAGTGAGCAAATGATGTTTGGGGAGTTGAGTATACTAGATGTAAATAAGGCTGTGGGATTTGATAATATATCACCGCATATTCTGAAGGAATGTACCACGGAGTTGACACCTGCGTTAACATATTTTTTTAATACGAGTCTTGCACTTGGTCAAGTTTCTAAGGAGTGGAAGGAGGATAAGATTATGCCACTTCATAAAGGAGGTGATCAAACACAAGCATCAAACTATAGGTCTATCTGTGTGTCAGGTGTTGTGGTTAAGTTGTTGGAGAAGCTTGTGAGAACTAGGATCCAGAGTTGGGTTGACAACAATGGTATTATCTTTGATGGACAGCATGGATTTGCTAAAGGGAGGTCATGTTTTAGTAATCTACTTACTTATTACAATAAAGTGACTGCTTCCTTGGACAGAGGAGAAGGATACACAGTAATATACTTGGATTTCGCAAAGGCTTTTGATAAAGTACCTCATGATAAGTTGACAGTCAAACTAGAGTAGATGGGGTTGGATATTAGATTAGTGCATTGGAATGGAGACTGGCTATTTGATAGGTATCATCAAGTTGTGTATGGGGGTGCGATATCCAGGAAAAGGAAAGTCACTAGTGGATTGCCTCAGGGGTCTGTTTTAGGGCCATTACTGTTTAACTTGTATATTAATGATATTGGCAAAGATTTGGATGGAGATATTCAGTTGTTTGCAGATGATGCAAAGTTGGGACGAACCATAAAGAGTAGTGAAGATGTTGTGGCCTTACAAGAAGACTTGAATAAATTGAGTGATTGGGCACGGAAATGGGGATGTGAATTCAATGTTGCAAAATGTAAGGTTTTAAAATTTGGAAAACAAAGATGGGATACAGAATTTATGCTTGGTGAGAATATATTGTTGGAGGTAGAGGAAATAAGAGATCTGGGGGTGATAGTGGATAAGGATCTAAAATTCAGGGGGACACCGCCAAAATTGTGAAGATAACACAAAGGCTTCTGGAAATTATGCAGAGGACACTGATGTATAGAAGTAGGGAGATTCTTGTTCCATTGTTTACGGCTTTGATTAGGCCACACATGGACTATTGTGCCGAGATTTGGTCACCTTGTTTTCAGAAGGATGAAGAGATGTTGGAAAGGGTCCAAATGCGACTGACTAAGTAGTTTCTGACCTCTGGAATGTTGAGTATGAGGAAAGATTGAGAAGATATAATTTGCAGAGTTTGGTGAAGAGGAGGAAGAGGGGAGATATGATAGAGACCTACAAGTTGGTAAGGGATTGTTATAAGATCAATATTGGAGAAGTTCTACAGAGAATAGTGGGAGATCAGGGGAGAACCAGATGTGATCCCTGGAAACTGTATGAAGAGGGTATGAGTAGGGGGAGTGAGAGGCAGATTTTTTTCGTGCAGAGTTGTGAATGATTGGAATGCCTTGCCTGAGAGCGTGGTGTCTGCAAGGAGTTTGAGTGTGTTTAAGACATGGTATGATGAGATGTATGTGTGATAAAAGGACCTCCCAAATGAGTCTTTGACTCCATGAGGTCTTGGGGGAATAACAATAATAATAATAATGTGGTATAACACCTTGAGGTACACTGTCGTATCTGCAGTGGAATTCAAAACCAATAATGTATTCATTGGAGGGCAGAAGCACTATTCACATGGACAATCAACAGAGAACATACCATATAGTACTGAACCAATAAATATAGGTAAATATGTTAAGGTGCATTTACCATCTGGCCTTCTTCTAAATATATACTGGTCCATTTGAAAATCACAGTTTGTAGCTCCTAAATGTGTACCTGCAGCCAAGAACTTAATAACATCCTCTTCTTTAAGAGCAAGTAAATTAAATCCTCCTGACATTTTAAAGTTCTACAGAATGACAACCTACAAAAAAAAAAGATAGTGATGATGATGCTGAAATAAGTTTTCAAAATGTAGTTTGCAGTGGTTACCACAAAAGAATGACAAAATCTAAATGCAAATTTTTTAAAATCAGATTGCTGATAATTACATAAGATTATGCACACCCCTCCCATTATAATCAGGTGTTATTAATGCTTTTCTACTCAGCTCATCATTATCATACCTGGGCAACACACATACACCCACACACAAATTCCCTTTGAGTTTTCTTCTGTACAAATTCAAGCATGAATCTCTCACCACTCGATTCACACTGCCTCTCAAGTCATTCATGCCCACCACCACAATCATCTCATTCACCCCCACTTAATTGCCATAGCCCCACTTTTTATCATTCCTTCAGGCAAACATTCCTCCGGCATCTTATTTTGCACACCGCAGATCATCGAGTCTCCATACGTCACACCTCTTACCACTCTGCTCCTTGATTGCTCACTTGTATCCCTCACTTACTCTCTCTCTCCTCTCTAATACTTTGTCTCTCTCTCTCTCTCTTTGTTCCCCTACTTATCTGCTGTCTTAGCATCTCTCTCTCTATTCCTGGTACTAGGACTTCCTTACAATTTTCTCATTTCCTCTCTTCTACTGTTTCTATTCTCTCCTTTTCTATCATTTCCATAACTCTCTCTCAACTTAAGTATTAAAATAATATAGCAAACTATAGTAACTTCTAGCAGTCCCGAACTACTAGGTATTAATTATGGCTGAGAAAACATAGGTTATGAGACCAATGTATTATGTCTGTTGATTACATGTTATAGTCTGTTTGCCTATCTCAAAGGAAATAAAATTTAACTCTGGAAAAGAAAACCTTACCACCTTCATAAAAGATCAATAAGATATAATAAGACCTACATCTTTTTAACCAAGCAGCACAGTAAGTAAAGATAGATTGATTGGTGGTGGTGGTGGAGGGGAGGGGGCTAAAGGGATGCTGCAGTTTCTATATACTAATGCCAAAAGTATCAGGAACAAGAGGGAGAAGTTTTTGACATTGGTTAGTGTGACCACACCAAAGTTATAGGCATTAGTGAGACTTGGCTAACTGCAGATGATGTAGTTACAGATAGAATGTGAAGGGTTTAGTATTTTCAGAAAAGATAGAGAAGATAGGATGGGGAAGGAGCACTGCTGATGATAGCAGATGAATTGTAGCCAAAACAAATAGGAGATAGGTGGGAGGGTGACTGTTCATTTGAAGCAGTCTGGTGCGAGATAAAGGCCAGTAAGACAAAATATACATTGGTTGTTGCTATAGGCTAGGGTTTTCTGCAGATGATCTGGAAGACATGCATCAACAAATTAGTACGCGTGCAGGTCGAGTGATTATCATGGGTCTTCGAGTATGGAGATATAGACTAGAAGGAAGAACGATTACATTACAGGAAGGAAATGGAATTTGTACTCCTACTAAGAGATAATTACTTGAGGCAGCAGGAGATGGGAGGGACTAGGGGGTGTGAGAGTATTGAACCTGGTCACAGGACCAGAAGGGCCATTCATAACCAAGGTGTCCACATTGTCTCTGATTGGTGGTGACCATGTGGTACTGACTTGGTTGATTGTACAACATGAGGATATTTTGTCGAGAAGGAGTATATGTGGAACTACAAGGCAGGTGATTATGACAAGCTTAGGAAGAAGCTTAAATCTGTGCCATTGCATAAAATCCTGCAGGGTAAGGATGCTAGTAGTGCATAGGAGATAGTTAAGGGTCATCTAGAAAAAGAAGCAACATTAAATTGTATACCTAAGGTGAGGAGGGTTAATCAGATAGGCATTAGATGAATGACTAATATCATTAAGCATGAGCTACAGAAGAAGAAAATACTGTGGAGGATATCTAAAGATATGGGTATATATAAAGATGACCAGCAAACTCAAGAACAGAAGGCTCAAGCAAGAAAGGTGACCAGCATAGCAAGGAAGGCAAAATCAGATGAGAAGAATCTAACTTAGTGGGCCAAAGGAAATACCAAAGGTTTCTTTCATTATGTGGCAAGTAAGAGGAAGAATGGCTATGGAAGATTAACCTTAATGAGTGATCATAGTCACGAGGTGACAGAAGCAGATAAAACAGTCAAGTTATTGAGTGCTCACTTTGCAAAGTTATCCTAGTGAGGTTAGTGCTTTAACACGTGTGGCAAACACTAATGCGAGAACAGTGGTGGAAGAATTGGAGGTTCTTAGGATATCACAGAACCTCAATGTAAATATAGCTGTTGATTAGATGGGATATCAGCTCAGGTATAGAGGGAATGTCCAAAGTTACTGAATGACCACTTTGTAAAGTTATATCATCCTAGTGAGGTTATTGCTTTAACATATGACAGACACTAACATGGGAACAGAGGTGGATGAATTGGAGGTTATTAAGATATTGCAGAATCTCAATGTAAATAAGGCTGTTGATTAGATGGGATATCAGCTCAGGTTTTGAGAGAATGTGCAAAGGAACTGGCAATGCCTCTGACTAGGCTCTACGTGTCAGTTCTGGTAGAGTTCTAAGGGAGTAGAAAGATGGCAAAATAATTCCCTTGCATAAGGGAGTTCTAAGACTGCAGTCTTAGAGCAGATTATAGACCAATCAGTATCTCAGATGGTGTGGTAAAAGTACTAAAAAAATTGGTCAAAAAGAGAATTCAGGAATGGATGAATAAAAATATGATATCGTATGAGGGTTTGTCATAACTTAGTAATTTACTAACTTTTTTATAATAGAGCAGCACAATTGGATAAAGGAAATGGCTACATGATGATTATGCTGGATTTTTCAAAGTCATTTGACAGAATACCACATGGAACTCTTATGCAAATTAGAACAAATGGGGATGGATATGACACTGGTGAAGTGGATAAGAGGGTAGCTTCTGGATATATATCAAAAATGGTATATGGAGGGGCAGAATCGAAGCAAAAACAGGTGACAAGTAGTGTGCCGCAAGGTTCGGTATTGGGACCACTGCTGTTTAATTTGTACATAAACGATACAGGAAATAACCTGAAAGAAAATATTGAGTTGTTTGCTGATGATGCAAAATTAGGTAGAGCAATAGTTAATTAAGGTGATGTGGAGAGCTTGTGGGACAATTTAATAGGCTATAAGTATGGGCAAAAGATGGGTGTCAGTTTAATGCGGAGAAATGTAAAGTTATGCATTTCAGGATAAATAAATTACAAGCTGTGTATTAACATTGATGGCACTGTACTCCAGGAAATAGATGAAGCTAGAAATTTAGGTAGGGCTGGTGGTAGACAGAGTTAAAGTTTAGAGGACTTATTGCTAAGGTAACCCATAACATTACTTGGTTATTGAAGAACACATTAACAAGTAGAGATAAGGAAGTTATTTCTCTTAATTAGGTGTTGATATGTTGACATCTGGATTACTGTGCTCAAGTCAGGTCTCCTGGGGATGAGGAAGTGGTGGAAAAGATTCAGAAGCAAGTGACCAAGATGGTGTGGAACCAAAATGGTGAGTGAATCTATCTTCATAGGGAACATCCCCTATGAAGATAGATTGAGGGTGTGTGGATTGCAAAAGTTGGCTGATAGGAGAAAAAGAGGGAATATGATAGAAACATTTAAGTTGCTTAAAGGGCTTTATAGGACTGATGCAGGGGAAATGTTTCATCACTTGTCTGGAGGGGCCAGAATGAGGGATCATCCCTGGAGGTTGAATAAAAGGCATGGTTAGTAGGAGTGCAAGGACTAAGTTTTGCTTGGAGAGTTGTGAATGAGTGAAATAGTTTGACAGAGTCAGTTGCGAGTGCTTCATCTGTTAATGGGTTCAAGGAGAGACATGATAGATTGTGTGGGTAGAATGGATATCCCGTGATGAGGCTTTGAACTCCATGGAGGTGCCCATACAATAATAATAACAACTGGTTGCTAGAAGCATCATGGTCACAGTGCTTATTTTTCATTGGTTTTTGTTAACTACATGGCTGGAAAGAGGTAGCAATTGTGTGGCCCTTAGGTCGGTCCCAGTTTCAGATTTACAACTGAAGAACCTTTTAGATCCTGTATTTAGAAGGTTACTTCCTCATTCTTCCCCATTCCTCACTTCATAACTGGTTCCCTGTGCTCGGGACTTTATTACTGGTCTATCATACACACTTTATGATTACAAACATTACATTGTCGTGCCTAGTTTGTTTGATTATCTGATTTGTAGGAAGGAAAATTCCGTTAACCTTCATACAGAGATTAGCTAACTCACATTCAGCTGAACGTGAAAGCATTTTAGGGTTCAACAAGATTCAAATCCAGATTTATAAACAAAAGAAAAATCCTTAAAAATGGTGACTCCAAGGGGAGGGGGGGAATAATAATAACATTTTTCAGCTGAATATTGCCGGCAAAGCTTTGTCGATTGGTAGAGCCTCTGCTACTAGTTAAGTAAGTTTGAGCACGGTTAGTAGTTGGAAAGGGACCAATCGTTCGATGCTGTTGGCACACTCTCCCTCGATGAGTCTTTGGACTCCCTGGAGGTGTCAAATAATAATAATAATAATAATAATAATAATATTCAAGTGTATTTTTACTCAGGATTAATGGTATACTGCAGTAAACGAACAGTGTCACCTGTGTGTTTTAAAGATACCACAGTCAGTTAATGTTGTGTCTATCTTCTAGTGCATATTAGCCATTTTTTAAAAATAAATATAAAAAGTAATGAACCATTTGAAAGATGTGTGCATGCTCTGTTGAAAAAGAGCAGATACTTGATTCTTTTTCTACTGTCAAGTGTATTTTAGGCTGTTGACCGTTGAGATTTACCAAAAATGATGAACCATAAAGCTAATCTGTATATACTACAGCCAGTCTACTTGTTTGAGCCAGGCTGTTTGTTTTTTTAAACGTTCTATAGTGTATACGAATTCAACGTGTCTCATTCGTTTGCTTTACTTCCCATACAAAAATTTTCTTCCAATACGGTAAATTACATTTACATGCACGCTAGGTTTACTTGTCAGCTTCTAAATTTTTCAAATGGTTTTTGAGCCTGTTTACAGTCACAAAATTTCTTGAACTATAATGCAATGACCATTAAGGTAACTCAAATGCGTGAAAACTGAATGTCACATCGAACCCTGAAGCAAGCATCACAAATGAACGTCCTAAAAACTCAGCATGCAGGATATTTTTTTTAAATAATACCCAAACGTTTAATCTTCTGAAGTTTTCATGGATTTTTTTCTGAAATATATGAATGATAAGTATGTTGTTTTCTTCGACCAAAAAACTAATGTAATTAAAAAAAATAACTAACACCGAGTTTATGGGTCGTAAAGATTTAAGATATCTACCACTTTCCCCACTTAAGCTAGTGGCTTTATCTGAGTTAAGATAAACATACAAATAAGCAACAAGCGTTAAATATGAATCAATACATCACTGAAAAACACCGAATTGAACTAGTAGGTTTATTAAATCTTTACGACTCATAAACCCAGTGTTAGTTATTTTTTAATTACGAAATACATTAATATAAAGCTGCTGGAAATAAGTTGGTTACCTTACCTTAACACGTCTTCTCAAACACATATAAATAATAACACGTGTCTCTTCGCTCAAAAATGAGAGAATTCATGTTAAGTAATCCGCCTCCAGTAATCTTGCTACCAAGTTTTTTTAATATATTTAATGCCTCTGTTAAAATAATTCGAAAAGTATATTGAAAAAAAAATTAATATTTAATGAAAAAATGAATATTAAAATTTGATTATTTGTTTTTGAAGTTAACGGACAGTCACGCAGATTCAATTTATTAATTGGAATTACTTATGTGCCAAACAGTTGCAGTCGGCAACTTTTTATTTATTACAATAAAACCATCTCGTTTCCGAGATAGCCTATCAGGTCTGCACAAGAAAGTTCATTCTAGGATAGATTAGCCCTTTTTCACCCTATTCCACAAAATCAAGCTTATGCAAGAAAGTCATTTCTCTTCCCCCACCCCTTCCTTTCACCTGATAGAACTTGGATTTTTTAATTTCCACACTACGAAAGTGACCGTAGAATTATTATTATTATTATTATTATTATTATTCCTGATACCTCCAAGGAGTCCGAAGACTCATCGCGGGAGGACATCTTCAACTGTCTCTACATCTTACCTCTACTACGAATCAACGCCATCTACCGCCCACCTCCAACACTACCACAACTAGTAATTTTTGTCTGTAAATTGCGTGTGTTCTGAAGGGCCGATTTGTATGTATGCGGGATGAAAAACCCGAGTTTCCTGGAGAAAAAACCCTGCTACCTCCGTATGAGATCGGCTAACTCACCATCGATTGAAATCGACCAGATAAAGATTCCTCCCGTCGCGACGAGAATCGAACTTAGGCCTATTCCAATCGAAGGGCGCAATGTACCGTCGTTCTTCCAATTGCGCTACGGAGGCGCTAAAAAAAAAAAGCTACAGCATTGCTATCCATTACCCTCCAAGGGTATTGGATTGAATGAATCAATCACCGCATCTCCTAAATGCCGAATAAACACGACATTCAAATAAATTCTAAAGAAGTTTGGGAACCTCACCTGATCCAGCAGGTACTAATTACCAGGACCGGTTTTATCATTAGGCATACCTAGGCAATCGCCTAGGGGTACCAACTTTGCCAAAGCAAAAGCTCGAAAGATTAATTTTTCATAATTTTGTATTTAAGATGTAATAATTTTCTTGCTATACAGATATTAGGAGTAATCATATATATATATACAAATGGATTGGTTTTGATTAATACATTTTTTAAATGTATTAATCAAAATAATGATATTATTTTTATAAATATCCACATGTGTATGGTGTGCTTGTGTGAGTATGACAAAATATATATAGAGAGACAATGTATAGGGCGCCTGAATTTTCTTTGCCTAGGGATATCAGATACTCTCGGATCGGCCCTGCTAATTACTGATTTTTTTTTTTATAATTTGGAATGCTTGTGAATTCTAAGGTTTGTCAAATGAAAAACTGGAATGGCCGTAGCGCGATTTGAAAAAGCTATGGACAGGTTATGACGCTAGCAATACGGAGTCATTTTTTTATGTGGTTTCCACCCACGAAAGGTATTTTTAAACCTATACCACATTCGTACTGTGAATGAGCTAAGGATTTCTTTCCCTTTTTTATAATCAATTTTTTGTATGTTTTATTTATTTTTATATAGTCCAGAAACCCTGCTGTGGAAACCAAACATGGAATTTTGAAGCCACTTCATGGCTCCAATAAGCAGGACGGAGGTCTCGCACTGGCAATGAATTTCATCTCCCACCTAAATTATAGCCCATTTATGGGAGTAGGTCTTTTAATCAAACTTCCAGACCTAATGGAATGTTCCGAAAATATCAAGAGAGAGAGACTGAAGGGATCGCTATTGACATTTCTGTGGATACACCATAGTGAAATACATATTGGTTGGGAAGTTTGATTTTTCTGGTATTTTTAAGAAAAAATAAAGTTACAGCAATAAAGCTGTAGCCTCCGTGCGACAACACCCTTCCAGACAATACCAATTCCACTATCACAGTAAACAGAATTGTTTACAACTTTATACGAACACAAACTGGTACCACCTACTTAAATGATCCTGTAAATATATGCGAGAACTTTCTACTCCTAGAAAGTTGGGGGGGGGGGGGGAGCTACAAAGCATTCATAATGTTTTGTTGCTTTTTTTCACATATTTCTTTTTCCACGGACAAACGAAAACATTCTAAACAGTATTGCAGTAAAGGATGACCTATGGAAAGAGTAAAAAAAAAAAAGTCACCCAGCTACAAACATTATACAAAAACAAAAGAAACAACCACCACCACCAAAAAAAAAAAAAAAAAAAAAAAATGTTATGGGGAAAAAAACTGGTATTACTTTTAGGAATATTCCAATATGAAGCAAGCATGGGCTACACTTAACTTATTACTAACGTGAAAAAATAAAACCTCGCCACAAGATTTTTTTTTTCTCGAAAGCAGTAAAAAAGGCTACACATCTGAAAAACTCAGTTTACTGCTTTTATTCCCATACAGGGGAGTGGGCGAGGCGGTTTTAGCGCTATCTAACTTTTGGAGAATCTGTCTTGAGTGGAAACCTCCCACTCAGTCTCCAATCTCCACTGGTAGCCAACATGCGTTTGTAAGGCAAAAATGTTCAATTTTGACGCTTACAAACCCACAAACAATCATAACGTTTGAAGACACGAAGGACTGTGAGTTGGATATCAGCATAAAACCTTAATCATGCTAGCTTGGAGAATAAAATTTGATTGCTACATTCAGGATTGAAACTCAATTTTCTCATACTACTTAATGGATTCAGAAGGCTTCCATAAAATAGTAGTCACATTTGTCCTTTTTTTTGAACAACTTCAGTTTCAGTTCTATGAAGGAATCGAAACTAAAATCCTTTATCACGACTTTTTAACAGAAGATGCCATTCTCATACAAAGACAGTCGTGTTTTCTTCTCGGAAACCTGGCTCTCTCATCGGTAAAGCAGCTCAGTTATTCGATTATACGCTGGACATAGTCGCTTTGGTCGTGAAGAAGGACGCAGCTTCTACCGAATGCACTTCACACTTCGCCTTGTAGACATCTAATAAACATTATTTTTTAATTTTTAGCGTAGTAACTCCTCATCCACGAAAATGTAAAGTCAGTCAATTTGATGGAGCATTTCTTCAGAAGGTTTGGAGGTGGAGAATCTTTTAACACTCTTCTGAAACTTTAACAGGAATTGAATATGCAGCAGATAAGTTAGCTTACTAGTTTTTGCTATGGAGGGGGGGGGGTCTTCGATTATATGCCAGTCACATCCTAATGATGCGAGCAGCATCTAATTGAATCGGCAACCTTGCAAATGCTCTCTTGCTAACATTCAACTTCGACTTACGTGACTGTGTTGATGGCTGGCTGTAACGATCTTACACAAATAGCAGCTGCATTCTCTTTAAAACCGATAACATTTTTCTTATGAAGTTGAATGATGGGTATACTCATGAACTTGTAGATCAATACAAAACACGATGGACTTTGAATTTGTATTTAATTTGACACAATGGTTCCCACATTCTAATAGATTTCGTCTTCTTTTTTTATGTTATTAATAATAAATACTGAAAAGTGTCATTAAATTTTGAGCTAATACGAGACGTCAGTGGCGTAGCTAGGGGGGGGCGGTCCGCCCTGGGTAACACTTTGAACCCCTTACCCTATACGTCGTTTTGACTTTTTGTAGTATTTTTGGTGTGTGTTGAGAGGGCGTCAAATTCAGAGACCGCCACTGTGTGAATGTCGAATAGTTGTTCTTGACATGGTGTTAGGACCTCCCTCGATGAGTCTATGGACTCCTTGGAGTTGCCCGTAATAATAATAATAATAATAATATGATGTATCTAACAGATAAGCTTAGGCGTTGCTGGTTATTCATGACTTATTTTTCACGGTATTAACAACACCACAAACACTTTTATCAACAGGGATGTTTTATTAACGCTAATATTTCGCTGATTTTCAACTCAGCATCATCAGAGCACAACACACATGTAAACGCGACAGTGAGTGAGTGAAAAAACTTTCACTCACTCACTGTCGCGTTTACATGTGTGTTGTGCTCTGATGATGCTGAGTTGAAAATCAGCGAAATATTAGCGTTAATAAAACATCCCTGTTGATAAAAGTGTTTGTGGTGTTGTTAATACCGTGAAAAATAAGTCATGAATAATATGATGTGTACAACTTACTCTCTTCTACAATTATGATTTGCACATCCATTAAGATAGTGCTGCCATCTGTTGCCTAATTATTAAAACATACTTTTTATAATAAAAAAAATCACCATTCTTTTTTTTATAATTTTTTTATTGATCTCTCAAATATTCACGTATACAATAATCTCTTAAATAACACTGCATATTTTTACAAGGTTCAGCACTACTAGCTGCATACACTTCATTTTCACAATGATGAGATTTTAATATTAATGAAGGTATCATGCTTTTTTTGCTATTTTTTTAATAATAATAATAATAATAATTTTTTTTATTGCTAAAAATATTTTATTGATTGCTAAAATATTTATACATACAATAAACATCTTGTGTGACATTGCACCTTATAATTTTACAGAGTTCAGCACAAAGTGCTGCAATTCCTACATTGGATTTCAATTAAAATTTTTAATAATACTTTTTTGCCTTTATATTATGTATTTACAACACAAGTTCTTCTAATATTAACAATGAACATTGTACAGAATTTTTTGCATAATTTTTTATTTTTTATTTTATTTATTTATTTATTTTTTTTTAAAGTTAGAGAAAGAGTGATTATACATACAAATTTCTGCGTTTGGTTATAAGGATTACTTGTAGATGAGTGAGGCAAGTTAATTCCACCTACTTCGAAGCTTGGGTGAGCTTTTATGAAGAGAGTGGGATTTAGCCTTCACTGTTTGTGTTGTTGCTACTGTTTATGTATGGGATGTAGGCATTGGATGCTAGTGATTTGTGATGTGTATATTCGTGTTAATGGTTTCTTAACTTTGTTGGTATATTTTCAAGAGTTCGTTTTTTAATGTTCTGTAGTTATCTACGTGTTTTAACTTTCTTGGTAGGTTGTTGAGTTGCATGGGTATCTGATGTGATCTCACAAAGGAACCGTATGAGTTGTTGAAGGGTGTGGGGATGTAGAGAGTTGTTGTAGATCGTGTTATACGATATGTATCTCTGTTGTTTCGATAGGTGATGTTGAAGTAATTCCTTGTTAATGTCATGTAGTGTTTCAGGTTTTTAATGCTCAGAATTCTGTGTATCGCCATGTGCTTGTCGGATATTTGTTGTTGCGTATAAGGTGTCCAGATCACTGTTGACACGATTTTCCTGTGTAGTGTGTTTCTAATTTTGTTAGGTGGCTCTTTGATGTATTTGCATAGACTGTTATTCCGTATCTGAGTAGGAATTCGCAGATACCGTGATATAGGAGTGTTTTTATGTTGGGTGGAATAATGTCTTTAACTTGGAAGAGTTTTGCTGCGATGATTCGGAGTTTGGTGTGTAGGTATTCTACATGTTTTTTCCATTTAAGGTTGGAATCTATATAGAGACTGAGGTATTTTGCGTGTTACAGGTTTGATTTAACATTGGCAGGTATTTTTGTTGTTAATGCAGCGGTATGTGTGACAATGTATCGATAGTGATGCGGGGCGTATGATTCTTGGGTTGTGTATTATCAACATCTGTGTTTTGGTGCCGTTGATTATTATTATTATTATTATTATTATTATAAAAACCTCCATGGAGTCAAAGACTCATCGTGGGAGGTCCACTGTTATACACACAGTTTATCATACTGTGCCTTAAATATATTCACTGTCTCTGCACACACCACACTCTCGGGCAAAGCATTCCAATCACTCACCACTCTCCATGCAAAAAATCTGCTCCTCACTCCCTTGCTCACACCCTCCTTATACAGCTTCCAGGAATGACCTCTTGTTCTCCTACTATCCTCACCCATCCTGTGCAAAACCTCCCCTACGTTAATCTGGTAATAACCACTCAACAGCTTATATGTCTCAATCATATCCCCCCCTCCTCCTTCTATCCACCAATTTCTGCAAATTGCATTTTGTCAATCTGGTCTTCATACTCTACATTCCAGAGACCAGAAACCACCTTAGTCAATCGCCTCTGAACTTTTTCCAACGCAATTTCATCTTTTTGAAAACCAGGTGACCAGATCTGTGCACAGTAATCCATATGTGGCCTGATCAAAGCCTTATACAAAGGAACCATAACATCCTTACTTCTACAAGTCAATGTCCTCCGCATCATTCCCATTATCCGCTGTGTTGTCTTCACTATTTTAGTAACATGTCCCCGAAATTGTAGGGCCTTGTCTACAATCACTCCCAGATCTCTCATTTCCTCTACCTCTTCCAAGATATTCGCACCGATTGTGTACTTTACATCCCATCTCTGCTTCCCAAATTTCAAAACCTTACGCTCTGAGACATTGAATTGACATCCCCACTTATTTACCCATTCAGACAGTGTATTCAAGTCCTCTTGCAAAGCTACAGCATCCACACTACTTCTGATAGCTCTGCCCAACTTTGCATCATCTGCAAACAACTGCACGTCACCATTGAGACCTCTCCAGATATCATTTACATACAAATTAAACAGCAATGGACCCAAAACAGACCCTTGAGGTACACCACTAGTAACTTTCCTCTTCTGGGATATCGCTCCTCCATAGACAACTCGCTGATACCTATCAGACAACCAATCTCCAATCCAGTGAACCAATCTACTGTTCAGCCCCATCCGTTCCAATTTAATTACCAGCTTGTCATGTGGCAATTTATCAAACGCCTTTGCAAAATCTAAATATTCCACTGTATATGCAATACCCTTATCAAACGCATTTGTCACATTAGAATTGCGTTTTGGTGGAAGTATGTTTGATTTCGTTTAGGTCTTGTTGTGCTTTGCAGAGAGCTGTGTTAATGTCTGTGTGGATTGCTAGTAGTGCAGTGTCATCTGCGTATTGAAATATTTGACTTCTTATGGATATGTTATGAACGTCGTTAATGTATATGTTGAATAGAGTGGGTGATAATATGGCACCTTGAGGTACACCGTATTTTACTTGTATACTCCGACTGTGACATGTACCTATTTTTCTTATTTGTGTTCTGTTTGAGAGGTAGTTCTTGAACCATGTATGCAGCGTTCCTCTTATACCTATTGAGTATAGTTTGGTGAGTAGTATGTCATGTTCAAGTGTGTCAAATGCTTTGGTTAGGTCCAGCAGTATAAGGACGGCGTACTTGTTTTTGTCGAGAGCTTTGTTTATTGTGTCGGCGATGTCTTCTAATAAAGTAATGGTGCTTTTTGTTTTCTGAAAGCCGTATTAGTTTTGTGAGATGATGTTGTACTTCTGTAAATAGTTCTGTAGTCTGGTGTGTGTGTTATTTTTTCTAGAATTTTTGAGATGACTGGTAGTGTACTATTGGTCTGTAGTTCTGAGTATCGTTTCTTTTGCCGTGTTTGTATATTGGCGTAATTACTGCAGTTTTTAGTTGTTGTGGAATAATGCCTGTGTCGAATATTATGTTCACGAGTTTCAAAAGTATTCGATTTATTTGTTCAAAGTATGTTATAATGTCTGTGAGTCTTATTTTGTCTATTCCTGGAGTGGTCTTTGGTTTTAGTTGTAGGATTGCTTCTTTCAGTTCTTGTTTTGTTCTTGGTGGAAAATATATCGTTTGTTGTTGACTTTGTGTCGGTAGTTTTTTGTTGATCGTTGGTAGTTTGTCTTTTTTGAGTTGTGTGATGTTGTTTGTGAAAGCATGGCTTTAAATCGAAATACGGTAATTACTGTATTTCCTAAAAAATACGGCCATTGTCTTTAAGCTTATTTTATTTATTAAAAATTAATACTTTTATTTATTTACTTTATTTATTTATTATTAAATTTGTGACAAAATGTAATTCTTTATTCTAATACGATCAAGTTATCAGTGGCATCTCTTGGCTTGTTCTGAAAATACGTCCGTGATGGAAAAATCACTTGTTTTTTCTTATGTTGAAGTTGTACTAAGAGCAAAGTTAACTGGCATTTACAAGATCGGATGTATTTTCAGAACAAGTAAAGAGATAGCAAGATGACAAGAAACCTGACATTAAAAAACAGTCATTTGTGTAATCTTGGTGCAATTGCACACGATGTAGGCAAAAGGCACACGCTTTCCATATTACCTGAGCAGTACGCATAATATCATGCAAGTATAAGAATGAAACAAATTTTTATGTCAAAAATTATCGTTCGGTGTTTCCTCAGCATTTCGTTGGTTTTTATTGTACACCTTTCTGTACACCTCTTCGGTATAATAAAAGTTATAACCGCATAAATCCGTGTTGATTTATAATATCACGTTCCTATTATAGTTTCCTGCACTCCTCCGCAGGGCCGTACTTAACTTTTCTCGAGGCAGGAGGAGGCCCCGAGTGACTAGAGTGCCCCAGAGACCTATCTCATTGTGTGCGGCCCCTTTAAATTGGCCCTGATTTTTTTTTTTTTTGGAGAATCCAGCTAAAGCCTCGTGCGCTTGTGCATAAGTACGCCTCCCCCACGTTCTTTGCACCTTCTTCGGTCCACCCATCAAATGTCACATGTTAGTGGGCCGCAATTACTATTATTACTATTATTACGGGCAACTCCAGGGTTGCCCGTAATAATAGTAATTGTGTTTTGATGTTCCGTAGATATTCGTTTATTTTGGGAAGAGGTGGGAAGATAATAAAATGTTATCTAATAGGCAAAATAAATAAATTTGAAAAGTAAATAAAAAAAAGTAAATAAAAATAAAATATAAATAAATGAAAATAAAAAAATAAAAATAAACACATTAAAATATAAACAGGTAAAAATAAAACTAAATAAATAAAAATATAAATAAATGAAAATAAAAAAAATTAACAAATAAGAATATAATTAAATAAAAATAAAAAGTAACCTATTTTTATTTCAGTAGTTGTTATAGGTTACTATAGCACTGATTTTTCATACAAATAAAGTCTTACCTAAGATCATTCAGAAAGGACCGGAAGCCATTCATGAAGAGAGAAATGCCAGATGAACAAGCAGGATTTCGAAAAGGCAGAGGAACTAGAGATCAAGTCGCCAATGTGAGATGGATAATAGAAAGAGCACAGGAATATCACGGGGATGTCTAACTTTGTTTTCTTGACTATAGCAAGGCTTTTGACTCTGTAGATCATGTGAAACTGTGAAACGTGTTAAGAACAATGGGAGTCCCAGAGCATTTCATTTTCCTTCTGAGGAATCTTTATTATGAACAAGAAGCTACTGTCCGAACAGATCTTGGAGAAACTGAGTATTTCACAATAGGTAAAGGGGTGCGACAAGGATGTATTTTATCTCCGTACCTGTTTAACTTGGACAGCGAATACATTTTAAGAATGGCAGAGCTGGAAGAGTCTCCACTTGGAATTAAAATTGGTGGAAAAAATATTAATAATTTGAGGTATGCAGATGATACCACCTTGCTAGCAGAATGCAAAGAAGATTTGAAGGAACTTATTATGAAAGTTAAAGAAGAAAGTGCTAAATATGGTCTTAAACTTATCCTCAAAAAGACAAAAGTTATGGCAACATGTGAACTTAATGATTTTGAAGTAGAATGGGAGAAAATGGAAGCAGTTAACAATTTTGTGTTCTTAGGATCCCGAATTGATAAAGATGGTTATTGTACCGAAAAAGATAGAAGAAGATTATTACTCGGAAAAAACGCAATGACAAATTTAAGCAAGATCTTTAAAGATAAAGATATTAGCCTCGCAACAAAAATCAGAATCGTGAAAGCAATGGTATTCCCTGTGGTGCTGTATGGATGTGAAAGTTGGACCGCGAGAAAGAGTGAAAGAAAGAAGATAGATGCATTTAAATTATGAGTTTGGAGACGCTTACTAAGAATACCATGGACTGCAAAGCAAACCAATAAATCAGTGGTAGACAGAATAAAGCCAGATTGCTTCCTTGAAACTATGATCATCAAGCAAAAATTGTCATACTTCGGACATATTATGTGAGCAAATGACAGTCTGGAGAAGATGATGATCCTTGCTAAAGTTGATGGAAGCAGGAGAAGAGGAAGACCAAGGATTAGATGGGTGAATGGAGTTAAATAAGCAATTGAAGTGCGCTTGGAGGTTCTGAAAGACATGGTCAGGGACAGATCGGTATGGAGAGTGTATGTTCGTGGAGTCGCCAGGAGTCGGAAACGACTCGAAGGCTCATAACACACACACACACACACACACACACACACACACACACACACACACACACACACACACACACACACACACACACACACACACACACACACACACACACACACACAACACACACACACACACACACACACACACACACACACACACACACACACACACACACACACACAGTTGTTATAGGAAGTGGCAAAATAAAATTTATAGAAAATCTGTTTGAAGAAGAGAGACTTCGAAGTCCTCCCGAGTTAACCGATCGTAAATGCATACTTCAGATCGTTACAGATTGACATCTTAACTTTAACTAAAAACAACACTCGATAGATTCCGACTAAAGAGATTTTATCCGAAGTAATTTTTAAATGGAAACATTTCCATCGGATAATTTAGGCAAATTGTTATGTTGAGCAATCATTATATAAAGAAATGTCACTTGACATTAATTCAGGTAATATTTCATAAGAGGATGGCACCATCATACCCGGAATGCTTCTACATAATTTAGTAACATTATTGTCCAAAAAAGCACATCACGCGCGCACACATTTCCCAATACATATACGCATCCATGTATGTATTGTAAATGCAATAATTTTCATTAGGATATGGGTTTTTTAAAAGATACTCTGGTTTCTGTGTCTTGTAAAATAATCACACGACTCCTTTACTTCTAAAAACTGTTGTCCACAAAGGCATAGATAATCCTGCATTTCCATAGTTCTGCCAAAAATGTCACCGTTAAAGATAATGCTCTTTATTGTTAATCGAGACTGGGCGATTTGCTTCTTCTGTTTCTCTGAGAAACAGGATGAAGATCTTCCCACGTGGCTTTCACTGATGCCTACAGTTGGAAGCTTTAACATCTCCAAGTACGATGTCTGATGGTAACAGCTGATGAAGCGAATTTCTGTCGCATTCAGAGGAAGACCTTCTGCGCAAGATGTTGTTATTATCTCTTCTCGTCAGTCCTAACAAGGAATCGAGGCATTTAAAACGGATTGCCTTAATTTGACTACACCAAACTAAACTTTTGTTATATGCTCTCTTTTGAGCACACGCGCTTCTCCCTCCCCCCCTCCCCACAAAACACTATTGATGCTCACATTCGCACTTGGAAGAAGCGAAATGCGCAATAGTGAATAACACTATAATTGCGCTAACACGCACCTCATTGAAATCTCTGTTGCCTGTCACTGCAGACAGATGGATTGCGATGATTTATGAACAGGGAACACTAATTTCTAATCTAAATCTAAACTAAATTTTATTTTAGTTTAGATTTAGATTAGAAAACTAAAGCTTATTTTATTAAACTAATAAAATAGGAAAGGAAAACCCTGCATTTCCAGAAATGAGAATATGTTACTGCACCTGTTGAAGAATACGCACATACGGCCGGACCAAATATCGCGGAGTTATGAAGATGTCTCCAACAAGATAATTATCAAAACGAGTAGATTCTCTGATTGGACAGATCCCTTACTGGTTTGAACAGGAAATTATACTTGCAAGAAATTATATTTCTGTTTAATCCTTTATCCAAATGTAAGCAAACAAAGTTCATGCGGGATGTAACTTCATGGCTGCTCTACTTGTATAGAGAAGCTGCTGACTTCGCATCAATTGTCTCAATATCCCAAAATGCACAAACATTATGGAAGAGACAGTGCTTGTGGAAGGGATTAAAACAAGAATATACTTTCTTGCGATTATAATATATTATCTTATAAAAATCAGAAAATGCCTTTTATTCCTTTATGGGGAGTAGGATTTAGTCCTATCTAACTTTTGGAGACTGAGTGGACAGTTCAGTCTCCACTGGTACCCAATCAGAGATAGCAGGCTTGAGCTAGCACTAATTTAAGCAACCTGCAGTGAAGGGGCAGTTCAGCAAGTGGCGCCATCTCGTGCTCCCTAATTTTAACGCAATATTTTTAATGGATGAAATAGTGTGTGTGTGTTCTGCGGTCGATTTTCTTGAGTTTACGGGATGAAAAAAATCCGAGTTTCAGGGATAAAAAACGGGCTTGCCCGTGCCAGAGATCGACTAACTCGGGAAGCGGTAGAAAAAAGACTTAGACAAAGTTCCTCTGCTCGGCGACAAGAATCAAAACGGATGACGCTCTTTCTTCGGGTGGTTTAGAGCTGAGGAGTGCAAACACCACTTCCACTAAGCTTATTTTTGCTATGTTTTTAACTTTCCATTTACGCTACTGTATAAAAAAAAACCTTCTAAAAATGACCAAAAGATGGCGCAACTAATCCACGATGTATTATTACCTTTTCATGTTTACTTCTGAGATAACAAACCGGAATGCCGTTAAAAAAACATCCAGAATAGTGTTTAAAACGCTTGCATTTTTAAGTGCATCTTTCGCCAAAGTACTTTGTCGAAAGCTGCTTGTTGATGAAACGATGCTTGCTCTGATGATCAGTGTCCGTTTGTGGAAAATACAAGCAGCAACAAATAAAGCTCTGCAGGAAAGAATGTGCCGTGAATTGGTAAACCAAACGATGCCACTTTGCTGAGTGGCATCGAGGCCTTTATGCCGGACCCAATCAAATGTCAACAGGAACAGCAGTGGTTTCTGCAAACATTTCCATGATATGTCCAGAGACGGGTGATACAAGCTAGAGGTCGTGATCAGTTGGTTTATGACTTTCTTCATTATTTTAGAGAGGACTAGAATGAAAGCAATGGGGCTGTAAATTTTTACGGCAGTTAATCTCCTTTTATTTTATTTTATTTTATTTTTTTGGTGTGTGTGTGTGGGGGGGGGTGGACTGCATATAAACTTTTATCAGTGCATCGGGTAGATGTCAGCTGATTTATAAAAGGACATATGAAAGACATGCGCAATTAACAAAAAATCACAAGAAATAAAGATAGGAGTAGTAAACACGAGAGTTGTGGCTCCATTTATTTTCCTCTTAATTTCTCGTTAGTACAAATTACAAGCGTGTAGGAATAAATCTCATTATGCATTCAGGCTGCCTTTTTTCAAAATAATATAAGGAATGATAATCCAGATCCACAATCCCCGTTTGTGAAACCAGTCTCATCTCGTGCGATAAGGCCAAAAATTAATGTGCATAAATAAATAAAAATAAAAATCAATAAATATGCATTTTGTTTAATTTCTCACAAAAATCACCGGGGTTTTGTAAATGAATGACCTACGGAAGCCAAAAATCAACTAACACCGCTACTTAATTGTGTCCTTTAAAAGCGATTTGATATATTTGGTAAAGAAAATTAACAACTAGGTCATAAATTATTTTCATCTTTTAAAAATTAGCGAAAAACGAGAGACAATTCTTGATATCGAGCTTGTGGTTTATTCATTATACGAAAGTGCGCGCGTATCAGCCGTTGAGTTGTACGGGAAAAAAATTACAGAAAAACTAATAAAATTATGCACGGCATAACAGAAAATCATTACGTTAATTCTATTACGTTAGTACAAGGAAATGTTAAAGTGCACAACTTTAAGGTGTTGTGTGGCTATCTCGAACATATTCACGAAAAAATATCTACTAAATTTTCAGTCTCTTTCCATAAAATGAGTGCGGCTGCATCCCATTATTAATGCAATAATGGTGGTCGATAAAACAACACTTTCAATCTTATAATAATAATCTAATGCCAGTATCAGTAATTTCTGACATGATTATTTAAATTAAGGGGATATTAAATCCCACATTGTTTTAAAACCGAATAAGAAACACAAAGATCGGAATCAGAGAGTTTCATGCCGAATATAGTAGACTATAAAAGTATCGGAGATTACTAGCGTGAGCTAATGCACGTAGTCCTAGTACAAAATCGAATAACATTTGTTATTCGATCGATTACTTCTTGCATCCTTTTTTGTTTTTGATTTCAGTGTTTTAGGCTTCACCAAGAAATAAATGAACTTTTTTTTTCTTCTTGTACAAGCAAAACATTTCTTAAGGATCACAGACAAAGCATGTTTGCAGAAAGTATCTCCCCCCCCCCCGCGCGCCATAATAACTGGGCAAAGCAGATAACATATGCAAATTCATTTCGCTTTTAGAAGGTCTGGGGTTAGCAGCGAGGAAAACCTGATGGAAATACGTAAAGATTTCGTTAACGCCGAAATGCTCGTCGCATGGGTAGGAATTTATTTCATAGAATATGCACGTGGAAGGCGATTTACACCGCCAAGAACAGAGTGCTCCGGAAGAGGAAGCCAACACCGAAACAACCTGAAATTTTATCATTTCAAAATTGCGAGAGCAGTTTTGAAACCTTCGCGCTCGTTTTGGATGCAAAATGATTCCGTTGAGTTTTCGGAAAGGGGAGGCGCAAAGGGGCGAACGAACATTCAGTTCAGGCCAGCAAACGTCTTTCTCGAACTGTTAATGTCAGGAATGATCGTTCCCGACACAATAATGGCGAGAGTGTCTGAGAGGTTTTCGTTGTAGTCGGGTTTGTTTACTGCATCGAGTATGTTGTGTTCATTTAGCCAGAAAAAGTGGAGAGACAAAAATCGTAATATATTCTCCAGAAACATATTTCCTATAATCATTTCAAAGTGACATTTCTTTCTCCTAATGCATTAAGGTTGTCATTTTACTTCAAGTGTTCGTTTTTTATTTATTTATCATTTTATTTCCTACAGTCTTACACTACACTATCATTACAACCGATATAGACTTCCTTGCTTATGTGCTTTCATCAGGTCTGAAAAAATCCAGCGATCAAACACTCATAACAACCAAGTAGCTAAACATCGATGGAAGAAAATCAATACCAGTGGTGGAACGACGAACTAACAGTCCTAAGAAAACGTGTCAATGCACTCAGATGACTATACCAAAGAACATATAATAACCAAGATTTAAGAGAGAGCAGAAGACAGAACTACTATAAAGCCAAATACAGCTATCAGTCCAAAATTACAAACGCGAAAACAGAATCATGGAAAAAAGTTTGTACAGTATCAACCGTATCGAATCCTTGGAATTGCATATATAAACTAGCATCAAGCAAGAACAAGACAACACCTATACTATCAACTATCAAGAAAACAGACGGCACCTACACTAAAAACTTAGCAGAAACTGCAGCTATTATCAAGGACGGCCTTCTTTGTAACTGGGCCCGGGTGCAAGAAATCTTTTGAGGTCTTAAAATATTTTTCAAAAGTAAAAATTAAAGGATTCGAAATAAACGTATTGTAAAACCTCTTACCTGCAAATGATTTTGGCACAGGAAAACAAAACAAAACCAAAAAAAAAAAAAAAAACTCATTCGAAATATAATACGTTTCCGCAAATGTGTACCGACTGTGCCTACTCGATCGTGGGGCCCGGGTGCATTGCACCCATCGCACCCCAGAGATGGTCGGCCCTGGATATTATGATAGAGAAGTTTGTTCCCGATGACGATGAATCAACAGATGAAGAAATCCACAAGACAAAGAATGAAAACAAATACAGACTTTCCTGACGACGACTCAGTTGCAACTAATGAAATCGAGTCAATATTAAGATCAATGGATCCAAGAAAAACTCCTGGAGAAGACGGAATAAGTAGCGACATACTCTCAACAGCTGGGCCCTACATTCTGAAGCTGGCCCCCAGACCAGGATTTTTGGCAGGACCCCCTACCTGTCGCTCAGGTTAAGGACAACACATTGCTCTACAGAGTTTAGGATCAATTAGTTTAAATGATAACACAAAAGCTTAGCCAAATCATTTTCGATGCACAAAATTGCTAGGGGATTAAGTCGCTCTTGGCTATATCTAATATACCTAAGAAATTCCCAATATGAACATCTCCAATCTTCGTGTTTTCTCCTTGAAATGCTAAACCTCTGGATGATAAAAATAACGTTACATCTACAATCCATTGCAGAAGTGCTCTCCACTTATTTGTTTCATATTGAATTTGTAGTTGTAAGTCTTTATCGATTCCATGTCCGTTCAATGACTGCAAAAGGGATTTCCAAGCCAGATATTGTTTTCTGTGTTCGGCACTATTTTCGTGAAGAGGCAACATACAATACAACTTTTTCCAAGGCTTATTTCTGGGCGAAAATCCTTCTTGGGCTAAACTGCTTAAGTTTTTGTTATTAGAGTCGCAAAAAACACAACATGGTAGACGATAAAGAGTTTCTTTTGATACAACCCATGTCAACCATTATCTTGGCAAACGTTCTTTTGTTTTTTCATCTTTCGTTTTCGTATAGAGCAAAGAATCTTGAAATTTCCTACCATTAAGATCTCTTGGCAATTCCTTATAAATCTTTTGGAATTCTTGAAAGCTGATAGTTCGTACTATCTCTTGCTACATGTTGTTTGAGATTACTCTGAGATAAGTACCAGGGTCATCAAATTTCATATCAGATATTTCAACAGGGGCTGCAACTGAAGCATCAACTGTATCATATTCTTCCATAGGCACTCCTTCTGCAGGTTTTTCACTTGCGGATTTTTCTTCAGTTGCAAGAGGTTCACATGTGACAGTCGCTTGACTTTCGACTGCTTTATGAGTTTCGATTTGACGCTGATATTCTTTTTGGATTTCAATGTCACAAACATTATCACCACCTTCACTGTGATCAGTACTGGGAACTGTGTCTTTTTCGTTTTCAGATTTTAAAAATTTGGTTATGAATTGACGACCTCGCGATGCTTTCGATTCTCTCTCTCTCTCTCGGATTTAAGTTTCCTCTTCTGAGCTCTGTTTGTACTTTGAATCAGACATTGGGATTTTATTTATTTTAACTAGAACGTCTTTGCTTGCTTGAGAGCAATTTATTTATTTAAATATTTTTAATATCTCAAATTTGTATGATCTGAAAATAAATAATAATTAAGTTTGTTTCATACAAAAAACAATCATAACTAAAAAGGCTTTATATTTTCTTTTACTTACTAACTAGCAAAATGTTAATTCAAATAAGACAAATTCTTCTGAAATAAAGAATTTTGTAGAAAATTTTCAGTTTCTTGAGATCCACTTAGCCAACTAAAACTATCAAATAAAGCTTTCTCTTTTATGAATAAAATAAAATTCTCTCAGCATCCGTAGCATACGCACCGGTAGGGTAGTGTGCTTGCAACATCGGGGAAGCGTCGGCATTGAAACGACGGCGTGCATAAAAAGCGAGACGGGCGAACGAAAAACGAAAACTAAAGTAAATCCTTTCGAATGGGAAGTTCAGATGAGTAACCAAAAGTCTGAAAAGATGGATAAAAGATGGGTTGGAAACGATTGCAAAAGCTAGTAGTCCCCTCTCAGCACATATTCATTCATATCTTATAACGTTTCTTTTTGCCTTTTGTTAGTCTCACTTAACTGGCCTACCCAACAAGACGGGCCCCTCTGATTCCGGGCCCCCAAGCTAGAGCCCTGTCAGCCCTACCCTTGTGGGGGCCATGCTCAACAGCATTTCTCGAATTTCCCGAATTCATGACAACAGTTTACAACAAATGCCTAAAAAGAGGACGATTTCCTTCAACATAGAAACACTCAAAAATTATCCCTATAATCAAACCAGGAAAAGAAACATCTCACGAAATTAACGAATACAGACCGATCAGCCTCATAAACGTTGCTGGTAAGGTACTAGAAAAACTTCTAATAAACCGAATGATGCACCACGTCTACTCAAGAAACCTATTAAGCAGCAATCAATACGCATTCAGACCTCAGTCCTTTCACCTCCCTAGACGCAATTATGGAGGTGAAAGTTCGCAGAACACAGTCTACAGCAAAAAAAAATAAATAAATAAAGTGATTTGATCACTCGTACTACTGATCTCACTCGATGTACAAGGAGCTTTCGATGCTGCGTGGTGGCCAGCTATAATCAATCAATTAATAGATTTAAAATGCCCTAAAAACTTACTCTAACTTACAAAAAATTATTTTTCAGACAGAAGAGCAACTATGACACTAAAAACCACAACTGTAACGAAAAAAATCAAACGAGGCTGTCCGCAAGGTTCCTGCTGTGGGCCAGGTTTCTGGAACACCCAGTACGACTCGCTTTTAAGACTTTCTGTCACTACTGAAACAAAAGTGCCTTCGCCGATGATAATGATTCGGGGACGCGACGGCTTACAGTTAGAAATAATGGCCAACGCTTTAAAATTGCAGAGGGGGCACGCGAGAAGCAAGTGACCTTCAATAGCACCAAGTCTAAAGTGCTCCACATCTCACGAAAAAAATCAAAACAACTTGTAACAATCTTCCTAAACGGAGAAGTTCTCGAGGTAGCCAATGAGCTAAAATACCTGGGAGTAACAATAGACGAAAAACTCACCTTCAATAAGCACATCTTATATGCAGGGGCGAATTCTCCATGCTTGATGCGCATGCTCATTACTTGAGAAAGAAGTAATATTTGTTAATATATGCATGCATTTATAAGCATTCCATTTAAGTTTTTATTTTTGTAGACAGAAGACGTCTTAAGCGTGCGCTGCAATAATTGAGCTTTGCAT
Source organism: Typopeltis vanoorti (assembly GCF_054136105.1). Lineage (NCBI taxonomy): Eukaryota > Metazoa > Arthropoda > Arachnida > Uropygi > Thelyphonidae > Typopeltis > Typopeltis vanoorti. Next base: position 197,274 of record NC_143568.1, on the reverse strand, counting down.
TCTGTATCGAAGGCCGATGCTTGCTCGTCTAGTCAAAACTACCTTGGCTTACTCGGTTGTAGGAGCTTCCAGGTCCTCACAGCAGCACTGTGATTTCATGCGCGCATAGCCGTTTCCGCTCCCTTCACGTCGTCTTAAACACAGGCCATATGCAGTCAACGTAGCTCTAGCCAGTGAGCTTCAGCCAGCCTTTACAAGTGTGCGTGTTGCTTGGGAAAATTAAGTTACAACCAACTTTTTATGACGATGTCATTGACCAGTTCATAAAGATGAACCGGAGGGTAGTATTTGCATTCAAGTAGCTAAATTGAAAAAGATAGAATATCACTTGTGAAATAAATGTTGTATTTGTATGATTAAATGTACATAAATTTCTAAATCTATAGTTTTAAATGGTCAGTAATTCATCATTCCGCTAATCAGACCTCTCACTCCCTGAATGATAACAAGGGCAAGCGTGAATTTCAAGACCAGCATTCGCCCTTGCTCATATGTTGCCAAAAAAGCTTACAAATAGTAAACTTCCTAGCTAAGTCGACAAGGATTAAGTGGGGACTGGGCTAACGAGCGCTGAAAACAATATATACCGGAGCTATACTATCACTGATATCTTATGCTGCACCTGCTTGGAAATATACACTAAACTCAAAGATAAACCGACAAAAAACTAAAGAGAGTTCAACGCCTTATAGCCGTACGTATCATTAAAGGGCCAGCACAATACCTTTCGGGTCAGCTTGCTTTATTGCAGCTCTAACACTGATCTGCCTGAAAACACAAGAATTATCTTTTATATATGAAGTCACTTCCGGAAAATATGTCGAAAGTTATATCATCGATCCAAATTGCTACGAACGTCCGCTTCACTACGGTAAGTGGCCTCACCCAGCAAAGAAAAAAATATTAAGGAAAAGGAAAGCTCTGAAAGTGACGAATTCCAAATATACACTGACGGAAGCAAAACCGAAAGGAACGGCTCTTTTATATTGAATTAAAAGATACATAATACAAACAACTAAATATTGTTTTTTGATACGGCCTGTTCGTGGCTCTAGATACTATGCATATGACGTGTGTTACGCGTGAAATTTATGACAAGAAGAACTGACAACTACGTCACAGTTGGTATACCGCTGAATGTTAACCCTTCCTAAGGTAACTAGCGCCACGGCGAAAATTTGAACTAATTGATCAGCTGTCCTGTCAAACACCGCGGTTTTTAGATACATACGGATTTTAACTGTCAAAATAAATATTCGGTTAGTTAACTTATTTATTGTGGTACTAAACTGGTGTTTAGTACCACAATACCGCACACGCAGTTTGTTCGCCAAGATGGTCGCTGACCTTCGATAGAAGATAGCACAATAATAATAAGAAGCTGGTGTTTAATTTAGTCAGGTAATGTTATGCACAAATTAATGTTTATTATGTTATTATGTTGAATTTGCGATAATAACCTTCCTAATATGAGTTCAAGAAAAAGAAAAATAATCGAAGAAAACAGAGGATTCAATAAAATGTGGATAAAGAAAATTGCATTTATAGAAGTAAATGGAAATCCGTAAGGTTTAATTTGCCATCTACGACTTCAAAATAACAAATCAAGTAATGTCGAACGACATTTCTGAGGAAAACATTTAGACTTCAGTAAAAAATATCCTGAGGGTGATAATAGAAAAAAAGCTATTGAAGAATTACTAAAGAAAACATTGCTTCAGCAAAGAAACTTGTCAACTTGGTCGAAATCTTCGTTGAATACTACTGAAGCAAGTTTTTTGTTATCCTTTGAAATAGCAAAAGCGGGAAAACCTTTTACCGATGGTGAATTTCTAAAATGCATGTAGACTTCAGTAAATTCTGAAATTCTATTTAAGGATATGAAAAATAAAGAAGAGATACGTAAAACAATTAAAGATTTACCTCTTTCGGCTAGAACTGTAAAGGAACGGAATGTAACAATTTCTGTGGAAGTTTCAAATATGCAAATTATGGATATTAATTCTGCCGATTTTATATCTATTGCCGTTGATGAATCAAATGATATTTCCGCTATGGCACAAGCTGAGTGATGGTTAAATATGTCACATCTTCCGGTATGCGAGAGGAACTTCTTGATCTGCTAACACTTAAAGGACAAACTGCAGGTCAAGATATTTCAGAAAACCTTCTGACAAGTGTACAGAATAAAAATATAAATATTAATAATAGCATTAATATTTATATTAAGGGGTTTGTTAAATTATTCTCTACTCATATTCCACATGGAGTTATTTCATTTCATTGCATTTTGCATCAAGAAGCTTTAGTTGCACATTCTTTGGGATTATTACCACACAACTAAAAAGGGTGATGGATGTTGTTGTGCCGATGATCAATTTCATCCGATTTCAGGCGTTGAATCACAGACTTTTTGACACATTTTTAGAGGAGCTAGGTAGTGAACATAAAGATTTAGTGACATTTACATCTGTACGATGGTTATCAAGAGGAAAAGCATTAAAACGTTTTTTTTTTCCCCAGTGCTTAAAAGAAGTAGTTTTCCTAACCGCTAAAAATAATATAACGTAAATCACGTGGAACTTCTCAATAATCCCAAATGGATAAAAATTTTTATTTTTTGCTTGATATGACAGAACATTTTAATAAGCTAAATTTGAAGTTGCAAGGGAAAGGAAACACAGCCTTACAATTACTAGAGGAAGTCCTTACCTTTGAACAGAAACTAAGAGTGTTTTTCGAAAATGTTACTGAAGAAAAATTTATATATTTTAAAAATCTAAAACATTATAGATTGAACTTAAATCAAGAAAAAGTTCATTGTAAAATATTCGCTGAAATGATTACTGTAATTTTAGATTCATTTACAAGCAGATTTCAGGAATTTAAAAAACACCAGGAGATGATGAAATTTATATTACATCCGTTAATTTGCAATTTAAAATTAAGAGATATTAAAGCTTTTCCCGGAATATCAATTGTAGAACTAGAAATGGAGCCTCTGGAAATTCAGAATAAAAAGCATCTGGGTACAAAAATTTCAGGAAATGGCAGCACAAATTGAAGAAAATGAGGAAAGTATGGAAGAAACACCACTGGAAGCTATATTCAAATGGTGGAATTCTTTCCCAACTAATTATTCAAATGCCAGGCGACTTGCTTTTGGGGTTTTGACTCTTTTCGGTTCCACGTGCAATTGCGAACAATTTTTCTCTTCGATGAATTACATTAAAAATAAGTATAGGAACAAACTGACTGATGAAAGTTTGAAAGCCGAATTACTATCTATTAAAGTGTACGACATATTTAAGTAAATTGGCTGAGAAGATGCAAAATCAAAAGTCTCATTAGTGAATTTTAAATTAAAACAATCAAATATCTATTAAAATACATAATAATGTAATTTTGTTCGGAGTAATTCTTTTTGCAATACAAATTCTGAATTTTTTTGCAATATTTTACTTACTTATACATGTTTTGTGATTAAAACTTAATCAAAGTTAATGTTGTTTTATTTATTGAACATATAACAAATTTATATGCAAACATAAAAGTGGTATTTGATATCTGGAAGTACTGAATTAAAAACAAATTTACCTAAGTTTGAACTAACGGCAACTTTGAGTCACCAGAAAAAATCGAATTGAAGTTGCGGCTCCCAAAATTTTGTTTGAATTAATTTTTTTGGTGGAATGGCTCTTTGGTTCAAAAAGGTTCCCGACTCCCCAGCTCTATGGGGATGGGAAATCAAGTTCTGCTGGGTGAAAGCGCATACTGGAATAACAGGAAAAGAGAGAGCGGATCAGTTGGCTAAAGAAGCAGCTTGAAACGAACGTCTAGAAATAAGTTACCAGAAGTACTCGAAATCTGCAATAAAAACACTCGCAGAATAGAAAAGCCTAGACATGTGGGAAGAAGAATCGAAAACATCAAAAAACGGATCAACAATAAAAGAATTCTTTCCTAGCATCAGAAACAGACTCCGGATGAAAAGACACACCATTTCTTCAGGTTTAACCACGCTACTAACGGGACACGGAAAACTAAGGCACTACTTACACAGATTCCATATCCTGGAATCACCATCGCGCATTTGCAGTAAAACATCCTCAACAGACTGTTGACCACATACTTTACGACTGTCAGTTATTGGACTTCATCCGGATGCCCCTAATACAACACGTCATCACTTCCGGAGACAAGTGGCCAGTGTCAAGACACAGACTTATCGAAAACTATTACATAGAATTAATTAAATTTGCCAATAAAATCAACTTCCAGTCTTTGTAATCTAACATCAATACTGATATTACGTGAATTATAGTGTTAATACATACCCTATAATATAAAATGATAAGTCTTTTTATGTCACGTTTTTTGTCAAGTTATTTGAAATTTTAAAACTCAGGGGCTACCCTGAGTGTAGAGTCTTCAAAATTCAAGTCATCAGAATTCAAGGAGAACCGGCCTACCAGTCCGGAACTCGGGTGGGGGGGAGCCAAGGTAGGTGGGGTGGAAACCCCCCTTTCGAGTTTTCAAAATTCGAGTGATCAGAATTTAATGAGAACCGGCCTACCAGTCTGGAACTCGGGAGGGAGTGGGCGCCAGGGAGGAAGGGGGGGGGGCAGCCCACCTTTCGAGTTTTCAAAATTCGAGTCATCAGAATTCAAGGAGAACCGGTCTACTAGTCCAGAACTCGGGGGGAATGGGCGCCAGGGGCGGTGGAAACCCCTTTCGAGTTATCAAAATTCGAGTGATCAGAATTTAACGAGAACTGGCCTACCAGTCCGGAACTCGGGAGGGGGGACGCCAGGGAGGGAGGGGGACAGCCCACCTTTCCAGTTTTCAAAATTCGAGTCATCAGAATTCAAGGAGAACCGGTCTACTAGTCCAGAACTCGGGGGGTTGGGTGCCAGGGGGGTGGAAACCCCCTTTCGAGTTTTCAAAATTCGAGTGATCAGAATTTAACGAGAACCGGCCTACCAGTCTGGAACTCGGGAGGGAGGGGGCGCCAGGGAGGGAGGGGGGGAGGACAGCCCACCTTTCGAGTTTTCAAAATTCGAGTCATCAGAATTTAAGGAGAACCAGTCTACTAGTCCAGAACTCGTGGGTATTTGGGTGCCAGAGGGTCGAAACCCCCTTTCGAGTTTTCAAAATTCGAGCAATCAGAATTTAACGAGAACCGGCCTACCAGTCCGGAACTTGGGAGGGGGGACTCCAGGGAGGGAGGGGGACAGCCCACCTTTCGAGTTTTCAAAATTCGAGTCATGAGAATTCAAGGAGAACCGGTCTACTAGTGCAGAACTCGGGGGGTCGGGCGCCAGGGGGGGGGGTGGAAACCCCCTTTCGAGTTTTCAAAATTCGAGTAATCAGAATTTAACGCGAACCGGCCTACCAGTCCGGAACTCGGGAGGGAGGGGGCCAGCCCACCTTTCGAGTTTTCAAAATTCGAGTCATCGGAATTCAAGGAGAATTGGTCTACTAGTCCAGAACTTGGGGGTTGAGCGCCAGGGGGGTTTGAAACCCCCTTTCGAGTTTTCAAAATTCGAGTAATCAGAATTTAACGCGAACCGGCCTACCAGTCCGGAACTCGGGAGGGGGGGGGTGCCAGGGAGGGAGGGGGAAAGCCCACCTTTCGAGTTTTCAAAATTCGAGTCATGAGAATTCAAGGAGAACCGGTCTACTAGTCCAGAACTTGTGGGGTTGGACGCCAGGGGGGGGTGGAAACCCCCCTTTCGAGTTTTCAAAATTCGAGTGATCAGAATTTAACGAGAACTGGCCTACCAGTCCGGAACTCGGCGGATTGGGCGTCGTAGGCGCCAGGGGGAGGAACCCCTAGTGTATATATAAAAATATAAATGTTAATATGAAAATTGATTCTAAAATATAAATAGAATGTTAATCAGTACTTGTAAGCTTATCAGTAAGTTAATCAGTACTTGCTTATATTACACACATGTAATATAAGCATTGTAACGCAATGGAGCATGTAGGAATAAATTACCTCCTGGTATGGTTACTATTGGGAGGAAAACGAAACACACACACGCACACGCACGCGCGTGCACACACACACACACACACACACACACACACACACACACACACACACACACACACACTACCTTCACAGATTCCATATCCTGGAATCACCATCGTGCATTTGCAGTCCACACCTTCAACAGACCGTTGACCACATACTTTACGAATGTCAGCTATTGGACTCCATCCAGATGCCCATAATACAACACGTCATCACTTCTGGAGACAAGTGGCCAGTGTCAAAACAGAGACTTATCGAAAACGATTACATAGAATTAACTAAATTTGATAATAAAGCAATTTCCAGTCCCTGTGATCTGACATAAATACTGTTATTATGTGAATTATACTGTATAGTGTTAATATATGTATATATAAACATCTAAATGTAAATATGAAAATCAATACAAAAATATAAATAGAAATGTTAATCAGTACTACACACACACACACACACACACACACACACACACACACACACACACACACACACACACACACACACACACACACACACACACACACACACACACACACAGATAGAGAGAGAGAGAGAGAGAGTTCCCGAACAATTTCCTCAGTCCTGTAAATCCCAAACTATTTATGATAGTGTGAGCTCTACGGCCGTTTTTCTTTCTTTCTTTCTTTCCTCAGACGTGAGGTTAAAAATACGAATTTCCCTCAGAAAACACTTATTTGCTTGGGTTGTAGATCGACAAACTGGGAAACCAGCTGAAAAAAAAAAAAAAAGCCCACAAACAGTTTCTGCAAGTAGACTCGAATGTATAACGTTTTTTTTTTTTTTTTTTTTTTTTTTTGAGCAGCTGAACGATGTCGAAAGGAACTCCAATTCCACAGGGCTGCAAAGGCATCGATATATTTACTCATCAAGCCACACGTTGCAAAGCAGCGTAATTTCAAACCATCTCTTAGTAGGATGCATCAAATAAAATAACTAAATCTGCTAACGCCTTTCATTCCCCAAAGGGAGCTGCTGTTTAACCGTGACTGGCTTTTAGAAACTGGAGCGGAGTCATTTTCACCCACAGCCAATCAGGGATAGCTGGCTCAAGACGTCTTCTCTCTTCAACCGAATGATGGTAGGTAGCGATGCTTCTTTACTTGGGAATTATTATAGCACAGTTGCCTTCCTTCTTTGTCCAGTAAGTAACTGTTTGTAGGTGTGTGTTCAGCTCTGGTTTGCCTGTTTGTAGGATAAAAAAAACTCGAGTATCCAGGAGGAAAACACCTTTGTATGAGACCATTAATATGCATACAAAAAAATTTAAATATTATTGCGACGATTACTAACTTTGCCATAAAAAGTACATCTCGCGTTCAGAAAAGAAATAAGAAAAAGGAAAAAGAAATCGAATTCATTTTATTATTATTATTATTATTATTATTATTATTATTATTATTCGTGACACCTCCAAGGAGTCCGAAGACTCATCCCGGGAGGACACCTACAAATGTCTCTCAACCACCACACCGAACCTCTACTACGAATCATCTCCATCAACGCCATCTACAGCCCACCTCCACCACTACCACAACTAGTATTTTTTTTTTGTCTGTAAATTGCATGTGTTCTCTTTGCCAGAAACTATTGGTAAAGAAAAAAAAAAAAAACTTTTATAACGATCTCATCTACTGCATTTCTTAACTGGTCGTATCGTTATTATTATTATTATTATTATTATTACGGGCAACTCCAGGGAGTCATTAGACTCATCGAGGGAGGCCCCAAATCATTTTCATCATAACTATTCGACATTCATACAGTATCTATCATACCTCGCCTTAAACTCATTCACTGTCACAGCATCCACCACAGACTCAGGGAGCGCATTCCACTCATTCACTACTCTAAAAGTAAAGAACCCAGCTCTAACACCTTTACTAACCACACTTTTGCCCAGTTTCCATGGATGTCCCCTAGTCCTCCCACAACCAGCCCTGTTCTCAAAAATATCTTCTGAATTAATTTTATAGAAACCCTTCAGTAATTTGAATGTCTCAATCATATCTCCCCTCCTCCGCCTATCAACCAATTTTTGCAACCCACAAATCCTCAACCTGTTCTCATACGGTTCATTCCACAGACCTGCTATCATCTTGGTCACTCGCCTCTGGATCCTCTCCACCTCCTCCCCATCAAGAAGAAACCTAGGTGACCAAATCTGAGCACAGTAGTCGAGATGAGGTCTTATCAAGGCTCGATACAGAGGAACAATAACCTGCTTGTCTCTGCTTGTCAACGTATTCTTCAGCAACCAAGTGATTTGATGAGCTGATTTGGCCACTTTTGCAATGTGTCCCCTAAATTTCAATTCCTTATCCACCAACACTCCTAAATCTCGTGCCTCATCAATTTCCTGGAGCACGGTTCCACCAATGCAGTAAACTGCCTCCCATCTTTTCACCCCAAAATGCATAACCTTACATTTTGCCACATTAAATTGACATCCATTCTCCCTAGCCCAGACCTCCAATCTATCCAAATCATCCTGCAAAATTTTGACATCATCTGCATTCACTATTGCCCTACCCAACTTTGCATCATCCGCAAACAAATGAACTGTTCCTCTCAGATCCTTTCCTATATCATTTATGAACAAATTAAACAGCAGTGGTCCAAGAACAGATCCTTGTGGTACACCACTAGTCACAGGCCGTCTTGTGGACTCTACTCCTGAGTAAACCACTCTCTGATATCTCTCTGTCAACCACCCTCCTATCCATCTCACCAACCCTATGTCCATTCCCATATGCTGCAATTTACTGATTAGAATTCCATGTGGTATCCTGTCAAAGGCCTTAGCAAGGTCCAGCAGAATCACTGTAAACCCATTACCCTTATCCAGTTCAGCCGTCACTGTATTATAATACGTGAGCAAGTTACTGAGGCATGACCTACCCTTCACAAAACCATGCTGTCCCCGATACAGTATCCCATTTTCTTCTATCCAATCTTGTATTTTCCTCTTGACTATTTTCTCTAAGACCTTGATAATGATTCCTGTTATGCTGATTGGCCGGTAATTTTCAACAGCAGCCTTGGAACCACCTTTGTGCAGTGGAACTATTTTCCCCTCTTTCCACCCCCTTGGGACTGACCCAGTCCTGAGGCTCAAATTAAACATAATGGTCAAGGGCACTGACAATTCTTTTGCCGCTTCACGTACGACACGAGCTGGTATACCATCCAATCCCACAGATGTATTGACATTGAGGTTCTGTAACAGACTAGTTACCTCTACCTCATTCATCACAATTCCAGTATAAGCTGTTGGTCCTCCATTTCCGCAAAGCCACCACCTGGATGATATACTCTTGCAAAGTGCTCGCTCAGTAATTCCACAACATCGACTGATTCAGTTACCTCCCTACCCTCAGCATTTTTTAAGATCATTCTACCATGAGCATTTTTCCTTTTACTTGCAACCTATTGAAAAAACTGTTTGGGATTCTCTTTAGCCTGCATGGCCAATTTCCTTTCGTAATCTGCTTTTGCTTTTCTTACCACCCTTGTTACCATCCTGGCCTGAGCTTTATACTGTTCATGCACCTGATGGTCACCCTTCTCCTTAAATTCCCTCCACAATTGTTTCTTTTTTTGCAGCTCAAGCTTAATAGTGTTATTTATCCATTTAACTCCTACCTGATTTATTATTCGGACTCTTGGTATACAGTCAACCATTGCCTCCTGCAAACAGTTCTTGACCACCTCCCATGCACCATCAACATCCAGCCCTTGCAGTTTTACATGCCATGGCATTGAGCCAAGCACACACCTGAGCTTGTCATACTTACCAGCCCGATAATTCCACATATACCCTGTCTTAATTGTAAATTCGACTCCTTTAGCCACCTCCCAAGTCATGACCTTATGGTCACTCTCACCAATTGGTGGCAACAAGGTCATGTTCGTTACAGCCACATTCTCAGTTGCAATTACTAGGTCCAGCACTCTCTGCCCCCTGGTATTTTCCAATACATGTTGCCGTAGATAGTTGTCCCTTAATAACTGCATAAAATCCAATTCCTTCCTCCCATGTGCCCTCTCCTCTTTCCAGTCAATATTACCATAATTGAAATCACCCATAATAATTACCCTCTTTCCATTCATTTCTTCTATTTGCTTATGCATACTATTCCCACCATCCACTCCATCACCCGGTCTATAGCAGCACCCAATTGTATATTTTGTTCTGCTAGATTGTATCTCACACCAAACAGCCTCAAATGTGCTTTTTTCCCCATCCTGCAGTTCAACTTCTATACTCCTTGGCTGAAGCTCATCAGCTATCATCAATAACACTCCTCCCCCCTTTTTATTCACCCTGTCACTCCTGAACACGCTATACCCATCGCATTCAATCCCACTAGCTTTATCATCTTGTGTCAGCCATGTTTCACTAATACCGACAACCTGTGGCCTGGAAGTGCCAACCATGGCCAAAAACTCTTCCTTCTTGTTCCTAATACTCCTGGCATTAGTGTACATGAATCGCAGAAGCCCATTTGTCCCATCCCTACTTTGATTCCTTATACTAATTATCCCATTCTGATTTGTTGTCCGTCGTACTCGCCCGGGCATAATATACTCATTCATACACTTAACTGCCACCCCTAAAGTCTGCATATCTACTCCCCCCCTCTTAATAAATCTAGTTTCCCTGAGTCTGTACATCCACTTCCACATCATTCATCAACACTCTTTCAAGTCTCCGTACACCAACTCCATTCAAATGTAACCCATCCATCTTATATAAGTCCTTTCGCCCATCGAACTCATTCCACACATCCACAAATTCCACACCACTCTCCATGCATAACCCACGCATAAAGTCATTGGCAATTATGGCCCTCCTTCTAAACACTTCGCTGTCATACCGCGGTAAGATACTCACCATCCTAACTCTCTCACTCTTCTCTTTTGCTACCTCAAACAACTCCCTCACATCCTCTATCATTTCCATTTTGTCCTCTTTCAAATCATTCGTTCCTGCCACTATTATCATCTCTTTCACCCTCTGTTTTTGCAGTCGAATAGATTCGCTGACGTCCTTTATGTTCGCACCCGGCTGGTACGACTTCGTTAAACTCTCAATTATTACTCCTCTTAATAGCGAATCCCCATACAGCACTCGCTCCTTCATTTTATTGACGTTTACGTACATTCTATTGTTTGCCGTCACAGACTTCCGCCGGTTATTTGTCGGTACGTTCAACACACATTTTTGCACACGCTCCAGTTGTCGTTTGGCTCTGTGTATCGCGCCATTTAAACGGGAATTTCGCTACTCGCATTTATCTTACCATTTTCATTATCGATCAAATCATCCATTCCTTCGGTGTTTCTACCTTCATTTACACTTTCAGCGACGCTCTCACACATATCTGGCACTACCACGCAATTCTCTAGTACACCGCCATTTTCTGCATTCTGACTACCGTTAACGATATCAGTCTCGATACACGAAACACGCTTGAAGTCCTCATTCTCTTTACACTTTCTACACATATTAACTCCACTATCACTTTCTAACCAGACTCCTACCGCTCTTCGCAAGGCATACATCTCACAGACAGCACATTGCATAAATTCTTTTACATCAAAACTCTTAAGCAAGCATGGCGACCTGGCCGCCATTTTTTTCTTTATCGGTGCCATGTGTACGCTATCTTTTCTTAAAAATAATAGTTAAAATAACAGAAAACACGCAAAAATTGCACAGACACACCAAGAAACAAAAAGCAAACAATACTACTTAAAATTCTGGTAAAATATCTAATGTTAACACAAAATAATACTGATCTTTTCAGGAGCTCTCGACAAGCCGACGATCTAATCCGTGCGACACCTAGCGACTCCCCCATCCATCTTTTTTCTTATACTTTTTATTTCTTATACTTTTGTCAGTTGCTAGAATGTGTGAAACCTGGCACTAGTTAAGTATACGTCGTTAATTCTTACATCCTATGAAAGCAGCGACTTAATGCTGATGTAGGACGTAATTGGTTTTATCATAAAATTCTTTCTCTTCATATTAATACTCCACTCATTTTTTTAAAAACTACATCAAAATTTTCACTTTAAAACAAACACGGTAACAAGATAGGATTTGCAATGATCAAGTTGCAATCGAATAGCTTAAAGGTTACTCAAGAAATGCACCTTCCTTAGCGTTTGGTTTATTGTTTATTATTAAAAATCAGCTTTATTCCCCTAGCCTTTTATTCACCTATCGGGAGTAGGCGAGGCCGTGCTACTCCTATCTAACTTTTGGAAACGGAGGGAGGGGAGGGGGGGGGGGTTCATTCTCGAGTAATCGCCAGTCAGAGATAGCTGGCCCAAAGCATCAATAATTTTAAATACCATCTGATGAAGAGACTGTCGACAAGTGCCTCCATCTGGTGGACCCTAATCCTAAAACAATATATTTATTGTTTGAAATACAATCAATGGGTGGGGTGTAAGGTCGATAATATATATATATATATATATATATATATATTAGATAAAATATATGTGTATTTTATCTAATATATATTTTTATATATTAGATAAAAAATTATTTTATTCTTTATTTTTATTTATTGTTGAAATTATCATCATCATCATCATCATGCGTATCAAGGATTTAGGCCTAGGCCTGTTCTGGCCTTAGAAGTCATCGTTGAATCGTTTAAGAGGACGTCCTGGTTTTCTTTTTCCTAATGGCTTGCACTTTAAGGCTTGTTTTGGTAATCTTTCTGTTTTCATTCTTTGAACATGTTCCATCCATTTATGCTTATATTTTTTAATATTTTCTATTACTGGTTCTTGGTTTAATTCTTTCATAATTTCTTCGTTTCTTTTGTGATCAAATAGGGTATACTTTGCAGTTTTTCTCATAAACTTCATTTCTGACGTTGTTAATCTTTGTTTGTCTTTTTGTTTTATTGTCCAGATTTCGCTTCCATACATTAAGACTGGTAGGGCTAATATATTGTATACTTTTAGTCTGGTTTGCTTTTGAACTAGGTTTGGTTTAAATATAGAGTTAATTACACCTGTTATTTTTAAATATTTTGCTATTTTACGTTTATATCTTTTTCATTTTCATAAGTGATCATACATCCTAGGTAGTTAAATGAATTCACCTGTTCTAAGATCTTGTTATCTAATACTATTTTAGTTCTTGCTGGATCTTGTCCTTTAAAGGCCATAGTTTTTGATTTTTCCGTTGATATTATCATACCATAATCTTTGGATATTTCATTTAGATTTAAAATAGCTTTCTGTAAGTTATCTTCAGAATTTGTAATTATTATTTGGTCGTCTGCAAAGAGGGGAGTGTTTAAGTTAACTGTAGGTGAAAGTTTAATTCCTTGATGTACATTTTTACTCCATTTTATTATTATTCAATTAAAGTAAATATTGAAAAGAGTTGCTGAAAGGGGACATCCCTGTCGGACCCCTTGGTTTATCTCTCTTGTATATGATAGCTCGTGATTTAATCTTATTTGTATTTGATTATTTTCATATATACTTGTGACAGCTTTTAGGATATTATTTGGTATTTGTCTTTCTTTTAGTATGTTAAATAATATGTTTCTTTTAACTTTGTCAGAAATTTTGTTGAATTTTGTTTAACTTTGTTGAATTTATTCGTTTAGTATTTTTAGTTGAGTACTTTTGCAATATCTTGACTGACTGAATTATCTTGCTAGCATCACTTATGTTCAAGGATCTCACATACGATGCGGACTGCACGGTTTCAGTCACCAATGATAACCGGTGTGCTTCTTTTCTCGACTGCGACGTGTTGTATGGAAGCAAGCAAGTTCAGGCAGCTTAGTTTAGTATAAAACAACTCAATACACGACGTGAATTATTTGACGTTTAAAAGACTAATGTGTGTGTGTGTGTGTGTGCATTGCTGTAACTAGCTTCTCATGGGCCATGTGCAAAAGTTTATTTTTGGCTCCTATTTTTTTTTTTTTTTTGGCAAAAAAATAAACAAATACGATAGAAATAGATCGGTTAAGTTTTAACTTTACATCAAAAACGTTACGGAATCGCCCCCTACGGCTGCAAATTTTAAAATTCTAATACTCATTATTTTTTGATGCTCTTCTTTCAGGCTTCCTTCGTCTTGGACCTGTGCACTCGTTGCACCTGCCTAGTTACGGCACTGTGTGTGTGTGTGTGTGTGTGTGTGTGTAAAAGGCTAAAAGCGACGCATAAACTTTTTCAAAAAAAGTTGAAAGTTTTTCCACTTGGTTATACGATAAATTAGATAAGATACGATATATAGATTAGATACGATAAATTAGATACGATAAGATGCCAAGAAATTACATTCTTGGTTTAATTCTTTATCCAAGAATGTAATTTCTTGGCATCTTAATTTATTTTTTTTAAAAAAAAGGAACATACCCACAAATAACACAAAATAATACAAACGTAATGCATTAGTTCCGGAAATGTTAAAAATCACGAGTGTGCAATATGACTGTTGTAATGGATCAACGGAGTCCTCTCTTTTTCTAGTGTCACGCACATTCTCGCTACAATAATGGCAATCAATAAATCAAACTACAACCAAAACCTTTCAACGTCACAGTCCTTGTGCCAGGGACAACATTCCATATTGTCAACCTCAAGTGTTGTTGTTACCCTCCCACTCCCCTTTGTCCTACCGTTCCATGCACTCAAACAGCTTTACTTTTGATCTAAAACGAGCAAATGCAAGTTCTTATTCGAGTCTGTAATTCTTAAATGATAAATTTCGGGTGGCTTTTTTTACAATGTTCTTCCCCCCCCCCCCGACTTTCTCGTACGTAGCACCTTATTCTTGAAAATAAGAACTCGAGGAAGAAAAGTCTTCGTCACATTATGAAGAATTTCAGCATCATTTTTTAATAATTCCGAAATGCTTTAATTTTAATAAAATCTTTAAGCTGCGACGTTATGGTTACTGACCTCTAATGTTCTACGGGTGATGCGAGGCACATTGTTACTGTTGTTCGGAATTACAGTCAAAGCAAGTAAAGCTATGAAACCAACGTCTTAATTCTGTAGATTTCGTGTGTTATGACTCATAATTTACAGAACCCCTACCTTTATATGAGGCCGGCTAACTCACCCTCATCTAAATTTTTAATTTAGAGATCATGCATCGTCAAGATTCAATGATTAACAGTCAAATCCTGTCCCTGATGACCGGGTTGATTAAACTAATTGGCCATCGACTAAGCGCCATCAAGACGAAGAAAATGTGAATGTCTTTTTCAAGTATACCAATATAATAGTGACAACAACTTGCTTCTGTGCTTTGCCTGAATGTTTCTGCTATAACGTACTTGCTCTAGAAATCTAGAGCAAGTACGTTATATCAGAAACATTCAGTTTTCCACCTTTACAGAACGTGAGTGTACCAAAACAAGCCTTAAAGTAGAAGCCATTAGGAAAAAGAAAACCAGGACGTCGTCTTAAACGATTCAACGATGACTTCTGAGGCCGGAACAGGCCATGCTAGGCCTAAATCCTTGATATGCATGATGATGATGATGTTTATTTCTTTGTATTTTTTGGCGGAAATCTTAGTTTTGCCTGTACTAAATATTGATCTGTGTCAATTTTTAACTTTAACGTCTAGGAAGAGGTTTGCTGCTTTTTCATTTGCTATAAAGTAGTCTAGTGTTGATTTTTGTCCTCTTGCACACCACGTATATTTATGTATATTTTTATGTTTGTAAAATGTTTCATTCTTTTTAAATTATTATATATTGTATAATCAATGAGTCGCTTTCCATTTTTGTTTACTGTTGGTTCTCCAAATTTTTCTATATTATTGTTTTTTTTTTTTTTCATTCCTATTCTGGCATTAAGATCCCCATATATAATTATATGGTATGTTTTATTTAATTTTTCATATATTCCTTGTAACTCTTTGTAAAAGTAATCATTTTCTTCTTCTTTTCCTTCTTCAGAGGCATACAATCCAACAACTGTTAAATATTCTTTATTTAATTTTAATCGCACTTCTAATATTCTTTCATTCCAGTATGCATAATGAGTTATTTTTGCTTTAATTGATTTATGGATCCAAATCGTTACACCAGCTTTTGCATGTATTTGTTTGTCCACTCCACTATACAGTGGTGCCTTGGTTAACAACGCCTCAGATAACGACGTACTTGGTTAACGACGAGTGGCTGTAAGAAACAAATCTCTTGGTTAACGACTCTCGATTATGGGAACCTCTATCCGATCTAAAAAACCGGAATTTTCCGATCGCACTCAGCCACGTGGCATAGCTGTGAAGCTCAGATATGTTTGACCCATCGTAGCCAGCAATATAGCACAATATAGACAATAAATCGGCGGGTGCGTGTCACTGTTCGTTCACCATCAAAAGGCAAAATCAAATTTCATCTGTATAATAAGCTGCTAATCAGTGAGTGCTGTATCTAATATCGTCACCTTACAAGCAAAATGCACAAAATCAAAAATTGCAGGTTTCGAATTTTACTTTTATTTCAAAAAGTTTATTTTTGAACTTTTACTTTTATTTTCAGGTGACGATATGTTATTTGTATCTCGTGTCTTAGTGTTGTACAGTTTGTAATAATACCGTATTTTGCGTATCTTTTTTTTTTTTATTTTTATAGAAGAAAAAAATAATAGCAAAACACCATGAAGGTATGAAAGTTATGCAGTTAGCTCGAATATATGAAACCAGTCATTCTACAATATCAACCATTTTGGCTAAGAAAGAAGAACTTATGGTAGCTAAGTTCTTCTTTCTTAGCCAAAGCTTAAGTTGAAGGGAACTTCAAGGTTAAATGTCAGAGGGCTTCTTTTTGAGCAAATGGAAAATCTATTACTAATTTGGATCAACGAAAGAGAAATGGCGGGCAATACTACATCTCGAAATGCAATCTGTCAGAAAGCTAAAACAGATTTATCAAGATTTGAAAGAGAAGACTTCGGGATCAAGTTCTGAGGTAGATGATGATTTCAAAAGGTAACAGAGGTTGGTTTGACAACTTTAAAAAAAGAACAGGAATTCATAGTGTGGTCAGACATGAAGAGGCTGCTATTGCTGACAAAGCAGCAGCAGATAAATTTACTTCCCAACATTTATCACAAAAGAAGAAAAAACACTTCCTGGGCATAAACCAATGAATGATAGGTTAACATTGCTTTTAGCAGCAAATGCAAGTGGAGAT
Organism: Typopeltis vanoorti; assembly: GCF_054136105.1. NCBI lineage: Eukaryota > Metazoa > Arthropoda > Arachnida > Uropygi > Thelyphonidae > Typopeltis > Typopeltis vanoorti. The sequence goes on along the minus strand of NC_143568.1, from coordinate 180,003 downwards.
TGCAAGGTAAAACCAAATTTAAAAACAGTCTGTTTCTAAAAGCCATTTTAACCTTGGATAACGTACCTGGCCATCCAACGGGCATACAAAGAAGAGCTACCAGTGGAATTAGATTTTATCAAGGTGATTTTTCTTTCTCCCAAGACTACATCTCTGATTCAACCTATGGATCAGCTGATAATTACAAATTTTAAAAAACTTTACGCAAGGGCACTTTTTACCAGGTGCTTTGAAATGTGTGAGGCTACCAACATAACCCTAAGAAAATTTTGGAAGGAAGAATTCAACATTGTCATAGCAATTAGGCTAATTGTAAAGGCTTGGCAAGCAGTAACAATGAAATGTCTCAAAGCAGCATGGAGGAAACAGTGTCCTTCCTTTGGTAATGAAGAAACTTCAAATGAAGGACACAAATTGGTAAAAGATATTGTGGCAACTGCTCATCATCTTAACTTGGAAGTAGAGGAAGAAGATGGTGAAGAATTATTGGAGATGCATGACTGAGAACTAACTACTGACGAGCTAAAAGAACTTTTCAAGCAGCAATGTGAAGAAAATGGAAATTTCATCTGAAGATGAGGATGGAGAGAATGAACAAATTACGACTGCTGAAATCAAAAATGTTTTGGCAAGGCAAAGTGGGAGGAAGTTCAAAATGTTGCTATGAAATGGAATCCAAACAAATCTGAGGTTATCAGAACTGCAGATCTATTTAATGAAAAGTCCATGCAGGTTTTCAGAAACATTTTAAAAACGAGGCAGAAGCAAACAACCCTAAACATGTTTTTACAGGTCCATTTGTCAAAAAACTCCGAAGTGAGCTCGATTGTCCTTCTGGTGAAAATTGATAATTAAAAACTGTTTTCATGAACAATTCATTTTATTAATGTTAATTTTTTTGTAGCAAATGCATATACTGTAGAATAAATAAATGGTATTTACCATATGTTTTATGACATTTTAAATGAGTTTTATCTGCATTTTTAATATGCACTATGGTTGTGGGGAGGAGCCGGAACAAATTAATCGATTTTCAATTAAATCTTATGGGGAATCGCGCCTTGGATAACGACCGTAATCCTGGAACGGATTACCGTCATTAACCACTGTATATGATATTGTAGTTTGCTGTTTCTTTTGTTCCTTTAAGTTTCTGTAAGAACTGCAATTTCTTCATTTAAAATTTTCTCCAATTCTTCTTCTTTATGTGTTACGCTTCTAATGTTCCATATTTCACCACGTTTTTCTTTTTCCAAAGTTTCTTAACCTTTTCCAGCTTGCGGTCGTTTCCCATGTTCTCTGTCCGGTTTGGATTTCGTTGAGACTTGAAAGTACCACGTGTTTCTCCATGTCAAGTGACTAGCATGACGATAGGCGTCCTAGTGGTGGGGCTGCCACCTTGCGACAACTAGTCTTGCCTTTTTTCAGTAGATAGTGGAAACTACAGTTTGAGAGGAAAGAGTCCCCCCCCCTCGACCTCGAATTGCTCTAATAGCACTGGGGGGAGGGGGAGTAAACTGGTTTTTGCTTTCACAAACTCGACGGTCCCGACAACTTTCATTTTTTTTCTTGATGGTCTCCATAGTAACGAAATGGACATCACCGTAGCTTAAAATCAATGAATCTTATCGCGTAACAACCCCAAAATAAAAGCAATATAACGTAGATCTAAAAGTAAAGCGTTTTGAAACGTGATGAGTACCTTTTGAGCGAGTTTAAAAATTCCTTTTCCAACCAATGGTCCTTAAAAGTAAGCAGATGACATCATTACTTCCACACAGGTTTTTGAATTATTAGTTCATATATATTAAAAATAATATATATGAATGGTCGCGATACTTCATTGCGACGTAGGAAATAAAATTCATGGCGTCCAGCAGTGCTTCTTTCATCATGTGTATACATTAAGTTGAGTGTTCTTACATTAAAAAAAAAACCCGAACAGTTTCGACATAAAACAAAATCGAAAATCTTAAACTTCATTTTATTTTATTTTTGCAATCTGTTTTCGTAATATCTGAAATATTTTAATAAACACTAAATTTTCTCTCTTTCCCCAGAATCATTACTGGTAAAGCTACCCACCATTCTCGATGCAATAATGACAGTCAATAAACCAAACTACCAAACAACGACGAAAACCTTTCAATCCTGTCATAATTATCTGTCGCCATTATCGATAATTTTTGACATTACATTTAGTTTACATCGATCGCTAATCGGAAGTGATGGCCTCGATAGTTACCAACTTCCGCTGGTGAAGTAGCGCTCGAGCGTTGACACCGTAATTCGAGTAGTTCATTTCAAAGACCTGATAACGGCCTTCCTGCGTGCGCAGAATTCTGACGAGGGGGTTGTGCAAAGCGGAAGAGAAGTGCCCGAACAAACGAACTTGTCACGTATTGGAAACGCCATCTAACGGAACAAGTTCCCAGACACTTGGGTTGTTTATAAGCAGCAGTCAAATTGTTCTTTTGATTAGTGAAGGTTAAAGAAAGTGATAGGCTAGGGCGTACCCCTTAAGCTACGCGCAGCCACATCGCCCTACAGCTGCGAGAAGTGGACGAGGGCTACCGCGGTTAAAGAAGCGAGCCCAGCAGGTGGAGAGAATGTTGCGAGTGTGAGCGTTGAATGTTGGAAGCATGACTGGAAGGGGAAGAGAGGTGGCAGACATGATGAGGAAGTTGGACATTTTATGCGTGCAGGAGACAAGGGGGAAAAGGCGAAGGAACTAGGAGATGGGTATAAATTGTTCTACTCTGGAGCGAATAACGAGGGAAGAAATGATGTAGGAATTGTGCTGTATGGCAGAATGAAGGGCGAAGTACTGGAAGTGGATATGAGGAACGACAGGATCATGCGAATGAAACTGGGTCTTGGAGAAGAGCAACTGGTTGTCTTATTTGTATACACCCCACAAGTTGGCTGTACAACAGAAGAGAAGGATGAATTTTGGAACGTGCTAAATGAAGAAATGAGGGAACTGGAAGAAAACGAGATGGAGATTTTCGGAGGAAACTTGAACGGACACATAGGGAGACAAAATAGGGACTGTGAAAGGGTGCCTGGTGGCCATGGAGTGGGAATGATGACCCAGGAAGGAGAGAGGATTTTGAACTTTGCAGTAGCGTTTGATCTGGCAATTGTAAACTCCTTTTTCTGTAAGAGGGAAGAGCATTTGATAACATTCAGAAGTGGCAACAATAGTTCATAGATTGACTACATTTTGACTAGAAGAAAACATCTTAAGGCAATAACAAATTGTAAGGTAATCCCAATTAGGTGGCACAGCAACACTGACTGCTGTGCACAGACTTTAAAATAAAGTCGAAGATAGGAACCGTTTTAGGGAGAAGGTGTTAGAGAGGAATTCAGATGGACTAGAAGGTGTACAAGACTGGTTGAGACATAATTGAAACGCAATTCTAAGCTGTGCAATTGAGGTGCTTGGTGAAACATCCGGAAAGATTAGAGAGCAGAAGGAAGGTTGGTGGTGAATTAACAATGTACAAGAAACAGTGACGGCTAAGAGGAAGACAAAGCAGAAGTGGGACAAGTCAAGAGTGGAAGAGCACAAAGAGAATTATAGAGAGAAAAAGCGAGAAGCCAAGAGCGTTGTTGCACAGGCGAAGGCCATGGCATATCAAGACCTTTATGATCAATTAGAAACAAAGGAAGGACAGATAAAGATTTATCGATTGGCAAAATGTAGAAATAAGGTATCAAAGGACATCGTGCATGTGAGGCAGATCAAAGACCCTGGAGGAAGTGTATTAAGGTGGGATGTGGATAAAAGAAATATATATATATCCATCTGGAGAATATACTTTGAAGGGCTTTTGAATGAAGAAAATGCAAGGGCTCACAGAGAAGATGGGGAGCCTAATGAGGGGAATGGTGCAGAACATTAGTAGAGTGGAAGTGAAGGAAGCCGTAAAGAGGATGAAGAATGGAAAATCGGTAGGCCCTGACAGAATCCCAGTAGAGGCATGGAAGGCACTAAGGGAAAGGGAATTTACCTGCTGTGGGACCTGTTAATAAAAGTTTGTCAACAGGAAAATATGCCCGAGGAATGGAGGGAAAGTACTCTTGTCCCCATCTACAAGAGTAAAGGGGGATGCCCATGACTGTAAGAATTACAGAGGAATAAAGTTGATGTCCCACACAATGAAGATTCTAGAGAGGGTTCTTGATGGAAGACTGAGGAAGGAGGTGAAGATTGCAAAGGAGCAATTTGGCTTCATGCCTGGTCGATCGACGACAGATGCTCTCTTTGGATTACGACAGATGATGGAAAAGTTTCGAGAGAAGCTACGGGAGCTACATCTGGTTTTTATTGATCTGGAGAAAGTTTGTGATAGAGTGCCAAGGCAAGAAGTCTGGAGGTATTTGAGGAAGAAGAAGGTACTGGAAAAATATGTCAGGTTGGTGCAGGAGATGTAGAGAAATGTGAAGACAAGAGTTCGAACCTGCCTGGGAGAGACAGAAAGTTTTACAGTGACAGTTTGCTTGCATCAGCATTAAGTCCGTTCCTGTTTAATATTGTGATGGAGGTGGTGACGGAGCAGGTGAGAGAAGACGCGCCTTGGACTATTGTACTGTTGTATGCAAATGACTATGTGCAGAATCAAGATAAGAAGTGGCAGCTAAACTGGAAAGTTGGAGGAAAGTACTGGAAGAGAGAGGTATGAGACTGAGCAGAAGTAAGACAGAGTATACAGTATGTGTTAAAAAGTGGATGGAAGCCAGGAGACAGATCTAGAGCTGGAAGGAAATGTCATCAGGAAGGCCAGTGACTTTAGATACTTAGGTTCAACAATGAAAGAGGATGGTGAGGCTGAGAAAGAAGTGGGATGCAGGATATAAGCAGGATGGAGGAACTGGAGAGAGATGGCTGGAGTGCTATGCGATAAGAGGGTACCGATCAATCTTAAAGGCAAAATCTACAGGACAGTAGTGAGACCAGCTATGACGTATGCCATGGAAACTGTGGCCCTGAGGAAAAATAACATCAGCAGGATGGAGGTAGCGGAGATTGAAATGCTTAGGTGGATGTGCGGTGTGACCAGAAAGGATCGTCTGAGAAATGATTATGTAAGGGGAACGGTGAAAGTTACGAACTTAGGAGCAAAGATACAGGAGGCAAGGGTGAGATGGTTTGGTCATGTGATGAGGAGGAAGGACGAATGGTGGTGGTGGAGGAGGACTTGAGGATGAAGAACTTGGATGTGGCTACAGCCCAAGACAGGAGGTTGTGGAGGAGACTCACCACAAACAGCGACCGTACTTAAGTGGGAGAAGCTACAGAAGAAGAAGATTAGTGAAGGTAAAACCTTCGCCTATTTCCTGATAATTCAAGATGCGTCTATTGATTTTGATAATGCTTAGAGCAGGTGCGTCAAACAAACGGCTCGAGGTCCACATCCGGCCCACGGCTCAATTTTATAAAATGTTATTTATATTTTTAAAAAATTTAATTATTCTCTTACTATATACAGCCATTATATATACATTATGATGTTATAAATATAAACTGACATCTTCAGCTGTTTTCATTTTTATGTTAGTAATGTTATTAACCGATGTGGAATTTCGGATAAAGATGATTACTCCTCCAGATTTGTTATGATTTCTACATTGATAATAATTTTTAAATCCGCTTAATTGGTACAAATCAATTTTTTCGTCTTTGACCCAGATTTCTGTTAATATCAGAACACCTATCCGATAATTTAAATTGTCTAGTAGTAATTCAATGTGCTCTAATTTATCTCGAATACTTCTTACATTTATGTGCAAAATTTTCGAGGTACTTACAGTGTGTGAGGATAAAACGTTCCTTAATTCTACTGAATCATGACAAATCACGCATTTATGAAAATGGACATCGGAGTTCAGACACGTCTTCTTCGCATCTGATTCGCCATATTTTAGATGTGTCGTCTCTTCTCACGAAAAGTTTGCCCTGTTTGAGATATTTGTAGTTGACTTCTTCTTTACATTTCTTGGCAATAAATAGTAGGTGTTTTAGGTTTCCAGTCAAGTGCTCGTTTAAATATATTTTACTGTCCTCAAAACTGTCACAAATATCAGTTGTCTATATTTGATACTTTTGTTTCCGTCCAGCCATTTGTCTTGCTCGGTCACTTTTCCTTCATTTTGCTTTAATTTAGATACCTATAAGGCTTTATTATATTCAACTCCCCTGATATGGAAAAGAGAAAGACTGATAAAAAAAAGAAAAAAAGAAAAAAGCGGCAGTAATAAAGGAGCCGTGTGGCAGAAAGTCTTACCTCACTTTCCAAACGATGTCATTGGTTTTAATAACCGAGCTGATAACATTATTGAGCACAATTGGAAAAGAACTTGGATTTGATGACCTGGATAATGAAGACGTGAGAAACTTGCTTAATTCCCATTCAGAACATTTAAGCGAGAATGATCTCCTTCAACTAGAAGAACAGCGTGCATATGAAGAAGACGAGGAGTGCGAACAAGAAGAGAATGTTACGACTAAGAAGCTAACTGCAAAAGAACTTGAACTAGTTTTCAATCACATTGAGCGATCTTGTGAAATTTTGTTTGATGCTGATCCTGATATGGAACGAGGCTTCGAAGTCTGTCGCATTCTTGATAAAGCGATCGCCAGCTATTGCAAATTGCATGACAAAAAATAAAAAGTCGAGCACCATTCAAACATCTTTACTTCATTTTTTTTTTTTGTGAAAAAGTAGCTCAGTTTAATGTTTAGACGTTAAGTAAAATTGTAAGCAATTAATTTTTATTAACTTTGATGATTTTATCCTCTAATATGGATTATACATACTTTTTACGCGTTTTCGCTTAGCGCGCATTAAATGATGGGTAAGTTGATCTCCTTAAGCGAGGTTTTCCTACACACACACACAGTTGCCCTACACCAACCATCGATAATTTATACCACATGTTCCAAGCTCGTATTTTTTCTCAAAAAGTTTGCATTTAGTGAGTAAATATTTTAATTAAATCGACTTATTTCTAAAAAGAGTTATGTTACTTTATTATATGCAACATTATGATTTACATTCCGAAAATTTTTATGAAAGGTTTCATAAGGATTCCGTGAAAAAGAAATATTTTACACAAGATCCCCAGTCTCAGGAATTTTGAGAAACACTGCTTCATGGAGTTTCTTTCTCCGAATAAGCAGTGCGATGGTGTAAAACAGAAACATCGATGCGCACGATGGGATTCTCACCCACGACCTGCTGGTTGGAAGGGGACAACGGGCTGTGGGGAGGGGGCACTTTGGACCTTATTGAACTTTCGCAGTTAATTCTAAAATACAGTCTCGAGTACTCAGTTCCAAATATCGTAAGCCTACTGCGAATTTTCCTCACAATTGCTGTAAGTGTTGTTAGTTGTGAGAGGAGTTTTCTTAAATAAAATTGATTAAGAATTACCTACATTACTATGAAATAGACTCCGCCAATGTCATCGACGATTTCGCTAACAGAAAAGCAAGAAAAATAACATTTTAGAATGTTGAAATTAAAGTTTTACTTCAAAAATAAACATAGTGTTTTAATTTATTTCCCTATACGTCGTTGTGACTTTTTGCAGTATTTTTGGTGTGTATTGAGAGTGTCGACAGACTCAGGGACCGCTCCGAGCAGCAACAGCACTAGGACAACGCCATCCGCTCAGTCAACCTCAGCCGACTCGATATCCTCTCCTGTTTGAAAGTGAACTATGTTTTAAACCAAAAGTTCTTTGCTTTAATCGCAACCTCTTGTGATAAGACACAATTATTAGCGATCCCTGGGAGTACTGGTTAAGTTAAGTTATTGTTATTTCTTTTTAACCTCTAGTGTCCAATATTGAGCAGTTTTAAATGAGATGAGAAATGGAAATAATCAACGTATTTATTCCAAGGAATGCACACATGCAGTTTTAATTAGCATTACATAATTAAATTTCTATAATTTACAAGCTTTCGTATGCAAATCGATATAAAAATTAGAAAAGGTAAATGAAAGTTTGTAGCGTTGGTTTTAAACGAATAAAAAGTGGGGGCGGGGGGTTATATTCTGAAAATATCAAAACCGCTGCAAGATTCATACGATCAGTATAGTAACGAGGGCATAAAGCGCCTGTGGCAAGTGTCTAACTTGCAACCCCCCCAACCCAAAAATGACAAAAATTTTGAAAAATTTAAATGCAACAAGTTAAATTTTACTAAATGCAATACGTTAAATACTTACTGTTAACCCCATCAAAATGAGTTGCAGTGTGTCCGTTTGTGTGTCTAAAGCGGCGTATTGCCGAAATTTAAAAATATAATATAAAATAGGGACTTTTATATCTATTTATTTATTTTTATTTTTTACAGCCATTAGGAAAAAGAAAATTAGAAAGCCATAACGATAGTGCGATGTGCTTTTTATGTTCACTGAGGCGGTTGTCAACAGTTCTTCCTGTACGTCCACAGTGAGCCCGGTCACAAGAACAGGGTACTTCATAAACTCCTAGATGCGATAAGAAGGATAGTTTGTCCTTAGGTGAACGGATGAGAGTTGCCAATTTGACAAATGATTTAAAAACAGTGCGTCGTTGATGTTTATGAAGCACTCAGATATCTTGTCACATGTGCGTTGAATGTATGAGATGGTGACAGTTTTACTATAGCATTGTGTGCTAGGCAAATGGGGGATTTCTGGGGAGAATATAATATTTCCCCTCCATCTTATGGGGATTACAGCCATTGACTAGGAAATTGTGACGTAAGTGAGTGGGCTCACTAGTAAGAGCATTGTCATTGGAACAAATCGCTCTAGCTCTGCGAATTAGTGTTTTAGGATACCGTACTGTTGAGCTGGATGATGGTGTGACTCGTTGTGCAAATATCTCAAATATGTGTGGGTTTTCTATAAGCCGAAAATGATGAAGAACCATCTGGAAGCCGAGTGATTAGTGTATCCAGGAAGGGCAGGAAGGTTCCATTGTAAAGTGAATTTTTGGGTGTTGGCTATTTAAATACGCTAAAAATGTATCCTGTGTGTCTGAGCCATGTGGCCAAATAGCAAACACATCAACTTAGCGAAGCCAAACCACTGGTTTGAGAGAGGCTCTATTCATAGCTACCTTTTCCAAGTGTTCTATGTAGAAATTGACTAAAGGGGAAGATGGGGGGGGGCATTGATGGCCCATCTAGTTGTTTGTATATCTTATGGTTATTCCTTTCCATGCAAAATAATCTGCATGTACTGTAAATTTAAATAGTCCAAATATATCTGGGAAGCAATGTGACTTCAGCAAATCAAGGGTTTCAATTAACGGTCCATTTGTGAATAATGAAATGATATCAAAACTAATCATTACGTCTGAACTTTTTAAGAAATGGTTTTCTAAAATATTTTTGTTTAGGTGAACAGAATTTTTAACAAAGGAGGGCGAATTATTTATGAGGTGTTTATTACTAGCCATAAATTATTTATTATGGCTAGTAATTTAGTTAAATGTTTAGCTAAATTACTAGCCATGATTTGCAAACTTCATTCTTTTGAGAGTTAATGGGATTACGATCTGTAATTTGGGGTGTAGACCGGACTTCTAAAAGTGCGTGCATTTTGCTTTCATATTCAGCTAAATTCATCGCCACAGTGGAATTCCCTTTGCCTGCTTTAGCTATAACAAAATGGTTGTTCCTGTGTAGTTAGTTCTTTTAATTTTCATTACTTAAATTAAGGGGATATTAAATCCCGCATAGTCTTAAAACCGAATAAGAAACTCAAAGATCGGAATCAGAGAGTTTCTTGCCGATATAGTAAACTATAAAGTATCGGCGACACTAGCGTTAGCCAATGCAAGTGATCCTAGTACGTAGTACAGTACCGGGCAACTCGTGGCAGAAGTGGAGGAAGTTCAGATCGCTATTCTTAGGTATTTTCCATAATGTAAAAACACATTTCCTAGGAAATGTATGCTGTTATTACATTATGGAGGGAGGTCACTACCCAGACCGGTTTCAGCCGGGGTGAAAGTGAGGGGAATCCCATCATTGGCATACGAAAAAGGGCGGGGTCAGAGTGCCCCTAGTAGGAAAGAAAAAGAAGGGAGGGGAAGTGAGGTTGAGGTGGGGAAATGAGGGGGGATGGGAAAGGGGAAAAGGAGAGGAAAGGGAATAGGATGGGAAGGGCGGGTGGGGAGGTGGGGAGTAGGGAAAAGGAAGTGTAGGCCTCAGCTCATGTCTCACAGCTATCTAGCTCCTCACTATTAGATGATACTGTTTCACCCCTGCTGTCCCGGCTTTCAAGATTGAAAGGACCACGGAGGTAGCCGGTGCCCAGGTGACCTGCCCCTTCAGGGCAGCCCGCCTCGAGTAGGCCTGCGCTGCCTGGGTTTTTCCTCCGAACTACCTCCGTGGGAGACCAGGGAACAGAACAGACCTCAAGGGGGACGCAGAGACCAAGGAAATGACTCAGAGTGGAGCTGCTGCTGCAGATGGAGATCTTGAAGCAGCAGCAGGCAGAACTTGATGTTGTTGTGTCTGACATTACACAGGATTGGAAGTGAACACCACTTGATCTTAATTGTGGTGTCCCCAAGAGCCTCTCTTTCAAGATGTAAGAATCTCCTTAAGGAACCGTAGAACTTGTAAAGAACGATCCTGGAGAGATCCAACAGATTGGGAGGATTAGTCGGATTAGAAAATTTCTTTCTTACCTTCCAGATGAGGTATTTGAGCTCGTTAATAATGAATACCACTAACTTCTGCTTGTTGTTGGCTGGGGGAGCGAACTGCAGGAAGATGACTTGCTCCTGCAGCAGGAGGGGGATGCGGAGCTCGACGCTTAGCCTCCTCCAGATGTTGATGGAAATAGGACACCGGTAGAAGGCGTGCTCCACGGTGTCCAGGCTCCCGCAGAAGTCGCACATGGGGTTCCGGGTGGTGTTGAACCGCCAGATGTTGCTGTTGACTGGAAGGTTTCCTACGCAATCCTCCATGCCAGGTCCTTTCTCGACGGGTAGCCTCGATGTTTGGAGAGGTGGCCGAAGAGGATCTCGTTGTGGCTAATTCCCAGATCCGAAACATCGGTACGAACGATGTTGAAGAAGTGTTCGTACCAGGTGTAACTGTTCCGGATCGCGGCGATGTTCACACCCGACGAGCGGAGTTGTTGCATTAGCTGGCACAGTCTGTTGTAGTCCTCTGGAACAATGTCCGCCTTGGGATCCTGATGGACTGGGATCCAAAAAAGGGGAAGCTTGTGACCCAAGAAATACCGCACAGGGTAACTACAGGGATGTGTAGTCTGCAGCACCCTGTTTAGATGGAACGCGGTATTACTTAGGTACCCGATGTTAAAGGAGGGGAGGCCAAAGCCCCCCCCCCGCTTCTCCGGAAGTTGAAGGATGTTGAGGCAACTTCCTGGCGTAGATTGTCCCAGAAGAACTTCAGGGGCTTCCTGTAGAGCGGCTTTTCTGATCCTCGCTGATGTTTGTGATATTCAGGACGTGCTGGAGCGCAGGGCAAATGATGGTCTTGATGACGGTGGCCCTGGAGGAGAGTGACAGCTGTCCATTTTTCCAGTCCTCGAGTTTCTCGACGGTGTTGTTGTCGAGATGTTCGATGTTAAGCACGGGCTGTTCTTCAAACGGGACCCCCAGGATGGTGAGGGGGTTGGCAGTAGGGACGAGGCCTGCAGGGATGTTGTGCAGGTCCCAGACTCCATATAGCTTGATCTTTGTTTTGTCGGGGTTTGATGTTAGCCTCGACACTTTAAACTTCTCTAGGATGTTGTAGAAATTTAATATGGAGTCATTGTCCCTAAGAGTGCCCACCACGTCATCCGCGTAGGCGATCACCTTGGAGTCATCCGTGGTGAGAGGAAGTGGAATTCCTCTAACCGCATGAGAGTTGTTCACAGCCCGCAGGAACGGTTCAAGGACTAGACCAAAGAGCAGCGGACTGAGGGGACACCCTTGTTTGACCCCTTTCTGGATGGTAATGGGGTCAGATAGGTGTCCGTTGATGAGGAGGCGGGTAGTGCTGTTGTTGTAGCCTCCTCTGATGATGTTAAGAAGTCCACTGCTGACCCCGACTTTCTCTAGGATGTTGAAGAGAAAGCAATGCCGGACGCTGTCGAACGCTCGGTTCAGATCTATAGACAACAATGCCATGGAATACTTCTTGAGGTTAACCAGACGAAGCACTTCTCTGATGAGGATGAGATTGAACTCAATCGATCGACCAGGAATACCATACACTTGTGTACTTTTGATGATATACCTCATCCCGATTTTCAGTCTGTTGTTGAGAACACGGGCGAGGATCTTGTAGTCCGTGTTCGACAGACTGATGGGGCGTCAGTTTTTGATGACCGAAGGGTCCCTGTTGGTTGTCGGGATGAAGGCGGTATGGCATTCCAGAAATTCTCGCGGCAGGTTCCCGGTGGTAAGGAAGATGTTGAAGACTGCCACGAGAATGGGGAGGATGTGGTCCCAGGCCTCTCGGTAGAGTTCCGTGCTTAAGCCGTCTGGCCCAGGCGCTTTCTTATTACGGCACTGTTTGAAGGCTGATGTAATTTCGGCCGCTGTAAAGGGCGCATCCAACCCTGCTTGGATGTGCGCAGGGAAAGAGTCAATGTTCCAACAGGAGTAATCCTGGGGGGTACTGTTGTCTGAGTGGAGTTGACTGTAGTACCCCCAGAAGGCGTTCATGATGTCAGGTGTTGTGGTGTGGTCACACCCGCCTTCACTGATGGTGGTGATGGTTTGCTCCTGCCGGAAGTTGACGTAACGCCTGTTGTAAAAAGCGGCCGATTGCCTGTCTTACGAGCGGAGGTGGAGACGGATCTTGATATTCTTTTCTTCAACCTGCTTTTGCTTCTCCAATTCGATGTCGAGATTAATGTCATGGATGGTGTTGTGACATGGAAAACCTTGGCGTTGGCTGGCTACGAACCAGCTCCTCTCCTTGTAAAGGTCACGGAGCCGAGCTCTTATGAGGAAGGCACGTTCCTGGCCCCATTTTTTCATGTTTTCTTTGATGTAGTTCTTGAGTCGTGCCCAGGCGTCCCAGTCCCAGCCAGCGGTGCTCCAGGTGGAGAACAGTTGGTTAAGCTTGGCCGAGAACAGGGACGGGAAGTTTGATGGTAACTTCCAGGGGCCCAGACCAACATCTATAACTTCTAAAGGATGGTACCTGAGCACGACTAATTTGTGGTCCGAGATGGAATAATTAACTGAACGTGCCTTATTGTCTCGGCTCTGGAGACAAGGGATGGTGTTAAGTAGAGGCGGTCGAGCCTTGTGCCGATGCCTTGGCCCGTCCAAGTATAATCTCGACGGTAGTGGTTATGAGCCCTCCAGATATCCGTCATCTGGAGATTCTTGGGGTGAATTTCCAAGTCTCCGTAGCCAGCAGTACCTGTATGTGGATTTCCCCTACTTGAAGTCCCCCATCAAGATGACGTGATGGGCGCCGTATAGATAGTTGTGTAACGACTGGAAGAATGCAGGTCTTAATGTTGCATTTGCCGGGGCGTAGATGTTAATGTACCTGGTGGTACAGCCCCGGTACTTCCAGTCGACGGCAAGGACTCTCCCTTCTGTGTCCCTCTGGATGTTATGGAAGGCTCCGAGGAGGGGGGGCTAGCATAAGTACCCCTACCCCGGCACTGTGTCTTGTGCCGAAGCTCCAAAATGATGTCATGGGGTACTTATGGCTCAGTTCCTGCATGTCCCGGAAGTGGAAAAAGTGAGTCTCCTGCAGGAACAAGAGCCGGATGTTATGGGCTAGCATCAGATTCCACCCCTCCTGTTGTTTTGATGGTGAACGGAGCCCTCGGATGTTAAGGGAGGCGACATAAAAGGGGGGTGGCGACACTACGATGTTTTAGGTTATTAAACCCGGCCTAGATCTTTAATGCGTAGCCTCTTTACATACTTGCTGAGGTCGTCGATCTGTAGGGGGGGGGGAGGTAGTATATCCCGCTTCCTGCAGACCGGCTTCCAGTTTTGAGCGCGAGTTCGAAAGGACCTCGAACTCGTGCTGGGTGTTAGAGATCTTAAAGCTTGTGATCTTGTTGTCCTTAATCTTATAGTTATAGAGATTAAACTGGGAGCCGGTAAGTCTTTGGATCTTAGAGTTGATACTTTCCCTACGGGAAGAGGAGGTTTCTACCTCCATCTCGGACTCTGATGTTGTGGAGTCCAAACCTCCCTTGGGGCGACTTCGTTGGTGTTTCTTCTCTGTTTTAGGGGAAGCCACCTCTTTCCTTTTCTTAGGGAGGTCTTGTGGGGGTAGAAGCTGTTGGTCCCCCTCTTCGGTGGGGTCAACTCTACTGCAGGGGGGGGATGCTGGCTGATGCAGGGGTGCCTTGTGAAGCGTCCATTGACGACGCTACCTCTGATGTTGTTGAGGGGGGGATAGCTGTTATTGTGCTATCCATTGCATCGTCTGTTCCCTCGGCTGTGTGGTGTTCTGCTTCCGACGGTGGTAGAGGAATGTCGGAAGTGGCCGAGGGGGGGGGACTAGTTCCTCAGTAGATGTTATCACTGGGGGGGAAACAGTCTTTTCTGCTGATGTTGTTGCAGTAACTGGACGCTTCTTTATTTTCCCCAAGATGGTCTGGGAAAATGTTTTGTCCCCTGCGGCGGTGGTGATAGTAGGTGGTGCTGGAAACTCACCCGCGTCTATTACAGGCTGCGGGTTCAACGGTTCTATGGGCGCCCCTGCCCTCTCTACAAATGTGCGCAGAGAGCATGATGTCACTGTGTGTTCGGTGCTTGCGCACTTTCGGCAGGGGTGTGTGCACTGATGGGAAATGTGCCCAACGCCGGAACAGTTGAAACACCTGGCTCGGGGGCAGTCACTACCCAGATGTTCCACCGAGCCACATCGCAGACACTGTCTTTGAACTCCGGATAATTCACTAGTACACGCGCCGTGCCGATGTTAACCAGATTAGGCACTGGTTGACGCATGTCCATGGTGAAGGTGATTTCTCCGGAGTACCAGGCGGGGTCTTCCTGGGAGATGCTCTTTTTAATGTTGCTCACTTTTCCCCATTTTGAAAATGTCTGTATCAGCACGTCATTGCCGGCTTCTAAGTACTCCACGGGGAAGCGGCTGATGGTCAACTGGCGCAATTGGGACCCAACCATGGAAGGGGTCACCTGCTTCCCTTGGACTAGGAAGCCCTCTAACAGTTTATCTCTTGTAGATGCGTTCTTGACGACTATCAGAAATCTTCCCCCTCCATAGAAGGTGAAGGAGAAGATGTTCTGGACTCCTACTAGCTCCTTTAGGACTTTGGAAAGAATCCTGGGGTCCTCCAGCCCTGGAATCTCCACTCCGAGTCCTGGTCCTGGGGGGGGGGGGACGAGGATCGTCTTGCTCATCTTGGTCTCTGCGTCTAGAAAATAAAAGAAAAAGAATTAGAGTCCGTAGACTCTAAGTAAATCCCGTAGCACTTCAAAAGAAGTGCTACTAGCAGGTTAAATGTTAGTATAACAAAAGGAACAAGTTAGTACAAAACAACAAGTTAGTATTAATACAAACAACAAGAAAAACACTAATAAGATAAATATAAAGGATATTCGGGATCACGTAACGTTCCGTAGAGAATGGGGTGAAAGTGAGGGGAATCCCATCATTGGCCTACTGAAAGGAAGTGGGGTCAGAGTGCCCCATTAGAAAAGAGAAAGCAGGGAAGGGAAGATACAGTGAGGTTGAGGTGGGGAAATGAGGAGGGATGGGAAAGGGGAAAAGGAGAGGAAAGGGAATAGGATGGGAAGGGAAGGTGGGGGGGGGAGTAAGAAAAAGGAAGTGTAGGCCTCAGCTCATATCTCACATCTATTTAGCTCCACGCTATCAGATGCTACTCTTTCACCCCGATTCTCTGCCTGGCTCTCAAGATGGAAATGACCACGGAGGTAGCCGGTGCCCAGGTGACCTGCCCCTTCAGGGCAGCCTGCCTTGAGTAAGCCTTCTCTGCCTGGGTTTTTCCTCCGAACTACCTCCGTGGGAGACCAGGAAACAGAACAGACCTCAGGGGGGATGCAGAGACCAAGGAAATGACTCAGAGTGGAGCTGCTGCTGCAGATGGAGATGTTAAAGCAGCAGCAGGCAGAACTTGATGTTATTATGTCTGACACTGCACAGGATTGGAGGTGAACACCACTTGTTCTTAAATAGGGTGTCACCCAGAGCCTCTCTTTCGAGATATAAAAACCTCCTTAAGGAACCGTAGAACATATAAAATACGATCCGGGAGAGATCCAACAGACTGGGAGGATTAGCAGAGTTAGAAAATTTTTTTCTTACCTTCCAGATGTGATACTTAAGCTCGTTTATTATGAAGATTAGCAACTTCTGCCTGTTGTTGGCTGGTGGAGCAAACTGCAGGAAGATGATCTGCTCCTGCAGCAGGAGGGGGATGCGGAGCACGTCGCTTAACCACCTCCAAATAAAGATGGAAATTGGACACCTGTAGATGGCGTGCTCCACGGTGTCCGGGCTCCGACAGAAGTCACATAGGGGGTTCATGGTGTTATTGAACCACCATCGGTTCACATTCACTGGAAGGTGTCCATATGCTATCCTCCATGCCAGGTCCCTTCTCGACGGGTAGCCTCGATGTTTGGAGAGGTGGTCGAAGAGGATGTTGTTGTTAGTTCCTAGATCCGGAACGTCGGTATGAAGGATGTTAAATAAATATTCATACCATGTGGAACTGTTCCGGATCGCGGCGATGTTCACATCCGACGAGCGGAGTTGTTGCATTAGCTGGCATAATCTGTTGTAATCTTCTGGAACAATGTCTGCCTTGGGACCTGGTGGACTGGGATCCCAAAAAGGAGAAGCTTGTAACCCAAGAAATACCGCACAGGATAACTGCAGGGATGTGTAGTCTGCAGTATCCTGTTTAGATGGAACGCGGTATTACTTAGATACCTGATGTTAAAGGAGGGGAGACCGAAGCCCCGCCCGGTTCTCCGGAAGTTGAAGGATGTTGATATCAACTTCCTGGCGTAGATTGCCCCAGAAGAACTTCAGGGGCTTCCTGTAGAGCCGGATTTCCTGATCCTCGCTTATGTTGGTGATGTTCAGGACGTGCTGAAGCACAGGGTATACGATGGTTTTGAAGACAGTAGCCCTGGAGGAGAGTGACAGCTGTCCATTTTTCCAGTCCTTGAGTTTCTCGACGGTCTTGTTGTCGAGATGTTCGATGTTGAGCACGGGCTGTTCTTCAAACGGGACAACCAGGATGGTGAGGAGGTTGGCAGTAGAGACGAGGCCTGCAGGGATGTTGTGCAGGTCCCAGACTCCGTACAACTTGATCTTGGTTTTGTCCGGGTTGGATGTTAGCCCCGACACTTTAAACTTCTTGAGGATGTTAAAGAAGTTAAGTACGGAGTCGTTGTCCCTAAGAGTGCCCACCATGTCATCCGCGTAGGCGATCACCTTGGAGTCATCCGTGGTGAGAGGAAGTGGAATTCCTCTAACCGCATGAGAGTTGTTCACAGCCCGCAGGAACGGTTCAAGGGCTAGAGCAAAGAGCAGCGGACTGAGGGGACACCCTTGTGTGACCCCTTTCTGGATGGTAATGGGGTCAGATAGGTGTCCGTTGATGAGGAGGCGAGTAGAGCTGTTGTTGTAGCCTCCTCTGATGATGTTGAGGAGTCCACTGGTGACCCCGACTTTCTCTAGGATGTTGAAGAGAAAGGAATGCCGGACGCTGTCGAACGCTCGGCTGAGATCAATTGTCAACAATGCCATGGAGTACTGCTTGATGCTAACCAGATGTAGCACTTCTCTGATGAGGATGAGATTGAACTCCATCGATCGACCAGGAACACCATACACTTGTGTGCTTCTGATGATGTACCTCATGCCGATCTTCAGTCTGTTGTTGAGAACACGGGCGAGGATCTTGTAATCCGTGTTCGACAGACTGATGGGACGCCAGTTCTTGATGATGGATGGGTCCATGTTGGTCTTCGGGATGAAGACGGTATGGCATTCCAGAAATTCCCGTGGCAAGTTTCCGGTGTTAAGGAAAGTGTTGAAGATTGCCACGAGAATGAGGAGGATGTGGTCCCAGGCCTCTCGGTAGAGTTCCGTGCTTAAGCCGTCTAGCCCAGGCGCTTTCTTATTACGGCACTGTTTGAAGGTTGATGTAATTTCGGCCGCTGTAAAGGGTGCATCCAACCCTGCTTGGATGTGCGCAGGGAAGGAGTCAATGTTCCAACAGGAGTAATCCTGGGGGGTACTGTTGTCTGAGTAGAGTTGACTGTAGTACCCCCAGAAGGCGTTCATGATGTCAGGTGTTGTGTTGTGATCACGTCCGCCTTCTTTAATGGTAGTGATGGTTCGCTCCTGCCGGAAGTTGACGTAACGCCTGTTGTAAAAAGCGGCCGATTGCCTGTCTTCCGAGCGGAGGTGGAGACGGATCTTAATGTTCTTTTATTCCACCTGCTTCTGTCTCTCTGATTCGATGTCGAGATTAATGTCACGGATGGCGTTGTGACATGGAAAGCCTTGGCGTTGGCTGGCCACGAACCAGCTCCTCTCCTTGTAAAGGTCACGGAGCCGAGCTCTTCTGAGGAAGGCACGTTCCTGGCCCCATTTTATCATGTTTTCTTTGATGTTAAGTTTTAGTCGTGCCCAGGCGTCCCAGTCCCAGCCAGCGGTGCACCAGGTGGAGCACGGTTGGTTAAGCTTGGCTGAGAACAGGGACGGGAAGTCTGGTGGTAACTTCCAGGGGCCCGGACCAACATCTACGGCTTCTAATGGATGGTAACTGAGCATGACTAATTTGTGGTCCGACATGGTAGAATTAATCGGAACGTGTTTTATTGTCTCGGCTCTGGAGATAAGGGATGGTGACAAGTAGAAGCGGTCGTTTCAGGTGCCGATACCTCGGCCTGTCCAAGTATAATCCCGACAGTAGGGGTTATGAGCCCTCCAGATGTCGGACAACTGGAGATTCCTGATGTGGGTTTCCAGTTGTCTGTAGCCAGCAGTACCTGTATTCAGATTTCCCCCTACTTTATCGTATGCCGGGTCCGCCACTCAATTAAAGTCCCCCATCAAGATGACGTGATGGGCGCCGTATAAGAATGGATGGAGCGACTGGAAGAATGCAGGCCTAGATGGTCGGTCTGCAGGGACGTAGATGTTAATGTACCTGGTGGTACAGCCCCGGTACTTCCAGTCGACGGCAAGGACTCTCCCTTCTGTATCCCTCTGGATGTTATGGAAGGCTCCGAGGAGGGGGGCTAGCATAAGTACCCCGACCCCGGCGGTGGTATTTGTGCCAAAACTCCAGAATGAATGGACGGGGTACTTATGGCTCATTTCCTGCATATCTTTGAAATGATAGAAATGTGTCTCTTGCAGGAACAAGAGCCGGATGTTAAACGCTAGCATAAGCTTCCACACCTCCTCTTGTTTGGATGGTGAACGGAGCCCTCGGATATTAAGAGAGGCAACACAAAAGGGGGGGGGGTGGCGGCATTATGATGTTTTTATACCCGGCCTAAGTCTTTGATGCGAAGCTGTTTAACATACTTGACTAAGTTATCGATTTGCAGGGGGGAGGTAGAGTATCCAGCTCCCTGCAGACCGGCGTCCAGTTTACCACATGAGCTCGAGAGTACCTCGAACTCGTGGCGAATGTTCTTGATCTTGAAGCTGACGATCTTGTTGTCTTTGATGTCATAATCATATAAGTTAAACTGGGAGCCGGTAAATTTTTTGATTTTAGAATTGACACTTTCCTTATGTCTGGAAGGGGTTTCCACCTCCATTTCGGACTCCGATGTTGTGGAGTCCGTGCTCTTCCTGGAGTGGCTTCGATGGTGTTTTTTTTTCAGATTTTGGGGAAGCCACTTCCTTCCTTTTTTTGGGAGGTGGAAGGTCTTGGACCCCCTTCTGTGTCTTTTGTTCTGCAGGGAGAGGAATGCTGGCTACTGCAGGGGAAGTCTGAGAAGCGTGAACAGAAGGAGCTTCCTCTGATGTTCTTGAGGGGGGATAGCTGTTGTTGTTTCACTATCCATGGCTTCTTCTGTACTCCCCTCGACTGTAGGTTTTTCTTGTTCCGATGGTGGTGGTGGTGGAACACTGGAAGTTGCCGAGGGGGGGGGGACTGTTTCCTCAACGGATGTTGTTGCTGGGGAGGAAACAGTTCCTTCTGCTGGTGTTGCTGCAGACTGTCGCTTCGGTATTTTACCCAAGATGGTCTGGGTAAACTTCTTCTCCCCGCTGTTGGTAGGTGGATCTGGAAGTGCAGCGTCTCGGGCAGGCTGCGAAGAGAATGCCTCAATGGGCGCCCCTACCCGCTCTGCAAATGTTCGTAGTGGACAAGATGTGACTTTGTGGTCCTTGGCAGAGCATTTACGGCAGGGGTGTGGGCACTGGTTAGAGATGTGCCCGGCGCCGACGCAGTTGAAGCACTTGGCTCGGGGGCAGTCACTCCCCAGATGTTCAATCGAGCCACATCGCAAGCATTGCCGTTGTACCCCGGGGTAGTTTACAAAAACACGCGACGTGCCGATGTTGACGAGGTTTGGCACTGGTTGCCGCATGTCCATGGTAAAGGTTACCTCGCCAGAGTACCAAGCGGGGTCTTCCTTGGAGACGCTCTTCTTTTTGTTACTCACTTTCCCCCACTTGCTAAATGTCTGTGTGAGCACGTCGTCTCCGGTCTCTAAGTATTCCATGGGGAAGCGGTCGATTCTGATCTGCCGAACCTGTGATCCCACCATGGTTGGGATCACCTGCTTCCCTTGGACTGTGAAACCCTCTAGAAGTTTATCTCTCGTGGCAGCATTTTTAACAACGAATATAAATCCTCCTCCTCCATGGGTGGTGAAGGAGAAGATGTTATTAATTCCTACGAGCACCTTAAGAACGGTTGTAACTATTCTGGGATCCTCCAAACCTGGAATCTCCACTCCTAGTGTCCTAGTCCTGGGGGGGACGTAGACTGCTCTACTCATGTTTGTCTCTGCGTCTAAAAAGTAAAAAGAAAAAAAATTAAGAGTCTTGCTACTCTGAAAATCCCGTAGTGCGGAGACCGCACTACCAGCAAGTTAGTACAGTTAGTAAAAAAAAAAATGCAAAATGTTAGTAGAACAATAAAAATAAATAGCAAACACTATGTTAGTAATAAATGCAACAATGAAAAAAAAGGCTATCCTGATGCACTGCAAACGAAGTAACGGCGTCTCGTCAATGAGAATGGGGCTTCGTCAGTGAGTAGCTAGACCTAATACCAAAGTGTATAGCGAAAAGAACTTATGTACTCTGCGAACGAGTTTTCCAAACAGGTGCAACCATTAAGTTACTTAAGTATAAAGAGCTAATAAGCTTCATTTCGGCAATGAAAACATTACTTAAATTAAGGGGATATTAAATCCCGCATAGTTTTAAAACCGAATAAGAAACTCAAAGATCGGAATCAGAGCGTTTCTTGCCGATATAGTAAACTATAAAGTATCGGCGACACTAGCGTTAGCCAAAAAGCGTTAGCCTTGATGAAGCCTCAAAAAAGGCTGAAACCTGGGTAGTGACCTCCCTCCATAATGTAATAACAGCATACATTTCCTAGGAAATGTGTTTTTACATTATGGAAAATACCTAAGAATAGCGATCTGAACTTCCTCCACTTCTGCCACGAGTTGCCCGGTACTGTACTACGTACTAGGATCACTTGCATTGGCTAACGCTAGTGTCGCCGATACTTTATAGTTTACTATATCGGCAAGAAACTCTCTGATTCCGATCTTTGAGTTTCTTATTCGGTTTTAAAACTATGCGGGATTTAATATCCCCTTAATTTAAGTAATGTTTTCATTGCCGAAATGAAGCTTATTAGCTCTTTATACTTAAGTATTTTAATTTTCATTTTGTGGGATGTCGGTTTGGGAGGCTTGGAGTGGATTGGGATGTTGGCGTATCCAAACGAATGTTATCGGCTATTGCTGGAGTCAGGTCGTACATTCCCCGTTCAACGGAAGCCATTACAAGTAACCCTCGTATAACGCGTTACTTATACAACGCGGTCTAAAATTGTAGTAACCCTTGTTGAACGCGGCACTTATACAACACGGTTCCGATAAAAACACGGTCTACAAATTGTAGTAACCCTTTATCTTTTTATATATTTTTCAATCAACGCGCGACTTAAAAATCAAATTTTATCTTCGTTAAATTTGTGTCTGCCTGTATCCCGCATGTAATTATTATAAGGAGCGAATTTATATTAGGGGAAATACCCTTTAGCACGCATGTACCTCAATTGTTTACCGTATAAAACGTTTATTGAAAATTGTCCTCGTTTCTGCCAGGAAAGTGCATTAAAAATCATAATTGTGTTCATCTCAAGCTCAGCACTTTATTTTCTGGTGAGTTACATACAATATGTAATGCTTGCTTTTTTGTGTAAAATATTATTTTTCTAGTAATGGCCACAAACTGCAACGAAAGGGAAAAACCAACATTGAAAAAAAAAAAAAATTAATTTCTCTCGAAGAAAAATATTCAAAATCTTGGATCGATTGAAAAATGGAAAAAAAAACAGGAGTTTTTGCAGGGACTTTGAATTTAAATGAATTAGCAATTCGAACAATCAAACAAAATGAATATAAAATCCGAGAAAGTGTTTATTGGTGGGTCAACGATAAGTGCAAAGGGCTCGTGTACGTGATATTCTAATGGAGAAATCTCCTGTGGATGAAAAACAAAAACAAAACAAAAAAAAAAAACCCTCAAAGTTTATAAACATTTATAGTGCAGAGCAGGTGTTCAATGCGGATGAATCCGGGTTATATTAAAAAAAAAAAAAACGCACCTATATTTCGAAAAATGAAAGATCAGCTCCTGGATTCAAAGTTTCCGAAGATAGAATTACTCTATTGTTTTGTAGTAATGCATCAGGTGATTACAGGACAAAACCAGTGTTTATTAACCAATCCTCAAATCCTCATGCTATGGAAGATTAAAATATGCACTGTTTTATTTTGCCTAAAACATTGATGCATTATGTGCAATGAAGTTTAAGTGCAATTTGTAATTTTTATACTTTTTATAAAATGTATTAGTGTCATAGTTTATATCTTTTCTTAACTTACATGAATTACCTGAATTAAATAAAAAAAAATATTTTTGTTGTATATGTCATAGTTGTTTATATAATTAAAAAAAAAACGATTTCGGAACAAAACCCTACTTTTTCTATGTGATCCGAGTCTCGCATAACACGATTTATGTAACGCGGCATTTCTGCGGAACCCAACGTCCACCTTATACGAGAGTTACCTGCATTTTGGCCTTTGGAACTTGCCTGGGAGTAACGGCAAAATTATTTCCTCGACTTAACGCACGAACAGCATCGTCTGTTTAGGACTACCGATGATGAATCCACAACGACGCGATTTTGTTGTAACTGCGGTCGTTCCGTAGCACTATGATGCCGGAGGATTTCACATTTTTTCTGGTTTCGGTCTATAACTTTGATGAATTCTTTATTAGCCGTTGCGTCGGAGATGCTGTCGAGGATATCCCGCAGTTCAAGATTTAAAACATCGCACAGTTCGTCTCGTACAGCGTTGGTAGTCGCATTTATGGTCGAGAGCTCCATATGAGGTTCACGTGCTAAAACTCGCCCGTTTGTAAATTGGGCTTTGGCAGAGCGAAACCTGTTTGGAATTCTGACACCGAATAATATCGTGTTGGCACCTCTTTAAGAAGGCCAAACCTGTTTAGCCGCGAAGCCAATTTTAACTTCCGCTTACCGAATGCATTTCATGTCGTAATGTTTTATATCGCGCGTGTTCAGTGTTAGCCTTTCTCTACTTTTTCCTGTTTTCATTTCTTTCTTTCATTAGTTTTTTTATTATACGGTTTGAAGGATATCTGCACGCACCATTACATATCGTGGAAGCAAGAAAGGTCACTGTGACGACTATTATTTTTGTTTAGTTATCTTTCGTTCAGAGAAACAAAAAAATTTAAAATTAAAATTAAAATTGAAAATTAATTAGAGACAGAAAAAAATAGTAATTCATTTGTAATATATTTCCTAAGTCATGCAAGCCACTGAAAAGTAAAGCTTAACCTTTTTTGTGTGTGCAGTGCTTTTCAGTTGTAATATTGTTTCCCCCCATTTGCGTGTTCATTATTAGCATTCCCCCCCCCCCATTTTTCCTATGTTTGTGCAATAGTACACACGCACACACTACATCCAGTGCATGAAAGAAAGACGAGTATCAATTTCTCCTTTCTTTCCTCTGTCTCTCCGAACAGATATGACGTCATTCGTTAACTTCATTCGTTTCTAAAATATAAAAACGGCAATTCATGAATTAGCTCGTGAAACACAGAAAAACATCTTATGAAAAGCGAGGATATTGTAATCCATCACAAATGATCGAACCTGAAACGTAAAAATATTCAGAATCGACCAAAAGAATTTATAAGAATACGTACTTCTTAAAAGACAAGAACTCTGCTTAGAAGCCCTCGTGTTATTTTGCCCTTGGTTATTTTCACGGGTCTAATAGCGGTTTCGAACCATTCTACTAATATTCTACTGATTACTTTTTCTCACTTTACCAACACCAGCTTTAAATTATGAGCCATTAGGAAAAGAAAACGTTCTCTTAAAAGATTCGACGATGCCTTCTATAGCCGGAGGCCCGAATCCTCGAAAACCATGCGATGATACTTTTTTAAACTTTTGATTAGTTCCTAGAAGGTTAAACTGGCACGAATTATATTTACGAGGGTGCGCTGAAAAGTTGTGATATGAAGGAATTGAGGCGTAACTCACGCATTATTCTACACATTCCCCACGAGGAGTTAAACGCTTATTACAACGCTGCTGCATCATTTGCGATCTTCTGAGAAAATTTTGTTTCTCTCGTTGCACAGACCAGTCGTTTTCGTTCTTGGTGTTTATCGGAACTTTTCAGCTCTCCCCCCCCCCCCCCTCTCGTATAATGACAGCCGACAGTTAGTCGCATTCTAGATGAGATTCGAATCATTCCAATCAAAGGACATCGTCGAAACCACTGAGCAACGCGTGCTCCATAAACCATTACAGGAATCAAAATAAAATAATCTCATTAAAAATGAATTTATTAAATTTTATTTCTTTATGAATTTTTTTTAATTGTTATTTAAATATTTGTTTTAGTATTTCTCCTTTTATAACTCCATCATAAATTTATTTCTTTAGTTTTTATTTCCTTTATTTTTTATTTCTTTCCTATATGCCATTAATTATCCAACGCTGTACTGTAGTATCGGATACGCGTACTCTGTTGAAGCACGTAAATTTAAGTGTTTCGCTAATTGGATTTCTGAAAGAGAAATAATTTAATTTTGTGCTCAGAGGGGTTGGCCTTTTATTGTTTTTTGAGTTCCGCAAGTACGTGCAACGTGCTTAAAAGAATATGATAAATGGATTAACTTTCATAACAGAGAGAGAGAGAGAGAGAGAGAGAGATTTGAGTAAGAAAATTTTAAGAAACAAATATTAAGGAGAAGGGGAAAGCTCCGAAAGAGACGAATTCCATATATACACTGACGGAAGCAAAACTGGAGGGAACGTCGGCTGTTCTTTCGTTGCATATAACAGGTCATATAATCGACTGTTCTTGTATAATGGACTCATAAGTCTATTATACAAGAACGCTGCTCTAGACTGCATCCTCTCTGTTCCAACAACCAAGCAGAACAACTCGCTATAGTTCAGTCAGTTACATATCTCCGGGAATTAGAACTCAACACCTCTCAGCAAAAGAAGGGAACAATTTACAGTGACAGTAGGAGCACTACAGACAGCATAAAAATCAGAACAACCATATTGCATTGATAGAACAGACAAGAAATGTGGTTCGGAATCTCACTCTAGAGGGATGGGAAATAAAGTTCTGCTGGCTGAAAGCACATACTGAGGTAGCAGGAAACGAGAGAGCGGATCAGTTGGCTAAAGAAGCAGCTAGAAACGAACGGCTAGAAACAATTTACCAAAAGTACTCGAAATCTGCTATAAAAGCATTTGCAGAAGAAAGAAGCCCAGACTTCTGGGAAGAAGGAGAATGGAAAACATCAAAAAACGGATCAACAACAAAAAAATTCTTGTCAATCATCAGAAGCGGACTCCGGCTGAAAAGACACGCCATTTCTTCAGGTTTAACCACGCTACTGACGGGACACGGAAAACTGAGGAACTGCTTACAGTATACAGATTCCATATCCTGGAATTACCATCATGTATGTGTAGTTCACACCTTCAACAGACTGTTGACCACATACTTTACGACCGTCAGCTATTGGATTCCATCCGGATGCCCCTAATGCAACACGTCATCACTTCTGGAGACAAGTGGCCAGAGTCAAAACAGAGACTTATCGAACTTAGAACTAATTAAATTTGCCAAGAAGATTAACTACCAATCGTTGTAATGTAACATAAATTACTGATATTGCATGAATTATATAGTGTAAATATATGTATACATAAAATATATAAAAATATAAATATAAATATGGATGTAAAAGTCGGATATGTACATATAGATGTTAAAATGTAAAGGTAAATATGAATATTAATACAAAATTGGAAATGTAAATGTTAATCAGTATTTGGAAGCTACATGTAATATATGCATTGTTTGCAATGGAGCATGGAGGAATAAATTACCTTCTGATAGAGTTACTACTGGTAGGAAAACGCAAAAATAAATAAATAAATAAAATAAAATAAAAAAATAAATAAAAAACCATAAAAGGCGTTACCAGAATTTATATATATATATATATACAATATGTTTCCATACATAGCATCATACATCTCCTCCGGAGATGTGCTTTGCATTAAGGGTAAATATTAAGAATAGTGATCAGAGCTTATTCTACCTTTACCACGAGTTGCCTTGGTCTTGCACTACGTGCAGGGGTCAGCTAGACTTGCAGGCGCAAACTTGACTGACTTGTCTGTTTGCTTACTTAGGAAATGGAGTAAAAAACCAGATTTATATTTAAAATAACTTGGAATCTTTAACATATATATATTCATATTTATATATACTGACTATAACTGAGACTAGAATAACAATTAAATTTATTCAAAACGCAACATGTTTCATCGGATTGTCCGACTTCTTCTGGCGTGGGAACATAGAAAGCACATAAACACTATAAGAAACATCGTATCAACTATACAAACGACTATTATAAAATCAGTTAGCTTTGAACTGTAGCTACAGTCCGTATTGAAGTTCTATTGTTAAGCAGCCGCGTGCGTCTGATTTCACACGTGTGCCAATATCGGATAGCAGAGCTGAAAGAGTTCGGTAGATTATAGCTGAGGTTATTAGTTATGTGATGAAGGTCCATAACAATTTCCTTAGACTCGACTATGCGTCGCTCCACCTCGTCACGACATATACGAAGGTTTGAGGTTGTTGTCCAGTTTATCTCATGTTGACGGCCTTCATCATTTGTGTTTACTGAAAACAGTACATGGCTTGACAGGGCACTTGCTCTAGTTCTTTTGTAGGCAATGTCCCTCTGGTATTCTTCTCGACGATAGGAGGATGGATTTTTCAGTTTGGCCATAGTATTGCTTCCCGCAGTCACACGTGATTTTGTACACTCCTGGGAATTGTAGATGGTTGTGAGCTTGATTGTATTTGGTTAAAATCGATCTTCAGTTAGGAAGAGTAGAGAAACAGGTTTTTATGTTGAACTTTCGTAAAATTCTTCTTAGTTTCGTGGAGAGCGAGCTGATGTATGGTAAGGAGATATAACCTTTTGGATTGTCTTGTGTTTCTGAGTTGTTTTGATGGCGGTGGTGTAGATGCTTATTAATAGTTTTTGACGAGTAGCCATTACTTGTGAAGGTTCTTTGTAGATGCTGTAGTTCATTTTTTAGATCTTCATCATCTCACAGTACAGATCTAAACAACTTCCACCAAGATATCAAATTAACAATGGAGGTTGAAAAAAATGGATATCTTCCCTTCCTGGACGTAAGACTTACTAAGTCATCAGATTCTATTAAAATATCAATCTTTAGAAAATCTACACACACACAGATAGGTATACCTGCATGCGTCCTCACATCACTATCCTGAACAGAAAGTGGGTATCATCTCAACACTAGCACATCGTGCCAGATCTGTACTGTCAGATGATGAAGATCTAAAAAATGAACTACAGCATCTACAAAGAACCTTCACAAGTAATGGCTACTCGTCAAAAACTATTAATAAGCATCTACACCACCGCCATCAAAACAACTCAGAAACACAAGACAATCCCAAAGGTTATATCTCCTTACCATACATCAGCTCGCTCTCCACGAAACTAAGAAGAATTTTACGAAAGTTCAACATAAAAACCTGTTTCTCTACTCTTCCTAACTGAAGATCGATTTTAACCAAATACAATCAAGCTCACAACCATCTACAATTCCCAGGAGTGTACAAAATCACGTGTGACTGCGGGAAGCAATACTATGGCCAAACTGAAAAATCCATCCTCCTATCGTCGAGAAGAATACCAGAGGGACATTGCCTACAAAAGAACTAGAGCAAGTGCCCTGTCAAGCCATGTACTGTTTTCAGTAAACACAAATGATGAAGGCCGTCAACATGAGATAAACTGGACAACAACCTCAAACCTTCATATATGCCGCGATGTGGTGGAGCGCCGCATAGTCGAGTCTAAGGAAATTGTTATGGACCCTCATCACATAACTAATACTTAGCTGTAATCTACCGGACTCTTTCAGCTCTGCTATCCGATATTGGCACACGCGTGAAATCAGACGCACGCAGCTGCTTAACAATAGAACTTCAACACGGACTGTAGCTACAGTTCAAAACTAATTACATGTTATAATAGTCGTTTGTATAGTGATACGATGTTTCTTATAGTGTTTATGTGCCTTCTATGTTCCCACGCCTGAAGAAGTCGGACAATCCGATGAAACATGTTGCGTTTTGAATAAATTTAATTGTTATTCTAGTCTCGGTTATAGTCAGTATATATAAATATGAACATATCCCAATACCGAGTTAATACTACAAATTGCTATATATATATATTCATATTTTTATAAAGTGACTTAGATCCGAGAGTTAGAACAAACAATTAAATTTATTCACATCGCAACATGTGTCGTCGGAAGGCCGACTTCTTCAGGCGTTAAGAAACACAGAAAGCATATAAAAAACACTAAAAAGAAACATTGTGTCACTGAAATTCGACTATTATAAACTACAGTTAACTTTGAACTGGAGCTACAGTCCGTGTTAAAGTTCTATTGTTAGACACCTGTGCGCGCGTGACTTCACGAGTGTGCCAGAATCTGATAGCAGAGTTGAATGAGTCCAGTAAATTGTAGTTGAGGTTACTGTTTATATGGAGGGGGTCCATGACAATTTCCTTAGACTCGACTATGAGGCGTTCTATCTTGTCGTGGCATATATGAAGGTTTGAGGTTGTTGTCCTGTTTATCTCATGTTGGCGGCCTTCATTATCTGTGTTTACTGAAAACAGGACATGGCTTGACCGGGCACTTGCTTTAGTTCTTTTGTAAGCAATATCCCTCTGGTGTTCTTCGAGACGTAGGAGGATGGATTTCTCAGTCTGGCCATAGTATGGCTTACCACAGTCGCTCGTAAATTTGTACACTCCTGGGAACTGTAGATGGTTGTGAACTGGTTTGTGTTTGCTTATAATTGATCTTAATTTGGGAAGAGTAGAGAAGCACGTTTCTATGTTAAACTTTCTTAAAATTCTTCGTAGTTTCTTGGAGAGCGAGTTGATGTATGGTAAGGAGATATAACCTCTGGGATTGTCTTGTGTTTCTGAGTTGTTTTGACGGTGGCGGTATAGATGCTTGTTAATAGTTTTTGAAGAGTAGCTATTACTCGTGTAGGTTCTTTTTAGATGTAGTTCATTTTTTAGATCTTCATCATCTGACAGTACAGATCTGGCACGATGCGCTAGAGTTGAGATGATACCCACGTTCTGTGCTGGATAGTGATGTGAAGACGCATGCA
Organism: Typopeltis vanoorti; assembly: GCF_054136105.1. Taxonomy (NCBI): domain Eukaryota; kingdom Metazoa; phylum Arthropoda; class Arachnida; order Uropygi; family Thelyphonidae; genus Typopeltis; species Typopeltis vanoorti. The sequence continues at coordinate 149,931 of NC_143568.1, read as the reverse complement.
GGTATCTATCAGTGTGTGTAGATTTTTCTAAAGATGGAGATTTGTATGGAGTCAGATGTCTTGGTAAGTTTTACGTCCAGAAAAGGAAGAGATCCATTTTCTTCAACCTCCATGGTTAATTTGATGTCTTGGTGGAAGTTGTTTAAGTGATCTAAAAAAGTGTGAAGGTTATCAGTCTGTGTTCTCAGATAAGGAATATGTTATCTGCATATCTCAGCCAGACTTTTGCCTTAAGAGTAGATGAGGAGGTTGCCTTTTGTTCGTAGTCTTCAAAAAAAGATGTTGGCTAGTATTGGGGGACAGGGGGCTGCCCATTGCTAATTCTTTATTATGTTTGTAAATTTTTCCTTCAAATTGAAAGTAGCCGGAGTTTCCACAATGTGATAGCAGGGAAAACATCTTTCAAACATCACTTAAACAACTTCCACCAAGATCTACTAGTTGTTATGTTGGAACGTTCTATGGTTGGCAGCAAAATTTAATTTGCTGCCAACCATAATTTGCCTCAGATCTTTCAACATGCCAGAATTAAATTTTTCTGCCAACCACAGAACGTTCCTACATAACAACTAGTAGATCACACACGTGCTATACGTGCGATGTACGCGTTCTGCTTTTATAGAAATGCAATTGTATTAGATCCATTTATGGTTTCAGTGCAAACAGTTTTTTAGCGTTTAAGTGTTCTTAGATTTATATATTTTAACCCTGATGAAGCCAACAGCCACAGTTGGAGAAACTAGTTGGTATTACATAGTTTTAAATAAAATACATTTGACCAAAAACACCAAATAGTAGTCATTCTCTCCTACAGTTCTCGTGGTCAACCTCGTGGTCAGCCTCCATGGGGGAAACTAAACACCAGGTACGTTGTTTTGAGCTACTTAAACGTAGAAAGGCTAAACTGTTAAATCACCTTACGTTTTTGAAGAGATGCAGAAACCACAACATCATTCCTAAGTTTCTTATTTTGAGAGAATGATTCCATTCAAGAAGAGCTAAGCATATATATTTTAAAATATCTTTGGCTCTTTTACGCGAGCGGATACAACATATCAGATTTGAACTATGCCAAATAGACTTTCAATGCTACCAGATTTACGAGGATATTTCCAGAACTTTAGACCAAAACTTATGGTCACTTTTAGATAGAATGATAAGCAAACTAGAATGTCATATATAGTGGAGTGGACAAATAAATACACGGTGTAATGATTTGGATCCATAAATCGATTAAAGCAAAGAATATTAGAAGTGAGATTAAAATTAAATAAAGAAAATTTAATAGTTGTTCGAGTGTATTCTCCTGAAGAAGGAAAAGATGAAGAAAATGATTATTTTTACAGAGTTACAAGGAATATATGCCAGAATAGGAATGAAAAAAAAAATAATAATAATATAGAAAAATTTGGAGAACCAACAGTAAACAACCTCAATATATAATAATTTAAAAAGAATGAAACATTTTACAAACATAAAAATATACATAAATATACGTGGTGTGCAAGAGGACAAAAATCAACACTAGACTACTTTATAGCAAATGAAAAAGCAGCAAACCTCTTCCTAGACGTTAAAGTTATAAATTGACACAGATCAATATTTAGTACAGGCAAAACTAAGATTTCCGCCAAAAAATACAAAGAAATAAACAGACTAGAGAAACAAAATCTAATTACAAAGTAAGACTACTAAATGATTCAAGTATAAGAAATTTATACCAACAGAGGATTAATAACTACTCAGACAAAATATAACAAAATGAAGACATCAAGAAAGAATGGAATAATATAAAAGAAATTATCGCATCAGCAGCAGATGAAAGTCTAGGAACACACAAAAAATCGTAAAATTAAATAATTACATATATTGGATAATGAAATAAAAACAGTAATTGAAAATAAAAAGCTGGCTTTTAAATGATGGTTAAGTAGCAAGAAACAAGAAGATGGAATTGAATATAAAAAAAAAAAAAAAAAAACGAGCAATAGCCAAAAGAGAAACCAGAAAGAGACACAGAGAAAGCTGGGAAATTTGTATCATATCTAGAAAATGACATATATAAAATAATAAGACCCAGTGCGTACAAAATACTAAAACACATGACTGTAGATGTAAAAGAAACCGCAAATATAAATTGAGAAATAGATATAAAAGAATTCTTGGATTACTTGACAGATCTTTGGACAGATAATACTAACATCAAAAATAATTACACCAGAATCTTACAAAATAGCTTAAATGATATAATTAAAGGGCAACCTAAGTAAAATAAAAAATGACAAATCAGCAGGAGAAGATAGAATAAACTCCGAACTGTATAAATTTGCTGGAAAAATATTTCATCAAAGATTACTAAAAAAATTTAAATAAAATATATACAAATGGACAAATACAAATTGAATGGAATACAAGAATAGTAATACCTATATTTAAAAAAGGGATAAAAGAAAACCTGCTAACTACAGAGGTATTAGTTTACCGAATACATGCTACAAAATATATAGCAGAATACTTAATGAAAATCTAAAAATATACAGTGAAAAAATATTATTAGAATGTCAAAATGGATTTAGAAAAGGACGCTCGACAATGGATGCAGCTTTCTGTTTAAAACTACTTATAGAAAAAAGAAGAGAATTTAATTTGGAAACTCGTCTTTTGTTTATAGATTACAAAAAAGCATTTGACAAAGTAAAAAAATATGTGCTGTTTGATATATTACAAAGAATAAATATACCTAATATTTTACTACATGCAATAATGAATATATATAAAGCTAATGAAATAAAAATAAAAATAAATGAAAAGTTGTTCTGAAAAACAATCTATAAACCAAGGAGTAAGACAAGGATGCCCTCTGTCGCCAACACTTTTCAATATTTACATTAATGAAATATTAATACGGTGGAACACCTTAAACAATCAAGGAATAGAAATTTTCCGGAATAACAAAATAAATACGCTATTATTTTCAGATGATCAGGGAATAATATCAGATAAGGAAGACAATTTACAAAGAGCAATATATAATTTAAACATTATAGTAGAACAGTTTAGAATGAAAATATCCATAGATAAAACTAAAATATTGGCATTTTGTGGACACTCTCCAGTTAGAAGCAAAATAATTATTGATAATAAAATAATAGAACAGATAAATACTTTCAGTTATCTTGGATGTGAAATATCATATGAAGGAGAAAAAGATATAAAATTAAAAACTCCAAACTTTTTACAGATCATAGGCCTGATAAATAGAACCCTCAACCCAAATATAGTACAAAAGGAAACACGCTTGAAAATATACAAGACTTTAGCAGTGAGCACATTATTATATGGCAGTGAAATTTGGGCAATAAACAAAGAATAAAAACAAGTGAAATGAGATTTATGAGAAGAACTGCAAAATACACATTAGATCAAAAAAAGGAACGAAGACATTTTAAAAGAACTAAAAACAAAGTGAATAGAAGAAAAACTAAACAATTATAAACAAAAATGGATTGAACATGTAAACCGAATGGCCAACATCCGATACTCTAAACAAATACTAAAATATAAGCCAATTAGAAAGAGAGGTCAGGGTAGACCTCAAAAAAGGATATTGGATAGATAATGAGAACGGAACAGACCAATATGTTCTATACCCGTAATCAGTGTTATGATGATGAAATGGGAGAAATTTTTATTATAGGAAAATGGATGGAAAGAGTTTTGCTGTCCGACAGTTGGTTAAACATGCTACACAACCTCAGCTCTTACGGCAATGGAATTAAGAATACGGTCTGTAAACCAATCAAATGAAGATGAAATTGGTGTTCGTAAACCTTGTTTATAATTTTCGAAGCATTCAAATTTCTAACATAAAATCAAAATCAAAAAAAAGTCGCTAATATGTAGGTATCAAAAATAGTGACCGAATCTGCCATATGAATGTTTTATTGTTAACATAATTGAAAAAAAAAAAAGCACAGATGACAAGTTGAGGAGGGTCGAGTTTTCCTCGCAAAGCTAAAAATTATTTTCAGTGACAAAATTTATTCACTAATTTGACTACAAAATTGTTAATTGAAACATCCTGTTAAGATATTTTAATGTAAAACAATTGTGTTTGTAGCAGATAATTAAGTAGCATTAAATAAATGAATAGAACCCTCAACCCAAATATAGTACAAAAGGAAACACGCTTGAAAATTGATAAACACTAAATGAGATTGAAAATTAAGTCGGAATTAATTTTTAACGAGAAGGAAGAAAGTCAAATAGCAACAAGTACCTCAAAATTCACCCGATTGTAGTTACGATTGGAATTTACGTAGAGCTCTGTTGCGATATAATACGACCGTGATAAAACTCCCTCTGCATATTCCTGGACAGAAAGTTTCAATTAGTTTGACTGTCTATTTTATATTTCATTGTGTATTAGTTAACTGTTCAACTTATTCAGTTAAACTAAACTATTATGTGCGGGGTGACTGTTGTTCGTCAGTTTAATGATCAACATTATTGGTTTTAAAATTACATCAAATGTTTTCATTTTATTATTGATTTTATTTAGTGTTAAAAAAGCACACTCCACCACACAAAGAACCGAGCAGCCTCTCGTTATAAATTTAATAAACTTCATTTTCTAACGTCTTCGTCTTTAATGCGATTCTGACACCGATGCCATCTCTTCACTGCACTGATTTTTCTCACAATTTGCACGTCTTTGAAAATCAGCCATATTTCGTTGTTCTCTGAGAACTCTCACATCCTCGTTCATTTGTTTTATTTCTAATAAATTAAACGAACCCATAAGTTAGTAACTACTTTGGACACTCTTGTGTAATGTTAGTTTAAAATTTCAAGTAATTTCTCTCTTATTCTATATCCAAATAATAGTCTATATTCACTTAAATATATTTCCATATTTAATTTATTCTTAATAAAATTGGCTGTAATATTTTACATGTTCCACAATGAAGCTGATGATTTTCCTCTTCCCACTTATCGCGAGATTCTGTTCAAAGCAGTTCAACTTTCCCGAGAGATGGGAAATTTGAACTGCTAATCGCAGAACTCCGTAAAAAATTAATAAATAAATAAATAAATAATAATAATTTGTAACGTAAGAAAGCATTTGAAGATCTGTGTCATTCTAACACAGAAATGTACTCGGTGACTGCCACAACGCTGTTTCCAAGTTGTTCATTAGTGCACGAACGATACTCGGCGTGAGCAGAAGCCTCGACAATTACGGTCAACATCTTGGCGCTTACAATTAAGACTAGCATCTTGACTGTAAAAGACTGTGTTCTTAACAGGAGACAATACAAAACTTCCTTAAAAACTGACTTCAAAGGAATGTGAAGGAAAATTACGTGAAAAATTAGTTATTTTCCGAATAGGCTAATAACTCATTTACTGGATCGAACTGTTAAGCATGCACTGAATGTCTCAAGCACTGCTGGGGCAGCAAACTAATCATACATTGTTGTATTCGTCGCATTGTTGTCACTAGCAGTGTAGAAAACACACCGTGAAGGTTCTTATCGCAGCAGGATAAACGAACCAGAACGCCAACTGCTCTATCTTCAAGACACTGCCTCGCGCAACACCACCAGAGTTCTATGAGGCATTTTACGATATTAAAACAACGAGCTGTAAGAACACACGCGACTTCCCTTGTGCTGCACAGTGAGCGATGCCAACGAAAGTTCCCATCGCATGGGGGGGGATCAAATAATGGGGGTGAAGCATACCTCCCTGTTAATTAATCTGACATGCTGCATGCTCTGAAGCGAAAAATGAATGCACTCGTCTCGTGGCTGTAGCTGATTTGTCATTTATTCGAAACAATTCAACCCAAATTTACTTTCTGATTTCCCTGGACTGTTGTTGTTTCCAAATACGCATGCTCGGCTTTCGATGTTAATTAACAAATTACGCGTTTCACGTAGCCGATATATATTTTTTATTATTATAATTACGCGTTTCACGTAAGCGGATTATGTCAGAATTCCATATTTGGCCTTTTTAACCGAGGGCGACTAATAATACACAATCCCTGTTTTAGATTTTGCGTGGGTGAGATTCCCATTCAAAATGCTGGCTTCCTAAGTGGTAGGATTCATTCTTCGCATGCCTTAGCAATCAGAAGAATGAAAGAAGTTGAAAATATCTTGTCACGGGATTAAAATCTGAATACATTTCCGAAATTAGAACAGAGTAAAGACGTTTGAAAGAGGATTCAGAGAATAAGTCATTACTTCTGCAACTCCCGCAATGTGGAGCAGTGATTCCGAAACTCTCAGTACCCCTTTTAAAAGTTTAGTAACTCCGGTGTGCCACAAGGCAATTTGGAATAAGTCACAATAATATTTAAAAATAATCAGTCAACATAATATTTTATAATATTTGAATGAACATTCAAACACGAATAAATCATAAAGGTTTTTATGTTTTAACATTCGCTCATTACAAATATATGAAACATTTTTTAATAATTGAATACATTTTTAGTAACACAAATCCAATATACCTATGAAAGAAACAAAGATAATGAAATTTAAAGTTTCAATAATAAAAAAGTTAAAGAAAATAATTAAATTTGGCGGAGAGCTCAGACCGAGAACAGAACCACGGGGTTGGAACGCGATCCTTCTGTCAATCAGACGTTGCCCTAACGGAAGTCGGTCGGTTCTTCAAAACTTCCTGCAGATTTTTTAGTTATTGAAAAATCGAAAAGAACAACACTTATCTGCGACAAGAAAAAAGCACTCGTCTGCTTTTTCAATTTAAAATAGTAATCAAAATCTACAACGCGGCTCCCTAAAGACCTACCACACTGCGGAAACACTTACGTACAGAAACCAACAAAAACGAAAGCTGTCAAAGGCGCGCAATAAACGCTGCAAATCACTCGGTAGTAGGAGCCCCCACACTATTTACTAAAGACCATAAATAATCGAATATGTGATTTAAAAATGACAATTAAAAATATCCGGTGAAAACATCCTAGTGGAGCAGTGGCCACTGATTGCAGCTCAGTCGTCGAAGTACGTTTGAATCTCATATCTCAAAATGTCTCTGCATTTTTCACTTGTAAATGCATGCAGTGGTTTTACTAACGTTTTTAAGCAGTCTTATACGTGCGTAAATAAACCATTTATTTCTGTCTGGTACCAAAAGAAAAATTTACAAAAAAAGTTTAAAACGAAAGAGTTATTCTGAATAGTTTGGCTGAAGGGAACCCCCCAAACAGTTTGACGATCTGTCTATATCAGTAAAAGTTTTTCCATGTTCGCAATAAAGTTGTCACGTTCACGGATAATATTAACTAGTGCAGCACTTTTTAACAACAGTAGTGCGACTTAAGTTTAGCCTGGGGCGTCTTTTAATATACGACTGTGTATCGAACATTAAAATAGGTTGCAGGCTGAACTTTTAATTTAAGCATATGGCGTCATAGGTTTAAGCGTCATGGCAACAGCACTCTTACTTCGAATATCGTTTATTAACAATAACAGTGACTGAAATAAGAGCCAACAGGCTTCACTTCGGCGAAGTAAACTTATTCAAAATTAAGTGGATATTGAATACCACATTATTTCTTAGCCGAATAAGAAACTTAAAGATGGGAAATCTAATCTAAGAGTTTCATGCCGAATATAGAAAACTATATAAAGATCGGCGAGTTCAAGAGTAAGCCAACACCTGGTAGTGCAATGCTAAGGCGACTCGTAGTAAAGGTGGAGTAAGCTCCGATCACTGTTTTTAGTATTTTCCCATAATGTAAAACACAGCTCCTAGGAGACGTATTACTATTCTACATTATGAGAGAAGGTTACTATCCAGACCGGTTTCGGCCTTTTTTGAGGTCTCATCAGTGAGTAGGTGCACATAGATGTAATACCAAGGTTTCAATAGTCAGAGCTTATTTCTTTACTGCACGAGTTGCCAAAAGGTGCACGAATACAATTACTGAAATAAGAGCCAACAGTTTAGAATTCACAGGGAACAATCCACTGGATTATTTAGTTAGCAAAATTATTTGAATTGATGCTACTAATTCCACACTGGCCGCATGGAATTTAATGAAATTTGATTTTAGAATCTCTTTTCAATATTGTCATTTGAAAAAAAAATAAATAAAAAGATATTAATCAAGCCATCACGCACAACAATAACGATCCTTGTCTCATATTTGTAACCGCGCACTGTTTTTTTTTTTTTTTGTTGTTTATTTTATTTTCCAAATATCTCTCAAAATACTCACGGAGATACTCCAAGAAATAAGACATTATGATATTTCAAACAAAAAATGAAGACTATATTAATCATTACGGATCCAACCATATTTTGTCACCCAGGACTAGTGACATAGTTTGTCCTTAGACTGGGAGTGTTTTCTTTCTCAGCTTAAAAGAAAAAAAAAACACTCTAAATGAAATGCTTCCATGCTTAAATCTGATATTTATTATTAATCTGATCGAATATCATGTTTCCAATGAATCACACACACACACACACACGCGCACAATAAAATGTGTTAATTTAGAAAGGAAGTATGCCTTTATAAATGAAGAATGTTTTTTTAAAGGAAATCGTTAAAAAAGAAATGCTATCCGAATATTTTTAATTATTTCGCCACTGCTTCATCCATAGTCATATTTGTAATGTTGATATATAAGGAGAAAAATCGATATTTACAGATATTTAGAGATATTTACAGTTGTGCCATGCAGGAATTATAGACTTGAATAGGGAAAGAATAAGCAGCTGATATTCCTTAGGAGAAGACACCAACATGGGTTGTATATCAATCAAAGTACGTATATTATTGTTATAAAGGGATATATAATGAATTCTGATATTCTAGCTGCACCCATGCAAATAATCCAATTAAAGATTAAAATATTCTTAAAGAATTAAAGCAAATTAAAATTGGTATTGGGCAGTACAAGCTCTCCTAGATATGCCAGAATGCTTTTAGATATTTATCATTTCTTGCTAAAAACTTATTTACATTGCCAAATTGAAACCACTTACCCCCCCCCCCCCACCGAAAATCATGAATAATATGATCTGTATGTGGGACGACGTGTTATTATTATTATTATTATTTTTTTATCATAGTGTTTCTCAAGCATGTTCTTGAATGATACTTTTATTTTTCACACACACACACACACACACAGAGGGAGAGAAGAGAGAAAGTCTAAACTCTGTTGTCAAACCTTGTCTTACATATTTTACATTTTATATCGATGCATGTGGTATAAAAGTCGAATGTTGTATCTTTAAGGGATTACAAGAACATTATTGTATTTCGTTAACGTAGTAAGTCGAACAGTTGACAGCTTTGTGTGTGTGGGAAGTGTTTGTTGTTTTCTCATTGATAAATAATAAGTTTGGACTAAATTCGCTTCCTTTTCTATTCAGAATACTTAGTAAAAACTAAAATGCAAGTCTTTCTACTTCCTTTAGTTTTCAAATTTAAGTCTGATATTTCAATTTACAACAACAATGAAATTTAAATAATAACGATACTGCTTGATTTAAACAGTTATTTGAGAATTAAAAAAGAAGATAAAATGATATCTGTTATTTTTATAGCTCATTTTTAAATTATTATTATTATTATTATTATCTGAGACCTCTAGGGAGTCATTAAATATTAAATGTTAAATATGAAATATTTAAAAAATTATTTCAATTATTTAAAAAATTAAATATTAAATGAAATGTGTGTTCAGCAAAGTCCAACGGGTCGCAAGCATATTTTATGAAAATGCGTTTAGTTTTGTAAACCAAAATCTAAGAATAAAAACACGCGGGTGCTTTCTGGTTAACAAGACGCTGTAATGGAGCGAAATATTTGCAGCTGCATAAGGATAACCAACATAAGAAACTATTGTTTCGAAGATTCAAAGTTTTTTAAAATTAATTATTTATTATTAGGTTATTAATGGCTGGAAATGAGGACGTTTGAAAATATTTTAAGAAATCTTAGTTACTAATTTTCTGGTGTAGAGATTTCCGCTTCCAAATTACTTGTTTTAAAAACTTGATTAACATGTTCACTGCCAATCACGCGATATCGCGCGACGCGAGCTCTCACCGGACGGCCGATCGCGCGTTATCGCGTGGACGTCGCTAACTAAATAAAAAAATTAAAAAAATTTGGCCACCACACGAAATTCCAATTTTCAGCTTGGCAATGAAAGTGTTAACCGAAGATGAAGGTGGAATAAATACACTGAACGCGAGAAAATATTGAAATGATGAGATGATATTCAAGTAAATTACTCAAGTATGATTATAACTTGGACCAACGCCATTTACTAAAAATTGTCTCAATGATACCAGAGATTGTGAAGAATGTGAAGAGAATGTGAAGCACTGATTCTTCTTCTTCTTCTTCTTCTCTTTCTTGTGATATCCACTGTTTGTTTATTTTGGGTTTGGTACCTAGAGTGTCTTTTCAATTGATAACACTGTTTCTTTTCCTTATTCCTAGTATTTTCAGCTGTTCTGGAAGATGGACGGTTTTAATTTCAAGCACATCTATTTTAAAAATTGACTTTTGCTTCAGCTATCTTTTAGTTTTGATAGGTTGATGTTTTCTTCTTTTCTGATATTGTTTTTCCTGTTGAATTTTATCTTCTCTTTGGCAGTTAATATTTCGTGGTCAGTGGCGAACTCAAAGCTTCTTAATGTTCGCACATTATTTACTGATCTTTTCCATTGTTTGTTTATGATGATGTAGTCCGTGCAGTTCTTTATATTACCATCTGGGGATGTCCATGTATATTTATTATTAGGGCGTTGATAGAAGAATGTGTTTGTAATCATTAGATCGTTTGCGTTACAGAAATGGAGTAAATGTTCTCCTCAGTTGTTAAGCTCTCCGGATCCAAATTTACCAATCAGATCTTTTTTGTCTGCTGTGAACTGTCCTATTTTAGAATTAAAATCTCCCATCGCTATCTTGAGTTGTCTATTTTTGGAATTATCTATTTCCTGTTTTAATTCTTGATAGAAATTTTCTATTTCTTCCTCTGAATGGTTACTGTCTGGTGCATATATTTGGATTAATTTAATTGTTTGACCTTTTCCTTTGCTTGAAATTTGGCTGTGATTATTCTAGGTGTCTAGGAAATACTGGTTTTATTTCAATTACGGAGTGTGTGTTCTTCCCAATTAATAATGCCACTCCTTCTCTGCGTATATTGTCTTTTCTTCCTGAGAATATATAGTCTTCCATCTGGTAATCCACGAATTCATCTCCCCACCAATGTGTCTCTGATAAACATAAAATACTCCATTTCAGTCTTTTTAAATTTTCCTAGACTAATTGCAATTTTCCAGGTCTGTATAATGACCTTATGTTGAGGATGGCTATGTGTTTTGCGTCCCTTGCTGACCAGATTGCTGATTTCTTACCTACTCTATGTGGTCTTCAAGGCGCGTCGGCTGTCTCGTACGCAGTAGCACTATCTCGGTTTGTAGACTTTCTCCGGTCATGGAAGTTACTGCCATAATAATGTAACCAGTAACTTGGTCCACGACTCTTTTTTCTTCATTCAGAGCAACCCATTTGGATTTCCCCCATCCGTCACCGGGGGGGGGGCATGCACCTGGTAGGAGTGTCGTCTCTCCAAGAGAAGCATTGATACCTGGCCAAAATATTGGCACAGAGCTATTCTTATTCGCATTAAAAAAATAAAAACGAAAAGCTGCTATGTGCTTATATGGAACAGAATATGCAACGTGGAGCATATTCCATTAATTACTTTAGAACGAAACGCTTTTAGGCAAGATCCTAGCACTGTTAACGGAAACAAGAAACAGTTGATTGAGATCAATGAATCAAAATAAAGATAAATCCATAATTGTAAAAAAATCCAATTTTTTTACTAACCACTTTCAGGATAGAAGCGTTTTATATTATCCTACGGAAACCTGATGTTCATTTTGCTGATTCCTAACTTTAGAAAGAATCATCCTACGAAGAAAATTTCTGGCACAGTCGTGCAGGAGACCCACTATAATAACACTCATTATTGGGAGATAAAAATTTCTCTCTTTCTATTATGAAGTTTCCTACATTTTTCAACCCATCATCTATCACATGGATGACGACAGGAAGGATGCGACAATTCCAAGGAAAAATAACTACCTCAAATAACTGTTAGCTGTGAAAAGACGAACTGTCTGGATACTAATCATCTCTGGATTTCGGTTTCTGCTGGAGATTCATGGCGAACTGAAGGTGTTCAGTTGTATTGCTGGAAGAGATCATACCTCAGTTCCAGTATCGTGTAGGACGCCAATAAGCTTCATAAGCTTTTTCATCTGAAGGTGAGTTAGTCGATCTCACACTCAGTCGTGAATATTTCTTGACGGATAATCGGGTCATTCATCTCTAAGAAAGAGGCAAGCCATCCAAATGGACAGGCAATTAACAGAGCGTTGGTCTCAAAATGTTAGTTGTTTGGCTGTGAATCAAATCAAACAACAAACAAGACTCTTCGCTATCTAACATATTTCTCTCTCTCTCTCTCTCTCTCTCTTTCTATAATCTTTTTATTATTTTTATGAGAAAATTATATATATATTAGAGAATAAATTTTAAATGACTTTAAACCGAGATAAAATATTAAATTTTAATGATAATGAGACAACTAGTTTCAGCCTTTTACAGCCTTCTTGGTATCTCCACTAAAGGTAGAACACAGTAATAAAAAATTGAAGTTACAAAACACTGAGAATTACAGACCAAAAATGCAATACATAAGTGAACAAAAACGTTGTATTTTCCAAGTCGTTCTATCTAACGTGCTATTGTTTGTTTTATGTATGCTTGCAGGTTCTCGTGAGCGCCAGTATTGAACAACTGCAGTATGGCTATCAGGGATGTTATAACTCAAATTGCTGTTCAAATGTTCAGGATTAAGGAGGATTTCCCTGGACTCCACGATTTTCCTTTCAAACTCATCACTACAGCAAAAAATGTTTTCGGATTTATCCCAGCACACTGAGTGACTCTGTAGATTATCATGAGGATTGTTAGAGAAAAGAACATGACTGGATAGCGCAGATGCACCTGATCTTTTATAGGAGATGTCTCTCTTATGCTCCTCAATACGCAGTTCAACAGATTTGTTAGTGTGTCCAAAATAAGGAATATTACAGTCGCACCATAACTTGTAAACACCTGGATATTTCAGGTTATGCTGAACAGGCTTCGGATGGCTTATTAGAGAACGGACTTTAGGGAGCGTAGTGAAAACGTCGTGATGTTGTATTTTTTAAGGACTTTAGCCAATTTATTGGAGACTGAGCTAATGTTAGGTATTGAGATGCTACCTTTAAAATCAATAGTTTCCGTAGTACGCTGCCTAGGAAGATCCAGAAGAAATTTCTTAATTGTTTTTTCAGAATATCCATTTTGTTTAAAGATAAGAGAATGTTGTTCAATTTCTTTTTGGAGTTCATCTGGTTTGTTCAAAAGAGATCGTGCTCTGTGTCCTCCGAGCTTTTGTGGTGGAAAGTGATGAGATTTGACAGTGCAGATATTTGTTAGTATGAGTTGGTTTTCGGTATATAGAGATTTTAAATCTATCAGAGCATCGTGAAGAATTACATCCAGGAAAGGACGGCAGTTATTTCATTCTAGTTCGGCAGTGAATTTTATATTAGGATACTGGTTGTTAAGATGTTGAAGAAAATCCATGAGATATGTGTGTCCGTGACTCCATATAATGAAAATGTCGTCAAAGTTTCGGCTTAAATGAGAAGGACAATATGGCTTTTGTTTCAAAATCTTCCAGGAAAATGTTTGCTAGAACTGGGGATAAAGGGTTCCCATTGCTAGGCCTTGGATTTGTTTGTAAATGGAGTCCCTATATCTGAAGTAGTCAGATTGAATACAATGGTTTAGTAAAGCAAAATATCTTTTTATACGATTTGTCCTTAAGTAATGTTAATATCTCCTCAGTAGGGACGTTACTAAACAATGAGATAATGTCAAAACTTGCTACGATATAATTTTCACTGATTGAAATATTTTTCATATGAGAAACGAAGTCTGTGGTGTTTTTGATGAACGATGAAGATTTATTGGAGAAACACTTGAGGTATTCTGCAAGACGTTTCGAAAGCTTATAGGTAGGACCACCAATTCCTTCCACAATTGGGCGAAGAGGGGTGTTTTCTTTGTGTATCTTCGGAACTCCATAAATGTGTGGAAGAAGAGGGTGAAGAGAACGTAAAGAAAGGCACATATTGTGAGGAAGTTCATATGTAGTCTTTAACAGATTGTTTGTACAGTTTTGTAGTTCCCTTGTTGGATCATCCTGAAGAATTGAATATGTAATAATATCTCCAAACAATTGAAGCATTTTATTGTGGTGATGTTCAGAATTGAGGACGACTGTGGCATTGCCTTTATCTGCAGGTAAAATAATGATGCTTTTGTTCTTTTTAAGATTCTTTAAGGCCTGTCTTTCTGCAGGAGAAAGATTATCTCTTGGAGGTTTAGCATTATTGATAATGAAGATGGATTCAATACGGAGAAGTTTTGCCAAATGATTAGGAATAAATGAACTGGCTTTTTCTATTGCAGTAAGCAGAGATTCTTTTGGAATAAACTTAGGGAATGAAATTTAGTCCTTTGCTTAGAATATCTTTTTCAGCAACTCTTAAACACATGCGACGAATTGTTTACTACAACGTTGTCAGGATTAATATAGTCTATAGTAGGAAAAGATGTGGTTTGTACTCTCTTAAGAGTATCAAACTTCTTGATAAGATTAAGCTTATTCTTATTTTGTATCCGTGTAGCTTGTGCTTCACTGTTAAAGACAAAATCATGAAAATAATCATTATTCATAACCTGTACAAGTTTTTGAGTTAAAAGAGCTTTTTACGTTGAACAAATGGGCAAAACAACGTTTTGTATCTGAGATTATTTCGCTGAGAAGATCTAACTTTGCTTTACGATAAATTCTTTTAGCGCGTTATGTTGCAATTGTTTCTTGAAACGAAATGAAATTAGGAAACACTTGATTGAATTTACAACGTTTTAGGAACCAAACTATTGATTCTCAGTCCTATTTTCTTCAATGTTTTTTAATAACTTCTTTTGATGTCAGCAAGAGATGCCTCGTCATTTAGGCCAGAGATGCATTCGTGATCTTCTACTCGGTTGTAATGATACATTTTAGAGAATAAATTTAAAACGACTTTAAACCGAGATAAAATATTAAATTTTAATGATAATGAGACAACTAGTTTCAGCCTTTTACAGCTTTCTTCAGGTATACATTAAAGGTAGAACACAGTAATAAAAAATTGAAAGTACAAAAAACTGAGAATTAAGTATTGCATTTTTTATGTAGTATTATGTGTTGCATTTTTTGCCTGTAATTCTCAGTTTTTTTGTGGAGTCCAGAGAAATCCTTCTTAATCCTGAACATTTGAACAGCAATTTGAGTTATAACATCCCTGATAGCCCTACTGCAGTTGTTCAATACTGGCGCTCACGAGAACCTGCAAGGACATATACAACAAACAATAGCACGTTTGATAGAACGACTTGAAAAATACAACGTTTTTGTTCAATTATGTATTGCATTTTTGGCCTGTAATTCTCAGTGTCTTGTAACTTCAATTTTTTATTACTGTGTTCTACCTTTAGTGGATACTTGAAGAAGGCTGTAAAAGGCTGAAACTAGTTGTATCATTATCATTAAAATTTAATATTTTATCTCAGTTTAAAGTCATTTAAATTTATTCTCTAAAATGTATCATTACAACCGAGTAGAAGATCAAGAATATATATATATATATATATATATAGTATCAGAATTCATTTTTATCGGTGGGAAATATTATTAAAAAGTATTAGTAAAAAGTAAATGTTTCCAGAAGAAGTGTACAAGATTTTATGTGATTGTGGAAGGCCATACTATTGCCAAACTGCTAAATCCATCCTTCCACGTTTGGAAGAACACCGTAGAAATATCTCCTACAACAGGACTAGAGCAAGCGCTCTCTCTAGCCACGTTCTCTTTTCTGTTAACTCAGACGAATTCCGCCGACACATTGTGAACTGGACTCAAACTTCTAACATCCATGTGGGCTATGATGAACTCGAGAGAAAGATTGTCGAATCTAGAGAAATTTCTCTAGATTCCTCTCATATCAACAACAGCCTATGTCTCGATCTCTCTGACGCACACGTTGCCTCTGTTCAGTATTGGCGCACTCGCGACAGCGCGTAATCTACGTTTACTTGGAACTCAAGCTCTCATCTTGTTTTCAAACACGCCACTGTCTTTTTGTACTTGTTCTGTTATTATAATTTTACGTATCTGTAATTCTTTATATATTTCTTTGATTGTGATACCTGAAGATGTTGATCAATTCAACGAAACTATTACCTGTACTTTATACAGTATATGTATCAGTGTACTTACTACACCACTGGAATATTTTGCAAACATAATACGCGTGCGTTTGTTTACTTTACATAACATCACCGAAACACAATGCAAATAACACACGTGATTTTATTTATAATTTTTCATTCACCGTTTTTCTTTGAAATTGATTTTATTATTATAGTTTTATGTTAAAGTTCAACATAAAAAGCGAACACTTTCATTTTTTTATAAATATACATAATAATATACACAAATGCATTAACAAAATAATTTTTAGCCTCCGTAGCTCAGTTCAACGCAGACAAAGCCATTTGGGCGGAAAGACCTGGTTCGATTTCAGTCCAAGACGTGAGGAACTATTATCTGGTATCTTTTGACGAAAGGTGAGTTAGCCGGTCTCGTACAGTGATACGGGATTTTCACCTGGAAACTCGGGTTTTTCGTTCCCCAAAATGCGCAAAAATTCCCCGTGAACACAAACAGATTGCAGTCATGAATGGCGACCTTAATATACACAACTGCATTAACAAAATAATTTTTTGCCTCCGTAGCTCAGTTCAATACAGACAAAGCCATTTGGGCGGAAAGACCTGGTTCGATTTCCGTCCAAGACGTGAGGAACTGTTATCTGGTATCTTTCGACGAAAGGTGAGTTAGAGGAATGCAGCAGAGGAATGACGAACCCGCTGCATTCATGTGTCGTAAACCCCTCATTAGTCGGGACTTAACTCGTCGTAAGAACGGGTGGGAACCGTAAGAAGCCACTAAGCCTAATACGTAAAAGGAAGAAGATATACACGATTCTGTATGTATACGAGGGTGGTATGAAAAGTTCTCGCCGGAGAACTTTTCATACCACCGTTTGAAAAGTTCTCCGGTAAAAATCTTGCCGATAAAGATTCCATGAAAATGGAATCTTTATCGGCAAGATTTTTTTTTCTAAGTTAGTACATCTGTCATAAGCATCGATGTGAAACTGCAAGTCATTCTATCGAGTAGTTTTTTTACAGCTATCAGAAGCAAAAGTGTTGTCTGTATCCCTTCAAATGGATAAAATTGAGTATCGTGCAGTTAAAATATTTTTTGTAAAAGAAGGTTTAATGTCAAAAGAAATTAATTGAAAGTTCATAAAAGTTTATGGGAACTCTTCTCCTTCGTTTTCTACAATCAAGAAATGGGCTGCCGAGTGTAAAACAAGCTGTACCAGCCTTAAAGGTGATCCACGTGAAGGACGTCCAAAAAGTGTAACAACACCAGAAATCATTGATCAAGTGCACGATATGGTATCGGATGACCGGCTAGTCAAAGGGACTGAAATTGCTGAGACTATAGGCATTTCAAAAGAACGCGTAGGATATATTTTGCATTAAGAATTGCAAATCACAAAATTTTGCGCAAGATGGGTGCCACTAGTGCTCACAGTAGATCAAAACGCACTCGCATGAAAATCTCTGAATAGTACTTATAGCGTTTTCACAAGAATAAAACTGATTTTGTGTGTCGATTTATTACACCGGTTGAGACTTGGATTCACCATTACACACCAGAATCCAAACAGCAGTCAGACCAGGGACAGAAGCCGGTTGTTCAGCAACAGAGAAGACAGATTCGGTTCTATCAGCAGGAAAGGTAATGTCATCGGTGTTTTGGGATGCTAACGGCATTTTGTTTATTAATTATCTTGAAAAGGTCAAAACGATATATGGCGAATATTATTCGGATCTTCTAACTAGACTAGACGAAAAAATTCATGAGAAAAGATCTTGTTTGTAGAAGAAAAATATCATCTTTGATCAGGACAATGCACTTTCACACAAAGGTGTTTTGGTAATACGAAAATTAAGGGATCTGCACTATGAATTGTTCGAACATCCAACTTATTCCTCATATTTGGCTCCCTGTGACTTCCATTTCTTCCCAAAACTAGAACTTTTCTTCGGTAGTCAGCGTTTTTCTTTGATTCAAGAGGTGATAGAGAGGTGTTTTGCAGATCTTACTGAGAACCACTACAGGGATGGGATAAACGCGCTGGAACATTGCTGGAATAAAAGTATTAGTCTTAAGGCAGATTATGTTGAAAAATAAAAATAATTTTGAAATTATAAATTCGTTTTCTCATTGTTAGTCCGAGAAATTTTTAGACCTCCCTTGTATGACCATTTACCATGCATTTTCTTGCTGAAAGAGACAATGGTTGAAAGATTCCATTGAATCGCCACAAAGTAGGAAGCAATGCATTGTCATGAAACTTCAGATACCTCTTGGAGTTCAATATTTTCCATTCTTCTTCTTCTTCTTTCCACATGCTTAGATATTTCTTTTGTCAGTGGTTTTATACCCTGTCTAAAAAGAAGTCATGGACCTCCCCCGATAGTAAAGGTACTTCGTGGATTTTAACGCGTGAGATATTTGTAACCGGGTATAGATTGGATGCTACCAAGTCAGTGCACCTGACCCGGATGAAGTGGCTATGGCAAGGGAATTGACGTAGTTTGAAAGAAGCATTCTAATAGGATTTCATTTTGCAGGCCTATCTATTCGGCAAGTTGACAACTTGGGCCATCTCTGGACAACAATCACTGATACCATAGTAAGATGAAAGTGTAGGGAATGAGCTGCAAGTGACCTGCAGTCGATGACCTACCACATTCATCAAACGTGACCATACGGTGATGCGAAGGATAACATATACGAGGGTTGTCTGAAAGTTCTCAGCCTAACAATGAAAATACGAATTTATAATTTCAAAATTATTTTTATTTTTCAACATAATCTCCCTTAAGACTAATGCATTTATCCCAGTGTTGCTTTAGAGCCATTAAGCCCTCCCTATTGTGATTCTCAGTTATATCTGCAATATTCCCCTCTACAGCTGCAATCACCTCTTGATTCAAAGAAAAACGCTGACCAGCCAGTTAGAGTTTTAGTTTTGGGAACAGGTAAAAGTCAGAGGGAGCTGAATCTAGGGAATAGGGTGGATTTTTCAACAATTCATAGTGCAGATCCTTTAATTTTTCCATTGCGAACATACCTTTGTGGGTAGGTGCATTGTCCTGATGAAAGATGATTTCTTTCATCTTCAAACCGGATATTTTCTCACAAATTTTTTCATCTCGTCTAGTTAGAAGATCCGAATAATATTCGCTGGTTATCGTTTTACCCTTTTCAAGATAATTAATAAACAAATTGCCTTTATCATCCCAAAACACCGATGACATTACCTTTCCTGCTTGTAGAACCGACTTTATCTTCTCTGGCGCTGATCATCCGGCTTCTGTCCACTGTTTTGACTGCTGTTTGGATTCTGGAGTGTAACGGTGAATCCGAGTCTCATCCATAGCAATAAACCGACAGTCAAAATCAGTTCTATTCTTGTTAAAACGCTCTAAGTACTGCTCAGAGATTTTCATGCAAGTGCGTTTTTGATCTGCTGTGAGCAAACTGTGGCACCCATCTTGCAAAAATCTTTGTGATTTACAATTGTTCATGCAATATATATATCCTATACGTTCTTTTGAAATGCCTATAGTCTCAGCAATTTCACTCGCTTTGACTCGCCGGTCATCCTATAACATATCGCACACTTAATCAATGATTTCTGGTATTACACTTTTTGGACGTCACGTCCTTACGTGGATCGTTTTCAAGTCTGGTACGGCCACCTTTAAACTCGATATCCCATTTCTTAAATGTCGAAAAAGAAGGAGAATAGTGGACATAAAATTTAATTAACTGCAAATGAATTTCATGTGGCGTTAAACCTACTTTTACAAAGAATTTTATAACCGCACGATACTCAAATTTTATCCATTTGAAGGGATTCAGACAACATGTTTGCTTCAGACAGTTGTATAAAACAAACTATTCGATAGAATGACTTGCAATTTCACATGGATGCTTAGGACAGATGTATCAATTTAGAGAAAAAATCTTTCCGATAGTGTTGTGATCAATGGTTGAGTCCGAGAACCTTTGTGACCTCCCTCGTAAATACTGCCATTCGTCACCTAACACGTTTAATGCTAAGTTTCGGGCATCGATTGGAACACGAATCTTCAAATAAACATTCAGAACCGAGGACCACAAAATGAACGTGACGACACATTTGACTATCATCCACAGAGCCCTGATCTGAACCCTACATCATCGCACAGATGTTCAGTCTGTTGTGCGAAGTGTAGCATTGGGTGAAGCATATGAAAATGTGAAAGCTTGGGAAACTGTTGCCTATAAGAGGCGAATAATTACTAGTTTACCCGCGGTACAAGTTGTTGTCGGTAATGATAACGCTCGATTAATCTTATAGATTTGCACAAGTGGAAGATTTCTTTGAGTATTGTGCTGCACTGTGTGCTGCACAATACTCAAATGCTGTCTATGAATCTGTTTCTGGCTTCAAAGTCGATCTGAGTCGAACTGTTGAACTTTTGAACAACTTATCTTTGACAACATTTCTCCCAGACCTACTCATTGGTTCAGATATGCCGATGACATTTTTGCTGTATGGAATGGCTCTTGTGATGAATTTCAACAGTTTCTCACTAAGTTAAATGCACTTCATCCTAGGATCCAGTTTACCCTAGAAGTAGAATCAAATAAGCAGTTAGCCTTTTTAGATCTTCTAATTCTTCGCCAACCAGATGGTAACCTACTTTTCTCAGTCTATAGAAAGAAGACTCATAAAGGCCAATTACATCCATGCTGAATCTTATCACCATCCCAGTCAAAAGGCAGGAACTATTAAAACACTGGTTCATTGGGCCCACTCCTTTTGTTCTTCAGACGATCTTTTACAGAAAGAACTGCAATATATAACTTCTTTCTTTCTATCTAATGCTTATAAGAATTGCTTCATTAAAAGAGCTTTGAGTAGTTTTAATATGTGTTCCTCTTCAAATACAGAAGAAATAACGAGCATTCCTATAAATTATGTACAAGGCATTAGTGAACATATAGCAAAAGTTTTAAAAACACTGAATATTTTTGTTGCCTTTCGACCATTTAGAAAAATCTCCACCTTTCTCCTAAGGAGAAGCTTCCACATCTTAATTATCCGGGTGTCTACCAGATTCCATGCTCCTGTAGATTATCTTATTTCGGACAAACAGGAAGATCTGCCTCTATTCGACTAGAACAACACCAATCTTATAATGAATACTTTAAACCTGAAAAGTCTGGACTTACAGAAAGAACATGCCATCTTTACTAGACATAGAGTTCATTGGAGAAAGACAAGAGGCCTTCACAAAAGTCGGTTCCTCATGGAATGCTTTTATAAAGAAACATGTGAAACTTTACTTCATTCTCCTAACTTAAACAGATCAGACGGCTTACTTCTACCCCCCCCCCCCCTTTATGGGAAATAGTACTTTATAAATCAGATAATCTTTCCTAACTTTTTATTGCATGTATTTTTTTTTGTTAGGAAATTATTGACCTTTTTTAGTTATCTTACGCCAGCTACTTAGGTGGCGCTTTTTGGAATTGTCAGTTATTGTTTAATTTGAGCTTAAAATGTACTGAAGATGTCTGTGACACACAGGCGATAACTATACTATTGAATAATCTTTGTGCGTGAGTTTTCCGTAATTAATTTTGTATCAATGGTGGAAGTTCTGAACGCGAACCTACGTCACTCTCTGGATCACACCGTGTTGGATGTCCTGAATGTTGCTGAAAAGTTCCCCTGTCAAGACATACTTCATCTGAGCAATTAGGAAAAAAGTCTGTATGAGCCAAATATGGTGAATAGCAGAGATATTCGATCACTCAGATCGACTTTGAAGCCAGAGACAGATTCAGAGACAGCACACAGTGCAGCACAATACTCAAAGGAATCTTCCACTTGTGCAAATCTATAAGATTAATCGAGCGTTTTCGTTACCGACAACACTTGTACCGCGGGTAAACTAGTGATTATTCTACTTAAATATAAAGAGCCAATCGGCTTCATTTCGGCGATATAAACATTATTTAAATTAAGGGGATATTAAATATCTCATTGTGTTTTAAAACCGAATAAGATACTCAAAGATCGGAATCGGAGAGTTTTATGCCGAATGTAGTATAATAAACTATAAAAGTATCGGCGACTACTAGCGTGAGCAAATGCACCTAGTCCTAGTAAGTAGTACAAACACAGGCAGCTCGTAGCAAAGGTGACAAAGTTCTGATCGCTATTCTTGGTATTTTCCATAATGTAAAAACACATTTCCTAGGAAATGTATGCTGTTATTACATTATGGAAAGGCACTACCCAGACAGGTTTCAGCCTGATGAAGCCTCAATAAAGGCTGTTTTGCTCTGATCCAGTTTTGCTCTACTGTAAATCCTTTCAGCTCTAGCGGTTTTTATCGATTCTTTAAAATTAAGGAAGAGTGGAATAATAGAATTGCACTTACATCTTTTGAGAAATACAAGTCTGTTGATGTATAATCCAATCGCTCTGAGAGTCTTCTGATATTTGTTGACCAGTGAATTTAATTCCTCGTCATCAGGAAAGTAGATATTTTCAGAATTCATTTTTACTCGGTTGGAATATTATGAAAAAGCTTTAATGACTGACACCGAGAGAAAAAAAGATGATAAGATATATTTGAAAAGATACTACTAGCTTACTAGTTTCGTTGAATCATCAACATCTTCAGGCATCACAATCAAAGAAATATATAAAGAATTACAGATACTTAAAATTGTAACAACAGAACAAGTACAAAAAAGACAGTAACTTTTCAAATATAGCATAGAGATAAAGAGATGAAGAGATTTTTTCCTCTCGGTATCAGTCATTAACGCTTTTTCATATATATATATATATATATATATATATATATATATATATATATATATATATATATATATATATATATATATATATATATATATTCATATATATATATATATGAAATATATATATATATATATATACTGTATATATATAAACTTGGTTATTTACTCCTAATCCCAAGTAAGCAAACAGTTAAGTTTGTGCCTGAAACGTAGTTCAAGTCTAAAGGTGGTGCAACACCAGGGCAACTCATTGTAAAGGTGAGTCAAGCTCTGATCACTATCCTTAGTATTTTCCATAATGTAAAGCACATCTCACTAAGAGATGTATACTGCAATACATTATATGTGGGTCACTACCCAGACCGGCTTCAACCTTTTGAATAAGTAAAGCCGTCTCTAAAAATTCGGACGATCCTTAAGCCACTCAATAGTGGGTGAAAGACTGTCCATCTCAGCGTTGGCTCCACTCAGTGATGGCCTTCCATCCACCACCACCACCGAGCAGAACCGCTCATATTCCGGAGAAAAGCATTCACCAACAAAGCCCCTCACCGGGCCGTACCGAAAAACACTTTCTTCGGAGACTCAAAATGCTCCCTCAAGGCAAAAATCTTAAGAGAGTGAACTCATATTGGCAATATTGGGAATAGCCGAGCCTCTGTTAAACTTCATTGGCTACTGCACTACCGAGACTGGTTTCAACCTTTTTTGAGGTCTCATCGGTGAGTAGGTAGACCCTAAATATATACCAAGGTTTTAGTAATACAGAGCCTTATCAACTTTACCTATGCAGGTTGCTAAAAGGTGTTTTTATTTTGAGTAATTCTAGAGGAGATATAGATGTAAATAAATTTTTTTACCTTGGGAATAATATATCTTAGGGTTACCAAGTAATTTTATAAAATTACTTGATAACCCTAAAATTACTTTTTACCTAAAATTAAATAGAAGTAAATAAAATTACTTATAAAATTTTATTTACTCCTAATCCCAAGTAAGCAAACAGTTAGGTTTGCGACTACGTTTCAGGCGCAAACTGAACTGTTTGCTTACTTGGGATTAGTAGTAAATAACCAAGTTTATAAAATTATTTGGGAACCCTAATATACATTATTCCCAAGGTAAAAAAATAAATATTTTTACCTTGGGAATATATATATTTTTAAAATAGATTTAATGACTTAAACCGACGTAGCTTATAAATTTTAATGAGAATAATACAATTAGTTTCGGCTTATAACAGCCTTCATCAGGTATTCATTAAAGGAAGAGAATATTAATAAACATTAAATTATCTAAAAAACTGGGAATTACAGGTAAAAATTGCAACACATAATTGAAACAAAAAACGTTGTATTTTTTTATATGAAAAATAGAACGTTTTTTGTTTTATTTATATTATTCTAGTTGTATTATTCTCATTAAACTTTATAAGTTATCTCGGTTTAAGTCATTAAATCTATTTTTTAAAAATCTATCGCAACAAATGAGTAGAAGTCTATGATTACATATATATTTATCATTTTTAATTTATCATTTTTAATATAAACTGACTAAAAACCTGAGAATTATAACAAATTGAGATTTATTTGAAAACGCAACATGTTTCGTCGAGATTGACTTCATCAGGCCTCAAGAACATAGAAAAATATTAAAAGACACTGAAAAAAACATTGAGACATTCTAAAGCTATACAATTATAAACTTATAAACATTTGACTGTAAATTACAGTTATTATGAACTTGTGCTATAGTCCGTGTTAAAGTTCTATTGTTGTACTCTTGTGCGTGTGTGGAACCATGCGATCTCTAGTATCTGATAGTAGAGCTGAAAGAGTCAGGCAAATTATAGCTGAGATTATTGTTCATATGAAGAGGATCCAAGGTGATTTCTTTTGACTTTACAATGCGGCGTTCTACCTCATCATGGCAAATGTATAGGTTTGAAGTTAGTATCCAATTTACTTCATGTTGGTGGCTTTCGTTGTTCGTGTTTATTGAAAACAGGTCATGGCTTGATAGGGCAGTTGCTCTGGTTCTTTTATAAGCAATATCTCTCTGGTGTTCCTCGAGACGTAGGTGGATAGATTTCTCCGTTTGGCCATAGTAAGGTTTTCCACACTCACATGTGACTTTGCATACACCTGGAAATTGTAGAAGGTTGTGAGATTGTTTATAGTTGCTGAAACTTGATCTTATTTTTGGAAGAGTCGAGAAGCACGTTTGTATGTGTTGAATTTCTTGAAGATTCTACTCAGTTTTTTGGATAGTGTGCTGATATATGGCAAAGAGATATAACCTTTGGAGTCGTTCTGTGTCTCTACGTTGCTACGTTGACGGTGGGATAATTGTTTGTTGATACTTTTTAAAGAGTAGCCATTGCTTTTAAAGGTCCATTTAAGATGTTGTAGTTCTTTTTTAAGTTCTTCTTCATCTGACAGTACAGATCTTTCACGATTCACAAGAGTTGATATAATACCAAACTTTTGCGCTGGATGGTGATGTGAGGACGCATGCAAATATCTGTCCATG
This sequence comes from Typopeltis vanoorti, assembly GCF_054136105.1. NCBI lineage: Eukaryota > Metazoa > Arthropoda > Arachnida > Uropygi > Thelyphonidae > Typopeltis > Typopeltis vanoorti. The sequence continues at coordinate 124,171 of NC_143568.1, read as the reverse complement.
TGTGTTGGCTTTCTAAATATAGAGATTTTTATTGATTCAGGCGTCTGGAGTTTAACATCAAGGAAACAGAGGGAACTATTTTCTTCAATCTCCATGGACAATTTTATATCTTGATGGAGGTTGTTTAAGTGGTTGAGAAACCTGTGAAGATTCTCAATACTATGCTCACATATGAGGAATATTTCGTCCACATATCTAAGATTAATTCTTGGTTTTAAACTAAAAGAGGAGATTGCCTTTTGTTCAAAATCCTCGAAAAAAATGTTGGCTAATATATGAGAGCGGGGGATTCCCATAGCTAATCCTTTGACCTGTTTATATAGTTTACCTTTGAAATAGAAATAGCCAGAGTTTACACAGTGAGATAGTAGAGAGAACATTTTATTTGAAATCTTGTTCTTTAAAATATGGAGAAATTCTTGTGTCGGAATGTTGGTAAAGAGTGCTACCACATCAAACCTTACCATGATGTCAGAAGGTTTGAGTTTTAAGTCCTTGATTTTAGAGACAAAATCTGTTGAGTTTTTAATATAAGAAGATTTTCCCTCATAAGCTTTTAACGATGACGCCAGATATTTAGATAATCTGTAGGTGGGTGAGTCAATGCTGTCTACTATAGGTCTCAGTGGATAGTTTTCTTTATGCACTTTAGGGAGACCTAAAGCCTTGGAACGAGTGGGTGTAAAGAACGGATGGAAAGCCGTGTATTTCGTGGAATGTCTGTGGTCTTTTGTAGGAGATTATTGGTTCGATTGTGTATTTCTCTTGTTGGATCCCTCTCAATTTCCGAATAACTATCTGACTCCAACAATGTTAAGATTTTTTCTCGGTAGTCCGTTTTATCTAGAATACAGTTGCATTCCTTTTATCAGCTTTTAAGATGACGATATCCTTGTTAATCCGTAGATTTTTAATTGCAAGACTCTCACCAGGGGATATATTATCAGAAGGAGGTTTTGCGTTGTTGATTGCAAGAATTGCTTCTATGCGAAGTAAACTCACGTCTGCGGTAGGAAGTAGCGAAGCTGCTTTCTCCATCTTAGTTAAAAGTAGTTCTTTAGGAATGCGTTTTGGTATTCATATACTTATGTATTTATGTATTTATATATTCATATTTATATATACTGACTATAACTGAGACTAGAATAACAATTAAATTTATTGAAAACGCAACATGTTTCATATGATTGTCCGACTTCTTCAGGCGTGGGAACATAGAAGGCACATAAACACTATAAGAAACATCGTATCACTATACAAAAGACTATTATAACATGTAATTAGTTTTGAACTGTAGCTACAGTCTTCTTTCTTTTAGGCTTGCACGGTGATCCGAATGCATTTTTGGAAATTATGGAGACAACTACCGTGTTTGAATAAAAACTTTAGTTTAATATTACTAAAATTTTCTACCGGAGCTATACTTAGCTATAATCTACCGGACCCTTTGAGCAGAGCTCAAAGGGTCCGGTAGATTATAGCTAAGTTTATTAGTTATGTGATGAGGGTCCATAACAATTTCCTTAGACTCGACTATACGGCGCTCCACCTCATCGCGGCATATATCAAGGTTTGAGGTTGTTGTCCAGTTTATCTCATGTTGACGACCTTCATCATTTGTGTTTACTGAAAACAGTACATGGCTTGATAGGGCACTTGCTCTAGTTCTTTTGGCAATGCCTTTCTGGTGTTCTTCCAGAAAATAGGGGATGGTTTTTCAGTTTGGCCATAGTATTGCTTCCCGTAGTCAAATGTGATTTTGTACACTCCTGGGAAGTGTAGATGGTTGTGAGCTTGTTTGTATTTGCTTAAAATCGATCTTAGTTGAGGAAGAGTAGAGAAACAGGTTTTTATGTTGAACTTTCGTAAAATTCTGCTTGGTGTCGTGGAGAGCGAGCTGATATATGGTAAGGAGAGATAACCTTTGGGATTGTCTTGTGTTTCTGAGTTGTTTTGATGGCGGTGGTGTAGATGCTTATTAATAGTTTTTGACGAGTAGCCATTACTTGTGAAGGTTCTTTGTAGATGCTGTAGTTCATTTTTTAGATCTTCATCATCTGACAGTACAGATCTGGCACGATGTGCTAGTGTTGAGATGATACCCACTTTCTGTTCAGGATAGTGATGTGAGGACGCATGCAGGTATATCTATCTGTGTGTGTGTAGATTTTATAAAGATTGATATTTTAATAGAATCTGATGACTTAGTAAGTCTTACGTCCAGGAAGGGAAGAGATCCATTTTCTTCAACCTCCATTGTTAATTTGATATCTTGGTGGAAGTTATTTGAATGATTTAAAAAAGACTGAATGTTATCGGTGCCATGGGCCCAGATAAGAAATATGTTATCTACAAATCTCAACCAAATGTTTGGTTTAAGAGTAGCTGAGGAGATTGCCTTTTGTTCGAAATCTCCCAAAAAGATGTTAGCTAATATAGGAGACAGGGGCTTCCCATTGCCAATCCCTTATTTTGTTTGTAGAGTTTCTTCTCATATTGAAAGAAGCCGGAGTGAATGCAATGTGTTAGCATGAAAAAAATATATATATATATTATTATTATTATTATTATTATTATTATTATTAAAAAGAGATAAAGAGATGACATGGTATATTTGAAAAGATACTACTAGTTTACTAGTTTCGTTGATTCGATTAACATCTTCAGGTATCGCAATCAAAGAAATATATAAGAATTTACAGAGACTTAAATTTTCAACAAATTCAACAAAATGCGACCTAGAGTTTCAAATAAACGTACACTAGTGTGTTCTCTCACGAGTGCGCCAATACTGAACAAAGGCAACGTGTGCATCAGAGAGATTGAAACTTAGACTGTTGTTGATATGGGAAGAATCTTCAGAAATTTCTCTAGATTCGACAATCTTTTTCTCAAGCTCGTCATAGCACACATGGCTGTTAGAAGTTTGAGTCCAGTTCAGAATGTGTTGCCGGCCTTCGTCTGAGTTAACTGAAAAGAGAACGTGTAGACAGAGCGCTAGCTCTAGTCCTGTTGTAGGAGATATCACTACGGTCTTCTTCCAAACGCGGAAGGATGGATTTAGCAGTTTGGCCATAGTATGGCCTTCCACAATCACATAAATTCTTGTACACTTCTGGAAACTTTTACTTTTTAATAATATTTCCCACCGAGTAAAAATGAATTATGATAGAGAGAGAGAGAGAGAGAGAGAGAGAGAGAGAGAGAGAGAGAGAGAGAGAGAGAGAGAGAGAGAGAAAGAGAGAGAGAGAAAGAGAGAGAGAGAAATATGTTAGATAGCGAAAAGTCTTGTTTGTTGTTTGATTCGATTCACAGCCAAAAACAGCCTGTCCATTTGGATGGCTCGCCTCTTTCTTCGGGATGAATTATCCGATTATCCGTCAAGAACTATTCACCACCTGAGTATGAGATCGACTAACTCACCTTCAGATGAAAAAACTTATGAAGCTTATTGGCGTCCTACACGATATTGGAACTGAGGTATGGTCGCTTTTAGCAATACGACTGAACACCTTCAGTTCGCCATGAATCTCCAGCAGAAACCGAAATCCAGAGATGATTAATATCCAGAAAGTTAGCCTTTTCACAGCTAACAGTCTTGAGGTAGTTATTTTTCCTTGGAATTGTCGCATCCTTCCTCTCGTCAACCATGTGATAGATGATGGGTTGAAAAATGTAGGAAACTTCATAATAGAAAGAGAGAAATTTTTATCTCCCAATAACGAGTGTTATTATAGTGGGTCTCCTGCATGACTGTGCCAGAAATTTTCTTCTTAGGATGATTCTTTCTAAAGTTAGGAATCAGCAAAATGAACATCAGGTTTCCGTATGATAATATAAACCCTTCTATCCTGAAATAGATTGTTTTTATAATTATGGATTTATCTTTATTTTTATTCATTGATCTCAATCATATATTTCTTGTTTCCGTTAACAGTGCTAGGATCTTTCATGAAAGCGTTTTGATCTAAAGTAACTAATGGAATAGCTTCCACATCTTAATTATCCAGGTGTCGCCCAGATTCCATGCTCTTGTGGATTATCTTATTTCGGACAAAGATCTGCCTCTATTCGGCTAGAAGAACACCAATTTTATATTGAATACTTTAAAACTGAAAAGTCTGGACTTACAGAACATGCAATCTTCAATAGACATAGAGTTCATTGGAGAAAGACAAGAGTCCGTCACAAAAGTCGATTCCTCTTTGAACGCCTTTATAAAGGAACATGTGAACCTTTACTTCATTCTTCTAACTTAAACAGATACGACGGCTTACGTCTATCCCCTTTATGGGAAATAGTACTTTATAAATCAGATGAGAGATGTAAACTTTATGTGGAGTTGGAGGGAGATTATATTGAAGCTGTGTTATTGACAATTCCAAATATAATTCTTTATTTTGGTATAATAATTCTTGTCACATTACTTAATGGGCACACTATGTACATAAGATTGACTAAATGAGAGAGTTTTGGGGAAGAATATACAAGATTAATATCATGAAAATTCATAATATTCTGTGGGTTGCAGAATATGATTAAAAAACGTAAAGGGGGATTTAGAGATGTTAAAAGTGACAGAAATCTGGGTCGACATATTCTAGTTATCTAGAATAATTACTCTGAAAGTTATTAATTATTACACTGAATAATTACACTACGTGTGTTGAGGCTTAAATGCTGTGAAGAATTCATGTTAGAGTTTTAATGGAATATTAACAGCACTGAGAATGGTTTAAAACTAATTTTAATACTTCCAATATTTTGCCTCCATCACAGAGACATTTGGGATTACAAAAACTTTTTGTAACAACACAAATACAATACAAAGTGAAACTAAAGTCCTATCTAGGTGCTGCGCCCTCTATGGGCATTTGTGGGTGGCCTGGGATGTAAAGTGGGATCTCTGATAATTAAAGTTTCCCAAATTTTGGGAAGTTTAATGCAACCGTATTTGTTTAAATTAGGTTGAAGCCTGAGTGCAGATGCAAATTCAAACAATAGTCTTTCTTTTTTGAATTTACTATGGTGGAGCATGGTAGTTTTTTCCAGGAGATTCAACCTAATTGAAACAAATACGGTTGTATTAAACTTCCGAAAATTTGGGAATCTTTAATTATCAGAGATCCCTCTTTACATCCCAGGCCACCTGCAAATGCCCATAGAGGGCACACTACCTAGATAGGACATTAGTTTCACTTTGTATTGTATTTGTGTGTGTTGTTACAAAAAGTTTTTTAATCCCAGTAGATGTCTCTGTGACAGAAACGAAATTTTGGAAGTATTAAAATTAGTTTTAATCCTTTCTCAGTGCTGTTAATATTCCATTAAACCTCTAACATGAATTCTTCACAGCACTTACACACGTATTCTGATCATTCATTGTGATGAAATAGCACGCAAAGCAAAACAATATTTTAAGTCGAAACTACGCTTATCCAGCCTATTAAATCGGTTGGCCTTTTAAAAAGATGTCGGGATTCAAGAGTTATTCCTAACTGTGTTATGCTTAAAACTAATTTTAAATACAAGAAAGCCCTCCAGATATACAAACCTGCTTGTCTGGCTCTATCGAGAGCAGATTACTGAAACTAGCGCCAGTCTCGCTACGACAAACGCCGCCATTTTCTCATTAGAGACAGAGCTCTCCATTATACTCAATCCTGAACTTTGGTCTATTCTTCTTAGCATCGCAGAAGCTTCCTCTCAAAAAGAATTCCAGAAAAATAAAAAATAAGCACATCAAAAAGTTCAATAACTTTTGCAAATCTAAACCGCTACCTGAAGTTCAACAGTTCAATACAGTAGTCAACCTATCTTCTAAAAGACTTAGCGAAGATGCCGTTAGTGCCCTAAGCCTTGAACACAATTTTACCGTCCCACCTATTGAAGTTCCGGTATTGGATATTATGTACAACATCGAACGGGGAATCTGTTACTTAGCTCTAGAAACAGCGAAATAACATCAGACTAGATGTAGCTAACATTCTTTCCTGTTCTTCACCTGCTAAAGTTAATTTATCTTCCAGTCAACTCTCTGCCCTTAAAAAATTACGGAAAGAAAAAAGTATTGTTATCACCACAGCTGACAAGGGTATTTGCCACTGTTGTTCTCAACGCCTCAGAATATAATCTGAAAATGGATATTATTCTCCGTGATCGCATTACCTACATACCAATCCCACAAAAACTCAAGTTAAAAAAATTAAAAAACCTACTTAAAAATTTTTCTTCCTGGCCTCCTGACATTACATAAACACTCAAACCATTCTGTTTCCCCCCCGGATATATGGTTTACCCAAAATCCACAAACCTAATTCTCCCCTAAGACCTATAGTAATAGTTTTTTTTTGTATTCCCCGAAGATGTCTCTGTGACGGAGACATAATATTGGAAGTATTAAAATTAGTTTTAATCCTTTCTCAGTGCTATTAATATTCCATTAAACATCCAACATGAACTGAATAATTATACTGTACCGATTAAACACGTTTTATCAGTACAGTGGTAGAAATAAATCCATAATGAATGTAGTCATGAGTTCATTTCAATCGTCTGGACAAGCTTGGGTATGGTGGAAATTATTTACCAACCTTTTAATGGTATGATAAAAAAGCAACAGGTCAATTAACAATAAATGAGTTATTTAATAACTGGATAATATTTCGCTCGGTTTTAGACCAGCTTTAATTTGAACACAAACAATTATAATGAGTGATAATAAAATAGAGCCTGTGTAGCTCAGTGGATGTGGCGTTTGCACACCACCGCGCTAGGCCGCACGAAGGAAGTCTTGGTTTCGAGTCTAGTCGCCGACTAGAGGAAATTTTTCTAAGCCTTTTTTCGACCGGTTCCCGAGTTAGTCGATCTCTGGCACGGGCAAGCAGGTTTTTCCTCCCGGAAACTCGGGTTTTTCGTACTGTAAACTCAAGAAAATCGACCGTAGAACCCACATTATTTCAGACATTAAATATATTGTGTTAGGGTTAGAGACCACGAGATGGCGGCACATTTGAGCCGTCTCTCTTCACTGCGTACCGCTTAATTAGTGATAGCCTTGGGCCATCTGTCTCTGATTGGGTACCAGTGGAGATTGAACAGCCCACTCAGTCTCCAAAAGTTAGATAGGGCTAAATGGCCTCGCCTACTCCCGTATATACGGGAATAAAAAGGCGTTAGCTGATTTTTTTTTTTTTTTTGATAATAAACATGTTCTAAGTTCTAAACATGTTCTAAACACCCTGAAACCTTGATAAAGAGAAGTTTTTACCACAGTCTGTTTTTGAGTTGGTGTTGATCTTTGAATGACCGTCTTTCTAATTTTAGGTAAATTAATGCAACCGTTTTTGCTTTGATTATTGTTAGGTATCATTATTATTTTTTTCCACAAATGATTCATCGCCAGATGGCGCTGTACACCACTGAAACCTGCAATGTACGACAGTGAAACCTGTGCTACTAGTTGGCAGGGTGTCCACTAGTAGTACTCTCGTACTAGATCTAGTACTTTTTATAAATTTTTAGTGTTCTAGTACATTCAGCAACAGATTTAGTACTTTCTTCCTTCTGAATAATAATAATAACAACATGAGAGTTAGACATATGAGTTTAATATTTTTATCTTCTCCCACCTCCCACATATGTCACATTCAGTGACAGAAGTACGATTTGTCTTTCCCCACTCCCCCTCTCACTGTTCGCTAGCCTCCCCCCCAGATTCCACACTCACACATCTGACTGACATTAGCCAATGAAAATATGTTCTTCTCTATTCAGACACTTCTCGCGCGTTATAAGATCACTACAACAATGAAGACAAGTGGAAAAATGAAATATTTTGATATGACTAACCACGGAGCCTATGTAGCTCAGTAGAAGTGGAGTTTGCACTCTACGCTGCTTGACCGCACGACGAAAGGCGTTCGAATCTAGTCGCCGACTAGAGGAACTTTTTTCTAAGCCTTTTCTCGACCGCTTCGAGAATTAATCTATCTGTGGCAGAGGGTAGTGGGTTTTTTCCTCCTGGAAAGTCGGGTTTTTCGTCCTGGAAACTCAAGAAAATAGGCCGTCGAACCCACACTATTTTCAGACATTAAAAAAAATTGTGTTAGGGTTAAGGACCACCACATGGCGGCACTTACTAGCAGCCTTTTTCACTGTGTGCTGATTAATTAGTGATAGTCTTGGGCCAGCTATCTCTGATTGGCTACCAGTGGAGATTGAACTGCCCTTAGTCTCCAAAAGTTAGATAGGGGGAAAAAACGGCCTCGCCTACTCCCTAAATGGCAACAAAAAGGCGTTAGCTGATTTTGATTTTTTTAAATATGAGTAACCACATTTTATTGATACACAGTGTAATTTGGACCCTATTGAAAAGATAAATCCATCGAACAATGATCAGTTTTTAGAACATAGAAAATGTATATCTAGGGCATTATGAAAAGCGTGATAGAAAATGCCAACTATTGAAGACTATAGAAAAAGGTCAAGAATTCATGATTTTTTTGGAATAAAGTTTTTGAAATGAAAAATCCTGTAGGAGAACAAATGTCTCCTAATTTAACAACATTAGTTAAAGTTGTACTGTGCCTCCCTCATTCATCAGCAGCAACTGAAAGAATATTTTCAGCAGTGACAATAAATAAGAATAAAACAAGAAATCAACTACAAACTCCCTTGATGAATGGACTCCTTTTGACAAAAAAATGGAAGCATTCATCAGCTACAGATGTTATTATTATTATTATTATTATTATTATTATTATTATTAACAATAACTTCCTTATCCCTGCTTCTTAGTGTGTTTTTCAACAACCATGTAATTTGATGTGATGTTTGGCAATCTTTGCAATATGCCCTTTAAATTTAAGTTCTCTTTTCCACAATAACTCTCTAGTCCCTTGCCTCGTCAACTTCTTGCAGTTCAGTTCCGTTAGTATAGTAAACAGCATGTGATCTCATCCTCCCGAAATACTATTTCTGAAGATTATTAGATAATATGAAATACTATTTCATATTACCTAATTTAGTAAAAAATACTAAAAAATAATGAATAAATACTTCCAATGTTTTTCTTGTGAGTGAGATGTAAATAGCATATTAAATGACTGAACATTTAATGTTACATTATTTTAAACACTAAAATAAGACTAAAATTATATGGTAAATTAATATACATGTTAAGTGCTAGAGTTACAATCGGGACTTCTCTTATGGTGACTGACAACTGCAGCTCTTGGACTTTATTTATTTAGATAAGTAGAGTGGAATGAGTTTTGACTTTTATCTTTTCATATTTGTCGTACATGTATTCATTTAGCGGTTTTACATAGAGTTCATCTATGATAAAAAGGTAGTAGTATCCTAAAATGCCTAAATAAAGTGAAATGAAAGCAAATAAAAATCTAGTACATTTTTTTTTTTCGGATCTAGTACCTTTTTCCTGCCTAAGTTGATGCAAAATATTTTTGCTAGGTGGTCACCCTGCTAGTTGGTCCTTCATCTAGCATATGACGCCATTATGTGCTAGTTGGTCCTTCATCTAGCATGCTACGCCATTTTGATTGCTGATTAGATTTTTGTGCGCGATTTGGAATGCTTCACTGTTGATTTATGAAAATAATTTTCTCTCTCTTTCTCCAACTTCAGCGATTTCTCTATGTGGCCTGTTAAGTTTTCCATGGTTGTTAAAAGGTAAGAAATACAAAATATTTGAAACTTGAAGCATATTACACCCGCCTTTTACCTCTTACAGCATATATGAACATTCTGTAACGCATTTTTGGTGATCATAGTAACGGTTTTAGTAGTATTAATTTATTAATAGTATTAAATAATATACTAATACTATTGTTCGTGTGATTATTACAGGCGCTGTTTAGTTGTAATATCAATTTACTTATTTGTTTCTATTATTTGAATATTTCTGATTTGTTTCTGTGGTCTTAATATGTAACATTGTTAAGCCTAACTGCACCAACGTGGCGATAGTCAAGCGTTTGATTATGGCGATATGGAGAGTTTGAGTATTTGTATTTTTGAGAATTCTTTGGAGGAAACAGTTCTATGAAGCTATATTTTGTTTAAAGAGTTGCCTAATAGAAGATTTGGAAATTTTGTTCCTGTAGCTAAACCTAACTTAACCATTGTTAATATAACATCTTTTATTGCTTCTGCCATCTATTGAATAATCATACCTAATTTTTTCACAAGGATGGGATCGCGGACTATTTGTTTGAAATGGACCAATTACCACAGAAGTATGTTATCTGTGTTTGATCAGTTGCTTTCTAGGGAAACTGGTGGATGTAACTTTAGTGTGTGATAAGAACCCGAAGGTCTTATCACACACTAAAGTGTAGCTTCACGCAGGTAATACTATTCTCCCCCATTTTTTAAAATTTATTAATTTCATTGTGATTCTCAAGGACTTAAAATTTGCAGAAATGAAGGTGATGGTGAATTTCGTTTTAGGGATGAAGTGAGCATTTCACAAAGGTCAGCTGTCCACACATCTTACTGTTGCTGAAAGTTTAAAATTTTCAGGTTTTAAAGAGGCTGAAAGTAAGCTTCTGGAAATTTCAAACTGCATACCTATATCTTTCAATATTCTGCACCAAGATTCTTTATGAATCTCAGCTACTAATAAATTAACCAGGGCTGGATTAGTTGACAATCATTTTTAACTTCATGCTGACTGTGATCCTCCATTAGGAGTACTGTCTTTGCCTAATACTTAATATAGCAATAACAGAAACATCAGGTAGAAGTATCACTGTTAGGTAGGTGGAAAAATGTAGACCTCGGAGAAGACTTCTTCATGCATCAAATAAATGTATAAAGGAACAGGTTAACTGAAGTTAGTTATTTTCACAGTACTGATGACAACACAAAATAAGAAAATAATATTTATTATCTTGTTTGTTGATGTGCTGGTTTGCTGGTTTGATATCCAGCATCTTCAGAGCACAAAGTTTATCAAAGTATGTGAAATAACAATAATTTGGTATAACAGTGGGACTTGTTTAAAAAAATTGTAATGGACAGCACAAGAAACTAAAGTCCTAATTAGTTCTAAAGTTCAAATTGTGTAGTGTGATAAATTGTTGTTTCATGTACCGTGACAAACTGTTTCTGTGCTGTGAAGATGTTGGATATAACGCCAGCAAAATATCAGCAGATATTTATTTTCTTATCATTCTGTGTTGTCATCCATACTGGCCAAATGAATAACATGTACTGTGAACACATAAGCCTTTCCATGCATAGGTGAACTCAAGATCCATAAATGTTGTATCATCAGAAGAGTTTGGAGGATATTAATGAGACAATGTTGATCGCAAGAGAATGAAGACTGGATTTCACAGCTTAACCAGCTATCAACATAACATTCCCCTCCTCATTCGTATATAAACACTAGTGTTACTCAGAAATCATTTTCGAATTTTCATTCTGTAACGGTGGAAGGATCACCGTCTGGAGATACAAGTGTGAGATACAAGCTAATGTGGCAAAGTATTTGGTTGGCTGCTGCTGTTGTAGGCCAAGGAATGCAAAGGATGATGTGGGTGGGTAACTTTAATTATGTGGATATTGATTGGAAGGAGAAAAGGTCATATGGGCCAAAGGTAATGGCATTTCATTCAGCTTTTTAGGAATAATTACCTAAGGCAACAGATGATTACCTATTGATTAGAGTAATCATTCAGTTGTGACCTGGGAAATGGCTGAGCATGTGGAATTTTCAATAAAGAAGAGTTTGATGTAGAATTAAAGGCTGGGAACTACAAGAAACTTAGAAAATTGCTTGAAGCAATACCATGGAAGGATATACTGCAAGGAAAAGATGTTAGTAGTGCAGTTGAAGTGGTAAAGGGGTGTTTGAAGGAAAGCTAATTGCAAGAGTTAGAGAATTTATAAACTGGTAATTAAATGGACAAGCTATAGAATTCAGCAGGAATTAAAGAAATAGAAACATGTGGAAGAGATTCATAGATAGAGGTGACCAACAAAGCCCATGAGCAGTATAAAGCACAGACCAGAAAAGTGACTAGTACAGTAAGGAAGCAAAATTGGAGTATGAGAGGAGATTAGCTGAACTAGCTAAAAGTCAACCAAAAGAGCTCTGTCAGTATGTGACAATCAAATGAATGACTACAGTAGAATTATTTTGAAGAATGCAGATGGTGCAGAAGTGACTGAAGCAGACAAACTAGTTGAATTATTAAATAATCATTTTGCAATAGTGTATCATCCAGGTGATGATATTACAGTAATATATTTGTCAGGATTTAAGATGGAAGTAAGGACAGAGGGAGTTAAGGTACATAAGATCTTACAGAATGTGGATGTCAGTACAGCTATTGCTCGTTTATTACGAGAATATGCTAGGAAACTGTTAGTCCCTTTGACTAGATTTTATAATCAGAGTCCTAGCTGATGTAGTTACTCCATTGCATAGAGGTGGTTCCAAGACAGAAATAGTTGGTTATAGATCAATTAGTATTTCAGGAGTTGTGGTCAAAGTATTGGAGAAGTCAGTTAAAGACAAAATTCAGGACTGGATGGATAGGAATTGCGGGGAGGGGAGGAAGAATGGCTTTGTGAACTATAGGTCATGCTTCAGTAACACATTTGCTTTCTGTAATAAGGTGACAGATGGGCTACATGATCATACTGCTTGACTTATCAAAGGCATTTGATAGTATATTTGATAAATAAGTTATATCAAATGGGTATGGATATGAATCTGGTGTTGCCGATAAGAGAATGGTTAATGGTGAGATATCAGTTGGTAGTTTATGCATGTGCACACTCCTGTAGAAGGCCAATGACTAGTGGCATGCCACAGAGCTCTGTACTTGGATCACTGCTATTTAATTTGTTCATTAATGATATAGGAAATATGAGAGGAAATAGTTGTTTTCAGATTATGCAAAATTAAGTAGAGTTGATATGTTGATATTCTACATGATGATTTAAATAGACCGCTGATATGGGCAAAGGAGAACACATGCCAATTTAACGTGGCAAAGTGTAAGGTTATGCGTTTTGGAGTGAAAAGATTACCAGCTCTCTACCATATTGATGGGACTATACTCCAAGAACTTGATGAAGGCAGAGATTTGGGGATATTGTTGGATAGGGAGTTGAAATTCAGGGGTGTATGACAAAAGTGGCTAAAATAGTTCATATGATTATCTATTTATTCAGAAATATCCTGAAATGCAGTGATAAAAAGGGTTATTATTCCTCTTTATAAGGCAACAGATTTGGTTGCCTGATTTTTTTTTTTTTTCAGGTGTGGATGAGGTGGAATGGATTCAGAGGTGAGTAACTAAGATGGTGGCAGGACTGTATGTTACTCCATATGAGGAGGATTGAAGATTTGTGAGTTGCAGAAGCTGGTTTTTTGGCAGATAAGGGGAGATAAGATAGAGACATAAGTTACATATGGGAAATTTCAGGATTGATGTGGGCAAAATATTTCAGTACATGAATAATGTAAGAAATACTAGAGGTCATCCATGTAAATTGAGTGTTTATCAAGAGAGTGGGGATTAGATGTTTTGCTTGGTGAGTGAGTGGAATAGATTGCCAGTCAGTTATGTGTGCTTGTTGGTGAATAATTTCAAAGCAAAAAACGACAGGTATTGAAAACAGTTGATTGATGTTTTTAAAATGGGCCTCTCACAATGAGTCTATGGACTCAATGGAGGCCTGCATATATAGTAATAATAATAGTAATATTATTCTCGGCTTCAGTGATACTGGCCTTTTGGATCCAGAGCACTGAATTTGGGTAAAGGTGGATGCCCAGGTTGGTTTCCCAGCCACCTCAACTGACTGATTTTTTTTTTTTTTAATTGTTTCCATTAGATGTCTTTGCTGGCTTTCTTCAAAAATGACAGCATTAGGAATGCAATCCTGCTATATATATCCTAGTATTGTTTGAAGGCATGTTGCCCCAAAGCTGTTGATGATGTTAACTGCTTGTTGAGTAGTGATGTTCCATGTCTGGGCACCATATGTAAATACGGCTTGACTGGTGGATTTGTACAGAATACAAAATCATACTTAATACAACAAAAAATGCTCCTGAATGAGAGTTCTGCTTACCAAATTATAGATCATCACACGAAAGTTCTTAAATTATTGAAAAAAGTTACCTCTTGACTAAAAGAAATGAATTTTTTTTTCGATCACAATAAAACTGCTTCACATTAAACCTTTGCATATTGCTTTACATATAAAGAAAAATTTAAAAACAAATAGATTGATATTGCAATGCCCCTCCCTCTTTGCCTGATTTCTACAGTCTCCCCCCCCCCCCATCTGCAGAATTCAGCTCCTTTTGTCATATCTTTTAGCCTAGTCAGTCTCATACAGGGTAATAGGATTTTTCCTCCTGGTAACTTATGATTTTCTTCCTGCATAGACAGTGGCCTGAAGAACAAATGCTAATTACAGATATAATTCACTTTCCTCATAGCTTTAGTTGCATTAGTTGCAATTTCAAACAACCACAACTACCTTTTAACCAATTATTGTAACTCCTTTAAAATAAGATTCTACATCTCTCCCATTAAATCAAAGTTCTATTTCTGTCCCATATATCAGGCAAAGATATCCTGATAAGATGTTCCTGGATGCATGAGATAGAAATCACGTTCAAATGTGCACACTTCAAACTTCCAACTCTCATCTTCTATGCAGAGGACAAATGCCATCCTCTGTCACATTGTAAAGTGCATGAAGTAACCATAATTTTGGCTTTCAACACATGTCCTATTATCATTAGTAAACGATGACTGACAGACAGACTATGCTTTGAACACAGAGTTAGATGCAAGGAAGCAAATGTGCACTATAGATATAATCTTTTAGAGCCAGCATCAGCAATGAAACGCTCTCTTAACCTTACCAAGTATGGCTAAAAAATTTTCCTAAAATTTAGGAAATACTCATTTTAAGATCAACTCCAATTTAGCAACCGTAAAAATGCTTCTGTTTATCTAATTTTAGAGGATATTAGGTTAGAACTGTAGATCTTTTGTTTATTACAATTTGAATTGTCGTCTCACTAATTGTTACTCATGACAGTTTTGTACTCTGATGATGCAGGTTTCAAATCTGGTGAAATACTAGCTATTGAATATGTTGTCATCCGCACGGTTAGCCTAGTGGCTGTGCGTTTCACAACCATGTGCCTGGGGAAGGAGGGTCCTAGGTTCGATTCCTGTCGGTGATGCGAGGAGCTCAAGGATCTTCCATAGCCAAGTTAGCTGGTCTTGGGCATGGACAGTAGGGTTTTTTCCCGTTTTTATCCTGGGGTTTTTCATCCTGCAAAAGCAGGCAAACTAGCCTTGAGAACTCAACAGGACATAGGATACACCGGGGCATAACGCTAACCACCTTATCCTGTGAATGGTTTGAGGTCTGATGATTAATAAACCCTTGACACCGTGGGATAAAAGAGGGTAAAAGAAAGATGAGATGAATATGTTATTTATTAATTTTTCATGATGTCTTTATGTTATTACCATCAGAACATGGATAGGTATACATTTCATTATTGGAGATAGATAAAACTTAATAAATATAATATGGACTTTAGTACATTTTTTGTAGCATAAATTTCTGTAGATAAAGATGTAAATTTCTGTAGATGTTAGTTATTGTTTAATTTTGAGCTTAAAATGTACGGAAGATGCCTGTGACACACAGGCGAAAATTATACTATTAAATAATCTTTGTACGTGAGTTTTCTGTTATTAATTTTGTATCTTTTCTCTAAATTACAGTTCCATTTGCTTGGGTTAGATTTTTTTCACCAACTTAGATTTTGAACATTCTCATCTTGCTTACTGTTAGCTGTATTGTGAAAAGTTGCAGCAACTGTTTTACCATCACCATCATCCTGGTTTGAAACATTTCTGTTATTCACTTTTCTTGGCATAGCTTCTTCAGTTGAATCTATAAAAACATAATTTGTAACATAAATGTGATTATCCAACCTGAAAGTTCTGTAATTATGATTATAAATTTTAACATGAGAAATAATGGATTTTCCAAGGCACTTGATTGGAATTAGTAAATTAATTGTATTACATAAGGATTTCTTCTTCTTCATGTAGCTTCCTCAGTAAGAGGGTGCAGCACCATGTCCTTCCATTTCTCTCTGTTGGTGGCTTTCCTTTTTGTTTCTGCTTTGCCATGTGATCCTGTCCATGATCTTATATCTTCAAGCCATGTCCTTCTTTTTTGCCTCTTGATCCTTTTCTCATAATTTTTCCTTCTAAAACTGTTAGTATCCTCTGCAGTACATGTCCTGCCAATCTCATCTTTCTCTGGATCATTTCCTGTAATAAAGATCTCTGCGTTCTCATTCTCCGTAGGACATCTGTATTTGTCACCTGTTCTGTCCATGGGTGTTTCAGAGCTCTCCTATAGTACCACATTTCAAAGGCCATTATCCTGTTGCCTTACTCTCTTCTTTGAATATCCAGGTCTCACTTCCATATGTGAAAATTAGCCACACTAATGTTCTTATCATTCTTTTCTTTGTCTCGACACTCACAGAACTTCTGAGCAGATCTTATTTTTCCAGAATGCATCGTTAGCTTTGGCTGTTCTTATTTTTATTTCTTTATCTTGCTTTCCATCTGCAGTAAAGTAGGTGCCTGAATATTTGTATTCTGTTGTATGTTCAATTTTCATATTGTTTATGAATATTTCTGGCTCGGATCTGCTTTCTTTTGAGATTTTCATAAATTTGTTTTTTTTTGCATTAATATCTGATCCAAATTCTTTACCTTCTTCAATTAGTAGCTGCAGTAATTTGATTAATTTGTTTCTGTTTTCTGCTATTAGAATGGTATCATCAGCATATCTAAGATTGTTGTATTTTATACCATTGATACTAATTTCTATTATTTGTTTTTCAATCTTTTTCATCACTGTCTCACTATAGATATTAAATAGATTTGGTGAATGGATACAACCTTGTCTAATTCCTCTTTTTATTTTCACTTCAGAAGTCTCAGAGGTAAACAGCTGCATTTTCTGTTTGGTGCAAATCATTTTTATAATCTTAAGTACATGATCTTCTATGTCTAATTTATCTAATATATTGAACATTTTATTATGTTTTACCCAGTCAAAAGCCTTCTGAAAGTCTATGAAGCATATGTAAATGTTCCTATTTCTTTCAAGTGATCTTTCTATTAGTATTTTTAGTTCCAGGATAGCATTAATGGTTCCCATTCCTCTTCTGAAGCCTTTCTGTTGTTCACTCAATTCACCGCTTTCAATTCGTTTGTTAACAATGGTTAAAATAATTTTAGATGCATGGGATATTAGGCTCACAGTTCTGTATTCCTCCCAATTTTGTGCATTATGCACAAAATTGGGAGGATTACAGAACTGTGGATTACTGAGGATTACAATTACCTGAAGTTGTAAAAACTTCAGGTAATTGTATTGTTTTATAGATGTCCTGAATGGATTCCACTAAATAGTTGTTATTATTGCCAGTCGAAGCTTTTAACAGCTCAGCCAGAATATTATCATCCCCAGGGGATTTATTATTAGGAAGATTCTTGATCGAGTGTTCTGCCTCCTTTCTCATGGGTAGAGTAGTATCTGTTGTTACGTTTAACTTAAGGTGTCATGAATCATCTAACATGTTACTATTCTCATCATCATAAAGGTCTGATAAGTACTCCATCCATCTTCCATTTATCTTTTCCTTATCAATGAGTATGTTTCCATCTTTGTCCTTGATGTTATTAGACTGTGTATGTTTTGCTTTTCCATTAAGTTCTTTCACTTTCAGGAATGTTTCTCTGGTTTTGTTCCTATTTTGTAATTCTTCTGTCTCAGTGCACTGACTATTTATTCGGTTTTCTTTCAATCTTTTACATAACTGTTTGATTCTTTTATCCAAAGTTTTATATCTTAACCTTTCTTCTTCATTTGCTCCTCTTTTACATGTTCTTCTTTCATCAAAAAGATTGATTACCTCTTGAGTTATCCATGGTGTTTTCTTTCTTTCCAATTGTTTATTGATGTGGTTTTTAGCAGATGTTATGATAGCTGCTTGTGGTCTATTCCACTGAGAGGGTTCATTTTCGTTTTGCAACTGTGCAGACAGCAGTTCTGAAATATTTTCATTGAATTTTGATTTTATTATTGGATTTTGTACCTTTTGCAGATCCCATTTTAGAGGTTGATGTCTTTTAAATTTTATTGTTTTCAGGCGAATATTCATCTTCATTAAGACCAGTCTATGATCAGATCCACAGTCAGCACTTGGCATCACCTTTGAGTTCCATATTCCATTGAAGTAATGTCCGAACTAATCCGCGTGGTTAGCCTAGTGGCTTTGGGGGGGGTGGGGGGGGGGGGGGGTGGGGGGGGGGGGGGGTGGGGGGGGGGGGGGGTGGGGGGGGGGGGGGGTGGGGGGGGGGGGGGGTGGGGGGGGGGGGGGGTGGGGGGGGGGGGGGGTGGGGGGGGGGGGGGGTGGGGGGGGGGGGGGGTGGGGGGGGGGGGGGGTGGGGGGGGGGGGGGGTGGGGGGGGGGGGGGGTGGGGGGGGGGGGGGGTGGGGGGGGGGGGGGGTGGGGGGGGGGGGGGGTGGGGGGGGGGGGGGGTGGGGGGGGGGGGGGGTGGGGGGGGGGGGGGGTGGGGGGGGGGGGGGGTGGGGGGGGGGGGGGGTGGGGGGGGGGGGGGGTGGGGGGGGGGGGGGGTGGGGGGGGGGGGGGGTGGGGGGGGGGGGGGGTGGGGGGGGGGGGGGGTGGGGGGGGGGGGGGGTGGGGGGGGGGGGGGGTGGGGGGGGGGGGGGGTGGGGGGGGGGGGGGGTGGGGGGGGGGGGGGGTGGGGGGGGGGGAACATCGAGGGATTACTTAATCACCTTAATCTAGGGATACCTGTACTCAGCTTTTACAGTCTACCCTCAAAAATCATACAAGCAATCTCAGCACCTCATAAATATTACAATGCAATATTTTTTAAAACAGAAACATCTGAATCCTTTCTGGTGACAATGGGAGTCCTACATGGTGTATACTAGCACCTTATTTGTTCTTGGTATGTTTGGACTACATCTTCTGTACCGTCACAGATGATCTTGGTTTTAACATTAGAACATCCACCCATACCATGCAAATAACTGATGTTAGCTTTTTTTTCAAAGTACGTACTGATACAGACCAACAAATGCACAAAAACATTCAGTCTACTAGAGACACAGGCTAAACTTATTGGTCTGCAGATGAACATCAAAAAGTCTGAAGTATTCTCAATAGGTTATAAAATCTTTATACTTCATATCAACAATAAACCCTTAGAGAGAGAGTGAAGGACTTTCAATATATTGGATCGTATATCAACAATATAGGAAATAATATTAGAAAATATAAATAACAAGCTCTAGTCTTCCATAACAAACTCCTCCCCATCTGGAAATCATTGTAGCAAGGTGCAGCATTTTTTGGCAAGATAAGAAGGGAAAATGTGTTGGTGGAGTACTGCATATGATGACATGTCCTCTAAGAGTGAAGGCTTTGGAAAGCAGTGACACTAATGGTTGTGAAAGTGTGTGGTGTGAGGTAGAGGTGGGCAAGACAGGCTATTTAGGGTGTTGCTACAAACCAAGGACACAGAGAGTGGGGACAAGGAGATGCTTAGACATTTAAGCTTGGGAAGTGCAAGAAGGATGATTGTTATGGGAGATTTTAACTACAGCAGTATAGATTGGGGAGAGGAGGATGCATGTAGCAATAAGGGAATGGAATTTCTAGAATTCTTGAGGGATAAATGCCTTAGGCAACATGTCATACAGGGAACTAGAGGTTCAAGACTATGCATTTGGTCATAGCATTAGAAGAGCTGATAACTGAGATGACATCTCTTCCCCACTTGGTTGAAAGTGACCATGTGGTTTTGACTTGGAAGATGAATAGACATGCAGGAGTATCAAAGACAAAGGAACACATGTGGAATTAAAAGGCAGGTGATTATAATAATCTTAGATATTAGATTTGGGAAGTTCTATGGAGGGCAGAATTGGAAGGCTGTGATATCATTAGTGCTTAGAAAATTGTGAAGGAATATTTTTTTAGCAGCAATAGTGACCTGTATTCCACGAGTGAAGAAGAGGACACAATTTGGTGTAAAGTGGATGAAAACAATATCAAACAGGAACTGCAGGTGAAAAAGAGGTTATTGATGAGATATAAGGAATGGGGTGTAGAGTATGTGTATGAATAAAATAAGTCTTCGGTTAAGAGATTGACTAGTACAGTAAGGAAGGCAAAATGGAATATGAAAAGAGATTGTCCCTAAGATCCAAAGAAAATCCTAGGGAATTTTTTAGCTATGTGGCCAATAGGAGGAGAAGTGATTGTGGAAGAATGACATTGTGGGATTAAAATGGGAATAGAGTGACTGATGCAGGATATAGTGGAATTGTTCAATTAACACTTCATTGGAGTATTTCATCCTGGAAGAGGAAGTTTTAATACTAGAGGGATAGGGCTGGTTCAAGGTTTACAGGTGCAAGAGGTGTGTTCCAATTCCTGGATACTCTGGATGTAAGTAAAGCTATGGGACTGGATGGTATTTCACCACGATTTTGAGAGAATGTGCTAAAGAACTGACAGCTGGCTTTTCATTGGGAGTCTGGCTATGGGAAAGGTACTCAAGGAATGGAAGGAAGGTAAGATAGTGCCATTGCATAAGGGTAGTAGCAGACTGGATGTGTCTAACAGTAGGCGTTTGTGTTTCATCAGTAGTTGTTAAGATCTTGGAAAAATTAGTGAGCGACCATATATGCATGAAGGTAATGTTATCTGTGAGAGTCAACATGGATTTGTTAATGGGCACCCTGCTTCAGTAATATGATTGCCTTTTATAATAAAGTGATGAGCAGTTGATGAGGGAAAAGCATATACTGCCATTATTTTGGATTTTGCAAAGGCATTTGAGAGGTTGCCATATGACAAGCTGATATTTAAGTTGCAGAACATGGGTTTAAATGTCGGGTCTGTCAACTGGATTCCAGATTGGCTGTCTGATAGGTATCAGAGAGTTGTGTATGGCAGGGCATAAGGTTACATGTGGGTTCCCACAGGGCTCAGTACTGGGACCTATTTTTTTTTAAATAACGAAACCTGTGGTGCGTTAATAATTAGAAGAAACACACATACAGGGTGTTCGGGATAAATTTGACATATTTATAATTAATTATATTTTTCCGTAAGTTACATGTATTAACACACACTTCTCTTCATTTAAAAGTTTGGACCCTTCTTCATTCATATACAAGATGTCAGAAAGGATGGATAGCTGGAACCCACCTGAATCATGGAAGAGAATAACTTGTATCATGATGATTCGTGCCCGCCATCAAAATAAGGATATTACGACTGCTGCCCAGTGCTCCCTGAATACAGTAAAAACAATCAGGCATGAACTAGAGACTTGCAATGGTGACTACGAGGATGTAGCAAGAAGAAAGATCCCTTACAGACGATCTGATTGCGTTCGTACAGCAGAATTCCTTGCAAATCTGCAGGAACAGGTGTTGAAGAACCCTGGCATTGGAATTCGGGCTTTGTTCGTGGAGTTGCTAACTGTAGTCAAGCCCTGGATAACAAGGGTAGCCAATGGTATGCCGTATGTATGGCATCAGGATTCGGCCCCTTGCCACACCTCTGGGAAAAGTCAAAAATGGTTGTCTGAAAATTTCTACGACTTCACCAGTCCAAATGTTTGGCCTCCAAACTCCCCAGACCTTAACCCCATGGATTATTTTGTATGGGGCGCAGTTGAAAAAGACACCAATCGCACTTCCAGTAATACAAAAGCCCAGTTAATGGATAAAATTAAAACAGTTTTTGCGGCCCTTCCCAGGGAGACTGTAGCATCAGCTTGTTCGAGGTTCCGAAGCAGAATTGAAGCTGTGATCGATGCTAATGGTGGTTATTTTGAGTAAATCTTGTTGATAGTATTGTAATTAACTCTGCCTGTAATGTTTTTTTGTCAATTCATTAAATGTAATAGATACAAAGAAGATTTTCTTTTTCCTTACGAAACTGTCAAATTTATCCCGAACACCCTGTATAAACCAAAGTGAAAATTATTTAATTGTAAATATTTCATCCTAAGTATCTTAGGACATCATCAGTACAGTATTTAAACAAAAATTAGGAATAACATACAGTTAGGGGGCATGATTACAATAGAATCTCATGAAAACGTGCATAACGTGCTAAAGTAGTACTACAACAACAACAAAAAAAAATCTTAATTATTTAACAGTTTTGTATGATAATTTCAAATACTTTAGGAATAGTAAGAAAGTCGTTGCGGTTTAGGTTTGGTCTGTGTAGTAGGGCTTCAGAACTTTCTTTGTATAAACGTTCATGTTTAAATAAAGATCTATGTAAAAGTTGAGCCTTTTCCCAATATCCTATGGTTTGGATTTTCAATTCCGTGTTGAGAGAGGCCAGATTTCTGCGGTTTAAGAAGACAAATGTGGTCTTGATGTTCCAAGATGCGTTTCTGAACAGACCTACCTGTCTGTGCAAAGTAAGATAATTTGCATGAGCATGGAATCTCATAAACACCAGGTAACATCAAGGGTGAGAATTTATCCTTAAGAGAAGGTAATAAGTTTCTTACTATTCCTAAAGTATGGGAAATTATCATACAAAACTGTGTTAAATAATTAACGTTTTTCTTTGTTCTACTACTTTAGCACGTTGTACACGTTTTCATGAGATTCTATTGTAATCATGCGCCCTAACTGTATGTTATTCCTAATTTTTGTTTAAATACTGTACTGATGATGTCCTAAGATACTTAGGATGAAATATTTACAATTAAATAATTTTCACTGTGGTTTATACGTGTGTTTCTTCTAATTACTGGGACCTATATTGTTTAACCTTTATATCACTGACATTGTCAGTGGATTGCTGGTGGATGTTCAGTTGTTTTTGGATGATGCTAATCTAGGAAAGATTAGTAATAGTGCAGATGTTGCTCTGCAAAAGGATTTGAATAAGCTAGACATATGGCCAAATGAATGAGGGTGTCGGTTTAATGTAATAATCTTGAGGTTTGGTATGCATTGATACTCTATTGGAGGAGTTGTACTGGAGGAAGTAGGGGAGACAAGTGATCTGGGGTTGATTGATAGAAACCTGAAACTCGGGGGACATATTGCAAAGGTGGCGATGGTAACAGAGGATTGTTGCAATACTGAGAGGATGCTGACCAGAGATAAGAGTTATCATTCTATTGTATAAGACCCTGATCAGAACACACTTAGACTATTGTTCTCAGATTACGACCCCAGGATTTGGAGGTTAAATGAACTGTGGAAAGGGTACAGAAGCAGATAAAGATGGTTTCAGGGCCTGTACAATGTTACTTATGAGGATTGGCTGAGGGAATGTGGACTGCAGTGTTTGGTAGATAGAAGGAGAGGTGATATGATTGAAACTTTTAAACTGTTGAGAGGTGGTTACAGGGTTGACATTGGGGAGTTCTTTTGCTTGCTGGAACAACAGCAAGGGACGATGACAAGGGGCCATACCTGTAAGTTGCAAAAGGAAGCCATGAGTTGGAGTGTGAGGAGTGGTTTCTTTGCATGGAAGGTAGTTGAACAGTGGAATGCATTGCCTGATAGAATGGTAAGAGCAAGAACGATCAATGAGTTCAAGGAGTGGTATGATAGACTTTGTTTCTTAGGAAGGACCTTCCATGATGAGTCTGTTAACTCCATGAAGGCCTGAATAATAATAATGATAAAATTAAGCATATAATAAATGTACATGTGCAGAATATAAATAAATGTTTGTGCAACCTTTCAGGAATGAAATATATTTTAAAACAAGTTTTTGAACACAAGAAGCCACGTGGATGCGAATTCCTTTAAACATAACACATAAAATGAACTTCGGTGCATAAAATTCTTTTATTTCCAGGTAAGCAACATACACTCAATGGACTAAACCTTAGAGATGCCTACATGTCAGTCAGCCTCTAGTGCAAATAACAAACTACTCTCTGAAGCATTGATTTCACCAGAGATAATTCCAGTCATACCTGTTGCAGCATTCTGCACAACTGCACTTTACATGCAACTCCTGGATGCATGGATTTGATGTATTGCTCTATGGCAGGGGTGTTCAACCAGTCGATCGTGGAGTGATTATTGGCCAATCTCTTGTGTATTCCTCCTTACTTACAAATTTAATTAAAACTGAAAAAAAATATTTTATTTATCATTATTTGTATTGTTTTTAAATCACTTTAAGTGTATTGCTATTGTTTACTTATTTTTCATTAAAATTGTCAAATTAATAATTTTCTTATAAATCCGGGTAAATTAATTAATTTGGATCAGTGGGAGTCAAACAGTGAGCTGAGTGAATACAATTATAAGCAAAGTGTAAAAACTTGATTGTAGCTTTAAGAAATTTAGTTTAATCCTTTATCCAAGTGTGAGCAAACAAAGTTTGCACCTGAAAGTATCTTCAGGACTGGGGTATGGTGGTACAACACCGGGCAACTCGCTGCAAAGGTGGAGTAAGCCAACATCACTCCTATTTCAGTATCTCCCATAATGCAAAACAAATCTCCTTGCGGATATGTATAATGTTATGCATTAAGGGAAGGGCCACTACCCACACTAGTTTCGACCTTTATTGAGGTCTCTTCAGTGGGAGCCAGGCCCAAGTGAAAATACTAGGCAGAAGCATTATCAAGATCATCTCCACCTATAGGAGTGGCCAAACAGTGTGCTACATTTTTATTAAATTACTCTGGATTTAGAGAAAGATTTTGGTAGTTTATTTTTCAGTGTTTTGCATTATGGGAGTGATGTTGGCTTGCTCCACCTTTGTGGCAAGTTGCCCGGTGTTGTACCACCTTAACCAAGTCCAGACGATACTTTCAGGTGCAAAATTTGTTTGCTCACACTTGGATAAAGGATTAAACTAAATTTATTATAGTCTAACCAAGTGAAAATTAAACTTTCAACATCGATTGTAGCTTAAATACTAAATATTCCAAAGCACATTACATAAATTTTTTATTTAGGTTAAGTCCCATGTGAATATTGTAAAAACATAAACTTTGTCTCGGTATAGTTTGTATTATTAGATGTTTGTGTAAATAACTCTTTTGAAGCTAACTGTATATACTGCTTTAATAAGAATATGTTAGAGTGGTAAAAATAAAGGCAATGTTTTTGTCACTGAAGCTGTACATGGCGGTATTAGAAAGATTGTTATTGAAACTTGTATGTATGAGAAAGGCTTGCAGGCTCTAAGTGATAACATCTCTGATGTCAGTCAGAAAGAGTTCAAACAACTTTCCGATGGCCGGCAACTTACAATCAGAAGAAAGCAGAGGAGAACAAAAGTTGTCCCAAAGTTGAAACTTAAGATGAAAGACTCATACTGATCTTTGGTGGTTGCCAAACTTCATGCGAGGTCTCAGAGGAGGCCTCATAAAAAGTGTCTGAAGCAAGCAGAAGGGGTCCCGGTTCCAGAATTGCTGTCAGAGAGGAGGCCACCTGGTCCAGAGTCTTCATCAGAGAGACTGCCCAGATCCACATTACTTGAGAGAGGAGTTTCCCGCTTCCAGAAAGGAGCTTCTCGGTTCGAGACGTCACTAGAGAGAGAGAGAGAGAGAGAGAGAGAGTACTTCTAGGCTGCAGACAAGGTTTCAAATTGCCGAAAGGAAATGTTCCAATTGCCAGAGAAAAGTTTCCATGCCAAATTAATGTCAGACATTCACCAGTTTGTTGCGATTTCATTACAATTTGATGAATCAAACGATTTCACTGATATTTGCTCAGTTAATGGTATCTATTCTCATGGGATTTCAAAATTATTCAAGTAAAGAACTATTGAAAATTATGCCATTATTAGGAGAGAAGACATTTTTTCGACATTTGAAGAATTTGTGAAACAACACAAACTTCTGCTTTTTAAACTAGTGTCTATTACTATTGATGGTGCTCCTGCAATGAGGTAATAAATCAAGCTTCATTTCATTATGTAAAAACGATGACAGATATCCAGATTTTTTAACGTACCACTATTATTCACCAACAAGTGCTGTGTATTAAAAGATTAAACACAGAAGTGTTTTGGATATTACATTTAAAATTGTAAATTCTGTTTGAGAAAAAGTCCTGCAACAGCGGTTATTTAAATTACAGGCAGTACAGTAATGTTCACTGGCTCAGCAGAAGTCAATTTTTATAAAGATTTCTTGTATTAATTAACGATATAAAATTTTTCTTGATGAAAAAGGAGATATTTATCCACAATTGAGTGATGAAAGATGGTTGTTACACTTCTCATTTTTAGTAGATTTCTGTACGAAATTCAGCAATTCAAATTTAGAGTTACAAGGTAGAGATAAAAATTTAATTGACATATTAAGTTCAATAAAAACTTTCCAACAATACTTACTTTTATTAAAGAAAATATAAATGACCGCAAATTTAGATATCTACCATATTTATTAACATTTTTTGAACAAAATCAGGAAATGCTTTGCTATGATTAAAAGAATTTATTTGTGAAATAGAATTAGTTGAGGAAGAAATAAATTCAAGATTTACAGATTTTAATAAAACTGAAATGATTGTATCTTGTCAATAACCCATTTCAAGAAAACTTGAACATCACAGAAATTTCAAATAAAATTAGTGGACTGTTTGATATAAACCAAGCTGAAGTAGAACTTGAGATAATAAACATTCAAAATATTACGTTTAAAATCAATAAAGAATGAAGGGAAATATGCACATGAAAAATTCCCAATATTAACTGATATTGCGCAAAGAATTGTCATGTTTCAGATTGACATACTTGTCAGAATTCGCTCTTTCAAATATGACAGTCATAAAAAATCAGTTAAGATGGCCAATCAGTTAAGTGGCCAATCGCAGGCAATCATTTGGATGATTGTCTGCGATTGGCCACTTCTTCATATCAATTTGACTATGAAAATATTGTGAGGTTCAAACAATGCCAAATTTCACAAAAATAATTTTTTTTAATCAACCAGCATTTCCTGTAACTTGTGAGTTTGTATTCAATCTGTTGTTTTTCTAACTTTGGTTTTCCAAAATAGAGAAATAAATATTTTATTCCCATACATTTGTTTTTTTTTGGTTGTAATAAAATAATTAAAACATAAAAATTTTAAATACACATATAAAGTTTTTAGTTGTTTATTTGTGCATAATCAGATATCAGGTTGGGGAACATGATCTATATAAAAGAGTCAATCACTGAATAAGTTTGTATAGAAAAGTAGCTTGCGTAGTAGAAAAGGTTGAACACCACTGCTCCATGGCATCCCAGATTTAAATCCAATCTCGATTTAAATCCAATTGAATCTCTGGGATGCCATGGCATCCCAGTGATTCAATCTGGATTTAATTCAAATTGGATTTAAATTGAGCGGTCGCTGGATGGTCCCAAACTTAGATGAGTGTTCTTTAAGCCATGTCTTGGTGGTTGCAGAATGTTGATCTGAGTTTGGGACTTGGTGGGGGTTGCACATTGTCTTGTTGAAACAGAGCATTGGCTGCAGAAATGCACAAAGGCCATGAAAATGTAGGTGACCAGCCTGCACGTTATGGTAGCTCGCAGCATTTAAGTACCTCTCCAAACACTCAGGAACTTAATGTGTCACACGAGAAGGCTTCCTGAACCATCACACAGACACCACCTTCTTGAAGAGAGCTGACCTAGCATGACTGGGCCAAGATATCATACTGTTGATGCCACACCTTCACCCTGCCATCAACTCAATACAGCTGATAATGGGATTCATCAAAGTATACAACTGTGGTCCACTCTGCAGAGGTCCAGTTTTGATAGTCCCGACATCAGGCGAGGCACAATGGCTAATGACAAACTGTCAACACTGATCCAGGATTAAGGCGTTGGCTTACGTAGCCCATGCAGGATATGCAGAACCGTTTGCTCACTGATGCTGCTTGGACCTCTGACATTGAAACCGGATGTGATTTGTATGTGCTACCATTGCTCTGCAGTTGGTCTGTACGAGCCTGAACAGTCTATGTCGATCTAGTTATCAATGGAGTGTGGTCAGCCACCACTTGCTTGCTGGGCATTGGTAAATCTGTTGATGGTATGCTTGTGGTAGACCCTTGATATGGTAGCTATCAAGAACCCAAGGATGCTTACCACTTGAGCAATAGAATGACCTGTCTTGTGCTGATAATATATCTATGATCAAAGTTGCTAAGATTGCCACATTTATTGATGTTTCTTGATTGCGACACACTCTCTGGAAGTCCCTGATGGCTGCCTATCTACCATCTGCATTTGATTTGGGTGTTTCATTCTGTGAGGGGAATGTCAGTATCAATTTCCCAACACAGCTAACTCCAATGTTTTGTCCATTGAGAGTATATTTAATTAAAATCAGAAATATTTCAGTATTTTATTCTATTATTGTGGTGTTTTTTCTGATGTGACTGTTGAAATATTCTTGAATGCTGATTTTCACCAGAATGGCTCTTCAGCAGAAAACGTTTGCTGATCTGCTCTATGCTTTTAATCTGTTGCTTTCTATCACTTTCTCTGTAAAAACTGCATTTATCAGTAGTGGCGCCATGTTTTTTTTTTTTTTTCAAAATCCAAGGTAGTCATTTAATCCTATCTAAAACAGTAGACCATAATGATTATTGGTAACATTCTTTTCATTTTAATATCATGTGCAAATTTTGATGAGTTTTAATCTGTGACTAAAAGGAAAACGTAAGAAAGGCAAGTTTTCTGGATTGGTGGTGGAGTGAATGGAATTTGCTTTTGTTTATAAAGTAAACAAAATCATCATATATTGTATTTTATTATATCTAATATAGATATATATTTAGACTGTTTAACAGAATACAATTGTTTTTGGCTATTTCTTTATATTCTTAGCAACCATGTTCTTAAACTATTGCATTAATTTAGTATTACTTTTTAGGATAAACATGAAGCAGTTGTATCAATAACTTGTGCAACAGGTGATGGATCTAATGATGTATTATCGACTATGGAAGCTTTAGCCTCAAATGATGGATTTCTGCCATGGAAATTAATGAACCAAGTTGTTCATGTGAATCTGATAATGATTATGATGGAAAAGTAAAAGAAAAAAAATCTCTTTTGCAAACTGAAATAAAACATAAAATCTCTTCTCTCAGGAGTTCATCATTGGATCAAACTGAATGCTAAATTGCTTGGTCTTTTAGTAAGGTGAGTAACTGCTTTACTTCTCATTATTTTTTATTTTTTTATCTGGTTAGTAAATTATTAGTGAAATATGTTAATTTATTTTTTTTAAAGAATGTTACATATTTTTCAATTATCTGGCTTGCTTAAACTAATTCACTTATCTAATTTCCCTTTGGTGAGGTCATGTAGTGTCATACTGCACCTGTATTTTTGCTCACAAATTTAAAAATATTTGCAGTTTTCTTGAAGACCAGTTTTTTAAGCTGTGGGGTCCCAACCTGCAGGTGTATTATCATCTTATGAAACCAGCTATTAGTTGTAATGTAAATTTGTCTGTAAATTGTATGTTTTCCTAGCTAGGCTTCCTGGTTGCAGGACAAAAATGAGTTTCCAGAAGAAAAAACCCTGATACCTTCCTGTAAGGCAGGCTAACTGCCCTTTTTTTATAAAACCTTGCAAAATTAATAAACTAATTACTTATTCTAAAATACTTTTAACTCAATTTGGTTTATTATTGATCATTCCTTGAACCCTCTGGCATATAACATTTATATGCCAGAGGGTTTCATATATTTTGTCTTGTTGACCTTGATTTCACATCAGACTGCTTTCAATGAACAGAGCCCCCCCATGTTGAATGCAATTCAACTAGCTGTCATCATATCTTCCCTGAAAATACTAAACACTTCACACTCTATCTCTGTAACTACACCATTTGATGTTAGCCATGTCTCACTAATGCCTATAGCTTTTGGCGAGATTGCAACCAATGCCAAAAACTCCTACTTGTTCCTGATACTTCTAGCATTAGTATATGGAAACTTCAGGCATCTCTTTAGGACCCCAGTCACCCTTGTTTCTGGAATTGACTACCCTATTTAATATTTTTGTGTGGATTCAGAATGAATTCACACAAAAAGATTAAATAGGATTGTTCATCAAGCATTCAGAAACTTCAGAATGCTTGATGAACAAAGCTCTCTCCGGACACCTAACACCAAAACCATTTAGATGCAATCTATCAGCATTATACAAATCCTTTCGATTAAACTCAGACCATAGGTTTAAAAATCCTCCATCATTCCTTCTGCATAACCTGCATATTAATTAATTTGCCTCTTACAATCCCCTCCTTGCTGTTCGTTTTTGCTTTGTCCAACCACTTGTCACCTCTCAGATCATTAGTGGGCAACCAAGACAGTTAGTTCTTTCCTTACCTTTCTGTATCCAAATGGCATGATTAATATCGTTAATTTTTGAAACAGGGAAACATGATTTTGGTATACTTCAATTAAGTACTCCTCTGATCATAGTCCTCTTACACGATTTTCTCCTCTTTTTTCTCATTTGTTCACATGATCTCAATCATCTGCTTCTTTATCTTCTCAGCCCTGCTATTTTCTTGCTGCTTCTGCAACGTTTCGATTTTGCACTTTTTCTTTGAAGAATAATATGCAAGCAAGCTGTTTCTTTATGTTCATTTCATTCTCCTGTATTTCCACTGCTTCTCATGTTAAACATTAATTCCGTCATTAATTGTTTTTATTTTTGCCACCTATTTGGCACTTATTCTTGACACTTAATACACACTTGCTTATTAATTTCACTCTCCTTCCATAAATCTTAACTATTGCAATGATTACATCTCTCTCTCTCTCACACACACAAATGCACACTGCAGAACGCAATGAACAAAATCACATAAATTCAAATCGCCCAAAATTACATTTTACCACCATTGCTCTACCAATTATTGTTGCCATATTGACAATATCTTATTTACACCAAAAAATACAAGTTTCACTTACAAATTAAGTAACTCAGTCAATCACACACTCGTATAAAACAAAAACTATAATGAGTTAACCTAACATTATTAACTAAGATATGCAAAATCGCTTATCTTTTGACAGTGCTAATAACAGTGCAACACATACAATATTGAAAAAATTAGCAAAGCTTATTATGTATAATAAATATTATTTTTTATTAGTGCTCAGTTGTGAATTAAGCAGCAAGAAAAATTCTGTTTATTATTACTCCATGATTTTGCATCAGAGAAATATCATGACGAAGCAGTGTATTGATAAGAAAGTAACTTCACTTTGTTGTACAATTATTATTATCAACAACCGACCTCCATAGAGTCAGAGACTCATCATTGGAGGTACTCACTATTGCATACAATGCTCATCCAACTGCATCTTAAATTGATTCAATGTATCCACAACACACTCAGGCAATGCATTCCACTCACCAACCACCCTGCAAGAACCTGATTCTCACTCCTTTGCTCACCCCCCCCCCTTATTCAGTTTCCAGCAATGCCCTCTTGTTCTACTTCCCCTCTCCAATTCTATGAAAAATTTCTTCCATATCTACTTGATAATAACTACTGACCAGTTTATATGTCTCAATCATATCCCCCCCTCCTCTTCCTCCTATTTACGACGCTCTGCAACTTACATTCTTTCAATCTGTCCTCATACTCCATATTCCAAAGACCACCGACTACCTTTGTGAATCTTCTCTGTAACCTTTCCAACATATCTGCTTCACCATGAAAACCCGGTGACCAAATCTGTGCACAATAATCCATATGAGGCCTGATCAAGGCCTTATACAATGGAATGATAACTTCTCTAATTCTGCATGTCATGGTTCTCCTCATCATAGCCATTATTCAATGCGATGTCTTCACTTGTGCAGCATGGCCACTGAATTTCAGGTCCTTGTCCAACATCAGTCCTAGATCTCTCATCTCCTCCACTTCTGTTAAAGTTTCCCCCACCAAGTGTATATACTTTGCATCCCATTGTTGCTTACCAAATCTCAAAACCTTACACTTACCTGCCCATTCATGCAATCTATTCAAGTCCTCTTGTAAGGCATTAACATCCGCCTGACTGTGCATTGCTCTCCCCAGTTTTGCATCATCTGCGAACAGCTGGATGTCGCTAGATAAACCCAACCTAATATCATTAACATACAAATTGAACAACAATGACCCCAAAACTGACCCCTGTGGCACACCACTGATGACCTTTCTCTTTTGAGATACTTCACCCCCCATATACAACTTTCTGATACCTATCTGACAGCCAGTCACTGATCCAACACAGGTCTGTTATCCAATCCCATCTGTTTCAATTTATTTAAGAGCTTGTCATGTGGCAGTCTATCAAAAGCTTTTGCAAAACCCAAGTACACCATTGTATATGCATTTCCTCTGTCCAATGTATTTGCCACCTTGCTATAGTACATAAGTTAGTGAAACATGATCTCCCCCTTAACAAACCCATGCTGACAACCACAGAGAATACTGCTGTTATCAATCCATTTTTGTATCCTACTTCTTGTCTATCTCTCCAGGACCTACAGAGAAGACTGCTGTTATCAGTCGGTTTCTGTATCCTACTTCTCACCAATCTCTTCAGGACTTTCACAACTCTGGATATACAGACCGGTCTATTATTTGAAGCTACAGCCTTATCACCTCCTTAATGCAGTGGAACAATTTTACCCTCATTCCACTTCATTCCTTGCAAAGGCCTGCATATGACTAGCCACAACACAGGTGATTACTTCATGATCACTTTCACCAAATGGAGGAAAATATGAAACCCCTCTAACAATTACATCCTCTGATGAAATGATGAGATCTAGAACTCTTGATACTCATGTGCCTTTCTTTACATGATAAGCATTGGAGCTGATACTGCCTGAGATAGTTCTCTCAAGAACTTGAGATATTCACTTTCCTTATTCTCAAATGCTATCTCTCCATGCTATATCCAATTTATACTGCCATAATTAAAATCACCCATAATAATTGCCCTT
This sequence comes from Typopeltis vanoorti, assembly GCF_054136105.1. Lineage (NCBI taxonomy): Eukaryota > Metazoa > Arthropoda > Arachnida > Uropygi > Thelyphonidae > Typopeltis > Typopeltis vanoorti. The sequence goes on along the minus strand of NC_143568.1, from coordinate 91,042 downwards.
CCTTTGTTCACTAATCCAAGTTGTTTATACATTTCTTCATTACTACCTTCCACATTCCCATTATGCAGTTGGTACTGATTGACATTTCATTTTATTCAGTTTCAGTGCATATCAGTTATGTTGAGAATTCATTTCTTTTTTTCTGTAAATGCTATAAGTATTTGAAGTAATGAGGTTATGTTTTATAAGAACTATTTAAAATTTGCTTGTAACATATATACTGCATATGCACTAAAATGCTTAAGAAAAAGATTTATTAGCTGCTCAGAATGTAAACTTAACCATAAATGTAAAAAAAAAATTTAATGACCTGCTTAGGTTAAATGTCCATGAAGCAACTCTTGCCAAAGATCCTATTGACCTTGTTTGACTAGCAGATACATTTCTGATATTATCTCAAGTATATGAAGTCTGGAAAAAAAGTAATGAGATTTTTCTTTAATTTCAATTGTTAGTATTGTTGAACCATCAGTGATATCTCATTTTAGAATGATTCCTGCTCTTTTTGTGAATACCAGTTTTCTTGTTATTGGAGTAAACATCCATTGAGATATTGTGTTTATAGAAAGTGTATATATCTGGTGTGTTCATGAAAATGGAGAAGCAAAATCTTGAACAGTGTTGTGTGATTAAATTTTGTGTTAAACTGAATGATATTGCTACCTAAATGTTCGATAAAAATTTACTGAACATATGATAATGATTCTTTATCACATGCTCAAGTGTTTAATGGCACAGGCTATTTTTGGAGGGAAGGGAGAGCATTGAAGCTGAGCAACGTGCAGGGTGGCCTATCACAAGAAAGAACAGCAACAACAAATGTTGTTGCTGTTCTTTCTTGTATCTGCAAAGATTGATGTTTAATGCTACAGATAATCTCAGAAGAACAGTATATTAACTGTTTCATTGTTCACAAGAATTTGATTGAAGATTGGGAAATGAGAAAGATCCATGCAAAAGATGCAGATGGTTCCAAAATATTATAGCGATGATCAAAATAATTGCTGCTGCAATGTTTTCATGGAAATGCTGCCCCGAACCCAATATTTTAGATCATCTTATTACTGTGCATAAGAGTCTTTTTGAGTACAATCCTGAAATGAAATGCCAAAGTGTAGAGTGACACAGAAAAAATTCTCCAGGAATGAAGAAGTCAAGCATAAGAAAGTTCAAAACGAAACCATGATTGTCATCTTTTTCGACGGCATGATCCACCTAGAATTTGTACCTCGTTGAGTGATTCAATCAAATTTAGCACACAGGAATTTCTGAACTGTTGGCAAAAATGTGCTTATTATGGGTCTGTTTGGAGACTGCAATTGACTGGATCTTGCATAATGACACCGCATCCCTTCTCATTCTGTGCTGTCGATATGTGCATGTTTAGCTAAAAACTGGATTCCAGTTTGGGAACAGCAACCTTACTTGCTCGATTTGTCTCTGCAATTTTATTCTTTTCCTCAAGAACAAGATCAAAGATCCCCATTTTGAGACTGTAGACAACATCCAACACAATATTTAAACTTTGAGATAAGCATTGGGACAGATACTTACTATTATTAAATTAATATGGGTAAAGAACCTAAAAAAATTAAAACAGTTTATGGCAGTGACCATAAATGAAGAGGACTTTCAATCTGGTTATACCACAAGGAAGAAATGTTGGAGCCACCATGTTTTGTGTGGGAGTTACTTAGAAAGCGACCATGGTGCATCAGGATTAATTGAAAACACAAATTAGGTGAGTTTTGTCTCATTACTTTTCTGCTAGAACTTGCATTTGATAAAACAGAAATGTGCTAAATAACTTCCATTTGAATATGCAGCACCTACAAGTTGAGTTAAGAGGCAGAGAAAAGGAGATGTGATAGAAACTTATGAATTAAAGGGGTTCTGTAAGATAGAACAAAGGAAATTGTTCAATACATAATGAATAGAAAGAGAACTAGAGGTTATCCATCAAAGTTTTGTAAGAATGTGCAACTGTTGCTGAAAATCTATATTTTCACAGTAAGTATCGTTTTCTTCGAGATGGTTTCTTGTCCAGCAACTTGTGAGATCTTCTTTTCATCCGCCTGGTGAGAGGTTGTGTGCCCTTTGTACAATTCATCTCCAGATGTTCCACTTCTAGTGTTCTCAAACATAGTAATGAAGTTTGGGAAATTCACCTTTTTTTAAAGATATGAGCCAACTTTTCCTCAGTATTCTGGGTGGACAGTGTTTTCATTTAGCTGGTCTTCCATTTAGTATGATGTTTAGAAGTCTCTGAAGTCATTCTCTGGACATGGTTGAATTAATGGAGCTGTTGCTGAAGATAATGTCGAAGAGGTTGTTCTTTATTTTGCTTTACTTGTTCTGTGGTTTTATATTCAGTGCAGTGTGTGTTGTTTATTTTTTTAGGCACTTCCCCTTGAATGCACTTATTTTGAGTAGTTCCTTCTTAGTGAGTCACGATGACACACTTCCATTTGTTGTTGTAGGAATGATCATGGATTTGAATAGTATGATTTTAAGATGTTTTGAGAGTTTGTTATTGTTCCATATTTTGCATAGTTTATTCATGTTCGACCATCCATTGTTAATTCTTTTTCACTGTTTCAGTGATGTCTAAATTGTGTATGAGATCTACTACCTAACAAACACGAAAAGAATTGGCTAATGTTATCTGTACACAATTGTGTTCAGTAGTATAAAATATAAGGAAAGATTTAAGGAGGGAAATTCGTTATTTGCTGATGATGCAAAACTAGGAATGGCAATAATTGATAAAGGTGATCTAGATAACGATAACATGTGGTTGATTTAAATAAATTGCATTGTGGGCAAAGTATAATCATTGTCAATTTAAAGCTGCAAGGTGTAAGGCTTTGCGCTTTGGTTTGATGGTTACATTATTGGTACTGTATTCTAGGAGATTGAGGCAGGGACTTGTGGATAATGATGAACAGGGAGTTCAAGTTCCAAGGGCATATTGCAAAAATTGGCAAAATAGCTCAAATAATTACTTTGATGTTGAGAAACATGCTAACTACTGAAGATAAGGAGATTATTGTCCCTCTTTATAAAGATGTGATTTGGCAACATCTTGACTACTTGCATGGATTTGGCCACCTGTGTATCTTGGGAAATCAGGATGTGGTGGATTGGATTCAGAGACAGGTGACTAAGTTGGTGATTGATCTGTGGAATTCTCTCTATGAGGATAGGTTGAAGATGTGTGGGTTGCAAAGTTGAGTTAAGAGGCAGAGAAAAGGAGATGTGATAGAAACTTATGAATTAAAGGGGTTCTGTAAGATAGAACAAAGGAAATTGGTCAATACATAATGAATAGAAAGAGAACTAGAGATCCATCAAAGTTTTGTAAGAAAGTGTGCAGGCTAGATATTTTGACCTAATTACTAGAATTAGTTCAGTGCCATGATGACATAGTGAGTTTAAGGAGAGATATGATAGTTGTTGTGTTTTATGGTTAGCCTTATACAAATCAGAAGACTAATCATGGGTCTGCCATGATTAGTCTTCTGATTCCATTGAGATACCCATGTAATAATAATAATGTCTGAAACAGTATTTAAACTTTGAGATAATTGGGACAGATACTATTATTAAATTAATATCAGTAAAGAATCTAAAAAATTAAAGCAGTTTAAAAGATTATTAAATGGTTTCATTCAACATTGTGTACTACTTCAGATTGCCACAATAAATACAAATATAAAGAGGTATTAGCGTGGAGATTTCTAACTTATCCAATTTTTTAATTCACTCAACATGAAACAGATTCTCTTCCCCCAATTTCCTCTGTCTGTTGCTTCCTCCTTCATTTCCTGATATCTTCTTGTCCCATTATTTCCTCAAGCATCGTTAGTCATCTTCCTCTTGGTTGCTTACCTTCAATTTTCCCTTCTATCATTCTTTTCTGTAGGCTGTCTCCTCTTAATACATGCCCTATCCAGATATGCTTACTTCTTTTTATGGTCTTTAGTAAATTCCTTTCTTCTTCAACTCTGTAATACTTCATTAGTGATTTATTCAGTCCACTTTATTTTCTCCATTCTTCTCCATAAACACATTTCAAATGCCTCCAACATTTTAGCTTCTTTCTTCCTAATTGTCTATATTTGTGATCCATATAGTCATACTCCAAATATAGCACTTAATAAGCCTTTTTCTTTAGATTTTTATTCATTTTATTAATAAACAAATTTTTCTTGCTATAAAAGGAATATTTTCCTTTGTTAATTCTTTCTTTTATTTCCATGTCACATTTTCTTGTATTATACTACCAAGGTATTTCTATTATCTCACTTGCTCTACACTTTCTCCATTCATCATCACCTTGATACTTCCTGGTTTACTGGAGACGTTCATCACTTTTGTTTTCTTTGCATTAATTTTCATGCTATATTTCTTGCATATATTTAAAACTTTTTTGCATTAGGTGCTGTAGTTCATCTTCGGTATTAGCTAACATTACTTGATCATCTGCAAAACTAATATTTTTTATTGTTCTTCCTCCAATAGTGATTCCTGTCTCCCCTTCATAAATGCTTCTTTTATCATTTCTTCTGCAAATATATTGAGTGCATCGATGACAGGCAGCATCCCTATCTACACTTCTGCCAATGACAAATTTTTTAGTTCTTCCTACTTTTATCTTTATTATGACCATCTGGTTCATATATAATTCAGCTATTAACCTCTGGGCTCTCCAATTTAAACCTATTTTGCATAATATTTCCATCAGATTTTCCCATTTCACCATGTCAAATGCTTTTTCAAGATCGACAAAACAAATAAAAACTTCTTTTGTGAACTTAAATTGTACATATTTTGTCTGATGTATTAAAATAAATAACTTTTATTATTAAAAGACCAGAAGATAAATGATAAAATATACAAAGAGCCAACAAGTTTCACTAGCCACTGTCTAGCATTTTCAAGGCTGAACTGGTGTTAAAACAAATCCATCTAGTTACATTTCAAACATGCACTTTAGGAACTGTTAGGCTGTTACATTTTGTTCCTTCTGTTTGAAGGCGTGCATGTGTTGGAAAGTTTTAGTCAGATTCCGGTACATGACCACGTGTTTTGTAGTTATTTGCATATTGTAATTCTGTCGAACTGAGAAAGATGATGAGATTTGTCCATATGTCTTTAAGAACAATGCCTTGATTTCTATTTAAATTATTGCCTGTGTGTAATACCACAGCTGCTTCTTTTAAAGTTCTGTATCTGTAGTCATTCTCGATGTAAGGCATAAAACTGTTTCTCCAATCTATAACGTGATTTGATGTTGAGAAATGATGTGCTAAACCAGATGTGATGATTCTATTGTGATTAACATCCAACACAACTAACCTAACCTGATCCTTCTGTCTTATTTCAAAACTTCTGGAAGTCTGACCAATGTAAGGAATTTCATACACTCCAGGACATTTTAAGAAAGGTACCTCATCTTTAGGTGATCCTAAGATATGTCTGATCATGGTAGTTGGTTTAAAAACCACTCCGATGTTATGAGCTTTTAACATTCTCGCCAATATTGTGGAAACTAAATTAATATATGGAATGACAACTGTGGACACATATATTCATGTACTGTAACACGTTGTTGATGGTTGTCTTTAAATAGCCATTTGTTTAAAATGTTAGAAGGGTATCCATTAAGAGATAGAGTGTTAGCTATTAATGACAGTTCTCTCTGCACATCTGTTTCTTTTGAAATAGACCATAATGCTCTATTACGTAGCATGTGAATGATGCTGTGTTTTTGTGATCTATGATGGTTGGACGAATAATGTAGATATCTACCAGTATCTGTGGGTTTCCTGTAAATGGACAGTTGGAAAGTGTTATTTTCTTTCTTCACTAGGATGTCAAGAAAAGGAAGTTCTTTGTTCTTCTAGTTCTATAGTGAATTTGACCTTATTGTGTAGTGAGTTGATTTTGTTCAGAAACACAAGAAGGTTTTCCATGCTGTCTTTCCAGATGAGGAACACATCATCGACATATCTCCACCAAATTGACGGTTTTGGTACAATGGTGGAAAGAATATCCTTTTCAAGTTTTTCCATAAAAAGGTCTGCACATGGTGGTGACAGAGGACTACCCATGGCTAGACCTACCAATTGTTTGTATACAGTGTTGTTAAATTTGAAGAAATTTGATTTCAGGCAATGGTGAAACAGCTGTGTGATGTCTTGAGGGTAAAGATCTTTCAGAATGTGTACCACCTCTACGATCGGTACATTAGTGAATAAGGACACTACATCAAGACTAGCCATAATGTCCATTTCTGATATTTTAATATTCTTGAATTTTTCTATAAAATGTTGAGAGTTTTTAATTTAGGTCTCCGTGTGTCTAATTGTTCCTTTCATTAATTTTGCCAGATGCTTTGCTAGTAGGTATGTAGGTGATGATCTTCCATCAACTATTGGACGAAGAGGAACGTTTTCTTTATGAATCTTGGGAGCCGCATAAATGCGTGGAGTAATAGGATGTAACGATTTAAGTTGTTTTTTAGGTTCATCTGACCAACCTGTCGTATTGAGGATAAGAGCATTAGTCTCCACATGATTACTCATGATGGGATTTTTATCTAAGACTTGGTAACAGAACTTTAAAAGAAGCAGCTGTGGTATTACGTACAGGCAATAATTTAAATAGAAATCAAGGCATTGTTCTTAAAGACATGGAAAAATCTCATCATCTCTCTCATTTCGACAGAATTACAATATGGAAATAACTACAAAACACGTGGTCATGTACCGGAATTCGACTGATCTTCCATCAACTTTTGGATCTTCCATCTTCCAGATCTTCCATCAACTTTTGGATCTTCCATCTTCCAGATCTTCCATCAACTTTTGGATCTTCCATCTTCCAGATCTTCCATCAACTATTGGACACAGAGGAACATTTTCTTTATGAATCTTGGGAATCTCATAAAGGCATGGAGTAATAAGATGTAATGATTTAAGTTGTGTTTTAAGTTCGTCCGACCAGCTGATCATATTGCGGATAAGAGCGTTAGTCTCCACATGATTAATCATGAATCAGAAATCGTAAAAAAGGGTTTTAATTTGCCATCTCCCCTAATTTTATCCCTAAAATGGATTTCATATGTGGGATAGAAAAAAGTCTTTTTCCTCTTCCGGAGGCTACAGCAAATGCTATCAGGTTCAAGAGTACGATTATTCTTGCTTCAACAAAACCACCAATACCTAATATCACTCCTTATGATAAGAAAGCTCTCCGCAACTTACATAACAACAAAGACATTATAATAACAAAAGCCGATAAAGGAAATTCAACGGTCATTCTCAATAAGATTAATTCTCGATAAACTTCGATAAGATTAATTTGTTACTAGCAGACATTTCCACTTACCAAGTCTTAGATAAAAATCCCATCATGAGTAATCATGTGGAGACTAATGCTCTTATCCGCAATATGACCGGTTGGTCGGATGAACTTAAAAAACAACTTAAATCATTACATCCTATTACTCCGCACCTTTATGGGGCTCCCAAGATTCATAAAGAAAACATTCCTCTTCATCCAATAGTTGATGGAAGATCACCTACATACCTACTAGCAAAGCATCTGGCAAAATTAATGAAAGGAACAATTAGACACACAGAGACCTAAATTAAAAACTCTCAACATTTTATAGAAAAAATCAAGAATATTAAAATATCAGAAATGGACATTATGGCTAGTCTTGATGTAGTGTCCTTATTCACTAATGTACCGATCGTAGAGGTGATTAACATTTTGAAAGATCTTTTCCCTCAAGACATCACACAACTGTTTCATCATTTCCTGAAATCAAATTTCTTCAAATTTAACAACACTGTATACAAACAATTGGAAGGTCTAGCCATGGGTAGTCCTCTGTCACCACCATGCGCAGACCTTTTTATGGAAAAACTTGAAAAGGATATTCTTTCCACCATTGTACCAAAACCGTCAATTTGGTGGAGATATGTCAATGACGTGTTCATCATCTGGAAAGACACCATGGAAAAACCTTCTCGTGTTTCTGAACAAAATCAACTCACTACATAATAAGGTCAAATTCAATATAGAACTAGAGAAGAACAAAGACCTTCCTTTTCTTGACATCCTAGTGAAGAAAGAAGATAACAATTTCCAACTGTCCATTTACAGGAAACCCACAGATACTGGTAGATATCTACATTATTCATCCAACCATCATAGATCACAAAAACACAGCATCATTCACATGCTATGTAATAGAGCTTTAAGGTCTATTTCAAAAGAAACAGATGTGCAGAGAGAACTGTCACTAATAGCTAACACTCTTTCTCTTAATAGATACCCTTCTAACATTTTAAACAAATGGCTATTTAAAGACAACCATCAACAACGTGTTACAGTACCCCCAATATGTGTCCACGGCTGTCATTCCATATATTAATTCAGTTTCCACAAAATTGGCAAGAATGTTAAAAGCTCATAACATCAGAGCGGTTTTTAAACCAAATACCATGATCAGACATATCTTAGGATCACCTAAAGATGAGGTACCTTTCTTCAAATGTCCTGGAGTGTATGAAATTCCATGCATGTGTGGCCTTTCTTACATTGGTCAGACTTCCATAAGTTTTGAAATAAGACAGAAGGAACATGTGTTGGAAGTCAATCATAATAGATTTCTAAATAACTTAGGGAATTGAAACAACTTAGATCCGAATATAAATTAAATAATATTTTAATAGATATTTCCGATATTTCGGCAATGTCACATTGCCATTTTCTAAAGGAACTTACAAAAAGGCAGGTGCACACAAGGCAATAACAATACAGTAACTAAGAATGAAGATTTGAAGCTATAGTTCTCCTAGAAGTCCTGATGGTGCCCTCTGGAGGGCTAAGTAGGCGTTCTTGGCCGTTGGGCTGAAGGTCTGCTGATGTATGCCTCCCAAATTTGGGGCAGTCGCATACAACCAAATTTGTTGAGGTTTGGAGAGTTTCTTAGGGCAGAGGCTGATTCCATAAATAATCTTTCGAATTTATATTTGCTCCGGTGTATTATTGTTGCTTTCTTCCACCGTATTCTGTGGCGAGTATCCAGAGCATGGTCTGCAAGACCAGAATGGCTATACTTGTAAAACCGGATGTAGTCCTTGTGTTCAGAAATTCTGATATTCGCTGTCCTGCCTGTTTGGCCAAAGTACGACAGTTTACAACTGCAAGGGACCTGGTATATACCAGGTAGGTCTAGGGGAAGTGCTTGGTCTTTGGTAGAGCGGATAAGGGATGCCAATTTTCTGTTAGGCCTGTAACAGGAGGTAAGGTCATGTTTTTTTAGAATTTTGGTAATTTTTTCTGAGGTCCCTCGGATGTAGGGAATGGTGATGGATTTAGAGTAATCTTTTTTGGAGGGGGGGAGGAGGGGGGCTGTGGTTTGTAGGTTTTAATATTTTTTGGATATTTTTGGGGGTAGCCATTGGCTGAGAAAGTGTTGAGGATGTTATTTAGTTCAGTGTTAAGGGCTATGTCGTTAGAACAGATTAGTTTAGCCCTGTTGTATAGTGTTTTTACCACTCCATATTGTTGTGAGGGGAGGATTGTTGGTGGATGTATCTGCCTGTATGGGTGGGTTTTCTGTAAACTGAGAAAACCAAAGTTCCATCAGGCTGGCGGGTGACTAGTATGTCTAGGAAAGGGAGGCAGTTGTTTTCCTCTTTTTCCAGAATTGAATTTGATTCTCGGGTGTTGGTTGTTTACACTCTTAACACTCATCTCCTTCTTAAGTGTGTTAAGAAGGAGAGGAGTGTTTCAGAGCCATGTGGCCAAATAGCGAACACATCATCAATGTAGCGAAGCCATATGGTTGGTTTTTGTGGGGCAAAGGCTAAGGCTTTTTCCTCAAAGGTCTCCATAAAGAAATTGGCCAAGGGTGGTGAGAGTGGTGAGCCCATGGCTGTCCCCTCTATTTGTTTGTCGAATTTTCCATGCCAAACGAAATAGCCTGAGTTCATTGTGAACTGAAATAGGGCTGAGATATCGGGGGAAAATTTAGTTTGGATAAGCTCTAAAGTTTCCTTGAGTGGGACATTTGTGAATAAGGAAGACTTCCTTATTCACAAATAGACTTACTTTCTTCTTACATCTTACATCTGGAATTAACATATCATTTCTCAACATCAAATCACGTTTTAGATTAGAGAAACAGTTCTATGCCTTACATCGAGAATGACTACAGATACAGAACTTTAAAAGAAGCAGCTGTGGTATTACGCACAGGCAATAATTTAAATAGAAATCAAGGCATTGTTCTTAAAGACATATGGACAAATCTCATCATCTCTCTCAGTTTGACAGAATTACAATATGCAAATAACTACAAAACACGTGGTCATGTACCGGAATCTGACTGAAGCTTTCCAACATATGCACACCTTCAAACAGAAGGAACAAAATGTAACGGCCTAACAGTTACTAAAGTGTATGTTTGAAATGTAACTCAATGCATTTGTTTTCACACCAGTTCAGCCTTGAAAATGCTAGACAGTGGCTAGTGAAACTTGTTGGCTCTTTGTATATTTTTTCATTTATCTTCTGGCCTTTTAATAATAAAAGTTATTTATTTTAAAAACTTCTTTATTTATTATAAAAGAATCTATATTCTTTTCATATATGGTCCTCATTACTCCAATTGCATCTCTAGTTCCTCTGTCTTTTCTAAATCCAAATTGATCATCCTCCAGAAAATACTCCACTCTATCATACATCTTTGATTTAATATTCTTAGCAGTACTTTGGAGGCATGTGAGAGTATGCTTATAGCTCTGTAGTCACTGCACTTAGCAGGATTGCTTTTCTTTTCAGTTGGTATAAGAATACTCTCCGTGAAATCTTTAGGCCATACTCCTGTTTTGTAAATGAGGTTGCCGAGTTTCCATGTTTCTGTTATACCTTTGTTCTCCAGTTTTAGGATTTCACTATGTATTCCATCCATTCCTTCCATCTTTCCACTTCTTAATTCCTGAATTGCTGTTTCTACTTCTCTCTTTAGTATTTCAGGACCTCTTTCCTCTGTTGAGATTTCATTTTGCTGTTCCAATTGAATTTTTGCTGGTCTTTCATTTTTTGCATAAAGTTCTTCAATGTATTCCTTCCATCTTTCACCCTGTATTTCAATATCATAAATCAGTTTTCCTTGCTTATCTTCTAATGGCAGATTTCTTATGCTTTTTTTAATATTTGTAATTGCTTTTGGTTTTTCAAACATTTTATCATATCACCCCCTTTTTCCATTTCTTCAATTTCTTTACATTCTGTTTTCAACCATTCCTCTCTTGCTTTATCAGTTTCTCTTCTCAGTTCATTATTTAATACTTCTTCCCTCTTCAGTGTTCTTCTTCAGCAGCTGTTTCATATATCAAGTTTTTCAGTTGATTCCATTTTGCATTAATATTCATAGTTTCTTCAGATATATTCTCTTTGTTCCTTTTTTTTCCCAGTTCTCTGAATTTCCTACCTGCATCTCCTTGGAGTTTTTCTAGGTTCCACCTTTTCTTGCTTTTACCTTTATTTTCTTATATCGTATTCTTAATTCCATAACAAGCAAATTAGGGTCTGAGCCAATATCAGCTCCTGGATATGTTGATATCCTTTTTACACTGTTTCTGTACCTGTTTTGTATTAACATATAATCAATCTAGTATCTTGCGATATCACCTGGCATTTTCCATGTATATCTTCTTCTCTTTGGGGGTTTAAACCAAGTGTTACCAATGATTAGTTTGTCTTTTACAAAACTCTATAAGTGTTTCACCTCTTTCATTCCTTTTTCGAAGGCCATATCTTCCTGTTATTCCCTTCTCTATCTTTTCACCTACCACCGCATTCCAGTCTCCCATCCAGATGGTACACCTTTTTAGTTCTATCTTCCATTATCTCTTCTATTTGATTATATATCTCTTCTACTTCATTTTCATCATGGTCACTTGTGGTCATGTATAATCTGCATAATCATTATGTCCACAGGCTTTGCTTTCAGTTTAATCATAATCACCCTGTCACTTTTATATATTATTTTTTCTACTGAATTTTTAACCTTTTCATTCAAAACATATGCTACTCCATTTTCCCCCGTGTTCTACAGGAATATATAATTCTATAACCATCACTTTCGAGATCTCCTATATCTTCCCATCTGACTTCAATTAGACCAACCACATCCAATTTATTCCTCTGATGTTGAATACAGAAATGTTATATCATGGACCATTGTTATGGGATATAATATATTTTGCCACATAGCCTAATTCATCAATACGTTGATCTCTGATATATGATTCCAAGAGCTGATTTAATATGGTTTTTATTACAGTAGGTTGGGCAATATTTAAAAACATCAACAGTCTGCTATTGAAAAACACTGTATCAAACTAAATTTATGAATGAATTAGGTTGACAATATTTTCATCATTTGACCAGGCTCAGTAAAGTCTACAGAACTTCACTGACTTCCCCAATGGTTTAAATAAAAAAATCCAGTTTATATCAGATGTAGAAAAAATCTATTTCCTTCTTGGATTTTCTCATCACAGTTGAATATAATAGTAATCTTACATTTGAAGGATACAGAAAAAAAGTTTAATAGAGATCAGCACTGCATGCTAGTTACCACCACTGCTGGCACAAAAATGGGATATCATCAAAACATCCAAAGAGAGAACCATTATGTCATCAAGTGATGATAATAAAAGAAACAAGGAAATAATTTACATTAAATATGGTCTTCAAGAAATAATTAGGTTAAGTGGGTAGGACATATGAACTGTTTTATCTTTCCATTTGTATTGGGTACTAAGATTTAATTTTTATAAATTTCCAAACTTTCCATTCTATATACACTTTGCTTCATGAGTATATGTTGAAAAGAAATACTGTCTTTTCTGAACTGCTCTTTCTTTAGATTAAGAAAAAACAGTTCTAGAACTAACATTTTGAAATATGAGATTCACATTTTCATGTGCAGTGGGTCTGATATCAGACATAAAGGTTTTGCTTTATGTACAGCAGTGGCAGTACATGTAGATTTCTTGGAAAGTAATTTAACACGTTCGCTGCCAACTACAAGTATACTCGTAGTTGGCAGCGAACGTGTTAAATTACTTTACCTGGTTTACGTGTTAAATTACTTTACCTAAGCTGGTTTACCAACTACGAGTATACTCGTAGTTGGTAAACCAGCTACACAAGCCAGCTACGAGTATACTTGTATGATGCTTACTGCCAGCAATGAGATTACTGTACTGACTTTGAAGAAGTGAAATTGCTTGGCATACAGGAACAGACAATGCCAAAGTAGCATGGCAGCAAATGTGTTAAAGAACTTTCTTTCCAGAGTAACCATTGTGAAAATTGGTTGAGGTGAAAATTAAATTCTTTAATTTTTTAATATTTATAGCCTTGTTTCCTTTACGAATGTGATAATTGCTAATCATAATTGAATGATGAAGTGATCTGCATGATGTCATCTGTCAGTACGAGTAGATTTTCTTGTGGGTTTGAAAGTTCAATTAAAACTTCCCAAAACAGCTGTCTATTTCTATGTTGAAAGAGAGAGAGAACTGAATTTTTGGATGGAGCTTTATTAGAAAGCACCTGAAATTGTTAAGGTGTCATATAGTATGATTCCAAGTAATGAATGAATGTATCATCTATTTATTACCAATATGATAAAGATTTCTGTATAGACGTTTTGACTGGAGAATATATTTGGATGTAGAACTCCTTTCCATTTTGAAGGTGAAAGATTTGGGCATAATTTGTGTCTTTTGGTTTAATTTTAATCTACCTGTTTTGCTAGTAGTTATTGTAGTAGTAGTTTGTATATAGTATTGCATATACACGATTTTCAGCCTACATATCTTTCATTTTGCTTTCATGAATGCTAAAAAAATTTATCTTTGTGTCGAATTCTGGAGATACTTTTGTTGTTCCCTTCCACAATTCCTGAATAAATTATATGATTATTTAGAATACTCCTCCCTGTGTTTACTCTTGCCTCAGCAGTTCTCAAAATTCTCCTATCTCTGCATTCAATCATTGTTTCCTTTTGTATGAACTGGTTTCCAAAATTAAGCAACAAAGAGAAATTATAACTCAAACTGTGTGATGAATCTTTATGCAGTTCGTGAAAATCAGTATGATATGAGATGTTAAAGAAGTGCTCAAAATTGTAAATGAATTGTTTAATTCAGTAATAAATGGTTACATGAAGAGAATTGATAAAAACAAGATGTCAAAATGACATTGCTAAAGTGCCTCAATAAGATATGAACTCTCCTCAAACAGTACTGCATTCATAGTGATGTTTCATACTGTTTATAATGGCGTCCAGAAGCTCACTTGATAATAATGACCATTGCTTTTTTTCAGAGCTGTCACAAGTACCTCAAGATTGTTTGTGATGAAGTGGGGGTTTGAGAGCAGCAGACTGTCTTCCTGTAGCATATGCTCGCTACATATCTTTCATTTTGCTTTCATGAATGCTAAAAAATTTTTATCTTTGTGTTGAATTCTGGAGATACTTTTCTTGTTCCCTTCCACAATTCCTGAATAAATTATATGATTATTTAGAATACTCCTCCCTGTGCTTACTCTTGCCTCAGCAGTTCTCAAAATTAAGGTCAAGAGACCTGGCTGGCCATTCCATATGTACAGATCTCCTGAAGATAGTCCATAATCTTCACTCCACGAGGACAAGCATTGTCCTGTAGAATAAATGTCTATCCTATTGCACCCGTATAGGTATCCTAGTCACTATGTTGCCATTCATGGTTCAATTAGGAAGCACGTACATCCAACCACCGAGATGGCTCCCAAACCATCACACTACCTCCACCACAAGTCTCCCTTTCATGGTTATTAGAGGAATGATAACATGTCTCTGGTTCTCCACAAATTAGCGTACAATTGGTATTTCTTTGTAGAGCAAATTGAGACTTCTCTCTAAACAGTACTGATCCCCATTGATCTGGGATCCAGTTGACATGAAGCCTGGCATATTTCAAGCATTCTCTCCTGTAGCATTGGGAATAGGATCATGCAGACTACTGGTTGCCTAGTGTACATCAGCTTTGTGAAGCTTTCATACCAGTGGAAGCAGATACTAATATTCCTAGAGCTGACATCCAGTCAGCTATAGGAACGAGATTCAGAGTAGTACACCTGTACTACCATGCAAACAGATAATCAAAGATATCTGTCACCCACTGGTTTTCAGCCCATGGTCTTCCTTCACTATATCTCTGGGATGCTGTTTGGTTATTGTGTGTATTATTTTTAATGACTTCCATGCAACTATATGGCCACCTCTGGATGGCATTTAATCTAATGATGGCTTGCCACCTTTTCCATAATGTAGCTGACTTTCAGATGTTTTTCCCCTCTTTGTTCCTTAATTTATAGAAACCAGTGTAGATAGTATTCGTTTTAAATTGTATCAGTGTCAATTAGTTGACTTGTCTCTGTTTTTCCATGATTAAATTTGTGGCAGCTTTACATGACTCAGTCACGTACACTAGTCACATTGTTTCTTAATTGTTGGGTATCCTAATGCTTGTATCCCACATCTCATCTTTCTAACCTTCTACCATTCAGCATCCAAGTAACCGAGTAAAAGAGCACACACACATGCATTATCAAGATAATTGTAAAGGATAGGTTCATCAAATTCCTGTTATGTACCATTTGGGGGGTTATAGAATATTATTAATAGAGACTTCCAGGGAGTCAGGAACTTATCGAGGGTAACAATACTATTTGTTCTTGAATTCATTCTGGCTACTTGTAGAGCAAATTGAGAATGGAAATCCATTCCATTCACACAGTACTTTGAGAGAACGATATAGCCCCTCCCTCTCGACACCATTCATTCTCCACTTTCATGGATGCCTGCATGTCCTTTCCACATCCTCCATAAAATGAAAAATTACAACTACTGGAATTCTGTGTAACCCTTTGAGAAGCTTATAAGTCTCAATCATATCATCCCTCTTTCTCCTCTGCTAGTATCTGCAGCCTACAAATCCTCAATCTTTCATAATCTGTATTCTACAATCCTGATATCATTTTAGCACACTCCTTTGCACTCCCTCCACTGTATCAGAATCACCACAAACCAGAAGATCATACCTGCATACAGTAGTCCAAGTGAAGTCTTATCAAGGCTGTGTAAAGAGGTAAAACGACTTGCTTACCTTTACATGTCAAAGTTCGTTTGCATTGCCATTATTCTCTGGGTTGTATTTCCAATTTTTGTTATATGACCTTTAAACTTCAAATTTCTGTCCACCTTTAGCCTCATCAGTATCTTCAAGCATAATCCTGCCAATATAATACAACGTTGGAAATCTAATCACATCAGTGTGCATGACCTTACATTTATTAATATTGAAATGACAGCCATTTTCACATACCTAAAATATGACAGTACATGAAAATGATATGTCCTTACTAACTTCAAATTATTGACACTTTTTCTCCAACTTAATTTATTATCTGTAGCATTATTATTGGATCTCATAGTTTGGTTTTCTAAGAAACATCTTACTGTATCAGTCCTATGGATCTTATCTTTCTCTTGATCTTCCTGCCATACTGAAAAAAAAAGGTTTTGGTAACTTTTCCTTTCTTATTCTGTTTAGCTCTACTGACACATTCCTGAATGCTAGCAATGTCTGAATCATTTCTAATATCCTCATATTTCATATTATACTGCCATCGATGCCATCTGTTTGTCTCCATAACACGTTCGCTGCCAACTACGAGTATACTCGTAGTTCATATATTAGCTTCACACGCCAACTATGAGTATAATCGTTTGTCGATTTACTGACCTCCTATGCCAAACACGAGTTATCCCTTTGTATAATTACCTTAATTTGGACCCTTGGATTCTGAAAAAAAAGCGGAGAGCATGTCTTGGGGCTTGGTAGAAGGGAAATAATTTCAACTAAACTATAATATATTGTGTATGTGCCTCAGATGCCAACTACAAGTATACTCGTATGTCGATTACCAACTTCCTATGCCAAGTGCGAGTTAATCTGTAGTATAACACTTAATTTGTAAATCAATTTAAAACTAGTAAAATCAATAAAAATAAAAACCAATCAATGAAATAAAAAAGCACTCAGTAAAATTCGGCTTCCCTCAATATTTTGTAAAGCATATAAATTGGTTTGTTCTACTAAAATTGTGAGAAAATCTTCAGAAAAGAAAAGTTCAACTAACCTTTTAATACTGAAATTTCCAGTGTCAATTTTAAAACCTGCAGTTTCAACAAAGTAAAATTGTGGGGCTCTTCTTCTGAATTTTCCCAATAAGTTGATGTTGATGTATTTGGCTGGTTGTTAACTTCATCTTCAAAAGTTTCTTCATCATCGGAGTCACTGCTAGAGTCGTCTGTAGGAACATCTTCGGAATCGGAACCAAATATTTCATGAAATTCATCATCGCTCATATTAGCATAAGCTTCTACTTCTATATCAGTAAGTTTTCTTTTACTGGCCATGGCGAAATTGAAGGTTCTTAGAGACTAGAAACTAAAACTGAACTAGACACAATAAACATGTGTCAGCACATGTAATATATAGATGGAAGTGATACGAGATTACTTGTAGTTGGGGTATGAAACAAAATTCTATCTGATAAGCCAGCTACGAGATTACTCGTAGTGGCCTTGAAGATGCGAAAGCGCTTGCCATGCGGGAACAAACAATGGCTGAGTAGCATGGCAGCGAACATGTTAATCATTCTCAGAACTCATATGTGTGGTTTCCAGTTATTCAAATGTTCTATTTCTAATGCAGCTCTCAGATCCACATCTTATGAAGGTGGATGACAAAAGATTGTAATGTTCACACTCTCTTGTATAGAGCTAGTTTAGTGTTGACTAATTTGTCTCCACGTGAATTTATTTAGTTCTTACCATACCAGCTTTGCTAGTTATGGCATTCATTTTTCCATATTCAATTTGCCATCTTCACAAAAACCATTGTGCTAACTAGCTGAAATTCAGTACCACATTTCATATTTATTCATTCAGGAGGCAGTTGATTTTTCATGCCTGTTGTGTAGTCTTTTCATTGGCGATTTTCTACCACATTTATTGCAGCAATCACTTGAATTAGGGAATCTTGCAGACTTGTATTTGGTTTATCTAAGAGTAAAACATCATACAGGAGTTCTTTTAGAGCAAAACAGAGGAAATGGATTTTTTTACACACAGGTTTTTTATAGTATCCTGTTTTAACAAGCCCTTTTGATATATTTATTTATCTCAGGCATATTTTAAATCCTGTAATCATTCAGTGCCATAATTGATATACATTTAGTAGGAAAAAAAAGTGAATATATCAGTATGGTTGTTAAAAATTTATATATTTAGTACTGTGGATTAAACATTGTGGAAGAGGCCTCTTGCACAAAACATGGAATGAAGGTGAATGACAAAAGATTGTAATGTTCACTCCTCCTCTTAAAACTATTACAGGCATAATTTTAAGAGGAGGAGTTTATAAAGTTGCTTCTGTGAAAATATTATCTGAGGGACCTTAGAGAGTAAGGGTGTCATGCAGGGAGGCCACATACCTATGTTTTCTGGAATTCTATCCCTCTACTAGCAGGCACCACATCCAAAGGTGTCATTCCAGTCACACTGTTTTATGAGGAAAAATCTAGTTCTCATCCCCTTTCTTTGCTAAATCATTCTCACCTTTTATGGATGTCCTCTCAAATGTCCACCTTATAAAATATAAAATTACTTCTGGTTTCCTCTGTGATTTTTAGAAACTACTAGTTCCCTATCATATCCCTGTTTCCCCTGTTTGCCAGTCTGCAAATTCTTAGCAGACTGGCAAACAGGGCAAATTCTTGGCAGTCTGCAAATTCTTTGTCTGTTTTCACAATCTACTTTCCACAGTCCTAATAACATCTTTAACATTGCGTTGCTCCCTTTCCTCTAGCCTCATAACCTTGGAAACCAGGAGATGACATCTACATACAATAGTCATCCAGGTTAGCTCATATCAAGACTTTGTAAAGAACCAAAATAACTTCCTTATTCTTACAACTGTTTTAACATTACAATATTTTTCAAAGTCGTATTTGCAAATTTTGCTATATTGGCATTGGCTTCTGAACTTCAATTTTCTAACTACTAAAACTCCATGATCCTTAGCTTGATGAGTTTCTTTTATGATAAACTAGCAACTATAATACATCATTGGATAGATTTGTACACCAAAGTGGATAACTTGACATTTACTAACAATTAACTGTTAGCCATTTTCACATGCCCACAATTCCAATGTATGCGTCATTCTTCAGGTACTGCAGGTCACCCACATTCCTGATTACCCTTTCTTTCTTTACATCATCAGCAAATAGCTGTCTCTTGTCAGATACTCCCTAATGTCATTACTGTATATATAGAAGATTGAACAACAGGGGACCAGGAACAACTGACCATTGATCAGGTTAAATTCTACAGACTCATTTCCCTATACACCACTTTCTGATATATGTCAAACATCCTCTTATTTAATCTATAATCCAACCCTATATCTAATTTGTGTAATAGCCTTCCATTCTGTATCCTGTTGAAAGCTTTAGGACAGTGAAAGCATCATGGTGTATTCATTGTACCTTGTCTAACTGCACAGTGACATTATTATAAAATGTAAGAAAGTTACTCAAACATGATTCTACTTTAGCAGACACATTCTATCTATAGCAGAGTGTAGATTTTCAGTCAACTCATTTTTCTGTTTCAGCTGCAACCAACTTTTCCACCTCTTTCAAGGTTGGATAGGCTTATGTGTCCGTCACATATGTTGAATTTGATAATGGTATTGAATCGAACACAGATTGATAAGAAAATAACTATATTAACTTAAAAGCTAATATTTTTTGCTGGTATTATATCCAGAATCTTCAGAGCACACAAAGTTTGTTACAAATGTGAGACAACCACAATCCAGTATAACAGTGGGGCTAGTATAAGTAATTGCAGCATGCAACACAAGACTAAAGTCCTAATACGGTGCCATCTAAGTTAAAAAAAATTCCACAGTTTTGAAAAAATAGTAGTCCAAATAGTAGTCTATGAAAGTTTTGAAAACTAGTAGTCCAAAGTTTTGAATAAATAAAATAAAATAAATATAAATTATTAATTTGGTCTTAGGATAACTGTCTCCCACAACATACTCCAAACCTTAACAAGTATGGCTATATAAATCTACCAAAGATTTAGGATAGTCATCCTAAGACCAAATTATTATTTTATATTTATTTTTATTTTATTTATTTTATTTTTTCAAAACTTTGGACTACTATTTTTTCAAAACTGGATTTTTTTAAACTTAGATGGACCTTATTAGGATTTTATTCTTGTGTTGCACACTGTAATTACTTATACTAGCCCCACTGTTCCACAGGATTTTGGTTGTCTCGCATTTGTAACAAACTTTGTGTGCTCTGAAGATGCTGGATATAATACGAGTGAAATATTAGCTATTAAGTTAATGAATAGTTATTTTCTTATCAATCTGTGTTCGATTCAATACTGTTTAAATCAAATTCAACTTCTCTTTCTAGGTACTAATGGTCAATAGTTAGCATATGTCTTTGTACAACCACCACCATCACCCTGATGTAGTGGGATTATTATAATCTTTTCACTCCTGTGGAATCCTCCTAATGCTAATAGCTAGGTCAAGACAAAGTCAGTTCATCTGAACTGCCTTGCCTTATCGTCCATGCTGATATTCCATCACGCCACTATGCAGTTTATTCAACAGCTCGAGTACCTGCTCCTGATATATCTGGCATTCTTTATCCAGTTTAGAGGGTAGCATTGAGTTCCCTGGTTTATGGACCAGTTAGATAGCATTTAGCACATCGAACAGTGTCGTTGCATCTGCCACCTTACTATATTCATTCACAAGAGTCATTATTTTACATTCGTCCTTTCTTTTACTTGCAACATGATGGAATTATTTTGGGTTGTCTGGTTTGCAGAGCCATATTGATTAATAAGACTGCACACATTTCTCTCTGTTCACAACTAGATGATTCAAATACTGCAAACTCTTTCACATCACCCACACACTCTTGTTTCTACCATTCTTTTCTATTTATAGCATCTGCTCTACCATGCATCAAGGTTTTGAACTTTCTACTATTATCCATTCTGCAGATGTCCAAAAAATGTTTTTTAAAATTTTTTTTTTTTTGCATTAGATCTTTGCAGTTTACTTTGCAATACAGTTCTTCATTTATTACCTTTAGTACCATTGAATTGGAAGAATATTTCTATAAGATGTTCTGTGAAAAGCCATTATTTATCTCACAGTCTTTGACCATTATACACGACTCAATCATAGAGAGTAGTGAATATGTATTTAAATATAAAGAGCCAATAGGCTTCATTTCGGCAATATAAACATTATTATTCAAATTAAGGGGATATTAAATCCCACATTGTTTTAAAACCGAAAAAGAAACTCAAAGATTGGAATCGGAGAGTTTTATGCCAAATATAGTAAACTATAAAGTTTCGGCAAATAACTAGTGTGAGCTAATGCAAGTAGTCCTAGTACGTAGTACAATCTCGGGCAACTCGTTGCAAAGGTGGGGCAAGTTCAGATCACTATTCTTAGGTATTTTCCATAATGTAAAAACACATTTCCTAGGAAATGCATGATGTTATTACATTATGTTGGGAGGTAACTACCCAGACCGGTTTCAGCCTTTTTTGAGGCTTGATCAGTGAGTAGCTAGACCAAAACTTACCTTTGGTATCTTTTGCCCGAGATTGTACTACGTACTAGGACTACTTGCATTAGCTCATGGGGCAAGATCATGGGCAAGACCGGATATTTAGTGTGGTGTTGCTACACACCAAGGAGCAGAGATGGTGGTGGACAAGGATATATTTAGACATTTGAGATTGGCAAGTGCAAGAAGGATGACTGTTATGGGAGATTTTAACTACAGCAGTATAGATTGGGGAGAGGCAGATGCATGTAGCAATAAGGGAATGGAATTCTAGAATTCTTGAGGGACAAATATCTTAGGCAACATGTAATAGAGGGAATAAGAGACTCAAGAGTTTTGGATTTACTCATGGCATCAGAAGAGTTGATAATAACATGAGATGAAATCTCGTCCACTAGTTGGAGAGAATGACCATGTGGTTTGACTTGGAAGATGAATAGATATGCAGGAGTATCAAAGAGATACTCCTCTTTGATACTCCTGTAAGATAATACAGGAGTATCAAAGAAGGTAAGATAGTGTGCTATCTTACCTTCCAGTCTGCTACTGCCCATTGCATAAGGGCAGTAGCAGACTGGAAGCATAATTATAGGGCAGTTTGTGTGTTATTAGTATTTGTTAAGATCTTGGAGAAATTAGTGAGGGACTGTATACTGCATGGGACAGATGAGGGTAATGCTCTTGTTTTAGTAATATGCTAGGTTTTTATAATAAAATAACAAGAGGTGTAGATGAGGGAAAGTTATATACTGCCATATTTTTGGACTTGGCAAAGGTATTCGACAGGGTACCACATGATAAGTTGATATATAAGTTGCAGCACATGTCGATTTGGATGTCAGGTTGATCAAGTGGATTCAGCATTGGCTGTCCAATAGGTATCAGAGAGTTTTGTATGGCTCAGTATTGGGACCTGTATTGTTTAACCTTTATATCAATGACATTGTCAGTGGATTGTAGGGGGATGTTCAGTTGTTTATGGATGATGTGAAGGTGGGAAAGGTTATTAGTAATAGTGCAGATGTGGTAGCTCTGGAAGAGGATTTGAATAAGCTAGACAAATGGCCAAATGAATGAGGGTGTCGATGTAATGCAGCAAATTGTAAAATCTTGAGGTTTGGGATGCATTAATACTCTATTGGAGGAGTTGTACTGGAGGAAGTAGGGGAGACAAGTGATCTGGCATTGATGATTGATAGAAATCTGAAATTTAGGGGACATATTGCGAAGGTCGTGATGGTAACATAGAGGATGCTAACCCTTCAGATATAAGAGTTTTCATTCCATTGTATAAGACCCTGATCAGAACACACTTGGACTATTGTTCTCAGATTTGAACCTCAGAATTTCAAGGGGTTAAATTAACTGTGAAAAAGGTACAGAGGCAGATAACAAAGATGATTTCAGGCCTGTAGAATGTTAGTTATGAAGATCGGCTGAGGGAATGTGAACTGCAGTGTTTGGTAGATAGAAGGAGAGGTGATATGATTGAGACTTTTAAACTGTTGGGAGGTGGTTACTGGGTTGACACTGGGGAGTTCTTTCGCTTGGTCGAACACTAGGAAGGAGTGATGACAAGGGCCATCCCTGGAAGTTATAAAAAGATGTGAGCAAGAGGGTTAGGAGTGGTTTCTTTGTATGGAAGGTAGTTGAACCATGGAATGCATTTCCTGATAGAGTGGTGAGAGTGAGAATGGTCAATGAGTTTAAGGGGTGGCATGATAGAATTTGTGTTTCCTAGGAAGGACCTCCCGCAATGAGTCTTAACTCCATGAAGGCATGAATAATGATAATATCTCTTTCCTTCTTCACTTCAGCACTGTTCTTTCTAGTTTTCTTCATCTTTGATAGTGACTGTCATCTCGAAATAGCAAGTTGTTTATCTTACTACCTTGATATCTGTGATATCAAATTCCTTCATCGTTATCCTTCTAAAAGCAGGATAAAGATGCTGACGGATGCTGGGTCTCCTGTGTAGTGCCTTTTGTTGTGTTGAACCATTTTATATTTCCCCACAATTTCTGACATCGGCCTCTGCATTGTCATTGATGTTCAGGAAGAGACCTCTCTTTCTTGTCCACTCCATAAAATTAGGTACAATCCATGCTGCTTTCTGACCTGTGCTGTTAAATGCTTTCTGAAAGTCAACAAAACAGGTATAAGCACTTATTTTTACATAGGGCTTTCTGCGCAATCAATCTTAACAGTATTTGGTACATGGCACTTCTATCTCTTCTAAATCTTGCTTGCTTATCTTTCAGATTTTGTTCAGTTAGTTTCTTTAATATCATCATCAAATTCCTAACAGGTACCCTCGAGGGGTGTACAGGATATGATAGTACTACATGAGAAATTTACATCATTACTAATTTCCAATAAACAATTTTCCTCCAAATCAATCTGTTACCTGTCAAGACTCCAATATTATCAGATCTTATGTTTCTGCCTTCAAAGGCACTTTTCACTGTATCAACCCACCTACATCTTGGTTTTCCTCTGGGTCTTTTTCCTGCAACCCAGTCAGATAATACTTGTTTTGTTAAACTTATCTCCATTCTGGTTAAATGACCATACCACATGAGATTAGCTATTATAACAATGTCAAGTTCTTTCCTAATACCCTCGTTTTTAATATAATATTGCCATTGATGTCATCTCTTCATGCCCTTAATCTTTCTCAGGACTCTCATATATGTAGTCTCTAGTCTTTGGTTAAGTGTTTACACAGAAATCAGATCAATAAGTTAAAATTGATTTCAATACTCTCTTTTATACAGCTAATTTAGTGATTTGATTAATTTCTCTCTTATTCTATATAAATTTAATCAGTTGACTTCCTACCATACCAGCATTGTTCATTCTGTTGCTATTTCCATATTTAATTTACCACTTTCACTAAAATCATGCCTAACTAGCCAAAATGTTTTACTTGTTCTACAGGTTCTCTATTCACAATGAAGTTGATATTTTCAGTGCTTCTGCTTATTTTAATTGCCTTTGTCTTGTTATTGCTGACATATATCTAATCAGTTTAGTCAGGGAAACTTGAACACTTGTCGCAGATTTATTTAGAAGTATAACATCATCTGCATAAAGCAAAGAGCTGACAATAACATCTCCAATTTTGGTATCAGGTATAATACCACTTACCTTCCTAATGTGATCCATATCGATAATAACAGAGGGGATAATGTATATCCTTGTCTGACATAAGATTTAACATTAACCTATCTTCCTGTACTTCCTTCAATTCTAACTGGTGACTTTCACCTCAAATAAAGACCGAGTATTGCTTGTTATAATCACCACTGACACGATAATAAAAGTGTACAGTTTAGAATAGTTTCTCTCTTGGCATTGTCATGCCTTTTTCCAGATCTACAAAACTTAGATACAGATCTCTATTATATTACCATGATTTCTCAACAATTCTTGCAAATAAAAATTAGATCTTGATGGCTTCTTTTTGGCTTGAATCTTAGGCTTGTTGTTCACCAAGCTTCCCTCCCACAATCCTTAACTTTTTCTCAAGTATTCATGCATAAATCTTGCCAGGAGTAGAGAAAATAGAGAAATACCTCTAATTCTCTCATTCAGTTTTATTTCTATTTTTATATATATGAGTACTATGACAGCATTACTCCAATCATCTGGAATTTGTCCCACTGTCCAGGCTTTCTGAACTATGCAGTGCAGCCATTATAAGACTTATACCCATACTTGAGCACTTCTGGTCGAATATCATTCGACCAGAAGTGCTCAAGTATGGGTATAAGTCTTATAATGATAGCTTACATGATAGCTTTTACTACATCATGTATGGATATGTATTCCTGATTGCATGTCTGTTGAGTGTTTTTTTACTACTATGATGTTGTCACTGATTGTTTCATTCAACAATTTTTGAAGTAATTACCCCATACATCAAGGATCTGTTTCTCCAGTTTTCATGTTACCTTTATCATCTCTAATTTCTTTTACAGCACTTTCATCCATTTCTGAGCTTTTTCAACAGCCTCCAGAATATTTTATCAACTTCTTGATAATTATTTTCTATGTTCTTAACAAAATCTTCCAATGACTTTTGTTTAGCTTGTTTTACACAGTGTTTAGCTTTCTTACATTTGTCTGTATTCTCTAAGAGCACAAGCTGACTTGTTTGCCAGGAACGTTTGATATGCTTTATTCTTCTCCTTCACTGCCTCTTTAAATTCCTGTCCATCATGGAGTTCTGATTTTTTATCCTTGCAGACTACCTCTCTATATTCCTCTGCCTGAATCAATGTTTTCTTCAGGGCTCGCCATTGAATCTCGAGTTTGGGTCCTGTTCTCAAAATCTTTCCTTTTTTCTTAAATATTGTTTATTTTATTCTACAGTTCACTCCTGAGAGCTGCTGAACTTTTAGTTGCTTTAACACTTACATGTTCTTTTCAATATGAAATTTAATTTTATCATACTCAAAGATAAATTATCACTTCCAATTTGAAATCCTCTGTTCAGTCTAATGTCCTGACTTCTTATTCTGACTTCAGAATAAGAAGTCTCATTGTGTTGGAACATTGTGTTAGTAATAACTAGTCCATGTCCTGATCAGAATCCAACAGGTATTGGTCATTGTTACACCTGATATCTTAAGAATGTAGAATTCTCAGCTATCATGGTGTAACATGAAGAATAAATAAATAAAAAAAACCCTGCATAAAAGATAATAGAAGAATTATTTAAAAGAAAAAGAAATATTCTTACATCCAATAAAATATATAAAATATAAAGGTGTTTGATGAACTAACTAATAAAAGGAAAGAATATGTTAATGTTATAATATGATATAAAAGAGAAAATTTAACTAAAGAAGACAGAAAAGGATTAGTCATAAGAGATGGTATGTGAGAGGCTAGAGATTAAAATATTAAGCGAATTCATAGAGAAATTTTGGAAAGGGGATGAAGTTAGAGGTTAGCAAAAGAAAAACAACAGACTATCGCTCAGGGCCGATTCCCGGATTGAGACTTCGTTACGGTCTCGCCGTCCAAAGGACGTTTGGCAGAAAAATGACACCCTAATTGGTTGGTGAAGTAAAATCAAGTACGGGCGGAGAAAAGAATTTAAAAAGGAGTGCCTTTAGGAGAGCAACTATAAAAGGGTGGGACCCCCACGAGGCTTTTGAGACATTTTTAGGCTTTTAGACCTTTTGGTTCTGTTCCAGGAGAGTTCTTTGCGAGCTCCTTCGTATGGGTTTCACGGTGTTTTTTCTGAGTGGTGAGATTGGAGTTATATCCCCCTCATCACAACATGGAAACAAAAGTGAGGGGAATTTCGGTTCCATATGGACTATTGTTCTCAGATTTGGTCCCCAGGATTTGAAGGGGATAAATTAACTGTGGAAAGGATACAAAGACGGATGACAAAGATGGTTTCAGGACTCTACAAGGATAGTTATGAGGATTGGCTGAGAGAATGTGGACTGCAGAGTTTGGTGGATAGAAGAAGGAGAGGTGATATGATTGAGACTTTTAAACTGTTGAGAGGTGGTTACAGGATTGACACTGGGGAGTTCTTTTGCTTGGTTGAACAGTGGGAAGGAGTGATGACAAGAGGCCATCCCTGGAAGTGATGAAAGAAAACTGTGAGCAAGAGGGTAAGGAGTGTTTCTTTGTGTGGAGGGTGGTTGAGCCGTGGAATGCATTGCCTGATGGAGTGGTGGGAGCAAGAACGGTCAGTGAGTTTAAAGAGTGGTATGATAGACTTTGTGTTTCTCAGGGGGGGCCTCCCCTCGATGAGTCTTGACAGACTTTAAGTCTTAGGAAGGACCTCCCTCGATGAGTCTTTTGACTCCTTGGAGGCCTGAATAATAATAATAATAATAATAATAATATTAACTATGTAAGAAGCGAAGCATGCCATATAGTCGAGGAAAAGAAAGCACATTCTTTGTGTTTCAACTTCAATGACAACCATGAAAAAGGGAAAGCTGTAAAGAAATCGATATCCTTGTCAAGAGTTGCACAGCCATTATTTAGACGATTCAAAGTGTGTCCTGAATATCGAAAGGTAAAGACTGCGTAGGCATAGTTCAATTCAAAAGGGAACATAGGAGAAGCAGATTATCGGAGAGGTTATACCAGGATACTTCAATCTGAAAAAGATAGAGGGCCCATATGGAAAACTCAGGAAAGAATGGTACTGTAAATTATATCTCATGTTAACTAAGATTCGTCTGTATTAGTTATCATTATTCTAATACTGAACTGTTGAAGTGACTAAGAAAATAGGACTTTAGTATCTGACTGAATATATTGAAAGTAAGCTGGCTAGTGTTAATGTTATATGAGTAATTAAGTGTCCTGAGAATTTTGCATGTCTATTATATTGTATATGAAAGTTTTAAATGTCATAGTTACGTGTTTGTGCAGTATTTGGTTTAGTTAAGCTACTTAAGTTTGAATAGTTAAATAGTGTGAATTAATCTTATATGTCCATGTCATAGCTGAATTATTTATGATAAGCTAATGTCAGTTTGTAAATATTTAGTATAGCATTGAATTGAGTAATAACTAAAATTTGAATTGTACCATGTTAAGGAATTTAATAAACCTTTTGTCCAATGATAAAACAGTTGTCTGAAATTGCTGTCCTGTGCACTACTTGAAAAATTACGAACCTAATCATGCGGGAAATTAATGTGTTAAGAAACGAGATAAAGTGTCACAACTTCAACATAGTTACACTTTCTGACATATTTTAGTTCTTTCTCCTTGATTTTGCTTATAATATCTTACACTAAATATCCCAAAAGGCACAGCATAATACAAATAATAGGGATACTAAGGGGAGAAATATCTCAAGTATTAGTAAATTTTTGGTGATATCTCGAGCATAGATAATAGTAGAACATAGATGAGAGGAAATTACTAGTTAGAATAAAAATCATAAAATGGGTCCCAACATTATTATTAGCTTTCCTCTTTTCTCCAAATTTTCTCAAAATAGTTCTGTATGTCTGACAATCAACTCTGCTGTTTAGATCCCTAACAAGGAGAAACTTTATTTTTTATTATGTCAGTTCCTTTCTCTGAAGCATCAAAAATATCATTAGTACTGTTAAAATGATTATTAACATTAACGAATTAACTCTAGCATTAACACTTAATCTTATCATCAGTACTTTCCGCAAATAACTCGTTAGATCTGTTGTTCTGTATTGCCATCCATTTTGCTTTTTTTGTGAATAGGTATTGAGATAGATGTCCATTCCTTTGCGATTTTGCTTTCCTCCCATGCCATGTACAGTTCATCTATTATCACCTTTTCACCATGTTTCAACATCCCTCCAGTGAACTCATCATTCCCATAGCTTTTATAGTTTTTCAGCTGTACCCCTCTGTGTATGTTTCTCCATCTGTGCTTGGTTGTGATAATGAACTTTTTTAGACCTCAACATCTTCCTGTCTTATGTAACTCAGAGCAGTATCCTGTCCATCTGTCTCCTATTCTTCTGTGTTCATCCAGATTTGATCATTTTCATTATTTATGATTGTTTTGGTCTCCATTTCTTGTTAATGTTTCTAATCATCTTATATACTTGTTCTGTATATGCTAAAGTATTTGTTGATATCCTTGCACTGTTCCTTTAGCCATTTTGTTTGTTTTTCCTACTGCCTTCTTACCTTCATTGCATTTTTCTATGATGTCCTATTTTTACAGAGATCTTTTCTAATCTTGAAGTTCCTTTTTCTTGAGGTATCTGTCTCCTGTGAGATCCTCCTCTTTGTCTTTTCTGTTTCCAGGACTGTTTGTTCTACTGCTTTCTTGATTGCAAACACCACTTTGTCATAAAGTTGTGTTTGCAATCAATTCTATCCTGTTATTTTTCTGTAATGGATTTCAGTTCTTCCTTGAGCACCTTCCTATACACTTTCTCCTGTAATTTTCTCACTCTGCCCTCATATCCTTCTCAAGTAGAGTGATGTGGGCAAATATGAGAATGGGGACTCTGGAGAATGAGACTTATTTGTTCAAACAGTCTTTGCTGCAATGCAGGAATAACAAAATTTTCCAGTATTCGTTGATAAATCTCCAGTAACGGAGCAGGTTACAGGATCTCTAGGGGCTAATAGGCTCAAAAAGTATCGTCCTATTATGAAATCGGCTGTGAAGCCACACTGCACGGTTACTTTTGGAGAATGCAGTGGTACTTGCTGGATCGCTTGGGATGTTGAGATTCCCAGATTCTGAACTTATGTGTTGACCAACCCATTCAGATAAAAACAAGCCTCATCACCCCACCACACACACACACCAATATTCAGCGAGGGCATTAATTGTTGACCCCAATTCGAGCAAGAAACGTTAGTGTGAACATCATTCGCTTATCATAATCTGTGGTAGTTAGTGCTTGCACATGAGTGAACTTATATAGATAGAAGTGAAGTATTTTCTATAAGATTTCCCAGGGTATCATAAGCCATATCAAGTTTGTGAGCTATGGCATGAGCGCTTGGACAAGTACTGGTCCCTGTGTTGTCAAACACCACAGTAACAACGTCTGTTACTGTCTCTTCTTGCATTGCTTTCGGTCCTCTGCCAGATCTAACTCCTAGTGATCCAGTTTCTTCAAACTTCTTAATCATATCTCAGTGCTACAGCTGACAGGACCTGTATGCAGGTTATGAAACCTTCTAAATTCCTGAAGGGCAGCTACAACATTGCATTATTTAAGGTAAAACAACAAGTAAAGCATGCTGAGGCAATGCAGGATGCATATTGAGCACAATTCGTCAGTCATTTGAATAACTGCCTGAACGTTCACAATACACAATGTGGTCTCATTCTGTGTATTAGTTTTAGCTACAAATACCTCCAAAGAGAAAGTTAATTTATGGCCACCCTGTAATAAGGTACAAGTGAAGGAATTTCTTCAGACATTAGGGAAAGCAATTGACTCAATGAAAAAGGAGCTTTTGACCAAATTTCTTAAGGTCTGATTTCAAGATGAATAATGGGGTAAGTTCATCCAATTTTCCAATGAAGAGTCACAGAAAGAAATCAACCAATGCTACCTCGTTTAGGACTGCAATCCGGGCTCCTGATGATAAATATGATATGAGGACTCATATTAACATTTTGCAACTCAATATTAATGATACACAGGGAAAACTGGATGAACATAAATACATACTTTATTATTATTATTGTTATTATTTCCCAAGACCTAATGGAGTCAAAGACTCATCTGGGAAGTCCTTTTATCACACACACATCTCATCATACCTTATGTGATGAGATGTGTGTGTGTGTTTAAGACATTACACCATGTCTTAAACACACTCAAACTCCTTGCAGACACCACACTCTCATGCAAGGCATTCCAATCCTTCACAAATCTGCACGAAAAAAACCTGCCTCTCACTCCCCTTCTCATACCCTTTTTATACAGTTTCCAGGGATGACCTCTGGTTTTTCCCTGATCTCCCACTATTCTCTGTAGAACTTCTCCATCATTGATCTTATAACAACTCCTTACAAACCTGTAGGTCTCTATCATATCTCCCCTCTTCCTTCTTTCCACCAGATTCTGAAAATTACATCTTTTCAATCTTTCCTCATACTCAAGATTCCAGAGGTCAGAAACTACCTTAGTCAGTCACCTTTGGACTCTTTCCAACATCTCTTCATCCTTCTGAAAACCCGGTAACCAAATCTGGGCACAATAGTCCCTGTGTTGCCTAATCAAAGCCTTATGCAATTGAACAAGAATCTCCCTCCTCTAAGCATCAGTGTCCTCTGCATCATTCCCAGTTTAGAAAAACAATATCCATATTGCTTGTCTACAAGAAACAAAACTGAACAAAAATCTGTAGTTCAGCATCAAAGGATACACAGTTCTTTGGAAGGATAGAGAGGAAAGAGTAGGGGGCAGGCTTGCTATCCTTTAGGAGACCCCAGAAATCCAATTCAAAGAAATCTCTCAAAATCAATATTTAAATAATAACAGTTCGATGGACGCTCAAGCTGTTAAAATACACCTACCAAACCATTCTATTTCAATCACAAACATGTACCACCTTGATAACAAAAATATTGATACAAACATTGAAAAGCTAAGTGAAGCTTGATACAACGTTAATATACAACCAATAAAATCATACATGGTGAGCTAAATGCAAAAAGCCCAACATGGGGCTCCCTTGATTTTTACCATAAGGGTCAAAAATTGACACAGAGCACCTATCACTAAAACGACGGTCACACTGAATCTGCTATTGACATCACAGCTATTAATTATACCATTGCATCAAGTGCACAATGGAAAATTTTGAGAAATGCCATCAGTGACCACAGACCCATAACAACCCTAAACTTCAAGATTGATCAAGAACAGCAAATCGAAAGGACAAGGAACTTCAGAAAAGCTGATTGGACAAGGTTAACTCAAATATTGGAGAGCCTCTGTCAAGATGAACCTTTCTTGGGAAACCTTGACAGGAAATTGCAAATCCTTATTTCACACATCAATAAAGCTACCAAAGCAACTGTACCAAGAGGCAAATGGAAAAATAGCTGGATACCAAACTGGAAAGATCAGAGTATTGATTTAATGATTACAGAAAGATACAATATCAACAAACAATTCAAAATTAATAAAAGTGATGAATCCAGAAAGAAATTAATGGACATAACACACAAAATTGAGCAGGAAATTTGGAAGTGCAAACCAGAGAAATGGGAAAAGCTTTGCAGTAATTTGGTCCCAAGAAAAGAGCAAATACTGGAACATTATTAGAATCGACAACAATATCAAAGAGAACCAATGGAAAATCAGACTTCATCATAAATGCTAGGAAACTAGCTATTACATATCAAGAAATTGCAAATACAAGGCAAAAACCTATTCAAACAACTCCAAACTTCAGTTCACGGAGCACATGGAAACATCCAAGAATTCAAAGGACAAGACAACAACAAATGCTTGTATTTCTACTCAGGACATGGACTGGTCATTATTAAAACCAAGTTCAAACAAAAAATGTGCACAAATTCACATAGAGAGAAGAGGCAAGTTACAAGAAAAGTCTCATTGACTATGTTATTGTTGATAATGATGTTTTTTCTCTGGTACAGGACACCAGAGTGTACAGAAGATTTGAAATTAGAAGTGATCACCATTTAGTCTTGAGCAGAATAAAAGTGCATATCATGTTGAAAAGAACATGTAAGAAAGTTTTAAAGTGAATAAAAGTTGAGCAGCTCTCAGATGCGAATTGTAGACTAAAACACACAAATATTCATCATAATCATCATCAAGCATATCAAGGATTTATGCCTAGCATGGCCTGGTCTTGGCCTTAGAAGTCAACATTGAATCTTTTAAGAGGACATCATGGTTTTCTTCTTCCTAATGGCTTGTACTTTAAGGCTTGTTTTGGTAATCTTTCTATTTTCATTCTTTGAACGTGTTCCATCCAATTATGTTTATATTTTTTAATTTTTTCTATTACTGGTTCATGGTTTAATTCTTTCATAATTTCTTAATTTCTTTTGTGATCAAATAGAGTATACTTTGCAAATTTTCTCATAAACTTCATTTCTGCTGTTATTAATCTTTGTTGTCTTTTTGTTTTACTGTCCAGATTTCACTTTCATACAATAAGACTGGTAGGGCTAATGTATTGTATTCTTTTAGTCTGGTTTGTTTTTGAACTATGCTTGGTTTAAATATAGAGTTAATTACACCTGTTATTTATATATATTTTTGCAGTATTTAGGTTTATATGTTTTTAATTTTCATATTTTATTATACATCCTAGGTCAGGGAACCTTTTTACTTATCCCAAAATATATTTATTTACGCTGACGTTACCCCCTTGATTTGAAAGGGAGAAAATAATAGATTTAAATTCAAAAGGTTTATTGAATATTTATATGGAGAATACAATTATATATATAAAAGTATAAAATGCAATAAAATAAATGTATATCCTTATTATGAAACAAAAGGATTTCTTTGAAAACTTTTTCACTTCAGATTTTGGAGAACTGATGTTTCATTTTTGATACAATAACATCAAAATTGGGACATTTTGATGTCAGAGAAATTTCGATACTGACTCCAGGGTCTAATTGATTTCTCTACTTTGTTTTCATGTTCATTAGAGTGGAAAATCCTTGTTCACTAAGGTAGGTTGTTGCAAAAGGCAGCAACTTTTTGACTGCCTCATGTGCAATTTTGAATGCCTTTGCAGCTATTGACATCCAAAAATATGAGAGATCTGCTTTGTTTTCAAACTGAATCATGCATGCTTCATTATTGGATTGAAGTTCAAGATGTGTCTCTGCCAACCCTTGTGGCTTTTCTGGTACATCAGCAATTTCACATTTAAAGGGATCTACAACCCAACTGTCAATATGTGAATCAAGATCTGAAAAGTAATCAGAGAACCCCTCCTTGAGTTTGGTAAGATGCCTTATAACTGTATCCTTGATGTCGTCAAAAGTAATATTTTCAGAATCTTCCAAAAACAAACCTAACTTTGAAAAGGCAGCTATCTTGTGTTGTTCTGCCTTCTGTCTCCAATATAAATGCATTGATCCAAAAATTGATCTCTTTTTCTCTGGCTGAAATTATATTGATGTTTTTTCCTTGCAATTCTTTGTTCAATGCATTCTCATACTCAATAATATCAGTTAAATATGCGAGATATACAGCCCATGAGGAGTTTGTAAACTTATCTGTGAGGAGATGCTTTTGATCGACCATAAAAATTTCAAGTTCAGTTTGAAAGCCCACACTCAGTTCAGAACATTTCCATGTGAGAGCCACCTCACTTCTGTATGATAAAGTAGGTCTGCATATTCAGCCTCACCATCTTTACATAATTCACAAAATAGTCACGTGTTTAGTGCATGTGCTTTGTTAACATCATGTATGACAGCTTCCAGTGCAACTTCCATATGTTTCACAAGCAGTGCCTGCCTATGGATCATACAGTGGTTGACTTCAATTTTATTATTATTCTCTTGCCAAAGCTGAAAAACTAGTTACATGACCAACATAGCTGGAGCTCCATCAACAGACACAGCAATGTAGTCTTTGCACATTAAATTAACGTTATTAAAGTATTCATTAACTTTATTGACGACATCAGTTCCACGAGATTGCAAATCGAGAGGATTACAAAACAATTCTTCTTCAATTGCATGTAAACCTTTGTAGCAAACATACACCATCTGCTGCGAATTACTACTGACATCTGTAGTCTCATCAAGCTGAATAGAAAAGCATTTACTCTCTTTTATTGAAGAAATAACTTGTTCCCTCACATTTTCTGCTTAAATAGAAATTCTTTCTTCACAACGTTTGCAGACAAGGGCACTGAATTTAGTTTCATGGCTTCTTTCTGACCACACATAATCTCTGCCATTTTCAAACTGCTGTTTAACCAATTCCTGACCAATAGTATATGGTTTCTTGTTTTGGGCAATCAACTAGGCCACCGCAAAGCTAGCCTTTGATGCGGAACATTGATCGAATGTACCTCTCAAGTTGCTGTCGTTTTAATCTTTTGACAGACATTTCCAAATTTACAAAGTATTCCTGCAGTTTGGAAGACAGATGTGGGTGCAAGTTTCCTCTTTTATCCAAGTTTCTTCGATTGACTCTTTTTGAAAGATTCTGCAGTCAATACTTTCAAACAGACAACACACTATGGTTTTATTATTCCTTTGTCTTCTATTTTTATAAACCCATAATTGAGGAACACTTCCTGGTATATTCATTTTCTAGTGGATGTCATGTGAAGGGTAAAAAAGACTGATTGAATTTAAGTTTTTAAACTTCATTTAAATTTACAATTTAATTGGTAAACGTGGCATTAAGACATGTCCTCAAGATGAAGGCAGTATTTAATTATTTTATTGACCATCGAAAATTAATCAAGCAAGGAGAAAATATATTACTCAAATTATCGAACTAACATAAAACTAAAATATGGTTAATAAATGAAAATCTTACACTTAAAATAGAAATATTGAAATAAATTAAATTAAATAACTACTTAAATCGACTTAAACAAAGCAAAAACATGTGTCAAAAAATAAGGTTAAGGTGGGTAATAGAAAACTGACATATGATATCTGTTTAGCCACTTGACAACACCTTAGCAACCAAGTTGGTTGTGATGTCTCCTAAACATGTATATTACTTTGGCTAGATGCAGTGTAGCCAGAAGAAAAATTTGTAATAACAAAGAATGCATAGAAATGGATGGAAAACATTCAAAGAATGAAAATAGAATGATTACCAAAACAAGCCTTAAAGTACAAGCCATTAGGAAAAAGGAAACCAGACATCCTCCTAAACAATTCATCGATGACTTCTAAGGCCGGAACAGACCATGCTAGGCCTAAACTTGATATGCATGATGATGATGTTACAAGAAATGCACGTTTTATATAATTTTATTTGTCTATTGAGTTCTCATTACCTCCAAGAATTTCATTTTTACTACACTCGGGGTAATTTACCCTGGTTCACCGACCCCTGTCTTAGGTAGTTAAATGAATACACCTGTTCTAAGATCTTGTTATCTATTACTATTTTATTTTTTACTGGATTTTGTCCTTTAAAGGCCATAGTTTTTCTGTTGATATTATCATACCATAAACTTTGGCTATCTCATTTAGATCTAAAATAGCTTTCTGTAAGTTATCTTCAGAATTTGTAATTATTATTTGGTCGTCGGGAAAAAGGAGTGTTTAAGTTAACAGTTAGAGAAAGTTTAATACATTGATGGAAATTTTTATTCCATTTTATTATTATTTCATTTAGGTAAATATTAAAAAGAGTCACTGAGAGGGGACATCCCTGTCAGACCCCTTGGTTTATCTCTCTTGTACATGATAGATCATGATTTAATCTTACTTGTATTTGATTATTTTCATATATACTTATGATGGCTTTTAGGATACTTGATATTTGTCTTTCTTTTAATATGTAAAATAAAATGCTTCTTTTAACATTGTTAAATGCTTTTTCAAAGTCAATAAATACAATATCTGTGTCTAAATTGTATTTCTCTATTATTAATTTTATGAAAAAGACCAAGTCTATACATGATCGTCCTTTTCTAAATACATTCTGTACTTCTAAAATAAAGTGTTTGGAATATTTCATTAGTTTGCTATTTAAATTTCTGCAATATATTCTGTAACAGGAATTTAATATACTTATATGTCTATAGTTTTTAGGGTCATCTTTAGTACCTTTTTTTAAAGATAGGAATCAAAATTGCTTTTTTCCATTCTATTGGGGATTACGAATTATATAGATTTTATTTAAACATAATAGGAGTCTTTCTTTGAATGTTGTTCCAGCATATTTATATAGCTCTGACCTAGCTTATCTTCTTCAGTTGATTTTCTGTTTCTTGTTTGTTTCATGCTGATTTCTAATTATTCTTTAGTTATTTCCTTTTCATTTTCATTAAATGTTTGCCAGTTGTCTTTTGTAAAATATATTATGTCCACAATTCTGTGTAGAAATTTAGAAATTCTAATTTCAATTTGGTGTGTAATTTTATGTTTTTTTAGTATCTGTATTTAAGTGTATCAAAATCTTATATACATTGGGTCTTATTTTATATAAATCATGTTTTCTGTCTTTTTCTATCTCTTTTAGCTATGGCTGTTATTCTTTTATATTCTATTTCATCTTCTAATGTTTTACTGCTTAACCATTTATGATAGGCTTCTTTTCACTTTGATTATTTCTTTGATAGTATCATCCCATATCTTCTGTTTTTTCTTTTTATTGAATTTTTTGATCTCTCCTAAGCTTCCATTTGCTGCTGCATTTAGTATCATTTATATATATTAAGCAATTCCATTTCTATTCATTGTTTTATTTTATTTAGTTATTGGTTAATTCTTTATTCATAGAGCCATTGTATATTTGTGTCATTTAATAGTCTACTTTTATAAACGAATGTTTTAAAATTTCCTTCTGTTCTTGTTACTGGTAGCTATTTTTTGCCAATCTTAATTTTCTTTTAACGAGGAAGTGATCACTACTTATTTCCTATCCTCTGTGAACTCTAACATCTAATGAAAAATGTGATGTCTTTCCATTTAAGATAAAATAATCTAATATTGATATCCATCTTCTTGCTGCCCAAGTATATTTACATATATCTTTATGTTTATAGAAAGAATTCATTATTTTTAGGTTATTATAAACTACAAAGTAAATGAATTTTTTACCATTTCTGTGTAAAATATGATCTCAATACATTCCTATATTATTAATTTTTGTGTTTCCAATTCTTGCATTTAAGTCTCCTGCTAAAATTACTTAATTATTTTTATTTATTTTATTATATATATTTTGTAGCTCATTATACAATTCAATATTATCCTGTTCTCTTCCTTTTTCTGGGGCATTTTTATTCTAGCTTCTATTATTCTTTCATTTCCTAATTTATAATGATTTCAATGTTTTGAAAGGGAGTTATGAATCCAA
The DNA here is from genome assembly GCF_054136105.1 of Typopeltis vanoorti. Classification (NCBI taxonomy): domain Eukaryota; kingdom Metazoa; phylum Arthropoda; class Arachnida; order Uropygi; family Thelyphonidae; genus Typopeltis; species Typopeltis vanoorti. The sequence continues at coordinate 52,688 of NC_143568.1, read as the reverse complement.
ATCATGACTCTTGCTTGTGTACTTTGGTCTCTGTCAGCTGTCCACGTTATGTTTATATTTATGTCCACAATTCTGTGTAGAAATTTAGAAATTCTTCTGATTTCAATTTGGTGTTTAATTTTATGTTTTTTAGTCATTAAATTTTTTTTAATCACATTAAAATTTTCGGCTCTCATGGTTCCTTTTAATTTCTTTTTTGTTTCAGTGATTACTGCTATTTTAAAATTTCTTTCATTTATTATTTGGCCTAATTCAATATGTTTATTTGCTATTCCTCTTAAATTCCAATTTGCTATATGAATTATATTTTGTAGTTTCCATTTTCGTTTTACCTTTTCCATTCCAGGGTCATTTTCTATACATTCATTCCGATTATCTTTTTCTGTCAGCTTACAAGTATGGTTATGTTCTCCATGTCAGGGGACTAGCCTGACGATGGAATAGTTCAGTGGTAGGACACTACTTTAAGGCTTCTGAACTAGCCTTCTTCCAAATTTAAACCCATAGGAGGAATTGGGTATATATTGAAGGAGAAAGAGTAGATTATAATAGACTAGAGTATAGTAAAGGTTAATAGAGGGGGATGTGGTTATAAGAAGAGAAATGGAAGGACCCCATGGCCCCCTCAAGTAATCTAATAGCACAAGGGTCATAAAATAACAAGAGTTGGCTGATATAGGCCTTATAGGAAAGATTAAAGTGAGTGGATCTTTCTCAAAGTGGAAGAAGAGGGTAGATCAAGCTAGGGTACCATGGGAGTGGCACTTTCCTTACAATCAAGGTGATTTCTTATGGCCCTGTTGGTTCATGAGTCCTTATTCAGTATATTCTGACCACCCCACCATATATATATTTAATTATATATATATATATATATATATATGGTGGGGTGGTCAGATATATATGAAAGATTACATATATATATATATATATATATAACCTTTCCTATAAGGCCTTATAGGAGAGATTGAAGAGAAATTAAAGAAGAATGTGTGTATATATATACACACACATTCTTCTTTAATTTAATTTCTCTTCAATGTATGTTTCTCTTCAATATATACACACATACATACATAGAGCTTGTGTAGCCCAGTGGATGTGGTGTTTGCATACCACGGCACTTGGCTACATGAAGGAAGGCTTGGTTTCGAGTCTAGTCAGTGACTAGAGAAAATTTTGTGAGGCTTTTTTTCGAACGGTTCCCGCATTAGCCGATCTCTGGCATGGGCAAGCAGGTTTTTCATCCCATAAACTCAAGAAAATCGACCGTAGAACCCACATTATTTCAGAGATTAAATACCAGTGTTAGCACGCAGTGAAGAGAGCTATCTCTCTTCACTGCATGCAGCTTAATTAGTGATAGCCTTGGGCCAGCTATCTCTGATTGGGTAATGTACATTGGGTGATGATTGCGTAATGATTGGGCAGTTTAATCTCCACTGTACCAGTGGAGATTGAACTGCCCACTCAGTCTCCAAAAGTTAGATAGGGCTTAAAATGGCGTCACCTACTCCCTATATATATGGGAATAAAAAGGCATTAGCTTATGTATATATATAGATACACACACACATATATACTTGGTGGGCTCCCCTATCTGCCAGATAGAGGATGCACTCTCTAGGAGTTACAGGGTCTCCCAAAAGATACATTCAAATATTTATACAAAAATTATTCAAGAAAACATGAGAGTTTGAGAGCCTTGGAGATTCAGTGGCAAGCTCTGTAGAAAACATCAAGGCATGAAGGTATGTTGTGAGGTTGTCTACAAGGATAGAAAAATCAGAACTCCATGGTGGACACAGGATGCTTTCCTTTCCTTCAGTACCTAAAGAGGCAGTGAATCAAGGGAAGAAAGCATATCAAAAGTTCCTGGCAAATAAGTCGACTTCTGTGATTAGAGAATACAGAGACAAATGTAAGAAAGCTGAACAAACACTGTAAAACTAGCTGAACAAACACTGTAAAACTAGCTGAACAAAACTCATGGCAAGACTTGTAAGAACATCAAAAATAATTATCAGGAAGGTGGCAAGATATTCTGGAGATTGTTGAAGAAGCTCAGTTATGAGATAAGAGTGCTGTAAAAGGAATTAATGATTATAAAGGTCATATGAAAACTGGAGAAAAAGATATCTTTGATGTATGGAATAATTAGTTCGCAAAAATTGCTAAATGAAACTAGCAGTGATGACAGCACAGTGATAAAAAACACTGAAAAGGGATGCAAGCAGGAATACATACCCATACTTGAACTACAAAATACCATCAAAAGCCTGAAATAATAAACGAGAAATGAAACTGATTGTGAGAATTACAGAGGTATTTCTCTACTGAGTGTTCCTGATGAGATTCATGCCAGTATACTTGAGAAATGGTTGAGAAGGATTGTGCAAGAGAAGCTTGGTGAAGAACAAGCTGGATTCAGGCCAAATAGAGGCTGTCATGATCAGATTTTCACTTTACGCAAATAGTTGAGAAATCATGGGAATATAACAAGGATCTGCATTTAAGTTTTGTAGATCTGGAAAAAGCCTATGACAAAGTGCCAAGAGAGAAGCTATTCAAAATTCTACATTTGTATGGTGTGAGTGGATCATTATAGGAAGCAATACTTAGTCTTTATTTGAGTTGCAAGTCAGCAGTTAGAATTAAAAGAAGTTCAGGGAGATGGTTTAATGTTAAATCCAGTGTCAGAAAAGGATGTACATTTTCCACTTGGTTATTCATTATCTATATGGATTACATTATGAAGGAAAGTAGTATCAAACCTGATATCAAAATTCAAGATGTTAATCTGAGCTCCTTGCTTTATGCAGATGATGTTATACTTCTAAATAAATCTGCTACAAGTTTGCAAGATTCCCTGACTAAATTAATAACCTGTGATAGATATGGTATGAAGGTCAGTAATAACATGACAAAGATAATGAAAATACTCAGAAGTATTGAAGTTATCAACTGCATTGTGGATGGAGAACAAGCAAAACATTTCAGCTACTTAGGCACCAGTTTAGTGAAGATGGTAAATTAAGTAAGGAAATACACAAAATCAAAGCTGGATATGGTAAGAAGTCAACTGATTAAATTTATATGGAATAAGAGAGAAATTAGTCAAAACACAAAATTAACTATACAAGACATTGTTCAAACCAATTTTAATTTATGGATCTGAGTGCAGCGTCAGAGGTAAAACACTTGATGAAAGACTAGAGACTACAGGTATGAGTCCTGAGAAGGATTAGGGGCCTGAACAGATGACATCAATGGCACTATATTGAAAACGAAGTTCTTAGGAAAGAACTTGACATTGTTAACATCCAGGAATGTGTTAGCATAGCTAATGGTCACAAACAGAATGGGAGAGTAAAAATTAATAAAGTAAGGATTCTCTGTCAGGTTGGCAGCAAAATGAATCAGAAGACGATCAAGATATAGGTGGTTTCATATGGTAGAAGTGCCTTATCAGATAGAAATATAAGATTTGAGAATGTTGGAGCTTTGACAGGTAACAGATTGATTTGGTGGAAAAACAATGATTTACAGCTTTCACCACATATACAGTGTGCCCATTAAGTATAATGAGACAATAATTATTATATCAAAACAAAGAACTATATTTGAAATTTATTAAGGATAATTATTATTACCTGAAGACCTCATGGAGTCAAAGACTCATCTCAGAGGTCCTTTTATCACATACACAGCTCATCATGCCATGTATTAAATACACTCAAACTCCTTGCAGACACCACACTCTCAGTCATGGCATTCCAATCATTTAAAACTCTACACGAAAAAAACATGCTTCTCAATACCCTACTCACCCTCTATAGTTTCCAGGGATGACCTCCAATTCTCCCCTGCTCTCCCACTATTTTCTGTAGAACTTCTCCAGCATTGATCATATAACATCTTACTAACTTGTAACTGTTTCATACATCCCCTCTTCCTCCTGTCCAACAAACTCTGTAAATTACATCTCAATATTCCTCATACTCGACATTGCAGAGGTTAGAAACTACCTTAGTCAGTCACCTTTGGACCCTTTCAAACATCTCTTCATCCTTCTAAAAACCAGGTGACCAAATCGGCAAAATAGTCCATGTCTGGTTTAATCAGTAAAACTCGGACTCGTGATGAATGGTAAAGTTGGTGAAAGTCTTGATCATTATGCAGATTGCATGCTCGCTGAAATAGCTCTTTTTTTGCAATGCCGATGACCTATTATACTGTAGTATATAATCTAACTAGAAAATTATATTTGCTTTCAAACACTAATGTTGTACTTGTTCTCTCACTTCGGGCACATTCTAAAAAAAACAAAAATGGATACCACTCAGCAGAAACTTTGCTAATAACATTCCTAAGCATCATCTGCTTCGTTGTCACAACTACCGTGCCTCCTGGCCACCAGTACACAGTTTAAAGAGAATTCGCAAGTCTTCGTGACAAAATGTTGCATCTAAAAGAAAACTCAGGCGAGTAAATGACTCTAAAATACAAGAAATGAGGTGAGAGCTTTATGGTGCAATGCAGCTCCCACAAACACAAAACAAAAAAACTATATAATCATCATTAACTTAACATCAAGAAAATATACAATCATTATTAAGAAACAAGCCAATAACATTAATTAATTATATCAGTTTTTAATCAGGAAAGGGCATCGACGTTACCATGATGGCTACCCTTTCTATATGTAACGGTCATATTATAACGTTGTAGGGCTAAAGCCCATCGGGACAACTTGGCACCATGAGGTGCACTTTAGTTAGATAGGTCAGAGGGTTATGTTCTGAAATTACCTGTATTTCAGCACCAAATACCCATGTGTCAAACTTTTTCAATGCCTCCAAGATGCAAAAAGCTTCCCTTTGAATGGTTCACCATTTCATTTGACAGGAATTTAGTTTCTTACTGAAGAAAGCAATGGGCAATTCTTTTCGTTGTTCAATGCTTTGAGCTAAGCTTGCACCAATTGCTGTTGCTGATGCATCCGTATACATCTGGAACGGCTTGTTGAGATCTGGAGTATGCAAAGAAGGCATTTTTATTAGCTCTTCTTTGAGTTTCGTAAAAGCTTCATCAGCATCAGTAGCCCAAAGAATATTGTTTGGGACACTTTTCTTAGTCATTTTTGTCAGTGGTAATACAATTTGGGAGAATCGTGGTATGGAGTCACGGTAGTAGCTAGCCAGTCCAAGTAGATTTCTTACTTCCTTCTTTGTCGCTGGTGTCGCTAAACCTTTTATAACCTCAACCTTCTCTGGGTCTGGGGAATGTTGACTGGATCCAATCAAATGACCTAGGAACTTCACTTGATTTTTTCCGAATTCGCATTTTTCTAGGTTTACTGTTAAACCCACTTCTCTTAATGTTTTGAAGACTTCATCTATATGCGTGAGATGTTTAGACCATGTTTTAGAAAATATAGCCAAATCGTCGATATAAGATTGGCAGTATGCCTTATGAGGAGCTAGTGCTTTATCTAATGATTTCTGGAATGTGCTTCCACCTTTCTTCATTCGAAATGGTAAGACGTTCCATTGATAGTGACCAGAATGTGTCACGAATGCTGTGAAGGGCTTTGCTTCCTTTTCCATAGGGATTTGCCAATATCCCTTGGTGAGGTCAACTACAGTGATAAATTTTGCTTGTCCTACCTCAAATAATAAATCTCTAGCTATTTTTATTGGATAAGCATCTGGAATAGTTAAACTATTTAGCAATGTAAAGCCAATGCATAGTCTGACACTTCCATTTTTCTTAGCCACACAAACCACGGGATGAGCCCATTCACTGACACTTGGCTCAATGAGACCCATATCTAACAGTTCTTTAACTTGTCGATCTACTTCCTTTTGTAGAGTGATTGGCACCCTATGGGTTTGAGTATCTTAAGCGAACAGTTCTCTGTAACTTTGATGGAGTGTCCGTCAACTTTGGCATGACCAGCTTTGGAACTAAAAATATCTGCATATTTCCAGAGGATGTCAAAAAGTTCTTGTTTTTGTTCTCCCGTCAAGAGAGCTTTCCTATCCTCAAGGTGTTTCCTAATATCTTCGACAGATTTATTCATCTTGTCAGCAGGTGCATAGTGCTCGAAAACTAGACCGACATGATTAATTCTTTGAATATATGGTCGAAGCTTATTTATCTGGAGCTCCCTGATACTTCCATCCTTCATCTCAACCTTCGCAGAATGTGGTCTAGTAAGTTGGACGACTGTAGCAGGTCCTATCCAAGTATTTAGAAGCTTATGAGAGGATGAAGGTAACAATACTAAAACCTTTTCACCAACAACGAAAGATTTTTCTTTGGAACGAAGATTATATCTGGAGGAGTATTTTTTTTGAGACCCTTTGGCATTCTCGGATGCAATTTCATGAACTTTTCTTAGATTTTCAAGAAGCTCTTGTAAATAATTTTCAACTGAGCAAGAGGCAGTGGTTGAGATGACTCGTCCACCAGTCCAAATTCCTTTTAATGAAGATAAGTGGCCTGGAGGTAATCTTCCTTATACCAACTGGAAAGGTGATAACCCAGTAATGCTATGTGGTACTTCTTGGTATGCGAATAAACGATAGGGAAGATGTAAATCCCAGTTTCTTCCATGTTCCTCTATATTCTTATTCATCATCTCATTTAAAGTTCTGTTCCAACGTTCAACAGCGCCCATACTCTCAGGGTGTCCTGGAGTGGAAAAACGTGGAGCTATGCCTAGCAGATCTTCAAAAGCTTCAGTGAATTTAGATGTAAAATTTGTACCTTGGTCAGTACAGACCATTTTAGGAAATCCAGTCTGAGTAAAAATCCTCATCAGAACATTACATGTAGTTTTAGCACTTATTTTCTTGACAGGTATGGCTTTGGCCCATCTAGTGCATAAATCAGCAGCACATTATGAATCGATGACCTCTTCCCGATGGAGGTTCTAACGGTCCAATACAATCCATGCTTCATACCTCAAACAGAGTTTCTGGTCTGACGATACGTCATATGGGGATTCTATCTCTATATGTAGTAGTACTTCTCATTTGACATTTCTTGCAGCTTTCACAATATATTTTTACATCTTGTTTAATGGTAGGCCAAATGAATGAGTACTTGATTCGCTGAAGGGTTTTCTTTTCGCCAAGATGGCCAGCAAGAGGGATTTCATGTGCTATCTTTAAGACATGTTCTCGTTTCACACACGGTAGCACTACTTGTCTAATATTCTTGCCACAAATATGTTCGTTATGATGCAGAACCCCATTGTCAAACGCATAGGCATTTTTCTGCCTTTTTTGGCCATTCAAAACACCGTTGAAGCGTCTCATCATCGTCTTGAAGTTTGCCGAATTCAAATTTTGTTTTTTCTGGTATACAATCATTTTCTGCACCTGGTTGGGACTCTATAGTACTGACTGCCAATGCTGTACTGGTTATTTTCGAAGGCATGTCTTCGTCTTCATCATCTTCTGACTGTTTATCACTTAAATATTTTGATTTCAGAACTGGTGTCTCCCAATGATGACTACTCTCATGTAGCTCGATGCATTTCATAGGCAGAGGAGCTCAATAGCAGATCGGTAACCAGTCTTCTTGAGATGGCACATGTGGCTGGAACATTACCATGTAAATTATCATCAATTTTCATTTCAAAAATTCTCAAGGGTGTTATTTAATTTTCTCTGAAAGCAGAAGATATTTCTATCTTACTTTCTCCATCATGGGGCATATCTGCCACTAAATCTTCGCGCACTACCGATATTTGCGCTCCCGTATCTATTATTCCATTGAAAACCCTACTTTCGCATTTGATTTTGATGACCTTCAAATCATCTACGTTTCGACCATTGTCCACTGATTTGGATACTGGAATGGAAATTTTGGCAGTGAACACACCTGATTTATTGTCATCCCCAGTGGTAGACGTTTGAACTAGGTTACTCTGTGCTGTAACAGGAGTACCTTTTGGCTGACTATTTTTCATACAAAACTTGGTGATATGACCTTCCTTTCTACAAGTAAAACAAGTTGGTTTGTAGTGCGGCTTCTATCAATTATGAATTCGCCGTGGCTGGTACCATCTCGCTTCCTTGATGTACTACGAAAACTGTCATTCGTCCAATCTGTCAGCTAACTTGGTTGGAGAAACGAATTTTGCCCAGTCGTCTAAGAGATGTTCTCTCACTTCATGTGGTACTTGCTTCTTCAGTTGACTGTAATAATGAGATCTTTTAACCCTTCAAAATCCTTGATATCAAGGCCACCAATCCACTCTTCGAAATAATTAGTGATTTCCTAACAGAAATCCCTCCAAGATTTTTCAGCAACCTTTTGGTGCATCACAAACTTTTTTCTTAAACATTCAGGATTCCGTCTAAATCTCTTTAGTAGAATTGTTTTAATATAATCATAATCTTCGCAATTTTCTTCTGACTCTCTACCAATTAATTGGACAATCTCAAATGGTAACAAAGTCAAGAGACATGATATCCAGTCTTTAACATTTATTTTGTTTCTCTTAGCTTGTCTTTCAAACAGGGATAGGTATATCACAATGTCATCCTCTTGTAATCTAAACTTAGGCATTAGCTTAATTAGTTCAAGACAATATCGTTTATTGTCACTGGATACTGGAGTTGAGTTTGGTTGAACACGTGCTTCAATTTCCAGTTTCTTCAACTCAAACTCCATTTGTTCTCTTTTCTGTTGGGCTTCCAATTCATCTTTCTGGCATTGGGCTTGTAGTTCTTTCTGCTGCCGTTGAACTTCTAATTCTTCTTTCTTCATCAGTTCTCCCTCGAGTCTGGTACTAATAATCATCTCCAACATCCCTTTAACAAATTCTTCTTCATTAAATTTAATTCCCGTAATAATCATTTTGAGATCTATCACTTTCATTTCAACAGTTGGCTTCTCTCCCAATTCTTCAGCCAATTTACATAAATCTTCCTTTCTACCTTTAGTTAAATAAGCCGTGGTGCTTAACAATAAGTTTCTTTAGTGATAAAAAAATCACCCTTAAAAAGGAATCAATTGCAATTTTTTTAAATGCCCAGAAAAAGATGTATATATTTGGCGATTATGGGACTCATAACTAAATTCAACATATCATTTGTAAACATAGATAAATCTTACAATATTATCAGTTAAAAAACTTCAACTACACAGTTTACTACACTTTCAAATACACAAATATATATATATATCTGTGTGGATATATAAAAACAAAACCAAACAAAAAAGAAAGTTTCGATTTTACACAGCTAATATATAATAACTTAAATCTCGAAACAGAACTATCAAAACAGTATGCAAAAATGAACTAAGATAACACTGTCGTGTTTTTTCTCTGGCGAGAAATCAGAAGTACAACCATGCAAAACAGGACAAATTGGTAAATGCAGAACAGAAGAAAATAAATTTAAAATGAAAAAAAAACAACTATTCTGATTTATCTGGTACGAAAATATAGCTTGAACACTGGCATGTTTTTCTTTTATACAAACTATTGTACTACTGTTCCAGGATGGAACAAAATTTGAATATTGATGTATTCTTTCTCTGGCGAGAAATCAAAACTACTACTGTTCCAGGATGGAACAAACTCCAAACGCCATTTTTTTGTTTTGTATTAAAACAGACTTTTGCCCAAATAATCAAAATAGAACTCTAAAACATGGGAGCATGCATTTACATAATGAATTGCTCTCACCTTGTAGATCCTATCAACTGCGCCAGTAAAACTCGGACTCGTGATGAATGGTAAAGCTGGTGAAAGTCTTGATCATTACGCAGAATGAATGCTCACTGAAATAGCTCTTTTTTTGCAATGCTGATGACCTATTATACTGTAGTATATGATCTAACTAGAAAATTATATTTGCTTTCAAACACTAATGTTTTATTGTTCTCTCACTTCGTGCACATTCTAAAAAAAACAAAAATGGATACTACTCGGCAGAAACTTTGCTAATAACAGTCCTAAGCATCGTCTGCTTCATTGTCATGACTGCCGCGCCTCATGGGCACCAGTACACAGTTTAAAGAGAATTCACAAGTCTTCATGACAAAAATCTTTTCAGGTGACCAAATTGGCAAAATTGCCCATGTCTGGTTTAATCAAAACCTTATACAACGGAACAAGAATCTCCCTACTTCTACAAGTCAGTGTCCTCTGCATCGTTCCCAGAAGCCTTTGTGTTATCTTCACAATTTTATGTATCCCCTAAATTTCAAATCCTTATCTATCGCCCCAGATCTCTTATTTCTTCCATCACCAAGCATAAATTCTGCATCCCATCTTTGTTTTCCAAAATTTAAAATCTTTTCATTTTGCAACATTGAACTCACATCCCCATTTCCATGCCTAAACACTAAATTTATTCAAATCTTATAAGGCCACAACATGTTCTCTACTCTTCATGGTTCATCCCCACTTTGCATCATCTGCAAACTACTGAATATCTCCATCCAAATCTTCCATATCATTAATATACAAGTTAAACAGTAATGGCCCTAAAACACTCCTGAGGCTCTACTAGTGACGTTATTTTCCTGGATATTGTACCACCATACACAACGTGTTGATATCTATCAGATAACCACTCTCCAATCAAATTAATCTAATATCCATGCCCATCTGCTCTAGTTTCACTGTTAACTTATCATGAAGTAATCTGTTAAAAGCCTTTGTGAAATTCAAAGTATATTACTGTGTATCTTTCTCCAGTGTCCAAGAAAGCAGTCACTTTATTGTAATAAGTAAGTAGATGACTAAAACATGACCTTCCCTTTAGCAAATCCATGATGTCCAAAGAAAATACCAATGTCAACCCAATTCTGGATCCTAGTTCTCAGAAGCTTCTCCAACAACTTAACCACAACACCAGACACACAGATAAGCCTATAGTTTGATGCTTGAGTTCGATCACCTCCTTTATGAAGTGGCACAATCTGGCCCTCCTTCCACTCGAAACTCGGAACTTGACCACGTGCAAGACTTATCAAAAATTATGTCAAAGCAGGTGTCAACTTCCTGGTACATTCCTTCGGAATACATGGTGATATATTATGAAGTCCCACAGCCTTATTAACATATAGTTTGCTCAACTGCCTATACACTTCTTGCTCACTTAGTCGCTCCTCTCCATCATCAGGTGCTCTCAATCTCTCCATGAAGTCACATTCACAAGATTGCAAGTCCTTTAAGAACTGCTCATTTAGTATCTCCACCACACATTCCACAACAGCTGTCTTTATGCCCTTTTCTGAAATCAATGTCATCCTTCCATAATCTTGTTTCTTTTGTTGGCTACATATCAAAAGAACTCCTTAGTATTCCTTTTGGCTTGATTAGCTAAGTGCTGTATGTACCTCCCTTTAGCTCCCCTCACCATCCAAGTCATGCAACTTGCCTGGTCTTTGTAATCCTCATGGAATTGATTTTTTACACTTCTTTTATGATGTTTCCATAATGCTCTTTTTTCTGTATCACATGCTTGATCTCTTTATTCATCCATCTCACATGTACCTTATTTAACTACCTTGAATTTAAAGGTAGTTAAATAAGATCAAATTAAAGATCAAATACGCATCCTCAAAAGCTTCGTATCCATCATAAATTTCAATGTAATATGAATGGCATTACAATTTTAATATGCACTTCGCATCCATGGAAATGTGGACGTATATTTAAGTCCTGGCCATTAGCATGGTTAACCATCTCACCCTTGGAATACATTTAGACATTGCATCTACTAGATAGTTTTATAAAATCCCCCAAGCTGCATTGATCTGTTTTCCAGCTAACTCCTCATTCCATGCCACATATGCTAGCTGTCTCCTGAGCTCTTCATAATCATCCTCCTTGTAGTTCCACATATACCCTTTTCTCACAGAGCTCCTCACACTGCTGGCAATCACCCAGGTAATCACCTCTGGTCAACTCACCAATTGGTGGATGATTTGACACATCAATTATAATTACATTTTCTGATGAGATGATGAAATCCAAGAACCTCAATCCTCACATGCCCTATGTTACATATTGTCTGAGGTAGTTATCCTCAAAAACTCAAGAAACTCATTTTGTTTTACTTCCAGTTGCTATCTCATCATTACATTCTATATTGCCATAATTAAAATCGACATTTTCTCATTTCCTTGACTAATTTGATGTTATATTTTATTATCCCCAACAGCCACATTACCTGATCTATATCAACATCCAACCAAGTATTTGATTTAATTGACCACTATCTCACACCATATTGCCTCAAAACCACTGGCACTATTACCCTCTTGCATCTCTATTTTGAATGGACATAACTATTTCTCTATCATCAATAGCACTCCCCCTGTCTTTTTACCCCTTCTATCCTCATGAAACACATCATACATACCCTTCCATCTCTATTCCTGTCAGGATGTCCTCTTCCAACCATCTCTTATTTATTCCAACAATCTTTGGTTGAACAGATGCAATTAGTGAAACAATTGTTAAAAAATTTGTTTTAATCCTTTTTCCCAAGTAAGCAAACAAACAGGCATGTCCAGTTTACACCTGAAGTATTTTCAGGTCTCAGGTAAAGGTGGAGTAAGTTCTGATATCTTTCTATAGTATCTCCCATAATGCAAACCACATCTCCTTGCAGACATGTATGATGTTATGCATTAAGGATAGTGCCACTACCCAGACTGTTTTCGACCTTTATTGTGGTCTCATCAGTAGAAGCCAGATCCTGAGATGCCAAGGTTAAAGTAATGCAGAACTTTGAAATTTTACCTATGTGAGTTGCAACAAGGTGCTTGTGACTTTATTAAATAAAAATCTCAGGATGAGAGAAAGATGTAGAAGTTTGTAACCTTCAGTATACTATACATTAAAGATACCAAGCAATTTTATAAACTTAGTTTTAAGCCTTTTTCCCCAAGCAAGCAAACAAGCATGTAAGCCAATTTGCACCTGAAGTATAGAGGTCAATAAAGGTCGAAACCAGTCTGTGTAGTGGCCCTTCCCAATGCATAGGATCTTACATGTTTGTAAGATGTACTTTGCATTATGAGAGATACCAAGGAAAGTGATCAGAGTTCACTCCACGTTTACCATGAGTAGCCTCAGACTTGCAAATATTTCAGGTGCAAACTTGACTTACCTGCTTGTTTGCTTACTTCAGAAAAAGGATTAAAACCAAGTTTATAAAACCGCTTGGTATCTTAACATATAGTATACCCAAGGTAAAAAACTTTATATATTTGAAATGTTAATTACAATGATTCAGTTGCCTGTGAAATTGTTAATTACACAGATCAGGATGTTTAATCATACAGATCAACTTATAAGCCAGAAACTGCTTCACAGGCAATGGTTTCATGCAGCGCAAACCAATTGTTGTTGTTGAACAGTTCTTTATTGTCATGCTGCATGCAGTTGCACAGATTTGCATTACTCCTATATAATACTGACTGTTCAATGTTGGTGTGCTCTCAGGAAAAATTCGTGATGGATAATTCTATCAGCATCAAAACACAATGACCATTGGATTGACATGTGAATTTTCAACCATGCTTCCTTCTGGCAGGGAGAGGACTACCCATGGCATTCCATGTTCAGCCTTTTTACCAAATCAATCTGAAAATGCCAACTATCATCACTGATGACAGTTCTTTTCAACATATCACAATCTTGATTAACTGAATGGACAAAATTTTGACATGTAATCCAGTGCTGTCTCTGTTCCTTTGACAGTGTCTGAGGTGCAAACCTCGAACAAATTTTGCAAATCTCTAAAGTTAATCTGGCCATTTTTTACTGACACCAATCTCTACAGCTAGCTGTACAGCAATCTGTATAGCTAGTTGTTATTCCTCTGCCATGGGCAACAATTTCCTTAGCTTTCACTGCATTTTCATTGGTATACATGGAAACTGGTCATCCAGAGCATGGTTCATCCTCTAGTGATTCCCTCTCCTCTTTAAACATTAAAAACCAATGGAACAGTGGAACACCTGTGCACAGGTCAGACAGTGATAACTGTAAACTTTTTTATTCTTCGTACAATTCTGTAGAAGTTTTCCTAATTTACAGTAACTTTTTTCACTGCTCTTTGTTCCAAAATGAGTTTTAGTTTTAACTGCTGTCTTCTCTGTCTTGCTTGTAATTTAAGGTCCTACTAGTGTAACCCAGGTAAGTTGGCCTGGGTTACACTAGTAGGACCTTGACCAATTTCACACCATTCCATTCTATATTCAACTCTCCTTGCCTCATTATTATTGAGATGGGAAAGACACTTTTGGGTTTTACTGGAATTTAGTTTGAGCTGGTTTTTCCTCATAGTAAACTGCAAGGGTTTCTAGTTCTTGTGTGAGCTGCTTATCAATGTCATCAAAGTTTGCTTGATAAGCTATTGCCTGGTCATCTGCATATAAGAAGGATCTTGACCATGGGTTTATCAGTTGGTCATTTGTAAATATATTGAAGAGCAGGGGAGATAGCACACTTTAAACCATTTTTCTTGATATACATCTGCTCTTTTTTCCTTGAAAATGAACAAAGAATCTGCAGAACAGCAGTGACTTAAATATCTCCACTAACCGATAGCTATTCGTTATGATGTAAATTTTGACTATACACTTTCTAAGATTTAGTTTGTCATATGCTGTTGTCAAATCTAATAATAGAGCTCCTGTTCCTAACTCCCTTTCAAAGCTATCCTCAGTAAACTGTGTTAAGTTTAATACTTGTCCAGTGCATAATCTTCCTGATCTGCATCCTGCCTGCTGTTTTATCAGCACCTTCTCTATTTCTGGACTTTGTCTGTCCTGAAATAGAGAAACCTCTCATACAGCTTCAGTGTTGTGCATAGGAGACTATAGGCCTGTAGCTATTTGCTTGCTCAGCAGGTTTACATGGTTTCATGATAGATATTACTTTCACATCCCTCCATATGCTGGATATTTTAGCAAATTTCCAACAAAAGTTGAAAAATTCTAACGACCTTTCTCTGGCTATTCTCCCAGATTCCTTAGTATCTCATTTCTGATATCTATACTTGCAGCTTTTCCTGATGTTAAGGCTTTTATGGCATTATCTAGGTCCTCTTTAAGTGGTGCCTGGAAGAGATTATTTTCTGAATCCCTAACTTTTTATTGTAATCTTTAGGTATATTTCCTTCGGTACTTAGTTTACCATTCAGAGGTAGCTGAGTTTCACTTTGATTTGCATTAATATTAACTTCAGTTGCTGCTGTTGTGGGGTCACCAGATAATTTTTTGAGTAAGAGCCAGGCACATTGTAGACTTCATTTTTCAGTGCTTCCTCGGGAACTTATAGCAGAACTGCCTCCCATGAAACAAGGTGTTGCTCAGGGCAGAGTATGAGTATGTCTTGATACACTTTGGTGGAGGTGTTCTGATCCCTTGCAGAAAAGCAAACTTGGAAACCCCTAGTTCATCAGACCTAGAAACTTTCTCCTCTCCTGACATCACTTTCTCTAATGATTATGGCAGAGGTATATGATCACAAGATTATGGCATGGTCGACTCATTCCTTGGTGGTCATATACATCTTCTGTATTGTAGGTTAATAGTTTGACACACAAACATCCTATTGATCTCGAGTGTTTTCAGCATGTTGAAAATAAGTTGCTGCATTCCAAAGTCGTGAAGTGCTATTATAGCGACATCATTCTCGTAATCTCCCCACTGCATGTTAAAACGTAAATGTGAATGTTATCTTTGCCAGTGAACTAATGGAACTGGGATTATGCAATTATATGAGCACCAACCTGGTCAGAAGCTGTAACAATTTATGTCAAGACTTCATGTTCATCACCAGTTGATTTCTTTTTCTTTCTTTTGTTAATAAATGATTGGATTCAGTATTCTAACCCTCTGTATACTCTGACATCATTTATTAATTTTGCTAATTTATTTTTGAATTTTAGTTGCCCAGGTAAATTAATGACCATGTTTATATCTCAAAAATCATTCATTATTCATAACTTATTGTCAGATGTGAATTCCATTAATTTTTTCTAATTTCATTCAAAATTTCTTTGTAATTAATCATTGCACCCGTATTGATTCATTGTGATTCCTGCATTTGTTACCTGCTATTAATAAAAAATTGTGTTTATTTTATCTCATGTATTTTTACAGTAATGCTTTAAAATATTTCACTTTGTTGATCTTCAGCTATGCATATTCTCTGGTAATTGCTAGATACCATCTTTTTGTTTTTATTTGGGTTTCTAATAATCATTTGTCCCAACAGTTATAGCTTTATTTTCTTTCCTGTCTTTCTTCATCTGATCAATAAGTGGTCTAACCTCATTTATTCACTTGAACCTGTTCTGATTCTTTTGTTTTGTGATTACCAAATTAACGTTGTCTTCTTTAGTCTTGCATACCATCTTATTTGTGTATTATACTCCAAACATTCCAAGTGGAAAGTGATTTTTCTGTTTACCTGTTTTTGGTAACCATCTATCTAGTCTTTACCTGAGAGAACTGTCTGATGAAATTTCTTTGGAGACTGGCAAGTAATATTTTGCTCAAGTTGGTTAGCAGCCAAAAATGAGGTAATTCTGGGGATGCCACTTTTACATCTAGAGCAGTAATAGGAAAGGTGTATCAGATCTGGATAAATGGTTATACTACCAATGATCAGTCAAGGCCAAATTTGGTTACTCTGTGCTATGACATTTGGCTATATATTTTACGTTACCAACCCACTAGCTTGGGATAAATTTAGATATCAAATTCGTTCTGTTCGTTTAATACCATGTCCATTAATTATTACCTCCCAGTCTCTCCTTTTATCCTGAAAAGATAGTTTGCTTGACATCTCCCCCTGCCACACACTGCTTTCTGATTAACACTTCTCTGTACTGTAGTCGTATTTCAATTTAAATGACCATCGTGATACACAAAATATAGGCTAACACACTCATTCTCCTGAAACTTCTTTCTTGTAGCCTACATTCATTATTGACTAAATACCTTGCTTTACTGATATAATACAATAGTAAAGCAGTATAGACAGAATGCCATACAGTATATGGGTCAAAACCTGATGCTATGATATTCAGTTTGTTCACTGTTCAGTATGTTTTGTGGCTTATTAGATGCCAGTTCCTATAAGGAAACAATGTGGTATGCAGGGATCCTGCTGAAGCCACTTCATGGCATGGAGATTGAATGTTTCTGGTATTGACAGCAGGCCCACCACTGCACAATATCCCTAATTTCAACCATTCATCTCATATCACCAACATTACAACAAGGTTAATTATATTTAAGGTACTTAATATAATTAATAAAAAAGAGTTAATACCTCTGATCAGACTTCACACAAAATAACCCTCTAACTTCATCGACTTGTATAATATTTTTGATAATTTAATGTTTAATTATCATCATCACATGCAGTCATCTGAAAATTTCCTGATTTTGACAAACTCCCAGGTTACTTCCATAACAACTGCCATCTATCTATTCATCGGACATCAGATGCTATATGGTCATAGTAATCGGGGCTATTTTTAATCCTTTCCCTCCATGTAAGGCACATGATCATGGTAGGCAAACATCCCAGTGAGGGTATTGGGGCTCTTTTGGTTATCCTCTTCTTTGTCTATAGTTTCTGTATAGACAAATCTCATTCATTCTTTCTTTTACTTGCAATATGAGTATTTGGGTGGTCTTCGGTGTGCATAGCCAGTTTCTTGAATTTTTTTATTAATAACATTGCACATCCATTTTGCTCTTAACCTTTATTCTTCATCTCTATGCACATATTCCAGTATTTCAGGAGTGAAATATTTATTGCTTCATATCTGTTCACTTGGTCCAGAAATATACCATTATCTAACCTTCAAAAACAAAGATATTTCACTTAGCCAAACAGTGTATGTCAACTGAGCAGTGGTAGAGCACCATGCAATTGTACTCCACATATCCAACCATTCAATATTTCGAATGGTAAATTGCTTCCCACTGTCTTCAGATAAACAGTAGCCATATCTAAAATGCCTGTCAGGATTTTTGTTTGGTTGGGTTAAGTTTCATGTTAGGTTAGGTTAAGTACTGGGGACCTAATTGATCTGATTTGTCATCAATTTTTGAAAAAATCACAGGCACTTAAAGAGTAATGTACATATGAAGTTAAAGTGCAGCTATTTAAGAAAATTTCGAGGGAGTTAAATATTGAGCTAATGTCCTAAGTAAATTTGATGTCCAGGCGAAATGAATGAACTATAATTAAAATAAAATGAAGAATTGGGTCCTGACAGCTTGGAATATCTATATCTCTTAGATCAGACTGGGAACCACCTGACTATCTTCTCATCATAAGATTTCACTCTTCTGGATTATCCTAACATAGCAGCAACTAAGATAATATGGGTTGTTTTTTGGAAGTTAGTTGCTGTCGCGATATAATATATTTTGGTACCGTCAGAATCAAACGCATAATAGTTGAATACAAAACGAAGCTAAGTTACTGTATTTAGTTATATTTCATTTTATTTAATTTTTTTTTGTACTTGAATGTTCTGATGTTTGTACTTTTTTTCCTCTTATTTATTAATTGAATAATTATTAAAGATTACGCTACTCGGTAGTAAGGAATGATGGTGTATTCAGCAGCAGTCGCAAGCGGCATAATGCCAAGTCCTCTGCCATTTAAGAACTCAATTATTAGCAATATCATAAGGGACTTTGTGGCATGCAGTACTTGCGCCATGTATGCATCTTGGGAATTACACATGTGGCTTGTTAAAGAGAGTGGAGAGCATATGTGCGCAAAATGCAGGCAGTTGGAGGAAATAAGTACATTAGATATATCAATATCCGACTTTGTTGCTCCAGGAATGGGGAATGAATGTAGTAAGACAAGTAGTGTGATAGGAGGGAATGAGAAAATAATAGTTGATAGTGTGGAAGGTGTGAGTGACTGTGAAAGTTTAGGAGATAGTTTTGTTTGGGAGAGTGAATTTAGATTAAGAGTGACTGACCTGCAGAGGGAGATAGATGAGTTGAAAGAGGAGGTGGAAAATCGTGTGAATGAGAGCAGAAGTATGAAAGATGAGATTAGGAGAATGGAAGAGATAAATACAAGGCGAATCAGAGTACAAGAGAGAGAGAATTTAGGGAGTATGAGTGAGAGGTATGGGGGTGCTAGAAGAGGAGAGAATGGAAACAGTAGAAGAGAGGGAATGAGAGAGAGGTATGGGAAGGCTAGCAGACAAGAGGATGGAAACAGTAGGAAAGACGGAACGAGAGAGAAATATGGAAGTGCTAGAAGTGGAGAAAATGGAAACAATAGGAGAGAGGGAATGAGAGAGATGTATGGGAGTGCTAGAAGAGGAGAGAATGGAAACAGTAGAAGAGAGAGGTATGGGAATGAAAGAAGAGGAGAGAATGGAAACAATAGGAGCTAGATGGTAAGTGTTCAAGATAGGATGCGTGAGGAGTGTTTGCCAGGAGGAACAATAGAAAGGGTGGCTATGGCACCCTTTCTATTGTTCTTTCAATTAAGAGGTGAAAGGGTGGATGAGATGATTGTGATGGTAGGAACAAATGACTTGAGTGGTAATGTAAGTCGGGCAGCGAGAGATATGAGATTTTTGCTTGCGACTGTATGGAAGAAGACAGAGAGAGGAAAAATAGTGTGCATGTTGCCTAGGTATGATAATGATGAGCTGAGCAGAAGAGCGGTGATATTGAATGGCATAATAGCGAGAATGTGTGACAAGAGAGGACTGGTATATGTGGATGCTTGGAGTACATTTGAGGAAAGAGAGGAATTGTATGCGAGAGACCATTTACATTTGAATGAGGAAGGACATAGCATCTGGAGAGATTGCTATTCTGAAATAGTCAGTGTGTCCCAGGGAGGATGATAGCAGGGGTGGCCTTTTGTGGGAATGGATACTTGGGAGAAGGGAGACAATGTCAGGTAACATTGAGCCCAGTGGAGTCTAGAAGGGATAATGCTGGATATAGAAACAATGGCATTTATATGCTTTATACTAATGCCAGGAGTATCCGGAATAAGGGAGAGGAATTGGTGGCGCAGATAGCATTAGCCTGGCCAAAAATTATTGGGATCACTGAGACCGGGTTGACACAAGGGGATATAACAATAGGAATAGAAGTCGCTGGGTATAGCATTTTATTCGTCAGGATAGGAGGGGAAAGCATGGTGGTGGGGTACTATGATAAGTGATAAGTGATGACCTATGTCCTATAAGAGTGGAGAATTTGGAAGGAAGTGACACAAATGATTTTGAGAGCATATGGTGTGAGGTAGAGGTAGGCAAGACAGGATATTTAGTGGGGTGTTGCTACAGACCCAGGTATACAGAGGATGGGGACCAGGAGATGTTTAGACAGCTAAGTTTGGCAAGTGCAAGAAGAATGAGCCTTATTGGAGATTTTAACTTCAGTAGTATAAATTGGAGAGAGGAAGATGCATGTAGCAATAGGGGAATGGAATTTCTAGAATTCTGGAGGGACAAATGTCTTAGGCAACATGTAACAGAGGGAACAAGAGGTTCAAAAGTTTTGGATTTGGTTATACCATCAGAAGAGTTGATAATAACTGAGTTGATGTCTCTCCCACCAGTTGGAGAGAGTGACCATATGGAGTTGACTTGGAAAATGAATAAACATGGAGTATCAAAGAGACATGAATTTATGTGGAATTATAATGCAGGTGATTATAATAGTCTTAGATGTCAACTTCGGGAAGTTTCGTGGAGGGAGGAATTGGAAGGCCGGGATATCATTAGTGCGTGGGAAATTGTGAAAGAATATTTGTTAGCAGCAATGGTAAGTTGTATACCACGAGTGAAGAAGAGGATGCAATTTGGAGTAAAGTTGATGACAAACAATATTAAACAGGAATTGCATGCGAAAAAGAGGCTATGGAAGAGATATAAGGAGACAGGTGACGAGATGCATGAGGAATATAAGACACAGGCGAGAAGAGTGATTAGTATGGTAAGGAAGATGAAACTGGAATATGAGAGGAGATTGGCCCTAAGATCCAAAGAAAATCCTATGGAATTTTTTAGCTATGTGGCCAGTAGGAGGAGAAATGACTGTGGAAGAATGATATTGTGGGATAACAATGGGAATAGAGTGACTGATGCAGAGAACATAGTGGAATTGTTCAATGAACGCTTTATTGGAGTATTTCATCCTAGAGGAGTCAGTTTTAATGCTAGAGGGATAGGGATGGCTCGAGGTTTAGAGGTACAGGATGAGAGTGTGTTTCAGATACTGAGTACCCTGGATGTCAATAAGCTGTGGCACTGGATGGTATTTCACCACGAGTTTTGAGAGAATGTGCTAGGGAATTGACAGTGCCTTTAACGTGGCTTTTCAATGAAAGTCTGGCTTTGGCAAAGGTGCCTAGGGAATGGAAGGAAGATAAGATAGTGCCATTGCATAAGGGTGGTAACAGACTGGAAGTGTCTAATTATAGGCCAGTCTGTGTGTCATCAGTAGTTTTGTAGATCTTGGAGAAAGAAGTGAGGGACCGTATACAGCATTGGGCAGATGAGTGTAATGTTATCTGTGAGAATCAACATGGATTTGTGGAAGGACGCTCTTGTTTTAGCAATATGCTAGCCTTTTAGAATAAAGTTACAAGAACATTAGATGAGGGAAAGGCATATACTGCAATTTTCTTAGACTTAGCAAAGGCATTTGACAGGGTTCCACATGATAAGCTGATATTTAAGTTGCAACACATGGGTCTGGATGTCAGATTGGTCAACTGGATTCAGGATTGGCTGTCTGATAGGTATCACAGAGTTGTGTATGGTGGAGCAGTTTCAAAGAAACAGAAGGTTACAAGTGGGGTCCCACAGGGTTCAGTACTAAAACCTATATTGTTTAACCTTTATATCAATGACATAGCCAGTGGATTGCAGGGGGATATTTAGTTGTTTGCAGATGATGTGAAGCTGCAAAGGATTATTAGTAATAGTGCAGATGTGGTAGCCCTGCAAGAGGATTTAAATAAGCTAGTTAGGCAAATGAATGGGGGTTTCAGTTTAATTCAGCAAAATGTAAGGTCTTGAGGTTTGGGAAACATCGATGGGATGCTGCATACTCTATGGGACGAGTTATACTGGAGGAAGTAGGGGAGACAAGAGATCTAAGGTTGATGATTGATAGAAACCTGAAGTTTAGGGGACATATTGCAAAGGTGGTGAAGGTAACACAGAGGATTCCTGCTATTATGAGAAGGACACTGACCTCCAGAGATAAGAGGGTTATAATTCCGTTGTATAAGTCTCTGATCAGACCACATTTGAAGGGGATAAATTAACTGTGGAAAGGATACAAAGACGGATGACAAAGATCGTTTCAGGACTGTACAAGGATAGTTATGAGGATCGGCTGAGTGAATGTGGACTGCAGAGTTTGGTGGATAGAAGGAGAGGTAATATGATTGAGACTTTAAAACTGTTGAGAGGTGGTTACAGGGTTGACACTGGGGGGTTCTTTCGCTTGGTTGAACAGCGGGAAGGAGTGACAAGAAGCCATCCCTGAAAGTTACGAAAGGAAGCTGTGAGCAAGAGGGTAAGGAGTGGTTTCCTTGTGTGGAGGGTGGTTGAGCCATGGAATGCATTGCCTGATGGAGTGGTGGGAGCAAGAACGGTCAGTGAGTTTAAAGAGTGGTATGATAGACTTTGTGTTTCTCAGGGTGGGACCTCCCCTCGATGAGTCTTGACAGACTTTTTGTCTTAGGAAGGACCTCCCTCGATGAGTATTTTGACTCCTTGGAGGCCTGAATAATAATAATAATAATAATAATAATAATATTATAATATTATAGAGTTTTTTTATGTTGTGCCCATACACAAGAGATTGGTTGATCAATCTATAGTATGTTAGTACCGTGTATGATTAGTCTGTTGGGAAAGGAGGAACTTGTTTATGTTTGATTTAAATGACTGTAAATTGTATTCCTTAGGATGAAGGAGAAGGAAAAGAAACTCGTTCTGTTTCTTTCTAGGTGTAATGTGAAGGGATGTTGAGCAGCATCTGCATGTGTTCCAATGAGCTTAGTATGGACTGCAGGAATTATTGATGTTATTTCAGATGAGCTAATTGCTCTCCTCTGCATTGAGTCAAGCATTTTGAGTGAGCTTTTAGGGCCACATCCCATATGTGGGAGGAGTATTCAATAGCTGGGCTGATTTGTGATTTCTATGATGTTAACAGCTGTTCAGGGTTGAAATAATGTCTTGAGCAAGAGAGAAATTCTAGTTTTTTGAAACTGAGGATGCAATGGTTGCGGTGTGTTTATGCCAAAAGAGTTTGATGTGAAGGTAATTCCAAGAAAAGATCTCCATCTGTCTGGAAATTTGAGTATCGTTAAAAATGATACTGGGAAAAAATGGTTCCTTTTTATGGGAAATATTAGAAAACTGGATTTTAATTAGCATTGAAATTGATGATGATATATGAACCCCATTGTAGGATGGTTTGGAGATTGGAATTGAGGGTGGTTGATGTTCTATAGGTGAAGATAAGTCACTATTTTGATCGTTTTTCTTCGAGTTGTCTTTGAAGTTAGCCTCTTTTTTCCCTTTGGGCAAATGATAAATTTTATTGAGCAAGTGTGCTCGATTGGGGACTGGTGTTTTTGAACTTGTTGAACACTTATTAGTTTTGATGTGCTTGTCGGCATTTCACAAGTGACATACTAGGCATGGAAAGTTCGTTCCATCCTTTCTTTTATTTCATCATCATCATCATCATCAAATTCCTGCCATGTACCCTCAAGGGGTGTACAGGATATGACAGTACTACATGAAAAAATTACATCATTACTAACTTCCTATCTACAATTTTCCTCCAAATCAGTCTGTTACTTGTCAAGACTCCAACACTATCAGATCTTATATTTCTATCGTCTAAGGCACTTTGTACCACATCAATCCACCTATATCTTGGTCTTCCTCTGGGACATTTTCCGGCCAACCTGGCAGAGAACACTTGTTTTGCTAATCTTTCCTCTCCCAGTCTATTTAAGTGACAATACCATCTGAGATGCGACCAGAATGAGACAATATTGATATTGTCAGCATTCTGGATGCTGACAATATCAAGTTCTTTACTAATATCCTCATTTTTAATATGATATTGCCATTGATGCCATCTGTTCACGCCTCTAATTATTCTCAGGACTCTCATATCTGTGGTCTCTAGTCTTCGGTCAAGTGTTTTACTTCTGACCCAGCTCTCAGATTCATAAGTTAAAATTGGTTTGAACACTGTCTTGTATACAACTAATTTAGTGTTTTCGCTAATTTCTCTCTTATTCCATATAAATTTATTCAGTTGACTTCCCACGATACCAGCATTGCTGATTCTGTTGTCTATTTCTATATTTAGTTTACCATCTTCAGTAAAAATTGTGCCTAAGTAGCTGAAATGTTTTACTTGTTCCACAGGTTCTCCATTCACAACACAGTTGACATTTTCAATGATTCTGCCTATTTTCATTGTCTTTGTCTTTTTATTGCTGACCTTCATACCATATCTATTACAACAGCTATTCAATTTAGTCAGAGAATCTTGCAGACTTGTAGCGGATTTATTTAGAAGTATAACATCATCCGCATAAAGCAAAGAGCTGACATTAACATCTCCAATATTGATATCAGGTTTAATACCACATTCCTTCATAATGTGATCCATATAGATAATGAATAACAGAGGGGATAATGTACATCCTTGTCTCACACCAGATTTAACATTAAACCATCTTCCTGTACTTCCTTCAATTCTAACTGCTGACTCACAACTCAAATAAAGACTAAGTATTGCTTGATATAATGCCCCATTGACACCATATAACTGCAGCGTATTGAATAGCTTCTGTCTTGGCACCTTGTCATATGCCTTTTCCAAATCGACAAAACTTAAATACAGTTCTTTGTTATATTCCCATGCTTTCTCGACTATATGTCCTAAAGTGAAGATCTGATCCTGACAGCCTCTATTGGGCCTGAATCCAGCTTGTTCTTCACCAAGCTTTTCTTCCACAATTCTTCTCAACCGTTTCTCAAGTATACTTGCATAGATCTTGCCAGGAACACTCAGTAGTGAAATACCTCTGTAATTCTCACATTCAGTTTTATTTCCCTTTTTATATATGGGTAGTATGAGAGCTCTACTCCAATCATCGGGAATTTGTCCCTCTGTCCAGGCTTTCTGAACTATGCAGTGCAGCCACTGTAAGACTCTTATACCACCATACTTCAGCATTTCTGGTCGAATATCATCTACTCCTGCTGCCTTTCCACATTTCAAGCCTTTGATGGCTTTTTCTACTTCAAGTATGGATATGTATTCCTGACTGCATGCCTGGTCAGTATTTTTTATCACTGTGCTGTCATCACTGCTTGTTTCATTTAGCAGTTTTTCAAAGTAATTACTCCATACTTCAAGGATATCTTTTTCTCCTGTTTTCATTTCACCTTTATCATCTCTAATTCATTTTACAGCACTCTTTCCTCCATTCCTACGCTTCTTCAACAACCTCCAGAATATTTTGCCACCTTCTTGATATTTATTTTCTATATTCTTGCCAAAGCCCTCCCATGACTTTTGTTTAGCTAGTTTTACACACTGATTAGCTTTCTTACATTTGTCTCTGTATTCTGTAAGAGTAAAAGCTGACTTATTTGCCAGTAACTTTTGATATGCTTTCTTCTTTTCCTTCACTGCCTCTAACTTCCTGTGTCCACCAGGGAGTTTTGATTTTTTTATCCTTGCACACAACCTCACCACATGCCTCTCTGGCAGAATCAATCAATGTTTCCTTCAGAGTTTGCCACTGAATTTCCAAGGTTTGATTCCTGTTCTCAAACTCTTTCATTTTCTTTTCAATAATATTCCTGTATTTAGTCTACAGTTCACATATGAGAGCTGCTCAACTTTTATTCGCTTTAAAACTTTCTTACATGTTATTCTTTTCAGTATGAAATTCAATTTTATCCTGCTCAAGACTAAATAGTGATCACTACCAATTTCAAATCCTCTGTACACTCTGGTGCCCTGCACCAGGGGGAAAACATCACTATCAACAATAACATAGTCAATGATACTTTTCTTATTCCTAGCCTCCTCTCTCCATGTGAATTTGTGCACATTTTTATGTTGGAACATGGTGTTAGTAATAACCAGTCCATGTCCTGAGCAGAAATCCAACAGATATTTGCCATTATTATTAACTTTGCTCTTTTCTCCAAATTTTCCCAAAATATTTTTGTATGTCTCACAATCATTTTCTACTCTACTATTTAGATCCCCAACAAGGACCAACTTTTCCTTTTTCATTGTGTCAGTTGCTTTTTCTAAAGTCTCAAAAAATTCCTGCACTTCTACCTTAGTAGAACCTTCTGTGGGACCATAGGCACAAATAAGTCTCATTGTCCAGTTCCCCATTCTCACATTTGCCCACATTACTCTACTTGAGACTGACTGCCATTCAAGAAGATTAGCGTCGTATTTTGTGTTGAATACTATGGCTACTCCTCCTTTTCCTTGATTGTCATTGCCTGAATATAACATTTTGTATTTATTGCTCAGAAAGATCTCACCAGTTTTGGTCTTTTTTGTTTCAGTCACCCCTATTATGTCGATCTGCTACTTATCTAATTCCTCAGCTAGCTCCATTTCTTTGCCATTCAGGCTTCTTACGTTGATAGTACCGATCTTTAACCCTGGTGATGTTGAGTTGGGGTTTGTTTTCAGATTTTTCCAGTAGCTGACTTTTCACTGTTCGCCCTGGTTCCCTGGCGAAAACAACGGGGGCCTTGTTTAACCGGGAGACGCCCCAGCCGGCATGAAATTTTATCATGTTGTACCATCATTTTTTATTTTGGTTTAACCAATAAGAATACAATTTGGTTGGCTAAATCCCAAATTGCCAGCCCATCCTCGTTCAGTATCAAAGTAGATACCCAACAGGGTGCACCACGAGAAGGTGAGGATTGGACATTAGGTCAGAAGCCCTGGTCGGTTCTCCGCATTCCTTTAAAGGCTATGTGGTGGTCTCCTCTCAGTTATACAGCTTTGACCTTTAAGCACCCCTTTTATTTATAGGTCCAAAACGATGGCACTTGATGGTAATTTTAGAATTGATGTTGCATTCTTGAGTGAGTTTATTGATGTCCTCTTCTAATGATTTTCCATCGGAAAAGTCAAAATGATGGCATTGAGTTTTTTTATTTTTGTCCTCCATCAAGTCGTTTAGCATTGATGCGATTAGATTACAAATTTCCTTTCCAGGAAAAGTTGAACTTGCATTGTGTTAGTCATCAATTTGTTTTGAGCTTAGCTTCCACTGCTGGCAAGGGGTGGTCATTAGACTTTGCTTATTGCCATCCCCTTTCCTGTGTACTGCATGTATTTTGGAGGTAAAAGTTTTGTTTAAAGCACTGATGTGGTCTTTGTGCTTTTTGACATGGTTACCTCTGTTCAGAAGTTGTTTTACCAAAGAGAGGCACAGCGAACAGAAGAACGGCTGGAATTAGTTTGATAGTAGCTTTTGTGCAGATTCCTTTATTTTGTTGCAGGAAGCATGCAGCCAGTGGCAACAGAACTCACAGAATATACCCTTTTTCTATCTATGACACCAATTTTTCAGCTGCAGCATGTAAAAGGTTTGTCGGCCCCATTCAGTGGCCCAGTGCTGGCAAGAGAAGGGGTGGCCGTTAGCCATTGGCTTTTATTGACATCCTCTTTCCTATGTACTGCAGGCGTAGTGAGTGCTTGCATGTGGCTAATTTAAAATTGGGAAGATGGCTGATTTATTGCACTATAAGTGCTTACAGATTGTGCATAAGTTTTCTGCTCCTCAGTACCTGTTGTTATGGTGTCTGTTTGATGATTCATTTTGAAGAAAATCACTCCCATGATAAAAGAGGGAGCACAAGTTTTAATTAGCTTATTCATTTGCTGCCTGCCTTGAATTTTATATACTTGTAAATGGCGTCACCAATTGGATTCTAACCAATAAGAAGTCTTGAAGTAATATCACTATATGAACATAATATCACATATTGCTACATGAACTATATTCTACATTAACCTATTTTCTTACAGGAAATATATATTCTAAAAATTTGTTTTCCTACATAGGTTATAGAAAATAGGAATATAGGTTGTAAGAAATAACCTATATTTTACTCATCTCCTGTTGCATAACACCTTCCTAATGGGAAAGTCACAACATTATTATAACATGGTTAGATTGTATTTGGACATATTTCAAAGCATATAAAATGCCCTCATATTATCTCAGTAGCTATTATATAGAGTAAACAATCAAATGTGAAATCTAGTAGTGTAGAAGATATTAAGGCCATTTCTAGTCGACTGTAGAAGATGCAAAGGCTCATCCAAACATTCATAAAGAATATTAAGGTAATATTATTTTATTTCAATTTTTTTACATAACATACACTTCAACTACCTGGACACTAATTTTATATGTATTATAGTTACTGCATTTTTGTGGAGAAAAAGTAATGTACAGTTAACGTTAATTTATCATAAAATAAGCATAAATTATTGTAAATATTAAAATAACATTGAGTTAAATTTAATGTCCTCTACAAGTAGTTCCCACCTTTATGATTTAATTAGATCCTGGTGACTGTTCATAAATCAGAAATTCATAAACTGAGAGTTTTATGCTTTAGAAATAATGTTATTGGCAAGAAGGAATATATAAAATATGAAATGAATATTAAATGATCAGAAAATACTTTACTGGCCAAAGATTTACATTAGTGATGAGCAACCCAGCCCTTGAGCTGCATGCAGCCATCCAACTAAACATGCAACTCACTGAAATGTTGCACTTCATTTGGCTGAAGTGTAAAAATTTTAGCATAAGTCACAATATGTTATTAATATGAAGCATGTATTAAGAGGTCATGTGAAATAGTATTTCCCCTCACTTGTGCAAGTGGGGGAAATATCATTGTATTTGCATTTTCAGTTGCACATGACCAATCATACTTTAACAATATATGAAAGTAGTCCCATTATTCTTTAATAAATTTATTGAAACTAGTTCTTTCAAAATCTGGCTGGATCTCTGAATAAATTTTTAACTTCAGGACCAGATAAAAAACGAAGAACAGAATAGTTCTGACGAAGCAAGTACTCCATTTACCTCTACTACAGAAAAAGAGAGGACACAAGATAACAATAAAGAAACAAATGTTACATGCAAAAATGAAACCGGCCTGACTGCACTGTCTACAAAAGTTGTGGCAGAAGAAATATTGGATTCCGATTCAGTGAAACACAAAAATTCAAATGTTACTTTAAATTTTAATGTTAATGATCCTGGTATTTGGCTGAATCATACAACCACCGAAGTTAGAGATTGTTTAGTTGATCATTGCCCACGTCAAGTAGTTAATAAAGAATTTCCCAAAGATGAATCTGGCCACAAGCTTTCCAATTCATACTATTATCGGACTTTAGCAAATGAAGAAAAACTTTTATGAAGTTATTTAGTTTATTCAGAATCGCGAAATTCGGTCTTCTGTTATTATTGCAAAATATTTGGTAGTCAAAATTCCCAACTTACTAATGAATACGGTTGAAATGATTGGCAACATTTGAGTCATATACTAAAAACACGAGATAAGTTCCATGCACATTAAAATCTGTGCAAAATACAGCAAAATTAAAATGTCAGTGATTAAGAAATGCATTATTGATTGCACACAGCAAAGATTATATGAAACTGAAAAAAATATTGGCAGTCTGTTATAGAACGGTTAATCTACATAATACAATATTTATCAAGATGTAGCAGTGTATAGCTTTTAGAGATTCTTCACTAAAACGTTTTGAAAATGATAACGGCAATTTTTTAAAGTTAGTAGAAACTGTCGCTAAATTTGATTCGATAAGGGCAGAACACTTGCATTGCATCCAAACATCACAAAAAACAAACATTGCTCATTTCAGGTGATAAAATAAAAAACGAAACCATCCATATAATTTCTGAAGCTATAAAACAAAAAAATTTAGAAATGGTTAAAGAGGCAAAATATTATTCATAAATTCTTGACACTACTCTGGTTACAAGCCACACAGAACAATTATGTATTGTTATTAGATTTGTTAATCAAAATAAAGATACAAATATAGCAAAAATTCATGAACATTTTTTGGGTTTTCAATCTGTAGAAGTTACCACTGGGCAAGGCCTGTTTCAATTTATAAAAATTTATTTAAAATGATTGAATATTAACATTTTGGATTTACACAGCCAAGCTTATGATAACAGTTCAAATATACGTGGCAAACATAATGGAGTGCAGAAAAAATCCTTGAAATAAATTCAAGGGCTTTTTTAATCCATGTGCTGTCTTTCATTAAATTTGGCAGTTAACGATGCAGCTAAGATATCCTGTGAAACTGCAAATTTTTTGGGGTAATACAGGAATTATATAATTATTTTTCAATATCTGTGAAGCGTTTGGCTATATTAAAAAATATTCGTGTTTTAAATTTGAAACCACTTCTGCTACTAGGTGGGAAAGTAGAGAAGAACCAATAAAGCTACTTAAAAATAATATCAACGAAATTTACCATGCTCTTTTTGATATTACGGAAGATGAAAATATATCGATTCTAGAGTTCAGGCAGACAAATTAATTTCAAAGATTTATTCATTTAAATTTATTTGCTCTGTTCATGTTTCATATGAAATCTTAAGTCTTGTAAATGTTGCAAGGAAAATAATGCAGAATCTAACATTTGATATAGATAAATTACAGAAAATCTTGATTGTTATACAAGAATTAAATACTCGCCGAACAGACCAATATTTGGAAAATATTATTAGAACTGAAGAAGTAGCAAATGTTCTTAATATTGATACTGTTTTTCTAGACATTCGCAAATGAACAAAAACAAAAATGTTTGGTTATGAAGCATCAGATGAGATAACATATGATCCTAATTTGGCATTGCTTGGACCTTGCAATATTTTCTTGTTGATGAGCTTTCTAAGGTAGCCATTTAAGAGTAGGTCTATGGAAATTGTAGTCAATTCTTCTTGTAGATCAGTTTGGTCTGTAGTAAACTGTGTAGCGGTGTTCTTTGGCATATGAATAATGCTGACTTTTTGGGAGATGTGTGGTAAGCTGAAGTGTAGATAACCTCCAGTATTTGTAGGTTTTCTATAAGCAGATAAGGTGACATTGTTATTTCTTGTTTCTTTATTATGATGTTCAGGAATGGTAGTTGTTTGTCCTTTTCATGATCTAGTGTGAATTTGATAGTTTGGTGGAACGAATTGATGATGTTTAGGTAATCTAGTAGTTATTATTCATGTCTCCATATAATAAAGATTTCATCTGCATATCTAAACCATGCTGTAGGTTTTAGGTTAATCTGAGATAAAATTTTAGTTTCAAGATCTACTTAAATAAGTCAGCACAAGAGGGTGAGAGGGGACTACCCATGGCAATCTGGTTAATTGTTTGTAAATGGTTTTCTTCCAATACAAAATAGTTAGAAAATAAACAGTGACTAAACAATGATGTGATATCTAGAGGGAAAACTGTCTAAGATGTTGATTACTTCAACTACTGGAATGTTGGTAAAAAGGGAAGTAACATCAAGTCTAGCAAGTATATCATCTTCAGAGATATGGACGTTTTTTAATTTTTCAATAAAATGTTGAGAGTTTTTAATATAAGTATCTAAGATATGCATGTGTTGTAGAATTTTGGATAGATGTTTAGACAGTAAAAAGTTGGAGAGTTGATGCAATCTACTATGTGCTATTATAGAGAGCCATTCTTGTGCAATTTTCGAATGCTGTACAGTCTAGGAGATAGAGGATGCATAGATTTTAACTTTTTAATTAAATCTGTATGCCAGATTTCATCTGACATAATAATTCATTGGTGTCATTATGATTTTTAATATTGGATCTGTATTAAGGACATTATAGATGGATGTATCTAATAACAGATTGTTGAGCATTATTCATAGGCGTTTGTGTTTAAGAAGACAGTACTCTTCCCTTTTATCTGCTTTAAGTATAATGATGTCTTTGTTATTCTTTAAGTTGAGTAGGTTAATAATTTATTAGGTTAATAATTCATTGGTGTCATTATGATTTTTAACATTGGATCTGTATTAAGGACATTATAGATGGATGTATCTAATAACAGATTGTTGAGCATTATTCATAGGCGTTTGTGTTTAAGAAGACAGTACTCTTCCCTTTTATCTGCTTTAAGTATAATGATGTCTTTGTTATTCTTTAAGTTGAGTAGGGGTATTTTTTCCATGGGGGTGAAATTGGTGTGTTGAAATCTGGGTGGAGACAACAGGATTATGCTGCTTTTCAATTAGCTGTAAGTTTTGGTAGTAATGAGATGGCTTTCTCTAAATTGCAGATGAAATCTACTTTGGGTATTATAACAGGTGTTAATGCAAAATTTGAAGTTTTTTTTAAGAATAACAATCTCAGTTTTTTTAGTATGTGCTTTGATTGATTAATGATCACTTAGTTATCTGGTAATGAAAGTTTAGACTCAATATGATTATTAAACAGATAATTGAATTTCTTGATTTGTGTCCGTTTGCTATTTCTGAAGGTTTTATCATAACTTGTGTAAATCAGATTATCTAGAAGTTTCCAAATATCTTTGTCAATGGTATTAGAGATGTCTGTAAAGAACTCATACCATTTTGAGTCTATTTGGCTTAGTGTGTGAACCTTGTATGATGTATTATGTCACATAGAAGGGAGAGTGATGTTTTAGGATAGATATGTTTAGCTTATCTAGAATTAAAAAGTTGTCTGAGACTTAGGAATTTGGGTATAACTTTGTTGTTGTCTCAACATCTTTTTAAGAAAGTTAGGTGATTTTAAACTTAGCCTATTTACACTTTAAAAGTTCAAGATGGCATACCTTCCATTTAGTAATCTCATTGATTCTGTTCATATTTGAAATTGTTATAATTCTGGACCACTGATGGAAGTGGTCAAGATTCTCTTCTCTGACATTCTACAAAGACAACGTGATGTCACCCAATATATCACCAATATAACTATTCCATACATTGGTACCAATTCTAAAAAAGTGGCTCTCCTCCTAAAACCACACAATATTAGAGTGACCTTCAAGCCAGTTGAAACTATTCAGACATTTCTAAGATCACCAAAAGACTTCAATCCTTTCTACAAGTATGCAGGAGTTTACAACATCCCTTGTTACATTGTTCAGATGTCTAGAATCTTCGAAATGAGACAAAGGGAACACATTGGTTATATAAGAAACAACAGACAAGATATAACTGGCCTTTCTTCCCACTTTTCTTCAACCAACCACATTATTGAATGGAATAAAAGTTATATGCCTTATATAGAAGAAAGATACCATTCCAGAATCTTCAAGAAACAGCTACAGTCGCTCGTTCCACAAAAAACCTCAACAGGAACCAAGGTTTAATCCTACCTGATATATGGAAGTTCTAAATCAGATCACTAAACACACATGAAATGAACTTCATTGCCAACTACAAAATGTTTCTCAACAAGTAAATCATGTATCTGCGACACGTCTATTGTTTCATGCTAAGTACTATTTTGTAATTGAATTAGAATTTTCAGTGAACGTCTAGCTTGTAATTTACTTTGCCTACATTATGGTACCCTGAAGAAGCTGACATCAGTTGCCAGTGAAACTAGTTAGTGATTAAATAGTTTAACACTTGACCAATATTTCTAAATACAAGTTAGTTATTCATTAGCACACTAATTTTATTTGAAATTTCGGTGATGTTCAAGTTTTCTTGAAATGGATTATTGATAAAAGATACAATAATTTCTTGGATTTATTTCTGCCTCAACTAATTCTATTGTACGAATAAAATCTTTTAAATCGCAGCAAAATATTTCTTAATTTTGTTCACAAAATTCACGGTCATTTATATTTTTCTTTAATAAAATAAAGTATTGTTGGAAACTTTTTATTGAACTTACATTAATTAAATTTTTATCTCTACTTTGTAAGTCTAAATTTAAATTTCTTAATTTTGTACAGAAATCTACTAAAATGATCAGTGTAACAACATCTTTCATCACTCGATTGTGGATAAATATCTCCTTTTTCATCAAGAAAATTTTTTTCTTTAATTAATTCAAGAAATCTATCAAAAATTGACTTCTGCTGAGCCAGCAAACATTATTGTACAACAGAAATTCCCTATCATCATCGGCCTGTAATTTACATAACCCTTATTGCAGGACTTTTCCTTTAACAGAATTTAAAAGATTAAATGTAATATCCAAAACATCTTTTGTGTTTAAATGTTTTACTACACAGACTTGGTGGATAATACAGTGCTACGTTAAATATCTGGATATTTGTGATCCTTTTTACAGAATGAAATGAAGCTTGATTTATCACCTATCATTGCAGGAGAACCAGTAGTAATAGACACGTTTAAAAAGAGGAAGCTTGTGTTTCAAAAATTCATCAAATGCAGAAAAATTGTCTTTCCTTCCCTAGTCCTTCCCAATAATGATACAATTTTCAAAAGTTCTTTATTGAATAATCTTGAAATACCATGCAATAAATACCATTAACTGAGCAGTATCAGTGAAGTTGTTTGATTAATCAAATTGTAATGAAAACATAACACACTGGTGAATGTCTGACATTAACTGAGTATTAAGATCGGCACTTAAAATTTCAACTCTTCTCATAACCATTGTTCTGGAAAGTTGTAAATCTTTAATAATCAAAATGATTTCATTTTTATTTTTAAAATCAGAAAATAAAGATTCTGGTGCTGCAAGAAATGATAATTTTATTAACTCTCCAGCAGTAAAATGCTTTTTTGCTTTTGCTAATAAATGACACACTTTCAAGGATGCAATAATGGCTGATATTGGATTATTTATTACTTTTGAAATCATATTTTGTTGTCCAGAAAGTCATGATCATCATTTCCTGGTGTTGGATTCTGATTATGTAGAGATTAGAGTAATTATTATTTGTTTCAGAATCCAACATGATCTTCCATCACATAGGCAAAACTTGTAAATATTATTTAATCTAAATCACTTATTTTATAATTAAATATTCATATAACTACCTTAATTTTGTCTAATATTAAATTAATTAATCAAAGATATATGTATTAATAATGAAAATACTGTATTAAATATTATTAAGTTATTTTATTTATTACTATGTTAATATTATAGAATTTGTACTTGATAATTTTAACTGCATCTTAATTGAAATGTAAATATTCTCTATTTCTTTCTGTTATAGAAGTTTAGAGTTATGCAATAGCTCGATTTTATTATATTTTATTTGTTGTCATGGAGAATGTTGTCACGCACGAAAAAGCGAGCGTGTGTGAAGGGAGCGTTTGTAGAGAAGAAGAGAAAATAGATACGTAGTAGTAAGTGGGGAGTCGGAATGGAACTTTGGAACTATAAGGTAGCAAGGAAGTAAACTAAAGAAGTAGAAGTAATTAAAAGATTCCTAAGGATAGGCGTTGAGTAGATATTTTTTTATAAGTGAATCCTATAGTTGGCTGAAAGCAAAATCAGCCGTAGTAATAAAAGGAATTTATTGCCGTAATCGGATAATTAGAGAACTGGACATTCGACGAAGAATTCTGAATAAATCCAGTCAGTCTACAATTACGACTTATTTCTATACTACCAAAAAAGGAATTGTACGGGGTTAAACTAGTTGATGAATGAAAACTAAGAATAATTAATGTACCTTATAGTTGTTATCTGGAGTTTTTGAAGCGCAATTAGTAATGTTTTAGTTATTTAGTGTTTCGCAAGTGTGATAAATACAATTTGAAAGCGTGCTCACAAAATATTGGAAGTACTGAAGATTATTTCTGGTAAGGACAGTCATATTAGTTTATTTCAGTGTATGAAGATTTAATTATTAGTTCCGTTGCGCTGTTTCTAACATTAACTGTAGCTTACCATCGAGGCTGAGAGTTGAAAATATAGGTATTGAAGTGATATATACCGTGGTTAGTGCCTGTTATGAGTTAATCGTAGAGTGTAGCTGAGAGATACATGGAAACTGAATAAATAAGAAATTCTATTGTAATAATTTGAGTAAAGAAACTTTGTGATTCTGAAACTGTCAATTTGTTTGAGAAAGTTTGAAAGATTGGATTAATATGAATGACTTGACTTGATGTGCTAACTTGACTAGTTTGTCATATTTAGAAGTGGAATTTATGTATTTGTTATATAACCATATATTAAATGTTTTGTTTGTTAATTGAAATATTATGTTTGCCTGAATTTCTTTTTACTGCACGGTTCACAAAAATTCGAATCTAGCGGGAATCCCAGAAAGAAAATAAATACTTCGGCCTAAATGAATGAATAGACTACTAACTAATTTTTGAATTAATCTTACTAATTCATATAGACTTATCTAAGGATAGAGTGGTGCAGTATAATAGAAATTTCTCTACCCTTAGATCAGTGATTAATTTTCAATTAGTTTTCCTTTATTTTATGAAAGTGACTTTTAGCAAGATGGCGGATTCGAATGTCAAGAGAACATGTCACGACACTGGCATGTACCCTCAAGGGGGGGGTGTACAGGATATGATAGTACTACATGAAAAAATGACATCATTCCTAACTTCCTATCTACAATTTTCCTCCAAATCAGTCTGTTACTTGTCAAGACTCCAACATTATCATAACTTATATTTCTATTGTCTAAGGCACTTGTACCATATCAATCCACCTATATCTTGGTTTTCCACTTCTCCTCATTTTTAATATGATATTGCCATTGATGCCATCTGTTCATGTCTATAATCTTTCTCAGGACTCTCATGTCTATGGTCTCTAGTCTTTGATCAAGTGTTTAATTCTGACCCAGCTCTCAGATCCATAAGTTAAAACTGTCTTGTATACAGCTAATTTAGTGTTCCAACTAATTTCTCTCTTATTCCATATGAATTTATTCAGTTGACTTCCCACCATACCAGCTTTGTTGATTCTTTTGTCTATTTCTATATTTAATTTACCATCTTCACTAAAAATCATGCCTAAGTAGCTGAAATGTTTTACTTGTTCCACAGGTTCTCCATTCACAACACAGTTGACATTTTTAATGATTCTGCCTATTTTCATTGCCTTTGTCTTTTTATTGCTGACTTTCATACCATATCTATTACAACAGCTATTCAATTTAGTCAGAGAATCTTGCAGACTTGTAGTGGATTTATTTAGAAGTATAACATAGTCTGCAAAGAGCTGACATTAACATCTCCAATTTAAATAACATGTTTAATACCACTTTCCTTCATAATGTGATCCATATAGATAATGAATAACAGAGGAGACAATGTACATCCTTGTCTCACACCAGATTTAACATTAAACCATTTTCCTGTACCTCCTTCAATTCTAACTACTGACTTACAACTCAAATAGACTAAGTATTGCTTGATATAATGCCCCATTGACACCATATATAGATGAATTACAAATTAAACAACAGCACTTTGCATTTACCTTTGTAAAGAAATAATCCATTTCACATTCCATTTACACTTGTCAAAATGTCTTTGATTTCTTTGATGCACTCATGATTATCCTCAATTAAAAAACTTTTAAATATTTTATTAAAATAAAAAATGTTTATAACTTATTGGTTACCAAAAAAATAATGGTAAATCCAATGATAAATTTAGAGCAACTTAAATTCAACAGTGGGTAGCAGGAAATGTGTGATATAGTTATGAGTAAACATTATTATAAATGAAATGCATACGATGTGCTTTGCTTATAATCATATTCACTCTGCTTACTGTTTGACTTTCACTGTTTCCAAATTAATTCGTTTACCCAGACTTATAAGAAAATTACTGATTTGACAGTTTTAATGAAAAATTAATAAATAATAGCAATACACTTAAAGAGAATTAAAGAATAATACAAAATAATGATAAATAAAATATTTTGTCTTCAGTTTTAATTAAATTTTTAAGGAGGAATAAACAAAAGATTGCCAAAAATTACTCTGCGATTGACCTGTCGATCATGATCGACAGGTCAATCAGATCACCACTGATGTAGTGGATATGCAAGGACCTATGATCATGGCCATGACTGTAAAGGTCTTCACGTTGGCTATGCAATGCCTGCATACTGGTCTCCTTGGTTGCTACTAGTGGCATCAGTTGGTTTTTGCACTAGTGTATGTTGTTTGTAGTCTGTGGTATAGCTATTGTCTTAATTTTGGCATTTTTCTTCTAATGTCTTTGGAGTTGGTGTCTTTGTTCCCTTTGTGCAAAGATTAAGTCAGGTTGAGCACGTAGACTCGATTGGGGAGAACTCTCCTTTAGCTTGTTATTTATCACCGTTATTAATTTAGATGTGTTTGTTGGTATATTATAGATCACTTTCATGAGATGGGGAAAGCTCGTTCCATCCTTTCTTTTGTTTATGGGTCTGAAACAATGACATTTGATGATATTATTGGGATGAAAGTTGCATTCACCTAATGGTTTCCTAACATCTTTTAAAGATTTACTGTTTTTCTCAGGAAAGTTCAGAATAACAGCATTGAGACTTGTTTTTGCCTCAAGTGATGTGTGTACCATTGATGTGATTAAATCACGGAGATAGTTAGCGGGTACAGATGCATTTGTGAATGGCCACTGAGCATTGAATGTTTTGAGCTTTGTTTCCAACTTTCGGATTTTGGATGAGAAAGTATCCATCGTCTCATTAATGTGTTCGACATACTCAGTTGCCAATGTTCAGAAGGTGTTTTAAAAGAAGGAAGGCACATTGCACAGAAAAAAGGCTCTTTCAGTTCTATAAAAAGCTTGAGCACTGATTCATCTATTTTAGCACAGGAAGTATGAAGCCATAAGAAATCACATGATATTCCTTTTTTCCTTTCAGTAACTTCAGATTTGGAACTGCAGCACTTCCTATTGTCTTTGGTTTGTTGGCTATCGGCTACTCTATGCTGATGGGAATTGAAGTAAACTTTCATTGTTGAAGTTTGTTGCTGCCATCTTTACTTCACACAGTAGGCATATCAGGTGCTTTCATGCTGCAATTTTTTTAATTGTAAAAATAACAAATATGAAGGACTATGGGTAATTACGAGTTGTATAGAAATAATTGGCTCCTTAGTACCCTCTGTATTATGTTTACTGGTTATTTTGCAGAAGAAAGATACTTGGTAATTGGTATGCAGGTTATTTCCAAGAGGTTATAAATTTTGTTGAAGATTAACATTATATTCATGAATGTGATTGCTGATAACAAACAAAGAATGGCCTGTAATTTTTTTACATTCGTACTTTTCAACACTTGGTGTCAGTTTGCTGTGGAAAGGTGTATAAAATATGAGATTTGTTATACTGGTCTCATTCTCCAGTTGACATCATTTATTGAATATATTGTCCATATATTGTTTTGCACCTAATTGAATTTTTCTATAGTATTTGGAGCAAAACACACTACCGATCTTTCGAAATTTATATAGTTATCTTTGAAAAAATCTAATGAAGTGAGGTATGATACAAAGCAACTGTCCAACAATAAACATTTGCATATCTTGATTATGATTGACATTGAAAAAGTTGAGGAGTTGGCTTGTAAGGTAATAAGTGCACATCTGCCAGTAAAATTTCCAAAGATATTGTTTTTATATTTGTCTGGGTCCAAGAGTCAGCTTATTGTTTGGCATAAGTGAATTGAAGAAACACTTATTTACATTCTTGTAACATCTTCCTAGTTTCAGTTTTACTAGTAACATTATTGCTATCCATATATGATATAAACTTATCCTTTACACAACAGGTGACTGCTAAATATGACAACATGCTTTGCATTTAAAGGTGGTTGAACCATATCTTCATTTGATTCAATGTAGATAAGCATGTCACTCTGTTTGCTCAAAAATATCCTGTAGTATGTTTTACCAATGATTTAGGGTAATGTTTAAAGTAATTTGTTGATATAAATGGTTTTCAGCATAGATTTCCATACAAAACTGTGTCTTCATTTAAGAGGGTAAAAAGATTTTCTAAAGAATCTGCTGGATGCATACTTTAAGAAAAAACAAATTAGAAATTTGACAATAATTCATTGGAATTTTATTGTTAACAAATAAATATTTGTTTCTTTATTTAAGAAAAAAACAAATGAGAAGTTTGTCATTAATTCATTGGAATTTTATTGCTAACAAATAAATATTTACTTTCATATTGGTTCTTTTGTTATAATCTTTGATTTAAGATGAACGTATGTACCATATTTTTCAAGATATCAAAAATTGTATTAAGTAATTCTTTTTATTATGCAAATCTCAAATTGCTTTTATGGTAATAATTGCAGCATGATGATTTGATTTCTTTGGAAATCTGGTAATATTCCATGTTGCATGTGTTTTTTTGATGCTATCATGAATGTTGTACCATATCTTTGGAAACGCTTAATATTCATATATTAATATGTTACAATATTTGGCAATTATCGTTTTGCAGTGATAGTCACAATTGTAGCATGCAATAAATCTGTAAAATGAATTTATTACTAAAGACGCCCACATATTTTTGGCTAATATAATGTTGATATCTGTGTGGGTTCAGCCATACTTTGAGCCATAAAGCATCCCAATTGTAAGGATAAAATTATTGCAAATCAAAGAATTTTTTTCAAACTTGGATGGTACACACAGCTGTCCAATACCTGGCATGGATATTGTAAGAAAATTTCTCAAAGCTTTATAGTTGGCAAATACTATTTCCAAGATATCATGCAAGCAATATGAGGCTTTAATTGATCATCTACTTTTATTGTATATTTTGGTTACTATACTTTGCAATTTGATATGATGTTGATGAAGGAATATGCTCAGCTATAATTTCTAAAATGTAATCACTAATCTGTTTTTTAATCATTTCTATTCAACTTATGAAATCTGACCTGATGAAATTGCTATCTACAGAAAGCAGTTCTGTATCTTTTGTCATGTTCTGAAAAATGTTTTGGCAAATCAGGTTTGATATCTAATAACGATTTAATAGTTTCCACTATTATTTCCAATATTTATTGCCTGCTTAATGACACGATGTCTTGTACATCCATATCTTTATTATAAATATTTTAATTGTCCATGTATGGACAGTTTAAATGATGGAATTTTACAAAAGGTATGATGGTTGATGTAACTGGCAGTGCTATACTTTTCATAGGAATGGATGTATGCCATAGCATGATGTATGGCAATAAATAATAATCTTAAAATGGATTTGTTAAACAGTGCAGAAACAGTGTTTTTCATTTTCTTTTATGTATAGCTCATAATTTTTTGAAGACTTCTATGTTGAATATAATGTACATGGGTATTCTCATGTCTTCATTTTGTGTATCTATTGCAATGTAAATTATTTGTTTTTAAATCAGTGTTCTTTCTGTCCAATGTAAAGAGAAATGGTGCATATTGATCAAGGTTGAGGATGTTTTTATGGACCCAATTTATAAGGGATATCCATTTTTCAATAACTATGTGAACTAAATTTAAGTCTTGTATAACTAAATGTATATCTATATGTAAGTTCATTAATATTAGGGAACCACCATGCATTTTTCCAGTTTTAAATACTTTCCTTATGAACTCCTTTTTATTTTATTCTTTTCTTAAATAATGTCAAATCAGCAATTTTTGCCTATTCATTTTCACTCTTATTTTAGCACTTCAAAGAAACACTTCTGAGAAGAGACCTCAAAGAAGCAAAACTGCAGAAAGCAAGATGAGTCTTAGGAGTCCTGTAAGTAAATATTTATCATCGATTATGGGCGATAATTATCCAATATAGAATATGTTAAATGAGTAAATAGATATTTATTGTTTTTTATTTTAATTTTTATCATTTCAGTTATTCATTTTACTGATTTTGGTAGATATAAATGCACTGACAGTTTTTCAGAGCGAGTATTACAATTCTCAGCTCAAAAGGAACTGTTAAATATTAATCAAATCGTTTGTCATATTATAAACAGTTATGATTTTTATACTGAAAAATTTTTATTCAATGTGTTTAACCTTCACATAACAAAAACATTCTACATTCAAGATTTTGTATAGTCCATTATTTTGCAGAAAATGTGTGCCATTCATTTTCAAAAATTAGAGTTATATGGCTAATTATGATTGGATCCACTTGATATTGCTGTTTGTGAATTGAAGAATAATGTGATATGCTTGATTAGTGATGTGTGAAATTTTATTAATGGGAACTATGAGGGGTAACTAAGTGACATCACCATCACTTTTTTTAACATTAACTTTTTAATTTTATTGGTTTTTAAAAGTACTTTTAATTTTATGTGTATTATTCGAATGCAAGAAAAAATCAGAAATTCCTGTGAAACAAAAGAAAGAGAACAACTCTCACCTCAAACCCTAGAACTACTAAAAAAAAGAGAAAAGAACTGAAGAAATCTGAAGAACATTTTCTAGAATACAAAATTATCTGTATATTACTAAGGAAAAGAATTCCGGAAGACTACAAAGCTTTCAGGATACAAAAATTAAGAGAAGCAGTGCAATCAAAAACCAGCCTGAAAAAAATAGAGAAAGACTTAAATTTTAAACACTCAATTGCATCTGCTTTACAGGAACAAAATGGAGAAACACATACTAATAGAAAAAGGATAGAAAAAATTGTGCAGAATTTTTTTATGATCTCTATTCAACTAAGTGTAAAGTTTCAGAACCTATCATTCCAAAACCAAGCAATATACCAGATGTACTTCCAGAAGAAATAGAACATGCCCTTAAGAAAATTAGTCAAGGAAAAGCCTCAGGACTTGATCATGTTAAGGCTGAAGAAATCCAACAAGGTGGACCAATTATTTTCAAAGCCTTGGCTTCCAGATTCACATGGTACTTCAAAGAAAGAAAGATTCCAGAGGAATGGAAAACTTCAAAACCATACTTCTGTTAAAAAAAGGACATAAAAACATTATTGTCCAGTCTGTCTAACTTCGAACATATCTATAAGATCATGAAGAGAGTAATACTGAACAGAATCCAAAACACCCTAGAAGAAAACTCCATCAGACAGCAGGTAGGATTCAGAAGAGGCTTCTCCACAATAGATCAGATCCAGGTCATTTCACAACTAAGAGAAAAATGCAGAGCATACCGAATCCCTCTATGTTTCCTCTTTATTGATTTAATAAAAAACATTTGAAAACATAGAACACAATTCAGTCATCAGTGCCTTACTGGAAATAAATGTGGATCCTACTTATATTCACATGATAAAAGAAATTAAAAAAAATCAGACCACAAAAATAACCCTATTTGATCAAC
This sequence comes from Typopeltis vanoorti, assembly GCF_054136105.1. Classification (NCBI taxonomy): domain Eukaryota; kingdom Metazoa; phylum Arthropoda; class Arachnida; order Uropygi; family Thelyphonidae; genus Typopeltis; species Typopeltis vanoorti. The sequence goes on along the minus strand of NC_143568.1, from coordinate 9,246 downwards.
CTATAAATATAGAAAAAAAGAGGGGGTCTGCCAAGGCGATGTGATCTTCCCAAGTATATTTACCAGCACTTTAGAATACATTCCGAAAAAAATAGACCTAAACGGAGGAATAAGCACAGATGGTAAAAGCTATAAATTCTTATGTTTGCTGATGATCTAGTACTGATATCCCCCAACTCAAAAGATCTAGAAGAAATCGGAGAAAAAGTATACACAAACAGCAGTAAGATAGGCTTAGAAATGAATCTGGAAAAAACAAAATGGATCAAGAACATCTACACAAGTGATAGTCACCTATGTATTGATAACATCCCTATAGAACAAGTTGACTCATACAAGTACTTAGGACAAACAATAAACATGAATAACGATTTATCTGAAGAACTAGCAAAAAGAAAGAAACCTGCATGTCTATCATTCAATAGACTAAAAGACACACTTACTGATCCAAATCTTGACATCTCTCCGAAGGCAAAACTATTTAATAGTGATATTCTACCATCACTCATATATGGACATGGAACATGACAGGAAAAGAAGAAGATACTCTCAGAATAACTCATCGTGCAATAGAATGCAGGATTTGTAACATCAGCAGAATGGAACATGGAAACATGGAACAGAAACAGATCTGGCATAAAAGATGTGGTAACTGCAGTATATGAAAGCAAGATGAGATGGGCAGGTCACATAGCCCATAATTTACCCATAATTTGGGTAAATACCAAGATTTACTTTTACAGTCACATTTACAGCACCAAAAATGGATGCCAATTATAAAATGAACCATTATCTGTTTATCATATTGAAAAATATTCAAAGTCTAGTTACACTGGCAAATTCTGCAGCTTCCATGGACAAAAAATACCATATGCAGTCGATGATGATGTAAAATTATTCGAGATTTATTAATAAACCCAAACAGCATCATTAAGAGAATTAAGACAGGAAGTTGAATATAAGAGATAGATTATGATTGTTTAATTAATCACAAGGGAAAGAAATTCAAAGGACAAGCATTGATAGAAAAAGCAATTTATTTCCAAATAAATTATTTTAACCTGGATATCTGCATTTGATGAAAAATTTGTGGTGTTGTTACACTTTTTGGATGTCCTTAATTTGGATCATCTTCAAGGCTGGTATGCCACATTTATACTTGCAGCCTATTTCTTAATTGCTCAAAACAGAGAAGAGTCCCAGAAAGTTTTATGAACTTCGAATGAATTTCTTTTAGTGTTAAACCTTCTTTTGCAAAGAATTTTATAACCACACAATACTCAATTTTATCCATTTCACGGGATACAGACAACAATTTTGCTGTAGTCAACTGTATAAAACAAACAGTTTGATAGAATGACTTGCAATTTCACATGGATGCTTATGAGAGATGTACCAAAACATTTGCCAATAGTGCCGCCAGTTATGGTCGAGCCCAAGATCTTTTCAGACTACCCTTGTATAATTTGTTCATTGTTAGCTATCTGACTCTAGTTTACTAACAGATCCTGTAAATTATTGCTTAATTTTAATAACTGTAACAATGTTTTCGAACATCACTCACTTCAATTTTGTTTGTAATACTATGTTTTCTTCCCTGTTCAACAAAAAATAACAATTAACTTGTGCTTCTAACGAGGAAACAGACCAAACATTTATTTCAGTGCTTTCAAAATGCCCATTCAATCGATGTAATATTTTGTGAGAAATGCTTATGCAATATTTCCCCCACATATCTTTGATTTTGTGAACACTGAAATTTTCTGGTAGAAGTGATGACATTCTGTTGAATATGAGCCATTTATCTAATTTTAATATATTGTAAATATACTTTGGTAATATGATTTTTTGGGCACAAGAAAGGAGCAGGCACTGTAATGTGTCATGCTGTATATACATATATATAATATATATATGTATATAATAACCAATGCCCATTTAGCATTGGTTATTGATTGCCATATGGACTCTTTGCCTTGGGAATGGTATGCAATGCTACAATGATTTAGTGGATTGTTTAGCAAAAGATTATTGTAATAGCTAAGTTTATAGTTGACACCAGCATAAATTTTTCTGATTGCCAAAAACTACTCTCTATTGCTCTGTTTCTTTTGGTATGAAATTTCATTGTAAATATAATATTTTTATTGGGATTTAAATAATTGATCAGTGTTTCATAATTTAATGTAGAAGATAATTGCCAATAGATTGGATCAGGTAGAACGAATAAATCTTGAGCTATTTTTTTAACTTGACCACCAGCAATTAACTATGAAGATTTTTCATATATGTATAAAGAAAGTGGATTTTGGCATTTTTACATAAAATGAATTAGTAATGTGATTTGAATCTGGAATAAAATGAAAAATATTGCAATAATACTGAAATTTACAAAGTCAATTTTTGTTACCTACTGCACAATAATTGTAATATGTATTATTATTTTGCAAAGCTTTAGATGATGGCATGTAAATATTTAGGGTTAATAAATGATGTAGATCCTTGTTCTTCAACGTATGGTCTGTGGACTGGCAAATTTCCTGGCTATCCGAAAAAAATTTCTCCCAAATCATATAGCAGCTATATGATTTGGGCAGTACATTGTTGCAGGGAGAGTGGAATGCTGCATGTGACAATGTAGTGCTCGAAATATACGTGATGTGCACAGCCATCAAATATCAGTATTGTGTCAGCTCGCATGTTGAAAACATGCTGCAAAAATTCTTATTTTATCACTCTCGTGCATAATGTCATTTGCATTTTAAAACAATATTGTGTTGTGGTATTTCAGAAAATAAGTTATTTGTTTCATAAAATTTGAAACCCTACAAAATGGAGACAAAAAAAGGCAACCTGCAAGCCCTTTAATCTTCTTTGCTAGAGGCAAGGAAAATATTCAGAAGAAAAGTATTGACGATACCAAAAGTATGCAAAGTACTAATGCTGAAAGTTTAGAAGAAACAAAGAAAAAGAAATATGTTGATACTTTGGAATATGCAATACAAATAAAAAAAAAGGAAAGTTTGATAGGTTATTTGACAAGGACTATTTAAAGCTTGGTTTCATTGTAGCCCCCTGGCAGTGAATTATTGCCACGGCCTTTGTGTGTAGTGTGTTCCAAAATTCTGTCAAATGGCACTATGAAATCTTCGAAACCTGCTCTTTATTGGCATTCAAAGAATGAAGATTTTATTGATAAGCCACTGGAATTTTTTCAAAGATTACAGAACCAGATGAAAAGTCAGAGAAATGAAATGAAAATGATCACAAGTCACTGCTTTGAATGTCTTATTTATTTGCTCTTCGAATAGCTAAAACGAAAAACCGTTTACTATTGGCGAAAAATTAGTAAAGTCTTGCATCTTAGATGTCAAGTCACTAAATAACTGTAAGCTATATTGCTTTCTGGACACCATCATTCAGACGAGAATTATTGATATGGCCACCGATATTGAAAAGCAAGTTGTTAAAGGTATATAAAAATCAACATTTTTCATGATTCAACTTGATGAATCAACTGATATGAGTAACCATGCCTTCCTACTTTGCTTTGTGAGGTTTAGTGAAGATGAAGAACTTCTATGTTCCATTGCTTGCCTGAATGACCACTAATTTAGATATTCTTAATGCTCTTGACTGGTATTTTCAAGCCCAGGGCTTAGACTGGAGCAAATGCATCAGGGTGTGTATGGATGGTGCTGCAAGCACGACTGGATCTGCACCCAGAAATTTTGTCCACTCACTGTATTTTCCACCAGGAGACCATCTTCAAAGAAGCTTTCTACTGAACTAAATATTGTGATGAATGTTGCAGTGAAGATCATTAATGAAATTTGTTGTCAATTTATGAACACAAGGTTGTTCACAAAACTGTGAGAGTATGGACTCACACATTTCCATGCAGAAGTCAGGAGGTTATCAAGAGGGAAGGGTTCTTGCATGCCTTTCCAAACTGAGGGAAGAAGTAAAGCAGTTCATGTTAGAGTGAAAATCTGACCTAGTAGAACCTTTGTTTAATGAAGAATGGATGGCTAAGCTTGCACGTATATTGGACATATTTAGCCTTCTTAACAAACTTAATATTTCTCCTCAGGGATCTTGTACAAATATTTTTACACTGAAAAATAAAATTGATGCATGCAAAAATAAGCTAGCTCTTTAGGATTGTCACATACCAGAGGAAGATATAGAAATGTTTCGACTTTTGGCGAATTTTTATTTGCTACTGATGTCATCTAGAAAGTCATGATCAACATAATAAGTCAAGATTTCAGGGCTTAGCTGAACAATTTAATTATTATTTCCCTGAAAATGAGGATCCTTATGAAAACCTCTGGATTTATAATCCATTCTTGGAAGATATAAAATCATGTGCACTTGATCTGCATGAAAATGAAAAGCTGCTCAAGTTGTCTTCTGATGTCACTCTGGGGTCCACACATGAAATACAATCATTGTCTCAATTTTGGATATCACTCGAAAAAAGAATATCAATGTCTGAGTTATAAAGCTATCAAATTGTTGGTTATTTTTCGACTTTCCATTTGTGTGAAAAGACTTTTTCAGTAATGAAAACCAAACAGAAAAATCAAATGGATGTTATTGCAGTATTTCGACTCTCAGAAACAATGCTCCAGCCACGTATATCAAATTTACTAACCTCTAAGCAGCAGTATATGTCACACTAGCAAAAAACTGCAATTTTATAATATTGGATTTAATAAATAAAATACTACCTACATTGGTTTATGTTTCTGTCTTAGCCATCAGCTGGTCAAAATATTTCTCCAATTTTCACCAGTCTGCAGGTGTAAAAAGATTGAAGAACGCTGATTTAGATCACTATGTAGCACTAAAATAGTAACTTATAGTAGTTTATATTGATTTCTTTATAGGCTGAAGCTGTGGCTTTTATGCAGAGTCTTAAAGAGAGCAAAATTATGAGAAACTATAGATCCAGAAATGGAACAGTGGCAACTTTTGCAATAGAAGTGGATGATAAGGACAAAGATTTTAAGATTTCAAACAAAGGGAGAAAAGGAAATGTGTGTTATGACATACTAGACTATTATGTAAGTGCTAGAATATTCTTTAAGAGGGCATATTTTAAAGAATGGCAAAGTGATAATTACCGCTACATTATTGCTTCTGGGAATACATATTTTGGAATTATGAAAACCAACAATGTCAGAGTGTACACTCTAGTGCATGCAAATGCAATATTCTATATTGGTAACAATAATCATAATAAAAATATTGAAGATTTTATTAATTTACAAGGAACGACACATTTTATAACATATTGTCCAGAATTCATTCAATATTTTGAAAAAAAAAGTGTTCCTCCTAAAAGTTTCATAAAAATTATGAATGACACATTTTATTTCTTTTTTGTAACAAAGAACACACTTATATATGAGAAAGATATTAGCGAAGAGTCATATCTAGATGCATCTGATACAAATTTTTTGAGGTCCACTTTTGATGGAGATACAGTTGATGTTTCTTACAGAATACCCATTGAACAAACACTTCCAGCAACTGACCAATCACTTCCAGCAACTGACCAATCACTTCCAGCAACTGACCAATCACTTCCAGCAACTGACCAATCACTTCCAGCAACTGACCAATCACTTCCAGCAACTGACCAATCACTTCCAGCAACTGACCAATCACTTCCAGCAAATGACCAATCATTTCCAATCACAGAACAATTACCAGCAACCACAGATCAATTAAATGAAGTCACAGAGCAATCATTGACACCTTTAGAAGATATAATTGCAACTATTGTAGAATCACCACCAAACAACCTAACAGATGAACAATATCGTTTTGTTTTGGAAACCATATTTGACGATGAACCACATATAACAGAAGACTTGAATTCTCTTAGAGATTTCACAGAACAGTCTGACAATGTTGATGATAATATATTGACCTCTGACCTAATGATGCAAATATCAAAAGATAACACTAATAACCTAATACCACACAATCCCAGAATAGTTGAAAATCAATCTCCTTCAAACCCATCAAATGAAAATTTTAATACAGTTCACTATTCAGAAGTATTACTAAGAGAAGTTGAACAAACCGAAACATGCAAATGTAATAAAAGCCAAAAACAAATTCTAAATAATTATGGAGAGAGAGTAAATTCAAGACTATTAGAAAAAAATGTAAAAATACAGCTTAAACATAAGAAAGTGTATATAAAGGAATCAATAAAAAATACCAGTAATAAAAAGAAATTTAACTCACTACCGAGAAGATATACCCTTAGACACACGAACCATATAAAACGTCAAAATTCCCTATTAAAAAAGGCTCATTTTTCCCCTTCATCACAATTCTCCACTCTTTCAAGATTAGGCTCTCCTGCACCAGTTACTACAGACATTTCTCATACAGCTGAATCTAGTATAGAAACATCGATTATTGCTCCATTAGATTTAGCTAAATCTATACCTTCCATAGCCTCTGATGAATCTATACCTCCCCCAGTTTTTAATGACACCCATGCTATTGATGACTCGCCAGTTCCTGATGATTTACATACTTCCCTATCTTCCATTTACTCCCAAGCTTCCAATGACAACCCAATTTCCAATCACCCCAATGCTTCCAATGATGCTGCAGTTTCTAATGACTTCATATCATCCCCAGCTTCCAAAGAATTTCTTGCATCAAAAACTCCTATAATCAATACAATCAAAGATTCTCTCAAAAGTTCTAAAACTCCTCCAAATGGAGGACATACATATTCAGAGACTAAAAATATTTCATTATCTAAATCCCATTTTCCTTCATTAAATAAAAATAAAGAAATGCCTGGACCAAACTTAAAAAGAAAACACAATTATAACAAAATTTATATGAAAGAGGAATCATCAAGTGAAATCGGAGAAAATATTTGTAGATTTGACAATGTTGTCGATTTTAATTTTAAATTAAACAAACTAAAATACAAAAGTAGTAACATTCAGGAATCGAATATAATTCAGATTAAAGCACCAAACACCACACTAAAGTTTGTTTCTGCTGAAAACGTTGACATTATATTTAAATGGCATGATAAAAATTTACAATCTAAAACTATAACAACAATCATAGAATGAAATTTTTTCTTTTGTTTAAAAGAAGGAAGCCCTATTTTGTTAGGCATTTATATTTTTTATTTCAAAATATTTGTTACTGATTGCAGTATCCATTTATTTTAAAGATGCCAAGCTATTTTAGACCTGGTTTTACTCCATTTCCCAAGTAAGCAAACAGACAATTTAAACCTGGTTTTACTCCATTTCCCAAGTAAGCAAACAGACAATTTTTGTGTTTGCTTACTTCTGAAATGGAGTAAACCCAGGGTTAAAATAGTTTGGCATCTTTAACATATATTATACCGAAGGTTTTTACCTTCGGTATAATATATGTTAACGTGTATTACCTATATATATACATGTATCCATTTATATTTTTTATGGTAATCATTTCCAATTTCATTTTCCATTTATTGTATGTGGATTAATTCTATCTATAGCATTATGATTGGTAATAAAATAGCATCTGATCTTTTCTTTGGAAAAAAATTAGCAGCACAATACAATATTTGAATAGAATGCTAATGGTGTATTATATTTTTTTCGATCTGAGAGTCATAACGAAGTGCTAGTTTTGTAGGATTTACATTGTTATATTTTGAATGTTTTGAAATAAATTATATACAAGTTTTTGTTATTTAAAAGAAAACCAAAAAAAATTCATACTTTTTCTAATTAATATCCACTTCTGTTCTGCCTTGATCTGATTGAGCACTTTTCTATATTATATCTTGCTTTGGATTGTATAAAGAATCGAATGTTTTTATTTCATTTTTTGTAACATGAATATTATTGTTTTCTAAATGACTTCAATATCTTTTAAAATCATCTTCAGTAATTTCAATGTCAAATATAAATATAAATCCTTATGCATATAAATCCTTGTCTTCACTAAAATTATTGACTACATAACTAAACTATAATTTTATTTGCAAATTCCCAGTTGTTCAATACTTCAGGATATTTAATATCACACGTACCAATTTCGTTTTTTATTTTTCTCATATTCGTATTCTCTAAAGGGTTGTTTATTTTTATATTTAAAAGAACATTAATCACATCTAATTGCCTTTTGTATTATGAAACAATAGTTGAGTATTAGATATTCTCAACTGTTGATATATTCTCTATTCTTTGCTCATGAAAGGTAATATATGCAATACATTTCGATATGAAAGTAATAAAGAAGTGCTACTTTTATAGGATTTACATTTTCATATTTCAAATGTTTTAAAATTGAATTTTTATATACAAGTTTTTGTTATTTAAAAGAAAACTAAAAATGAGTGTAAAATCTTACTGTCTAAAGTGAAAGGAGAATTCTCTTGGACAAAATATGTCACTATCATGAATGAGTTTAAGAAATGGTAATATTGGTTTCAGAACAATGGTACATGAAATTTCTATAGAAATTGGTCCAAATTTCTTTTCTTATTTATTAGTGGATACAGTAAAGTATAGAAAGCAGTTTTTACAGGTAACAATCCATTTCTTATACTATCTATGTTGTAGATCGTATATTTGTAGATATCTATATTGTAGATTGATTGAAAAGTTGAAATATTTTGTGTGTATAATGAATATGATGGTTTCACTGTCACTGAATGTTGGTATACATTCCTTCATTAACATGTTCACTGCCAACTACGAGTATACTCCTAGTTGGTAAACCAGCTACACAAGCCAGCTACGAGTATATTCATATGATGCTTACCACCGGCAACAAGATTACCGTACTGACCTTGAAGAAGTGAAATTGTTCGGTGTAGGGGAAGACATTATGCTGAACTGGCATGGCAGTGAATGTGTTAAAGGAAAGTAATTTTTCCAAACTGGGACTAATTTTAAAAAAGTCAAAGGATTGATTGGAATACATGACTGACTATTTTGTTGCTGGCCACTGAATTGAGCTGATATAGGCAAGCACCAGGAGTTTATATACTTTATGATATTTTTAAAAACATGCACATTTATAAAATCATTTTTATCTATTAAGCTTTATTTCATTATTTTCAATCATATTGAAACATATTTGGTGTTTCATAAACATGTACAATCATTTTAATAAGTATTAAAAAGATCATACCATTGTCTATTATTTACTTCCATTAAAGTTGTTCTCCAGTAGAGCACTAGTTTGGGA